>NW_026901910.1:3894345-5245146 GCF_033783945.1 Neopsephotus bourkii
AATGAGGTTTTGCTAGGTTTACTTGTTAAGCAACAGCCTCCTGGCTTTCAGACCCTGTAGAGACCATCTAGGTCTTTGAAACAGCCTCCACTTTCCTGCTGGCTGTTACCTGCTCTGTAATGACTCTGCTGAAGCAATGCTCAGAATCACAGAGTTCATCCCCTCTCCTCCTCATTTGTGCTTTGTTTGCCTTCAGTCAGATTTCTTTGTCCATCAAGCCTCAGAAGCTGTGTTTTCTGCCCATGCACAACCGTTTTGATGCTTTTTGATCTAGGTACTAATCAGCCATTTGCTCTCTCAAGTTCACTGTTGTGACGAAGATTTTGCTTCTAATTATTGTCACCTCCAGACTCTGCTGGAATTAAGTTGTTGCAGCTCATTACTATCAAGGCTACGTTTTCCAAGAGCATCCTCTTACTATCCCAGCTCCTGGCAACAGGTTCAATCTCTAGCGTGGGGCTCCTTTCCCCCACCTTTCCCTGCTTGTGGCAGTGGTATCTGCGTCCTCTATTCCTCCCAAAGCCTGATTAGGTTTATTCACTTCTGCCAGTGGCCCTGCAGGAACAATCTTGCCCAGTTCATTCACCCCAAGGAACCTTTGGCTTCAGCTGTGTTACTAATTGGAGCAGAGCGAGCCAGACTTAACCCTGCTTGATCTTACTTGAGTAGTGGTAAGACCTCATTGACCACAATGGCCCAGGATTAGGCAGCTGACAAGCAGCATGAGGCCTTGAAATGTGCAAGCTGCATGAGTTAAAAGGCATGACTCCAGCCTAATGCTAGCAAAACCCCAAACGCCAGCTCTAACCTCTCACTTACTCAACCCTGGTATAGGCTCACATTTGCTCTATCAAATTCTTCCTACATGCATCATTTTAGCCTGTTTTACACAAATAGCATTTAGGGAACCCTTCAGTGAGCACTCAATGACTTGGCATCTGTCAGTCTTGCATCTGACCTGCCTCCCACACAACAGGCAGCACCTTTGGGCATATATGTCAAGAACTTGCTGCTAACAATAAGAATTGACTGGCTCCAGAGCTATGAAGTTTTATCACAGCTATTTTGCAAGAGATAAACTGTAAATCAGAGGAGCTGAGCAGCCTGAGGACACACAGTGACTTAATGGTAGAGGGGGAACCCAATGCCCCAGTTTGAGCATCCTGTTTCCTATCCTCCCTCAGCTATGGGACACCACAGGTCCCTTTGCAATGGCAGCAAGCCACTCTCCTGCACTTCATCCACAGGGAAGTCTGCTAAGGGTTTCTGCTTACTATTCACATCTGCCCTAAACATTCCCCTCCTGGGAAGCATTTCCCAGAGCTTCTTAAAGGAGCTGATCCATTCTTCTCCCTACCTTTCTTTTTTACCTTTAATACAGATTCTTTTTCTAATAGGACCTTTTCAGTCTGTCCTGTCCTCAGCCCCTATTCCATGAAGCTCTCCCATTCAGACACCATATACAATTAGCAATTGCTTTTCTGAATCAGAAACCATGATAATACCAGTTGGCCAACCAAAACTGTTATGAGAGCAAATGCAATCCCTGAGACCCCAAAGTTCCATCATGTCATACCAAATGAGAACATGGGCCCAGCATTTTTAATTGCCTCCTGTTGGGTTTTCATTTCCATTTGCCATGAGCAGTTAATGATCTCTTATTAGCTGGTGAGCGAGAGGCTTGTATATCTTAGTGAAGCATTTGACATTATTGATTAGGGTATTTTACTCCTAAGCCTCAATTTGTTAGGGTTTCTGGCAGCCCCCTTATGATTTCAAACAATGTAGGGATTAGGGCGAGGGTTGGAATACACAGGATCAAGCACTCTGTGTTGGGAATGGGTATTCCTCCCACATCCTCAATATACCCCAACATCCCTCTTTCCTTTCTTAAAGAAAAACCACAGCTTTCCTCAGAAGCACCACATTTCCATTCCTAATGCTGCTTATCATTTATGCCAGACATTCCTTGCCCCTTTAGGCTCAAAACAAGGCTCCTATGTCAGCTTCTCGATCCTGTGGCCCTGAAGCAAGACGCTTGGATGCATGGGAGCCTGGCAGCACAGCAACATACAAGACACACCCATACCTTGATTCCCCCTTCAATACCTCTTGAACAGCCACCAGGACTCAGACCTGCAACCCTAGCACAAGCGTGGCCTCTCTCCCACTTGTCCCTCATCTCAACTCAGTGCAGCATTTGCTGTGTTGCCCTGCACCACCATCTCCCTCTGCCACTATTCCCTCGGAACTCACATAAATCATGTTCAACACAGCAAGGTAATTTGGGATGCAGGCTGTGTGGAGGAAACCATTCACAATTAGATAGCATTGGAGTGCAGCAGCTCAGAAGAGGCCTCTCTGGCTTTTGTAGGTCTTATCACAAGGTTAACACAAGCTCACTGCTTGAAGCCATCTCCTGCAGCCCTGAAGGTTCACATGAGGACTGGGGCATTTTAACCACACGGTCTCTCATGCTTTGGGACCTTAATCTTCAGCAGAGGAGTGAAAAGAGGGATGGAGGCAGCACCTTTTGAACTGCTTCTGCTCAGACTCAGCAAATGGATCCGTCACTGCTCTTGTGTACATTGTTCTTCATGTCACCTATAAAATCTCTCACTGCTTTTATGCTCTCATTTTAAACCACAGCTTTGTCACTCTGTCACAAAAAGCCAATTTGCCTGTTAACAAATTGATTCTCTTCCTCGTGTGCATCGTCTGATTTGCACAGGTCCCTGTTGGGTTTGTGCCATCTCTGCAATGTAAGAGCTCTGCGACAGGCTGCATGTGAAAAGACTTGGTAAGCTCAGCAGTGGTCCTCCACTCGAAGATTCATGGGTCTCGAGAGACTTCCCTATATCCTTTAAGCCTATTTCTTGACAATGAAAGTTGCTGATAAAAATTGCCACCTGATGGATGCCTCATCACAACAAGGCTCCAGAAAAGGGAGCCTGGAGGCTGTACCTGAGAGCTAAGGTACTACAGCCTTGGGAACAAGTCACCGACTAGATAGGATCAAGAAACCCATCTCCAGCCCTGCACACATCAGCTGGCAGGACCATTCTGACCAGTGTCTGCAACACAACCAACGCTATCGGATGTCCGGCACCTCAAGAGCAGGGACCGTGCCTGAGCTCTCCCTGTGTAAACTACACCAGATCTACCCCTCTAAACTAACAGCAGGTAAGACATGGTTAATTAGAAGATCTCACTTTATATTGACAGAAATCTCCCACGTAAAGGCCATGCTTAAAGGTAAACTGATCTCCAGGGAAACAAGAACAAGCTTGGCCAGCCTGGCGTTTGCCACGTGGGGTTTTTGTCCCTTTCTTCCTGAAACATTATCATCTGTATCTTTGCCCCCAAACATAACAGAGAATTGAAACCATTTAAATGCTGTGAAATAGACTTTACAATCTGGATTTTATTCAGTGACATAAACACTTAATTACAAACATCTGTTTTAGCCTAAATTCTAATTACCTAATCTAGCCATCTGTAATTTGAATGATTTTCTCTGATTTCCTTTCTTTGCAGTGTGATTAATGAGAATAGCATTAGAGCAAGCAGCTCCCTCCTCCTTCTTCAGATGCTTTCTCAGCTCTAGCAAGAAAGCCCTGGGATTTTGCAGCTTACAGGAAACCTCCCTCCTGTCACTTCCAGCTGTTGAGCTCCCTTTTTATCCCTTTAGTATGAGCTATCCCATAAGATATCCGCTTCTCAGGACTAAAAGGGGAAATTCTTACAGAGAAAGCTGTCAGATTTCCAACCTGCCAGATTTCCAACAGCAGAGACAATGCATGAGGAAATGGTACTGGACTCTGCTTGCAGCACAGGAGAGGAAACACATTCCCTGCCAGGGAATATTTTACTTAACCTCTGTCCTGCATCATCATCACCAGCCAGGGCCAGGCACTTTTCCCATTACCTGGGCCATGGCATATTGCTGATGGAGCTTTGCTTCAGAGAGTGAACCTTCACATCATCAGAAAGACATCACCTTTTGGTTAAGGCCCTACACTAGGGCTGAGGAACACTGAACCCATTTTCAATAGGTTGCCTGGCTCTGAGATAATGGGCAAAGTCACTTCCATGCCTCACTTTCCCATTTGTATGGCAAGGATTACAGTCCTCCCAGGCAGCTGAGCACCAGTAGCACAAGGGGAGCTACCTATCACAGCCAAGAGCAGCCACAGAGCAAGTGCTTGGGAAGCCACCACAGCCCTCAGGGCAGGTCCTGTAACAACAGCAGGGCTGGAAGTGTTTAGATCAGGGCAATGCAGCATGGCCAAGCCCCCTGCCTCCAGACACATCCTCCCTGGCCCAGGAGGAAGCCTGCTGTATGCCTGATTACGCTTTATGAATGACTGAAAGGAGCATGCAGCTGACTTAATATTACACTGATGGGTGATTTAGGCTGAGGCTCACAAACCAGACAGCTCCTTTCAGCTCCAAACTCCTTCATTGTTTAAAGAAAGTGCTGCAATGGGGCATACTCCTGCATCCTTCCACCTCGTTTTGCTGGTTGTCCAAGACAACACAGGGTAAGGAAGGCACAATGAGATGAGTTATCCCCCCATCGCTCCCGTTCCTTCTGTCTTCTGTTTGTACTAATAAAAGGAAATTTATTTTTAATGACTCCAAACAGCCCCTGCAACTGTCATCCAAATAGGAAGCTTCCTGGTAGCAACCCTATAGAGATTTAGCAGGGCAGACAGCAAGCTCGCTGCAGTCATATCTGCACAGCAGGGCTGGGAGCAGGGGAAGCAGGATGGTCCCAGGCACGTATTAACTGTGACCTCAGCTCCATGGCAAGCCAACAATATGGAGACACAAAGGGCAGAAAGCTTCTTATTTTGCCTGTTTAATATCACTTTTGTGGTGATAAGGAGGTTTTCAGCTGCACACAGCTCCCTCAGCTTGTTAAGGAGACTATGAAGTCATTAAAAGCGATGCAAATGGTTCCACTGATGACATTTTCTCTTTCTGCTCTCCCCCAGCTCCAACCATGACCCCCAACATCCCAGAGTTAGCAAATCTGCTCTGCAAACCTTTCCAGTTATAAAGAGTCCCTAGGGAAGATCTCGGTGCTGATCTGCACGCTCATCAGGGAGCATCTAACTTAACACAGCCCCTTGGCATCTGCCTAAACCCAGCCCTTTTTATCCTATTTGCATCCAGACTCCCTCTTCCACGAGCCATTTTCCTAGAGATAAAATACACAGACAAGGACAGATTTCACAAGGGAAACACTGAAACAGGGTTGCATCACCCCCTGCACACACATTTAAATATAATCCAAATTAAGATGGGGCTTTAATTTAAAGCTGAACAGCCACTCAAGCACAGACAAGCCCTCTAAAGCTCTATACCCACACATCTCCCCAGGGGCCCTCTGGAAGGCTGCAGACTTTCAGGATCACTTTAGTAATCTCCAGATAAGGATGCTCAACACTTGAAGTCCTCTCCTACCTACTTAACTAAGCAGTTCTGTCCACTTCATCCTTCCCAATCCTGGACCACCATCTCCCCAAGACCAACCACCACGAAGGCCAATCCAAGGTACAGCAGTTTGACAGCAGCCTGGTGATGTGCCCCAGCTCTTTAGCACAGGGGTTGAATAAGTAGTTGAAACCATACATTTAAGACCAGAGTTTCTGTCTCTTCACATGGCCTTCACACTGCATTGCCCGCTCTGAACCAGCTCTTTTCCCAAGGTTTTCCTGTTGGTTTATAGCAACTTCCAGCTCAGGGAGGCAATGGGAATGAATGTTACTTACTGCTGGTCCAGTGAAAGGAGCGTGATCACAGTTCTCCTGCCAGGACTGGTTGAGGCTCTGGACAAACTCTTGGAAGAAAGCATGAGACTGGTTGAAAATGGAAAACCCCAGGATGTTGACTCGGTCGTCGAGCAGGTTGTCCAGGCGCTGGAGGGAAAACTCCTACAACAACCCCAAACAGAAAATGGGATTAGGGAAGAAAACGGGCACCAAAAGCTTCAAAAGCACTGGATACCGTGATGCCTGCTAACCACGTCTGACTGTGGGGCTATTCCTTATTAACCAACTCTTCTGACAGGAGGTTCCCTGCTACACAGAGGTTGCAGCAGAGGCAAGGAGGAGGATGATATTTTGCAGGTGAAGCCAGTAACCTGCCATAACCAGCCAGAGGTGGTCAGGTTTATTGTGGCCGATCCAGAGCACAAAGCTCCTTAGTAGATTCATACTTCCCAAGGCACTCCCACAAAATAATCCCTGCTGTGTTCACCATGAAAACACTGCTGTGCCTGACTATTGCTATGGCTGAGAACACCAGTGTGAAGACACAGACGATGGTTCTTCACCCAAACCTAGGGCAGGAGGGATGCCCAGGCCACCAAGACCAGTGGAGACACATGTCTGGAGAGAAACTAATGTCCTTTACTATTACCTATCTCCTCCAAAAGCCTGGGCAGCAATCATGAGTGCAGCAGTGAGCTCTCCCACCACCATGTCCAATTCAGTGACACCAAGTTTAAGCTGCTAAATCAAAGCAGTTCCTCCCCACGAGGCAACCCTGCACTGCTCCTTTCTGCCATCGGGTACCAGGAGGAGATGCCACGCACAGAACATCCTAATGCCCTGCTGGAAGATGCTTTGGCTGCGGGCTCTGGAATGCAGCTCATCCTCTTGACTTTCTGAAGAGCAACGTGGTGAGATGTATAAAAATGACTGTATAAAAAAGGCCAAAACCATCCCCAAACAAGCTCTATTTTGCTACTCACATCAATGGAAGCAGTTACACGACAAAGCCAGTTTCCTGGAGGAAAGTCCAGCCTTTCTTGTCCTATTAGCAGGAAATAATGGTGCTTTCCTCACTAACTTCTCTTTTGTTAATTGCTAAAACTGAGCGAGAAAGTGGGAGTGATAGTTTCAGAAGCTGCTGGATGCCCATTCTCTTCCATCACTAATACAAATGTCTTTTGGCTCTGTGGAGTATGAGATTTCAGCAAGTCAAGGCATTTTTTATCTTGCCTGCACACGGGTGCATGTAGGAATAATGCCTGTAAATCTCTCAAACATGGACTTACAAGACTATTCCAGCATGGCAATGTCCCATGAGGATGCGATCAGGCACAGGATTTAAGTGCATTTTGGACACAACCGCGTTAACGTTAGGTAACATGAAATTGCTTGTGAACTATTGATTCATTTGAATGATATTATGCTCCTGCCTTCCTGACAGGTTATCCATTCACCCACGGCATCCTGTCAACCCACGCAATGAGGGCAGATGGCTAATGAGAACCTGGGCTTGAGGAGATCCTGGATGCAAGCAGAGCAGCAGGAGGTATGTTCAGCCCCTGCAAAATACCACTTCCCCCCAAGCCAGAGCTGGGAGGCAAATGGTGTGTGGGACAATGCAAGCAGCTGCCTGACTGCCCTCTTGGCTTCATCATATGGAGAAAGAAAGGAGATGTTATGTATTGAAACAGCCACACAGTCCAAGGCTTCCATCTCAGCCCAGATTGCCCCAACCTCAAAGCAGCTGCAATCAGTGCCCTTCAAAGCACTTCTAAGCTTTTGAGGTTGCTCAGATGCTGGCAGGTTTGTGACACTGCTCCTTATATTAGCAACTCCTGGGTGAGGGAATGAGCAACACTTCACATGGGGGAAACTGAGACAGAGGGGTGCTTTGCCCCAGTCACAAAGCATTGACAAAGCTAGCCCCACAGCTCCAAGCTACTCGAGCTGGCTGGGTCAGTCCCAGACCCTGGTTTGGATCACTCACATTATTCCAGAGGGACCCACATACACATCAGCCTCATTTCTCTGTGCCATGCTGAGGATGGAGGCAGCTGCCAGGGTTTGCCTGACAAGACAACCACAGGCAGACCTGGAGTCAACAATCTGCTTTGGTTCCAATGTTAACAGCAGCTTTTTCCCAGCTCCCATTGCTGGCCCTTGCAAGTTCTGGTTGTTCTCTACAGACAACACTCTCCGTATCTGTCATTTTCTAGGCAAGCCTCCAGCTGCAGAAAACCCCATTTCTGCTGTTGTCATGCTCATAAAGCATTCATCTCTAACACAGGGGGATTGCATGGATGGTTGACAACCCTTTCTCTGCATTACTCCCTATCCCTTCCCTCTGCCCTGGCTTCAACCCTCTGCCATTAAATGCTTTTCCATCGGACATGCACAAGAGCATTCTGCTGACCCAGGTCAGAAACAAGGAAACGAGCCATGAGCTGCCTATGCAGTGAAATGGAGATAAACCATCCTTGAGGGACACAATTCATTTGCAATGGGATAGAAGAGATTGGGTTAGGTCAGGATTGCTATGGAAGGCAAAGGGGTGAGAGCATTCGGATGCTTCAGTAGCTGCCGGCTCAGCTTCTGTCCCTATTTGTTTTTAGCTCTCTTACACAGTCATTCACCACACCTGACATTTCCAAACCCACATACTACAAAGTCTTTTACCATCCAAGGCTTGCACCATTCAGCTGATTTCCCATCCTCAGCCCTGGTCCAACCTCCCACCCTGCCCTCCCAATGGCAAGCGATGGCTGAGCCTCTAATGCTGCCTGGCACAGATGGGAGAAGTGGTGGAAAACCCTGCTCTGGAGGTGATCCCAGATGGCTCCTCTCGCCATGTATTTGTGTGCAAGTGTTAAAGCATTTACCTTGACAAAGAGCAGACTGAGGCAGGGAAATACTGCTCGGATTTGAGAAGACACTCGAATGGCTCTGTAGCAGGTACAAGGGGATTCAGTGTTAGCTTTCTCTTTGACATTGAAGCTGACTTTTGCCTAAGCTAGGCACAACTGTGGCATTCATACCTGACCTTGCCTTGGCTGGTAGACAAAGCTGGTGGGCCTACTGCTTACACAGAGCAGTTTCACAACTGCCTTCCCTCTCTTCTCCTCAGCTCATGTAGTTACTCTTCCTTATCTGCAGTGCTGGCTGATGCTTTTTGTAGCCTAGAAGATGGTTTTCCAAGGCAATGCAAGCAAGGTGCCATTAGGAAAATAACTCACACCTATCAGCAGGTTCTTTCTAGAGGAGGACTCCAAGCCCTGGTGCACCTTGTTATAGCCTCCTCTGCCTGCACAAATACCTGGTGAACCCAAGAAGGAGTGAATCACAGAGATGGGCGCAAACAGCTTCTCCCTCATCACCTCCTATTGCACTGCCAATGCCTTTCCCCCCTCCCTACACCAGAACAATTGCAATGATTGACCAGCACTTTGCCCTCCATCTCAGCCCAGCTCCTTCATGCCAACCAGTCCAACTTGGGGCACAGAGAAGACCATCAAGCATCAAGCCAAGGCGAATTCCAGGTACACAAATCCTGGCTGCCTGCGTTTTTACCCCTCTTTTCAGCCTGTTGTTTTAAAGCACCCACCAAAAGCCATCATTCTGTGGGAGGAGATCTCAGGGAAGGCAGGCCCAGAGGGTCTGCAGCCAAAATTAATCAACTTTTAGAGAAGAGAAATCCCCAGGCTTTGCTCAAATCACAGCAAATTCTGCAGCAGCACCAGGCAATTACAGAGTAGATTTTCTGACTTCTATACAGGGCTGCAACCACTAAATATGTGCTGTTAAATAACAACACTTAGCGATTCTATAGTACTCTATATTTTCCAAGTGCTAGGCACACATTAGCTAATTGAATACAAAGGGGTTCCCTGGGAGACAGCAGTGGAGGAGCTATTAGAGGATGAAATCACTCTTGGGTTTCTGTGCTTCATGCAGCACTCGACCCGCACTCTCACTTTACAGCAACACACAAAAGCTATGGAGTGACCTGAACATTTAGACTATTTGGAGAACCTGGCTAATAAAAGCCACACAACCAAGCCCTGTAATTCACGAATTTAAAGCCATGAGCTTGGATTTTCTGGCATCGCTAGCTGCAAGTTATGGATCAGGAGATTTACAGGCTATACTCTCTGTTCCATTAGGAACATAAACCCATAAGGTACAAGCATTTTACTCTCTTGACTTGCACATTCGCATCACAGGCCAGCTGATCCCAACTGGGACTTGGCACCCATCAGTCCTCTCCCACCTCAGCTCCCATTGGCAGTAGGGCTCCTGCAATGTGCTGGTGGGCTTCTGATGGAGATCCCCTCCTGCCCTGTTTCCCTCTCTGTAACACAGCAGCAGCACACTGCTCCTCACACTGCACAGTGAGTGTCAGAGTACAAAATCAGCATCAGAGGGGGCTGCCTTGCCTCCTGGGGACTCCTGCCAGGAAATTATTATGCCTTGAATAGAGAGGAGGAAACTGAGGCGCAGAGCTAAAACCGGCAGGCAATTAAAAACCTGACAGCACAATTCAGCCTAGAAGAGACGTGGGTTAACAACGTGCCTTACAAGGCAAAGCATCAAAGTCAGCATTCATATATAAGCATCTCATTAATCAAGTATCCTCCCAGATCTGCACCTAAGTGATCCACTCCCAAACTAAACTAGACCCCGCAAAGGATGGCTGAGGCCTTCCCTCACTACTGCCATCCATCACATCCTCCCTCCCAAATCTGGGAAGAGGTTGGGGACTTCTGCATGGAAAGGCTAGCCAAGAAGGGGATCATTTCAGGGACTGCAGTAATAGGACAAAGGGTAAATGGTTTAAAACAGGGAAAGTTCAGGTTAGATATAAGGAAGAAGTTCTTTGCTGTGAGGATGGTGAGGCACTGGAATGGGTTGCCCAAAGAAGTAAATGCTCCATCCTTGGCAGTGTTCAAGGCCAGGCTGGACAGAGCCTTGGGGGCAACACAGTCTAGTGTGAGGTATCCCTGCTCATGGCAGGGGGATGGAGCTGGATGATGTTAAGGTCCTTTCCAACCCAAACCAGTCTATGGTTCTATGATCATTAGCATCATAGCAGCCTGCCTCCTAAGCAAATATTGCTTCATGTGAAGCTGTGAGCCCTCGAGACTCCCCTGCCCTGCCATGCTGCGGTCTCACTTCAGCGAGTGGCTCCCAGTAATTGCTCAGCCCGCAGCGGCAGACTGCTGCTTTGCTCTTCAGCACTCTGCATCAGCTATTGAGCTCCTTCCAGCTCTATTGATTTTGGTGGTGATATTGTTCTGCATCCCATTTGTGTGCGCAGAACCTCGCTCCCAACTCGATTCTTATCACATTTTTAATAACCTGGATCACCTGGGAAGCAGGGAGACAGCGAGCTCTTACCTGCACACTGGAGACAAGGATAAAGATGTAAAGATGGGCTTGTTTCATTTATAGTGACCCTGAGACCTTCCCACACCCGGCTCACCCTTACCCCATCCCAAAGCCCTGGAAAGAACTGGACTTGTTCAGTGACTCCAAGACGCCCATCTCCCTCCTGTCTCTTTCTCTCACACACACAGTTATTTCCTCTCTCAATCACTGCAAGGACTTCATTGGATTTTTGGATCTGCTGATTAACAGCCTCCAAGTCCCCCTCTGTCACTGCCATTGCCCAGTGCTCAGCAGCAGAAACGCCTGGTGCTGCAAGCTCTCTATGCTGCACTGACCTCATTCCCCTCGGCCCCAGCCAAGGATCTGGCCCTCTGATGGCAGCGAAGGCTGATTTACACCAGGCTCAGCTCTCTGTGGGTCCAGAACACACTGTTCCTTCTCTACTTTTACGTGGGATGGGAGGAAGAATACTGGGCCAAGGCTTCCATTTCTCTATTAAGCTCTCACTCTGGCAAAAACTTCCATTTCAAGAGGATTTGGTGCTTAGAAAAGCTGTCATCCTCCAAATGCTGCCTTTCAATTCCCATACTGAGATTGCCTGGCAGCTTTTAGACAAGAGCCAAACCTTCAGCTAGTGCAAAGTCAGCACAGCTCTACTGACTTCACTGCTGACATCACCGGGTGCCAGTGTGCATCGTGAGTCACTGGTTTAGGGTTAAACAGAGGAGCTAATGGAGCTCACCTCTTGGTTCTTTGGGCAAACAAAGCTCTGTCCAAGGACTCTCTCCCCAGGCCATGGGTGGCAGGACTAGTAAGCTCAGTCCTAAGGAGCAGGAAGTACCATCCTGGTCCTATTTACATGGAACAGATGTGGTGCAACTGCTCTGCAGTTACTGCAGGTTTTTACAGTTCAGGCACAAACAGCATCTTGACTCCAGAGCAAGCCTGGCTGACAGAAAGGGGAGCAGAAGGACTGGTCTTCCTCCAGGGACACCCAACCATATGGCTTCCTTATAAGGAGCTTGAAAAGACTTTAGGCTCCTGTGTCACTGAAGTCCCTTACACTGCTCTCGTACTGATGGAGATCGTTAACAGCAGCAAGAGTACCAGTATAGGACAAAGCGCGTATCAACAGAACACAGATTCAAGTGAATGAGTTTCCCATGGGATGGGTGCTACCTCCCATTCTCCTCCATAAGAAGCATGCCAAGGACTGCCATCATTTCTCCCCTGAGATCATCAGATTTCCTCTGTTAGATGTATCAGTGGAGAAAATACCTGTCTTTGCCTCTCTGGACCCTCTTGCCCTCAGGGCTGGGCTGCTCAGTCTGTTAATCACTGCTAAGCTCCTGTAAGAACACATCTATTTCTTTGCTCAAGTGGACAATATTACATTAAGGGCTTTATGGTTTTCCTGAAAGGTTCAGTTTGTTTATAAACTATTAACAGAGTCAATAGGTTTATAATGGGCCACATGTAAAAATCAATTCCTCTGGAAGAAGAAAGTCATCACAGCAACAAATCATGGCCTTTTAAGCAGGTAAGTGCATGTGGGAGACCTACCCAAGGCACTGTTATGGGGCCATTCATGTAGTTAGAGAGGAACTGCGATCTCAATGAACTCGGGGACAGTTTAGGGGAACCATCCATATATAATCTGATTGCTCTTAGGAAGCTGATGCATCACAACATCAATGTGCCGTATGCTGGTAATGATGGGTCTTTTACCTCCTCATGCAAGGAGAGCTATTAAGTTTTGGAGGCTGTTCTTCAAACGAGAGCACTTTAGGAAAATACATTGCCCACATCCTTCGTGAAAGCAATTTACAGCAACTTCCCTGCAGGGAGCCTGAGGCTTGAAGTGACAAATCCTCAAAGAGCAAAAGAGGTCAAGTGCTAAGGTTGGGACCTGGAAAGCACAGCTCTCCGAAAACAAGGGGTAGGAAGACTGAAAGGCAAACAGGACAAGACAGCATGAGGGCAGAGGATAAAAGAGAGGTTTGCTCGCACACCTGAGGGCCTGGTCTCTATCTGAGACAATGATTTACTCACCAACTGGAAATCAAGCACAGGATGGACTCTGAACAACACATAAAGAAGACCCAGGCAGGTAAGGTAGCACAGGCAGCAAAACGCAGGGAAGTATAGTTATTGCTTCATCTAAATCTTCCTTTTCTCATGCTAACTAGAATGAGGAGAAATTGCTTTGGCATCCTTGCAAACCCTGATTTGTTTGCCCTGCTACCACATGCCATGGAAAATATGAACCATAAATCCAGAGAACGATCGGGGCTCTACAAAAAGGTTTGCATCAGCTCCTAACAACAGGAAGGCTGGCTGGACTGCAAGGTAAAATCTGTCAAAGCACAACAAGAGAGTCCACCTTCTCACTCGCATAAAGAAAGCAAGGGGGTTTGCGGCCAGCAAACCTGGTGCAGTGAGGCCAAACACTATAACCCAAGCTGGAGCCCACGCCATGAAAGCAGGCACAGAAAGAGAAGATCATTTCACCAAGAGAAGGTAATTTCACCAGGCAGGACTGGAAACTTCAGTGTTACAACCCTGGTCAAACATTAAGCTGTAGTCCACTTTATCTCTCTGCTTTACTTTACATCCTTCCCTCCTTCCAAAGGATGGTACTGTAATGACAAGCTGCCACTGAAAAACAGTAGGGCTTTAATAACTTCGTCCTATATAAAGACCAACCTCTTCATAAATCACTAACCAAAGAAGGAAAAACAAGAAACAAAAACCCCAAACCACAACTGATTCAGCTGGCCTTTGGAAATGGAACATGGCAGCTTTTTTATCAGCCACACCACCTGTGCCCAGTATTGTCAGGTAGCAAAAGTGCATCCCCTGAACAGACCATCTGACTTAGGGCACTAGTAAAACTCTTTTCACCTTCCTTCTTACAGCAATAATTTTAATTGTTTCAATTAATTCCATCTAATCTCCTTGATAAATGTTGTGAAATTTAAACCCAGCCCGAGGTCCATAAGTTATAATGAAAAATAAGAGAGGAAAAAGAAGGCAAAAATAACAAGCTACAACAGAATTAATAGGCTAAAAGAATTAACTGTAGCACAGGATTCTGGAGGCACCCAACACCCCTTCTGCTCTGCACTGGTGAATTCAAGGATTCCCAGCACTAAGAGGAACGTTTATTTTTTCAATGCTCTACTTAAGCACTATCATCATCATCATCATTATTATTTATTATTACTATTATTATATTTCTACTATTATTATGGAGCACACCTTCACCCCTTTACATGGTCATAAGGCGCTGGGGAGTGGGGAAGGGAAGATGCCCTGGGGCAGCATTTGCCATTAGTTCAGGACATTTCAACCCTCCCAGAAGGGTAATTCCCAGAGGAAGGAAGTTTGTCAGCACGTGGAGATGCCAGGAAGAAACTGAGAGACTGAGATTTCCTGCAAGTGGACTGAGGACAGGAGGGTGCTCAGTTGCCATGAGTACCACGTACACAGATGATGGACATGGGAAAGAAAAACGCACCAGACCTGTTCTGTTCTGTGAATATCATTAGGACTCCTGGAGCTTGTGTTAGTGACAGAAAGGGTCCCTTGAGCTGGCTGAAGGAGGCTGATAATGAATTTGCACACAGTAAATTAGCCTCTGGATATTTTTACATCAGCCTGCTCGCCTCGGCTCTGATGGAAATGCATCGGGGGCCCGAGGACTTCCTCCTCATTTGCTCCCTCCATCTCCTGCCAAAGGCTGGCATCTGCTTTCCCGTGCTGCTCTGCCTCCCCATTGACTGCTCCCTGCAGTCCTCAGGCTGGCTACGGAGGAGCTGTCACCCCCAAATCGCTCTCCCATGGGTCCTTGCCATGGGAGCTGCAGCAACTTGCCTCCATCTAACGCTCCGCAGAGGGAAATGCTGAGACATACAACTAGCTGTCGGCTGGGATGTGCTTATTAGGTAAAATTAATGCTGGAAGATAGAATTCCCCTCCAGAGCCGCAGGGCAGGTGTTTAATTCAGCATTTTATCCCCTTTTCTCTTCTGTTTTTTCCACCTCCAAGTAGCTTAATGCTATACAGACTGCCTATTCCCCTTCTGATAGGCTCTCCCTCCATTTAAAGCCATCTTTTTTCTTGCTCCCCTTGACAGCAGTTCACTATGATTTTATCTTTTCTATTAGGCAGCGACTGCAAAAAACCTCAGAGGGTTCATTAGGAGCTTGGTAATCCCTCCAGATTTATTAGTCTAAATTGCTCTTTCCCATCTCTCATCCCCATTTAAATATTACTAATTTCCTTAAACACCTCTTCCATCTGCCCAGGTTTTGCCCGATGTCACCTTTAACAGTCCCTGCCAAAAATGCAGTTTTGCTGAGGGCTGGTCTTTTGGAAGAAGTGGTAAAATAACCTGGGTAAAGAGATTAAAACCCTGTGCGAGGGAATGGCAACAAAACTCATTTCTTTCTCACCTGCCATAACTGCATTACACTAAATGAATGGGTTTCAAAGACAAATATCACCTTCGGACCTCAAGCAAAAGTTTAATCATACCCGTGCTTGAAACTAGTGTGGTGGCAGTGGTGGGGACCTCAGTTTTTACAGTTCTATTTTCTGAACACCATCTATGAACACAGACTCCACTTTGCTGGTGATGCGCAAATAGAATCCCTTACCACGTGCATAGTCCCGGTCCATGGGGTGCACAGCAACACAGTTGTTGTGAGCAGAAAACAACAGGAAAACTACTTGCTGGGACTGGGAAGTGACTGGAGTGGGTTAGTGTTGTGAGCAGGACCTGATGGGGATGGCCACTGTCCCTTACCAGCTCCACCAGCACAGCTACACTCCATCTCAGGGCCTGTACTGGGGGTGAGAAGTCACAAAGCAGCAGCCACTGCCTTGAAACAAGCGGCCTCCCAAGGGCGCAGCTCTTCCTCCAGTCTCTATCACTGGTTGATCCCCCCTTGGTTCATCCCTTGCTTTTGCTTTCCTGGCTAGTTCCATTTGCACAGGAATAAACAGGAGCAGTGAAGCTTGTTCTTGCTGGACTGATACTGAGCAACATTAGGACCTATGCATTGAGCACTAAGCAGGAACCAGAATGCTATTAGTTCAGGTAGGAAGCGTGTGGGGTTTTCTATTTTTTGCCTTTTTCTCTTTTTCTGACAGCTCCTTTCCCTACCCCTTTTTTATTCTCTGTCCCAGTTGCTCTCTTGGCTTTCAAACCCCCATTTCACTCCTTCCCCCTCCTCCTCTCCTGCCTACATGTTTGGCTCCATCCATTCCTGTCTGTCTCCCACCCAAACACAAAGCGTGATTCAGCTCCCGGCTTTCCTGGCACACGCACACCCTGGCATAAATATTAATAGAAATTAGAGAAGATGAGGATCATTTAGGGTTGGAAGGCACCTCCACTTCATCATCCGCCCTATCCTGCCGCACTCAAGTCCCCACCATCCCCACGCCAGCATTAATAGGTAGGTATCTGCTTTCCCCAGTGGCAGCGTTCCCTCACACCACTTGGCAGCTGGTTCAAGAGCCTTGTAGCTGCTGCAGCAAGAGAAGTTGCTCTCGTGTTTATTTTGGGTTTCCCCCTGCTGCTGCCTAAGCCCATTACTCCTTGTTTAGCACAGTACTCAGGGATTTAACCACACGATCCCCCCATTAATGTTATTAGTAGCTATAAAGCCAAATCACCAGGGGCCATGCTGAATATATACCCTGCTCTGCCTCTCGATGTTTATGGTATCATCTTTCCTTTGTCTTACACAGCTGCTCTTGGAGGCAAAGCAAAAAAGCACAGGGTTGTGGTGCCCTCCACATACACACCCCAAGCAACCTACCCCATGGGTAAAGGGCTAACATCTCCACCAAAACCCTCCTGAGCCCCTCAGATGGGTCAGCAGCCACCCATCTGCCGAGGCTTCCCAAGGACCCACACATCTCATTGCACCATTTCCGTGCCTGCAAATCCTTGGGATCAATCAGTTCTGTGGGGAGCCCATCAGCTTTCACCTCCTAAAGACCAGGGCAAGACTTCCCCTGCCTGATAACTAGGTTTGCAAGGGGACACCTCTACTTGCTTCCATCCCCTTTCCACTGCAAAACTCCAGCTCCGCAAGCACGTCGCTCTTCCCAATGCTCCCATGGGCCAGGGAGATCAGCTCCCATTAACATGACTCTACACGCACACAGGAGAAAAGCAGAGAGAAATGCCTTACCAGATTAGTGAAGATATACGTGTAATAGGCAGACGCCATTCCCAGTTCAGCTGCCTGTGAAGGAGAGGAAAGGAGATTAGACCAGAGCCTGACAATCTTCAATCTCCACTCCGGCAAGGCAGAGACTGGACCACATTTGCTTCTTCATCCTTATCGCTCCGTGCAAGCGCTGCTGTCTTCCTGCAGGAGGGAAAAGGTGGGACACAGCAGCACGATTTGACCTGTGAAAATGAAGTCTGGGGAACCAATCTTTCAGCAGGACTGAGCCTACCCCTGAGGTCTCCTCTCTGCATCAGCATTGACATGGGGCTGCCTGGCAGAGAGAAACCACCCAGTGTTGCATGAGCAGCAGCTCCGGTCCCCTGTGACCATCTCTGCTCCCTCTGCAACATCACACATGGGGATTTCTGCATGTGGCCCCACTCCAGACAAGGACAACCTGGAAGGAAGATGCCCATTGGAAGCAAAAGCTTTTGCATCCCCACAGCAATGCCCATACCCAGCAAGGCGAAGTGGGATACGGTGGCCCGAGGCCTCAAGAGCCCCTTGGACTGAGGAGTTCCTTGGGCATACTGCATGTTTGGAGGTTGCTGCTTTTCTGCTGTTCAGCTACTAACATCTTTTTGAACATAATGAGGGGATGCACGAGTTGGGAGAGTGCAGGGCTTGTCTCCTTTCACCACGAACACCGTGATGCTGAGAGCAAGGCAGAAAAAGCTCTTCTGGAGGTAGAGAAAATGGACAGTCACCCCACTGGTGGTTTTCCCACATGTATCTGTCAGATTTGGGCTCCAGCCCTATAAATTAACTAGCACAAATGAAACCGAGTAACAAAACCTGTTCTCCCGAATTTAGACACGGATGCAGTGGCCACAGAAATAGTCAACAAGAAGGGTAAAAGCATATGGAGATGCAGAGTGAAGGACACAGATTTTTCCATGTGATCTCTTCTAGAGATCCCAGCCCAGATCACTGAGGTCTTTTTCCAAACCTCACAACTCCCAGTAAACAAGGAGCTGTTTGTGGGAACAGATGCTCCGCAAAGTGGGGGATTAATCTGCAGATCCTCCTGCAAGCCCGTGTTTCACTGCCAAGCACAGCTGGTATCAAACCATGCTTCTCGACCTTGGCAAAGAGGTTTGCCCAGCACCCCAGATCACACAGAGGAGCTGGAGGCAGAGAGGGAAGGACCAAAGGCAGCTTGGGTTTAGTCACTTCCCATCTCCCCCAGAAACTGGAGGGTGGTTACAACAGAAAGTGAATGCAGGAAAGATACAAAGAGGTTGCTTAGGTCGCATCCTTCCCTGTTCCTCACCTATTTCTGTGAAAAAACAAGGCCACTACTATTGCAGTGGGAGTTGACATGGACAGCAGGGATCTATGGATACTGACAGATCACGGATTGGACTGGCTGTATCCAGCCTTCTGATTGCACACTGTCACCCTGTCCTTTGCACTAGTGGCAAAATGGACCCACCAAAGCTATTTGACCACAAGAGCACCATGACTCCAGAGGAGGCTGCAGCCCTGCCTTTCAGTCACTGGCCTCATTTTTAAGCCCTACACAATAAAGGCTGGCACCCAGTTCCCTCCCTTTTCCCTTCCTGGGGACAGTGATAATATCAGCTCCTCGCCTGACCCCCTTTGAAGTCAGTGCATTTGATTTCAAGGGCAGAAAATCAAAGCGAGCAACAAAGCGCTTCCTGCGAGCATCACTCCCATCCATTTCACATGCCCGCTGGCAGGTGGGCAGCCGGGAGAGGCTGGTAATCGAGGAAGCAACCATGTGTCTCCAGACCATATGTGGAGGGTAAGAGATGAGAAACTGCAGTTTCTCTTGTTGTGCGAGGCCAGGACTGGTCTCTTGAGGCACGTCCAGCACAAGGCACTTTCAAAGCAATAGCACATTTGTCTTGCTGTTGGTGACCTGTGGGCAGAGGCCAATGATGTACCCATGCGCTCACCACAACCTCACTCCTTATTCTGCTTGTACCTCTATAAAGAAAACACTTTTCAGCCTCCCAGTGTGAAGGAAGTTACCAGATCAGAAGCTCATTGTTTATTACCTTCCATTCCTGCAATCCTCTAGCTGGGAAGACTGCTTTAGGTTTTACTCGGGTGCTGAAAAATCATGGCAATCTCTGACATCTTTATCAGTCGTGGCAGAAGGATGCTCAAGAAGGGAAGGGAGACGGCGGGTGCATGAAGAGCACTGCTGTGTGCTGGTGGGAAGTCACTATAGCAACAGAGGAGGGGGACAGCCCTCAGCAGCCAGGCAGCACTAAGGACCAGGAGGGAAGAGAGAAGTAAAGAACCACACCACCTTCCCCCTGCATAAAAGGGACCCAAAAAACCCCAAACCTGCCTGTTTTGAAACGCAAGCAGGGGAATAAAGATCTTAGGGCAGGTGGGAGGGAATAATTAAAACAGCTCTAATGGTTTCTGCTGCCTGTCACCAGGAATAAATCTGGTATAGTCAATGCCTTTGAATGACTGAGTCCCTGACATTGCAGCCAGGACACCATAGGTGAAGCCTGCTCCAACAGGGAGGACCCCACTGCCTGGATCCTGCTTCCATTCAGTAAAGTCCTTCTTGTTCCTTCCAGGATGTGGGAAACTCTACACAACTTTGTAGTTCCATCTGGAGCCACTGCTCAATTTTGAAGTAGTCTATCAAACCAAATGCTAAAAACTGCAGCAAGAGACCACTTAAAAATAAACATGATTAAACCAAAATCTCGGTTAATAAGGCAATAAAAAAGGAAGCAAAAACTTATAAATGGAGTTGGAGATAAAAAGCGGAAACCATGGCACTGACTGACTGATTCCAGAGTGCCTATAGCAGTTCTCCACGGCTGTTTGATGGCAGCAGGAGCCACAAGCACACACCACTTCTAGAAAGCAAACACATCAGCTCAGAGCAATTGAATCATTGCTTCTATAGAGAGAGTCCTGGAAAGAGAGCAAATTGTTTTCCCCAGAAACTCCATCAGTGGCAATTCCCCATTTCCAGTGTTACTGCAGGGATTGTTACACTCCACTGTCATACAACCCCTGCACATGCATGCTTACATCCTGCACGCAGTGAAAGCAGCAGCCTTTACAGCTGTGATGCTCAAGAGACCCTTACCTTCCGCAGAATGGTATGAGACATGGAAGCATTGGCGTGTACGATGATGGTTGCTGTTTTGTCATCTCGGATCTCTTTTAGGAGAGGGGTAGGATCCCGGCTGTCATCCAGCATCCGGACCGAGAGAGTGTCCTTGGAAATGAGGAACTGCCGAAGCAACTTCTCGAGGTTTAAAAGGCCTTCAAATAAAAGGTAGGGGGGGAAAAAAAGCAGACACCTTTAATTTTCTGCTTGGTTCACAAAGCGTTTCTCCATAGCCCATAGTCATTCCCAGCAGGAAGCAGTCCTGCAGTTCTGTGCAAAGGAAAGGATTTGGGGCTGCAGCACAGGCTCACTGCTTGGGCCTGGGTCTGTTCCCAGGCAATGGGAAATGATGGAGTTACTCCAGCTGTACTCCAGACAAAGCTTCTTAGGAGAGGAGAAGATTGCTGATACAAATTTGGTCAGGACCCCAGGGTCCACACAATTTCTCCACTACTTTCCTGCATGCAGGATAGCTCTGGTTGTTGCAGGATGATTCCCTCTCCTAAGCCTTGTCATTACTACCTCCCAAATGAAGTGCCCTGCAAGGCATGACTCAGTTTGGAGAGCTTACAGCACTCTGATGGGAGCTGCTGTCTTCCAAGGGCTCGCATCCCTGAGGATGGAGAGCTCTGCTGAGAGTCAGACAAAGCAGAGATCATTGCTAAAATACAACATTAAGTCTACATACAAATATGTGACAAAAACTGGGAGCATGGCCCTGGCACAGTGCAGAATTACCTGTGGGCTGGGGATTCCTAGAGCAACACAGAAGCCAACAATAAAACAAACCAGCATGTTTGATGCCTTATAGAGGAATTAGAGATTGATGTAGGACAGTGTTAGCAGCCCAGTGGCTCCATCAGTGGGCAAAGACAAAGCCTGCCTTCTTCTTTCTGCCTTGCCATCAGCATTTCTGCCTCCCTCATGCTCACACTGAGCTGAGTGCAGGACCAGGCTCCCCCTTCAAATGGGAGCCGAACAAAGTAAGTAATTAGTGAGCACCCACGTGGATGAGTCCCAGGTTGCCTGGACTTGTGCCCTACTGCCTTCAACACTTCTCATTCAAGCTTCTTCCTGCAGCTAGGTCACTGCAAGGGCTCCTTCCAACACAGCTTCCTTGATGTCTAGGAAGACATCAAAGCTCTTGCTGCAGCTTTCCTTAGTCAAGAAAGAATATTTGATAGTCTGTCTCTTCCGCCCAGCTGCTGAGTTTCAGCATGAAATTACTTCCTGTCAAGTTTGATTAACCAGAGAGTCCACCAGATGTAATCATCAGCAAGACACATGTCCCATCCCTACAGAAAGATGGTCCAAAAAGAAGGGGGAAAGCTGCATGAAGGAAACCGAAAAGAACAGAACCATCAGCAGAATGATGTCCCAGAAGCAAACTGAATCCTCAAGTCAGAGCTCTACTCTTAGCCTAACCACACTTGGACTGTATGAAAGTGCTCATCCACCAGAAGGTGAAGGGAAAGCTGCGCTACTCTGCACACCCAGATTTACACCACAACGTGACTTTCAAGGGGACATAAATCCACGGAAGGCATGGGCATCTGGAGGGAAATCTTCAGCCATCCCCCTTGGAAAAGCACATTTTCCATTTAATTTCCTGCAGAAATAAAATCAGATCCTGCTCCTTAGCACTGCAGGTTGTATTTCTCAGCTCTAAGTTAATCTTGCAAACTGGAGAGCATCCCTCTGCCAGCGGCTATGGGTTTGTGATTCATAACAGACCCTCAGCTTCCTCTTCATTTTTCTCTCTGCTGACTACATGAGCACCACTGTTGCTGCCTCCTCCTCCAGCCACAGCTCACTGGGGCACAAGTCTCGGGTACCAAAGCCACCCTGGCCTCTGTGATGAGGAAGTGAGGAAGGCAGAGCCCAGCTGCAAGGTTTCTAAAGCACATCAGGCACAGAGAGGAGGAAATAGGACAGGCTAAAAAGGAAGCATTTGATGTCCTCTGGTTCAAGGAAATGATCGTTTCCAGCATATCAGACCCTACCTTGTAGCCACTTCAGAGCAGTTCACAAACTACCTAATTTGTTTCACACTGCAGAGAAACTGAGTCACGTAACGCCATTCTGTTCACCATCCATTACACTTAGGCTGGCCCAAGTTCAATTGACTTCAAGGGTCATTTTCTGCTTCTGCCAGAAGAAACTACTATCGGTCCCTAGAGAAAGGATGCGACTCCTTACAGTGATAGCATGAGCGTGACGGGATAGGACCCAGGAGCCCCATCACACAGCCTTGTACTTAAACCAAAACAGCTATGACTCTCCCTCCTGGGACCTAAATAACAACATCCCTCAAACCACCATTTCCTCACTGATGAGCAGATAGCTCGTATGCTCCCCTATTTGCCTCCAGGGAACCTTCCAAAAACTCAAAGCGCCTTACGTTACTTGTTTAAGGACTGTGATTAGGAGCACTACCTGTCCTAAGGGAAAATGAGGGCTTGCGCTCCTACATGAAGCTGGGTTATACCTTTTCTGCACTCCATGATAGTGAGAGCATGTTGTGCTTTAAGCCTAGCTCAGAAAAGGTCCTTATTGGGCACAAAGAGCAGGATGCATGAACGGCACCCATCCCACTGCTTCCCTGGGTCTGGGAAGGACTCGGGTTGAGCAGCGCATCCTAAATACTGGGTTATCCAGCAATACCAGAGTGAAACTAATGGAAGTGATTCAATTAAAGGAGTGTTATTTTAATGTGAGCTATTTGGTTCCCAAGGTTTGGATCCAGTTAAAAGAAGAATCATGCTGTATTCCATGGGAGACGCCTGCATGTTTTGGCACGTACCTGAGGATTAGGGCAGGGGAGCACAGCAGTGTGACGATGCCTATGTGTGCTCTGTGCCCAGCAGCCGTGCAAGGACAGAGCTGTGAGCATGTAGGTGAGAAAACCTCATTATCTCCTCTTCCTTTCTATTTTTCTTCCATTTTGCTTAAATTAAGCTTAGACAATGAAAAATTTCAGCACCAGAAGCAATGCAGGAGACCATTTACATGATTTTAATGGCATCCTTTTGGGTCAGGTCCTCTGCTAGGGTAAATCTGAGCATGTTTCCTCAAGGCAATTTAATGACTTACATGAGCTGAGGATGTGGTCTCCTCAGGGTACTGAAATCAAAGAGAAAAGGCAAAGAGACTCTTATTCTGTCTGTTCCTGTGCAGGAGCCTGCCACAACACTGCTGGTGGTGTGAAGGTTGCCCAGGGCTAGCTATAAAGGATCCTGGCCCCATTGTCAGACACTGCTAAGCTCTTGCCAGTATCCCAAAGCTCTACCTGGATCCACGTGCCTTTTCAAAGCCCCTTTTCTAGGCTTGTTTGCACGATCAACTCTAGCACTGACAAACCTGGCTACAGGATAATGAAAGCACAACTGGTGTGGGTACTACGCAGCAGCCACCTACCCACACACTGACTTTAAAAAGCACAGGACACACTTTAACCACTGTGCTACAAACCCTGCTCCTGCCACCTTGGGGAAGTTATGCCAAGATGAATACGGTCCTGCTGAGGTGAATGCCTTAGCATCCAGATGCACAATTACCAGCAGATGTATGGCTGCAGAGCCCGAGAGGGTATGCGGTGTATTGACTATTAATCAAGTCCTGCTTTTAGGCCACAAACGGCACACGGGTTTGGGAAAGGCATATTTCAAAAAGCTTTACTTACCTAAAATAATCTCCAGAAACAAGACTAAGCCTTTTTTTTCTTTTTTTTTCTCCATATAAACCCATCTGTGCAAGCAAAACACCCTTCAGATTGTCAAACAGAAGGCAGGCAAGTCGCTCCCCATCCCCTTTCCTCCTCTCACAAACACCTCCACGGGGCAACAGAGTGGGAAACCTGCCCCGCAGGGCACCACTGGGTCAGGCTGCTCTGCTTGAGTGCTGACCTGCTGCAAACAGAAGAGACCCTGCCACCACAACCAGGAGAGATGCTCACATGCACTACCTGTGGGACCTTCTCCAGCAGGCACCAGACATGCAGAGGGAGGTAGAAGAGAAGGCGCTGGGTGCAGAGGGGCAGCCGAACCCAGCCTGGCAATGACTTACATTCAGCTTTGGCACAGATGAGGCAGGCAGTGGTGCAGTTAAAGAAATTCAGGATTCCTGCCACGGCCACGCTGATATCGGTGTTGCTGGGATGGAGGTTGAGGGTGGTGAACCGCTGGAGCTGCAGCTTCAGGAATTCCTCCGGTGCCACTTTGAAGTGAGGAACCTAAACGGGGAGGAGGGGAAAGAAAACACAATTATAGAGGAAAAAGGAATAAAACCAAGTAAATCTACCCAAAAAAAGGACCTTTGGTGCGAAACGCACAGCGGGCAGAAAGTGAAATATCCCAATAAAACTGCAGAAGCATCGCCAGAGTGAAGAGAGGAGGGTGGGATCTGTGCAATAGCGGAGGAAAATAATTATCACAGCAACAAGAAGCCACGGGAAGGAGTGGAGCAGGAAAAGTCTTGCTGAGCCACTCAGAGAAAGGCAATGGGGGCTGTGATTACAGCACAGGAAACCAGACCGGATGAGTTCAACCTAATTAGCTTGGGTACTAATTGCAGCCGGGCCCCCACTTCATTTTGGGCTTGTTGCCTGGGTAAATTCAGAGGCAGCTTTGCAGGCAGGGAGTTAGAGCCCATGCTGGAACCCCCCAGCCCTTTGCTGTGTGCTAGATGGATGGAGTGCTGCAAACCCACCTCTGCCCGCAGTACCCATGTGTCATCAGGTAATTAGGAGAGATGAAGGGAAGAACAAGATGACCCTGCACCGGTGAGGCTCAGGAGGGAGAGGAACAGATGCAGCAGCCAGAAGCTTTGGACTGTTTTGATCAGCAGAGAGGTAACTGGTGGCCATACGGTGGGCAAGCTCCAATGGGACTTAACCCCAAGTCCTAATAGTGATGTGCGTGTCATTAACAGAGCAGAGCAGGAGGTGGGAGAGGAATATCCAGGGAATGTGGGGAAGGGGGAGCAGGGAACAGCCCGAGGGCTCCCTCCAAGGCGGCTCTGCTGCACACCTCATAGCTTTGCATAGAGGGAACAGACAGACCAAGCTCAGACACAGAGGGCTAAATAAGGACAAGGAATAGTGTTTTCTTTTTGCTGAATGAATTCTTCGGAAGGAAGAGAAGACAGAGAAAGGGAAACATCTGCTTCGGCTTCATTACACGAGTGTCAAGTCCTCTTTTCCTCCATTATTAGTCCTTCCAGAAGCTATCGTCCTATGCCTCCCATCTCTCTCCTCGTGGGAAAGGTTGTTAGTACTTTGCAATGGCTGCTTTATTGACAGCATAAGCTGTTTGGTTAGCAATAGGAAAGTTAGAGAGTAATAAGCTGCTATCTGCCTTAATTCCAGCCCGCAGCCCTCATCCCAGGTTGTGGGAACAGGGAGAGAAGAAAACTGTAAGCAAAAGGCAAATTCCTTTAACCAGAGCAGACAAGGCAGCTCCAGTACAAGAACACTGATCGTTCTTGGGAGCCAGATGGAGCCTGAGACTTCCAGTAACACCCACTACCAGGGAAGAGAGGTGAAAGCAGTCAGCACCTTGGCAATCCCTGCAAGCCCCCATGGCCATGGTTCAGACCTCACCTTCAGCCTCCGAGCCCTCTTCTCCTTTCCAAGAGCTCTGCCCCATTGCAACACCCCTTTCTGGACACAAGGAAAAGACATCTTTAAGCTAAAGGCACTAGAAAGCTAACACAGGAGACACAATTCATCTCCCCCAGTTATACCACAGGCTCCTGGTGAGCACCAGGCCAGTCACTCCACCATTTGGTGGTAAAATGGGGATGCTTTCCTTCACCTGATGGATGGCTGTAAGTACAATGGCTTTGGCTGGGCTGCTATATCCCATTTAACACAGCAGCACCAACTGATGCTACTGTGATACAAATCACAGGGAGTTACTGTAGGTTTACATCACTAGGAGGGGAGCCGAAATCAAGCTTGAGAATCTAATACCTTAGAAAGGCAATAGAACTCACTTTTCATTGCTGGCAAGCAAAAAGAAACGAAGAGACTTAGATCAGAGACTCTGAATATGAATTTCAGGGGAAAAACACTTGCAATCTGTTACTGCAGAGTTCCCTTTACCTGGGATGGCTCACATGTCTGGGACGTTTAGCTGGAAAAAGCACTACAAAGTGCTCTCAAGAGACCCATCCCGCTGCAGCCAAAAGCACTAGGTCTAACAGTTCTCTTCCTCCTCTTCAACACTTGTGGTTGCAGGGAACAAAGAACAGCAGTCATTTGTGAATGCAAATTATTTACAGTGCTCACTTCCAGGCACTCCCCTCCTGGGCTCCAGAGGGAGGCCACTGAAAGGCTGAGAGATGTTATCTGGCTTTAAAGGGATGAACTACGTGAAGAGAACTCGGTTTCTTTTCCCTTGAGCAGAGCCAGATGAGTGCAGGATGGTTCAAGGCTTATACAATATTAAATCAAGCACATAGCCTGGGCACAGATAAAAGGGGTTTGCATTGATGGAATAGCAGCGAACTGAAAGGGGTGCAGCTTTCCAAGTATGTGCACAAAGTCAGGTCACATCCAGGAATTCCGGCCAGGATTTGCACCTGCCAGGGCAAGCTTTGGTTTTTGCACCCCATATGGTTTGCATGGGGTGGCACATGAGGGATGCTGAAGTAAACAGTGATACAGATGAAAGCAAGGACAAGGAAAGAAATGCAAAAGGAAGATGCTGCAAGAACATATGACTTAAGAGAAGGGGCTGTGAACCAAGCTGTCAGCTTGGATCATTAGAAGCCATGGCAGATCATGGGAAGGACAATATAGCAGATAAGACGATTACAGCAAGTCATCTTTGCTAAGGATGACCTGGAATACCATAGGAATGTACCTCACTTCCCCTATCTAATGGAGGCAATGTCACTGCTCCGCTTTATAACTGGGATGTGGGGACAGAACACCAGACTTGAACAAGGACTTCAAGAGGCAGAAGGGAGAAGGCAGCGTAAGGCAGAGCTGGAAGCTGCAGCGAGCTGTGCAGCTCTGGCTGGGACTTGGCATAGTCACAAGAACCTCAGATGAAACCCTTCAAGGCTGCAGAAAGCCCTTCTGCATGGGATCTGTACAGATGGCACTGCTGCTCAGTATAGTGGTAAATTAAAAACCTCATCCATACTTTGTAAATCAGCAGCAAAATGAGGTGTTCCCAAGGAACCCGGGCAGCCGGCAGCAGCCAGCGGGAAGCACTACTGCAATGGGAGCCCACCAAGAGCACCTTCCATTGGAAGGACAACATGAAGAACATGGGCTGGGGAATGGGTCGGGATCTCTGCATGTCCCTTACCCATGGTGGGTGACTCTGCTCTCACCCCAGGCTGCTGTGAAACCCTGGGAGGAAGGAGCCAGGACTCCTGCGTCACCTCCACTGAGCACGAGGGTCAAGTCAGTCAGCACAATGGCACAGACTTACTCCAAGACGGAACTCATCCACTTACCTCTTTCTCCCCACAGATATTGCTGATAATAGAGCTCGAGGCTGGGCTCGAGGAAGGTCCCAGGACACCCACCACTCCTTTGGGGAGAATCTGACACACTGTGGGCACCAGAGAGAGGAAACATGCATTAGATTTCATCCTCGGTGTCGAGGAGACAGACATGCTTACAGTACCTACTGCACCTTATAAGGATGTGGTGTCATCTCCTCCACAAAACATATCTCTGCCATTTATGTCCCCCTAAAATTCCACTCTTCCCTCTGAAGCACTGCCCCCCTGCCTGTGACACCCTCCCATCCAGCTTTTCCCAGCCTTTCTACATCCCACCTGAACTCTCCCCAAAGCCCCAGTATCTCTTCTTTAACTCAGAAGGGTTTGTTCTTATAATATCCTTTTCTGGCCCCACTGCCGTTCTCCAAGACAAAACAGTAACTAAAGTTTATGGAAGATGCTAAGCACAGCAGTCGCCTGGCTTCAAAGCATCATCCAGCAGCAAACAAACGTGTATGAATTCCTTCCCTCACCCTCTGCAGAGCTCAGTGGTAATAACAAGGATCACATTACTGTTTTTCATTTGTGGTTTTTCCCCGGCAGTAGTTAAACTCCTGTCTCCATGCCACCCAGGTTAGCAGAACAATAAACCGACTCTGACAAAATGAAGAAGTTAAATCTCTTCCCCTCAAGTTTCCCAGGTTAAACTGCAACCTTTTGTCCTTTTAATTCACAGCACAAATTAAGCCAAATGGCACTCCAAGGACTAGCCCAGCTGGTGTCACTTCCCTGCTGCCATCCCAATCAACCATGATGCTCACAAGCATTCCTGCAGCAGCTTGTGCAGGCAAAGCCCTGCGAACAGAAGGCAAGAGCCCCTCCGCCTGAATCCCCAGACTCCAAAAGGCTCATCTGAACATGTGCTGGCCACAACTTATTCTGAGATACCAGACCTGCCTCAGCATCCCCACTCACTCAGCTCCTTCCTCCTCAGATAGATAAAGCCACACTTGCTCAATCGGCATCAAGCGAAGAAAGGGGATGCCCCCAGGGGTGAAAAGAGGCCCCACAAGTACTTATCAGTCTGGCAAAAGCAAGCTCACAGCGTTTTCAGATGTAAAAACTAAACCACTGTATCACAAAGCTGAGATATTAAAGACAGTGCCTCTTCAGTATCACATGGGCGGCCTGTTTCAGAGCACCATCCTCACCACAGGTCCCTGGTTTACATGTCAGACAAGCTTTTGTGATGGTCATGAAAAGTTATCTAGATTCAGTGGCTGGAAAAAGGAGCTGGAAAAAGTCAAACCAGGATGTATTTTTGTAGCGAAGGGAATTCATCATCGGAACTGTCATGCTATAGATCAGAGCAGGTTCTCTATCAACTTCAGGTCTTTAAATCAAGACTGGGTATGAAACGAGAGCCTATACTATGCTTAGGGCTATGGGGCTGAGTGCTGTGTTCAGCATGTGAACATCTACAGTCCATCTTCTGCAGAAGATCAGCTAATGAAGGTGGGCATCTCTGGCCTTAGACTGCGTAAGTCTCCACAGCCTCATGACTGGAATACGATACTAAAGCTGAGGACGTAGTTTGTGATTTTGGGGAAGTGGTTTTAGCTCTTTCCAAGCCTCTTGAAAGAAAAACTCCACCTACTGCTATGTATGGACCCTGTACATACTGATTGCTCTGCCTTCTTACAGAAAGCGCAAGTACAAGCATCTTCTCTTGGGTCTGCCTTCCTTCCATGCCCCTCCACCACCTCTGCCTGCTACTGATGTATTTCTGCAGCATCTTCAAAGGAATCCAGCACTTGCTTTTCCTCCCTGCTTAAAAATTTACAGGCACTTATACCTCTTCAGAAGATCCTTTTAAATAAGAGCAGCAGCAATTTGAAAACCCCGCATACTATCTCAGTGGTACTCATCAGTCCCTCTAAGCTGCAAGTAGGCCCTTTGGGTGCTCTGCAATTCAGCATCTAGGAGGAAGAAGCTGTTCCAAGCCCTCTTATCCGCAGGTCACTAGGGTGCAAGTCCTGAGGGGAATTATGTTGTGCATGCAGGGAAAAGTTTGCCGAGTGTTTTTCTTCTCATCTCTGCTATTGAGAATAAAAAGCAAGTTAAGTAGTCATAGCAACAGAATTGTAACAACTGGCAGAAGAAAAAGACCTGGCTTATCACTCCAAGGGTGAAACATCCAGCAAAATTAAGGGAAATGAATGGAAACAAAGTGGAGGTGCCCTAGGCAAAGGTTTTGGCCATGTTTGGAAAGCTTCTTTTGTAATCAAAGCACATTTCCTATTTTAGAACACCACCTGATGCTGTTCATCTCCACAGGGAGAAAAGGCTCAACCTAGCTGCCATCATAGACACTGTGGATTCACACAAGCACTTGAGGGATGTAGAAATGTTTGCCCTGGACCACAAATTCATCCCCGATAACTACATGGACTATAACCATAAGACACTGGTGTAGCCCCTATCACTCAGAACTCTTTGTACTTCAACACATATGCACATATACTGCACAGGATGCACTTTTGGTTGCTGCACACCCCGATACCTCTGCCCAAGATTGTGTCCAACCGTTATGGGTTTTAGAATGCAGCACTTCAGGAAATACTGGACATTGAAGTGCCATCATATTTGAAACCTCCAATGGCACATGGAAATACATGCTTATTTTGAACATAAAAAGGCACAACAAATGAGTTGTGCTCAGTGCATATACATAAAGGTTGTCGTGGTCACATAGTGCCTTTCACCTCCTGCAGTCTCAGGGCACTTGGCAAGCATTTCCATTAACTCTCCCTGTTTAAATCATGCTGGAAGTGCTCAGGTGAGAGCACCCACCCAGGATGCAGAGCACAGCATCTCTTTCACTGCATACAGACACCTGATACAAGGGTTTCAAACAGCATGCAAAGAAGATTCCTGCCTCTAATTGAAAATAAATTATCAGGGAAGGTATGCAATTACTTCAACGTTTCCAAGATTGCCAAACATATCAGGGGATCTTGAATGACAGGACTGGTCAGGACGGGATTCTCATACAGAAAACATCAAGTGCATAAACAGACAGTGCTATAAAAAGTGCATTCTGCACCATGACTCCAAGACTGCTTCCTGCAGCACCCTCTATGCTTCTTACCAGGAACCCACAACCACAGCAGGAGTAATTCAACAGGATCACAGAGATGGTGGAACAGTTAATAGCTCATTTGAGTCAATGTCCCTGAAAGGATGTATCTGGCACTTTGAAGTCTTAGTATGAATAAATAAAAGTTTAAAATCCTCCAGTTGCTTGCTCATTCCAACTGGTGGCCTGCCCCGAGATGCCTGGATTAACATCAAAAAGATGCTTAAAAGACTGATGAAATGATAGGGGACAGGGTGACAAGTCGAAAATCTGTCCCTCCCCGGACATCAAAAGGAATAAGGTGTTTCAGATATAGACATGATTAAACAAGTCATTTTGGATCTCCATAAAAGAAGCTGAAACTTCAAACACAAAGAGAGAACAGGCATCACTTGTAACAGGAAAAAAACCTCTATCCATAACCTTTCACTGCAGAATCATTTCAAAACACAGGACTTCACAGGTGTTGCATACCAGAACAGTCAATGTTTGTCTCCATTCATATATAAAGCAGAAACAGCAACCCATGCTTGGGTGTGATTCAGACTGACTCATATTTTACCTGCTATCCAAACAGTGATTTTATGGCCTCCCTAACAGGAAGATGCCTGAGTCAGTCAGGAAGAAAACAGAAAGATAACACCTCAACTAGAAAACAAAACTAACTCTCAAAGACCCTTTCTCTTGAAGCACTAGCTGTACACAAGTGTCACTGATGGGGGGGAATTGCAGTGTTCCTCCATCAGTCGGCTAACCATGCTAGCTGTGATATTTGAGGGTGAATCACAGGGTGTGAAATTTGAGATCAGTATTAAACAGATGTATAACAGCTTTGCAGTCATAGGTTAAAACATCTCGACTGCTTTTATTAATATTACGTGCGATAACAAATACAAGCGCTTTATTAAAGCTGAGAAGGCAGACATCTGAAAGCTATGAAAGCCTTGAAATGTAAGTTAAAGGATCTGATTCTCCTCTACTACCAGTATAAATCAAGAACAACTCCAGTGACATTAATAGAGAAGCCATGCAGAATATGGATTTCTCCTTTTGTACAAAATGCTTTAAGAGACTTTCCTCTCTGAAGAAAAGGCAAATAACACGTTGCAAAATTGTGTGAATATTTACTTGACCAAAATCACATCAGTTTGCTCCCATTTCTACCTTTTACCCTCTGTGAGCTCAAGTAAAGGGAACAAAGAGAATCACCCTGAGGTGAAAATTCAAACCAGAAGATTGCCTCTTCCTCACTTATCCCATTTCCACATTCTCCCCGAAGACCACATTTGCTGAAATCAACATTTTCCTGCATAATACTTCATTCCCAGCGAATTAGTATTCCTCTGCTTGATAAACGGAAACCCAGGCAGTCCCCATCCCTTCTTCATAGTCTGGCCAGTAAGGCTGCATTCACCCTACGGCTCTGTTAAACGAGGGTAAAGCAGGATGTACACAAGCCTCAACAGATGGGAAAGCCCAAAAAGAAGTTAAAAGGGATGCGAGCTCCAAAAGGTGGAGAACTGCTGTTTTGAACAGTCCCCATGATGCTGCATGTGATGATCTTAATCTAGACTGCCTCTTGGGTGACAGGCTCTAAAAATAGCCATACAGGTACTTGCTGAAATGCACTTTTATTAACTGAATGCTTCTATAAATAATGCAAACACTAATTCCGGAAATGAAGGAGCAATCTGCTGATCTCACAGGCCTATCGAGCCCGTTCTGCCACATACCCAGAGACCTGCTCCTTAGCAGTGCTGTGTCTGTGATCCATGGGGCCTCCCAGACACAGGGATGCTCAGTGCTGTACAAAGCTGCATAGAAAAACCAGGCTTCTCTAGACCACAACATGCTGGCACACCTTTTGGGGATACCCTGCAGATTACAAAGGCTTGGGACAGGGAACCACTAGGAAATGAGCCTAAAAATCCCTATTATTTAAAATTATTTCTCCAGCTTTTTCAAGTTAACTTGTAATAAAAAATAATAGTCCTCCATTGAACTCTAAAGGTCATCTTAAAAATAGTTCTAAAGGGACCATAACCTGTTCCAAAGGATTTTCCCTCTTACAGGAAGAACCTATTATAGATCTCTTTGGTTTCTTTCACTCAGGCTCCTGAGAGCTCTGTGGCCACTAACCATCAATTTCTCCTTTTAGTCATCAGTGTGGAGTTGGCACGATGGGCATCAAGGGGAGCAACTACAGCAGAGACCCATTTCCATTACGAGGACAGCAACACGGGAAGTACGCTGCCTTTCAAAACCAGCTCTTTTTAATCCACATGGTTTCAAACATCACTTGAAAACTTCCCCTTGTGTAAATAAACCCACTGCCAATCTAAAGCACTGAAAAAGCTATCGTGTTTGCTGACACACAGCGTTCTGTGGGGTTTTAGAAAGAGCTTAATCGCACTAAACTTGCCCGTCATCTCTTATTTGCACGCTATAAAGTACTTCACAAAGGAGCATCGCTTCCTGTACCATTACCTCTGTTTATTGACACACAGATTAGAGAAATAATTTGTCCCAAGCCACTGAGCTGCATGGTGGCAAAGCTTACTCCTGTTAATGTGCCACCGTAACCTGCGCTGGATGCCCCCACACAGAGCCAGCCCTTCCAAATGCGTGGCTGGTGCTGAACTCAGCATGAGTGCTGCTAAAGATCCCATGCAGCTCCCAAGGGAATGCTGCACCCACATCCAGAGTGTACCAAACCCCTGCACCAAACCTGACTGTGCTCAGGCAGCAAGGGTAGGTTTGGGTCTTTGCAGAGATTGATGTGTTGATCAATCAACACACGTTGCTCTTTCCAGTGCTTATAGAGGAGCACAGAGGTGCTTTTTGCCCTCTCTACCTCCCTTGGCTATCACACACTTATCCTCTGCACAGTGTGCCAGGCACCTCCTGTGAGCCAGCAGAAAGCAGAACTGGGGAAGGACCAGCTCCATGGAGGGGTACTTACTGGTTTCCGCTGTCTCATACTCGCTGTCTCGCAGCAGCTCAAAGATGTCCACCTCCACTTTGGCTTTCCCCACCCGCTCGGGTGCACGGTTGATGCGGTTCTTGGCCAGCGTGATGGAGAGCCTCTCCCCTCTGCTGCACTCCATGGGGTCATCCAGGATGGCAGCTGTGGAAGCAAAGGCGATGGCTGAGATTACGCTTGGCAGGGACCCGGCTCGGCTTTCCACTTTTCCATTCCCTTCCCTTTGGGATCTCCAGTGCCACGCAAGCAGCCACCGCGTCAGCACTTGTGCTATTGTTAGAGCATCCTCACTCCATCGTGCGGCCTTGCCCGCCACTTCGCCCACCTCCCAGGTCTTGCCAGACATGTGGGTGTTCACATCTCTGCAGCAGTGGCTGTGTTACCTGCTGCTGCACTGCAGCACCACACATCCACCCACGCTGCTGGGGACCTGGTGGTGCCTAACACCCACTGCAGCACAGCCAGCCGCCCGGACCGGATGCTCTAAAGAGGGACATCCACCCGTGCAGCCCCAAGCAGCCCAGATCCAGGCACTGCCTCGCATCCTAACAAAGGGAAAACGTCCCCAGATAGCCTCGGTTTGTTCGTTTCAAAGCACGTTGGTACGGTGCTAATAGCTGGAATATTTCAGGAAGCACGTGGGCAGCCGTGGGTGGGAAGGGACAAATATTTGTCAAACAGAAAGCACTTGACTCTTGAACTCAGCTCCTGGGCCTGCCCACTCAAATCTGTGTTAGGCACAGGGAGATAGTGTGGGGTATTTTTATTTCCTTGATGGAAGGCAAAATGAGATTGGAATCGAGCATTCATCACATTGTTTCAGTATGAGCTGGCACAAATTCTGCACCCCCGTGGGTTTATCCTTGCTCATAGGAGGTCTCCTCCTACACAGCCTAGACAAAGAAACTTGTCCCAGGTTCAGGGTCCCATTACTTTGGCGCTCCTGCCCCTGAGCCTTGCTTTGAACCAAGCCCAAACCTCAAAGCATAGCCCAACTTCTACAACCCATTTGCATCGCACTTCAGGGCTCTTAGCTTTGCTATGTTTATCACAATGGGACCCCTTCTCTCATGAAGCTGCAGAGCATCTCTGCTTGCTCATCCTGCCCTGACCCCCACAGTAACTAGATACCAAATCCACTGGTGAATCATATCCAAGCTAGTCCGAGTTACTTGCATCCTTATGATACCCACTCAAGAAACTCCTCCTTTTCCTACCTTATCCCAGTTTTACGGGAGCTAAGCTGAAGTACCGATAAAGAAACACACAGCAATACTTCTTGTATGATATGCACAGATGTCTTGGTGAACATTCCCAGTCCTTCAGGTGCTCAGCTAACACACCAACACCATCATTATCTGCAAAGCTAGGGCACTTAATCTCATTATGCAAGAAAGAAGGTTGTGCTCTCCTCTAAGGCCAGAGGCACGGATCACAGGTTTCCTAAGCATCGATATGGATCTTAATGACAAAGTGCCCCAGCAAGCAGCTCGCCCAGCTCCCCAGCAGCAGCAGGCAGGGAAGAAAGTCCTCATACACAAAGCTACCTGATGTGTGCAAACTCCTCACTACAGCCCTGTTTCCAGGAAAGGGTAAAGCAATGTACTGGATCTGATGAACATTATCAAGTGCTGCTTACATTCCAGGTGCTGACACAGCGAAATTAAACATCAGTGGTGGGGGAGTGCGTGTCAGCATTCTTTGATTCATTATTTTCTCATTTAAAGCTTCAAAATCACTAAATTGGAAAACGTTTGCAAGTAAATTCTTCAAGTGTCGGTTTCCTAAGAAAATTGACTTACGCTAATGTACAGTTAAATGCATTTTAAATACAAAAGCGTCAAAACCGAAGCATTTCAAGTCATTTCCTCAGGCCACCGAGGCACAAATGTTTGCACAAAGGTTTTCTCTCTCCATTCAGGAAGGGATTTTCCATTCTTAATTCTGTAAATCTTGAAGAGCTCCCTACAGCTGAGTAAAACGACCAAACCAAACCCCAACAAGTCCTCTTCTCTGCTCTGATTCAATGGGAACTTGGCCTTCCACCTTGGCAGCAAATAACAAGGGGAAGGTGGAAGTGCTCACAGCAAGTGGCAGCTTTAGGAAAAGAAAGGACCCATACAGCCTAAATGCCAGGATGGAGGTGGTGATGGCACTCCTAGAGCCTAGGCACTAATCAAACCACATTACTGCTTCAAACTCCCTGCAAACACCATTTGTTCACTCGCACTTTGGGAGACTAGTTAGTTTTACCAACCATCCAAAGAGCCCCCGGAACAGAGTAGATAATGAGGTTGAACTAATCTTTATTTATTAAGCTAGCAGATGAAAAAGGTCACTTACTGTTTAAAAAAGGTTGGCTTTAAAACTTCATGTCTCGGGACACGGTGCCAAAGCTCGTCTAATAGTGGCATCATTAAGTATGAACGAAAATCTTTACAGAAATTCCCTTTCATCTATTCCTGTCTATTAAATATGGGAAGATGCATCAAGTAAATCTTTAATCCTGAAGGCTTACAGCAAAGTCTTTGAACTTTGTTGGCCTCAAAAATCACTTCTATCTTCGCCATCATAATAAATGTCTCCAATCTCGACTGCCTTCTCTATGAATTATGAGAAGAGGATTTCAGAGGGAGCCAGGAACACCTGGGTCTGTGATGCCCAATTCAGGGCTGCTTAGGATTTCCCAGGGAGTGAAAGTCAAACAGCTTCAAGTGAAGTCAGGAAGGCTGGAAGCATCTTTTCCAGCCACAGATATACATCCTGAAGGCAGTAATAATTCTTCTTTAATTCTATATGCCCAGGTTTTCTTTACACTTAATACAAAACCCATAAAGCCAAGAGGCTACAAATCAGAGTTTATCGCTCTGGATATGCACTGAAAATAGCTGGGTTACACTTTCTTAACATTCAAGCAGTAAGTGACTTGAACTGAAAATCTCCATCAAACACATATTTCAAATGCAACCCTCCGAGTTAATGATTCAACAGTAAGAACCACAGAAAAGAGTATTACTGGCAGCCAAAGAAATGCAAGATGATGTGACAGTGCCCTCTGAGAAAAGCAGAGTTCAATAACTTTCCTATATGTCATCCTCCACTCAAGCTGAGCACAGCCGCAGTATCAAAGACAGATGCTCAAACTCTCCTGCCCTTTCGCCTCTTACCCTGGAGGAACTTCTCCAGGAGGAGGAGAACATTGATTTCTCACCTCAAACAATCCAGTCCTATTCCTTTTCACCTAAACCAGCAAGCAGGCGGACAGGCAGTGCTGTCAGCTGGTGTTTTCAGTGGTGGAGACAGCTGTCTTCCCAGAGCCGGGCTGAGACACAGCAACTCATCCTAATAAGTGCACCGGCCCCTTTCAGACAGCACGGAAATGTAATCCTTTCCACCCTCAGCTGGGTTTCAACCAGTGCTAAATAAGCACAAAGCCTCTGCTCTCCCATTCCCACAAGCCATGTGGCTCCCCAGAGCGCTACCCGCCACCAGCCAGCTTCACAACATATGTGCTCTGACAAGCCTAATGCGACTGCAAGCTTTACTACATGGCACTGCTTGATGACAGATCCAACCAAGACCTAATGAAATAGCATTTTTCTAACAATAAGAGGGAACAGATGTCACCAGGAGGTTTGCACATTGCTACACCAGTGTTCTGCTGACCCTTCCCTGTTAACTTTATTAAGTATTGCTGTGTTTTCCCAGATGCTCATCATACCATTGAGATGTAAAGCCATACTCAGAAACACAAGTGCCATCTCAAGTCATCTCTTGAAGATGTAGATTTAGTAAAACACTGGCTTAGTAAATGTGATATTTCACTGTTTGTGACCTGTTCCTCCAAGTTAAAAAGCTAGAGCTATATGCAATATATCTCAGGTATCTCCTCTGACAGATTACAATCACACTTACAACCTCTTCTGATTTATACTGTAAACACAGTCCTCAAATCCTCTATATATACCCACTATGAATGGACTTTCAAATTAAGAGCTGTAACCTCAAGTTCAACCACGTTTAGACACCTAGAAGATCCAATGCTTACCACTGAAGCGTATCAGTGCCTCACTCTCAAAAGCAGGAACCCTTTGGATCCAAGGCACACCAGAAACCATACTGTTCTTCAAGCACTGATGTCCTGCACAGGAACACCAGCCTCAAGAGATGCGCTGGGACATGAGGACATCACCCCAGACCTCCACATCTCCCCTTCCTGCTGCTCTCCAACCACCTGCACTATCTCTTAACATCAGAGACCCAACCTTGAGCTGCTCCTGACTTCATGAACCAGAAACCAGCTCCAAAACCACGAGGCTTCAGATCATCTGAAGGTCAGTTGATTAAATATGGTTGCAGGATTGCCTTATTTTGCACATTTCCCCTCTGCTGAGCACGATATCAGCCCTTCAGGCTGCCAACACAGGAAAGGATAAGAAATTTGGAGACTTCCTCATTACAGGGCTGTCAAGTACAGCTCCAGTGGAGAAACAGGTGGGATTGTGTTTCCATTCTAATCTCTGAAGTGCTGCTTAAAAATAAAGCAAGAAGTCATCAATATGCTATTGCTCTGAGAGGAAAGAGGATCTCATCAAGGAAAAACAAAATCTCCCAACATAAAATCTCCTTCACAAAGAGACTTGATAATGTTTGCCTGATCACTGTAGCAGAGGGCTATTTATTGCTTTTGGCCAACGCTTCAAATCTGCATTTAAATGGAGCTTTCCTTTCATTTCTGCTATCCAGAGAGAGTGAACTCAGGGGAGAAAAGGAGAAACATGATAAAAACAGCTGAGGGGTTTTATTTCTACTGCTTGAAACACAACCTCTCTTTTCTCTTCTTTAATAATCGCTTTGTGTACATAAAATCAGAGTAACACTCTCCGAGGTTTCAGGAAGATGGAGAATGCCATTGCACTTCCCTGCTGCCTTCCCTCAGTCTGTCACTTGTGCTGGACCAGTCACAGTGCTGGGATGCAAAGCCTCAGATGGGGCAGCTTACCCTTGTGCCCCAGCAAACATTGTCCCTCTAGGCCAGGAAGGTAAAAGCACTGCTGGACCACTCCTCCCTCCTCTGCATACATCTACATCAAACAGAGATAGCTGTTTGTAGCCAAAAAGGGTTGGAACTTTAGCAGCCATTCTGAAAGCAGGCATCCACAGGATAGTTCTCATCTTGCCTCTCACTCCTCTGCTCCACATGCGGGGAGGATAACCCAGTAATGAGACAAGGCCCTGCTCTTCCGATAACCTCACCTGATGTTCTGAATATAAACCTCACCACCAGGCAGCGAGCAAACACCCTGAGCATGAAGACAGAAGCGAAAGAGCACAAAGGGATAAGAGCAGGGTCTGAAATGGAAGTGTCCTGTCCAGAAATGAGAAACGAGGTATTTTAACGCCAACAGGAAAACTCCTACAGGTATCCGCGGACCTGAGGCACGCTGTAGCTATGGATAAAGTCCTGATCTGTGAATTCAAATATAGCGTTTGCAACCAGAGAAGTCCTACTTAATCCTCTGAAAAGCCTCTCAAGAGACTTCCCAAAAAAGAAGAGTAAAAAGCAGGGAGAAGGAGGAATGACTGCCTTAACCTTCCTGAGGAGTACAGTCAGGGCTGCAGCAGGGAATAAAGAAGGGGATGTGCGAGCCCTCCAGCAGGTCAGGCTGGAAGATAGAACAAGAAGGGCTCTCCATCTCATTAGGGCAGGGCTTGGCAGACAGAAAGGGAAGGAGGTGAAGGTTTAATGCTAAAAATGGAACAACAGGAAGGCATGGTGGGACACCTTTCACTCCAAGGTATTCCATGAACCCTGGACACCACCCAGGGATGTAATATCAAAGGCGCATGGAAGCAAACAGAGACCAGGAGGGAAGAGCCTCTTGGGGATGTCAGAAATCTTCCAGCAAGAAAGAAGACTATTCCAGCCACCACGATCCTGTTTCTGCATGTGTGTATGTGGGGTGGTGGGATGCCTTCTTGTTTCCCCGAAGCTCTGCTCGCAGCAGAAGGTACTCATATAACAGATGCTCCCTGCATCATTGAAAAGCCTATCTGTCAAACTGGCACTGGAGAGATACCCGCATCCACACAAGGTCAGTCTGAGTTCCTAAATCTTATTTTCTTAAGAAACCAGCCTAAAAACCCTGTCTGGATTCAGGAACATCATTTCCCTGTCCATCTTTTGTTTCAATAATGTCAAGTTGAGTTCGGAAAGTAAGTTTTCATGGTCTCAGGTGACTGGCAGCAGCTGCGTTTCTGAGGAGGAGAGCACTGGGAAGCCCTGGGGGGGGCAATAAATTTGCCAGGACCAGGAAACAAGCAAGAACTTAATTAAGTCAGTGGAGAGTATGAATACAAGAAAAATAACCACACAAACCCCAAGCGCCACTTCCAGGCAAGCAAAAAGAATGAGGATGGAAGAAACAATGTGTAAAATCCTAAGTTAAGGAAAAAACAAAAAGGCCAAAAACAAATGGGGAAGTCCACCAGGATTTATAGTTATAGCCATTGATTTCAGAGATGGCAATGCATAAGCAGCTGTGGGACTTTGCATTTGAGAGCAGGCAGCAGCCACTGGAGTGGGAAAGAACCTGGCACAGGATGGGCAGGTAGGGAAGGAAACCACTGCAGAGTCCCAGATGACACAGGATGCTTTCCTTATCACACCCCACAACAAGCATCTTCTATACCTAAACAAGACAGATGACCACAAAGCTCAGAGCTCCATCTCCATAAGTGGATGTATTTCAATGGCAGCCAAGGCTGTTCCAGCGTACATTCAACCTTCTGCAATCCTTTGGGATTTACTGATTGACAGCGATGTAAGGACAGCAACATTTCCAAACCTGACACTTTGCCTTATGCAGAGGGAGCCATTCCTTGAACCTCCAGCTTCAGGATTAAAGGAATTTGAGGCCTCTTTAAATCCAGTGGATTTCCATTTATTTATGTGGAGCCTTTAGTGACCATTTTCCTCTTAACCCTTCCTGGAATCTTAGCATTTGCAGCGCATTTGCTCTTCTTTCAGCATCTTATTTCAAGGATGCTATGGCTTTGGCACCATTCGCTGATTCTTCCCAGGTTGGCAAACACCAGTGCACTGCAGAGGTTGCACAGCTCAGACCAAATGATAGAGTACATAAGCGCCAGGCCCCGGTTCCAGGCTTCCCTCAGCCAGCTGATTAACTGCATACCCAGAGATAGCAAATAGGATGTACCCCCAATGTCAAGGTGAGAAGGGGAGAAAAATCTGTTGTAGCAATGAGATGTAAGGTTTTGCATTCAGTGATAGGGACAGCTTATAGGTTTATTGCACCAGTTCTGTTCTTGTTACAAATCATTAGACGTTGCTACTATTACAAACCTCTAAATGATGGATCCAAGGACAAGGACCTACCATGCTGGATGTAGATACCAGATATGACAATTCCTTTAAAGATACGAGACAGACAAATGATAGGTGGAATGACTTTCATTCTCTTATGACAGATGAAGAACGAAGGCAAAAAGAGATAAAGCGACTCCTCAAGGTTTTGCAAGACCACATGGCAAATATACAGAGTTACTATGCCAGAAGGCTTCAGAAATCCTTGTTTAGCACCTCAGCCTTTTTACTTACTGCCACTGAAATGTGACACTTCTGCTTCAATCTACAGGCATCCAAGTGCATCACTAAGTAAGCACTATTAAGAGAGCATCTCTAGAAAGAGCAGCATATTTAAAGAAACACATATGAAGATAAAAGGCGGCCAGGGTCAATGCTACAAGGCTGAGCACAGCCTGGATGGAAGATTCAAACTCCATTCAGGCGTTTTATAGCCAGTGGAAAGAATCAGGACCTACAGAGGGCAATTCAGAGCACCTAAATCAGGTAATAGTTTGCCCCTACCAAGCTGGCCTTTAGCATCTCTGCTCTTTATCCACCCACTCCATAGAAAACCTCACTACCTATAAACACCTCCCTATCCCTACACCGCTCAGATGCGATGCACAGATGTGCAAGTACAGACAGTATGGCCTAAGAATAGGAGGTGATCAGAGAGAAGCTGAGTGATGAACAAGGACAGGAAGAGGTGACACTGGAAACCTCACCCCTGTTGCAGAAGATCCAGATACATTAAACTACATGGAAGAGTTTGATCCAATTATAAACCAGTGACACTTGAGCCCTACGCTGATGTGCCTGGGGACTTTTTGCATCTCTTTGCTTTACTGTTAGAACAAACAACTTTTCCTGCTGAGTCACACTAAAATGAGATGCTAAAGAGCTGCCACACCAGATGTGGCAGCCCTTCAGATCCAATATCCATCAATCTACACAGCCTCTAGTTATTTATTTTTTGCCACTCAGCCTTCAGCAATTTAATAGGTTACTTTAATGTCTTCCTGCCTTTCCTCTGTAGCATGCTCTGCTCACTGCTTTTTTTTCCCTCCTGATGACTTCTTCTCCTGTCTTTCGGGTGGGAAAACAAACCAGGTAGTTTCTTTTCCCTGGACTCTGACTGGTTTTCCCTCCTTTTCCATCCATTTCAGCAGCAAGCTGCTAATTCATCTAAGCCCAGTTTATAAATTTGATTGCTAAGAAAATGATGCTGCGTTGCCTGAAAAGAACTGTTTTTTCTTCCTTTGCTTGTATACAAGTGGCTTCTGTTCAACCCCAAATCAGCACCTGTGCCCACCTGCCTTGCACTGAATCCAACTTCAGTGCCCAAGCCCAGTGGTCACTTCTGAGACGTGGAGCTGAACCAGCTCAGCCACATCACCAAGGTTTCCAGAGGCTCATCATCTGCAGCAAGCACTGAGCCCTCTGGCACCTCTTGCAAACTCTGTCTCTAATGCAACCTGTGAGTTTCTCAGGTATTCATCCTCACAGTACCTCCATGGAGCAAATGGACCACCTGGTCCATTTTGAAGAGGTCAAGAAACATGCAGATACTCCAGGAAGCTGAAATGAGTTAAGATCTGAAGGTAACACGCAGCAGTTACAGTACATTAAACTTTCATGTGCATGCTCTCATTTGGAAAAAGAAGCAGCCACACTTTGTTGTTAGATAACTTTAAGAGAAGGGATCTACAGAGACCTAAGTGACTGAAGCAGTGCACAGTAACAACCCTGCTCAAGGCAATTTGTCTTAGCATCCTCTGCAGACCATCCCTGCATGGGGCCATAAACAGTGCCTGGAGAGCCCTTGGCACAACAGAAAACAATGACAAAATCCTTAAAAGTTACTCAAACTTCTCCCAAAGAATCTCTGAGGTTTCTCATACAATGCTCTTCAATGTAGGTAAAGAACAACTCTTAGGCAAACAGCAAAAGCTTTCAGCTTGGGAGCTCATTACAGATTCCCCTATAGCTGTGCAATGTGGAAGAGTTTTAAACACGCTACGCAAACAGGAACGGGCAAGTGAAAAGGAATAAAAATTAGCAAAAGGCAAGGATAAAGAAAAAGCTCCTCTGCCTAAGACTAGATTAAATCAGACACAAAAATTTGAGTGAACAAGGTCAAAGAAACCCAAAGGAAAAGCTATTCCAGGCTCCCAGACGCTAGGCGTGATGGAAGAAGCAGCACGCTAACGCAGGAGCAGCTGGTGGGATCAGAGAAGAGTCAATGCCAGCACTGGGTCATGAATGAGGCATACCAGAAGCAGCCCCACTTGTAAAGCAGAGGATGAGCGGAGTGAATTACATCCCCTGTAGTTTGTTATGATGCTTCTTGGAGAGGTTACTGAATTAGTTACATTAATGCAGCAAGGGACTGGATCGGGTTCACAGTGATAAGCTTAATTAAATAAATAAGCAACATTTATGCTGATTAATTAAAGTCACGGTTCATATCATCAAATCCTCCTACTTCCAACCACCTTTATGAGGATACCTGCAAGAACTCAATCCAGCCACACCGGAGGGGAGGGCAGGACGAGGGGGAACCTTACCAAGGCACCCTCCTGCTGTGAGAAGCCTGAGACCAGCTTGCACTTCAGTGGGTGGCCCAGGCTTCTCTGCTGGGGGTCTGCTCTTGCTGCTGTCACATCAAGAGTTAGGGTTGCCAGCCGCAGGCAGCACCACGTTCCCTCTAGTCCTCAAAGTCTGTAAAAGGTGTCTCAACACAACACTGAAAACGTCTCGGAGACAGCGAGCTGTGTCAGCTGCCCTTGCAGATGCAATTCTTTTTCATTATCCCAGCTAGCAGAACTCGCCTGGAGAAACAGGGCTGCTTTCTCATCCTCCCCAGCTTCTTGCCATGGGAGAGATGCTCGGGCTCAGCAAACTGCTGTCTCACCATCAAACATCCAGACCTCCCGTCCCCATCACTCACTACTTGCCACTTTGTGCATCACGACCCAAGTTTCCATGCTCAAGCTAATGTCATGCATGCAGACTTCAAGAGGAAAACCTGTGGCCCTTATGAGGGAGTTAACTCCGTAAGGCTTGAGGTTTAAAGATAAAATTCCCACTCAAGCACTCCTCTGAACCAGGATGAACTGAAGCTCAGGTCCAGCAGTTATTCTAATCCAAATGTTATGAGAATGGGGCAGATCCTTTCTCCCCTGTTTTTCAACTTCCTGCTCCTTCTTCCCACAGCCCAACAAGTTATACACAGCTCTAGTGTTTCAAAGAGCAGACTAGTTGCTCTGAAGTGAAAAGCTAGCTTGGGAGGTTATGGTTTGCTCAGGCTCATCCTTCACACCTGCTCATAAACCCAGTGGTGATTAAAAACTAGGCATTACTGTTATATTTTGACCACATAGAGAATATCATCATCATCATCCTTCCCTGCCACCCCCAGCCCCTCCTCATGAATCATTCATCCCGATTCCCGCTAAAGAACTGGGCTCATGCTTTGTGCTAAACAGATTTTCTGCCTGTGGAGCACAGCCTGTTCACCTGTGCTATACCCAAACACAGAAACAGCCTCTTGGCTTGAGCTGATGGGCCAGGACAATCCTTGTGGTACCCGGCCCATTACCCTCTCGCATGACCACACATGGACAGCCGTATGGATGGAGGGACGACTACTGCCAGAGGCCACCTGCACATCCCGAGGTGGGAATCTGTGATTTATTTATATGATGTGCATGCAGCTAACATCAGGAGAGTCACTGAATGCAGCCCTTATCCTCATGGCTTGCCCTATTAATTCACCTGTACTTGCAACAACACTGTAGTCACCTTCACCAGTGTGAATTACACGTAGAGAACAGAAGCACTTCTCTGAGGCTACAAGATCATGTCATCTATTTGCTTGCTGCTCTTTATGGGATGTGAATCAATGCAGCTGTGACAGGACATTTGACATTGACTGTGGAGGGAGCCAAGATGAGGCCCTAAGTCACTAATAAGCCCATCAAATGGTCCCAACAAATTCTGCAAGGGTTATCAGCTCCATCTCTTCCAGTCTTTCCTCTTTTTCTTGACACAGTCTTACCAGATTTGGAACTAACTAATAACAATAATAATAAAATAAGCCTTGCTTACAATCAGTTGCAGGATTGGGACTCTTTTCTCCATTTATTCACCATCACAGAAATTGCCTTTTAAATGGATTACAATGATTGTAATGATCCAGATATTACCTTGGAACCTCACATTTTGATACATCCAAGGTTGTTCTCTTAGATAAATAACAGTTATTACTGTAAAGTGATTTCCCCCCTTCTGTACTTCTGAAGACTTCCTGCAGGAGATGGCAAAGAAAATGGCTTCCATTAATACCACATTTAGTCCCTGTTGCTTTTATACTTTGACTCCCATCATTAATCTTCTAATGTGTCTTTAAACAAACGTCATTTACTCCCCAGCTCTCTGGCAGCTATTCTTCCCCATCTTCTCCCCTCCCTTTCCCCAGTACCCTTCTTCCCCTGACTCATCAGTGGGTGTTGTGCTCCTGCCAGTCATGGAGAAGCATTTCGGCTCTTGTTCAAGCAGTTTGTGGGTAATTATAAGAAAAACAATCAGGAAACAATCAGGAAACACACATCAGAAGGAGCTGTGATGGGAGGATTTCTTTCCTCCCTGAAAGCGTGCACTAAGGATCACAGGATGACTTTGCTGAAGAGGTTATTCTAAACTAATGCTAGGGTAGCAGTCACCTCAGCAGAGCTGGGTGCAGGCTGGGAAAATGCTGCCTTTGGCACAGAGCATCCTCTTTTGAGCACACCACAAATGCAACTGCCAGATGCCACTTTCATCTGATTTGATGACGACAAACAAGAGTGCTCTTTCCAGTATGCAATCATGGGGCAACTGAGTCTGCACTATCAACTGTTTGCACAGGACTCTCTGAAACAGCCTGGATCCCTGCCATTTGTTAGTGCTCTCACCTCCATGTGATAGGGAGCAGAGGCAGAAAATGGATACAGCCCAATTCTGCAGGGGCATTTAGGTACCAGTGCTGGTAAAATCCCACCTATGCAAGGAGCTTTGCAGGAGTTTAGCATAATGGAAGCCATGCATTTAATGAGCCAAAAGGGTCTAAAGCATTTGCCTGTCATCTGGAAGATCAATTCAACATGTACGTTTTAAATCCCAGAACCTCCCATGATGCTGCAGCACCACACAGTACACCCTGGACCAGCCAGCATGGCTGTGCTGGCATCACCGGGGTCCTGCTCACTCTGCCAAGCATCCATCCAGCAAGGGGAGGACACACCGACCTTCTAGCAAAGGGCAAAAGAATTGTTTCCCAGACTAATTAAGCTACTTAAGGCTAATCACACATTAGCCATGAGGCACATGGGCACAGGACCACAGTTGTAGGGAACAGCGCTACATTCTGCTTACAAGCCCTGCGCTTGAAAATGTAGCATCCACAAAGCCATCCCCCTTTTCCCAGTAATTGGTTGCATGCAGGTGCCTCCTCTGAGCTGTTTTACTCCCTCCAAACTCAGTATGCCTTTCACAGAACACACTTGTCCATGTTTATAATTAAACAGCTAATGAAGAACCTGGATAGAGCAAAACCAACAGGAGGTTAAGGCATTAACATGAGCCTCTACATCCCTCCCGTTTTAAGCAAGATAAAGCATAGGATAAAAATACCAGGTATTTCCCCCAAGAAGAGTGTCAAAAAGCTACAGGAGAAGAGGTAAAGTGCTAAGGACACTGCTTATCCTAGGGCTCACATCCTGCAGATGTTACACTACTACATATCCTTAACACAATGAAGCGCATTAATGATCAGGACTATTACCCAGTGCTAAGTAACAGTCTGAGGTCACCTGGGAATAGTTTCTAATACAACTGGTTCTGACTATGCCAGTTCTGCAAGAGGTCCCCTTTGGCTGTATCTTCAGGTGGATAACTTTGCTGCAAGGTTGTGGCTTTTCTCTTTTTGCTGTTATTTTTGTCCATTAACTAGCAGAAGGTCATATCAAGAAAAAGACTTGGATAATTTTTTTGGCATGAGAACCCCTGACAATGTCTTTTAGGCCAAACCTGGGGATTTTTGAAATGATAAAAAACATTAAGATTTCTTGGGAAAAGAAGCCAAATAAGCAGTTTTTCCAAAGGCACAGAGAGGGCTCTCATTACACTGGAAGTTTTTGAATGCCTGTTTGCTTTTATGCTGCGCTGTTTGTGCAGGACCTGGTGCATGCTACTAAAGTACAAAATAAAGGTTATTAATTGCTTGGCCATGACTTTATTTTTCTTATAACCAAAATCTAACACGTATATGTTTATGTATAAATAAACCATGGAAAGATACCATCTGATTGAAATCAATAGACAAGCTAACACGACTCCAGCCCTACCAGGAGCAGCAAAGTTCTGTCCCTTTGCTTATAGAAGCCTGGAAGCAGCTGCCTCATCTCCCCTCCCTCTGGAGCAGCACTGTGCAAATCCCACACTCCAGGGTCTCTGACCGACCTTCCTTCTGCAACTAGATCAAAAGCAGAGCACGCACCCCCTTATTTCTTTGCCTCAAACGGACATTAACATCCATCACGTACCTACACTGAAAAGGTTGGCAATACCCACGGCTCAACATTGAGAGCTTCAATTAAATCAATTAGCATCCCCATACATGGCTAATATTGGAGACATAGGAGAGGTTTTAGCATCCAAATAGAAAATCAGTTTGTGTGTCCAGATGGTCACTGGAGGCGCTGTAATTACCATACTACCACTGTAACTCCGTGTGTTTGGGCCCGTTTCAACGGCACCAGCCCTGTTTATCTGCTTGGAGGAGAGCCTGTGCCATCTGGGCCAGATGAGGTTCATTGTCTGCCTGGCATCCATGGGATAAACACAGCTCCCCCACTCACCCAACTGCCATTTATTAATATTGACTATGGAAAGGGGTGAGAGTGGCACACTACTCACTGTAAAGTAGTTTATAAGGAAGCTCTTGGCACAGAAGGATGCCCCAGGGAAGTGCTGGACCAGGCTGTGCTGCACACCAGAGAGAAGCTCTATGTCGCAGGGCCAGCTCCCCACACCTTGCTGCCCTCCTAGGGCAAGGCATGGAGGGGACCCTGGCCAAACCCTAGCCCCAGATGCTCCCATCATGAGCCTGCAAGTACTGAGAAGCCAAGAGGATTTCCTGTGCACACCACCGCCATCTCTGCTCTGCTCTTCAGGCAACTTCAAAACTCAAAGGCATGAGGCAGGAGACAGGCTGCTGAGCTCCTGGCTGCCTGCCTGCAACGCTATTCCCTAGAAAAGGGAGCAAGTGAATAGGAGCATCTAAGGAAGCTAAATGATGCTGCGCTTCCTGTGCTACAAAGGTGCTTCAAAACGATGGAGGTCCAGCCCCAGCCATCAAGTGAGCAGCACACAGGCAGGACAGGCTCAGCCACAGCTTCTGAATGAACACCGGCTCCCTACCTCGGATTATAATGACAGGAAGGGAAGGCTCACAGCCCGTTAAGTCTCTAACTACTGTTAACAACCTCCCATTAGTCTCCTCCTGTCATCTCCTTGTCTGAAAAAGCAGGGGATTAATCCTTCTGTTCTCCCACACTAGATCAAGTCCAACCTTCGAGCAGCAGAGATTTTCCCTCATTGTGCATCTAGGCATTAAACACACATGGTTATGCAGAGGACATTTACTGCAACACAGCTACTGAAAGCAAAGGGAGTAACAACAGAGCCATGTTTGTCTGCATATGAATGAGAAATCTTTATGAAGGGAGCTTATCATTAGAAAGACACCGGGCCAGGTCTTGCAAGCCCCGTGTGGTTCTGCTGAGAGTGAACTAGGTTATAAAAGTGAGCCTGTGAAAATGGATGTATCATAGGACAAGGGGTAATGGGTTCAAACTGAAACAAGGGAAGTTTAGATTGGATAGAAGGAGGAAGTTCTTGGCTGTGAAGGTGGTGAGGCACTGGAATGGGTTGCCCAGGGAGGTTGTCAATGCTCCATCCCTGGCGGTGTTCAAGGCTAGGTTGGATGGAGCCTTGGGCGAGATGGTTTAGTGTGAGGTGTCCTTGCCTATGGCAGGGGGGTTGGAACTGGATGATCTTAAAGTCCTTTCCAACCCAAACCATTCTATGATTCTCTCCTGACACAACACTGCCTCAATTAAGTTTTCTGACTGAGGTAACCCAGAGGCAGCACAGTCAGGCAGCAGATGGGAAAGACTGCCTGTGAGGGTAAGTGCAGGGTTTTCCTGTCTGGAGCTACATAAGGCAATTTATTGTTCTTCTTTCCTCTTGCATTCAGTGTTTCTGACGAGGTCAACAGGGAGGGAGCTGAGAAAGCCTGGATTCAGATTCAGCTTTCACACACGAGAGGCAAACAGTCAAATTGAAACAACTACGGGAGCAGTAACTGAGAAATTCTATATGTGTTTTCTCTCACCTCCAGCCCTTCTCCTTTATTTCATTTTAAACTGCGACATTAACCTAGTTTTCAAGAAAAACATAAAGCAATTCTGCATTCCCCACCTCTGTGCTCTGATGGTTTGCACCAATAAAGCAATCTATCCAACCACGGCCACCGGTTTACCCACTCTCTATGAGATCAGGACATCTCCATGGCTCTCCATTGGGAGCAGGGGTTTCTGCAGGGCCCCACTCGGTGCACAGCTGAGCAATGAGCCCAGGGATCAGTCTTTAGGAAATGAGCAAAAGGAGGGGTTGAAGCACCAACCCAACCAATGCCAAGAAAGCCTGCAGCCAGCAGGTATTTTGGGGTCCTTCATTGCTCTTCCTTTCTCATGTACCATCAGCTGCCCCAGGTGCTTTTTCAGTAGCTGGCCCCAAACTTGCCAGTTTTCCACTCATACATAGACCTCACAGAGCTTGCTCATCTCCATGTTGCCTTTAGGCTACTGCAGTGGGCTTTCTTTAGAGCCAATCCTGAAATCACTCCAGAATTCCCTTCCATCCCCGCTTTTTGTGTTTCACATTCAATTAATCAACAGCAATAGGAATTTGAATCCCTGCCTTTCAGTCTCTGCGCTCACTCCCTCTCAGGATTTTCCTTTCCCAAAAAGCTTATTTAACCGGATGGTCTTAATTCCTTCCACCCCAGGAGACAAAGTCAGAGATTTGCATAGCTCTGGCACAGCGGTCTGTTTGCCAGCAAACCCCACTGCTCTCCTGCAGAGAGGCTGCAGGATTCATAGCCTCTTTGGGATCTCACCTCTTTCCTCTGCGAGCTGAAGCACACTCACTCAGTATCAGGGTAAAGGCAGGGATATCCCTCTATTAAGACAGGCTTTGGAGGAGGTTTATCCCCTGCTGCAGTTAATCCATTGGCCACACAGAGCCTTTGGCTGGGTATTGGGGCTTCCTCTCCTCTGCAGTTCTCCTGGTAATAACCCTACATCCAGCGCTGGGCATGTGTTCAGCTGTTCCAGATGTTAGGAAAACCTTGAGGGGGTGCAGCACAGCCTGAACACACACAATAAGCAAACACCTTCAGAGGCTTTCCCTGGCTTTGCTTAGTTATCCTTTCTCCTTTCATTTTTGTGGCTGCCACTCATTCTGTGCCCCCACCTCAGACCCAAGAGCAGGACCCCTTCCCTCCATTAGCAGGGATGGAAATCATTTCCCCACCAAGGAGAAGCAACGTGAGCAATTTCATTTCCTGCGCATCCTTAATTTTAGTCTTGAATATATATTGCTTACTTAAAGGGGAGAAGAAGAACAATCACATGCCCTACAGTGCTTCAGCACAGCTTCAGCTCTGCACCAGGGACAGCCCTGAGGAGCAGACAGGGCAAAGGCACAGCCACCCACTATCAGCCAGTACCGACCTAGTCGGGCGTTTTAAGAGGGCAAAAAAGTCCTCATGATGATGGTGAAGACACTTTGCTCCCATGTATGAAAATGCACCAAGGTGGCACAAAAATCCATCCATGGAAAAGGCAGCAGGCACAGCAGAGCGCTATTCACTGCCACTACAGCTCTGCTCCCCCTCTATGAGGCTCAGGCAGCCTCCCACACAACACAGCATCCAGAGCAATGCTTGCAATACTGGAGTCAATAAGGTTAATTTAGAAAAGACGGAAGAGAAGAAAGAAAGAACACCACATTGTTTGCTCCTCATGTAATCACTGTAAAGAGATCTATATAACAGAAAACACGACGAGCAGAAATATGGATTTGTTATTACTATCATTTGCTGCAGGGGCAAGGGAAGACTAGAAATGCACCTTCTCTCAAACACAGCCAAACAAAACCTCATTCCTTATTGATTTCTGGAGCAGGACTACAACTGTCAAATGTAATTAGCCCAACAATAATGAAATAAAAATGCTTTTCCTTATAGGCGCAGTTACAGACACTGCTCTGCACTGGGCCTGGACCAGATCTCCATCTCTGAATCCTAACCAGCCAAAGCATGGTGCTGACCCTAGGGCTTGAGTAGGGAAGTGGTTCCAGGCTTACGCTCACATTAGTACTTATGTGGGACTAACAACCTAGTTGGAAGTGCTGTCACTAGAGGATTAATGCTGCCCTTACCCTCACAACCACTGCTGACACGACTGAAATCCTTTTCTTACTGTCAAAAGCCACCCTGGTTTCTGTTAAACACAACTCCTGAAAGCAGAAATGATGGTGAGGGCAGGCAGTGAATTCAAACTGTTTTTTCCTTAAAGCCACCCCTCTTTTTACAAATGCACCACTTTCATCCTAAGTCACCTCTTGCACTGAGTCTGGATCAGCTGCTTATGCTGCCTTTAGTTTCCACTGGAGGCAGACCAAGATGCAGGAACACCGGAGCAAAGCTTGACTCTCAGTCGGCATCAATCAAATCATGCTTTTATGCAGGAGCTTCATGCACAAAAGAACACTCCAAACAAGGAAATTATTTGCCATTTAAAATAAAGCCACAGCAACAGGTCTAGTGGTCTACCGTAAAAAGTAGTTCAACATGCACCTTAGAAATGGGTTAAAAGAAGAGTAGTATTAAAAAGCAAAAAGGTGCTGGGGAAATGCAGCCCCATGAGGTGCTGCAAGAGCATGGTACCACTTATCAACCCCTCAGAAAGATGCAGACAGGTTGCCTGTGCTAGCCCAGGCACCAGGGTGATGTCCCAACAGCGTCACCTCCCCATGTCCCACGCATTGCCAAGGCAGGGCAGCAGGGCTGGCACAACCCTGAAGGTGCTGCTTTGGTACAGGAGATCAGGAAGCATCAGTACGGGCTTGGCTGTCCCTCACGCCAGAGCCATTGCTCCTTGACTGCATGCCACAGTTTTAATTTCCTCTGCTGTTTGACTGCTCCTCCATATGCTCTGGCTCTGGCACAGTAACAGCCCGTGTGCAGGCAGCTTTCTGAGAGTGCTCATTGCTCCCTGACCTGCTCAAAGCAAAGAGGGGAGGATGACTGGGGCTTCCAGCTCTCCGTTTCACTGATGCCCTCAGTGAAAACCTGCTCCTCCATCTCCCCCATCAGGCATGGCACACTCAGCACAGCAAGTACCAGGGCAAGAGACACTCAGCAGGCGAGACTCTACCTCTTGGCATCACCACCTGAATGAATCCGCTTTGCAGATGTCAATGCTTAGCCCTGCCTCTAGCTCTCCTCCTCCTCCACACCTCGCCTGCTGCCTCTCAGTACAGCTCCAGCAGGTCTCTGCATCCTACAGGAACCAGACAGTGACCTAAGATGCTGAGTGAGGGCTATTTGATTTCGGGCACACAACTGTGGGGCACAGGACGAGCACAAGGACTTGTCCTGGCTGCCTGAAGGAGAGAGGCATCACTGCCATTTCCCCCATGCTCTGGAAGCCAGATGCATGGAGCAGGCTGTTTATCAATGGCTCCAAGTGTTGCAGGGATGCAGCTCAGCTTGGAAGGGCAGAGGGCACTGTGCCATCTCAGTGGTACAGACAAGTTGTTTCAGCTGCATGGAGAAGGAGCAGAAGCATCAGCATTGTTACAGACCTGACAACCACAGCATCCCTCCCACATGCCCCCCTTCTCAGCCAGGGTCAATTTAGTTATTGTTCATAAAAACCCTGTTCTGCTTTGTTTCGAGCTCTTTTTACACAAACTTTACTATCCCTTCAGCAAATCTCTGTACCAGGTTATGTTTTGCAATAACTAAGACAAATGGCATTACTATAATTCAGACTCCAGGCATGGCTATCATTAATGTTCTTGTTTTCACTGGAAGCTTGCAACGTTTACACAATGATTTTTAACAAGCCTGTTCTGTTGGCTGATGGAGTCTTCTTTACTCCTGTCCCTGAGTGGGAAAGGGAAGAAGAACAGAGGCTTTTCTAGCTCTGCTTTCTCCTTGTTCTGCTACCTCAGTTGTACGTGGATTGATCACAAAACACCCAGAGAGAGTTTCTAGTCTCTTGAATCTAATTTTGTCTTTGATTCCCTCTATTGCTCAGTGGCATCACCATCAGCCTCGCAGGAGGAAGAAGAGGGAGGAAGCACAGAAGCCAGAGTAGCTGTCCCACCACCTTCCTAAGGCAAAGCAGAGCAGACCCCAGCCTTTGCGGCTCCTGGGCAGCACAGGGCACCCCAGCCACAGACACCATGTAGCAGGTCATCAACAGCTGAGCTCCCATAGAAAAGGCTGGGTAGATTAAACTCCTTGAAAGGTCAACTAAAGCACAAATAACTTGAGCCAGCTAACACCGAGTACACATAAAGGTGATACCAGAGCTCTCAAGGGAGCCTAGAAATGTCAAAGACTTCTTCAGCTCCGTCCCTATAACTTCACTGTAATGGCCAGAGTAAAAACGAATAGCTCAAGCCCTGAGCTGGCATGAATGCTCGACCCCACCAGACTCTAACTGGGTTGGTACCTCACAGTTAGACATTAAGAACTTGTGTTTCCCTTCCTGCCTGTATTTGTGCAGCACCTACAAGTAAATGGGGCTAATCACATGTTACCACAGTGGCTATAAAGAGCAGCAATTTACCAACAGATTCAAACAAGGGTGAAATGGACTTATAAAAATCCATCATTAAACCAGTACAACATCTGTTGCCTATGTAGGATCTTGGCTGCAATACACTTCCAAAAGATTCACAGCCCTCTCCCTCTGACTCCACACTGCTGATCTCCCGTCTTGATGTGCACGATAGCTCCATCCATCTCCCAGCCATGCCACCAAAAAGCCATCTTGGAAGAAATAATGATAGCAAGTCTTGGTGCATTGAAAGCAAGCATTAGCCAAACACTTGGCTTCATATATTTCTTCCCCTTTTAAGCTGTCTCATTGAAGAAAAGACAGTAAGCTTCATATTGTGCAGGAGGTGGTGGTTATGTGTCTCTCTGGGCAGGGGGGGAAGGCACGTGTTCACAGGCAACCCCCAGATGCTTTTCTCAGCATCCCAGGGAGCAAGAGGGAAATCAAGCCAGGTATTTAACTGCAGCCTGTTTGTACCCTTCATTCCCCACCATTCCCCAGAATATCCTTCAGGATTTCTTCAAGAAACTGCTGCAGCAATCTCAATTACCTTTAAAGTGCCACTGCCATAAATCACGCGAAGACAAACTCCATTCAAGGGTTCTAGCCAGAAAAGAGGAGAGGGGGCTTGTACAATCGCCAATTATCACAGAAAAGTGAATTAACAACACAAATAGAAGTGACAAGGGCCATTCTCTACGTGTGCCATCCAATTCTGTAAAACACTCGTCTGTCTTCATCAGTTACAATGTGGGGCTCCATGAGCTGTCATGGCACGCATGGAAATGAGCAGGAAGCTCACGCAGGAAGGATGGTCAGACAACTGCCACACAGCCAGGGCCACAGCAATGTATGAACCTGGGGAGCTCACTGCCTCCCAGCTTTGTGTTACCATCACCTAACAACCAAGCTTTGTCCAAGTGGCTAAAGCTGTCCTCATTAAGGGCTGAGCATGCCAAGTGACTCAGTTATATACCAGGGACTAGCTCCATCATCAGAAGATGGAAAGTTGCTTTACTGAGCTAATTACTGAAGCTTTCCCAAAAAGGCTAAACACACGGGGTAGAGATTCATCAATGTGAATTATCACCCATGTGTAAAGAAAGGGCCAGAAAGTACACTTCATATTCTCTGAAAATACCAAGGCTTTGAGGACAGATAGTCATACCAGAGTTCTGCAGGTTACTGTTAAGCATAGTTTGATTAGCAAAGGGTTAATTATATACTTATTGTATAGGCTACCCAAGTAGGTAACTAGTACCATTGATCTGTTCTCCAGGAGGGTGTACAGATTTTGCCAGGGCTTTAGCTAAGCAGCATAAGGACTGTGTGTAAAAGGATTGATTAAATCTTGAACTAGAAGACTCCGTATCTTCTCTTCACCATCTGTTAATGTTTGAAAAGGTCTGAATAAACACCACCCTCATATATCGAGCCTGGCCATGCTAAAAATCCAATGATTCAAGTATGTGTTTGTCCCTGTGGTATTAAAAAGGAAACTTAATATGAGTCTTGTACAAAGGGAGCAAATTCTGAAACAAAGATTTGTTTACCTGATTTTTTTTTCTCAATATTAAACCCTGAGATTCCCAATCCGATTTTCCTTGCTGCTGCATACATTATTAAGAGGGGATTTTAAGCCCCACTGGTCAGCTTTTGGATGGCAGAGCAGGGCTCATTTTATGGCTCTTTCCATTCTGCAGCCATTGGATGGGTCTTGTTTCCTTTCACATTAGTTACTATGACTGTTGCTCTGCATGCCAACAGCTGGTCAGACATGGTTCTGCTTCATTGGAGGTTCCCAAGTCCCGCAGCGAGATGATCACATCATTGCCCAAGTGGTTTCCCCACAGTTAGTGCTACATCAGCTTATTTACAGAAGAAGCCAGAACAGAACTCTCCCTCCAACCTTGTGTTCATCAACACGAAGTTTCTAGACCTGCTTGCTCAAAGAAGCATCTTAAGCACTTTACAGGCTGGCAGGTTGACCCAAACGCTCGTGTGCATCTGATAACCTCACATTCCAGGTCACAGTGGTCCTCCCTAAATGAAGCACAGCCAAAAGCGAACCCGAAACCATACAAAATGCCAAAACACAGTTGCTTCCAGTGTGATACATCAACCAGCTACAGCCTCTCACGTTCCCATCCCTTGGGAAGAAGAATTCATTACAAATTACAGTAGAAAAGTTGACATGACATGTTATAAATGATCGCACTTTGAATCCAGTCAATAATACTTTGCATTACTCAAATACGGGTTTACAATCATTTCTCATCTGAAAGCTGTTTGATCTAAGCAGCAAACACAATGCTTGTTACTGATCCTCAGGTTACACTGGAAACATTTAGTGTTTTTCCTATACACCCAGCTCCTGGAATTGTGCTGACCATCCAGCCTATACAGTTATTATTATCACAAAAGCCTGAGGCATTTCCAGCATTAAACAGTAAGGTTTAAACATGCAAAATCCTGTCAAATTCGTGAACTACCACAAACATTCATTGGTCATAGACGCCCCATAGAGAGAACCGAACACCTACAGCTCCACCAACACAGCATTTCTTAGCACCAGCTGAGACCAGCCCACGGCAGGTCTCATCCTACCAAAGCATCCCTACCATCTCCAACAGCACTGGGCTGTCCTGCCCCATGCTGATGTACTGAGAGGATCCTGCCTGGATAGTTTATAATGACCTGGCAAGATACAAGGCTAAAAATAGCTGATTTCTGAAGGGAAGTTTTCAGCTATCTAGGAACTTGTAGAACAAACTCCTGAATAGAGCAGATGTGCTGAAGCAGAATGACAAAACACGATGTGCAGATGGCAGCCTCCAGGGAAGCTCAGACTAAGTTAAGGTTAAAGACCTTGCCACTTTGCAGCAGGGACCTGATCGTGGTTAGGAAGGTTTTTTCTGCAGGGCAGAGCTGGGCAAACAGTCAGGAACTCAGACAGAAATCCAGGGATTTAAACGTGGTACCAGCCTTTGGCCCATGTTCCCAAGCTGGCTGTAACATGAGTTTGCCAGAGTTAACAGTGATGCCCTCAGAATGAACAGTTTATAACTTGCTCTTATTTATCTGTATCTCTATTGCTGCTATTAATGTTTAATGTCTCTGGAGTAAAGGCCCCTCTCCAGCACAAGCCCTGCTGCAGTATTCATCATAGCATCAGCAGCCCGGAGCTCAGTTCCACGTTCATGGGTTCCCATGCCACACTCCTAACCTGTGGGCTGCCGAAGGCGGAGGGGTACAGCTCCTCTGGGAATGCTGTCCTTCCCACTCCGGGCAGAGAGGGACAGAGGGTGCAAACAGAGCATCTGCTTCCCCTCTTGTCCTGCCAGCTTCTGCACACCCAAGGTAGCCCCTGAGCTCCTGGTATCAAGCCCCCGGTGGCTCCGATCTTTGCATGGCTGGGAAGAGACAACCCCGTTCCTGGCCCGGTCCCCAAACAGATGTGAGGCACAGCTGGAATCTGAACCTGTAAGTCCACTTCCAGACCTTTGTCCTGCACATCAAACTGCTTTCTTGATCCTCACCAGAGGAATCCAGGGAGAAACAAGGAAGAAAAGGGTGACCCCACACACACCCTGGAAGCCACAAGCAGCTCCAGAGGCCATTATAAAAGCTCCAAACAGCAGCTTATTAGAACATGGCTTGCCTTTGCTCTGCTCCCATTAATGAACCCGGTCTTCTGCACCCAGCCACACACATAATGGGTAAACCCCCCAAAGAACAAGCATCACAAGCTGATGCTTGATGGCATCCCATCTGCCCCGGTCTTAATTATCTTAAGGGTCACTAACACAAATAACCAGAGCTTTGCACTTTGATTTAACCAAGTGGAAAAGGTACTGCTGAAGAAAAGAGCATTTCTTTCGATCATGAGATGGACAGAGAGAAATAGGATCATAAGGGTACACAAACATGCCCTTCTGACAGCCTCAAATCCCAGTTATGGACTGCAATGAAGTCAGCCCATCACAAAGAGATTTCTACCTTGCCTTGGCTACCCAACGTCCATGAAGGAAATGAACTAATCCCAGACCCATAGAAGTATCCACTGCTCAGAAAAGCTGTGGCTGCTACCCCCACGTACACAGCGAACTCCAGACAACCTTGCATAAGCAGTTTTGCACCACCAGTTACACCAGAGATTGCCTGAGGAGTGAATTCCTTAATGCTTGTAACAGCACCAAAAGGGGGCCTGAAATCACAATTATACGGGGTTACATGCGCAAGGTCCCTGTTTGCTCTACAGGGGACAGTTTGATGGCCAGGTTGCCATAAGCAGCCTTGGTGAGGTGTTCTCTTCGTTCTATGGCAGAAGGATTTCCAGTCCAGCCCTTCCTGTTGGTATTCAATTAAGTGAAATGCAGCTTGAAAAACTGTTTTCTTTCCTTTAAGTACATAAACCAACATCCTTCCCCCCAGTCTTTATTTCAATTTCAGCTGCTAAATTTTAGCCCTGAAGTTCAGGGCCAATTTCTCCTTTATTTACTGAAAGCTCACTTCTAAATCTTTTCATACCAGAAAAGCCAGTCCTCCAAACAATCACTCTGGCTGCAGCATTAATCATTTGCTATGTTTTCCATCAGCGTTACTCATTCGATGGCATATCATCTTTGCTATAATGGGATCTGGGCCATTCCTTTTCTCTCCCATCCTCCTTGGTGCTTTTCTATCCACGCCCTCTCAGATTTCATCTCCTGGCCAAGGGGCATCTGACATTGCATTTCTCCTTTGCGACCACCAGGAAAAACCAGTCTGTGCACTGCTCCGGTGCTGGTCTCCTGGAGGTATCAGGGGATTAACAGCATAAACACCAATCTACTTTGTAGCTTCTTGCAGAAGACCAACATCACAAAAGGAATTCTGAAGGCTGGAAATGTTTTAATTAACATCCCAGGGACAGTGGGAATTCCCTGTGAATCATTTAATAACCAACAGCAAGATTAGAGCCAGGAGGCAAAGAAACCACACTGGAGCTGAGCATCAGCTTTGAGCCATCTCCCTAGAAGAGACAAGGCAGGTACACATGGCTCCAAAGGGGCAAGATCTGGTTCTCTCTTGCTGGCAAGGAGACCACCAGCCCTAGAGGAAACCATCTTTACAACTCAGAATCCTTGTTCCAGGGTGGGCAAGGACTGGAGTTATCCCAGGACATAGCCTCTATCTCCCTAAATCCTGAAACCTCAAAGATAGGAACATCAAGTACTTGTCCTGCACATGCCACCAATGAAGGAGCTTCCACCAAAACTAAAACCCACAATGAAGAGTATGTGACTTGGGATACCCTGTATGCTTGAGCCTGTGTATCCCTCATTGGTGGACTCACACTCCTTGAGCACCTCAAAGACCACTATGCAGCTTATCCTTCCACAATTGGAACTTGCAGGCTATACCTGGTGTTCACTGTGTAGGAGATGCCTGCACATAGCTAAGGTCTCAGCTCAAGACCAGGTTTTGCAAACAGACCCTGCTATAAACATCATGTTCAAGCATTTTTATCTGAAGTTATTTTTCCCTCCCTCGTGAAATTCTTTGGTAGAAAGCTTCAGACTAAAAATGGAGTTTTCCAATTTTTGCTGTGCCAGGAAATATATCAACCAGTGCTCTCTTTCTGCACACATATGTTTGATGTCAAAAAGACAGAGCAGGTCATCCTTTAAAAAGGCACTTCAAATACCAATACTCCCTGTCATCTTAGCTTTCCATCAGAAAATGACAGTCTCCCACTTCAAAACAAGATCTAATGAAACCACATTTATCCCCATCTTGCAGTAATCACATTAGACAGTTCTACCAATTTAACTTTATTGGTTTCTTAACTGTCTGAAAAAACCCCACATACAGACCGACCCTACATGCTTTACTACACTGAAACAGCCACCTGCAGTATCCTTCGGAAAACAGCATCCGACGGTCCATAAAGAGCCTTCTGTTTGGTTTCAGACTTCCTGCTAAGACCTCATTTTCTTTAAGAGATTTGTGCAGCTTTTGAATGCATCAGATTTCATTTAAGCCAAAATCTGCAACATGTGCTTGGCCATTAGAGGCACAAGTGATGATATTCTTAGGCTTATCAGAGTATGAGCGCTTACCCCCTAGGAGAATATGAACACATATGAAACTGTTGTTGTAAACTGCTGCCTAGGCACCTAAATGATGTGCACACTTAGCCCAACAGAGAGGGAGAGGCAGGAACGTGTGCACGTCTAGGGCAGAGCCTATTGCAACACCAGGGATTCAGTTTTGCAGTGTTTTTTCATCCCAAAAAGCTGTTTTTCAGTAGCACATCAGCTGGATGCAATTAACCTTTACAAGATCCCGCTGCTTACTACAACCACAAGCCAATCTTGTTCCCCAGGTCCCCTCCGAGATTTCCCTGGAGAAGCAATAGGTGTCTCCCAGAGCAAGCTGGCCTTGTTCCAGGTGCTGCCAATTTAGCAAAGAGAACAGCAGGAGCAGCCAATTTACTTCTTGCCTGGGTGAAAACCTCAGCCAGACCCTGTTGAATTGCTGTGCCTTTCCCCCACGGCTGATGTCAGTGCTAGATGTGTGTGTAGACAGGACATGAACTGGAAGGGGCATCAGGAAGTGGACATGAAACAATCCGTTGTTGGAGGGTAAACTCAGTGGAGTTCCTGTCATATCCCTCCAGCACTGAGCCACAGAGAACATCCTCAAGGAAACTAGCTCTTAGGAGCTTTGTCACCTCCTAAGAAAACCCGGTCCTCCTTTCTCCACAAGCAAGCCTCTAACAAAGTCTGTTTTCAAAAGCAATTCAGTGCTGATGGAAAGGCACCACAGTGTCAGTTCTAGGCATGGAAGTGTTACTTAGATGCCCAGACCTGCAAGCGGTACCCAGTGCCAGGCTCTCTTTCAGCCCATGCTGCATCCACACATACATAAACCATTCAGGTCAATTCCATCTCTGTGCTGTACACAATGCACCCTGACAACTGTAAATGCAAATGCTGGGAGGGTCAGAGGCAACGGCAGCACAGTTAAGGCCACGCTTCCAGTGTGGTCCCCTCAAGTGCACAGCCTCGTCTCCTGCAGATGGGGGATGCCATCATCCCCTCTGCCTACTGATTGGAAATGGCAGTGACCCAGAGCTGCTGTGTGTCTGCTGCTCAGGCACAAGCCCTGGAGTCCTGCCATCCTCACATCCTCACTCTGTCCCTGCAGTCTCTACCACCCGCAGCGAGCTCCCCTTGGAGAACATTATCCTTCCTCCTCCAAAAGCCTCTCCAGTGTTGCCTGCAAACGCAGGTTACCAAAACAAACACACGAGCAAGCCAAAAGAGAGCAGCAGACCAGGATGTTACCCTAGTCCGTGGGCTGTGGAAGACTGCAGAAGCAGTGAAAGATATGCTGCCTCTACAGCTGGAGTTGGAGCATCCTCTTTTCTGTTGGCTTGGCAATTAAGAACATCAACTCCTACCTCCACAAACATATTAACCAAAATGTACACATATAGACACCTCCTGCTCTTGCTAGGGTGTTTGAGTGCATGCAACACTGCACAGCGGGCAGAAGCTAGCAAGGGAAGTATATCTAATTAGCCAGAACATGGATCGGAAAGCTCCAAGTGGCTGTGTTTTCCTACCACCAAATTAAACCCATCAGGTTGCCCGCTATGGGCAGGGTGATTTTGTAAGTATTCCTTTGAGGGAGATAAAAGGTAACAAATTATTTCAGCACAGAGCTTCAGGCTAAGTGGCTTAAAGAAGCTTTTGTCTCCTTTGAACACAAGTCAAGATAAAAAGCAAGCTCCGAAATCCCTCTCTGCCTCCCCAAAGCCCAAGGGTTATGGCAGGACTCAGCCCTGCAGGGCTGGTCCCTGTCCGTGATGGCTGCAATGGATCTTGCTGGCTCTTCTGAATGGGAATTCCAGCCAAGGTCAGCTCACTTCCCAGTCAGCAAGCACATAAACCAGGGATTGTCAATAGGAGTGTCATCACCCAGACAGACTAAAAGATGCTTAGGTTTAAAGAAGCTAACCAGTTTTGTCTATCTGCTGAGGCTGGCACTAGATCTTTACTTCTGCTTTCTGAACTCAAGAGAGAAATGTCCTTGGGGATCATCAGGAAATGAGGACAGCAACTCTTTTCTTACGCTCAGCTCTGCTTTTCATGGAAAACTACAGTGAGATTGTGCTGTTGGCAGTGTATCAATCTTACTTCTTCAACTGGAACACGTCAGACCATGAGTGTGCTACTGTAGGACAGACCCTAAAGTCACAATCCTCTTCTTTCTACTTTGCAAAGAGCCAAGCAGAAGACAAACAATATCAATCTTGCCATTCCTCCAAATCCATGAGCTAAGCCCTAGCGTCAAACTCAACTCCTACTCGACCGAGCTCCCTGGAGTACAGAACAGCCAAAGTTCAGAGCAGCAAAAATGCAGAAATCAGAAATAATAAAATCAGTGGGAGGAAGAGAAACAAGAGCGAGACCACCAGCACAACAGCAACACATAAAACCAGCCTCATGCAGTAAGGATTTGGAAAGCAAGAGACTCCAACGTATGCCACACAGCCCACATGATGCGCAGACTGTCTGGTCCCAATTCCTAGTCAAATCCACCTAATCCTGTTTTTTGTCTGCACACTCCTAAGCGGAGAAACCGACTCTGAAAACAGGTAGGTTGTTTTGCAACATTAAATATCTTAATGTGCCTTTAATAAGAAGGTGCTGGCATTAATTACAGGACAAAGCCATTAGACACAATTTGTTTATTCAAATCAGTGACAAGGCTGTGTCAAAACACCAGCCCTGATCTCAGAAGAGGTTTTGATGCAGAATGAGTGATTGAGCCGCCCACAGTTCTCTGTTGCCTTCAACAAGCTTTGGACTGGGTTGCCCAAGAAGCGATCGCAGCTTCCCAAGGCCCATCTGCTCTCAGAGCAGACATGCCTCTCTGCTGGTCCCCAGCTGGGTGACTATCCTCCAGCTCTCCATGGCTGTGCCTGGTCACCACGTACCTGCTTTAACTGAGCACCAGCCTCAATTACAGCCTGCCACATCCTCCTACAGCCAGTAACACACTCCAACAGGCAGGAATAAGGCTTCCCTATGGATCTGTCCCACCTGATACAGCTTTTAGTTCCTAAGAGCAAAGCAGTTAAAAAGCCGCCTGAGATGTTTCATCCCTCTAGGACCCCTTTGATCCCTATAGGGTTTCTGTAAGTTCTGTGCTGGGTGTACCCATGCTAGTCAGCCACAAATCCAGCCTCCAGTCGGCTACAAAGGCAAGTGAACACTTAACTTGCTGTATGGCTGAAGTATCCCGAGCTATTTCAAAAGGATTTTTGTAAGGACCTCCACTGCTCCTTTTCTATATCCATTTATGAAAGCCTCATGCACACATCACTGCACAGCAATACAGTGTCACGCTCCCAGCTCCCAGGGTTAATTGGCCCTTAGCATCTCCAGGGCCACTTCCTCCTTTAATAGCCAATTAGACCTTATTAGCTGCGTTGTCATTTACATCCAAGGCTCCCAGCAGCAGTCCGGAAGCTACAAATTCCCCTCAGTAACCCTTCTCACAAGGCTGCATTGCCTTTTACATTGCAAACTGACCCTTCTGCATAGCTTGTGGCCTCTTTGCTCCAATACACCTTCTGACCAGCAGCTCATCAGTGTGCTGACATGGCAAAGTCATCTGCAGAGAGCCCAGATGGAAAACCCAAGGAAGGTCTGACCCATCTGGAAAAGACCACTCTGTTAGGGTGTCTTCTAATGGACCTCAGCAAAATGGCATGCAGACATATTAAGCAGACCACTCTCTGCTTGTAGCCATCTACCAGAACATGTCAACATACTGAAGCATGGAGCAATAGAAAGAGAGCTAGACAATGGTGACTGATTTTACACATGTAATGAAGTTGTGGAGTCTCTGATTCAGCCATAAGAAGTGCTCATTCTACTGACCTGAAGGGCAAAAGGACTGAGATGTTCTGCAAGCATCATTTGCTAATTAGATGACCTGGTTCCTTCCTCATTAGCTCTCTACATCTCCTCTGCTTTGTCCAGCCATAGCTGGAGCCCACAGATGGCAGCTTGACCTGTTTTAGCCTGACATCACAACACCAGTCACACACACTCATACTGGAGAAGAGAAGGTTAAGTGGAGACCTCAGAGCAGCTTCCAATACATGAAGGGCCTACAAGGATGCTGGAGAGGGACCGTTCATCAGAGGCTGTAGCAATAGGACAAGGGGTGATGGGTTCAAACTGAAACAGGAGAAGTTCAGGTTAGGTATAAGGAAGACATTCTTAACTCTGAGGGTGCTGAGGCGCTGGCACAGGTTGCCCAAGAAATGGTGAATGCCCCATTCCTGGCATTCAAGGCCAGGTTGGACAGAGCCTTGGGCAACATGGTCTAGTGTGAGGTGTCCCTGCCTGTGGCAGGGGATTGGAACTGAATCTTCAAGTCCTTTCCAACCCGACCCATTCTGTGGTTCTAGGATTCACATGGATTCTCTCGCCACAGAAGGCTTCCTAATCCACTCGCAGCAGATCTCCCTCTCTGGATGAGATGGACTTGCCTCCCTGCAGAAGCCTGATGCAAAATCCTTCTTTGGAAAGGTGGAACTATGCAAGCATCAGTTGTTTCCCCCTGCCCCACCTTTTTGTTCCTTTAAGCACATGAGCAGTCACTCAGATCCACCTCATTTCAACCAGGCCAGAGACAGGCATTAGCCAGGATTTTTGCATGATGATGTATGAGAGACTGAATGAGAAAAGGACTTGCGGTAAGGAAAGATTCAAAGGCATATCATAGATAAGATTAGGCCAGGATATAAATCCTCCTAATGGAGTCTCAATGAGGTTGCGCTCACAGCTCTGTGTATATACAGAGAGATAAAGCAAGAGGCACAAAACTGTAAACCCAAAGATGTTTAAATTAGGAGGGATCCAAGGGAGGCTAATAAAATGCTGGAAAGAATTATGGACCAACATCTACACAGAGGTTGAAGGAACACAACATGCTTTTCCGAGAAAAGTGGCAACTAAAACTGATGCATGGAGAGGGTAGGAGAGATTGGGAGAGCAAGATAACTCCAAAGTGCAAGAGAGAATCACTTATTGATGAAGCAGATATTTAAAGATGGCATTAAAAAGAGGAAATGAACGCACAGCTGTAGGAACAGGAGAATGATGTTCTGTTTCATGCAAGATAAAATAAACCTGGGTTTAAACTAATTCTGCTTCCTCAAAAGTAGGGAATAATTTCCAGCAGCAGTTTCCAGTGCTGGGCTCGTGCAAATACCTCCTCCAGCTTCCCAGATCAGCCTGCAACAGCCCACATGACTTGCACACCTTTCAGTCTTGATGGACAGTCCACTAGCTCAGGACCTGGGAGATAGAGGTGCTAATTTGAGAGCTTGCTACAGGCAGTTCTTCCCATTTTATCTGTGCCTCTGCTTCAGATCTGGATCGCAAGAACAAATGTTACTGTCAAATGCGAAGTCCATCCAATAATTCCTACTAATGGCCTCCCAGCCTTCAGCTACTCTCAGGTTAGGAAACTTCTAAAACTGATGTTGTTTATATATTTAATAACTCTTAAGTGCCTTTCTCTGCCCTGTGCTTGCCCAGTTTCCCCTTTAATCTATGAAAACTTTCTGTACCCACACCATCCTTTGAGCTCAACACATCAATCACCTGTTGCTCTAAACCAGCATACTGCTGCTTGTTCTCAATGGCTCCTATGAGCGCTCTCTGGTTCTCCTATCAGGAGAGCCACAAAGCAGCTGATCCTCTCCACCTTCTCCATTCTGCTCACGATGTGCCCTTCTGCAAACCTTCCACTACAGACACTGCCTCTTGCTATAAGTAACGCTGTACAGCAACCCTGGGCATCGCCACAAGCCAAACGAGGTTACCTGTGTGCACTTGCACAACTGCCCCATGCAGACACGCTCTCCTCCATACACCCAGGGCTCACAGAGACTGCTCCAGGCACAGGCTCCCTCCTGCAACACCGCTGAATCCAGCCCTGCTTGAAACCTGCAGGCCCCATTAGGAGCTGATGAATTGTTTTCTGCTCTCATGCTTGACTCTCTATTGGGTTATCTATGCGGAAACGCAATTTGTTCGCTGATACCAAAATGCTGCCAGTCACCTGAGGGATTAGCACCGTGACAAAATCATTAGGAATGTGATGGAGCACTGGAAGCCTTTTGAGTTTGTGGAAAATTCATTCTTCAGGCTAATGAACGCCTTTTTCCGAGCAACTGCAACAACGCTCCTGCTGCTCAGTCCTCACTAGACCAGCAAGAAACATGCACACACTTGAGGGCTCGATTTACTCTTAGGCCAGCTGAAGGAACAAGCAATGCCTGAGGCTCATGTGAGGGAGAGAAGTCCAGCAGCAATGCCACAGCACAGGATTCACCTCCAAACACTGCTGCGGCATAAGGAACAAATCCCACCGCTGTGTCTCAACCCCACCGCATGATAGGTGGGACATGCACCCAGTAATGATGAGTTGCATCTCGACTCCATTGCCACAGGAAGCCCCTGGATAAGCAGTGCTGTTGCTGAGCCTTTCCCTGACACTCTCTTCCACCTCTTCCTCTCATTTATGCATCCTGTTGCCCCCCAGGCACCCTTCCCAAGAGACAAAACACTCCTCTTGTAAGTCTCCCCATGAGCTGCTACTCCTGCATCACTATGAACTGGCAATGAATCACTGTCACTCCTGGGGAAGGGAATGAAAACCACCTTCGTTTTGCTGATTCACTGCCAAAACTGCCACGTAAGGCAAGCTGTCTGCTCCACATTCAAACTCCCTTCCACGGCATGCTAAAGAGGGTTTTTCTATTGCCCCGCCACCAAGGTGACACGACCAAGCATTTTCTCCATACACTGCTCTAAGTGACAGTGAAATTTGCATGTCAATTTGAATCCATTCTTATGGTTCAAATGAACGTCTGAAATACCTCCTTGCATGCGATTAGGAAGCACGTTCTCTCGCTCTACTGATATACACACACGTCTGTATTTTTAGCCTTGATCCCTACATTAGAGAAAAGTCACCCTTGGAAAAGCGCGGGTTTATTGCCAAGTGATATTAGCACAATGGAGAAAATCACTCCTAATTCTTATAAATTATCTCATCATCTGCAACTAATTAGCAGCTGCTGAAAGCTGGGAAATCGCTCCTCACCCTGGAGAGACAAGCTCCGAGCTACATGGAATTCAAGCATCCTGATGGTCAAGGATGCAATGCCAAGCCTCCCGCTGGCTGACCCACCAGGTGAGAAGTTGCTCACCTCCAGCATCTCTGCTGTGAGGAACAGTTGTGATGCTGGGAACTTTATTAAAATCCAATCTAATCAAGCTGCTGCGACTCTCCATTCTCCTTACCCTTGCTCCCAGGCGCTTGTGCCTCTGTCTGTGCTGCTGTAAATGTGTCTATAAAAGTAAAATGAGCAAGCAGCCAACGGCTAAATGGCACTTAATCAGAAGAAAATGTATACCCTCGTGGATAGCAAACTGCTATTAAGTTGGGTTGGGGGGGGGGGGGAAGACAGAAGAAAATAATAAGCTATAAATGGACAACCAAATAAATCTCCTGCTGTACCAAGTGAAAGCACATCTGGTTAGATGCCACCTCCAATGAGTTGTGAGCAAAACATTTACTTGCCGCCAAGTACCTGGCAGCAGGATTGGGAAGGGATTACAACTTGGAGCGCAGTGCTGCTTCCATTGCCTCCCTGCCTGCCCTCCAAGGCAGGGGAACATCAGGTGCCTGCCCTCTTTGGCTGCTTCCAACCCCTGAAGCAGCAAGGTGGCAGGCTCAGGCATCGCTGACCAGGCTGGTGGGTCAGCTCCAGCTCGCTCCCTCTGCCACAAGGACATGGGCACATGCCAGAAATGGCATCTCACCTCCAATAGGAGAGCCCCTCACCTTCCATCCCTGACAGGAGCCCTGAGAGGATCAATAAGGCAATGGATGACACACCAGAGATTCCAAAGCTATAAATACCAGAGGACTTGCACACCTCTGATCCTTGAGAGTGCCTTAATTTAATATAGAGTACTTAAGCATTAGGAGAAAATATGATTTGGGACTTGGAAGTCCCCGAGGGAAGAGCTCCTCAGAGAGGGGCACCATTGCAAAGGGGATTATCGCCATAATCACAAGATTAGTTGGATAATCCAGCCTAAAAGAGGTTTTTGATGTCTGCAAGATGCTCAGCACTCTCCTGCTTTCACGGAAATACAGTGCGAAGCAGGGTCAGATTGACTTTGGGGAACAATGGGGGGAAAGAAGAATGTGAGTCAGCAAATGCTGTGCCTTACAGTCCCATTCAAATCCATCCAGCCTCAGCTGCGGCTGGCCAGCTCCTGTCTCCCCATGCTACAGCACAAGCACATTGACTCTGTGTTCCCTCACAACACCTCCCTGCTCCAGACCAAGGGATTTTGCCATATTACAGATATAATGCAGTAATGGGATTCAGGCCTCCTACAAACAGCCAACCCAAGAAATCCAGCCCTACCAAAGGAAAGACAATGTGATAGAAGGAACAAAATGAACCTCTTCTAGTCACCTAGAAGAGTGACAACTGTGCTTGTGCAGTTGACTTGCATGAAGTAAACCAATCATTACTGGATGGTTTATCCTCTAGGTCAGAGAGCAGATTAGCTAGCTGAGATTGAAACCTAAAGCACATGTGTGTTGAGCCCAGGTATACAAAAAGGAGAAAAGCCAGAACCCTGCACCACCATCCCAGCTATCAGACCCTGCTGCTCTCCAGGAGACATGCTTTTCTGTGCTATAGGAAATCCACTTGGTCCCAACCACTCAGATAGTGATATCCTGGCTATAAAAATACATAAACCCACCGCTAACATTTTTACATTTCCAGAGTCTCAGCTTTTAACCAAACACATTCAGATTTACTACGGGGGAGAGAGCTTCTGAGAAGGCAAAGCCAGAGGCTGGTGTTTCTCCTGGAAATGGCTGTATTTTACAGACAACGTAGATGTCTCAAAAACCAGGTATCCACTTGGCTTTTGAATGGGAAGGGAAAGACGGGAGAGGTGCAGGAACAAATAATGCCTGCCTTTAATTTCACTGGGGTTTCCATTTCTGCACCTGAAAGCAAAATTCATCTCCTCAGCCTAAACCTAGAGAGGGTGTTCCTAGTGGTTAAGAAACTTCTTGTTAGGAAGCTAATGATGCTTCTCAGCATGGCAGTGCCGAACGTGCTCAATCCAGCTCTAGCAGAGATCTCGAAAAGCAGCAGAGGAGCAATGATATTCCACGTGTCAAGAGTGAAGTACCATGAACTATCACGTTTCGCAGCGGAGCCTGCACTTTTAGCCCTGAAAGGTTGCACTAACCTGGGCGAGCAGGGAGGTGAGGATGCACATCCCACAGCATGCACTCCTCTACACAGATTGCTCTGCTCTCACTTAGAAAGGCAGTAAAAATAGCAAGCAGACAGTAACCTGTTGCACAGTTCCCTGCAGGTGCTGGCTGTAGCTCAGCACAGAGAGCCAGTTCTGCCTTTTCAAGCAGGGATAATGCTGGAATGTTTCTAGAGGGGTTGGGGAAGAGCAAAGAATAGCGCCAGGACATCTAAAACAGAAGCGTACAGCTATATATTGAACAAATGACTGTTTAAGGGCTCTGGGTGTTAGTCACACAGAGACTCTTTCTTGCATATCTGATGGAGTTTTGATATGGATTTTTGTTCTCTCTTCACCTTTTGGTGTCAGAAAGCATCCGTGCTTCATGCTAGAGGTGGCTTGTTTCAGTAGCAGGGAAGGAGACTCTCAAAGCCAGTGTTCTTCCAAACAAAGCCATCACATTTGTTTGAGTTTAATTGATTCCCCAAGCATCAGGACACAGCTTCCAAAAGCATGCTCAGTGGCACGAACTCCTGCTCAAACACTCTGTGCCACGAGCCAATGCCTAGTAATGCTTCCCATTTTCATGCAATACATTCAGCAGTTCCAGGACAACAAACACCCACCGACCTCTTGCATTTGCCATAGAAAGGGCAGGAGCTAGGCAATGAGGAGGGGGAGAAGTGAAGGCAGCAGAGGGACCACAACCAGCTCAAAGCCATTTCTAGCAATGCATGGCTGCCCCATGGAAAATGTCTTCCACCTAAAAGGTCCCCATCATAGTGCTGAGCTTTGAAAGCATCTGCCAAGAGACTTCTGTGCAAGGAACTGACTGAGCCCTCCTTACTGCTGCACTTTGCAGGGGCACTTATTTTGATGCCAAAAAGCTCCTAAGGACTGTGAATGCTAAAGCTGGTTGACATGACCAAAAAGCTCTTGCTTGACAAATAGTGATTGCTCCTCCAGATCAAATACAGGCTGTTAAGTAAATGGGTTGGGGGGGGTGGGGGGGACAACAACCAACCAACCAAAAAATGAAGAGCACAGAGGAGCCTGTAAGGACTCCATCCTCATGTCAGCTTCACACGCTTGACAAGACAGATGCAGGTGAACTTTTGAATCTCCTGCCTTCATTTCCTTTTAATAAAGCCAAGTATAATGACCACAGAGTCATCTTTCTCCCTTTTTCTTACAGTTTACAGCCCATTTTCTATCACCTGTGGAGTACTTGCAGAGTCCAGACATGACAGACAACCAGCCCTCCAGCTTACTATAGGTGCCAGCATGGAGAATCAGAGCCGATGGCTCCAAGATGACATGCTGCTTTCCCAGTGGAAATTCTACCTCAAATATGCTGCACTGAAGCAGAAACAGAAGTTCCTATTTCCACATCAATCTCTGGGTTCTGTGCACCACTTCCCATGGAAACAGCTGTGCCTGCATCCTGCTCAGGGCAACTCATGATGTGCTGCAGGCACCTTCCCCAGGCATGGCTGGCTGCATGTTCCTTACCCACTCTCCTCCATTCTTTTTGTTCCCAGTGTCAATGATTTTACCAGCAGTATTTGCAGGGCTGGAGGGACTAAAGCCACACAAAAATAGAAAACAGTAACCTAGAGACAGGGAAGAGAGGGAGTTCAAAGCATTTTACTGCTAAATGACAACCCAAACTGCCTACAAATAAAACTCCGGAGCTCATCAAGTAACTCTGACCACTGAGGGTGCTTAATAAAGATTACTTCTCTATAGCTCTATTTGCCTGAGGCATCATTTGTTCCTAATGAGATGCTTCATGGGATTTAAACGCATAAGAGAAGAACAGCCTTTTCAACCACAGCCATTACAATGAAAACAAGCTTTCTGCTCCAAAACCCAAGGCACTCAGCTCAGACCCATCCTACCCTGCTAATGCTCCTCCAGCCATGCCAAGCTGGACAACCACAGCGCTTTCTTTCTGCCAGACCTGGTAGGCAGCTATCCCATAGCATTATCTCTCGAAGACTGGTCATGCTGGGGACTTGGAGGCATGGCACTGTTTGTTGCTTGGGAAGGCCACTGCAGTCTCATCCTGTCCCAAAAGCCCAACACCAGCTTCTGCACTGAAGCAGGGCTGGTGAGGTATCTGGGATGGCTATTGTATGGGATACCCAAAACTCTGCACAAGTCCTACAAGGCTTTTCATTGCCAACTCAACCGTTCTTTGGCTTTGTCTTGGGTGATTGCTAATGATGATATCTCTAAGCATGCCTGGAATAAAAAAGCACTTCTTCCCTCTGTACCAGGGCCCCCATTGAAACGAGCATGCCAAAAACTCCACGTGCCACTGAAACACAACAGATAATAAATGCTAAAGGACTGCAAACTGCCTTGCACTGCAAGGGATGGGGAACAAGATGTTCCAAAACCAAATGGCAGAAAGAGCTTCAAAAAGGCCAAAAGGAAAGGTATATGGGGCAGCTGAACACGACCGGAAAACCATACGGCAGGGTAAATGAAGAGCTGTGATTAGGCATATCCTGCCATGGTTCAATTAGACACGTATGAATCAGATCTGGTACAAGGTGGAGGTTAAATGTGCTGTCAAACACTGCAGCATGCACACATGTGCAGCCATAAGCACTAATTCTGCAAGATGCTGAGACTACAAAACCTTCTAGCAGTGAGCTCTGATGCTGATGGGTACAGGTTAGTGGTTCCTTCTTGCCAAGCAGAACCACAACCCAGGGCTGGGAAGGGGGTGGAATCCGTAACACAAGTGAAGATCCTCAGACAAACCTAAGCTGACACCACATGATGACTTTTCAGGCTTCATTATCCCTTGGGCTTGGCAAGAAGATCACAGAAGCCTTAAGATCATGTGGGATGAGCCTCAGGCTACATCTTAGGCATTCATCCTGGCCTGCACCTCTGTGACAGCAAACCTGAAATCATTCCAGAGGACACGGCCCATGCAGTCCAGCTCCAGTGATTCTGCACTGTGCTACAACACAGGGCAGTGAACAGCAATTCCCCATGCAAGAGAAAAAGACATGAGCAGATAGAGTCCCCCCCTTGCCTTTTTCCTGTTATCCCAGCTCTAACTTCTTCCTTGAGAGCCATTTTAGCAGCATGAGACGCAACAAACTGCACTATTTATGGAGACCAGGTTGTCAGGACAGGCCAAGGGGTAGGAAGGCTTTGGCAGGCAATAGCTCAGCCCTGCCTGCTACCCAGTACTATTAGCTCCCCTGACAACAACAAGGGCTACCAAAGACATGGTATCTACAGAAGGCAGTCTCCTTTGAACAGAGAGCATAACACAGACAGGTTACCCACATGTTTCTACACTGGCTGGAGTTCGATCCCGCATCTCCTGCATCCCATCTGAGACTCATAACCCACCAATGACTTCGGAGTTGATTTCTCTCTCAAAACTGTCTAAAACCAGCCTGAAAAGTCTTGAATCTTCCAAGTACAGGACGTAAAGTTATTCTGAAACCTCAGAGTTACACAACTGAGAGGAAAATCAAGCCTCAGCCCTCCTTTACCTGCATTCAGACCCTCTCCTCTAAGCCATGCACCCTTCCCATACACCCTAAGCTCCCAAACTCATGATATGGCTCCAGTAGCCAGGAGCAGAGTCCTACAGTGTGGAAAGATGACTGCTCAACACTAACAACAGGTCCTTCCCCTACAGACAGTTTCTGAAGCATCTGGAGCAGTTATGCCTTCATGACTGTCACTAAAGAGAGATGGGTCAGAAACACATGCAGGATGACAGGCAACATCTGCATTAAGCCAGGTGGGTCAGCTAAAGTTAGCTACAAGGGCCTGGTGGCTCTTCTGCAACAGATCTGTTCTTGCAGAAGCAAATAATCAGTGCCCATTAATAATTACTAGGCTCTGTCTTTGCAATCATTGCAGCCCTCAAGATCCCAGCACTCTCTCTTTGCTTCCTAAATACAGCAAGAGCTCATTCCCTTCCTTGCAAACCCCTTTCCAGTGCGAAAGGGGAGGTTTGACTACATTTACCCCAGGAAGCAGTAAGTGATGCATGGCCCTGTGCTAGAGATGCTCCCAAGGGACACGTGGTGTCCAGAACAGGTATCATGAACCTGAAGAAGTGACCTCCTATTCTGCCAGCAAAAGAGAACTACCCAAGCAACCTGGTAGCAAATTAAAGGTCAGTAAATCATTTACAAAGCAGCAAACGAGATGCTTATGAAAGTACAAAGCACTCATGGGCAAACTGTTACTTCCCCTTCACTCTTGTGGCTCCATTTCTGAAGGATGACGGCACAGCTGGTCCATCCCCTTCATCACACTCATGTACCCCCATAGGCTAAACTTTTCCTTCAGGAACCCCTGCAGCAGATTAAAACTCAGTTTATTAAATAAGGCAGTACTCTAACAAGGGTAATCCACAGATAATTTCACTCATTTAAACCCTATTTTATCTCAACCAACTAGACTTATTTCCATTTAACAACCTTAATTCTTTTAGCACTTTCCGGCTCCCAAATTGGCTTCGACAGCAGAATTGACATTCAGCCATCAGTTTCACATAAAGTTCCATTTAGTCTCTCCAAACCCCTACAGTGTCTGGAGGTGCAGGAGGAATTCATTAGTGGTGTCCTTGGGAAAATGAGGCATTCCTCTCTGTAGCCTCCTTACATCCACAGTCCTCATTTGGCAGGGGTCAAGTCAGAGCTGGCAACCACGGGGCTAAGCTGCTCCTGCACTGCAGATCCCCCCACTGTAGCTTCCTTTTCACTCCATACGCAAGTCCACCTTTGTGCTGACACATGAGCATCTGCCACCATTGCTTCTCTGGCAGCATCCTCTTGGATGCCTTTCCCAGCATTCCAGGCTGAGGGCACCCATTTGTCCTGCCTGCTCACAGCTATGGATTACAGCCTGGATGCTGCCCCCTTTCTCTCCCACATGCACCCTGCTTCTTCCCCTGCCCATCAGCACCGACTACAGCTCTGCTTGATATAATACAGAATATATACAGATATAATACATAATACAGAAGAGCAAAATCCATTCTTTCACATTTTCCATCCTTCCCTTTTCCCTCAGCATTTCCCCAGCCATCTCAGCCAGTAGCTCCAATGAGGTCTCTGTGAGGCAGAAGAGAAGAACAAAGCCAGAAGCAAGGCTTTGCACGAAGGACAGGACCTGCTCCTTGCAGAGGTTGGAGCCCTGTGTAGGGCACAGCAGCAGCAGCACAGAGGGAGCTTTGTCAACAGATTGTTCTCTGCTCCAGGGACTCGGACTTCTTCAAATGCTATGGAGCTTCTGAATCCAAGCCAGGACAACCTGGGCTTTCAGCTTTACAGGGGTATGTTTGTTCTCAACTGAGCCATGAGCCAGCTGCAAAGGGGACTCCTGACATAAGGGCCCTATCAGGTCAAAAGCACCTTTCCTGGGAAGGCTGCCCAACATCCCTGCAGTGCCTAACGCTTGCAAGAGGTCTTTAACACCTCACTGCACGCATTGCATCCGGGAGAGCAGGTCCCTGAGCTTGCAGTCCACCCACCTACAGAACAAGGACAAGTGAGCTTGCCAAGAGTTACACAGCAGGAGAATGAGGAATAAACATCTGAGCACAAGGCATGCTGCTCCAAACAGAAAGAAACCCTACCTTACATTCAGTGCGAGGCTCTCAGCTCTGCTCCAACAGACTGTTACAAGCTAAGAGTCGCCTTGCTGTCTTCCTCCTCCCATCTGCCATCCTTCAGCTTGCAGGTGGCTACCTCAGCTTTATCTCAGCCCACTTTTAGGCACTTGGGTCGCTACCTTAATCTGCAAGGCTATCCTCCACCTCACTTCAAATCCCATTGGGGTCACTAGAGATATGCACCTCTCAAAAAGCAGGGTTCTTCAGCCCTGTATCCACAGGTGCCCCATCCTCAGTAATCAGCCTTATAACTGCTCCCTGCCCTCCCACAGGTGCTGCCTGGATGGAGGGCTTGCTTCTCCTGTGTGCTTAATCACATTTTATAACTCAACCCGGCTCCTGTCCACATCCAAAGTCAATCTCCTGTTCAGTTCAGATGGTTCTTTAAATGCAAGTTGATTGGTCCATGGGGAGGAACAAAACTGAAGCTCAAAGTACTGCTGATGCTGTCACTAAGTTTTCAGGTGCTCTCAGCTGCTGAGACAGCTGCTCTCTATCAAGCAAGCCTTGCTTTGCAGTGTGATGGCACTCACTCCAGCAAGGCACTGCTAAGGGTATTGAATTCAGGCTTATTCTGCAGCAAAATCAAGCTCAGCATGGGGTGTGTGAAATCCATCCTTCCTCAAGTGCCCACACAGATAGCCAAGGGCAAGGGGCTGGGCAGCAGCAATCTGTAATGCAGACTAAGGCACAACCCTACCTCATGCTGCACTGGAGCTTTCTGCAGAAAATCCAGTTTTGCTGAATTTGGCTCGGAGTTGGAATTCATTTTGGCAGCTGTTAGGCAGGGAACCAAGCATCTTTCATTCATGTAATTGAGGTTTTTTTATTCATATATACATATGAAAAAATAATGAAAGAAATTACAGAGTAGCTCCTGCTACTGCCTTTCACTCTCTGAAACAAAAAGATCTGCATTAAGAATGGCTCAGCAGCTACCTACACAAAGCACTGCCCAGGGGCAGGAGCAGGATTTAGATATAAAACAAGTTACATGGCTTTCAGATCCTGATCCCTGGCTTTGGCAGAGTCAACATTCAGGAACAGAAGTAAAGAATCAGACCTCTGAAGCAAAACCTGTACATGCACCTCCCCACATCCACCCTCTGTGTCTTGCCCCATGAGCACACAAGACTGTGCTTGGGAGACAGACATATATGGCCTTGATAGTGACCAGCCCCTCTCTCCCTGGCTCCTCTCCTTATAGCACATTATCCTCTTCCTGCTGTATTAGCACCTAGCTCGCACCCAGTCACCTTCCATATCTCTAAGGCAGTACAGCACAGGGCTGCTGTGCCCTGGCACATCACAGCTGTACCTGTGCTGGTGAGCAAATAGCTCTCATCAAACAAGCAAATGATAAAACAGAGCTCTGTGCTGATCTGCTGCTTTAGCAACACGGCTCTTTTCCTGAGCTACCAGCTGACTTGCCCATGCAGATGCTCTACAGAGATCTATACCTATACAGTACATGTGGGTATATAATGAATCCAAACAAAGGTTAAGGTCTCTTGGGATGCACTGTGTAGCCTGCCTCTCAGACATTAATGTAAAAGTAACTCTGCCACAGGGGTGCAAAACATGCAAGAGATGGTGTGTCTGGCTGAATCCACACATCCCCTCATTCTCTGCCCTGTAGCATTGATCCAAGATATAAATCTGCTTAATATTTATTATTCATATTATTATAGTGCCAGATTCCTTAGTGCACCAGGAGCTTATTCTGCCTTATGTAGCAAAACCACAGCCTCCTAAAGTCTACATACGGCAAGGGATGCTGCCTTATAGGCGATGCTGCCACAGACACCTTCCTCCTGCAGAGCCAGCAGCAGCAGGGCAGGTCACCCCACCTTGCACCAAATCCCTCTTTCTTTCCTGAAGGCTCCCTGGAGCACGGGGCTCAGTCCATTTAAAGCCAAATGCATTCAACCTTGATCACAAGCAATTCGTGTAGCAACCGCTATGGTGGATGTAACCATCCATCCCTCCCTATTTGGTATCCAGTCCTCGGTCAGCATGCCAAATAGGCCCTTGCTGTTTAAAATCCAAGCAAAATGAAGCCGAGATGCAGGACTCCTACACCCCTCAAGTACTCATCCGGATTCCCACTCTTTCTCCCATGGCTCCTCGCTGGGAAGCGCTCGCTTTCCTCCCGCAGTTTTCCCTCGCACTTCCATGGTGCTAATGAGCCTCCTTGTCTGCAGGCAGAGAAACCACCCAGCACATCCCCAGGGAAAGTTGTGTTCTCAGAGCCAGAGGGAACAGCAGGCAAGCCCCTGCCTGCACACAGTGACCACACCAACAGCCAGAACGCACTGCCTTAGCATCCAACATCAAAAGCATCCAAGAAAACCCCTTTTCACTGGATCTCAGTGAAGAACGGGATAGATAAGAGACCACAGCACCACCAGCAGCATGCAGTCCCTCTCTGAACAGCTTCAGCTCCCTTTACCTGAAAAAGCCAACCTCTTTTATCCTGGAAGCAGCTTCCATGGATGAGTTGCCTTTGCTCACTCAGGACAGGGAAGCTATGACTAGGAGAGGCATGCTGTTAGCCACTCTTCCTAGTGCTGCAGCACAGCAGTACCTGGGGAGAGCTGTGAAGAATCAAGGGCAAGTCTAGACAAGGCATTGCTGAAAGGGCCTGCATCTATATGGGTAACTTGTGAAACTAAATATTTATGCACAGGACTCAGAACACATAAATAAAATATCACTCTCCTACAAGAATAATGAAAACAAAATTAAAAGGGCAAACAGTTAAATGGATATTGCAGTTTTCTCTACCTTTCATCACTCTTCAGCAGCAAGTGGCAAATAACTATGAATCTACTTTACCTTAATGAACTCAACTGGGCCTTTTTAATACTGGGGGAAACGGATATTGTTTCAGCCAGACAAACATACTACATCATGCATCAACAAAGATGTGGATGCCTCTCTTCCTCCCGCACAGTTCTCTATCTCTTTATATAGTCTCAGAGCCTAGTAAAGTCCTGAACAAAATAAAGACCATCACATCAGTACAAGCCAAACCCTATGTCCAAGTGCTGAAATGAGCCCAGTGAGGTATGAATTGAGCAGAGGGCAGAACTGAAATTCAAGCACCAAGTAGCACTTCCCAGGTCCAAGGGCTGGGTGTGCTGGTGAGCCACATCGCAGGGCAAGTCTCTACCATATGGGCTTGACCCCAGGCAAGCCTCTAGTTTAGGTCCCTAGGGACTAGGACCACAACATATCCATGGGAAGCATCTACCCACATTTAACATGAACCTAGCTGCAGCCCATACCTGCCTCTGTCACTACAGCCCTCTGTCCATGCCTTACTTCTCCAGATGCAACTTGACAAACATAATGCAGTTAACTCATCCAATGTCCCTTGTGCCAAATGGGTACCCCTCAACCTGCCCCCCCAAAGCAGCTACACCCTCCTCAAGCCAGGCTGATATTATCACAGTCCAAACACAACAGGACTCAAAAGCACGTGTCACACATCCCATGAGTGCTGCTGCCCCTCAGGTACAGCATCGGGCACTGGCACCCCGTAGCTCACAATGGCTTATTTTAAAGGCTATTTAAGGATTATTTTTAATCCTTTAAAAGCAGTTAGGTCCACACACAAAGAAGCCAGCTAATCTCACATGTCTCAGTGAAATGCTTTGTTTTCTAGCCCAGTTCTTCCCCTCCAGCCTGCTGACTTCTGGTGAGGAGTCATGGAGCTGAGCCACATCCTGCATAGGCAGTACCTAACGCCTCTGCTTCCAGTGATGGTGGAAGAGCTGGCCAGAGGCAGCATCACCTAACCCCTACCAGAAGCTTTGTTTTCTTTTAACATTATCCATGATTACAAGAGGAAAGGTTTTCCAGCAACAGCACCACCATGTGAGACTTGGAGAGTGTTTCTTTGCTTTAAGCTGATCGCAGCAGCCTTGCTAGGTTCAAGGCCATTTCTCTGCTGGGGAATAGCAAACTGGTGGACAGCAGTTTAATGCAGTTGCATTGATATAGTCCACAAAGGCCTTGGGCATGGCAGAAAGCAGCGCTGCATACTGAAAGGAGCTTATGCTTGTCTACATTAATGCGCTCCTCCACTTCCAAGCAGGTGAGACAAGTGGAGTCTCAGGCCATGTTAGCTAGCTGCAACTGGGATACAGGGGCATAAACCAACCTGCCACAAAGGCACAGCTCTGCCTGCCATACAGGGCACAGTTATGTTTCTTCCTATCTCATAACTCACCTGTTGGGTCTAGCATCACTTTTCTGTTGCAGCATCCGGGGGACTGGCTGCACCTTCATCACCAGTGGCACCATCACCCTTCCAAATGTTAATGTTTAATAGCGTGCTGCCTTGTGGCATCTTCTCTGCAATGCCTTAGGAGAATTATATATATCCTCTGGGAGCTGGGGGAGCTGAACTAAATGGTCCACAATTCTCTTATTGCCATTATCACTCATTTTTGCCTTACATGCTTTTAACATTCAGTGTTTCTCCCCTGCTCCCAGCCCTCACGCACCAGTGTACAAAGTGTGCTGGACAGGACAGAAGCACACTGTGCAGCTACGGGCACTTCAGCTCACTAAACACATAAGTGCCTCAGGAGAGTAATTATGCAGGGATGCAAGGCCATAGAAATGATGCTCTGCTACACCAGTCTTACAGGCAGGAAATAGAAGGGCACTATACAATCACAGTGATGCTGAAAAGCTGGATGCACGTCTCCAGTCTGTCTATTCCACAAACTTCAGCATGAACAGCTAAATGCCAATCCTTTCCCATGACTCCACACGCTCTGGAGGATCCCAAGAACGTTTTCCTGCCATTACAGTTCCATGATCTGAATAGATGTAGGAGATCCAAAGCCCTTTAGTTACTCTAGACTTCTGGAAACATGCCTAGGAACAAGTCAAACGTCCCAGGCTGGCACTTCTAGTCCCACCATCAGCTCAGACTCCATAGCGACTTCAACCACATATTGCTTCTCTGATGGATGAAACCCTACCACAAGCCCTGGGACAGCAGTGTGGGTTGTTCAGTGGGTATGGGATAGAAGAACACCAAGTTTCACCAAACAAAATAACACCCTTAATGCTAGAGCTGCGTCTTGCCTTTTGTATGAAGTTTGCAGAGTTGGGGGGAAGAGACTTGGATACAGGGAATTACAGAAAAGAGCACTTTAAAGAGCTGCAGGGCTGAAGGAGGAGTTTGGCAGTAGACTGTATATCAGTGCTACTGAATGTACTGCTAGTTAGGGCAATGCCATGTATAAACTACAACAGTGGCTTGCATATGAATTTTCAATGGGCTGTTAGTACACCCAATGAATCCAGCACAAGAATACCAATTTAGAGCAGTGTCAGCCTGCTCCACAAGATCAAGTAAATAACTCCGTAAATAACTCAAGTAAATTTCCTGGCACTTTATTGAGCATGAATGAACAACCAAACAAACAGAAAAACCCCAGAATTACTTCTACAGCCACTACATGCTGCAGGAAACCAGAGCTAGGGGAGATGCTGGCCCAGAGCGCCAGCCATTGGGATAAGCAGGAGGGAGCTATGTCTTTCCTGCTGTTGGTACGATTGGATGCAAGGGTGCACACTGGGAAAGGACCAACTATTGGGATTTCCTCCCAGGATATTTAGGAAGGATGTATATTGTCTCTTTTCAAGGGCTACAGCATGTATTGAGGCAATTCATTACATACCTCCTGAGAACATGCCCATTCCTGCCTGCTTTTTCACACCCTGATCACAATCAGCTTTTGAGCATCTATGGAATAATATTTCACCGAGACAGGGCAGGTAATCAGACTGATAAACAAAAGACACTCTTAAGGACACTGTTTGGGATAAGACATGTGGGTTAGAGTTTCTCCCCACACCCTGCCTCTTAGGGGACTTGCTCCAGGATTGGATCAGAAGGGAACACACGGAGTTTAAGGCTGAAAAATCCCAGAGCAATGTTTTTCCCTGTGTATCAAGAAACAGAGTACACAGTAGTCTACAGATTGCTCCTGTGCATGCCAGCATCCCAGGGAAGGTCACCCTGCAGCCTATATTCTGCTCTCTTTCTTGCAGTGATTGTGCCTCTAAAGCTCACCGCAATGCAACACTCGTTGTTGGTCCTGGCCAGGCTAGCAGCGTTTCCTGTCACTGTGTGCTCAAAGATTAAGCAATCTGCTGCCTAGAAACTCCACTGAGAAGTATCTGGGCGAGGATCCACCCCAAACCCCAAGAAAGCAGCAGCAGGGAAGCTCAGTGCTCAGTGTAAAAGCCAAGTGCCCCTGACTCAGCACCAACATGCCTCCTCCTACCCTGGAAGCCAAGCGCAGCAGGCAATAATCTCTTCTAGCAACTTGAAGAACCCAAACACGACACGGCCTGTGTTCACTTCACATTACTAATCATACAACTGTGCATTTGAGCAGTCCATTACCAGATGGGTTTCGGGATGGTTTCAAATGTTAGCTTGCATTTTCTTTGAACATTTAAATGTTCATGCTGGCCTGTTTTCCTTTCTTATGCAGCGCACTGATTTATGTTGCTAGATACCGTATCTCCCTGCCTTGCCAAAAGCATGCATCTGGGAATGATTTCAGGGCTGCTAGTAATATTTTTTCTGTCTTTTTATTCTGTACTTTATTTTTATTAACTTTTTTGCTGGAAAGATTGTTAAAATAAAAGCACCTCCTGAAGAAACAAAGATAAAACCCCAACCCCCCCCCTCAGCCCTTTGCCCATCTGCTTCAGGCACCATTTTCAGAGCACTTAGCTCTGGGGCCAAGAGCAGAACAAAAGCAGCAGAGATGTACTGACATACCTATCCAAGCTTCCCCTCCCTCAGGAAATCCATGTGTGGGAATCGGCCAGGTCCATGATCAGGACTCCAGATGTCCCATTCTTTGGAGGCAGGAGGTGACTGGAAACACTTGACTGCACAGTCTCTGGCCACTCATATTTAACACTCTCTGTCCCCTTACCCCACAGGCACCCTGGCTTCTTCTTGCCTGCCCTCAGAGATCCACACTGACATAGATCACAGCAGCCACCATCAACTCCACTGGGGAGCCCAAGCTGAGACTGGAAGGCAGCAGTTAATCCTGTCTGGTAGCTGCCCCCAGTGCAATGCAGCACAGATTTTCATTGCCAGCCCTCAACCAGGAACACAAACGCACATCCCCACCTCTCTCCAACACCTTCCCATTTGGGCTGCACAGCTCCCAGACTGGTTTGCAACCCAGTGCTGCTAGGGGAGCTCCCCTTCCCCTCGCATTCCCAAGCACCCCCAGCACTTTGCCCATGAAAGATGGCTGGGGCACAAGGTACAATGAAGGCTCTTTCACCCTCAGCATGCTGGTAACACACTGTCCATCCCCAACCCCATCTGCTCGCTTAAGTAGGGGACCTGCCCATCAACATGAAATGCAGTCTGCAGAGCTCAGGCTATGCAGCACGAGTGCTCCACATGAATCACAGTTGCTGGGGATATAAAACACCAGCCACCCTTCTCAAACTCCTGCCAGCACAGACCCTCCTTTGCTGTATTTCTGAGCTGCTCCATGAGCAGAAGGGAGAAGTAATTTTACTTCAAGTGTTCACCTCTGAAAGTTGCAAGGGGGGACAGGAATAGATCAGCTAATATGCAACAAATAGTTTATACAACCAGCTAGTAGCTCCAGAGAGAACAGTCAGGTTTCTAAACAACAGAGTAACGTGTCAATAATGTATAGCAAGTTTCATTACAAGGTCCTGAATGCGCATCCGCACAGGCAGCAAGCAAAGATGATGGTGCCTCTTCTTGAACACTCTGATAAAGCCAGAAGGAGACCAATGGCACAGGGCTTTCTTACAAAGAAAGTGGCACTGCTTCACTAGGTTTGGTTTGGACTCAAACACTCCTTGCTCATCCATGTGGGGACAACAGAAAACCAGTTCCTTTTGTGTGGAGTTTAGGAGAGCATCAAGCAGAGCCTGGGGAAAATATCACTCCTCAGTGCCTCTTTGAGGAGTGGCTTTCACTTCAAACTATACAGAAAGATTCCCATCAGGTAGAATTGCCACCATAAAAATGAATGCAAATACATACATCCACCATAAACTGCATTTCATTTATAACACCTCATCCCCACCTGAACAGTGAGCACACCACCAAGGCAGGGAACCCAGCCAACAAAGGCAAGGCTTGGCACCCTTGGTGCAAGCATTTCTACACAGAGTGGCTCAAACAACGAGTAGAAGGATGGTTAAGCACAGGTCAGAGCAAGCTTGGTACTCACCGATCCTCAGGGAATGGGGGCTGGCAGCGATCCTCATCAGCCACAGCAGAAGGAGCACCAGAGGCGCCAAGACACGGGGCATCTTCCATAAATCCTCATGGAGCCCTTTGGTGGTCTGGGCATGACATAACTCTCTGTAGAGAGAATGCAAAGCACCATGAGCACCTCTGCTCTTGAACCAGAGGCTCAGCAGGATGACACTGCTTCACGCTTGCCAAGCACTTGGGACAAAGAGTCTATTTACCAAAGGAGGAGGAGGAGGAAGCTATTTACAGACTATGAATTATTCAGAAGAGCTTCCAACAAAAAAAAAAAAAAAAAAAGGAAGCAAAACAAGGAAAAGTCCAAATATTTCATTTTGGCAATTTCAGCATTTCCACAAAACCAAGTGAGTCAGATCTTTAATTTCTCTTTCCACCTTCCTCCCTTTTCTTCCCCGCTCAAAACAGCCTACAACTTAAAACAGAATACTGACTTCTGCTTTTAGGCTAGGACAAAACAGTTTCATAACAACAATGTAACTTTGGCCCCCAACCTAGAAACCCATTATTTGTACTGCTCCTGCCCCAGTGACAGTCACCACCTCTTTCCCTCCCTTTCAGGTGCAAGAGGATTCAGGACAAGACTAAGAGCAGGACCACTTTTTGTTGCTCCTCTTACAGGGTGGATTTTACTTTACAGGAGAAATGGTTGTCCCTCAATTTGATCAAATTATCTCCAAGGCAGCAATGTCCTTAAATGAGAACTACTTAATCTGTTCCCTTATCTCTCCCTTGTCCAATTATCCAGCAAACATTCTCATGCTACTCCATTTGTCTAATTCTTGGGCTAAATACTTCAGACCCGACACAAGCAAAGTCTTTACCCTGCCTTGGAAGTCACCAGGAGTTTTGTTGGAGAAAGACAAAGCTTTTAACTTGGAATTTTTCCATTTGTCTCATTTTAGATTACATTCCCATTTCCTCCATCTCATCTCAGCGCTCACCCCTTTTCACAGGGAAAGAAATATTGACATGTGCCCATAGAAGCGAAGGCAACACAGGGGCTGAGCAGAGAGCACATCTCCATTCCGTGGGGCTCCATTTCTCTCCAGATCAATGCTTCCTTTGCACCCTGAGTCCCAGTTCTCTCAGGTGGAGAAAATCAAGGGACTCCATGCTCTAGTATCAGTTGGACATTTGAAGATGGCACAAGTTGTGAGTTCAATGCATTTTTAACAAGAAAAAGCTGCCAAAAAACCACCAGGAAACCAGTAGCCACCTCTGAGAAAGGCAATGACAGTTTCCCCTTCTTTTTAGTGGGAGTTAAGGTTAAATCCTAGGGAGTCAAAAACCCTAACAGGTTAAGCGCATGGTAAATGGGTTACATGGAAGTGCTGGCAGCAGAGCAGACAGATTGTGGAGCAACGTTATCATTTGAGCAGTTTGAAGCAGTTCTTTGCAGACTTTCCAAGTTATTGACAGAACAGCAGGATCACATCGGATTTATTCCCACCAGTACCACAGCACAGGCTATGGAACCAGCACCAAAGTCGCACCCAGGCACATCCCCTCTCAATCCTTCCCCATGGAGCCACAGAAGGAGCCAGAGAACCATAAAAGAAGCTTGAGTTCTGCATCCCAAAGAGCTGCATCATGCTCAGGATTGCTCCAAAGCCACTGCCAAGATCCACGATCTTCTTCTCTTCCTTTAGGTCCTGCATTGCCACCCTAGGCATGCTTTCCATGCAAACAATGTCCTGAGCAGCCAGACGGTGGTGATTAACTACATGTCAACTAGCAAAGCATCTGATAAAGGGCCTCAGATGTGGTTTGCCTTATTTCTCCTCTATTGTCCCCTTCTCCCTGGGCAAAGCAGTCTAGAGGAGACTACAAGAGCCATCAGTGAAAAGAGACACAGAGAAAGGCTTCAAACACATCTTGACACACGACTACAAACCTGTCAAATGCTCATCCCTGCTGTTTCCTCACCACAGCACTCCCTCTTTGCTCAAAAGAGCAACTCATCAAAAGGGGTTTGTACCAAAAACTAGCAGAAACCTTCGGCTCTTTTCACCTTGCCATCACCTTTAGCAGCGTATCTGCACCCTCCACAGCCCATTCCCACTTCTCACCCCTTCCTCTTGCACATCCGAGGGATGAACCACAAGGCCAATTCTCCTGCTTGCAGCCTGGTTTGGTGGAGAATCACGAGATTCCCAGAGAAGCAGCTGCCTTTGCATCACCAGCTCAGTGTTAATAGCAAAGCTAATAAATACAAGGCACCCACTGTGCTATGCTACATGAGCGGCAGGGTTGTAATTACCTAGAACATGGAGCACAGAGGGATGCTGCATTCACCTAACCCATTACCCACTGCTAAGAACGGCTTCCCAGTGCTTGGATTTTTGAGTGCAAACCCAAGGAACATCTGTCAGCAATAGAAACACACCTTGGGGTTCACCAAACAGCAGAACTACACAGGTTCCTGCAACCCACAGCCATCGACCATCTGGTTGATGGAGGTGCTGGCAAAATACCCAAGGATTGCAACACAAGGGCACTTTGGCATCATCACACCTGTGCCACCGAGCAGTGGGAACAGACACAGGAATTCAAGACTTAGGATGAGAGGGAAATGAGAGGGAGGATTTTTCCTCCTTGCCTAACGTCAAGGTACCTACTCTCAGAAGAACAAAGAGGGATTTCAGTCCTCGTGGCTCTCTTTATCTCTCCAAACCCCAAGTTGCTCCTGTCTCCTACTCTCTAAATTCAGGCATGAAAGGGTGGTAAACACAGTTCAAACCCATTCTTTGTAAGGTAATGTTTGCCTTGCTGAATTGGCCATCTTTCCAAAAGCTTTAGCTTCCTTACAGCTGCAAGGTGCACCTTTCCCTCTCTCATCTCTCTCAGCTATAAAACATGCTTTCTGCCCAAGTGCAGCAAGGACTCGTAGGCATCAAGTCCAGTGCAGCCTCCGATTCCACACAGAGAGGGGAGGATGATAACCCTCTTTCATGCAACACAAAGCAGAAAGCCTCAGAAGCTAAGAAAACACTTAAGAAATCAAGGGTATTTAGCAACTTGCTGCACTAATTCTTGTGCATGTGGAGATGGCTTATCCCAGGCTCATTCTCACCACAGTTTGCTGGAAATAAATCAAACCAAACTTCCCTTATTCAAGTTTGCACCAAGAACACGCCAGCCCGTTTATGCATTCACAGCTCTTGCATCAATGGTTTCTCTTTATTATACTGGCAGCGTGCTATGACAGCAAGCAAGCCTGGTTGATGGACAGCTGTTTATAAAGCAGTCTGAATCTGCTACCTCCAAAAGGGGTAGGCTGGCTAGAAAAGACTTTCATAGGTCCTTCAGGGTGTTACATGAGCTGCTCAATAGGTGGTGGGACCATAAGGTGGCCCCTGGCTTCTCTCTGCACAGCTCAAGTCTGTAATTCTTTTCCTGGTAAGCCCTTTTTCATCTTTAGCTCTGAAAATTCAAGAGAATAAAATAAATCAAGACCACACTGAAGAGTTTTGAGTTCTCTCTGGAGATAAGTCTCTAAATACCAAGCAGAATTATGGACGATTTGCTCCTCAGAGGAAGCAACTTGCTTCTGAAACTGCTTATACATTTTTAATGACTGTGAGATAGCAATGAAGAAGAGCACCATTGCCACACCGTCCTGGTATTGTGAGATCTTAGACAATACAGCAAAAGCCAAAAGGCAGAATAAAATGCTAAATCACAGAATAAACCCCTCCTGAAGCTGCCATACCAACAGTGAAGGCATGCCTGAACACCAGCCACCTCCTTCCTCTCCCTCTTGTTCCCTCTGCCAAGAACACGTAAGAAATCCAGGCTCGTTGCTGTTTCTATTCACGCTTGTGAAGATACTACCACCCTGAAAACCTGCTTGCCACCTGCCCTGCCACATTTGTCATGTCACATCTGTCTCCAGCTGAGGAGCCCTGAAGATGGGCTGCATCCCATCAAGGTAAGGCACAGCATCTCCAGCTGCGCTTCTCCCCATGGTCCTGGAAGGAGGCTTTCAAAAACCCCAACGTGTGTGTGCTTTATATCCTGATGTAACCTCTGTTTTCTTCTACTGCAAACCCCCTACACCATCGTCTGCAAGCTCGCTGAGAAACCACAAACACCCTTTAAAATTGGCAGCAACTTCAATCTTATCCAGGCAATCGGGAGGCAGACTTTTACTCAAACGCTACTTTGGAGGTGGCTTTGGTGTTGATGGATCTTTCCGTGCATCACCAGAAGCTTGATGAATGGTGAGAAAATGCAGCTCAAGCAAAGCTAGAGTAATCCTCGCAGCTGAGACAACAAATTTAACAGCTGCGGAGCAGCAAGGAACTCTGAAGAACTGTCAGGAAATATCAACAAACAACTCAACACGAGGCTTCTTCATTCTTTCGACAAGCAGAGAAAGCTATTTCCTCTCGCAAAGCTTCATCTGCAGAGAGGCTCCAATTTAAATGGAACAGACAAGAGGGAAAGCAACTGGAAAACATCTCAACAAGTGACTGTTGCTGGGCTTGAAAAAGTGCCTCTGTGTCTCAGGGGGAGGGAAGGAACTCAATTGCAAGCCTCCCCCAGGGATACTAAGAGGTAAGTTCAATTAAACTGAAAAATCACTCCATTTAAAGCTACCAACAATACGTTTTCCTCTGCAAACTGCATAATTAGCATGGGTAAATCATTACCACCAGGTATGGTTGCAGTCAAAACCTCAGGAAGACTGAGAGACGGATCAGATGTGTATAAAGAGAATGAACAGCTGGAATTACAATAGCCAAGTTGTGGGGGTTTTAAAGAGAAAATAAGGTTTTGGAAGGCATGTAAAACCCTTCATGCTGCAAGGCACTGGCTAACTCACTGTGTCTGAGGGTTAGAAGAATCACCCCTCGGGGCAAGCCTCTATACACTGCTTCTGAAAGCAGCTAGCACTGAAAAAGCATACATAACAATATGAAGCACGGCTCTGTTCCAGTCTAGCAATTTCTGTGTTCCTATAAAAACTATGTCTCCTTTGAGATTTCATCAGCATTAAAGAGCCTGCTTTCCTTTCAGCCACCAAGCCTCTCCTCTCCTCACATTGCCCTCACAATATTCACACTATGGCTGGCCAGGAATGAACTCATCTGAGGTGAGAGACGGAGCAGTGGTATCTCTTTTGCCCAGGTACTGGGGGGATAAAAGGACCTCTGACTCTCCATCACACCACAGTGACAGCACCGCTCCCAGAGGGTCATTCATTTAGCACCAGCGGAGGTGATATTCAAGGGAAGGTGATGTTGGTGATAAATGCCTGCTCAGCTGATACATAAAATGGGGTTTTTTTCTGAATTCTCCTAGCTGTGTTCTTTTATCTCTCTCTTCTTCTATTTTTTTCCCCTCCACCCTTCGTGACTTCCAGAAAAAGCAGCAAGAAACTTCAAGGAGAAAAGAATTCTGGAGGCAGTGAAGCAGAAGGACGAATGTATTCCTGACATTTCTCATTCCTTAGGATTATTTCCTTTAACTTCCTCTCCCCGCAATCCTGAGTTCTCTCTCCTCTCACCCTTCTCAATCCTCCCCAGCATTAGCAAAGCTTGATCAACTTCTCCTATCATTGCTTAGAGATAAAAGCTATATGTACCCATCCTAATTCCTCATACAAGCTGCATACAGACTCAGCTATCTCAGAGGAAGATTTTCCACAGCACTATCAACCACAGACCTGTGAACAGGAGGAGACTTCAGCAGTTACAGTTTGAGGCTGAGTCAGAGGATGTCTTTATTCAATTACCCGCTCCTCCACAGGCTTGTCACCGGACCCATCAGGCCCCTCAGGGTCGGTCAATACTGGAAAGCAGTATTGGCACAGCAAAGGGAATTACGAGTGTGAAAACCCCGCTTGCCCCCTCAGAGGGATGCTTACAGAAGTCCCATTACAGATATTGACTTGACAGCATTAAAACTCAGTTGTTGGGGCAGCTTATTTCATTCTAGATAGAGGGTTAAGCTGCTTCTCCACTAGGAAATTTTGCCACTACAACAGTGCTGGCAAACCCCTTTGGGAACACAAGAGCATTCAGTCTGTGTGCTGCTATCCCCTGCCTTTCTGCCCTGCTTCACAGTGCACTGTCAGGCACAGCAATGTTTTCAAGACCCTTCCAAACCACCCCTGCACGACCCTCCTGAGACCATCTACCAAAAGCTTCCCTTTGCTGTGATAACTCATTTGTCACTGGGAAAAAATAACCAGTGAAGAGGAAACTAAGATCAGGTGGGATTTTCTACCTCCCTGGTGTCCACGATTTGTAATTATTAACAAACAATAGCAGTTAAAAGCACTGTAGCCTCATACAGTGACGACATCTGCTCTACCCACTTCAGACATTCTTAATTGCCTTATTATCTTAAAGGAAACATCACCACAAGCCTAAAGGAAGAGGGGGGGTGTCTGTAGGTGGAAGGAAAAAGGCAGACTTCATCCGGATGGGGTATCAAGCTGCCATTAAACAGGGGTGAGAGATGTCCACACCAGCATTGCTCCTCTGATGTAAGAGCTGTATGTCACGACACGCACAGACAGAGGCTTCTACTAGGGGATCTCTAGCAGCTGCATAGCAGAAAGGGCAAGCCAGGCACCTACATTTTCCCTGTGCTACACTAGGAAAGAATAGACTCACCAGATCATTTTAAGCCATACTGTACCTTCCCCTGCACACTGTAAGACACAAGTACCCGGATGGCATTAAACCTGCAGCTCTTCCAACTTGCTCGACTGCATCTCACCAAGCTGTGATGCAAGTGCACATGCTACAAGAAAAACATAGTCACCAGGATCCCAGCTTTATAACGTGCTAAAGACTGTGTTCAGAACAAACTGCTTTAAAATACCCCTTCCATACGTTAGGGTTATACTCTAGACTATACACTCTATATATAGGGGTATACTCCTGACAGCATATATACCCTTTTCACCACAGAAAAGGGCTCTGCAGAAAACCATTTTTGCCTCCTCAAAACTGATGATTTTTCCAGCCCTGCCACACTTTTCACAGCTCTGTTTTGATGAGCATGCATGCTTTTGGGAATCTGCTTTCAGCCATTCGCCTTGCAGCAATCGAACCTTCTTGAATGCAGCGTTGCAAAAGAGCAACTTTTCCCTTTGAAGGAGATCTTCAGGGCTTGGGTGGTTTCTCCCCTCCCCGAGACTGATATTTTTTGCCACAAAGCTTCCTTTTATCAAACACACTTGGATGGAGAATTTTCAGCTCTCGCAGAAGAAATGAAACCCAACCAGCACTCGCCCCTATTTGCTGGTAGTGAAGAATTACTGCTACCACGAAGCCTCTTTACACATGAAGGAAGTTCTAAAATATGAATCGGATCTGTGAACATATCAAGTCTAGGGGGAGAAAAAGCTCTTAAATACATCACCCTGATCTCTGGGCTACAGCAAGAAGATTAATCTATTTATTTCACTTAAAGGCTCTGGCAGATTCAAGAGGGAAAAGAAGGAAAACAAAGAAGCCTCTACCAAATCAACCTGCAAGAAGTGGTTTATGGCCAAAAAGCTTGTTTTGTTGCTTCTTCCAGCTGCTCAGACTCTAAGTGAAACAAATAGATTCCTCTCCCATCTATCACCTAAAGAACGTTTTGATACACGCAAGCTCAACAAGCCTGCACTTTGAGGCTAGGAGGAGGCAATTTGTGAATGGCTGAAGATGATGTTTGTAAGGCTTTGGTTTGTGTATTTTAATGGAGTGAGAATTTTCGGGTGTGTTTGGAAGACAGTAAGCATATGCATTTGAAAGGAGGTGGGAAAGAGGACAGATGCCAAGCTAAAAATATGCATGAGAAAGCATAGGGGTGATAGGCTTGGGAGCAGACAGAGGAGGGGCAGAGGAGAAGAGTCTGCACTAGAGAGCAAGGAAACCTAGAGCTAAAGGAAAACACAGGAGTCAGGGGATGCACGTACATGCAACAGTAGAACTGCACACAACAGGAGGGCTCCTGCAGTAATAGAGCAGCTCATAGCAATAAATAGCCTTGCACACGAAAGCAAAACCAAAGTCCAAACTAATAGGAGACGTTGCATTTAAAGGCATTAATTTGCATGACAGAAGCTTTTAACCCTGCTTGTAGGATAAGTGACCAAAAAAGAGATTTCAAACCAGAAGCCTATGTGTTTGATTAACAGTTTAACAAGAAAGATCATCCAATTAGAGGTACAGTGCTACTGCGTTACCAAGATGAAGCATCCAGGTCCCATAGGGATGGAGAATGGGCAGCTCTCGCATTTATCCCGTGCTGTTGCAACATCACGCCAAATCCCACATCAAGCAGCAGCAGGAAAGGGAGGAAATATTCCCTCCTGGCCACATGGGAAATACCCATACCAAGTGCAAGCATGCGATGCTTCAGGAGGGGGCAGAGTTTGCCAACCTCCCTCACTGGGAAATGAGCCCTCAACCTTTGCTGCATCCGCAGGAGCATCCTTGCAGCCGTAATGATGGAAGTGCAGAAATGAAGCAATGTTTGTCGACAAAAGGAAACTTATTATTAGACCTGCTGATGCATTACTGGGCAAAACAACCCCAGAGAAATCACACACACATATCCTTGGCAAAAAGCTGCTCAGCTTTTCCCCTCATGACAGCACAGAGGATTCACTAAGAGACATGGCTTCCCTCCGCAGTCTTGGCTCTGGCATCTCTCAGTTTCTCACCATCCTCTTCTCTCCGTCTCATGGCCTTTAATGTATTTATTCTAAGGCTTGGAGAGCCTTTTGCGTAACAGGGAATATGGGCACAGAGCAGCTTGCCTGACGATGATACAAGAAGTACTTCTAAACAAAGCACCACTCGAGTTTCATCAGCCTTGAGATAACTGCTCTTGTCTGGTTTATCTTTTGTTTCTTAAATACCTGCCCACTTGGCTTCAGACAGATACTTCAGGCCATTACATGCACAATTCCTGGACAGCCCCAGACTTCACCTACCATTTTGCCCAAGTTATTTGCCATTTCCTCCTTCAGCAAGCCAAATGCCATCAGCCTGCTCGCTTGCAGAGACCTTGTCCAGACAGAAGCACTCCTGCAAGAGAGCTAAGTTCTTCTATGCTAAAGGAGAGGAGAGATCTCTAAAAGTGCTGATGGGATTTGCACTTCTGAATTGCCATGGACACTAACCTTAGGAAAGCCCTGAGTAAAACCCCACACCCCACAAAGAATGTCACTACTGATTCTAATGGAGTCTGCATCTTACCATCACTGTGAAGAGCTGAGCATGGGATAAATCTCACAGGCACCTAACAGGCCCTTACTCCATTCTTACTTGAGCACATAAAGTCCCTTCCTATCTGCAGTATGATACAAGCAGAAGAATGACACCACAGATGCAGGCTTTATCCAGGGGTTCAATGTGCAGCAAGCAAAGATCACTTGACTTCATTAGCAAAGCATAACACAGAAGCCCACAAAGGCACAGCACATCGCCTCAGTGTGAAAAACAAATTTGTTCACAAAACAAATGTGTTCTGACCACCTTGCCTTTCTCCTGCTCCAAGAGAGCTATAATCAGGCTGCCTGGGCTCCTGACTTAGCAGCATTCTCAAAACTGCTCCCAGAGCACTCATCCTCATCAGCAATATCCAATTTCCAAACTGAGCAAGGAACAACTCTTTCCAGAGTTGGCTTTTCAGTTGTTTTCATCACTGCCTTAACATCAATTCCAGTTAAATGAGGGAAGTACAAAGGGACTAAGTTATGCCCACACTGAGCACTCTGAAAACCCTGATCGCATCATTCTCTTCAAGCCATAAGCATAATTTGTCCTCATTAACCAGCCTTAGCCCAAGTTTAATGCTTGCATCTTGACCTATAAGCCATCCAAAATCCAGCACCATATTCTAATGCAGCTGTTACCCTTAAGCCCAAATTCGCTGCCTGTCTGGCCAGATGAGCCAACAGGACTCAGACATCTGACATCCTGAATTTGCTTTCTGATCCAGACACTTCTGGTTTGTTCTCAATACCAGGGGAAGCAAAGCTTGCACAGTTAGGCTTTTAATACCCATTGACGTGACCATCCCTAATCAACCTGGAATATGATGTCCAGTATCCAACCAAATTTCATGGGGATGCAGATGCACGAAACTTGGTTTATATGAGTTTAATGAAATAATCATTTGGTAAAGAGATTTCCCCACAGAATAAAGGACTGCATGTTTAAGAATCATAGAATCTTAGCTCAAATCCCATGAGACACCCAGGAATCCACAAAGGGAAGTTGTTATACATGCTCCAAATATAGGGAAAAAATCATCAATTAGAGTTGAACGAACTCAGCCATGAGGCATAAACTGTACACCAGACTGCCTCAACTCCCCAGCTCATGGCAACCACTTGGGTTTTGTCCCTCCACCCCCTGGGATTCACTTCAGCTCAGATACACTCCAAGCAGAGCAAGTTTTGAGCGGCTGTGATTCAGCACAACTCATTCTGAACCAGTTTAGAGCCCAGCAGGCATCCAACTACTCCAGCTGCCCAGTAACCATCAGCCCAGCTGATTGTTGCTAACTGCTGTCAAATGGCAGCCTGGCAGCCTCTGCATCTTCTCCTGCCCCCAAAAGAAGAGCTGTTAATGCTGAATTCCACATTACTCCTTTCCAAAAGTAGCTCAGACGCTGCTGGTGGGAGAGGGACAAAACACCCAGAGGGACAGATAACACCGAGCATTCTGAAGGTGAATGAAGGCAGTCACATCCAGGCTGGGTTCTTCCCCCAGCACCACGAGAAGCAGCCCTTGCTCCTTTCCATCTCTCAGCCTGCTTTGCCAGAAGTTAAATCACTAACATTAGGGGGCCATTTTCTCTCTGCCACCCCTAACAAATACCGTTGCTTAAACAACGAGTCCTCAAAGAGACGGTGACCCCAGCGTGCAGATGCCGTTATTAACAGAACAAGGACAGCCTGATGTGTGCAAATAAGCCCTTAAATTAAAAGCCAAACCAACTGCCATCACCTCAGTTGCTTCCTGCTATACAAATAGTCCCTGCCCTGAAGATACACCGCTTAGGAAGCGGTCTGCTCTCAAACAGCCGTTCTGCCCAAGCAGCTCTTGTGCTGAGCTGACACGCCAATCTGGAAGGATATTTCACACCTGGATTTCAGCCACTGATCCGAGCTCCGGCTGTGGGACCCATGAGCTTCAGGAGGGGCTTTGATTTCACCCGGTGACGCCAGCATGCGTCAGCACAAGCGCCCGCAGAGCACAGGAGATGCGATGTGGGAGGAAGGTGGTGAGATGCTGACACCACACAGAAAGGGTTAAACGCAGAGCCCAAACTGCAGTGCCACAACGCAGGAGCCTGGCCAAGCGCACAGCACCAACCCCTTTGCCTTCAAGAGCAGCTTTAGGGAGGAAACACAGCACAGAACGACCGGTGCAGAAAGCCTCTGACACATAGAGGGGAAAAACCCCAAAAGGGTCTCAGTAACAAACAGGGCATCATTTCCTATTACTGAAGTGCTGGATGAAGTCTGGCCCCTGAACAGCCTCAGACACATCATCCCTAGAGGACTCTATCTGAGAGCACATCCAGGGAGCTGCTTATTACAGACTGATGAAACACAATGCCCCTTTAGATCAAGCTTCTCTCTGAAGTTGCAGTGCCTTCTCCCTCTCCTCACTCTGCAGTCACTCAAGCCTCCCTAGAACAGAGCTGATTTCTCTGGATAGCTGCTGTGGATGTTTATCCCTACGGCTCCCTCTCTGGGACCGTTTCCCCCACAAGCCATGCAGGCTCAGTGGTTCCTGAAGCCTGGCAGTGATCCCTCAGGATTGCAGGCTGCTGGAAAGGGAGGCAGCTCATCTACCTGCTGCAGCACATTAGATGTGTGCCTATCCCTTTTGCCCAGGGCTCCTACCTGCAATGGAGCATCCCCCTTCTCCCATCCCCATGGCTACCAATGTGGCCTTTTTGCCTGCTATCGGCCAAACACCCATCCTCACAGGCAGGAGAAATGAGTGCCTGCCCCAGTCCTTAGGAATGGATCCCACATCTCACCTATTTAGCTACACTGGGTCTGTTTTCCCCCACTTGCTTGCTATGAACATCCTCAGCCATGTTAATCCTCAGAGCATCCCTGCAGAGGAGATCCAGCACACCAGAGGAGACACAGTAATTCTCTAGTAGGGCACGTGAAGCACCCCACAAAGCCCCTCATGGTCAAATCAGCATCACAGCCATTTTTGCACCATCAGAAGGCATGGTCCTGCCCTCCTGCTGCCTGCTACACCATCAGGTCACCTCCTAGAGAGGTGTATATGGAGGTAGAAAGTGGGTTCTCAAAATGGCATTACTGGGGAAGAAAAGGAGTTGAAGACACTGAGCATTCAGAGTGTGCAGAGGCCACATTTCTGCCTAAAAGTGAGCAGGCTGGAGACAGGAGAAGAGCATCCAAGTCCCAGGGAAAGAATGGACACTCTCCAGATACTTGAATTTATGTCAACCTGGAGACCAGACAAAGAACCATCAATTCCTGGGCTGTCCAAGCAAGAATTGGATGAATGACAACTTTAGCATTATGCCTTTAATGGACCATCTCCCCTGGGTGCCAGGGAGAAGATGCTCTTTCTGGCTCTACTGTGCAAACGCCAAGAGAGATCCAAATCAACCACATCCTGCTGTCTTCGTGTTAACAGCCAGGAGCCCTCTGCATCCTACCTGCCTTGTGAAGGCTGATAAAGAGAGCTGTTTGGCAGTACTCAAGTCTTTGCTCTTCCTTCACCCGCCTCCTCGCAGCTCCCTGGCCTTCTCTTATGAGACTGACTGCCACTTATGCAGGAACTGGTCTCTGGGGAGGATGGGGGGCACAGGAATTTCAAATCCCTCTTTTGGAGCTGATAGCAGCAACAACAGCTCTAAAGGCTTGTGAAGAGAGATACCTTTATGAGAGCTCACCCCTCCAAAATCCTTCCAAGCTCCTTTTCTTCGGCACTTGGAAATAATTAAAGTCTTCCATCAAATTATACTGAGGATCTCTATGAAAAGCCTTTAATTTCCATTCGCTTAATGCAACTCCATCCACCAGATGAACTCTGTGGGGGGCTTTTTTTGTTTTGGGTTTTTCTTTTTCCATCTCTCCCCCCCCTTCCCTAAAATATCATGCTGGGAGACTTTAATTTGATTTTAGCCTGACTAGAAGTTTGGGCTGTGCCGCATCCTGTCAGCCCATCACAGCTGCAGGGGTAATCTCAAGCTCTCTTTAACTCCTCTGCGTCTCATTTCATCAGCTCATGGTCAGTGGCAGCAATCTCTTGCTCGTGCAGTAGGCATTGAGTAAAGCCTCCAAGTTAGCAAGAAACCCAAAGAGCCTCAGTCTCCCCGATCCATTACTCCCTGTTACAGGCATGCTGAAATACCAAGAAGTGGTCCAGGCTTACAGCAGAGAAGGGAAGGTTTCATATTTTATCTGTACAGGGGAGATTGCAGCACTGACCTTTAGCTCACAAAATAAGCGGCAGGGATTTTCCACAGGGCAGAAATAGCTCTTTCCACCCCAGTGACTTCTTAAGCTCCTTAATGACCAGGAAGCTTCCCAAAAGAGAGCCGGTATCCCCTTCCAAGCAACCGTCAGCAGACACTGGACAAACCGTGCCACAATGCCACAGTTCAGGGCAAAACTGCTGAAGCTGTTGCGGTCAGAGGCAGCTCAGGATGCTACCGGAGAAGTGCAAACACGCAGAAGGTTTCCTTGTGTGTGCCAAAGCCCGTAGCTGCAACGAAAGGAACCAAGCCTAAGAACAAACCCCGCAGGAAGATCTGAATTCCCCCGTCACTATTGCTGTAGCAGTTTAGTCACTTCAAAGCCTATTTGCCTTTACACAAATGAAGAGAGTCTGCTCCCCAAACTGTTCAGGCCATCTGTGTGCTGCACGGTAACATCTCAGGAGGGAGAGCTCAACACAGAGCGCACAGGAGGGATGCAGAGACCGTGTTCTCCCACACACCTCCGGCTCTGTGCTCCAGGCAGAGGCAAGAGGCAGCCACCTACACAGCCCAAGCTCTCTGCATTGGTGGCAGACCCAACTCTTCCCCAGGGCGAGGAAGAAGCCGTGGGAGCTGAGCCAACACCAAGAGAAGCAAACCCAGCCTGGGGGAGGAGAAAAATGCCCGCAGTTAACCCATGTGTTTGAGTGAGGGTGGCACAGTTGTAGCTGCAGCCAAAGAGGAGGGAGAGAGCCAGGTATGCACCTGGCAGATAGCTGGGCTGGTGTGAAATGGCTTCATCCATGCAGGGGAAAGTGGGAATAACAACACAAGCTGCAAGAAACAGGCTTCAACTGCTAATAGTTGAGCGACACAGGGCAGGGAAGGGAGAAGGGCAGAGGGACTTCAAGCTGCTCTGCATCCTTGAAGGGGAACTGGGGAGGGAGGAAGAAATACGGATATATTTCAGGAGCAGCCAGTGTGTTGGACTCTGCTGCTGATATAATTCAGCCTTCACACTTGGTTTGACCATACTAATCTGAGGATTATATCCCAGATTACCCTAGAGCCAGGAATGAGAAAAGAGATGACTGTGTGCCCACAGTCACTTCCTAGCAAAGAACAGGCCCAGGCTGCACTGCATGCAGAGATGCGACCCTACAGGGACCATGGGGCCATGTTCCCAAACAGCCACAGGGCTCACTCTTTCCCACAGCTTTTACACCATGCCCAGAAAAAGCCCTAAAACGTTTTCAACACATCTGCCCAGGCTTTGTGAGCAATTTAGGAGAGTTAAAGCACTGGCATGTGCTATTCACAGCAGCTGCTCAGCAGAAGGAAGAAGATGATGATAAGCTTGTGTTTGATTTTGTCATTGTGAGCACACAGCAGATGCTGACAGATAGGGTTAAGAGCGCTTTATGGGGTCTCATGGAAGCTAACAGACAAGCAAGTAAGTATGCATGAACAAGAGGTATAAGCTTGCTGACCTCCTAGAACAGCAGGGCTTAACTTGGTAATCAAGCACCAGCAAAGTCCAAGAGCTGGAAAAGCTAATGGCTTCTATGAGGGAAAGCATGACACTGTTTCAGGACACCAAGACTTCAACCCCGGTTCTGCTGCTTGGCTAAACTACTTCCTCTCTGAATGCATTAATTTTACCACCTGTACCTAGTGAGAGTAATGTTGCAAACCTCTTCAGTGAAGGGCTTTGAGGTGTCAGCATAAAGAGTGTTCTGCAAGACCCATATATCATCATTAGCTCTAACTGGGAATAACCCAGAGGCTGGAAACCTGGAGCAGCATTCTTCCAGCTGCATTTGGAGTGGGTTTCCCTCCCTCTTGCCCCAGTAAACCCACTCTATGGTCCTTTGCCTAGCTGGACTTGGTCATTTGCTTGAACTACAGCAGCACTCCAAATGAAATCCTCAAGACTTCAGATGAAATCCTTGTCCCCCAGTACTATGCTCCTGTCATCCAAACCAAGACAATTGCAGCTCCACACAGCAAATCAAAGCCAAGCGGGGAACCTGAAATAGAGCCCAGTCCTCACAATGAAGTGCTGTGCACACTAGAAGATGCTGCCATTAACATTTCACACCTAAAGTTTTTAGCCAGTGCTCAAAGACTAATATTTAGTGAAATGAGAAGATAGCATCTTTTAACAACACCCTTATCTCCACTGAATTCATTGAGGTTTTTCATCCTGTGGTGCAGTCAAGCTCAGCTATTCCACAGTGGGACAGGACATATGAAAGTCACTCCAAGAGCTCATTGTAAACACAAACCAAATGGACTATGCAAGGCAACTTTCTTCTATAGAGATGCTCTCTCTCACACCAAACAAAAGCAGTCGCCAGTGATTTACCAGTTCAACCGATTCTAATAACTCTCCCACTGACAGCTCAGGACAGGCAACACAGCACTGGTATCGTCAGGTCACTGTTCTGCCTCAGAGCACTGTCCAGAACAGTGCTGGGATGAAGGTAATTAACGATGTGGTAACTAATCTGTTTAGTCATCCACTGTGTCTACAATCCATCTCTGCCATGTGTAAACAGAGTATCAAAGCTTGGCAGTAATGGCTGTCAAGTAGCCTTCCATCCCACAGCAGATTTGCTGGGGTTTACAGAGGAGCCTAAAGAGCCCCCTCTAAACAGCCTTGTCCAAATAAATCTGATCCTTGCCACCAGCAAGAGTCAGAAGGCAAGAGATGCAAGGACCCCTTCTCAGTGCGGCTTCACGTACTGCTGCTTCTCACCACCCTTGGTACCATTATCCATCCTCACTTTGCAAAAGTGAAAACCAAGACCAAATAACTTGTCCAGAATTTCACAGGGAGCCTATGGTTGACTCTGAAGGAGTCCAGCAGGTCCAAGAGGGAAAAAGAAAAGCCCATTGTCAGTGCATCCAGACATCGCTTCAGTTGGGCAGTACCCCATCCACCAGCCAACAAGGCAGTTTGGACAAGTACAAAGAGGACCTTACCTTCCTTGCATGCTCTAGATGCCCCATCAAAATGTGACCCAGATTTGTGCATGCTCACGGGGAGGAAGCACAGGTTTCATGGGTTCATTCCCACTGTCAGCCCTGTGTGGGACAGGAAGGGACAAAAATCACAGCTCAACAGTCTGTGGGGGAACCCACTTCCCAGGAAAGCCACTGCTAGAAGTAACAGATGCTTCTCCAAGGGTTCCCAGCTCAGTTTGGTAGACCCAAGGGGCAGACATTCTTAGACTAACAGCCAGGGAAATTTTGGCAATGCCTCTGCAATTGCCTTGTGGAGTTTTCTGGGTTCACCCATCAGCAATGTCTGACACACAAACTGAGATTATAACTGTGTGGGAGGGTACATGTTTGTGCCTGCTAGTGAGCCTGTAAAAGATAACACACACAGCGTGATAGTTTGGTCTATTGAATTGGGACTCCAGAAACCCATTTTTAGCTCTGCAACTGCCCTGTTCCTTATCCTGAAATAACTGTCTCTTCTGCCCGCTGTTTCCCCCTCTATAAAACTGGAAATGTTCCCCACTAGGTTATCTTGCTTTGGTACTGCATGGATCTACCCAAATGAGCTTCAGATCTGTCATTCCAGTTATGCCATGTGACGTATTCCATAACTGGAGATGGCCATTTCCAGTTATGCTCGCCTGGAAGTCCCATCATGGATTCAAAGGTTGCTTGTAATGACTCTTTACATGGAGAGATGATGCCTTTGACTCTTTCTCGGAGCACATAGAAGCATATGAATACACTGACAAGGTCATAACCCTCTTTGCAAGGGGATTTGTGAACTAAAGCCATGGAGCACCACAGGAAAATGAAGTATAAAAAACCAACTTTCTCATAAATACACACACAGAGAGAGCTCAGCTTCAAGGTGAAAACCTGTTTGTTTGCAAACATAAGCTTATAGAAGGCTGATTTGATAAAAGGCAAGGTACTCTGGCCCTTCTCCATCAAAACATTCAGGCATGCACTTGCCATCAGGAAGCTCACTTCTGTGCCTGGCTTTTAGGCTTGGACAACCCTTATCTCCAAAGGTGGGAGGCATTCAAGTGTTTGCCTGGGTGGCAATCACAGGGCTTGACACCAAAATACACCCAAACCACAGCAACGGATTGGGTTCAGCCTGCACAGGTCTTTGCAGCACACAGGCAAAGACTTGAGAAGAGCCAAAAATGCCCTGGGAAGTTACTGGTTACCTGAAACTCAATGTGGATGATCTCTTCTTCCCCATCCACCTCCATTTCTATTACCATTGTATTGTGAACATTTGAGGTTCAATTTATGCCTCTCCCCCACCTCTTCTGCTTTTCCAACCCCACTAACACCTGGAAGGTTTTTCAGTCCCTGCCTATCCTGATGAGAGGAGGGCTGGAAAGACTCCTTTGGGGACAATGGATTAAATTCTCCTGCAGTTGCCTACAAAGTCAAAACCAAATCCTTCTTTTTTATAGGAATTCATGCAAAGCCTATTGATCAGAGCCTCCATCCTGGTCTTAAGAGTCTCCAAGCCTGAAGTTTCTTGATCAAGGTTTCTAAACAGATCTGTGTCCTTACCCGCTCAATCAGCCCCTTCCCCTTCACCTCTTCCTCACCACAGCGCTGTTTTCCAAATGCTCTGCCCAACTCCATAACATAAGATGCATTTCCCTACCTCCCCAACTGTCCCCCATCCCTAGATTTATACCTTTGCTCCCCACCAACAGCATGCATTCAGCTTTTCAACAAGGAATAAGATTGCTCATGGTACAGATGTGGTTCCCCATAGACAGTGCTATAGAAGGAGGGTATGGCTAGGAGGATAATGGAGGCTGAAATCACTCCCTGGGAGTCATTACAAGCTATTACTAAGCTGAACCTGGGGACTCCTTATTACCTGAGTTATTGTTCTGGAAGCAGCTCTTGCAGTCTGCTAAAGAGGCTGTACACAAGGACTTATGCTTATGGGCTATGACAGCTTGGATTTACTTTGCACCAAGGTGTAAAAGAGAATCTTCTGTACAAGAACAGTTGTAAGAACAGTCACTTATGGCTCCTGGCTGACCATTACAGCACACTTGAACTGCTGATGTGGTCATCAGATCAACCCATCTGATCTCAAGATCACTGAGCAATTCCATCAGCATTCCTTACAGGCTTTTGAGCACGGGTAACCAGGCCAGAGCATCTGAGAGGGTTGGGAAATCTCTGAGCAGCTGAGCAATTCAGGACCTTATATCTCCACCTTTAAAAAGGTTCCCCTTATAAGAAGTAATCGTTAACTTCAAGGATATATATGGTACTCAAGCCTTGGCAGACCCTGTACCATCTCCTTTTATCTGTCCACAGTAACCAGTTACCCATTCAGGCCACATCAGGTTACACACCAGTTATGCTGCCCAAACTGTGAAACGCAACGCTCCCTTTGCAAACTGCAGATAAGCAAGGACACGGCCCCATGACCCCCCAAAAACTGGGGTCTGAGCACAGAGAGAGGCAGGCAGACAGACAGATATGCAACAGCGAGCACAAGGCAGCAGTGAGATCACCAAGATGCCTGGGAGAAGCAATAGCCCCAGATTTATGTGCAGGTTCAAACGTCTGCTAGAGCAGAAGGTCAGGGGAATGACCCTGCCTGCCAGAGAGGAGCAGCAGTAAATCCTGCCTCCAACCACAGCTGGCCTGGGAATTATAGGATGAGGATAAAATCGTTCTATTACACAATCCTGAGAAATGACGTTTTTCCTTGGTACCATCACTCTAAACTTCAGGTCTTTCTACCTGGGACTACTGAAATCTGTAATTGTATCTTTGGGGCTGTGTTATTAACGGAAGATTAATTAGAGCCAAACAAGGAAGCCATTAAAGATATAGCCAAGCCACAGCAGGTTAAGATCATATAAACAGCCACAGGATACTGCTCCTAAGGCAGGGAGACGGAGCCAAGCAATTCAGGTAGAAGGTGCCATCAAAAAGCCTGAGGCCCTTCATTTGAGCCTAGTATCATTTCAGGCAAAACAGAGAGACAAAGCTGGTTTAATGCTAACACATAGAAAACAGCAGGTAAAAAGCGTTAAGGGCAGCTAGAACAGGAAAGGTCAATTTCTGAAGGCATTTTGCTTGTTTTAATAGATAAAGCCCGTTTCCATTCATTGCCATTCTGACAGTTTATAAACACCGAACTTGCCACGTGGGAACTGATCCTTTCCCCATTGAAAAACACCTCAGAAGTGGAATTCTTCCTCACCACACCAGTGGCAACAGCAGTGCCATGTATTAGCAAGAGGCTGTAAGATGAAACGCAGCCATTCTCACCAGGACTTTCTACCCATTCTCAGGCTTCAGTTTTCATTCATCAAAAAATAACAGAGGAAGGTTTCAAACACGCAGAGCGGATTGATACAAACACACTTCCCTCCTCCCACCCCACCCCCCCCACCTTCCCCTTTAATGACTTTGCCAAAGGAGGAAAATAATTCAGTTGTGGCCAAGAACAGCACTTTTAAAGTGTTTGTTGTTTTATAACCATTCACTGTGCCTAATTATAGACGTGTTGGAGCTCGCGTGATCTTCTTTTCTTCCTGGAGTTGCATAATCAGCCACCACCACATGCTGCCACCTACGACAATATTACAGCTTAAGGGCCAGATCGTGCTAAACAGTCATTTCCCAGAGCTTTTTCCTGTGAGCAGTCTGAGGGATGCAGATCCGCAGATGCTCATCACCTTTTGTGGTCCTCAGGAAGTCCATAAACCATGGGAAGAGGTAAACACCATGCCTGCTCATAGACAGTGGTGATCTGCATGAGTTGGGAGGCTCTGCTCCCATATTTCAGACCCAGCTTCAGCTGCCTCCTAGTGCTAAGGTTTTTGTCCATCATGTGTTTGCAGACCCACTGACTTCTCTTGCAATGTCTGATACTTTGGCTCTGCAACACCAATGTCCTGCCTTCATATCTAAAGGGTTTAAGATGCTTTCTCAGGTTAGAACTTCACTGTCCCTGCAGATGTGAGAAGTTCCATCTAGGCACTGAACTAGGCACATACATACAAAACAGAAAATCACATGCCTTTCAGTCATAACCAACCCCAGCCAAAATCTCAAGCAGAGTAAACTATTCCAATGTCACTACACAAAAATGACACAGTAACAATCCTCCAAACCCATATTATCACATGAAATAACGTATGAAAATCAACACATCTGGCAGTCTTATTGTCCTCCTGTTTTCTGTGTCTGAGGAGCTTGGCAACTATTGAACTCCTCTAGAACGCTAAGTTGTGAGTGAGCAGGATAGTGCTGCTCGTCTACAGCTCAGCCGAAACCTTCACCAGGGCTGCAAGAAGGTTCTAAGTAAGATGCTCAGCACCAGCTACACGGACACACTGGTCATTACCAAAGATGGGTTACCTGGCCTGGAATCCTGCTTAAAGTCCTCCTGGAGGCAAAGAGGTTTTGCAGTGTGGCACACTGCGACAGTCAGACCGTGGCAAGGCTGGGGCCATGACAGTGCCCAAGTCCCAGCCTAACTGGAAGCAGACATGCCTTTGAAGGTGCATGGGTGCTCCAGTAGTCATGGGTCACCACAGCCCAATTATGCCAGCGCTTGTCATTCCGGAACCAACCAGGGACAGAAGAGAGTGATCTCTGCTTGTCACATGGATGTATTCTGTGAATCCAACTGCCTCATAGATTAATCAAAAGCTTCAGCCTCCAGCTTTTCACAAGAGCAATTGATCACAGGAATCATAAAAAGCATTACAAGGATTCTGGAGGTGGCCATCGGTCAAGGAGCAGAGGAGGGGAAAAAAATCTTTGCCTGGACTCTAACAGGTTATGCTTTGTTACCTTTCTCTCTCATAACAGGATCATTTCCACCATCATCAAGAGGTGACAGCTTCAGGAACCTGCCACATCCCTGCCCTTTCACATCATCCTCCGAGCTTTTCTTTCCTCTTCCTGCCTTCCTCCCATCTCCGCTCACTTTACACACTGGTTCAGCTATCCAATCAAAAGGGGAAGGAGAAACGGATTAAGACATAAAAGTTTATTGATTGATTTAAAATTATGCTCTGAAACAAAACCCTCTGGATTGGAAAGCCTGTATTTCAATGCAAAAAGGGATGGTGGAACACAGGAAACACACCATGAAATAAACAATCTTGGCTCAGAGCATATATTTTGTCTTCATTATGCCCCTGAGAAGGTGTTAATATACAACGTACAATGTATTAATCACCCCTCTAACTTCCAAATGCGAAATGCATCATTAACATTCATGTTGTTTTCAATTAGTTTGCTGTATGGGAAGGAGGGGAACAAAGACAGGTTCTCTCACTAAATTGTGTTTCACTTGCAAAGCATTGGGATCATAAAAGAACCAGCCTGGGTGAAACTCCTGCACTCCCTATCATGCACAAGGGCCTGCTGACAGCCAGATGTGGGAAGGCTTTTAATTAATGCGGCTGTAAGGAAAAGGCAATGTTATGGATAGTGTTTGCAGGCAACCAGGTAATTTAGAAGAGCAAGTTCCACTTTCAGGAGTAATTCAAATACTTTGGGACAGATCTTCAAAGGATATCAACCACCAAAAGAGGCAGTTAAGCACCTAATGGGAGTTTTAAAAGCCCCTAAACTAGTAAGAACCCCGACTCCTATTGATACTTCCATTTAAAAAGAAGGGCTTTGAAGCCTTTTTGATCCAAAGTCTTAGAAGTTCTCCAATACAGATTCAAGTGCCCTATGGAGAGAGAAAACCAGTTTATCATTTGTGAAACTCTCATCACCCACAGATCCCTTTGCCAATGGGTACAAGGTTCAAAATCATCCATTCAGGAAGCCATGTCTTGGTGATGACCTGTCTCTAAAGGCTGCCAAGATGCTGCCCATTAGGAGATGTTATCACTTCAACTTGAAAGGATCCAGTTTCTGGGTGCTGATCACTTCTGAAAGGAGATGTGCGCTCCTGGGAACGGAAAGGGCACCATCACCAATAGGTTAGCTCTGAAACCTTTCATCCAGCCAAACTCTTCCAAGTCTTGTGGCCACTCACTTGGGAATCTGGCTTCTGTGACAAAGCTGAGGCAGTTCAAAAGAGCTTGTTGAGAAATATCTGTGAACACTGAACTCTTTTGCTAAACCAGCTCCCGCTTACAGATCAGCCAGGCCCCCTGTGGTGGTCCAGGCCCCCTTCCAAAACAACCAGCCATGGGCCTTCTTGAGCTCGTTCCAACTTCAGCTAAAGCACATCTTTCAGGAAAAGCATCCAATGGTAATGTAAAGTTGCCATTCATGGATAATTGACCACAAGCCTTAGGGGAGATATTACAGGTTCTAATTACTCTCACTGTTCAAAACGTCTGTCTTGTATTTCAAGGCAGAGTTTCTTGAGCTCCAGTTACTTGCAAATGGCTCTTAATGCACTTTCTCAGGCAAAAAAAAACAGAGTCACCTTGCCACTAGGAAATAAAAATAGGAGTTAGTAAAGAGAAAGTCAGACACCCTGAGCCCAGGAGGATGACTCACATCTGAGATATCACCTCCAGAGGGAACACAGTCCAATTCCTCTATGTTAGCTTAAGAAAGAGGACCGACGCTTTAGTGAAGCTAAGTGGAATGGACTCAGGGTGGAGAGAATTAAGCTCTCCCCAGTCAACACCACTCATCCTCCACAGAGCCCAGCTTTTAACACAGTCCCATAAAAACTCCTTGGATTAACATGGGAATTCAAAAGGATGCACCCACGGTCCAATAACTTGAAATCGGATGGAGCCCATGTTCCAGCGACAGAGATGCATCACTAGGTCTGACGCATCCCAAGCTCCCATCCCTACCTGCAGAAGCAGAGTCACTGTGTACTTGTAGCTCAATACAGCAGGCAACAGAATTCAGCTGTTGTTCCCCATGTGAGACGCGATAATCAAAAAACCTCCCACACAGATCAAGGCAAAGACAAATCCTGAGCCCTTCCTAACCAACAGGAGTTACATGCGTCTTCCTTTAACTGTGGCAGCAAATTCCACTTAATCCCCCTCATTATATCACGTGAGATGTTAAACAAAATAGCCTTTTGTTTAACAATGATGCTGCCAGCGACAGAAAGGGCTGCCTGCTTCAATGTATAATTCATCACAAATCCGTATCTTTCTCCCATTCCCTGCTAACCATGATCCTCTATAGATGGTTACTGCACAGCAGCCCGCCAGGGATAAGCCAAACCAAGAAGTTCCCACGTGCTGGAGACCTGAAACCACCCAGTGGAATAGGTTGCTATGGTTGCCAAGATTTAATCCAAATTGATACAGGTAAAAAAAGAGAAATGTAGTGATTAAAAATAAATAAATAGACAAATCTGGGCCTTGTGCCATGAAAAATGTGAAGTTGTCCTTGACTCCAGTAGCAAATGAGGCATGAAATGTATCAAAATGTGATATTGAATATAAGGATGTATTTAATATTTTACAACACTGGAAATCTTGTTACAAAAGAGTTGGATCATAAATCAAGCTGAGAAGGGGCCAGTTCTTCCTTTCTCTCCCCTCTCTTTACCTCTAATAGTTCTTAGCAAAGTTTGAGCAGCTGAATCATTTACTGGGAAGAAGAAAGCAGAACATCACTCACAAGAAAACCGGAGGTGCTTCATTTGTCCATCAAGAGCAATAAACTCCCATTAATCATCCACGCTGCTTGAAAGTCACGCTAGTTTCTGGAGATGCCTATCCTCCACAGCTATTCCCTGCATGCCTCCAGAAAGGGCACAAAGTCTTGAGGCAAACCTCTACATAAGAGATCTCCTGCCATCAGTTAATTTAACCAATCATGTTAATTGCCTATCTGGGCTACCAGTTATCATCTTAGCACTATTGGTAGTGAAAGATTTGTCACTCAGCTCTCCCATATTGATTTTGCCCCCTGATTCTTAGTTCTTCTTAGAGTTGGGGGAATTCATCCAGCAAGCCATAGGTTCTGCAGACAGGAACTCATGTGTATGGCTCTTGGGCAAGGGATGAAATACATATTTCACTCCTTTTCCTTCTTATTGCCCAAACTCACATACACCTTTCATTATTGCTTTTGTTTAAGCACCCTCCTAAAAATGCCTAACACTGAAAAGGTGAAGTGATTTCAGGAAGATTGCAGCTGCAGTAGTGAAATACATCATTATTTTAATATACCACATGCCATTTAACTAACCGTGGATATGGTACTCACCAAACACAAGAACCAATGCATTTAAATCCTACCCGCTGGTCATGGTAAACTAACAGTTTTAATTTAAGTACCACATTTATACACCCTGCATGCCAAGTCCTGTTTGTCACCGTGCTAATGGACGTGTTTATTCACACATTCCCAGAAGAAACCAACTCCTAGGGGGAAAAAAGTGTTCCTTCCTCCTCTCAGAGTCCAGAAATGGTGTCAACAAACCCATCGGGGTCACATCTTCCCCACTGTTCTTTGCCCACCTATACATCTAACCTGCTTTCCTATGGAAAGCAGGTGTCTGCCAGCCTCTCACAACCATAAATGAACCTGTCAGCCACCTGCAGCTACATCTGACAGGGGATAAATACTTCAACGTGCACAATAATAGCTGACAGACAATAGCCGGTCTCGCAGCATCCTCATGGACAGCAAGTTTGCTTCTTATTAGAGAATTTACACTCAATACAGCTTTTCTGAAGCTCTTTCTGTGGCCAGGCCATTCGGGCAAAGCTCACACTTATTTAGTTATCAAAGAATCCAACCATGACAAAGAAATCCATAAGAAACCAGGCTTCATTACTTCTGCTGATGATGATGCTACCTCCAAGACCAGGGGAAAAAAGGAAAACGTTGGTACTTCAAGTGATGGAGTTTCCAACACTCACCTTGAAATTTATTGCCCAGAGTAATTGAATTGCTGGGCTGCAAAGCAACACCTGCTCAAGGCTTCAGAAGTACAGCAAATACAGTGTGATGGTTTAAGCAAGAGAGAGGTTTCGCTCAAATCACTGCCACTGGACAACGACAAACCTCTTGTGTGCCTTTTCCATCAGAGAGCAGCACAAGAAAGCTCCCTCCACCCTGCCCCTCACAGAGCACTCCTTGTCTAATGGGGAAAACACAGAATTGATGGTTTCAGGTTGAACAAAACGCTTTGCTCCTATTTCAGTATTTATAAGCACAAAAAGATGAAACACATTTCAAAGCAGAATTATTTCTTCATGGAACACAATCAAAGCATGGTGGTGTTTTTTCACAAGATGCCAAACAGATACATCTACTCTTTTCTAGAATTTTAGCTTTACCATTCCACTTCTCTAAGCACTTGTTTTGTGATGAATTTACATTCTGACAAGAAGTTGCTCTATTCACCAGGTATCAAGCAGCGCTTGCAGAGCCCCTCTGTCTTGTAATCACTAAGCTGGAACCCCACAGCGGTTTACATAGTTAATTCCCACTGTAAGCAATGACAATTAGGAATGGAGGTGTCTGGGCTTATTTCTGTTTGCTTCCTTCCTCAGAAACAAGCCTTGGGCTAGACAGGAGGAGGCCAGGATCCGAGGCGAAGCAGCAAGCCCCTTAGCAGCACCCACCACGCAGGTTCTGGTGCCTTCGCTGTGATTCACCTTCCTCCCCTCCCACAGTGGCTGCTCTGCAGAATGGCTGCACCTTCCCTTCACTGCCACCCACCACAGCCTGCAACAGGCTCCTCTCAGCGACTGTGTTAAACCTCCTTGCAGTTTCCTCATTTCAGTCACACCTCTGTAAACCTAAACCCAACCGCATGGGGAGATGGGTTCCACATCCTCAAACGCCTGTCCTGCATCCCTCCTGATGGCAACAGGCTCCTCCGCCCAGCATCACTCACTCCCCGCTAGCTGGACGCAGCTATTTGCAACCAGTGCTGGTTTTCACTTTAATTATGGAGAGAAGCCACTGTGCAAGAAAGCTGTCACTTGCAGGGGGAGAGGGAACTGTTTGCTGCCTGGCTTTACAGCAGACCCATTCAGCTGTCTGCAGTCTCTCAATGTGATCTTTCCCAAGTACCGGCTCCTACAGATCTGTCCTCTCTCAGGAACAGCATCCTGTCCCCAGAGACCCAGAAGATCCCACATACCAGCTCTACCAGTGTTTCTAATCCAGTGCTCACGCAGCTCTTGCCAGCATAAACACAGCCCCACTCTCCTCCAATTCAAAGTGCCATCTGACATCTTTATTTCATTCCCTTCTCTTCCTTCCATCTCCAGAAGACATTTGCACCCAACATTCTCTGCCTCAGCAACTCTAAATAAAACATATTTAACAGTGCCTTCATTCATTTCTCCAAGTAATTAGAAGCAAGAACAGGAGTCAAGAATGTAGACGTTACCCTTCCTGAAGGAAAGCAGATTTCTAATTAGTGAAGGAAGCAGCTTCTGTGGGATTCTTTCTCCAAACAGCTGTTGCTGAGGGATCATCTGTCTTTCTTCTTCTCCTCTTTTGCAGTAAAAAGTTCATTTATTTTAACATATATAACTGCTGCAGTACCCAATTAAGGCAGACGTAGCAAAACTAGAACCAAGGGACATGGTGGCAGCATAAAGACAACTCGATGAACCCTAAACCACGGCAGGAAGAAGGCAGCCAAGTGCTCCCATCTCTGCAAGCAGCCACATTAAGTCAAATGGCAGTTTCTGCTTCACCCACACACACACACAAAGTGGCTGCTGGTACCCCTGCTCAGCCCTCCACCAGTTGATTTCTATAGCTCACAGAAACATGTGCAACTTAAACCATCCTATTTCTTCTTCCCATGTAAGAGATAGGAAATCAGCACAAAGACAGGCTCAGCTCGGAAGAAACCATGGGACAAAAGTTGTGGCAAGGGACTTCTTTCACTTATTACTGAGCAAATGCCTACACTTGCATTTACCAGACACAGTTAAACTAGCTGTATAAAAGTCCTCATACAACTATGACATAAAACCCCCAAATCACCCGAGTCATGCTGTCTCCATGCTCAACACAGCACACCCAGGTGGTGGTCTGTCTCTCTGGCCACCCTTTACCATGCCCTAAGGGCCTTGACCATACGGTTGCTTGCCGGCCATGTTTTATGAAAGCATCCAAATGAAATAAGATTCTCATACATCAGATAGAGGAAGATGACATTTTCCCAGCCATCTTTATTTAGTACTCAGGTGGATGAAGTACATCACTGTCTGTCCCCCCTATAGCCCTCTGAGAGAAGATAGACAACTTCCACCCAAAGCAGCAGGCATTCTGCTTTTTTCTACTAATATAATCTCCTTTCCTCCTTTCTAGGACATGACAAAAGTTGATTGTTTTTAAATCATGCAAAAAACAAAGCTCTGATATTACTTCACACACATACAAGCCTGTCACATCAAAAAGACGTTTTCCATTAAAGAACGTTTCCACAAGATGCCTCTTTCTTATCCATTGTTTTGGGGTTTCTTCATTATGCTTTTAACCTGGGAAAGTTTAGCATGTTCTTCGGAAGGGAGGCTCTGTGGAAATGTAAATCACCCCCTACAAAGCTGCAGTGACAAGGACACCCTTTTACCTTCATGCTGAAAGGAAGTCTGAAGCAAAACCCAGTCAAAGTAAGCTTGCATCTACATGCTACTGTGATGTGCATAGTTATCAGCTAAGATTAGTTCAGTGGAGAACTCCTCTGTGTGACTATTTGTGTCCAAGGATAATAATGACACAAAAACTAATGGGGCTAAGCAAGTTCAGAATTAACTCAGACTGGCATTCTGAAGGCGTTCCCATCCAGTGGAGCTGCAAGGATCTAGATCAGCCTTCCCGAACACTAACAAAGGAAAAACCCAACAGCAGTTCTGAGATGGTGCTTGCTAAGTTCTACCAAGGCAGGTGATTGCAAGGACTGCATGTCTCATAAGGTCCCAGTCCGGGCTTGCATCCAATAATCCTTCAACACATCATACAGAGAGAACAGAGCAACGCGTACATATGTGCCACACACACAGTGTTTTCAGCCAAGCCCTCCACTTCTTCAAGATGAAGGTGGCTGTGGCATACACAGACATATTGTGCACCTAATATACCATATAAACAAACACACCTACAAAGACATTTCATGCTGAACTGGTTTCTCTCCAATCTGTAGTCCACAGCTTCCTAAAGAAGCCCTGAAGAACTGGAACAACCAAGCCAACCTCAAGTATTGCTATTTAAATGATCACTTCATAATCCAGTAAAAATCAACCTGCTTCACTTTTGCCTGGACAAACCACTTGCTCAGGCTCATGTCTCTTCTTGGCCTGCATCTCCTTACCTGGGAAGGCTGATAAGGAAGTTTGCAAGTGTGAAACAAAGGGGAAACCCAGCCCCCCGAAAGGCCTTTGCTATCGCCAATGCAATGCAGACCTGCCAAAATAAGCCCCTTTTTCCAGCCCAAAGGTAGGGATGGAGTCAGACACACTACTAAGAGAGCTCTCATGTCTGACATACACAAACTCTATTCAGCGGCTGACTTCAGGAAGTCCATCCATGTCTAAAGGCATCTGAGCCCCATCACACACATGCTCCTGTTTGCAGAGAAATGCTCATGTACCCATGTGGAGAAGGAGGAAAAAAGCAAAAAAAAAGGAAAATCTATAGGAGTAAATGCAGTCAGATATAATTCCCAAGCAGTCAGTTGCCAACAAGGTAGTACAAACACATCCAAAACAAGATCTGTATCAATGCTCTGGGACTGGCACATCATAGGTACCACCTAGAAACTGATAACACCAAACAAGAGGGAGAGCAGAGAAAGCCACAAACACCGTAAGATGACTTATATGCCAAAGGCATATAAATAGGATAAGCTGTGTGCATCAGAGATGCCCTTCCTCTTCACAGATGTACCAGAGAGGTCTTCTGCCTTAGCCTCAGAGAAACATTGACACTCTGAAATCATGCACTGCTATCAGCAGGAAGGGTCAAAAGCCAGATTCAGCTATAAATTTCCCAATAGCTGAAATGGTGCTTGATCAAAGGAATGTCTTAGATGCTTTGCTGGGAGAGAGCACAGGAGCAGACATTGCAAAAGGAATTCTTTGCCCACACCACACATCTCCTACAAGAAGCCAGTACATGGCCTCCCTCCCTCCCTTCATGAGTTGCCTCGACTCCAGTCCTTGTTACTCAGTGTATTTATATCAGGTTTCCTCTGCACTTCAGTTCACATTACACCACCTCAATCCAGTGTTATAAACCAGTCCATCATAGCCATCAGCTTTATTACAGAGACTGCTGCATATAATGAATGTGTATAATGTATATGTAGGAAGCAAAAGACACCTCTATACTTTTGGTTTTGTAAAGACAAATAGCTTCAATTGTTTAATCAATAAAAATGCCTCTCCAACTCCTACTGTTATTACAAAGCTATTTCAGACAGAGCAAAAAAGAACCATTGCATCTATATTCCTGTCAAAGGAGACAGTGGCTGATCTGCCACTGAATAACCTACCTGGCCACATCCCGAATTCTAGCACTAAGCAAGCTGAACCTCCACTGCATCCCCGTCTCTCCCTCACACCATGGCTTCATCTGCTTTAAAGCATCCCAATAACCTAAATGGCGATTCTTCCAAGAAAGGATACTGTATTTAAGCTGAAAATCCACAATCTGTAAATTATTCAGCAAATGGCAATTACAGTGAAGGGGCCATATAGGTTGACATTAAGAGAAGAGCAGCTGATGGTCCCAGAGAGCTGGGAGATGGGGAGCTAAGGAGGCAGGAAGCAATACTGCACAGGCAAGAAGGTCTGGGAAGAAGGATGCTGGACCAGGTGCCATTCAAGCAGGGAGCACTGCTCCTGCAGCAGAGACCACAGACCCAGACACCAGGAAGCCTTGGACAGGCAGGCAGTGCTGGAGCAGTTGCTCATAATTGCCAGCAATGCTTTCCTGGTAGGAACAGCAGGGACCAACATGATGTGAGGTATGTCACCATATGCCTCACAACTTGCTCACTCCAGCAGCTCCAGCTTAGAGCTGTAGGGAACCCTCAACCAAAAGGACAAAGAAATATCATGTCTTATAGCTTGTGCCCCGCTTTCTCTTTGGCACATCTTGTCTTTAGGCTTCTTGCTTCTGGGAATAGAGGCTGCCTTCAGGAAGAACGTGAGGTTTTCTATCACTGGATACACAAGATCCATTTTATGCCTCAAAACCTGAACTAAATGCACAGATTAAAAGTAATCCTTAGCTCTAGGTAGCAATCACAACTCCATGTGATTCCTTGAGGAACAGACCCTCTAGTGTATTAGGGCAAAGGCTCAGCAAATCCAGCAGCTCTGTTGTACAGGACTACAGTAGGAGAAAACGTACCAGGAGCCAGACCAGAGGGCAAAGTGATGTCCCTCTTGGGGGCAGCAGCAGGCAAAGAAACAAGAATCACGTCCACATTTGATCTCAGGAGGCCGGTGTCTACTGGGGGGAAAGGATGACCCCGTTCAAACACAACTTACAACAAAAACAGATAACCCAAATCCCGGCTTCACACTAACTGCAAACAGCCTCCTGGTCAGAGTCCTGCTTCAGCTCTTCCATCGTCGCTATGTAACCTAGCACCTCCCGATGGTGGTAAGGAAGAGCTCCTGGACCAGGGATTCCCTCAGATCCTCAGGAAGATGTAGTTTGCATTGACAAGGACTCCTAGGACTATTGCAGTAGAAAGAGGAGGAAATCTGGGGTCAGGGAGATACATGTATTTCCACAGCATCATTGACTCTCTTCTGTACCAACTCTTTGAAACAAACCTATTTTTTCCCCTTCTTTTTCCCCTTTCCTCCCCTGGAGACTGTATATTAACTGTCAGTTCCCTGCTACCTCATACACAGTCCTATCTGGCTCTTTTCCACATCTCCAGGGTGCCATTCTTTATTTCTCCTCCTTGCTGCTCTCTTTTCTTCACCTCACTCTCCCCTGAGCTTCTTTTATCTCCACAGATCCTGGCCCAATGGACTCGTGACCACCAATGCCCAGCAAGGCTCATCTCACCCATGCCCCTGTTGGGTCAGTGCCTTCTTCCCCTTGCTCTTTGCACTCCAGGCATGGAGCTCCATTGCCCTTGCAGGTGGGAAGCTCACAGAGGAAAAGAGGGGGAAAGAGGGAAATGCATCGACACAGCCCAAAGATCCCCTGTCAATCACAGCCTAACTGCCCTTCAGCCCTGTCCAAGTTGAGTTGTTGCTGGCTGGGGAAAAGAACTCATTTTACTTATCAGTGTGGGAAGAGAGATTAGAGATGTTCTGGAGTCTGAAGGGAAAAAATCAGTGAACTGGAAAAGAAAAGGTACTTGCAGAGCGCGAGGAGACACATTTGCTTGTCAGGTACAAGTAGAAGCTAAGGGGAGAAAATGGCTTGAGAAGTGAAGAAGGGACAGGAGAAGGGGGAAGCTGCACTACAAAGAAGATACTGCCAACTCTTCTGCCCTGTGCTTCAAATCCATTTTGAGTGAACAAACTGATGCCACAAGCTTCTTCCTTCAAACGCAAATAAAAAGCAATTGAAGCACTCTAACATCAAAACTAGACGGAGTGGGGGGAGAACTGTATCCTCTCTATCCTTTGCACTCCCCATTGCCATGCCTTCACCCCACAACCCACCTTCCTCTCCCTGTATACATACACATGAGCACACACTTTCTCCCTGGCTCCTGGAGCACAGTTTATGCCTATGAGCTTTTGCAGCTTGCTGAGACGTTGTGAAAGGGACAGCCCTGCCCAACTGACCTCTTGAACAGTCCCCTCTCCACACCACCCTTCCCAAAGGCTCCCCTAGTGTCCCGCTGTTGCTCTGCCCTTTTCTCTCCTAAGAAACCTGCAGGGACACACAGGGATTTCTGCCCATTTTTGCCCACATTATCCTCTCCTGCTCAGCCCACAGACTCATCTCCTGCTATCTCCTACACTCCAAAAGGCAGCCAGACTCCTCCCCTAGCACAGGGGATGCTCGCTCATTCAGGTCAAGGTGCCTGGAGGATGTCCCAGTTGCAGCCTCCAGGTTGAGGGCTTACACACATTGTCCCATTGCCCCATTGCCCAGGGGCTCAGGCCCTGTTCAGGCACTTCACTGAGCTCCTGGCTATGCTGAGGCACAGGCAGTTACTCATGCCTGGCTACCAGCACAGCCAGAGTGAAGAGGTCTTGCCATCAGGTGACATATAGCCCTTGGTTGAGTCAGGAGCAGGAAATCCAAACCACGCCAAAAAGAAGGGTATGGGGCTGGAGAGAGGAGGGAAAGAAGGGCAGGAAGTCATGAAAGCCCCTATAATACTGCTGTGGATGGGAAAACAGCCCCAGCACCACTGCAGCCGCGGCACACCAGCCTATTATGAGCTCTCCCCAGCTAAGATGGCCTTGCAAATCCCCACAAAGGAGTACTCAGAGAGCAAAGAAGCCTACATTGAAACACCCCTAATCAACACAGAACACTCATCTAGGAGGAGAGAGGAAAACAGACTCGGTAGCAGGCACTGGAAGGGAAGAAAGCATGCAACATGGTAGATTGCAGACACACTATTTCTGCAGGGGAGAGAAAAGAATAGTAACTTCTGCCTCTAAAAAGCAAGGACTAGATAACACCTTATGAAGACTTCTCCCTCTGAAAAATTAATCCTGACAATACAAAGACATAGACAAGAAAGGAGCAACTCTCTGCAGAGCACCCATGAAAGAGGAAGCCAAGTTCGGTCAGGAAAGATGATTACTTTAACATAATAACGTCCCCCCATGCATCCTGAGCAAACCTCTTCTGTGTTTTCTTCTACTGCAAGGCTGTAATAACCCCACAAATACTCCGTCAGCTACAATAAAACCCACATCACAACAAACCAGCCAGAAGGCCATTATATGAAACACGTTTTCAATAAAATAAAATAAGAGGAAAACAATAAAGCCAATGTTTTCTGAGCAAAACCTCAATGCCTCCTGCCCATCACTCACGACACACCTGCAAATTGCTTCAGTTCTTGAAGACTTCTCTGTTTCTCACTTCAGGAACAGTTTTCCACAGGTCATTACCAGCTCAAAGGGAAACACACTTTCCCACAAGGCTGTATTCCCAAGCACTGCATCTGGATGATGGCAGGAGACAGCAAGACCTTATTTTCTTGACCAACATTGTGACACGGATGCAAACTGCCCTCAACCTGTACAGCAATGAGAATGGGGCATGTGATCATCTTGATTTTATCTCATGGTATAAAGCCATCACAGTGGGATGCTTTTGAAGGCAGCACCTTCCAGGGTGGAGGAACAGCAGATGATGAAGGTGAACATAACACAGCCTCCCTTGGGACACACTCTTGATCTCTTTGGTCTGGCTGTCAGGACCTGACAGCAGCCAGCATGGAGTGCTTGAGAACAAAGTGCAAAGGCAGAGCAGACACAGCTTGCCCTGAGGTTAAGTGTCCGCTCAACTCTCATTAAGCCTAAGTTAGGTCATAGCCTGAAGCACAAGAATTTAGAGCTTTCTATTCATTTTTGCTTGTACATTTATAACCCTAAAAACTCTGATAAGCCACACAAATATCTGCTCTCAACTTCAATTATACTGTGTGACAATGCACAACACGGGCTATTTTTTCACGACACATCAGCAACTCAAGTTTGACTTGGAATTACCTTGTCTTTCCCAATGGTTTAGCCTGAATGATCCATCCACACACTTTAGTCTTCTCACCATACAGAAAACCTTGCACATCAAATACATGCCTTATGATGTAAGGTTTGGTTTCCAGATCCCATTAGCAAACCTCCTCAGATGCAAACACAATCACCCTGCACAAGAGCTACAACTGCTATGCCGCTGCACGCTGTTTCAAAGCATGCCTCCTGCATGCGTGGCAAACTGCAGATGAGATAGCAAACCCAGGGAGGTCACTCCACAGCAGGCAGGAGCTCCTGCACCAGCAACATCCATCACAGCATCACTCTCCTGCACTAGGATTCCCTGCCCGGAGCCTGATTCCCCTGCATCCACACAACCATAGGGCAGCAGGGAAACACAACAAAGTGAAGATGAGCACTGCATGCCAGCAAGAGGGGCACATTGCTCCTCCCTCCATGCTTCAGAACTCCTCTCTCTCATGTCATCCCAATGGCAAGCTCTGCTCCGGCACCTCACTGCTGCTATTGTTATTCCAAACACGACTCATCATATGGCTGCAGAGTGGCAGAGCTGCTCCTTCTCTCCTACAACATGCCCTCTAGCAAGGCTAGAAACTTCACTGTAGACATCTCATCTTCTAGAACAAGGAAGGGCAGCAGAGGAGGAAAGAGGGGATGGGAGGACCACAGCTCCATTGAGTCACTGCAGTGCTCCAAGTGTCAGCAAAAGAATCCATTATGGCCTTTTATTCTTCCTTCCCTTTTAAAGTCATTGTCCCAAGTTCTTAAGATGCCCATAATGAAGAATCCCATTGTTCTCCTAATTAATGCAGCAATCTCAGTGAAATAATACAAGCTGCAATTGCAATTCCAAGCTCACCCCTCGACCACTGGAAACAACTAATTAAATAACAATCAGCACTACCGTTTGTGTTGAGAAGATGGACTGTGCTGTTTTATTGCTGCAATTAGGGAATGCACTCAATAATCAGAATGAAATACAAGTTTACCCAGGAGCCCACTAAATTATGACCGTTCATACTTTGTTTTCTTTGCATCCTAGCAAAAAGATGGCAATTCTCCCTCTTTCACGCTTCCTCAGGTAGAAGGGGCACTGTGGCAATGCATGGCAGGTCACCAGCTGCAGACAGGCCTGCTGTGCAGGCACATCTTCTCTTCCTCCCAGTTGAAATAACCTCTTGTCTTTTTGATCAAGGTCCCTCAATCATCTGCAGCCTTTACTGAACAAATCAGCATGGGGTTGCAGACACACACACACACACACACAGATACTGGTGTTACTGGTAGGATGCAGAACATAAACGCTAGCTGCCCTAGCTCAGCTCTCAGAAGAGACAAGGCAATGCAGTGAGGTGTCACCCTCTGTGCCTCAGCAGCACATTACAGACCCTTGCTGTCCTCTCCACAATTGGTATGCTCCAAGTGATGACTGGATGATGACATTATTTCATGCAAGTGCTATTACACTCACAGCAAAAACAATACTTGGAAATAGGGCCCTATAGGGATACTGGGGAGGGACTCTTCATTAGGGACTGAAGTGATAGAACAAGGGGTAATGGGTTCAAACTTAAACAGGGGAAGTTTAGATTGGATATAAGGAGAAAATTCTTTCCTGTTAGGGTGGTGAGGCACTGGAGTGGGTTGCCCAGGGAGGTTGTGAATGCTCCATCCCTGGCAGTGTTCTAAGCCAGGTTGGAAGAAGCCTTGGGTGATATGGTTTAGAGCGAGGTGTCCCTGCCCATGACAGGGGGGTTGGAACTTGATGATCTTAAGGTCCTTTCCAGCCCTAACTATTCTATGATTCTATGAAATCTCTGCCTGAGCACCTCAAGGTTAATAACAAACAGGGTGCTCCTCACTGGATAAGGGACCTATTCCCTTTCAGTTTAGTGTCCACTGCCACGCTAGAGAGGATGCAGTACCTTGTGTAGGACTCTGCCTTGTCTCTGCACAAGGGGTTGTACAACACCCACTGCCCTTTGGAGCCTTCCTATTGAGACTCTGCCTTCCCAGCCCTGCTTAAAAGGTAACAGCACTCTGAAAAATGGGATGGTTGAGCAAGCATCTCTGCTGGCACATTAGTGACTCTGATCAGATGAGCCTAGATTTCTCTGTTAAGAGCGTGCCACTCTCTCTGTCTCCCCTCTTCTTAACTCATACGGGAGATGTAGATTCATGCTGGGTCCTTCCCTTTTTTGCCATTATGAGTCATAAAGATCACACAAGCCAAACGCAGCCTATGAGGCCACCGGGCCCAAGAGAATCTGGCTCTGGTTTTGGGGATGTACAAGTGCAATTGCCTGCCTCTTGAGCTGAGACTTCATTAGCACTGCTGGTGATGCCCGAGACAGAGCAGATGATGACTCCTCCAGCTGCTGCACTGTCTCTACAGGGCTAGCCAGGGTAAGGAGGAGAATAAATACAAGAGGTCTGACTAAAAGCCTTTGCAACAGCGGCTGCACACAACAGCAACCACTAGACAAGCCTGCAGAGGAGAAACGTGCCCTTCTCTCCACTGTACCGGTATGGCAAGAGCATGCAGACACCCAGGCTGATGAAGGGACTTGTTTATATTGAAATCAAGAGGACTTCAGCACGAATTTGAAGTTAACCTTAGTACTTGTGAGGATCTAAGGTGTTTCTCCCCTAGACAGAACAAAGCCATATACAGTCAGCTCTGGGATAAGACCTGCTGCGCTCATGGAAGCCAGTTTGGGATGGGATAGGAGCCTTCAAAGCTATAATAAAGAGACACCCATTGCATAAGCACAGAGATAACTGGCACGGACAGCAGCAGCAGGAGGAGGTGTGAAAATCAAATTGGATAAAAGGCAGGTGTTCAGGGAGGAGTGGAGGCTGAGGGGAGGGAGAAGGCAGGAGAGGTAGAGTAAGCAACTAAATAGAACAGTGCTGCTGTCATTGGTACTTCACAACATTTGCAAAACGCTCGTGTCTACTTCAGGGAGAAGAATTAGAAGGAGCTTCAAAACTGCATCATCAACCCCATTACCACGAGCCAAAGCATCCTCCCTTTGCTCTGGCCCTGCTGCAGAGGCAGAGGCCAGGCAAGCCTCACTCCCGCCCAGGCAGAGGCAACTTCTGTCAGGTTTGGGATGCTGGAGGATAAGCAAAGCACAGTGAGCTCCACTGAGCAGGTAGAGGGGAGCCATCCAGTCTTGCTAGGTCAGGAGGGGAGAGCAAGTCTCTGCTGCCACCTCACTGGGGCATCCTCATTCTCACGTGAGGAATATTCCAGCTAAGGCAGCATCCGTGCTTCAGAAATAATGAACTGTGATTAACACAGGATGGTGGCCAAAATACATTAGAGCTGGAGCTGGGGAGAATTTCTCAGTTTTTGTGTCAAAAGAATGGCCTTCTTCCAAAAATTCATCATTTTTGTAATTCAGCCCCCTCACCAAGAAGTTTCCAATTTTGCCCACAAGCCCCTCAAGTAGCACACTTGGCTTCTATTGCCTTTATTAGGTGCAATAGAAAACAAGCTCTTACAAAAAGGAACAAGAAGAAAAAAGCACAGAAGGGAAAAGAGGCCATGAGATGGAGGAACGTGACTTCATTTTTCATCTCCAAAGCAGCAATTATTAATCCATGTATTTATTTTTGCCATTTTGGAGCTTCCCCCAACTCTCATGGGTTTACTCAAGCCCACACAGAGCAGAAGGCAGATGGGATAATTCAGGTTGCTCTATGTCACATGTGTTTTCCCACCGGGTCAGCCCCAGGCTGAGACAAAAGATGCTCTCCTGCCCACAGGGATGAGGCTGCAGGGTAATGGGGATAAGCACTGCGAGCATGGCAAGGCAAGAGAACCCAATCTGAGGAAGATGCCAAACATGCTCATGGTCAGCAGCTATCCCTGCCCTATATTTGCACACCAACTGACAGAGCAGACAGAGAGGGCTGACAAGCAGCGGGGACATGACCCGCATTTGCCTCCTCTCCCCAGTGTAATTGTTCCCATGACCTAGAAGGCAGGCGCCTCGATTCAGGGACACAGCAGTGCTTCCAGCCTGTGACCTAATACTCCAGTTGATTACACTATGCATATATTTTTACATATAAAAACATACTGGTTTTCTTCCCACAGTTAACTGTAATAACTGCTCAGAACCTCCCTCCCGGATGCTGATGCCCAGCCTGACCCTTCTTTGCTGTTGTGCTACACTCCCCCACATTTTCACCCTGAAAAGGCACCAGTGGACAGACCCAGGTTTATTCCAGACACTGTCACCGATCTGCTATGCCTTCCTTTGGATATTTCTGCTCCTTTGTTATCTATTCACTACTGGTAAAAGGTGCAGCAGCCATCAGAACAGCAAGAAAAAGCCCAGTGCCAAGCGACAAGCAGCCCATCGAGGGTGCTACGTGTGTACACTCATGTCTCTGAGCACTGCTTCCCCCCTCTAACCCCATGCTCACACTGCCCATCTCCCTCCTCCTGCTCCAGGTGCTCTGGAGCAGATCCCAGGCAGACACACACTTCCTTCAGCTCCAGGACCAGTTTCAACTCCTGCTGGCATCGCCAGGAGCCAGGCAGTGCCACAAGCACAGGCTGCCTCCTGATCAGCCATGACTGCCCTCTGTATGAATATGGACAGGTTTTCTGCCTTGATTTGTGTCCTTTGTCATGCAGAAAGCCTCCCAACCTACCCCTGCTCCCTGCCTGACAGCCCAGAGCCTCACTACAGTTGAAAGAGTGTCTGTTAATTACCCTTCCATAACGAACTAAAGCAGCTTGTAGCAGAGCTGTTATGTTGAAGTCAAGAGTCTTTTATCTTAGGAATCAGTGACCTGAACGTTTTGACACAGAGCACAAAAATCCAAGGGATGCTACACTAGTACTGTGCTCCCAGCAGTCCCTCTACCTAGGAAACAGCCTTCAGCTAAATGGGACTTCACCTGTTAACATCATCTTGCTTTTAACAGTAAAGCCACCCACAAATGGCTGGAGGCTTTTTTTGCATGGAAGGACAACAAGCAGTTAGTCTAATTGGAGACAATTCATCCCCAACACACAGTTTGTTGTAAAGCTGGTTTTATAGGTACCAAAGCCAAAGAGGATTTCAGGTGTGCTTCTTTGGCCTGCTGCTTATATGAAGCCTGGTGGCCCATGAATTTGCTGGATCTTCGTTTCTAGAAGCTAAAACATCACCATCAAAATGTATAAATCTCTCCATGAGAGCTCTGGCATCCACAGCCCTAGACCTGGTCTCCGATCAAACTACAAGATTTGGAATAAGCTGCAAGGAAAACCAGATTAACCTGTCCTGAGGGAGAGTTATGCCTACCCTTGGCTCTTCTTCGGCTTTGATTCGCCTGTTAGCCCTGAGAGTGCCCAATCTGGATGACTTTGAACTCAAGGATATCTTACAGCAAGCAGGTCTGCAGGCAGATGCTGCGTTACATGGAAGATGACGAATGCATTGCTCACACGGAGACTCAGAGCAGAGGACCCCAGCCAAAGCCCACTGATGGGACAAGAGGGGGATGCTAACACTTCTCACCGTGCCCTGCTTCTGCAGAGAATGTGTAATGCCTGGCACAACAGCCCAACACATGTCCTCCACTTCAAGGGAGAAAGACAGGACTTCTTTTTCCTATTAAAAACCTCCTGAAAACCACCTATTTCAATGCAACATCTAAAAAAGAAAAAGGAAATCATTCCCAGGGGAAGGAAAACAAGGTACCGCTACAAGAAAAAGGAAACCAGAAGCACAAACCATAGGAAAGATGCTTCTGGCATCAATGTATTGAAAGCCCTAATCACAATCCCATAAAACAGTTAACTTGATTAGCCAAGCATGATTTAGACAAGGTTATCCTGCTGTTGTTCCTTCTTTCCCTGACAGGGTTTGATCTGTCGAATGCTTTACACTGCCTTTGCCAGGGAGAGGCTGTTTTCAGCTAGGCAAGGGTCATTACAAATTCAGGAGACACTGCACACCACTTGACTCATGTTTTACTTACCCTCTCTTCCTAATAAAGCTTGCCATGCTAATGGAACTCCAATTTTTAGCCATTTCCTTCCCCATATGCCCCCACTTAGGCAGTTGGTACAATTTGGCCCAAATCCTGCTTGCTAATTAAAGGAAGAGCCTGTAGATGATGAGGGAGATGTTCTCCTTGGGTGCAGCATCAGAATCTTTGCTTTGACTTTGTGCTTACTGTAACATAACCATAACCCCCATGCCATAAACCACACTGTTCCAGCCCTAGTGACATGACCATAACACATTTATGCTGCTAAAAGCAATCAAATAAGCAAACAGACCCCAAAACCAAACCATCCCCTTGGGGGCAAGGTGTCCCCAGCACCGGGATGCTCGCTCAGCACCACAGACATAACTACAAGCCTCCACGTGCAGGAACAGGGGGCTGGAATTGCCAACAAGCCCGAAGACCTGTTTGCTGGCTGGAAGCACAGGAACACGTTAGCAGCAAGTTTCCTTCCCTGTGTCTATAATATTTCATCTGGAGGATAGATGTTCTGGTGATATACACTGAGCTGTCAGGGAAAATGGGCTTCTCGCCTAACTTTTAACACGTCTCCTGGGATGCTGATGCTGGAGGACAACATCCTCCGAGTCTTGTCGGACAGAGGGATGGCAACACAGAACGAAAAGCCTGTTATAAATCAACACTGGTACTTTGCTCTTGTTTAGGTCAGACTCCTTGCACAACGCAGCATGGTCCAGAGGCGCCCAAGCAAGCCCTGCATGAGCTGCTTGCATACAGCCATGCCCTCTACTTTGTTCATTTGCCTTTGGTATCATGTTGACAGGCCATCAACCAAAAGGCTACTGCTATAGCAAGTGACCAGCGTTTCTTCAACACAAAGAACACCTCACACATAACTAAACCAGCAAATGGCAAGAACTGAAAAGCCTGATGCATTGCACAGGAAAGTCCCGGCCATTTGAAAGGACTGGTTAGCAAACATGGGAGAAAAGCAGGCCTTTCCTCTTGAACCAAACTCTACCAAACCCAGCATTTTGCTCACCCATTACAGGCCACTTGAAAGAGAACTGACAGCCCCAGACTATTGGTAACACCCTGAAAACCACACGGGTGGGATTTGCTACTACAACAATCATAGGTTTTCAGTCCTTTCCCATGTTCAGTGAGACTACCCCTTTATGGTGCACAGAGAAGGGATGCTCTGCAGAGATAATGTGACATGCACACCCCTGGCCCTTTCACTTTCCCCTCCATCTTCTGGCTAGCCATCACCAAACACCTGCATCATTTGCAGCTATCAAGATGATTAAAATCTCATTGATTGATTGCTAACCCCAACTTGAAGCCCTTCTGCTGAGAAAAGGCCTTAAAAGAACAAAACCCGTCTTACTGTTTACAGATTCTGCTGTATCCATCTGTCCAGTTAATCACTTGCTGCAGTAGCCTGTTAGCTTCTTAAAACCAATGAAAAAGGACCCAATTATCATTCTGGGCAGCTCCCTGGATCCCAGCGAAGCAGCACATCCCCAGTGCCACAAGTGCCTTTGATACCGTTGTAAGCTGACAAATGGGCAGGGAGAGAAGTGATTTGCAAGACTTCCTCAAGTGCCAGGGACACGGCATGGGGAGAGTGACTCGGTGGCCCTGATTAGGATGGGGCTGTGCCCACTGCTCCCCTGTGTGGGGCACCTCCTGCCCTGCTCCCCACCACACACACACTAACTGGTAAGTGCACGAATGGATGTCGGTGTCATTCAGCAGAATAAAGGCAGGAGGGTTTTGCTCCGGCTCGCCCTCAATGAGAGCATTTTCCCTGGAACAAGGGGCTGAATTCAGCTACTTGGTGCTGTCTGATTGCAGTTTGTTGCCAGAGTAACCGAGGCACTGGAGCTGCCAGGCCATGCTTCATGGGAAGGAAGGGACTGCTGCCTGGCATCCCGCTTGCCACCACTCTGCGGAGGGCTGGAGACATGGGTAAGGGGTCCTCAGCCCCTCCATGGGGATAAGCTCAGCCCCCAGAGCTCGTGCTGAGCAGAGAAAGGAAAGAGGCACCAGGAGATGCAGAATCAGCTCCTAGCATCTGCTGCAGATGACCCCAAGTGACTCTGGACCGGTCACTCCATCCCCGTGTGAAATGGGGATAATACTATGCTGCGACTTTGCCATCCTGCTCTAAGCCACCCTTAGGATCCAGCTTCATGTCTCAGACCAGAGTCTCTGACCTGATTGAATCATCTATTTACCCCTTGCTGCAGTCCCAGAGCTTATAACCCAGGTTTCCCAAAGGCTTTTCCCCGTCTGAGGGCCTAGGCATACAACTGAACATGACGGCAATAAGGATGCTTGACAGGTTAATGCATCAGCTATCTCTCCGAGAATGTACTTCAGTCTGAAATAAAACACAATGATGTCTTCTGCTTTATGTAGCAGAATCTGGCCTTAGGGATCCAGCAGACCAGCAAAGGCTGAACAGAGTGGTTTTCTTAGACAGGGAGGACATAATTTGTGCTTTGTACATTGAGAGTGCTAACACAGCCCGCTAAGACAGAGAATGCAGTCTCTCCAGATCAAATAAAACACCCTGTGATTTTCCTTTTAAAGGGAGGCCAAGTCAGAAGTTACCCTGTCACACATCTGATTCTTAAGCTCTAAACTAGACTCTGGCACTCAGCAGATCACTGGGCGACCCATGCATTTCCCTCCTTTCCCTCTCCCCATGCTTATATATTTGTAAATTGGTTTTCCATCTCCAATCAGCTATTCAAGTCGCTCCACAATTTATCTTGGTAGAGATTTCATACATTAAAACAGACAGGGATAAGGGCACAAGTACATGCCCTCCCTTAAGTCTTTTCAGCACTCTCATACCACAGGCAAAGGGAAAACACTCATAAGTGATAATAACCATAGACACAAGCAGGCTCAGCATTGTATACTGAGAGCTTGCCATTATCCTTACACACACAAATGAAACCACAGCCTTGCCGTACCGGGGCTCAGACTTGTCTGAATCCGCACGAGCTCTGTCTCTCTGCTGATGCCCTCACACAGGCTCTGAAGGCAGGCGCCCCAGCCAACCCTGCCTTAGCTCCCTCGCTGCCTGTTCTGCAATTTCAATGTCACAGCTTCCTAAACAGCAAGAGATTTATCAGGCTTTTGCCAGAAATACTTCATTTTCCATAGGTATTCTTCCCTCTTCCAGGGCCCTGCATGTCTTGCGGTATAACGCTGTCATCTAATACCCATCCCAATCTACATGAGACACTGCTTGAAGGGAAAGAAGCAGAACCACCCCCAAGCATGCACAAGAAGGGGTGCAGAGGTGTTGATACAGTGCAAAACCGATTACTTACTATAAAGCTTGGTCCTGCTTTTGCTCAAGGGAATCATGGGATACAGGTCAAGATCTTTCCTACTTTCTCACTGCTATTCATGGACTGTAAAAGGACATAACTCATCTCAAGCTCCTAGCGTGGATGCCTCTATGTGTTGCTTCAAGTCTGACCCGTGTTCAAGAGGTTAATATGACTTGCTCAAGGTTACACAGGAGGTCTCTGGCAGAGCTATGAATTAAACTGAACTTTGTAGTAGCCCAGGGCTGCTGCCCATGTATTACTGTCAATACTTGGCACGGACTTCTCAGTGCTCAGAGAGTTATGGTTAAGAAAGAGCAAAGTAACCCCAAATTCCCTGCCTCCAGGGGTTTGCAGACCCCAGAACCAGATGGTGCCAAGCCAAGGTTAAAGCTAAGCACAGCCTCAGCCAGGCACGGGGCAATTCAGGCTGCCCTGACACTGATGAAGGAACAGGGAGTAAATGAAGAGCTCTGTTAGTCCCCCTCTCTACCCAATGAGCTCAATCCTTCCAAGTCATTTGTCTGATCTGTTCTGCAAACCCCCCAGTGACAGACACTCTGCAAACTCCCTTAGCAATCTATTTTAGCGCCTCACTATTTTTACTGTTCAACAGCGTTTCCTCGTGTCCAGCCTCAGTTTTTCTTGCCACGATTGATGCAGTTGAGAAGAGTTCATTGCCTTTCTCTGAGACTGTTTCTCTTTGATTCCTGTGGCCATGTGTTCTGGGCTGAGATGGCCACAGGTTTCCGTGCTTTAATAATTCAAACACTACAGAACAGAACTGATGGGCAGTCTTGATTTGAACTGCCCTCTGCAAGCCCGGCTTGGGAATCTGCTGTCATTGTATCGCCATCCAAGCCTATGCATATGGCACAGCTAAGACAGAAGCACAAATAGGAGCTCTGCCTATTACAGTCTCAAACTGGCAACCAAAACTGAAACAGCCACTCTCTAAAGGCACCAACCTCATGTTCCCCTCATGCTCCGACCACAGAGGAGGCAACCAGCACACAGACCTGGGTACCCAAAGCATCAGTCTCTGTTTCAGACAACCTCCAGAGATGCAGCATTCAAAGGGTTATTTCTGTGCCTCAATTGTGGATGCTGGAGTTCAGCCTTAAGCTCCCAACTTCAAAACGTTGGCTTGTAGTCTTGGGAAACCAGAAGGAGAGGAGAGCAGCGCTGTGCCAGATAGCTGGGACCTAGCAACCGCCAATCGGGACCAAGGCAACACGAGTTAGTTTTTAAACCAAGTAATAGATGGGGAAAAATGGGAGCATGCTGGGAAGCAAGTGAAAGAGAAGGGAAGCTGAGTAACCACAACGCACGTGAAATGGGCACCGTCTCACACCTGTAGCTGAAACAGAATTACTGAGCAGCCTCTCTGCTCCCAACTACTGCTTATGCATGGAGATCTTCCTTGTTTATCGCTTCCATGTCCCCTTCTTTCCATGCACTCAGCTCTGCCAATGTGAGCTGTACTCCAGCCCCATGGCCAGAGCCCGCTCTGACAGTTCTGACTGTGGTCCTGCACAGAACCCAGCTTCTTTATACCACGTCTCAGCTGGCTCTGCCTCCAAGCAAGGACACGGGACTCAAAAACTTATCACTTTCACAGACAGACAGCAAAAGACAACCAGGCAGGAGGCTGGCCTCCCCATTTTATGTGCCTAAGGCTTGCTTTCATACACAGCACTAAACACCTCGCCAATAACTGCTTGACTGCAAGCAGCTAGAACCCAGACAGATGCCTCCATTACAATACTTCCCCCTTTCATTCTTCCAGGCTACTTTATATTGCTGTTACATCCTTTGAGTCGCTTCTTTAGTCCATGCAACCTTCTTTTTCCTTCTTGCAGGCACTTAGCCCAAGAAGGATGGGACAGCAGGCCCTAACTAATCACCTGAGATACTAAGGACTGCATATGCAATGATTTGCAAGCCCCACTTCCCTGATCAATCCCATCCTGTGCCTTTGCATACGTACCCATTTGTTCCCTGATCCCATAAAGAACTTTTCCCTGTCATCGTTAGGCCTTTTTGTATTCACTAAGGGCTCCCGGTGGCTCCGTGTTACTCGGTGCCTTTTAAGGTATTCCATGTTACTTCATTCCAGTTGCAAAATAACAATACCCCAAATACAAACCAATTCCAAGCTCGCTGCTTGGAACGTGGCTGCACAACATGAAAACATCTGCACACACATAAGCACACCTCATTGTGCTGGACCGCTCGTTCAGACACACTAATCAAGCCACGCTTACATGCTCCCTGTTGTTTAAATTAGACACATTCACACCACACCTAGGAGGAAAACCAAGCCAACACATAGACAGCAGCTGGCTTGATAATTCTCCTCCACTGCAAGCCATTGCTCCAGTAATTAGAGGGTTTAGATGCTGTAACAAGGCTAACACTAGTTCCACCCACAGGGCAAAGTTCAGGCAGAGAATCTGGAGAACAGGGAACAATAAATGGGCAGTGAATTAGAAGCCAGTCATCTCAGTGGGAGCACCGAGTACACAAGCCAACAGCTTCATTTAATTACACAAAGGCATCTCAATCTGTTTCCCACTGCCTTGGTCTTTTAGGGATAGGAAGTGCATTTGCCAATTTTAAGAAGAACTAAGTAATGGCTGCCTGTCCAAAGCTACCTATTGCCACAGTCCAATTTATCCAGTTAAGGAAGGTGACATAGGGTCACCCAGACCCAAATTCTCAGCATTATGAAGTTATGAATACCCATTGTTCTTTGAGGATGGAGTGAAGGACCACTCAAACTGCATCCGTTTGCAGCACTTGCTGTTCCTAAAGCACCGTGACCCCAAATCATACCACAAGTGTTACTGAACCCAGCTTGTCTACCGTTACAAAAACTAGCTTTGTAGATGTTTGTTTAAAACCGGATTCAGGTTTTCCCAACCATTTAATGCTTCATATTGGGATCCCAGGCAATCAGCATCCCTTGCTGATGGCTCAGAGCTATTTGGTCTTAGGGGCTCTGCATGTACAGGACAGCTATTACCCAAGAAGCTCATGGATTCGTGTCCCAGTTCAGAACAGCTTCCCTGTTCAGATAAGCTATTTGAAGCCCAGCACCTGAGCTCTGCACCCCCAAGCCTCTTTGCCCTGGATATTTGACTCCATATTTATCAGCATGCCTTGGCCTTCGGAAGCAGCAGAGATCCCGTTCCCTGGGATGCCTGCGATAGCCACAGCCCTCTGAACTACAAGCAAGTTCAAATAGCTGGAATACAGCAGGGATGCACACAGGGCCACCCGGGGGGGGGGGAGCATGCTACATGCAAAGGAGTAATCACAGCCCTCCAAGGCACTGTTTATCACCTGCTCTTGTAGGGTCCTCCTACACTCACCTGCACTACAGGAGGCTCTTAGAGATGAGACGCGAGCCTGGTATCTTCCCTGTCCCTTTGCACACTCCCCTGCTTTGTCTCACCATGCCTCCTCCATGCTTTTATGTTTGCATCATTAAGTGGCCTTTAAAAGTCTATTATGCAGCTCTCGTTAGACAGAGAGAAGGAAGTGCAGGGGGAAAAGAATGAAACAAAATTAGCCAAAGGCTGCCAGAAGAAACAAGCACAAGAGCTTAATTTCAGAGCGGTGACTATGTGTTTACAGAGGGGAGCTGGGAGTTAGCATTGCAGATCTATGGCATGAGCAGGGCTAATTCCGACAGGTCAGGAGGTAGGTGCTCACCTCTCAGCTCTGCCCCAGGGTTTTGCAGTTTATCCCAGCCAGGTCACCCCATATTCCTGCAACACCACTGTGGAGAAAAGGGGTAAGGACAATCCCCTCATCTAAAGGCAGTCCGTGCGTTTGTGGCTCTGCACAGTGGTGAGTGATGTGGCACCAAACACATTCCAAACCTCTACATTTTCTGCTAGCTCATCTTCCCCAGCCCATGGCCATCAACACTGAGCAGACAACAGTCCATCTTCCTCCCTCTCCAATGTAGATTCAATGTCTTCCACTGGGAGAAAATGCCCACATTTTAGTCCAGAGCCAACTGCTCAAGGTACCTCTAGCACAAACTGTTCTACTCTGCCATCTGAATACAAAACCCCCAGCAAAACACCAGCTGCTGCTGCTTGCCGCTCATCCAGCTCAATACATTGTGATTCTGGGTCACTGGGAAGCACCTTTACTCCAGTGCTCCCATCACACCAAGAGGGGTCTCCTGCAGAAACAATACCCCCGTGACAGGGAAGGCAAAGCTGTCCAGAGAAAGCAGCTGTGTTTTAGGAGCAGGGGAGAATGATTCCTATTTAAAGCACTGTTAATTTCCCTCCTCTTATCTCAGGGAGGGAGATAATGACCCTCGCACTCTAAGCCAGGCCAATTGCTGACAGGTTCAGCTTTTCACTTGAACAAAAGTTCATCCCTTCACCAGGCTGATGTCTTTACCTGATTGGAGCTCTTCATTGAAGCACCAACACCCCAGTAATGGAAATAAAACCAACTAGAAACCTTATTGCTCCTGCTCCAGGAAAAAGGTAGCACATTTCCTGCCATCCATCATGAGACCTAACAGAGAACACACTTCTCCCTCAAGCCAGGGACTCCTAGGATATAACACGGGGACAGTACTTTACCAGGGGATGCATTAGTCTGTCTCGAAAGACCAGCCCACAGCACGCACATCCAAACTGAAGACAGCACATTAGCACTCCTAAATCACCCCTTCCTGGGTTGTGTGTGTATTGGTGGGGGGAAGGAGTCCCAACTTCCCACTGAAAGCACCAACTCTTCACTATCAAACCCTGGTGGTGGGAAAGGAGAAGGAAAAAGCCCCCTTAACCCAGGCTTGAATCTCCAGTCCATAGAAGCACTGCAGCAAAACTCATTAGTCATGGCTGGCAAACTTGAAAGGAATAAAAGGAACCAATGAGTAATGCACCACTATAAAAACATAACAACCTCAATAATGGGAAAATCAAAAGCCTGCACATAAACAAAGCCACCGAAACAGGAGCGCTTGAGCCAAGGTATATAGTTCCCAAATTCCATCTGTATAACGGCATTTGGAGCATTTCATCTCAAGTGTTGCTATACACACCAGCTTGGAAATTGTGGGTTTCTAGCCCTGACATATGCACAGATGCATAGATACAACCATCATCTCCATCGTCTTGGGAATCCCTTCCAAACACTGCCATTCCAAGAAGAAGCAGGTGAGGGGTAGAGGCTCTATCTAGCATATGTGGCAGCTTTAAAAGCTGCATTTATGCAAGCAAATGGAGCGTGTCAGCTGCATTGTATTAACACCACTGCCTGCAAATGGGACTCTCATTTTTGTTGCTGTGACTGGAAACTTGCTCAACATATAGAGTCAAAGAGAAAACTGCTTTGAGTGGTATGGTCAGAACAGCATTTGCACCTCCTGTAGCACAAACCCACTGTTATCTGCCACACTGCAGCACAGTCTTGTCCATGCTTTGTACACAGAGAGAACCAAGGAAAGGCCTCCCAGTATGATGCCCCCTACCAAACCAGCAAGTCTACAGGGAGGACAACAACTCAAACAGCTGCAATTCACAGCAGGATGAACCCCACAAAACACTGCACAAATCCTATCAATTACCTCAGTTAAGGGCTATAAAGAGCTTCAAGACAAAGCTGATTCCATCATTCAACTCATGATTCCTGACACATCGCTAAAAGCCCTCAAGAGTTTGCAAAAGAACCTCCACCTTCATCTTAACCTTAACTTAAGCAAGTTCCTGGTTCTGGTGGCCTTGAAGCTTAAAGCTTCATCACTGCTAAAAAACTAAATAGGCAAAAGGAATGCTTTTCTCTTTGTAGCTTTAACCTCCCTGCCACAGGTTTCTTCCCTGTCTTGCCAAGCTCACCATGCACATACCCTACCATATCCATCCAGGGTGGCATCACTGCTATCACAGGGTGACATCCACAGTGCAATAATTAGTCAGCAGAGAGGCTGACCAGATAAGCCCTCTGTCCCTCTAAGTTTTTGTCTGTATGACTATACTCTGCAAAGCAGGCTATTTGAGGATGTTTGCTTCTCTATGACAGCTCTTTCCTAGAACCTAATGGGCTCAAACATGTATTTTAACATGACGTCTTTATTAAGTCATTTTCCTATTCCTGAATGCCACCTGCAGACATCAACTTGTGCTATTCATTCCAACTTCGTAACAACTGGAATAAAACCTGCAGGATTTTCTTCCTGACATGATGATATTCCCAGAGACCTAAGGGCTATAGAGTGAATTCTTACACAATATGATAATCGACTCGGTCTCCACAGGATAAGCATGTCAAGATACAAAAATCATTTTTTTCTTACCAGTGCAATGAAGATGTGATTGAGAATGTCATGTTCTGGGTGCATGAGCAATAGTCTCATAACTCATGATCTAAAATAAATTGTTCTCTCATTTGTACAAGTTAGGAGATATTCCAAGTCAGACAAGCTGAAGGCAGAAGTTTAAACATACTCAGCATGGCAGAGAGAATATTAATTTCCCTCCCCCCTATATAAATGTTAAATCACAGTCTCTCACTTAGGGTTAATCAATCTGTCAATGGTGCTCAAGCCCACCAAACACAAACATTTTTTCCTGCAAAATCTGCCGGAAAAGGGCTTCTCTGAAGGCTTTGACAAGTCCCCAGTGAAAAGCACTACATGAGCACACACATAACCTCACTGCTATGTACCAGTTACCCTGAACAGCTTGTCCGTGATTACCTGACTAAGGAGCCATTAATGTGAAAGATGCCATAGGCAATGTGGGTTTCGCTTCCCCCTTCATTCCCATAAAACACTATTCACTTCCATAATTGAACCTTCAGCAACAAAGAACCTCTAACAAATGAAGCAATTTCTGGGGAAACTCAGACCCTAAATCCATGCAGACAACAGCTCTTGGGCAGAGTTCAAACGCATCCCCTGCTTAAATTCTTTATCTCAGGCCTCTTAAAACCCCTGAAGAATAGATGCATTAAAGGGACTTGAGAGAGAACAAGAATGGCACTGCAGGCTGAGATCACTCCAAAAAGGAGGAGGGGATGCTAATTATACCACTGTTAAAATGGAATCATTGGGGGAATAACAACAAACAGTCAAGACAGTTAAGTAGTGCAAGAGCTGCTATACTACTTCATCACTGCTAGGCCATCCATCTGAATGGAGAGTAACAGATTACATCAATGTAGTGACAGGCAATCAATGAACACTCAATTAACAGTTACAATATTACTAACTTAAGCAAAATGTGCTTTTGCTAATGGCAATCTCTCCTTTGTACTGATACCACCCTAATTTACTTTTCTTCAACGCACTGACATCAGACGTTGAAAGAAAGAAATTCAGATGCCACCATGGGAAATACCCCTTTGATTCTGCAAAGAGCCAAGTCAAAGGGACAGAAGGAGACAAGACAAGGCTGCAGGATGAGAGGCTGCTGGAAATGTCCTAGGCCAGGTTGGACAGGGCTTGGAGCAACATGTTTAAGGTGCAAGTGCCACTGCGCTTTCTTGCCATTACTCCTTTCCACTTCTACCTTGCTCTGCAGCTTTAAGTTTGGCAAGGAGCTGGGTATTAGGTGAAAGTAACCCTCCTAAGCATACCCTGTGCCCTAATGAACACACCAGCCACCACCTGAATGGTAATGATGCCTCTTAATCTCTCTCCCTGAGTTTGCTGAACATGTCCCATATAAGGGATTTGTAGTTGCAGCATCCTTTGTTTCTCTGCAACTCCACAGCCTGCAAGCTGACCTAAAAGAACTCTGCAAGATGTATCATTCCAATTTAGAAACAGCAAAAGTACCAAGTCCTGGGTAATTTGCTCCTCTCCTTAAATATAAAGCTGTACAAAAACAAAACATGCTTTTCTCTCATCTGAACTTATCTAGCTGGAGCATCCAGACACAGACCCACGTCCTGCCTCTGTACTTACGGCTAGCAGAGGTCCCTTCATCTGGGTAAGTACTTACAGACAGTAATCAAACCACCCCTTAACCTTATCTTCGTTAAAAAGAACAGATTGAGCTTCAGTTCTGTCTCCAGCATGCTTGAGACCTCACACCATCCCTGTGGCTCTTATCTCCCGCCAGTTTGCCAACATCATTTTAAAGGTACAGATACCACAACTGCACACAGTGATCTCTTTACTTGTGTTCATCATTTCTTTGCTTAGACAGCCAAAGATAGCATTAGCACTCCTGAGAAGCCACAACACAAGACCGGCTAGCTATTGATAATGAAATTAAGCTTCAGCTTCTCAGCTTGGCATCGCAGCTCCCAGGGGTTCCTCTCTCTAAGTGTGGGTTTACCCCTTACTCTCCTTAATGTGGATTAGTAAATTATCACATGCCAGTGATGCTCCAAGAGCTGTCTGTGCATTTACCCTTTTCCCACTACAAAACAACCTGACTGCACTTCATGCTCTTTCTCAAACCCTTACGTCTGTCACAGTAAGGAACACGGGTTACCTTGGCTCAGATAATACAGGTTATGCTGCAGACAACCAGAGCCTGGTTCACCATCCCATATGTGAACTTCCTGCTGTCAGGATCCCAGGCAGAACAGTGCATTCATTGCCCCGACACAGCTGCAGGTCCCAAACCGTGCTTTGTGCCATTGCAGTAAAGCCAGCTCCTGGGAGCCAAACCAGCTCCATCAACCACAGCCAGGCAGTACCAGAAACAACCTACCACACTAGGGCTACAGCATTCCATACCCCTTCCAGCAGAACTACCCCTGCCACACAGTGCTGGTTCAGATGCAGCTCAACACATAGCTCAGATCCTCCTTCTAGAGCCATCACCGTGCCTCTGACCCACACAGGACAAGGAGCCCAAGCCAGTCACGAGGTGTGCTTTGGGCAATGCTTGCCAGCACATTGCAGATTCATGCCATATCCGATGCAGGATGGAAACTGCAAGCTCATCCAGCATTTGAAGGGATCAGGACCCAGGGGTCTGCATTAAGAAGCTTTCTCTCTCCCTATCCCCAGCCCTACCAGTTGGATGCTAACACCAACTGGATTTTGTACCAAGAAAGAAATTCATCACAGCAAATGTGCAAGCACTGACATCTTAAGACAAAAAAGGTGCAGATTTCTCAACTGTTCACTGTGTATTATGGAAATACATTCTTAGGGACTATTAAATCTGGGGATTATGGACTCGATGAGCAGCAGCTCAATGGACTAGCTTGCAAATACGTCTTCAGACAATCCTTAAAATGCAGATTAATTATCTAAGAGACCAGAACATTTATTTTTCCTGCAGACTTTCTAATGATCTGTTGCATAAACAAACATCCAGACAGTTCTGTTTGCATTTGTGTTGGCTGGGATGCTCTTCAATAGCTAAAGAGTGACTGAGGAGACTTAAATCTTATTTAACACTCAGCAGGAACAGAACAAAAGGCATGTCAGTCTAAATCACTGGAAGATACGTCTCCTTTAAAGACCCTTGAGAAGGCCACAGTAATGATACCTAAAGGCCCCGTTTCCCAAACACAAAACTTCAGATAGGCCATGCAGCATTACATCCTTTCCATTAGGTTTCATTAAAGAAGCTACATCATTTAACAGCTAGTATTCCCATCAACCCCTTTTCAAGTGAGCAAGGCATTTTGTACTACAGAGATGGTGGTCGGGGCTCTCTTAGGTTCAGTTACCACCACTGCCCAACTAGGAATTGCATTTGGAAGATCGGTACAGCGTTAAGATTGATGTTGGGGCAACCATTATATGATAGCTGCCATTATCATGGGCACAGAGCTCTGCTGCTGCCTTCACCTCCTACTTCCTGTGTGATAATCTGAACCCTTAAAGTTAGAACTTGAAAATCCCCTCTTTCTGCTTCAGTTTGCCATTGATACAGGATTCCATTGATAGAGGATCAATCACAGCGGTCATGTTCCCAGTAAGGGGAATTAACGTGTTCTTTGTAGCCTGTTTTCAGCTTCCAACTACTCCATTTCCGTGCCCCTTCTCTGATAGGCTAACACTGCTGCTGGATATCAAAACCAATGCAAAGCAAGTGTGAAACATTATTATTCCAGCTTCACACCCACTTTCCCTCGGTGTGAACAATAACGCAGACCGCACGACAGTGATGAATTGGACCTGGAGAGGACCAGATGCTCTGTGAACGTTAGCACAGTCTCTGCCCCAAACATCTTTCAGCTTAAACAGAGATGTGATAGCCTGCTTTCAAAGCTGCCCATGCACACAGACTATCTTTTAACACCAGATGTTACCGGATCACACACAAGGTGGAGCAAAACCGGAAAACAAGCGGAGACCAAACAAGAAAACAACGGCAAACAGTGAGTGTGGGTAGAGTGAAATACCTTTTGATCAAGCTATTTTGGGGTGAAAAAAAGCAGGTTTGGCACATCTAACGGTTTGCAGATCAGTAGTTTCAATGCACTGGTGTGTTTGCAGGCAGGCTCTGCCCATGGCTTCGTTTCTTGCCTCTTCACCTGAGATGAGCCACTTTAAAAGCGACTCTATCACACACAAGAATTTGCTGCTTCATCATATTCTATAAAGAGAAAGCACGGGGCTGATGCCCAACCATGAATCCCACTACAGACTCAAACATCAGTGACAACGAGCCTTGCAACCACTCAAAGCAGGGCCAGAGAGGCATTAAAAAACCTCACTTCATTCAGAAAAACATCAACTTCTGTCACTGAACCCAAAAACTCTTGGTTTCCACAAAAAAGTTACAAGAAAACATGAAGGCAATAGAAAACACAGCAGTGTTTTTAACAACCCATCCCCTCCTGACCCGGTCCAGACTATCTTTGCTACCTGATTCAGATGTCTGTGTAGGAAGGGGAATAAGGGTGAGGAGCCACTACCATGTAGAAAGAGCTGACTTTGTGCTGAAGCAGCTGAGGTGCGATCACACAGCACATCCACAGCCATGGGAAGGACCCACCGTGATGCTCCCAAGGGATGCAGGTGAACCGGCATTAGGATGCACAGAAAGAGCTGTTCCCCACCAGCCATCATCCCCCCCCGACACACACACACACAATATATATGATGATCCCAGAAAGGAAAAACCTGCTTCTTAAATACAGCAAAACCTTCCAGGAGCTGAGCACATGCCCGAGTGGGTGGGAAATTAGTATTATTATTACCGTGTGCTCACAGGGTCTAAGACCTCAGATGACTTGTTTGTGCCCAGAATGGATTCCTGCAGACTCATTACAAACCCTTGCAAAGCAGGGTTTATAAGGTCACAGAAGAATTTCCATTAACTGTAGCCTAGCTCGGGGTTGCCACGATGATCTATCTCCCTCATTTATGCATACGCAATAAGGCCAAGACGAAGCTCCTTTGCTTTATTTCCACATCACTGTGCTGATGCTGAGCTAACCAAATAAACAAACTGAAAAGCGAGTGGGGAAGGAGGGGGGGGGGGAGGAACAGAGAGAATAAGGGAAAAGAAATGTGTGCCAGGCTCTCTCGCTCATGAAGGATGCAAATAAATTCCACAAGCTTTGAAGATGAAAATCCCCCTCGTGCTGGATGGCTCACCGGGTGCTCAGTTAAGACACTGCCTGGGCATGTATTATGCAGCTGATTCCATGTAAAGGATGGTCGGAATAGTTCCCCCACCACCTGATCAAGACCTGGCTCGGGGCTTTGCAATCAAGCAGCAACAGGGACCCTCTGGGCTCTCTGATCTCTCTCCCACCACCGTGAGACAGCAGCAAACAGTAACACTCCCAACACTAAACACTTCCCAAGTCTCCAAGGCACGGAGGATGTGGGGAGGATGTGTGCATCCACTTGTGTAGATGGACAGTTTACATCTTGGCTCCCTTCCTCCTTCAGTAAGGTATGGTATCTATCCCCTTAGAAAACCCAAGGGCAGGTCCCACCAGGACTCAGCAAAGTTCCCCATAATTCATTGTAAAGCCCAGCTGGATGCCCACAGCTCCTGCTCCAGCAGCACCGAATCCCTGACCTGACACAAGAGGCTTCGGGAAGAGCTGACTGTCCCTGCTCCATCACTGCAAACACCCCTTCCACAGACCCCCTGGACCACACCATGCCCACCCAGCAGAGCAGCGTTTGCACCTCTCATGCCTCCCCTTTGCCCCCACAGCCACAAGTCCTCATCAGCTGCACACAGATCACACCCCTGCATGCTCTCCTATGGAATCCCACAGAAGCACTTTGGCTACATCATTAGGAAAAGATGCGCTTGTGTTTTACCTTTTCATTGGCTTGTCGTGCTCAGCTCCAAGTTATACCCTGACCACAGCGGCCGAACCACCGGCATGCTCAAAGCCATCAGCCTTGTCTCTTAATCCTTCCAAATGCTTAGCAGCTAAAGCAAACCCTTTCTGTTCTCGCTCTCTCTAACTCAGCTCTGATCTGCTTCCACCTCCAAATCATTAAAGAGAATAAATAAGCCTAGCCTCGGTGTGAGGAACCTTCACATAACCACCTATCTATGCTCTGATCAGCACCCCTCCATTACACTTCTATTTTCCACAGCTTAACTAGGAAAGCTGGCACTGAACTCTGCCCCTTACCCTACAGCTATTTATTTCCCAAAATAGTCTCCAAATCCAAATAAATGAGGTACATTTCCAGTGCCTATTTCATTAGCCTGCCAAGCTGCAAGTAGCAGTAGGAAGGCAGGCTTCCCTACTCATCTTCTCCATGTATGCTATGGTGATTTAACCCCCCATCCATTCCAGGCCCATTATTTGTGATAACTAGCACCCCCCCACCTAGCACAGAACAGAAGCAAAACTCATCTACCCTCACATTTGGTTTCTGTAAAGGCATTGCATGGTAAAACCCCTGCTGTATCTGCCACCTCCTTTTGACCACTTCAGTTCCTCTGGGGTGACTTCCCAGCAAGGAGGAAGAGGAGGAACCATCCCTTCCATGTTAACAGCTGGTTCTGTTTCACACTTTATTTACTTCAGGGCTCTCAGATGAACCATCCCCAGTCCCACTCATTTACAACAACCAGGTTGGTTTTTTTTCCCTTTGGTCATTATTTGCTCTTTAAACAGTTCAATCACTGCTAATTTACTGCAAACGGTGGGAAGGATTTCCTCAACATCCCCGTACAAGGAAATCACTTTTCCTCCAGCCACTGTTTCTCTCTGCCACAGCTTCCTACATGCTGGGGTTCAGGGATCCTCGATTCACTCCTGCCACCCTTGGAGGTGTTTCAGCATCCTGCAGTTGCCTGGCTGTACCGGACATCACCTACACAACACTGTTGCTGCTGCACCGAATTCAGGAGCATGGCGAGGCTTTTCCCAGCTCCTGCAAGGTCTCCCACAGAGGCAGAGCCATGAGCAGACACTGAGGTCCTGTGTCTAGCTCACCTTATTTGGCTTAGTCATACAGAAGCTGGTGGCAGGAGAGGGGTGATAAATTACAGCTGAGCATCCTTTCTCCCCTCTCTTGCAAGGCACCTGCAGAAAGGTGGCTGAGAAGTACCCAAGGAGGTCCACGCTCAGTTCATTTACATCAGCTCCTATAGACACTAGGTGAGCATTTTAAGGTACAGGAAACATTGCTGGGTTTACTGCCCTGATAGCTTTTGAACTGGTTGAAGTTTGTGATCTCTGCTCTGCCCATCTGCCACTCGCTGCTCACCAACATGGAAATGATCCTGCTCGAGCTGGTCCTCACTGCGTTTTGCTGCACCTTCATTAAAACTAACTGCCCCATCCATCCCCAGTAGCACACCAAGCCTTCCACAGGCACAGAACAAGCACCACAAAAAGCACTGTTACATTAACAGCACTGATTATCCTTCCAAGCCACGTCCCGTAGATCAGGCAAAAGGTTATTATGGGGAGTTGTCGGGGTATTCCTTCTTACTCACACACAGCAAGATGTTCCCTGTATTAAAGATACTTCAGCCTTATGTATGCTGTCTTAGAAGGGCAGAAAATCAGTTCTGAGAAGGCTTGCAAAACTTTTGTCTCACCTTTTGCCACCTAAAGCATGAAAAATAAATCAAATCTGACCCTAGCAAGTCCTGGCCATGAAGATCTTCCCCCTCAAAGCCAGCAAGAATCAATATCCACAACCCAGGCTCATCAGCAAGCCTTTAAAAAGGGCAAGACATCTGCAGATGCTTAGTGCGGGCTGAATACAGAATAAAGCTTAAGCAATTGTCAAAGAAAACAAAGTTTCTTAGGTGATGCTCTGTATCTCTGTCCATGGGGCCCATCCATGTCTGAGTCTAAGCATGTACCTCCCCATGGACAGGCTCTCGCTCCTGACAAAATGTAGCTTCCAGAACAGATAGTTTGGAGGCAGCACCTCCTTGCTGTGCCTTCGATGAGCTCTCTGAAGACCACCTCCCTCGAATCATTTGCCATTCACCCACAGACTGCTGCATGCTCCTTGGCATGCGAGCGGTTAGGTCTCTGCCAGCCCACATGACTGCTTGGCTTCCTTCTCCTCACACAGCTTGCAAAAGAAATCTCCAGCAAGAAACTTCCATACAGCATCAGCATCGTCTCTGTGGGTCTCTCACTCATGGGCACCTGCCCTAAACCCCCCTTTCAGAGCCAACCTTTCACAGGTGACTCTTCTCAGGGAGGTGCTGATGCCTCCATCAGCCTCTTCCCACTCTGGGAAACCCACTGGTGTGCCCACAGCCCTTCATTTGGGGTTCACGCTGTTCCCATCACCAAGAGCACACACATCATCTCCACAGGAGCCAGCTCGTAAGGGGTTAAAACAAACTGCCATTTAAAGAGCATTCACATCAGCTGTACCGACACTCTGAAGCCCTCTTCCTGCTCAGCACAGGCTGTCAGCTCCCCCTTGCCCACAGCCCAGGTACAGGTGTCTCACTTTAGGGTGTTAATTCATGCCAGGTGTGGGGAAAGCAGCACCTGCAAACCAGACAGAGCCACGCAACAACTTCCCAGCTTCTGTCTCTGCTAATGAGACCCGTCCCCGAAATGGAAACCAACGGGGAAAGGTTCAGCCGCTTACCATATATTTCTCTACCCAGATGGTTCCCTTCAAATACACATGCTAATATGCATAAACACTAAAGCAGACTTGCACCAAGGCACTTTTAAAATGCCTTGGCACGGTGGGAAGCAGACTGCTTCCACAGAGCACACTTCTACCCCTATGCAACACGCAGACTAAAGCAAGCCATGGCAGAAAAGCACCGAGCACTGTTAGAGCATCATCTCCTACCTGTGAGCACACACGTCCTAGCGCCCAGGAGCTTGTGGCAGGAGCTGCTGCCGGCAGCTCTACGGGAGCACCAGCGACTCCATGGGGATGCTTGCTTGCTCGCTCGCTCTCCGATGCTGTAGAGCCTCGGCTGCCTGTCCAGGGAAGCAGGGAACGCTGTGCTCCCGGCTAACCGCGGCGGTCACATCCAGCCGGGATGTGGCTCCTCGGAGGAAAGGCTTCAGAGACACAAAGGGACTGGGTCCTGCTGGGGGCAAGCGGAGGAGCCTCCCGCTGCCGCGGCGTGGGACAGCTCCGGCAGGAACGCTGCCCAGGATGCGGTGGCAGAGTGAGGCATCCGTCGGCATCTCCCGCTAGCGGAAGGCCCCCGGGGAAGCAGGGAGCAGCACCTCGCTGCAAAGGCCACACGTGTGGGAGATGAAGCAGCCCCCATGCGGGCTCAGTTAACTTCCGAGGGTCACAACCTCGGGGTCTCACACCTGGGAAAGGAAAAAGCCTGATGGGGGATGAGAGCTGAGTAACACTCAAAGCATCTCCTCTGTATGCAGAGCTCCAGGCTATGCCGGAGTTTATGCATCAACAACACAGAATAAAGTTGGGCCTAGGAAGAGGCTGCTGCATGGAGTTTCCCCCCTCCTCACTGCCCAGAATCAACACTGCTTGCTCATTAAAGGAGTCTCCGCCAGCATCAAACCTGCACGGCTGCGCATACAAGTGCCTCATGTATCCTAAGACCAATTATTCACGAGCACAACTCCAGCGAAACGCATTCCAGAACAATGAACCTTTTCTTTCCAATCCGAAGCCTGAGAAAAACCTCACTTCAACACCATTCCCCCCCCTGCCTATGCCTGTCGCACGCAGGCTGAGAACACAGCAACACGCAAGTACCCGGGGAGCATCCATTCCAGCCAGCCCGGCTCCCGATGTCCACCGCACACTGGGGACATCCCGGGGACCGTTCCTAGGTAATCCAGAGGAGTTGCAGCCACGCAGAGCCCCCCTTTCCCCGCACTCCGTCAACTTCAGCTCTCCCAAAAGCCGGAACACGACATTTTGCAACTCTTGCTACGCTAAACACACTGCGGCCACCGACATCCCCCCCCCACCCCTCCACCACCACCACCAAGGGCTGGTAACAAAGTCCTTCACCAAGTGCTGCCGTAACCGGGGCGAACGGAGCTGCTGCCGCCGGCAAGCATGGGCGCGCCCGGCTCCGCTTCGCCCCTCGCTCCGAGCCTTGCCCGGGGCTCCCAGCGCCTCCCGGCTCCGCAGCGCCGGGCGAGCGGCGCATCCCGGGCCCGGGCATCCCGCGGCGAAGGGGGGAGCACAGAGGGACCGCGGCCGGCACCTCCACGGCGGGGAGCGATGCTCTGGGTCCCCGCCGCCCTTCATCCCCCCCTGCCCGGTCCTCCCTCCCCGCGGCGGCTCCTACCTGGGCTGGGCGGCGCGGCTCTGCCCGCGGCTGCTCCGGCCCCGCTCCGACCGCGGTGGCGGCGGCGGCGTCGGGCCCCCAGCGGCGAGCGGGGGAACTGCAGGGGCGGCTGCCGGGGCACGGCGCCGCGGGAAGGGGGTGACGGGCGAGGGCGCCCCCTCGCGGGCGTGCGGGGTAGCGCGGAGGGGATGGAGAACGGAGACGGAAGGAGGGCAGGGTGAGGATGGCAGGAAACGGGGCAGAAACCAGGATGGGGGGAGCAGAGGGATGCAGGAAGGGGAGGGGACTGAGGAGGGGAGGGAGCAGTGGGGTATTGAACTGTTGCTTCCAAAGTGACCCGTTCTCCTGCGGCTGAGCACTCGCTGTGCCTTCTCGCCACACATCCCAAATCCTGAACTGCTTAGCACTCCCTGCTCTTAGCCACAGCCCTGGTGCTCCATTTGTGTGTCCTCTCCTTCTTCACTGCTTGGAAAGGACACTTTTGCCCAGAGCTCCTAAAATCTTCATGTTCAGCGTTAATCTCCTCCTTGTGCCCTGCACAGTAACACAATGATGGGTAAAAGACATCACCCAGCACCGAGAAACTGGTAGGAGTGGGATGAACAGGACCTGTCGTCTAGTGCAAGGCTGAGAAATGCAGCAGCAGGCGGCCAGCTTCCTAAGCCGTGGTGTCCCTGTAGGCTGTAATGCTCCAGCCTTCCCTGCTACACTGCAGTTTTGTTTTCCTGTTTGTTTTCAAGAGCGAGCAAAGCAAAGCTTGTAAACCATCAATTAATTGGACTCTAGCATTAGGAGCAATGAACTACTCCTTGACAGGAATTCATCTCCCCCTCCTGCTGAGAAGAAATAAGCTGGAGGAAAAGAATCCGCCTCACAGCAGAAAAAGTGAAACGCCTCTGCTTCGGAGACAAATTACTCATAAGATACATAGGTAACAGGCACAGGGTGCTTTGAGCTCATCCCTTTTGCACATCATTTCCCGTAGGACAGCAGCTAGAAGCCAATGGCTCTGCGAATGCTCCCTGTGCCTTTGCACCAGTGACCCTGCCCAGCAGGCCGTTCCAAGCCTTTATTATCCTCAGGATAAAGAGCATTTCCCTACGTCTGGGCTGCATTTGCTTGGAGATTGATGACCGTGGCCCTCAAGGTCCCGGTTCACAACTGCCTGGGCTGCGGTGATGAGCATGGGCAGAGCACTGGGTTCTGAGAGACAGGAGCACACAGTTTGGCTGCCAAGCTGGACCAAAAGAAGCCCCTGTGCAAGCGCCAGCAGTGGGAGATAGACAGGGTCTGCCTCTTACCTGAACCAGGCAGGGCTTCCTCTGTGCATCCCTGGCGGGCATGGTCCCGATGGATGCTGCATCCTCCTCATGACTCTCCCATCTCCAACCTTTGGAGAGGTTCGCTTTCCCCTCTCCTTCTGCTCTTGGAAAGCTCCAGCTGTCCTGCTGCAAGTCTCACTGCTAAGTCTGAGCAAGGAGAGCTGGATTCCCATTATTTCCAGCTTCGTTTGCCTTCCCCGGTTTCTGAAGCAGTTGCGTTTCCTTTAAAACCTGTTGGCATCTTTGTGTTTGAGATAATTCAGAGAAGGAACAAACAGGATAGAAACTGTCTGCAGAGAAATCCGGTTTGGAAATAAAAGGGATTCCAACCATAAGAGGAAAGGTTTGAAACTGCCTTCTGCCATAAAGTGTTATGTGGGGAGATGGGGCAGAGGGAAGCCACCCAACTGGATTTAGGATAGTTTGGTCATTTTATGAATGAGGGTATCCGAGTTACCTGCAAAAGGGAGTTGGATGGCCTAGAAAATCCTGTTTGTGGAACTATGGTTGTTGCAAGACTCTACATGTAAAGACTAGAGGAGGTTTGGGATCCCGCTTACTCCCCATGGTACAGGACAGGGAAGGGACACAGATACATCAGAAAGCCAGAGAGGCAGCGCCTGTCCCTACAGGGAGGTCAGGACTGCACCAGAAAGCCACTGTGAAGATGCTCTCTTAGGTCAGGCAAGGTCTTTCCTAAGTGAAAATGAGATGGTCCCAGAAAAGAGGTTACTTGTCCCAAACAGAGGCTCAAAACAACGAGCTTCACTATTGCAGGTCCAGCTCATGCCAGCCCAAACCCACGCTTTCCCCACCAGCCGCTTTACTAGCTGTGCCCATGCAGAGTATAATAAAGCCTGCAGTGATGCATATGGATCAGTCTGCCCCCTTTCTCGCTAACAACAGACTGTTTGTTCCACAGAACAATCTAACGTCTCCAGATCCAAACATCTGGGGGAAATAGCCACCGTCAGTAACCACAGCGCTTGCCTCACCGCATTAGATATATCTGAGCAATTACATTATCTTTTCCCTCTCAGTTGCACTAAGAGGGGCTCTGATCTCAACCTGACGTGAATCATTTAAACAACTGCTACATTTATCTTCATAGGTGGCTATATTTCAGCGGAACGGTAAATAACAGTTACCACTGTAAGAAAGAGTCACTCAAATGCATGAAGTACTAAGAGATTTCTGGGGATAAAAGACACTGCACAAGGCAAGATTCCTCATTTGACTGAAATATAAAGAAATGAATCTATTCTGCGTGTGGCAGATTTTTCCTTCAAGGTTCATAACCACTTTCTGTTGGTAATAGAACACGTCCAAATTAGATAATCTTATAGATAAGAACAGCTTTGAAGGAACCGGTTAGCGGAATAACTATCTTGTGGTAGTTACATAAAAAAGCCCATCTAATTATATATATATATTTAGATGGCTCAAAGAAGTTAGTAGGATGACTTAGATAAATAAGGAACATTTTGTGGAACAGTTTGTTTGCTTGCTTTCTCATGCAAAAGAAAATGTGTGTGAATTGAAGAAGAGCTCGAGTCAGGAATGGTATCTGCAATCCTGATGTAAGGCCATGGGTGGATGCTGGTAGCCCCATCTGAAGAGGATGCTCCGCACAGTGTGTTGTCTCACTCCCCCCCGCCCCGCTGCAGCAGGCACATATGTGGTTGCAGGATACAGGCTATAATGAAGTCAGGAATGGCATTGCCTTGGTTCTGCAGCCAGGAATGCAGAGATGATTTGCCTTACAGGCCTGCTTCCCAGGGATGTGGGAGCCCTGCTACCACACTGGCACTACAGCGGCTGCCACAATCACAGCAATCCTTTCTAGCTTGAAATGCAGCAATATGCCCACATGCACCCAAATTCCTGGCTCCAACCAACACTTGGGCACTCATTCGTTCCTTTCTAGGCCATATCCTGCCTCTCAGCAGCCTCCATCCTTACGCTTCTGCTTATTCCCACTTTTGAAAGCAACACATTCCCTTAGCTACTGTGTAATCTCATAAATAAATACATATATATGTGTGTGTAGTTAGTGCTTAACGCTTCCAAAAGAGATTGATTACACACTCTCTCAGGTGCTGTACACACAGAGACACAGCCCTGGAAGATCAGAGCATTTAAATGAGTTCTAAACAAGTAGATTGCCATTTTAGAGATGGCAAACAGGGCTGGAGCAATGACATGACTTCAATCAGGTCATGCAGGCTTGCTTAGCATACCTCAGAACTAAACCCAGACCGTGTTTAGTCACAGCCCTGTCCTTTCACAAGGAGAAATACCCTCTTCAGGTGGTATAAACACTGGACTGATTATTTGAAGTGTTTATCTGCGCTTGCACCTTCATTTTCCTGCTTTTTGGTGTTCTCTTCTTTGTAATTACTGCCATCAAAGGATGTTTCCTCCGGTACAATTCCATTCACACACTAAAGGGAAATAAAAGCGGTCATTGAAAAAGCAAGGCAAAAAAAACACCCCAAACCCTCCAAGAACAACCCACCACGAACCCACAAAACCAATCTCTCAGACATGGTGAAAGCAGGAGATGAAGAGACTTGCAGGTGAGAAACAGGAAAAGGGAGCAATGAAGAATGAATCTGACTTCAGAGATCTCATCAGCAGGTTGGTCCAAGGACAAGAGGGGGAGAGGCTTTTGTGAGTCCAAGCATCCCATCCCAGTTTTTCCCATTAGCACAGTGTTTTCCAGCACTGGTACTTCTATGGAGAGTTAAGAAAGCAAAGCACAGAAGACAAAGGCTTAGCCTAGGATGGTGTGCATCAGCACAGTCAGCTGAATAGAAGGATATGGATCTGAGAATCCAAACCCCAGGTCTTTTAAGCATACTCCAAGTACAGAGCAGAGCCCCAAAGGAGCAGCTGATGCAGGCAGCCACCCCAGCACATGCTTCTGATGCAGATGTTGATGCAGAACATGTGCCATCAGAGGGTAGGGTTTACTGAGAAGAAAGAGAAGCCAAAACTGGAGTCTTTCCCTGCTCCTTTACTAATACCGGCTACACTACTATGAGCTGTCCTATGTGTATGACTGGCAGGGGACAGCTACAATCACTGCAGCTGCAACAGCATTAGCAGCATGGAAGAAATACTTCTGGGATCTGATGGCCTGATACTGTCCTACCTCACATAAGCGTTTTCTTTTTGCCAACTCCAGACCAGATGCAGAGCCCATCTTATAGAGGGAGACAGATGAGCAATAGCTCAGCAGTGACAGGGCTACTTTTATTATAGCAGAATAAAGAAATAGCGGAGGAGAAAAGATGAGCTCAATATAAGACACAATTGAGGCTATTTGACTTCTGCTGCACGCATCCACTGAAACGATGATGATGAATGGGTCAGGGTGGCTTGCAAAACACTGTGAACCTGTTTCTTCCAGGACAGAAGTTACCCAAAGCAAAATAAAGAGCTAAAAGAAGTCAGTATTTGGAGGTGAAACACTGGGTAAAGGCTGTGTGCAGCAGAACGTGCAACAGGCAGTTCTATAACCAAGTTCCTGTGTTGCATAGTGAACAAACACCAGAACTGCTGGAGGAAAAGGAGGGCAACTCTTCTGCTCACTGCTAATTAGACTTCAGACTTTTAAAAGGGAATGGTAAAAGGAGGAGGAGAAGAAACCTCCGCAGCAGGATTTAAAACAACCCACAGGGATGGGTTGAATCTCATCATCATCATCATCATGAAGGTCCAAGGCAAACAGATGGAGTTGTATCAACTACATCTTGATAAAGCTAAAGGCATTCTCTCAAACTGGAGCTGATGAGAGGGGAACACAAAGCTTTTTCCTTTCCATGATCACAACGGAGATGCTGTCTTAGCACCACAAGTGACATCTGAATTGAAGCTTCGAGAGACATGAGGAAGATGTGCTCATTAATATCCCCGTTTAACGATAACCCCAGATAATGTGAATTATTGTGGAAGCTCCAGAGAGCTGACAGAAATGTAGATTTACTCTCCCATCCACGCAGCTCCACTTAATGCAGTTTACTCAGCAGCGTTGAGTAAATACCAACAAGAAGGTTAAAATATTGATCAGGGAGAACACTTCACTGCCTGCAGCTGAAGAAGCTGCAGACATCTGGAAACAAACTGGGGCAAGAAAGCAGCAAGAGATATTTTGGGCACTTTCCTCTGCCAACATCCCAACTGATGAGTTGCAGCTGCAAACTCCCATCTGGAGAGGGGAGAAATGGATGCAGGAGGGAGGGATCTCACAGCCATCAAGCAAGGAGCACGCTTCTCCCAAACCTATTAAACCAAGCAGTGGTCACATCAGTACATGGGGCTGGAAACTTGATTTGCCCCACTTGCAGCTCTGCAGCATGGCTCTGAAACCCCCTGCACAGACACAGCTCTATCTTCCTGCTTTTGTGGCATCTCTCACTCCAACCTTCCCAGCGTAGAGCTGAAAGCAGCATTAACACTTGTGGCTGCCTTCAGAAGCTCCCCTTTAAAGAACAGGTATCTAAAATGGTGTTGAAAATCTGTTAAGCCAGTATCTTACTTAACAGAGACACGTGTCAGGTACCAGTCCCACACTCATGCTCACATGGATCACGCTTAAAACAAGCACATCCAAGCTTTAGCTTAGTGTGAGCTGTGCCTGAACAGCTGTTCCTTGTAATGAAATAACCCAGAAATGACCATCTGAAACCAGATTCTCTCAATCCTATCTTGTGTCTTCCTCCCCTACCTATGGTAGGCAGCAAGGAGAGATTAATTCCATGCTTGTGTATGTAAAAGAGCCCTTAAAAGATGCAGTACGATTCTCACTCATCCCTAGCTGGGATTCAAGGGCACAGGCTGCAGGAAAAGACAGATTTTTCTGAGCTGTTTATTTGGAATCACTTATTTACAGCAGCACAGTAAAGAATGTATAAAATAACTTCCAAATTGGCAAAACACAAACAGCATCATTAGGAAAACATAATGGTGCTCAGATTAGCAATTATAATAATCTCTCAAGGAGCTTCAAATACATACTGCAGAAATGGGGGGGGGGGGGAAGAGGACTCTCAACCTTCACAGACCTGATTTAGTTTGCTTTCTGGTTTGGTTTTTATCAGCTTGTCTATCAGAAATGTGACTGCAACATTACCCAGGCAAGTCAGAAGCTAAAGATGAGAATATCACTAAAATGATAGCGATTCAGGTAAAGCATCCTCTGCAGATGATAAAACAAACAGAGGCCTTGGCATTAAGCTCCCAGCAGAGACGCTCCCTATTGACTACATCTCTAAGTTCCTTCAACCATAAGTTTCCATTTCATTTCTCTTTCAAATTCCTATTTGATCCTAGTGGAGGGAAAACTACCCAGCGAAAGAAGGGAAATGCAAAGACCCAAGCGCACCCATCCCGATATGCAAATACTGTGATGTGCCTGTCCCCTGGCTCATACCTAGTGAAGAGGCAAGGGCAGCCAAGCACAAGGGTGAAGTTTCATCTTGTAGAAACTCTAACTTGGTAAAGCAGAGCAAACTGAGAGGGGAAAACCAAGCATCTCGTTCTGCTGCACACATCATTTCACGCTTATGCCCCATCTCTGCGGACGCTCCAGTCTCCGAAAGAACTCGCTGGAAGAAACCAAACCAACCCAAGGGTGTGAAGTTTAAAACCCAAAGACATGTATAAGGTGATTCACTTTACAGAACACAAGCAAACCATCATTTAAACCCAATGGACTCTGGCTGGCATTTGATACAGAGCTGCAGCCTTTTAGTTGAACAGCCAACGCTTCAGGCGAAAAATACTCCAGCAAGACTTAAATGATAAACATTTGCAAGATATTAAGCTGTGTTATCACGTCGAAAAGGTATGTACTGACAGCTCCTACCCATCAAAACAGATTCCCTTTTAAACAGAACAATACGCTTGTAAGTTAATAAAATCCACTTATTGAATGTCATCGGATAATGGTTCGGGTTGGATTTAACACGACAGTGCGAGAAACTTAAAAGCAAGCCCTACAGCGGGTAAAGTGCTGGAGCACGGGAACACAAAACTGACTGGAAATAGAAATGCACTGCTCAGATTTAATTGTCAAACAGGGTTAGATGAGCCAAAGCATTAATGGTGACAGCTATATTGGACTTTTTAAAGTGTTCATTACCTGGCTGCCAGTGATACAAACAGTGAAATACCTGCGAAGAGAAAGCGTTGCGGTGGATGAAACAGTGGGTGTTGTACCCGAGTGGGAAATTCACTACAAGGAGTAGAATTCCGCTTGCAAATCAAACCCAGCAACTGCAGGAGCAACCAGAACGGCCACAGGTGCAGTATGAGCTGTGTAAAGCACAGCCAAGGCATCACTCACCGTGAAGAACATCCCGAGGCATCAGTCTCGGCTCAGATCAAGTGGCAGATCTGTGTGCTTTCTTGTAGTGATGCTTTGTGCTAATTGCTCTTCACTGGGCACCGCTTAAGGGAAGGCGTGCGGATATTCTGCCTTGTACAATAAAGGCTGCATTTGGCAAGGAACCAAACACCAGCATCCGTTAAAAGGCAGCTTCCAAACCAACACACTTCTGCTATGGTCTTATTTGTGAGCTTTCTTTTGCCTTGGGATTAACATGATACTCATTATAGTATACCCAGATCTCAGTATAGTATACCAGTATAGATCTCAGATGATAGCCTTTGTGCAAGACTGATGCTGATACTACCACTGAAAAGCCAAGAACTGCAAGTCCAGAATCTTATGGGTGCAGAAGCATTGATTGCTGACCTGGAACTTCCATTCTTTCAGGAGGCACTTCACATACTAACTCACTGTGACCAGCAGAGATCTGGTCAAGGTACTGAAGTGTCTGTGAACACCTGAACCTGGTGCCTTCAGTGTCCCAATCTTTAGGGCTTGATTAAAATCTCTTGAGGCTGAGATTTCCCCCTTCCCCTGTTTTTTAAAGGATCATCTTGGGCATAAAGCTTTGGAGGAGACACACAAAACAAGACACGCTGCTAGGAGCAGCTCTTTAAGCAGGGTCTGTCTCTGGAAGGCACCCATTTCTTGCACTGTTTATTCCCCAGGTTAGGATGGGGAGGAACCACAGATGGTTAGAGAGGACTCATCAGCTAGAACCAAAGTGGCTCAGACATTTCCTCTAAAACCAGGAGGAGACAGCACAGCAGGAAGGGAACAGTCAGTGCTTGGAACTACAAAGCCCCTCTACATGGACCGAAGGATGCTTGCTTTGCCAGTCATCTGGGACAGCTCAGCACAAGGGAGCATCTCCAGCACCATCAGCAGAAGGCTCTTGCTCCCTCCTCAAGGAAGAGCACCTGGTCAATAGGAATTGTGTTAGCTGGGAGAACTGGGGGTCCCGCACGTGCAACAGGAACAACAGCTTCGTGTCAACTGAAAGCTTCCTTTGCCCATCGGGACAGTTCATCCTGCAAAAGGCAATTAAAGCAAAAGCACCCCCACAAAAGCCAGCAGACAAAACTCATTTCCTTTAAGCTTATTTAATGATATTTGAAAGGCTTAAATTTTCTATTTCCCAGATCCTGAAAACAGATTCTTTTTTTAAGTGACCAATATTTAATTCCAGAAACATACAACCTTATCAGCTAAGTCATAAAAGAGCTATTTTACAAACATACATCTGGATAATTAGAACAATAAAGTCTTTTTAGACATTCAAACATGATCAGTAAAAATACAGGATTATTAATAAAGATTTTTGTGTATTTTCTTTCTTTTTTAAAGAATACTTCCAGATTTTCTTTCTTCTCTTTAAAGTAAATCTCTGTTGCGAGTACATGATTGTATGTTGTACAAAGGAAATAAAAATATCCTAGTATGAAGAGAGCTCCACAAGACTTAATTCAAAAGAAAACAGCAGTGTTTTGGCTGCAGTATCCCTTTTGCAGTACATCTGCTTGTCAGTTGGCACCTTTTGGGGAGGGGAAGGAATGAAGGGATTTCTTTGGGGAACAGAGGGAGAAAACACCGGATACCATCAAGCACTGAAATTATAGCTAAGGATCATGTGCTGAAGCATCAGACCCATCTTCTAACAACAGGGACAGTATGTGTAAATCAGAGTATCTATGAGAACACTGGAAATAGGCATAATGCTGTCTGAAAGCTGACCAAAACCATCTGGACTACTTAGCTCTTCTGAACTACATTCCTCATCCTTCTTTCTGATCCCACCTAGAGGATGTTAAAGAAATCTCCCCTCCCTACAGACAAGAAACCAGGGTGATCAAACACCAGCTTAGCATTTGCTCTCCTATCCTATGGGAGAAGTAAATTCCCATTGCAGAAAGTACCCATCTGACTTGTCCATCAACCCGTAACTGCAGAAATCACTTCTCAGAAGGATATGCAAGGATGGCTGCTGTACCACCTCTTTGTTCCCAAGATAAGAAACCCTTGCTCATCTTGTATCTGGGGGAGGAGTGGCTGGGGCAAACAAACCAGAGAACACTGTCCTGCTCTGCTACCCAGTTTGAATAAGGGAATGTACAATCATTCAATCACCAACCAGGGACAAAGTAAAATGGTACATTTGGGAATTGGGATTTGAAAAAGGGCAATCTTATGGCTTAAAGGGAGACAAAACATGAGAATCCTGAATAGTGCATTTCAGTTCCAGCTCCTTCCACACAGTGAGACATGGCCTGAGGTCTGCCATACAGTAGACGTGCTACAGAAGAGAAAGGAATCCCCCATTATTTCAGGTTACTGCTTCCAGATAATGGTTCCCTCACCCCACCAGCATTTGTCTAGGGGAGTAATGCCCCGTTTGTGAGGATGCTCAATGCAGCATAACAAGGCCAGCTGAAACAAAACCAAACAGGACAGAGCACAATTGCCTGTACAACTGGGTTCAAATGGGTTAGTCTTCCCTAACACTCCCTAAAGCTCTCCACAATCCGCTGCTCTGGAGGTTGTTCATTTCATCTGGTACAGTGGCTTCCCTGCCATTGTCACCAGCCTGGCACAAAGCGTGGATGTTTCCCCCCATACATCTTGAGAGGTGACAGAGACAGAACTGCACCCGACCTCCCACTGGATTATGTCCAAAGAGGCATTAAGGGATGGTGGGGAAAATTCCACTCCAGCAGCTCAGGAGACAGAAACGTAAGGCTGACATGGTAACATAAATACTCTGTATTCCCAGGTTTTTCACTGCTGCTACACCTGTAACAGATGGAACAAAGCAGTGGTGGATGATGCTACAAAATGCTTATGCAAAGGTGAAAAAGTCAAGAGGCAGCATGGGCAGATTGCTCCCCCATGGCTCATCTATAGGCTATGTATATGCTAACAACTATATGTTTATTGTGCTGTATGTTGCCCACCATGAACATTGAAATACCTGGAGAAAATCAGGGAAGCAGGGATTTTGCCTTCAGTTACAAGGAACAAGTATTAAATAACCAGGCCTTTACAGGTCCCATCTTTGCTGGTCTTCTAGCATACTCTTAAAAAGCCAGACTGACCTTTCCATAATAGAGTTCAGGGGTCATTTTCAATCAGCCATGGAAGCCTGCTGGGAAGCTTTTAGGCAGCAAAGGCCACAGTAACTGCTCCTGTTTCTGGAGTGTGTAGAGCCAGGCAAGCATCATCCAGCTAATGAAGGGGAGCTGGGGGAAAGTGCCTCAGAAACCAAGTCTATAGCCCAGTTCTCTTTCTGGCCAGATCACATAAAAGATGCCACATCAGCATGAAGTAGCCTGGGGCTTACAGGGAGAAGTTCAGATGATTATAACCAAAGGAACTGTATGGCTGAAGGTGAGGAGGGAGGATACCAGCCATGAAAGAATGGAAGTGCTTGGCTAATACTGACAGTATACTCATGCAGGTACAACAGGACAGGCCTTGGTGGGTCCCAAGGAAGAGGAAGCTCCTGCCAGCCTGGAGGAAAACACTTTGGCTTGTGTTGGCAGTGTAATGCTCTGCTGGTGAAAAACAATACTTTGTGCAATTGGCTCTTGAAACAAGAGAAACTCCCCCCTAGTCTGTAAGGGCTCACTGCTCAGGTTTCACATCAGGCCCAAAATCATCTCTAGTCAACCTCTGTCAATCTTTAAATGAACTTATCCCTTGCATGTTTCTAATGGGACAAAAAAGAACTATTTTCTTCCTATGTGAGTAGACAAAGGACAGAACCCATGTCTTGGCAGTAGCTAAAGAGAAAGCGTGTGTTTGAAAGGAGCAGGGAGTATGATCTTTATGCTGACCAAAGACAGACTTGATGCATGCAGTGATGCATGCAGTGATGCAAGCAACACTATGGCAGTTCTGATTTGTTAATGGGATTTACGGGTTTGGCATGCAGCTCAGTTTGGGTTCACTAAACAGTTTAAACCTTAGAAAGAGGGTGTAAAGAGACTGCCTTACACAATTTCCACTAGCAGTCCTATTCAGTGTCTGAGAATGGGGACAGCTTGAACCACCTTACGCCAAGCAGGAACTGCCTGCCCTAGGACCGGCTCCACAGCAGAGGCACAGCCAGCTTAGGCTGCCCGGTGTTATCTCTGCTGGTAGTCTGATACCTGCATCTTATTCCCAGACTGGAAGGAATTCCAACAACAAAACCCATTAGCACAGGCCTAAGGAAGTACCAGGGAGCTGCTTCAGCCTCCTTTGTTCTGCACATCTCTGTTTCAGTGAGAACACATTGGCACAAATCAGTTCAGGACAAGAAAAAAAACCAACCACAACCAAAATCAAACCCCAACCCCACCCCCCCCTCAAAAGAAACCCCAACCCCACCCCAAGCCCTCAGCAAGACATACTTTCAGGTACTAAAACTTACTGGCCCTATAATCAGCAGTACCTGTGGCTAACTCAAATGGCAGCCCTTATTCATTCAGTAGTGAATCAGGGGCAGCTCTGCCCCGTATCTTTGAAACACTTCTGGGTTTGCTTTATTCTTTTTGATCCAGAGAAGAGTTACAAAAGTGCTGCAGGTCCAAGTATTTTTATCACTTTACAAAGGAGACAATGATCAAAGCCAACAAAGTCAAGGAAAAAATTAAACCTATCTTTCTCCTCTCCCAGTTTAATCTTGCATGTCAACAAAGGAGACCCCTAATGGGAGAGGGGGATAAAGAAAATCTGCCCATCTGAAGTGCCTGGCTATTTAGCGCATGGAAAATTCTCGTTACACATTTGGTGACGTGAGCAGTTCCCATGCAATTGGTGAATACAGAGAGTTCCAGCCACAAGTCATCCTAACACCTTCATAAGTAGCTCTTCGCATGGCAGCTTGATTGCCAGCAGGGAGTGCAGAGTCCAGTCCAGTGAAGATACACTTGCACATAAGCACACCCTCTCCCCTCAGACCTGACCTTTGGTTCAGGAGCAGTGGCAGGCAGGGTGTACTGTATGCAGAGGGCTAGAACTGTCACTACCCAATTAAAATAGAACAAACAAAAAAAAAGAAAAAGCAGATTAAAAAATTAAAATGTGCTTTTGATACACGGAATGAAGTCAAATAAATACATTGATTTTTCTTCTTTTAATGTCTAAATACATTTTTATATCCTACACCCAAAGCTCTGTACATTTGGTTTGGTTTTTCTGTTCTGAAAGATGAATTTCTGCGAGCAAGGAGAGGAGCAGAATAGAATAGACTCCCTCACTGACAAGATAGTGCAGATGCCCCACAGGAAAAGCACCCCATGCCCACTTTGCTAGAGTATGGTTCACGTTTGGATGGTCCAAACCCTCTTGGCTCAGAGTCCACAGGGAAGACAGCGGGTGCTGCGTCCTGATGCTCTTCATCCAATCTTCAGCCATGCCTGAAAACATGACTAGCTTTTGTCTGAAGGAGGAAATAAAAAGGAGGGAGAAAAAGGGTTGTGAGAGGGGGATGCAATGAGATGAATGCCTAGAACACCAGTACTAGCAGAGAATGCGTGTTATACGAGAGACAGCACACCCATTTAGCCTTAACACCTTTGTCAGCAATTACCTCTCTAGGATGCCTAAAGCCAATTTAAAAAGCCCCATGGCAACCACTTCACACAGCATCACAGAGACCCCAGAGAAAGAAAAAGACAGATTTTAATCGTTTTACACATGCAGAAATCTTCCTTTGGGACTTTACATCAATCTAGGCTTCTTTGAAAGAGAAGCCGTACATCCTGAGATGTAGATCTTTGGCAGGTAGGGGTGGGACTGCTTGTAGCAACCTTTTCAGAGGAAGGAACAAGCTCCTCTGCATATGAATCTCAACGGATTCAACTGACCTTTCCTGCCATCAGCATGGTCTCAGCCCTGTGAGAGCTGCTGAAGTAGGTGAAACCTTCTTCATGTGTGTGATAAACACTGTGCTCTTTGTTTAATGTCTGAAGCTAACGTGGTACACGCTACCAATTATAGACACGCTGGTTGCGTACCTGAGTGCTCTCCTGTGGAGGCTGATCCAGCCAGCCCTTGGCGTCGGAGAATGGTGTAGTCTTCCTCAACCTCCTAAAAAACAAAAACCCAAAAAACTCAAGTGGCCAGCATCTTTATCAGGCCTTCTACTTGTATGCAATATTCCACTTTCTTCTCAGATTTCAGTTAAATTAAAGGCCAGCTACTGACTTAACATGTTGGTATGCTTCATACATCAGGATGCTATGAACCTCCTATAGCAATGGTTATTATGCATACAGAATCCCCATCACATACAAAAAATCATTAAAGCTGAAAACACTGTTATTGGTCTACTGCAACTTAGCACCTTCATTTGACACTGGCAGCAGCATGTGACAGATTTGATAAGTCTTTTCATGTCAGGAATTCATATTCCTTAGGCCAGAGGCCCCTTCAAAACTCCACTGCTGCAGACTTGCATCAGTTTTGTCCTATCCCTTAGGAATCTCTCCAAGTTCAAATCAAAGCAATATACATACCCGCTAGCTCTAGCAGAACTACTTGCCTCTTGTAACCCACAACTTTATGCAAGCAAAACACCACCAAGATTCTGCTTTAACAGTTTCCAGAGATAAGAGCCAAAGACAAAAAAAGGCATGGCTGCCTTTTTCCAAGCTCTTTACTGATACAAAACCTAAGGAATACGAAAACCCCAATACTGCAAAGAGAAAGGCAGAGTACCTTTAACTTTTCAAGGTCATCCTCTATCTTCTGAATATACTGCATCATCTGCACACGTGACTCTATAGAGAAGTGAGGGCTTGCTACAAATGAGCAGGACTCTTCCACTGCTCCCCAGCGTGAGGCCATCATCTCCTCAGCAAAGGGGGAGCTTCCTCCATCTGACTGGGTGTCCCGTGGGGAAAGTGGCTGCTGCTGTGCAGAGTCCAAAGAGGCACGGCCACCTGCGGTGCACTGGAGGACCAGAGATGATACCTCCTCATCTGTGGAGCTCTCCTGCACTGTCCCATATCCGTCGAGGATCAAATAATTTCCTGTTAAGGGAACAGGTTTTTACTAACACCTCCAGCTCAATAATCACCAAGAACCACGGAACTAGAGTAGACAGCTTAAGCAGACTTTAAGGAAGATTAGTGGTGAGAGGCCCACCTCCAAGGACATTTTAAAATGGGTAAGCAAATGCATTTGTGAACACTACACAGAACAGTGATTATATCAGACCAGACTGGTTTGGTTCTGAATTGGGCTTCAGAGATTGTGGCAGGTTTCTGGACTGCAGCTTGAGAATTACATGATAAGATGAGCTAATCATCCCCCTTCCTGTTTTTCCTAAATGGGTATTTCTATTATGATGCCTGGAAAACCTGCACTTACACTAATGGCACCTGACAAATCAGGCTGCTAGATTTCCACTTGCTAGCTATGGCACTGAGGATGCTTTTAGACCGGTTAGCCTGAAAGCTCAGCTTGCTGATGACATGCTAAAAGACGAAGCAATTAGAGATAGAAATGTTTTCACAACCTGTGCCTAACACTAAGATTATGGTAAATTTCTCTACAGTATTCCAGCAAAGCTAACATGTGGAGTCTGAACTGACTAAACCCAGGCCTATCTAATTTTGATGTCCCTGCACAGTTAAGAAAGTAAACAGCATAAAAGATGACAAATAAATTAGGTGCTTTGCATTGTTAGCTCAGTTTTAATAATTTAAAACAGCTCGGTAATTCAGGGGAAGAAGAATTGTTTTCAATATGGAGTTGGAAGGCAGCGTTCAGACAGTCACAGATTGGCTTATTCACGTTGACAGAATCCAATTTGGAAACAAAAGCATATTTATGATAAGAGATCTCAACACCAGGAGTTACACAGAATCTAGCTAGCTACTTCTACTACAACAGGCACAGGAGATAAACCTCAACTTGTGTCCTCAATTTAGTGCAGTGTCACCATGCTGGCTGATTAAAACTCACAGGGCTTTCTAAACACAGAATAACAACGAGTTTTTAAGAGCTTCAGACTGGGGTGAGGTCGCAAGACAATTACAGTGCAACGCTATACCCCAAGTTTCTTTTCTGAAGCTTGAGCAGGAGAAGCCAACACAGTATCTACAAAACAGCATGAGTCATGAGGACTCTGTGTGTACAGACTAAGGAAGTACTTTGCCTTCAGGGAACACGTCTTCCATACAGATCCTAACAGACACTTGAGGGATAAAGTGGTCCAGTGGCAACTGCAATCATTGTGCCCAGTGCCTCTGTAATTACAGTCTGTTGCAGTGTATTAACCCCACAGTATTTCAGCCTCTGCTTTCATAAAATAGAGAATTAATTAGGTACATATTTGCACAGCCCTTTTCAGGGCTAAAATGACTGTCAAGGGCCAAGAGTTAACTTTAAGTGTCCTATACCACATAAAGTATGAGAGGAAGTCTCTAATACTGAATCTGGACAGACTGTCCCTCTACGAGTGAATTCAATATGCTCACCTGAGATCCGTATTTGCACATCCTCTTCCTCCTTCCTTTCCATTAATTCACTTTCAGATGGGTTCTCATCACTGTGAGCTTCTCGAGCATCAAAAAAATGCTCCCCGCTTTCATCAGCACCCACCCCTTCCAGCTCTGCAGCTGACATCTCCAGATTCATACTCATGCGGTCTAGTGCTAAGTTACTACTCGATCTGGGGTCTCTCTCTATCAGCTGCATGGCATCTCCTGAAGCTGGCGAGTCAGCTGAAGTCCGGAGGCCATAACTAGCTGTAGACTCATTAGTTCCGGTTCTTGGAAGCTCTCTGTCTGCTCCAGGCTGGTGGAATTTGTTATTCTCAGGGTGCTGTAGTCCAGGCTCGTTTCCACTCTCCGTTTGGGCTTCTTGAGAAACGGTCCTAAACCTGGGAAAGCGCTGCCGGTCTTCGAGGGTCCCCTTCTCAGAGAAGCCAAGCTGCTGCACCAACAACTGCTTCAGCAAGCCCACTGTAAGTAAAGATAACATTCACAAGGCTGCACAGATCATAACCTCCCTAACGGTCATTAAACCAGGCTACCCTTTCAAAGAGGTGTATCTTGTAGCAGCCAGCCCTCTCATTGCTCTTGGCAGGAAAAACAGGGATAAAAATAGGTATATCAGGTCTGAAGCCTTCCTGCACATTTTACAAGCGAGAGCAAATGTGTCAGTACAAGTTCCATCTTGCTTAGGGAAAAAAAATCACCTACTGAGATTACCCAGCAACTGAGCTGGAGTGCAGGTGAGTGCAGGTGAGTGCATAGGTTTTTCCCAAGCCCCCCAACCATGGCCATAATAGGGGATTCCCACTGGAGAAATGAGCATATTGAAAATATTCCACTCAACTTTGAAATGACAGATTCAAAAAAGAAAAAAAAAAAGATACTGAAGACACATTTTCCCCTAAAATGTCATGCAAATTTATGCTTGTTTGAACTTCAACCCACATTCCTTTAGTTCTCAAATTATCCCAACCCAACACTTCGTATTAAGGACACATTGTTGAAAACAAAAATGCGATGCTGTCAAGAGCATTCGAACACTCTTCATTCTCACCATATAACGCTCATGTAACACCCAGGAAAAGCTATGATGTCATACAGCATAACAGTCACTCATCTAAGTGGAAGGCTGTTGTCAAAATGTGAGTGACATTCTGCTGCTGTTAGAGGGCTGCTCTTTTAAGTCTGAATAGTCATGAGATGCTAGGGCACTGTCTTCGCATACCCCACAGACTAAGATTATCTTAGCACTGGTCTCTGAAAACAAGTACCAAGAACATTCATACAGCATTCAGAATTAGAAAAGCACTTTGAATCCTGTAAGGAGGAGAAACATAAATGGATCAAAGGATCTGATGGGAACTATTACATAGCAGAGAACTGTTGTTTAGTTGTACAGAGAGACAGAAGAAAGAATTTGGGCTAAGGAGATGAAGCCTCTGCATTCTGGTAAAAGCAAGTAACAGAGAAGCAATACAGACTATTCCCTTCAAGTAAAACTGAGGGACTTTGTGTCCTTTCAGAATTGCCAAGAGGAGATACATGGATTAATGAATTCATTCAAATTTTAGGAAGTTATATTTAGGGATTGCACTAGATCTGATCAAGTAGGTTGCATGGCTCTGCATCCTTCCTCTGAAAGGAGGTATGCCAGAGAACAGAGGAAGTGATTCAAAATCTTCTATTACAGAATCTGTCCATCCGGAGAATTTCTTTACAGCACACACAAGTGTTGAGCTAATTATAGCCCACCACATCCCATGTCCTCAGGAAATCTGAACCTAGACTTTGTCAAGCTCAAGTATATCCCATATGTTTGCACGGTACAAAAACCCATGCAAAATCATGTTCTGCTACTCATGCAACCTCTCCTGTTAGGCTCCAGTGCTATGAAAATAAGTCCATGGGCTGTCTTTTTACATCCAGCAATGGCACTGTAAAGCACTGCATAAGTTCTGCAATATAATTTTGTCATCAAAGTACTTTGTGGCCAGTAATTAACAACTCATTACTACCATCATTTTATACATGGGAAAACCACAGAAAAATGAGATGATTAAAGCCAAAGGAAAGGGCGGTATATGAACTCAGGACTTAGAATTCCCTGCTGTCAGATTCACTTTGGTTTGCTATGCTGTGATCTACAGCACAGAGAGAATCGATATTTAATAGAAATGGGCTTTATTTTAGCTCATTGATTCAGATGGTTGACCTAGTAATGTCCATCTCCACACCACGGCCCAACCAGACACTGCCCACAGATACTTACAGTTCCTTAACGCATCCAGTGCCCACTGCCCTTCTGATACGGAAGATAAGCTGGTGGTTGTGTGTTCATAGCATGCAGAAGAATCTTTAAGTGTCAGGTCTGCCTGCTGCACTTTATCAAACTGTCCTTCTGATGCAAGGAGACTTTCTACCTTGGACTTTTCAGACATGATGAGTGAAGAAGACTGAGCATTCAGTATTAAGGGAGATTCGAGGCCCAAATCTTTATCTAGGAAACAGAAAACACAGACTCAGGTTAAACAAACTGTGTCAAATTTGATGATAAACTGCAGAAAATTCTGCTTCCCACAGAAATCTCTGAAAACACTGAGAAATACAGTCCTTGAGCATGGGCTTGGTAAAAGGCCAATTCTTTGGAGGGGAAAAAAGAATCTTTACCAGTAATTTATAAACCAGATAGAAACAGTAAAAGGTACATTTTCCAAGAGGCTCGGTATCACTTCTCCACATGACTTGTAATGAAATCATTTGTTTCCAGGAATGTCAAAGCTACCAAGAGATCCCAATCCACAAGGAGTACACCTTGGCGTATTTGCACTCCATGTGCAAATCTACTGATACAATTCATCTGGACCAGGGCTTTACCTGGACTTTGCAGGCTACTGGCAGGAATGTCATGCTGCTCTTTGAGCTTCTGCTGTTCTTCTTCTTCACGCTCTTCTCTGCAGGGAATAAAGAATGAACACGTTCTTTTAGTCACACAGATCTGAATCGCTGCATGAGAATCCATGCTCTGGCTGGCAATCTTTGAGCAGGAGAACGGGTACCAGACAAAGAAAAACCAGCCCTTCTTCCTCCAGCTACTTTTACTTACTCGCCAGGTCCTGACTGTGGTAATGGAATCACTCTTCTGGTATTCCCCATTTTTACAGTCCCTGCCATCTGAGCTATAAGGTCCTGCCATCTGCAGCAGAAGCATCAAATAAAAACATGCAAGATGTGAAGCATAATGAATAGTTGTCTGTTTAACATCTCTTAAATCCAGCTAACATTATTACTGCTTTTCTTACAACAGAAATAGATTTTTCCTTTCTTTCTCAATCCTGTTACATTCAATTCCTGCAATACCTTGCAGCCACCAGTGAAGCACCACAGTGTAATGCTCACCTCACCAGGATACAGATGCAGGATTGTTTTAGTTACTTATCTCGCAGTCAGTCATGTAAGACCAGAATTGCAAAGGGAAGTAACAGGTTTTTTAAAGTCAAAAAAGGGTCAGGAGCGAGCCAGACAGCAAACAACAACAGAAGCACTAAGTGTATGTACAGGGTGGCTTTTTAAATACATGTTTATACATACCCTCCCCCTGCTTCTTATGAGTTGGGAGAGACTATCCTTGGATACTTCCAACACAGGCCAACACAGCTGCATTTTCAGCTATGCTGAGAGAAGGAACTCAGGTAACTCACAGACACCTGCACCGTTACTGCAGGCAAACAGATGTAAAAGACCTCTCAAGTACCACAAATCAAGCAGCAGCAGACGGAACGGAACCGATTACTTACACATTCTTTTCTGACACAGTCTGTGCCACCAATTCATAAATATGAGCGCCATTTTCTGACATGGAGATGACGAAGAAAGCTTTGTTATCTGAAGCAACACAGGGAAGGAAGAATTAAGCTAGATGCCTTGCCCCACATAGCTTCCTAAAATTGCCCCAAATACCCCCATCGAGAAGCAATAAAAGAAGAGTCAATGAGATAACACTCCAATGGGATAATATGCAGACATCAAATCCTGCCCTACCCAGGAAATTTGCCTATTAGTCCTGACAGAAAAGAGCCATTACAGCCCAAACCGTTTTGAAACAGATTTAATTCTCCTCTTTTCCTTCTTACTAATTTCTAGAGCACCTTTCATCTACTACAATCAGAGTACTTTAATTTAGAAGTCTATTTAAAACTCAAGCCAAGCCTATTACTGACGCAGAGAAGTCAAACAGCTCATACATACAAAGTAAGACATTGGACAACCAAGAATTAAGCCTACACATTTTCTCATGTTCTACTCTGAAATTCTAGGCAAAACCATCCATCAACTGATCTTCTCTTCAGTTTTGGCTACCTCTCTTGCTTTCTCAATTGGTTATACTGACCTGTTGCCACCTGACGAACCAGAACAGTGTTCAGTTTGATGATAGGACTGAAGGTGTGTTTACTGTCAGCTGTTGATGCCAAGATTTTACTGTGACACTTCAGTACCAGTTTATCATCTTGTTTCTGCAACAGGACCAGAATGTCCTCCAGGAGCAGGGTGTAGAGATCTGCATGGGGTGCAAAAGAACCCAGAAGGAGTTAAGGAATTCATAGTTTCGTATCCCACCCCTGCAGAAAGAAAAGGGCTGCATTTTTGATTACTCATGCAGAGGCAGTAATCAGTGCTATGCCATTCTAGGCAAAGCTTGCAAATTTTCCTCATGAAAACTACATCAGAAAGCTACAGATGGAATTGGATCATCTCATGACTGACTGCTGTGTCCCTGCATGGCCTTAATGACACTCCAGCACATTTCACAATTGACAGGAATAATTTAATCAGCTCTGAGCAACACAGAGGCATTATTACAGGTGGCAGTAAGAACCGTAACTGGAAATGGCAGAAATGCTTTCTCTTTCTCTCCTTGTCACCAAAACCACACAAACCCAAGTCAGTCACTTGATGGAACAGGACTCACCGATGGTTTTGTCACGATTAACCTTCCAAGTTAGAGGTCCTTCATGAAGCATTTTTCTCTTTGTTAGATCCAAGTTCTGTCACCAGGGAAAAGAAAAAAATAGTATCACTGTGGAATTCCTGTGGAAGCAAGCAATGGTAAAGCATGGGAATGTCAGAGGGAAGGCTAGGACAGGCACGCCAGCTTGGAGATGAGCAGCTAAACCCAGCCTGGAAAAAGAAATGGGCATCAGAAGAAGGGTATGCTTGTAAACCAAACTCTTGAGAGAGGCAAGCGTTATCACTGTTCCTCTTTCACTGCTCTTTTGCAGATGCTGGGAGTCATAGGGTAGAGAATTTTCCTACTAAAGATACTAAGGCATCAGGATGTTATCTGATTGCTAGGAGGAGTTTTTCCAATGAAGCTAGCAGTTCTAGTACTGCAACTGGTTAATGCTTCAGCACTCGATTTGCAAGTCAAGTGTGCCTACAAATGATATACTGATATACAAATCATCCCAATGATCTGGTGGACTTTATAATGTCAATGGATTCCTTCAGTCATTTCAGTGCTTGTGACATTTAGATCTGCAGGCAAGTAGAAGTGACAATTTTCACAAGTCATTCCTTCCAAGTCTCAGAGTCTACAATCAATGACAGCAAGATTTCATAACTGACAGCAAGTTCTTCATTTCCTAACTAAAATGCTTGCAGGTTTATTTGTGGAAGGATCCATGACACAGTTTTACAGGAAAGTCTTCATATGAAATCTTTTTGGCTACATACTGATTTTGGGGAAGAGAGCCGAGTGATAAACAAACAACAGGGAACCTATACAAGACACAAGTTAATCCTGCTCCAAGGATGTGGAGCATTCCATTTAACAGCAGCTGAGAGAAAGAAACCACTTCTCTAACGTAGCTGCAAGGATTTACAGGGGCCATCAAACACTGGGCTTCTAGCACTGGACTTAAGACTTCATTTGGATATATCTGTGGATCTTGCATGCAGATCAGCCTGTGTACAAGCTCCTCTTATAAAGCTAACTGCATTGCAACACCTCATGACTCTCTGAGGCCTCCCTAGTTCCAACAGCACAACAAAGGCTTGCAATCATTTGAGAGATATATCCATAAGACAACTTATGGTCCATTGGATATCTTTTATGTGATAGAGTACATTAGGCTGAGAACCATTAAGGTTTGTTTCAGAGAGTTTACAAGCTTCATCAACACTGCTATATGCAGAAGCAAGTTGTTATATTCACAGAGGTATTCAGGCAGGTAACAAAACTCAGATTTCTGAGACTAATTGTTTAGGTTTTGTACAGAAATATTCATCTCCAAAGACCAACTGATTGTACATCAGAAGACTATAGCAGAAAGTGCCACAAACAGAACAACAGGGCTGCAATCATGAGTTACACAGAGATTGGTTTAATGCTGTCACTCACCCTGAACTCATCCATCATGGGATCCTCAGACTGTTTCAAGGGGGACAAGTCGAGACGACGCTGGTAATCTTCCAAATGCTGCAGAAAATGCAGTGAAGATGGTCATTTTGGTTAGTGAGACTCACTGGCATCAGAATGCAGGCAGTCATTAATACTTCCACACATTCCCAAATGCCCAGGATTCCTCCTCTCACAAGAATACTTGTGCCACAAAACATCTTAAGGCACAATATAAAGTCACTAGTACAGAGACTCGAGGGGTCTTGAACAGCTTGTTGCCCTTCAACTCTCTTCTCCCCAAGCCTTGATGCTCACTCCGTTCACCTCCTACCTGCTTGTTCTCAGCCTCTTTGACAGCCTGGTTCACGTGGTTAAGGATCTGACGACAATGATCTGCTGCTTTCTTCACCTTCTCTTTCTCTTCAGGCAGTTCTGCAAGGGAAAAAGGAAATGAAAGAATGCTTTTCAATAAAGGTTGAAATAATCAGAAATCCAGTGCAGTTTGCTGACCTCAAATTTGAGAAAGAACTCCAATTCGCAGAATAGCACACCAACAAAAGCACTGCATTTCAAAGGCGAAATGACATAAACAGATTTGTGATAGGGGGTAATTCATTCTGCACTGCACAAGGCTCTGGCTTCCGATTAGCACCATTGCACAAGCACAGGACTTGTCATTCTTCCTTTTTGAGGGGCTTGTGGCAACTATTCACTCCACAAACATCAATTTGAGCAGTAGGCTGGGGAACCTGAAAGGTCACCACTACTCCACCCTGGTACAGAGAGTCTTGGAGTAGATAGTTAAGATCAAACACAGCCAGCTAGCCAAAGTCCCAAGATGTGGCAACTGACCACTGGCTGCTGCATTTCCCCCAGTCCTTTTTACTTACTTATTTTGGAAGAGAGAATAACAAAGAAACGTAAGGCAGAACATCCAAAAAATGTGTTACACAGTAACATTTTTCAATTAAATTGCCTGTATTTATTTTAACTGCTTAGGAAAAAAAGGTATCATTCACGCAGCCTGATGATAAAAACCACTATTCCTTTATAGCAAGACCAAACGAGTTATCTTTCCTACCAACATCACTTGATCATACACAGATAGACACAGGTGAACCCCATCCATTCTCACTACCATATGCCACATTAAAGATTGAGTTAACAGGCAAATAAACAAGTACATCAAGGATAATGGAGTATCACATGCTTTCCTAATTATAATTAGAGTCAACTTGTAAATGCACTATAGTTTTTACGAGTAATGAAATTACACTGTGGCAGGTATCTGCTAGTGAACCTGAAAAGCTATTTCGTGCTAGTATTAATCATATTTTCTCTGTTATGGTGGAAACATCTTTCAGAGTAACACATCCTAGCTTGGCTTCACCTTCTGCAAGAACATTAAAACGTTCTGCAGTGATTTAGAGATGCAGCAGATGAGGAAGGAGGGCTACGTTAACATCCTGTTGGTGTCTGTTGTGTAGGAAGGTACTGCTTTCCAAGCTTCCATGCTTCGAATTCTTAGTTGACATTATTGACCTTAAAGAAGAATCAGTTTGTTCTGTCTTACCTGCTTTTATTCGCTCCTTAAAGAAATATGTTGATTTGCCATAAGCCTTAACAGTACAGGAGTTTTACTTAGATTCTATAATGCTTCCCTTTTCTCTAACTTGCTCAGAAGTATACCCTATGTCTAGTCAAGCTTGTTTAAGCAATGGAATAACTTGATAGGTTTTTATTAGATTCTTCATTTTTTTCACATTTTTATGCTTGTAATGGACGATTAAAGATTTCTGTTATTGAAGAGCTTATTCTTTTTCTCTCTCCAATGCATCTACATGGAAATTAGCATTCACTTCAATGTGTTTTTCTCTTAATAGTTTGATTTAGCCATCTTAATGTCCCGAATTCAGGAAAAATGTTTATCAGAGCATATTTATTATTGAAAACCAATTTATTGAAACAAATACATTATCACCTGCAGTGATCGAATTCTTTCTAGTTATTTCTGTTAAGACTCCTGAAATGAGTTAAATATATCTAGAAAAGCACAGGAAGAACAGGCATGCTAATGACTATTTAAAACAATAGCACAAATGCACCTTGCCTCTCAGCCAGCTCCTAAAGATTTGTTGCTAAGAGCATGTGGTAAGGAAGAGCTCTTTTTTCTTCCATTTATTTTTATTCTGATTCTAATTCCAGCCATTGACATTGTCACATACAATTCCACAGTCAGAAATACGAGGATGCAGAGAAGATATTTCTTCCCTTTCATTTGGTTCTTGTAATCATTAAAAACCATTAATAACCCTAATGTATAACCCCCTCCTCTTACATTCTGAAAATACATTTCCATTACTATATGGCAACTCTACAGGTTGGATGGGGTTTGGGGCAACCTGCTCTAGTGGAAGGTGTCCCTGCCTGTTTTAGGGGGTTGGAAGTGGATGAGCTTTAAGATCCCTTCAACCCAAAGCAGTCTGGGATTCTAGGATATGCTTTGAAATCATATTTGTCTAGAAAACCTGCTGAGGTGCATGCACGAACCCTAGAGGAACGGTTTTACCTGTGTACTTAGCAATGTTATCCAGCAGAAGGGGGTACTTAGTCAACCTCTGCATCTCTGTGGGAATGATATCCTTCAGCTGCAACCGTCGACACAGGGGATTACTCTCAGCATCCTAAATTTAAACAGCACAATATCTGCATTTGTCATTTTTATTAAGGCTGTAATTACCTGAACATGTAACATCCATTCATCACACAAACATCTATTACTTGACTTTCCAGTAATTAAATACAAGACAAGAAATGCCAAGATCTATCATTCAGACAACACATCCCCTCTCCATGTGCAATTACATATAAGAAAGGCTCATCACAAAAGCAGCAGCTTCCTTCCCTCATTACTTCACAGAGGCCTGGTACCATCTCCAATCAATCTCAATCACCACCATACAGGGAAGACATCAGTGTGGGCTTTCACACTACAGCAAAACTACAGTACATTTTTCAATGTAACCTCAACCCTTGTATTACCAGTTTTCACAGCTTGTGGTAATGAAGATAATGTTCTCTCCTCCAAATGCCACATGTATTCAAGCCCCTTTCCTGGCAGCAGAATAGGTGTATATCATCTGCCTTCTGCCCGTGACATGCATGAAAATTGCACTAAAACGAGCGGTTTTCCCACAGATTATACATCCTTAGGAAACAGCTACCTCAAGTGAGATGCCATCTCCTGCCTGGGACAGCATGTGCTTTCCTGCACCCTATCAGGACATTCTGTGTTCCCCAGAATGAAAGGCTCCTCCCTCCAGAAATGATTAGCAGAGATAAATACAGTACTGGAAATGATCCCAATCTGAAGACAATGTCAGACATGATGTCATTAATTATAACAACTTTATCTACAGCCATTCATTATGCTACCCTGGCCACCAGCCACATCCTCAGGCAACTCCAACCCTCGCATTCAATTCACCTGCACAAAGGTCTGGAAGCGAGAGTCCTTCTTCTGGCGCGACTTGATGACCTCTAGAGCAAAGGGCTGGTTACTGCAGAAAGTGGCAGTTGCAAGTTTCAGCTTCTCCTCTGCTGGTCCACTAAACTGTGCCAGAAAGCAAAGAAAGCCAAATTTAGACACACTCGAGTTCAGTATGTGCCGCATTCAACAGACATTTAGCCACGTAGCACAACTGGTCTTGCCAGGGAAGAAAGGAATTGCTGGCAAGCCATGAGAAGTAACTTCCATCCTGGTTTTAAGGCCTTGCCTTCCTACTGTACTGTGGAACCCCTTGATGCCTCAAACTCTACAGTTCTCCTGTCTCCAGCTTTAGCACATCCAAACCTTTTCACCAAAGCACTGCTGATTTAGAGGGAGAATACGGGCCACGTCTCCACTGTCAGCCTTAAGGAGAGCAGCAAAAACTGCACCCAGATGAATGACAATTATTTAACAGAGAATTGGGCACCAAAGGTCATCTTGTCTCTCTGGGCCACCTATGTTTAAAAACCAGAATAGAACATTATCTTCTCATTTCCTAAACAAAAGTATTACAAAACCATCGCTAGGGGAAGCAATAGCCATAAGCACGGCTGAGAAATGTGCTGCGGGTAACAGACGGTTAATCTGTTACTGAAACAGCAACTCTTTCCCTTCTGCTACCCAGACTGTGATGGACTAGTAACTCCTGAAAATACTCTAGAGAATGGGGCTTTTTGTTTTATCCACTTGGCCAGAACATCATGCAAGGGCACACAACTATTAGCTTAAGGTCTAGCTTGCTCCAGCAAGTAGTTTCTTGCTTTTCCCTAACACGCAGGAGAACTGAAAGGGTTGGAGGCGTTTCTTTACCAGCCACATCTGATTTTCATTTTCTTCCCTTCTTTTTTTCTGGAATACTAGACAAACTGTGGGATATAAAAAACCACCACAAGAGACTTCAGCATGAAAAGCTCAAAAGAATAAGCAAATCAATCTTCAATCCTAAATTAAGTCGGCTTGAAAACAAACAGCAAACTGGGAGATTCCCAAGAGAGAATTTGCTTTTTCTAAACAGTCTACATCACTCCTGCTCCTGTCACTTGGAGCTCATAAAGGAAGCTAGGAAAGGTTCAGCTACATGAATTCCAGGATTGGAAACGGGTATTTTTACCTATCTTTTAATTGCACCACAGGCAACACAAGACTTAAATCTCAGTGTTACAGAAATAAATTGTGTCATTACATTCTTCCAAATCCTACTCTCACCTTTATGTCTCCAAAATTACCTTTCTACTCTACCCACACAGCACAAGGAAATTATTTGTTCTTCCTTAAATTACTCTTGTCTCGAGTCAAATGACAATCCTGCAAGTTCTTCCTGCCTTTGTTCAACCCTCATTCTCTAGTCTGGTGATGGCTCCATAGAAATGACAGCTCTAAGGCCTTTAGTCCCTATTAATCGGGAATAACCTTCCCAGTTAATCTATATATTACAACTAACCTCTGGCTCTGGTTGCCATTCTAGGAAACATTATTTTCAAGTAGAAAAAAAAAGCAATAAGGTATTTTACCCAGGACAGCAAGTCTTCCCCAATTTGGCCGATAACAGACGTCTCGTTCCTTTTTCGGACGGCTTTCATCTGATCATTCAATGCAACTGAAAAACAAAAGAAGTCCATTTTATTAATACTGCTCCAACAGTTTGCTTGAGTTTCAGCAATTATTTTAAAATTGAAGCTATTCTAGGAAAAGAGTAGATTTGCAATGACTTCAATTAACTTCAAAAAAGAAAGTGTCCCACGACCTAATAAATTTAGCGGAGTATCTAAGAAGATGCTGCCTAACTCCCTTGCACTTCTGCCTCCCCTGTCCTCAAGTGACCCCTAAGAACTTTTCCAATCTTATCTTTTCTGAGGATTTCTGCCTTCTAAAACCATAGGAATAACGTCGAATGCACTTCAATCCACCTGCATAAAATGATACAAGTGATTATTCAGTGGCAGAGCCAAACCCGATTCTGACCAGTCCTTTAGCTACCCAATTAGGAAGGGCTATCCTTCAAAACCACCTGCAAAACATCAATCTTTCCATGTTTGTTTTCATATCCAGTTCACCAACAGCTGTAACATTTTCAGTGTTGACCCATAAAGACCATTCATCAACGCACTGCTCCTTTTATCAAAGCCTGAATCAGCACAAGAGAGTCTGTGCACACAGATAAGAAAAGGCAAGTTATCTGAAACACTGGGCACATGCATTCTTTATCGAGATATCTTTGTAAATCAGACATGGAAAAACAAACTGTGTGCAAAAGGAAGAGGAACAGCCGGAGCATTCCTCCTCAGCTGAAGTGCTTTATGAGGTTGCCTCTTGTTTGAGGGTCACTTGTTTATTTTCAGGTGTTTGCATCCAGGATCCCAGGTGCCACTACAAAGCTGAAAGGCTCTGTATCACCTAGTGTCAGCTCAGCTGCAATTACCGTGAAGCCCGAGGATGTCCTCCAGATTTGAGAAGATCTTCCGTTTGTCACTGGAGTTCAGGATCCCCTCCCGGGTGACACGCTGGTAGAAGACATTATGCAGAACCTTCAGCGTACGGACGTGGGCTCTCTCGGTGTAAAACAGTTCTGGAGAGAGGAAAGCAGGACTGTAAGCACTTACTTAAGGAGATGTGGAAACATGGCTCCAAACAGGAAGCAAACAGAAGTCAGAAGTATGAACTTTGAAAACCTTCCCTCATGAGTACTGCCCTTGCTAGCCCATTATCCATCCTGCTCCAGAACGGAGCCATGCTCTGCTATACTTCCATGTTTGGAAGAACAGAGAAGCCAACTGGTTCATGACTCGTCATTTTCCCCAAACAGTGAGCTCTCAGCAGTTTATACAGCCACACAGAGTGCTCTGCAGGACTGCAAGACCTGAAAATCAGATGAAGCTTTGAAGAGGAAGTTTGGTAGCAGCTTTCCATTCGCATCATGTGCTTCCCAACAGTTTAGGCAGTGCCTGTTGCTTTCCTTTACAGTACATGATACTGCAAACTGGCCTTCCAGTGTCAAACCACTTAATATTGTTTATTTCCTCTCTAAGGACTGGACCAATCTCATCTCAGGATACTTTTCAGTCACATATCCAAGTTTCACACACATGAACTCTGCCAGAAGTAATAGATGGCTACCACTTTGAGCAGATCAATGAAGAAAGACCTAGTTTCAAATGGTAAGAACTTCAGAGCTCCAAAGGACCGGTTTCAGCTTTGTGCTTAGTGAGCTAGGAGAACATCAAAAGCCATCTCACCATTAATTACTTCTTGGCGCTTGATTTCATAGGGTTTCAGGCCCAACAACACTTCTCGGCTCACGAGTTGCTGCCAGTTGGGGGGGTCCATGTCCATGTCAAAATCATACAGCTCATCTTCACTTTGTACATCTGCGAAACCAACACTGTCCATCCTAACATGAAAAAATACATCAGTACTTCCCACTTTAGGCACGGATGTAAGGAAGAAAGAAGAGAAAAATCTAAGTATTTGTAACAGTTGTGCATCATTAGGAATATGCTCTCCATAATAGCTGGAGGCTGTTAGATGTCTGAACCTATAGACATATTTTCTAATTTTGCCGTTTACAGAACAACTAAGAGTGAATAACTGTTCTGGCAGTATTTTCATAGCACTGGTTTCAGTGATACAGATAAAATAAGTCAATTATCGAGGTGGTGAAAGGATAGGATGCAATTTCTTTCATCCATCTAACTGCAGATACAGAGCTAACAGCAATACACAGATTTAAAAAGAAAACATGGAAATCTCAGCTCCTTAATCCATCAATTCAAATCAGCAGATACAACAATCACTACACTTCACTCATAGATCACAGGGTTTATCTGTATGATTCACTCCACCTGTCCTATATATGGATGTCAGTGTCTCATTTCATATATGCATTATTTAGGAAACGGAGTGATCATGCAGACAACGGCACTGGCTCAGAACAATGAACACTACTGCATTCTGCCTTATAACCTATTACCATCTAAACAAATTCAGTGAAGTCTGAACATCTGTAAGCACACTCACTTGCGGAAAGGCTTTGGTGTTCCCATGTCAACCATTCTGCAAAGAACAAAAGACATTATTAGGGAAGCTTATGCAAGAAGACCCCACTCAGACGTTTTGTATCATTTCAGAGTAAAGGCATAACTTCCTATGTAGAACATGTTGTCCATCTGTCAACTTCACCCTGATACATAGCTGTCTACTACTACTGTAGTAGCAGACATAGACCATGACTGCCTACTCCTACCAGTGATGTTTAACACAAACGACTGGATTAAGCTTCAGCAGCCATTGTCACACTAACTCTCATCCACGGCTCAAGCAACCAGAGTACCACAGTTACCTCTCTGATTCTCCCTCCTCCTCCTGCAAGTTTTCCAACGGAGATGGAAATTCAAAGGTATTATTAGGTGTGCGGGGTGTGCCTTCCATACAGTCAATAGCAGGTGGAGCTTCTCCAGTCTGCTTCACACCTAAACAGAAAGCAAGTACAAAATGTCAAGAAAATAGAGCATATTAGAGAACTTTGCAGCCTCTTCATAGCCTTTGGATTCCCAGCCTCATTTCAGCTGGAAGAACTAAATTCCTGGGTGATTCCAGCTGACACTGACTTGTGCTTACGAAAACAGGCACCTCAGACTGTTCTTTTCCTGTTAGATCATCTGATGCCACAATTGAGAGGATCCATCTGGCAACAGTTTCTGGCCTGATTTGAGCCAGAGAATATGCCAGAAAAGATGACTGAGGTAAGGAAGATCATGTCTAATGATATAAAGTTATTTCCTAATTTGCCAAGTTCGTTGCATCAGTCAAGGTCCTTTCCAACCCTACCCATTCTATGCTGCTATGAGCAGAACTGTGCTTTGCATATCCTGTTCACAACACAATCTTTAATCACTCCTCTTTGCTAGTAACATCCTACCTGTTTCACTGTCCTTGCTGCCCTCTGGAGAGGAAAAGGGACCCATTGCCAAAGGAGACATTGGGTTGGGAGGTGGGTAGAGCCCATCTGTTCCTTCACTGGAGGACCCACTCTGGCGCATCTTACTGGAATCTGGTGGCTCTGGGCTAACCGAAGATGCTGGAGGTACATGCTTTAGATGGCGAGGCTTTTGCATTTCCATGGCTCTGCCAACTGAACAAACACAGAGCCATTACACCACTAAAAGAGCTTTTACCTGTTTTCAGCAATGAGGAGAAGCAACATTTCAGGACAAAATTAGGTCTTCAAAAACACGTTTACAACCAAAAAGTTTACTGAGTCCTCTTAGCATGGATTACTAAAAGACAGCAGAGACTTTATCTGGCTTTCAGATTAATATTTAGGGAATATATATCTGCTTGTTTCACATACTTGCACTGCTATCATGTCGACTCGGTCTCCTTGGTGGGCCCAGAATATTAGGAAAGCCTCTTCTCTTTCCTTTTTCCTCTCCTTCTTTCTCTTTCTTGATACTTTGCTGCAGAAAAACAAAGCAAACAGGTCACTCATTTCTTCAAATGCAGTTATTAACTGAGAGAGTGATTAATTCTTTAAAACAGTGGGAGTTTGGTACAAGAGAGTTTTATTTCTAATAAGTTATTGAGAGGTGAACATCCTGCAGCATCAGAGGCAAGGACAGCCTATGGACACACTATGAATGGCATAACACGGTTAGCAGCAGGGAGCCACAGTACCTGAAGAGATATATCTGTTATAAGCAAAAACTCATACAACCTCTTTTTAACTTAGCAGGAACCACTCTCCTCCCTAGGGTATGAGACTAATTCAGAACAATGACTAGCACCTTGTTTCTCTAGGGCACAGCATCTTCTGGCTCCAAGCCTCCATAAGCATACAGACTCCTATCTGGGAAACAGAAGTGCAACATATCTTACTGGTTCAGAAAGGTTGTGAATGCCTGAACTAACCTTTTTGCACTGTCAGTGCAGAACTGCTTGTGACCATCTTAACATTACCAAAGAAGCTGGAATGCTGGTGAAAATAAGTAGCTCCTGTGACCACAGACACCCCCATATTGTGGGAGACAACTGAATACACCCACAGAGATGGAGTTTTAGTGTCAACATTCATTATATAACTGGAAAGTGTGGGCGGCAGGAAAAGCAGCTTTCCTGCATTGTGAAGCATGAGGTTTTGGGCAACTTTCTTAAGAAGAAAACTAAAGCAGACAGGCCAACAGCCAGAGTAGCCTTAATGAGATACTCATCTGATTCAATGTTGTATCAATTGTAAGAAACATTTCTCACCCCAAGTTTTAATAGGGCTAGAAATGTGAAAACCAAGCAGCTTGAATTCAGGCCTACAGGTAAGTGAAAAAAGAAGGCAACTCCTTTCTAATTCATGTGTCTGAGAACAGATGAACAACCCAGTTTCAGCTCTTAGGTTTTCTGTGCAGCTCAGTAACCCCAGATCCTCTTAATGCTGCAGTGAAGACTGTAAAGTCACACCAACTTCCGATGTGTCATGCAAAAGTGGATCCTGAAATCTAACAAAGCACACAAGATGGGCAGCTTTAAACAAATGCACTCGGGTCACAACGCTACTACCTTGATCTTTGGCAAGAAACCAATACGGCCACGCTTCTGCTCCAGGTTCCGAGGTTCTTTAACTTTGACTCCGAGGTGTTTCATGTATGTAAGAATCACATACTGCATTGTGGAACTGCCCAACACATTAAAAAACAAAGAAGATGGAGAGTAAGGAGAAATGTCAAATGCAAACTTTCTGTTGAGAAATTAACTCTTTTTAGTTAAAAGAAGTTGGCAAGTTTGGGGGTTTTTAATACAAAACAAACTATCACAGACAAGGGAAAAGACTCAGCTAATACCAGCATTTGCTCTTTTTGTAAGCAAAAGATGGAGTATATAAGCCTAGGAGGTAAATTAATTTTGAGCAGTACAAAGAAAGTCCTAATACCAAATACATACTTGAATTCATATTATAGTTTTGAGTTATTGTTGAAACTTAGCAACAGTAAAAGGTATGGCTGATGTAAAGAGTATAGTAAAAGCTACCCAGTTTGTACACAAAGTGAACAAGGAAAGGCACATACATAGACCAGACTGAAAGAGCTACAAGACAAAACCAAAAGAAACACAAACTCTCAGTGACAGGTCTGAAACAAAGGCAACAAACTTCAGAATCAGAAGGGATCGAGAGCAAGATGTTGATGATCTGAATTCCAATTCATTATGCCGGGGGGTTTAGAAAGAAGAGTTTGTGGCTATAGCCAGCAGAGGGCTGTCTTATGCTGCTCAGCAGAACACAGCAGAGCCAGCAGTGGGGCTCTTAACTTCACAGACAAGACTACGCAAGTTCTATTACCTCTTGTCTTCTTCCAAGGGCTGAGATGTCATCCTAGAAACAAGAAAGGAGACTCAAAAACCAATTAACACCCATTCACACCCACCCAGAGCATCAGCTGCTGTGTTCAAAGCATCCTTTCGAATGTCAGCAAGTCCCAGGAGCAGGTGAGGGGAAGGAAGGCTCATTCAGCTTACATTAGACGTAAAACATGGGTTCTGAAAGGGACTCTGATCTAATAATGCAGAAGGTCACAATGACAACATTACCTCTGCTATTTGAACAGCAGCCTCCTTGAAAACATACAAGGACTTTACCTAGATATTAGCTTACTTTTGGCTATCATTACCCAAACATACATTGATAGCAAGCAGGGGAAACAATGTAAATGTAGTGATGCCAAGTTGCTTCTATTTCCTAATCCCTTAACTGTTTTTAGGTTCAGAGTAGAGTCTTTTCTACCCCCACAATTAAACCTGCTGTTACTCACAAGACTTCCTCAATTTTAGCAATAATCTGTTCTGCACATGCTCTTTCCTTCTCCATCGCAATCCGGTCACGAACTCTCTCTGCATCCAGCTTGGTTAGCTCTCCTTCTGCCAGGGTCAATCCCATACTACGTTTCTGCCTGAAAAATGAGGAGAGGAAGCATCACTTGAACTTGAGTACTGACCTGTAACAAGGAAAAGCAACCTCCTGACATTCTGAATGTCAAACAGGTTTCATTATTGGTTTCTGTATGAAAATGTTGAAGTCATGACATTTCTCCATAACATCTGTGCTCACTGTTAAACTTAGCTAAGATAGCCTTTGGAGAAATGATGTTGTATGGTATTTATCAAGAGAGGTAGCTATTGCAAGGGTCAAGAAAAAGTAGTTACTCTTTTTGCAGCATCCCAGGTTCTGTATTTGAAGTATATACTTGAATTAAGACATTTTTAGGTATAAATGATCACTTGTCTTGGTCTAATGTCTCATGTTGGCACTGAGTTCTTACAACTCCAGATGAAAGGGCATACTAATTATCAAATTCTATTATATGCCCATGACAGCCTTCTGAAGTGAAGTCTTCTGTGCCCAAAGAGGAGAGAGAAGGGAAAAAGGAAAATTAAGGAGGAAAAAGAATAAGGGAGATAAAAGCTGACAGCAAACACAACGGGTACAAAGGATTTATATCATCTCACCTAGAGAAACAATGTTCTGAAATTGCCTCAAACAGCCTCGAGGAATGAAGAATCAAAGCTCTAAAACTGATTTTGCAATTACTTTGAACACAGTGTCAAAAAACATTCAGGAACTGGTCACAGGGTGACCCTGGAGGCCCTCTCCAGTGGCATCCTCCTATTCAGTCCAAGATGAATTACTATGTCCCTTCAGTTTGGACTTCCTCTATGTAGAACACGCTGACTGAAGGCAAGCATGAACTAAAGGAAATCTACATTGGTAACTCCTGTTACCTGAAATCTTCCAGATTCCTTTGAACTTCTGGACAGACTTTATCTTGCATAGTTTGTATAAACTGACGATGAAGCTCTTCAGGAAGGAGCTCTGGCCTTCTTCTGTCTGTAAATCAGAACAGATGATAGATTACTCTCTAGGACTGCCTCAGACAGGAGAAACACAGGAAGAGGTAACCAAGGCAAGAGCATCCCTACCTAGTTCTAAGGAGATTTCATCTGGAACTGGAACTTTCAGGTTCTGCAAAGGAAAAGATCAGCTGGGAGAACAGACACAGCAAACACCACCCCAATAAAACACACAGTACAAACCACACAAGAAAATCCCCTCACAAACTCATGTCACACAACCTGAACACCTGATGGTATAAAGGGGGAGACTCCCATTTTGAATATATATTATATTACAGAAGGATTATATTACCTAAAAACATGGTTCTAGCCTCTGCTACACTATCTGGTAGACCAGTTTAAGACAGCAGACAAGTTTCTCAGATTTTCCAACAGATACATAAGATTCCCTAACCCTTGTAATAGCTACATCAATATATGCAGCAATTATTAACTAAAAGACAATGTATAATAGCTAGAGCTTGCTTACATATTAAAACCCTGCTTCTTCTACCAGACAACACATTCGCTGTGATTTATTGAGTTACCAAGCACCTATGGCTGTATTTTGCCACATTCATTGGCAACATCTAAACAAGGAAACCTTTTTATTTTGAAGGACTTAAATAACTCCTTCGTTTTTTCCAGTGCAGGAGAGAGGAGAAGGGGAAAAGTCAACTTGCTAGATATGCTTGAAAGTGAAAGAAACGACTGGAACATACTGCAGCTCGGTCCAAGAAGAACTGGTAAAACTCCAGGAAGACACGCCGAGTCTCTTTGGAGTTGGTCTGCTTGTACAAGTCTGTGTAAAGGTAGCACAACTGTGGCAAACAGAGGGGAAGAAATTATTAGGTGATACCAGTAGAACTCTTCTAACACCCCTAACTCTGAGGTTTTGTTCAAGTATTTCAATGAGTTCAGTGTTGGTGGACTGAAACTCTTCCTAACTACTTTGAGCCACCTAGATGGCTCAGGTAACCTCAGCTTGGCTGCCCTGGTAATCAGCAAAGAAGGGAAGAGTGAGGGTGGGCAGGAAGAGAGGAAGGGGGATCAAACCTTCCCCATAGAAAACTGATCCCACCTCCTCAGGGTACAACTGAATGCTTTCAAGAGCTAAATCCTTATCTGTACGCAACTAAATGTAAGGGAAGCTCTTTTCATGCTTCTCTTCATTTATCTGAAATACTCTCAGGCCCGCACAGGTTCTGCATTTCTCTCCTTGCCGACACAGCCATGTCACTGACAATGCTATATAACAAGGAAATCCTGATAACACTGGTTAAGACTACCAATTTGGGCCACGACAGCAATTCCAGATCATCTTACCAATGCTGCAGGGTCAAACTGGGACACCACATGATGCAGAAGAACAGCCAGGTGAGCTGGGCGAGATTTCAGGAGCTCAATGTTTTGGAAACAGCTGCACTGTCCATTAATCTGTAGAGAGGCATGGAAACTATGTCAATTATTCAAGAAAGCCACTGGTAGAAAACCCAAGAAGCTTTGTTCCAATAGCTCAGCTCCCTCCTCGTTTGTTTAATTGAAACTGATCAATTCCAGAACCTTAGTGATGCCATTCTCGCATCCCAGAAAGCGCTCCCGAGCACTGAGTACAGTATAATGAAATATAATCCAGAGCAAAGGACAGCTAAAATAACTCCACATAAGTATGTCAAAAGCCATGGCAGCTATACTGCTGTGACAGCAACAGAAGATATCAAAGATGGCATACTGTTGAATGAGTAATTCTGGTCGAGGGAGGAAAGGGGTGGCTAAAAGTCATTCCCACCTGCTCCTGTTCAGTGTCAAAGTCATCATCCTCTGCTCCAATGATCTGAGGCACCACTCGGGATAAAGGACTTCCAACACTGGACTGGGAATCCTGTGGTGAGTCAGAAGTAAGGGAAAAGAAGGGCACGGAAGGGAAGGAAGAAATGTACAGGGCGATTTCACTCTTGGCACAGTAAAACTTCTTTACCAGGTTAGAAATACTGACCTCAAAACCCAGTGGAAATCCATTTGTCTTTACTCAACCTTGCCCAATTTTGCAGCTACAAGATCCCCTTACAAATGCTTCTCCCAAGTTACAAGCACTCGGAAAAAGATTAAATCAGATGATTCAAAACCAACTGCATCATATACAGACACGAGCACATTAAGCATGTGGCATATGACAAATGCCATCTTAGTACAAATGGAGAAATACAACTTTCGAAAGTCAAGCAGATGAGGGGAAAATCATTTCAGAAGCCATCCTAAGGAAGGTAATATGTTCAGATAGGTCTGCACTTCCTGCCAAGTTTCACTTCTACCTAATCCTGAGCCCATAACTGACAATGCCAGCCTCATAATGACCAAATATCCTAAAGAAAAGACTTCATCATTTACTGCTGGACTCAAGGAATAAAGTATGTACAACGGCTCTACCTATTCTAGGTCCAGCTGTTTTACTGCTGATGATATGTTTCTCAGCTCTAAATGTGCCTGCTCTTAAGCTCCATAAACATTTACTCAGCTAATTAACTTTCCCTGCACAATTTTAATTGCATTTTAATTTCTAAACCAAAGTTTATGCATGCTTCATCTAGACAGTGAAGAAACCCGGCAAGGTTTTAATGGGCCCATTATAGGAGATGCTGTTGTGACACTTTATGTTTTGTACTCACAGTATCTTGAACCTCAGTCTTTTCTGGGCTCTCATCTGGATAAACCCGCTCCTTCAAGCCACTGCGAGGACTCTGGACAAGAAGGAAGTTCAATTCTGGTAAGTACCAGCAAATCCAGGAAAATGAGAACTGCACAGTTATGTCTTTCAGCCACAACAACCAAAACTTCTCCTTCCTGTCAGAGTGAACTGTTAAACATGCAAAAAGCACTGTGCTGCTGGCTTATTTTCAGTGTGTTCACAGTAATATCCAGGCGTTTGACTGTTTGGTGTGTCAATCATATCTAGTGATCACATACCATCCACAATACTAACAGGATGAATTTGATTTGGAAGATAGCTGTGAATTTTGTTCTGCATTTACTATATACAAACACAGGGATATCTAGTCAGGTTTGGAGCTGGAATGTGGCAGAAAAGTCACGCATGTTCACATCTTAGAGGTGTATCTGACCCATCTTCCTTTTACCTCCAAACACAAGTACAAATTTAGCTCCCACATCCTTAAGTTAAACCACAAATTAAGCCAAAACCCAAGTACAGAGTCTCAATTGCTCTGCACTAATCAGATAGTGACTTTTAATTAAGGATTAGGTGCTAAGGCACTCCAATGGGGAGACCATACGAGCACACAGATTGATAACTAACGAGTGAACAGATTAAGAGCCTTTACTCCTGGCAATAACTGAAGCTTATTTAGTACAAGTAAGGCTCTTCCCCACTTTCATGGCAACTTGCCCACTGACTAGATGTTAGTCACAGCTACCACAATCGGAACATTACCATACTCTTAGAAGATGCTCTAACTGGCATCTCCGAGTTCTGAGAAAGATGCTGGCATCCATCTTTCTTTGTCTGGTTTCAGGGATTGTGCCAGGAAAATCTAATCCTGGATAAAAACCCAAACCCCACACTATTTTTTCCCCAATCCTAAAGAGAAGTCCAATATGGTATGTTTCCTTGTGAATTTATTTTGGTGTGCCTGTTCTTGTAATACAGTGTTACTGAGTCAGAGTACATATGTATGATACACAAGACAACACAAACACAAAGAATCTCTACTAGAAAACGAAATCCAAGCCATACAGAAGCAAAGTCATGGAGCTGTTGAAGACTCACATCAGTAATGTCACTGTTTGGTCGGGAGGGGCTGTCACCACTGTAATCTAGTTTGCTCACACAATCCCCACTCTCTGCCTCCACTTCACTGATCTGCAGCGAGTCCGTCACAGATCTGGAGGACAAGACTCCATCCTACAAAGATAAAGTGAGTTGGGAGACAGCACAGAGCAAGCAGAGCATTTCAAGAGTCAATCCTTAACCTTACTGTTTTAAAAGCACTTTTTCACTGTTGATTTGAAAGTCCATTTTAAAGTCTCCTTCACATACTGCCATTGCACTGCATTGCTCGACAGCCTCTGCAAGCCTAACTACAAGTCTCAACTCTAGAGGGTGCCATTTGCCTGTACAAGCACACGGCAGGGAGCTCCTCCTTGCTCACAACATCATCATCCCCCAAGAATTCTCACCCGGAACATAGCACAGAGAAGCCTGACACACTGTGTTACCTGAGTACAGCCTGTGGCTTTGGACAACTGCTCTTGCAGCTGAGGAATGTGCTTCTTCGCTTCCTGTATCTCTTTGAAGAGCCGTGTGGTGGGTGACCGGTTATACTCTTCTTGCAGAGACTGAAAGATAATTTTAAGGGCTTTTGCTCAGTATCTGGTCAATAGCAAAGCTTAGAACTACAACCTGCTACTGCTCATGATCCCCACTGACACATTTAAACCAATAAACAGCACATCTGCACACCTACTAAGTGGATGCAACAGAAGGGCCATTTTATATAGCTCTCCTCTCTCTCCTGTGCCACGTATAAAGATAACCACACTCTTGAGATTTCCTGGAATCCCTCAAAGATGCTTACTTGCTCAAGGATTAGATCAGACTGAGGGATATGTACATTTCCACTTCAGAAAGCGACTAGATCTCTGGTGCTAGGCTGGGATATAGAAAAGCTAAGCTGAAACACAAGCAATGCGTGGGAATGTTGAAGATGCTGCTAAGGAGTGATTCAACAACTGATCTTTGTTATTTGCATCACCCTTTGCTCCACCCCTCTCCAGCTCTTGCAACTCCAGTACCTGCAGCCGTTCCTGCTCTTTCTGTAACATCTTTCTCAGAATCTCCACCTTCTGGTTGTGGACAATATTATTCTCCTCCTAGAAGATATGGAGAGAGTAAGAGATGGGTTTTTTGGTGGGGCTGGGAAGAAAGACAAGGCAAATGGATATGCCCATTTTTCATCCACTTCCTAACCCCAGGCTCTGAAAAGCCCTACAAGAAGCAAAACAATTCAGGAGAAAATATATATATGACTACATTTCTCCCACTGCTACACTGTTCTTCAGAAAAAGAGCTTTAAATCTTACCCCCACAAGCACTGGGCTAGTAATCCTTTCCGCACTTCCTGATGCGACAGGTGAATGGGGAGATGTCATGATGGGAGACATATGACCAAACGCTGCCAGATCCACTTCAGAATCAGCTAATGGAATCTGAGGCGACCCTGGTGGGCGCCCCTGAACAGTGAGAGCTACATAGGAACCCGCTGCAGGGAGAACAAGAACAAGTCACCTTTCAGACATGCTTCCAGATTTCTAGGGTTGCTGTTTCTCTGCTTGTCATTTTGCCCTAGAGACCAAACTCAGACCATTCTTCACCCATCTGCTCTTCAAACCAGAGGTCCTGAGAGCACTGACAGCTCTGTTTTACAGACCTCCGATTAAAGCTCAGGTAACCCAAAACCTTTCATGTTAATCATAGCTCATAAAAGCTCACAATCCAATTTCTAGGCAAGCAGGTCACATCTACCAGGTTGCATTTACAATATACATATGTTCATGCCACAAAATAAACTTTGCTAGGGTGGAAGGAACCACTACCACCTTCTTCCTTGCACAAGAAAAGCAACCAAGAAGGTACTTCCCTTTAGAAACACCAGTACTCTGAAGGCAGCATACAATAAGGGGTGTCTGAATAACTACGGTATTTAACATGGACTCAAAGACGGGAAGATTCATAGGCAAGGTTTGATGGTAACTTCAAACACCAACCTAAGGAGAAGCTGCAGAAGCATAGAGAAGCTCAAGTTTGAGATGTCAAAATTACCCCAATTTCACTTCACTGTTTCACACACATCCTTTATCTCTCAGCATGGGGCATGGTTAGATCTTATCCTTCTCACTTGACAGCTGAATCAGTCATTTGTCCTTTATAATTATGCCTTTCAAGCTTTAAAGGAGCACAGGGACAGAAATAGTAATCTGCCATTACTTACACTTGATCAGCTTTACCACCTCCAAATGGTTTGAGTGTGTTACAAGAGTGCCATTCACCTGGGGCAGGGAGGAAGGGAAAGTTATCAGTGCTTAGCTATTCATTACCAACTTCTAACAGTTTATCTCAGTGAGCAGAGCTCTGCAAGAAGGAAACCATACACACACCCCCCAAAGCAAACCAAGCAACACATAAAGAAAATAGCAACCCACCTCTGACCAGGAAGAAAAAGTATTAGGGTAGCTAATCTAATTCATTAATTCAAATGCTTAGTTGAAATCACAGCTCTATCTGTGTCAGTAGCTACTGCAGCACAACCAGCATTTTGCAGCAATAGTTTAAGCATCTTTTCAGTCACTGACTTTATTTCTTAGTTGTTGGGGAGGAAAAGAGAACAGGGAGAGATCATTTAGGACAAAGGACCTATTTCTTTGATGCTTTGAATGCGCTTACCTTGATAATTCTATCCCCTGTTTGCACTCCAGCCCGCATGGCTGCTCCATCTAAAGAGGCAAGAAATCATTTAGCTCAATTTCAACAGAAGCATTCAAAACAAAGAAGGTTTAAGGACTTCTGTCGCTCCACGCAAAGCTATTTCCCACACTCACCCAAACTCCCCCTGCCTCTATCACATTGAGATCTCCGAGTACCCGGACCAGAGCACTTCTGTTCTTACTTTACATCAAGCCACAACCCCATCGCACTTACTTCCTCTCAGACACAAGAGGTCAGTTTCCAAATATATCAATTCACTGCATCCCAATTTGTCCTTGAACATCTATTCCTTAAGCTACAGCCATCCCGTTTTTGAGGAGGCCATTTGGAGTTTTTGCCTCCAGCACATGCACGTATTTCTCCAGTACACATGAGAACCCTCCAGGCTGCTCTCTGGCTAGAGCATCCAGCAAGCCTGCTTACTTACCTTCTTTGACGGACTGCACGAAGACTGGATTGTCTCCACTGACTGTCAGCCCAAAACCGTTTTCATCCCGTTGGATAACAACACACCGTTGAACAAGACCTGCATAAGAAAGGTGGGGAAAGGGCAGAAGAAAGAGAAGGAGAGAAATACAAAGAGACACAAGCTAGGCATCAGTCCAAAACCTTATCCTCCTAGATAATCACAGAGTACTGAAAGAAAGTGGTATAATACAACAGAGGGGAAAAAATATATGAGAGACAGAAACAGGGCTTCAGTCCAGAAACAGATAGGAACACCAAGACAGGTCAAGCTTATTGCTTCACTAACACAAAACAGAGATATACAACAGCAAAGATGCAGACAGCTCTGGCACATCAGACACAACTTGAGGCAAAAGCAGCTTTTAAGGAAGAGCAACTATGTGCATCAACCAAAGAGCATCATTTCCCTTTGTCTGGATAGTTCTCTGAAGTACAGTGGAGGGCTGTCATGGTCCAGTTCACCATCCAAAACACCAAACATCTTTTACAAGCTGCTCTATTGAAGTACTCACAAATCGCTCAGACCAACAGCAGCAGCTTGGACTGAAACAGATTGAAACAGGAAAAGTTCTCCCAATTCTCAGCAAAAAGCTCATCTTGGGGCACCTTCTGTCAGAGATGAGCTTATCGCTCAGAACCAGAGCAGCAGCAGTAAAGAAGTACAGGCCACGCTTACTACACTGAACAGATCAAAACCATGCTTCCCACTGAGCTAATGAAGTATGGAGCCAAAACACAGAGATGCAAGTTTGACTCTGCTCCTCCTTTAACTTGCTGTGTGACATCAAAGGTAACTTGTTTTGTTTCCCTGTGTTAGGATTACTTCATATAATGGGAACATAAATACTGCTGCAGAGATAAATGTACCTAGCAGGTGCAGCATTTAGAAAAGGTGCAATGTTGTGTATGCTTATTGTTCACCTGAAAATGAGCTGAACATCACCCTTACTTCTATCAGCTTGCTTTGCTTCTTCAATTCATACACCAGTATCTCAAGAAAGAACTGGAGTACCAGTTTCATTTAGGATAGAAGGAGCAAAGGGAATTGTGAAGATGCTGTCCCAGCAAGACTGCCTTTCCTGCAGTCACTTTTAAGGAATTCCTTGTAACAGAGTGTGGAGTCATACCCAGGTCTTAAATTACCCTCGCACCATTACAGCTCCTTTCATTTCTCTAGAGCAACTCCTAATGGAAATGAGAAGCCTTAAGTGAAAATACTGCCTGCCCAGTCAGCCCTGTACTCCTCCACTGTGGCATATATGAAAATGGGTGTGGGAGCAGTGGAAAAGGTTGTATTCCAGCACTTCGGCAGCAGCCTGATCATAGTATCATATCCCAGTAACTTCCCCTTCTGCCAATAAAGTAGAGGCAGATTATGCTATATACAGTTATCTGTAGTAAGTTGATGGAATGGATGCAGGGTGAAAGCAGAAGAAGAAAAAACCCCACCACCTTTCACACCCTCTTTATACAGTTAAGTGAATTAAAATGCCTCTCCCTTTTGTACCTCCCATTCTCCTATAGGACCAAGCTTCTTTAAGTCTCACTTCACAAGAATGATGCCCCAGGGTGGGGTGTGGGAAAGAGAACATATGCTATTCCATAAAAACAGCTCGTTTTAAATCCTGCTGCCAGACGTACAGGTTTTATGAGTAAGGAACTAACAAATCCTTTGACTCACAAGAACTGTCCCTGTTTAAAGGCACAGTATAGCCCTGCATAGTGCCCTTCCACTGAGTTACTTTTCCAGCACCAGCAACCCTCGCATCTACTGCTAAGCTTCCTCCTTGAATGAACCTGATGTCAAAGCAGTGGCAATGCAGCAGGATGTGCAACACATACTGACCCTACAAAGTACAGCTGAAGTTCCAACAATACTCTTAGAATCAAATTAAACCGTTTCACACCACACATCTCAATTTCACTCAAGACAGCCTTTTTATTTTTGAATTGGGAGGCAAGAGAAATTAGTCTATAATTGTTTTTTTCCCTTCATTTATTCCCTTCAGACAAGAAACAGGCACTTAACCCTTCTACCCTACAACAGAGAAGGCTGGAACAAGGTCCAGGTAGACCAGCTGGGAGATACCATGCTCTATAGTGATTTCAATGAAGTTACCTGAAAGTTTCCTGAAGATAACAGTATTACCTGCAGAACTAGATCAGCTCTGATAGCACTCCCTGTCTGGACCACATAGATAAAAAAGAGCAGCCTTCCAATGTTCTCTTTTAATCTGCTGCGAGGCAAAGCTAGCAGTGACCCTCTCCAACATGTCATTTGCTCACTTTTGTTCTTTAAGTAAAATACATTCAATGTGAAATCTGCTTATAGGAGTGGAATTTGGAGACTAGAGCAGCAATGTTTTCATAACCCACATCTTGTACCTTGGAACACCTCATTAGGCACTGTGGAATGAACTTAAAGGAAAGCCACAAACCACTGAGAGCTCAATGACACACAATGTAAAGTTTCCAATAGCTGCTGCCGTCACGCCTGGTATCACAAGTACATACAGGAATCCTTGTATTAAATTAGTAACTACACCAACTTCATGCACTTTAATTAAAGTCTATGGATTTGGGGCAACAGCGAAGAGCCATGTTAGCAATCAGCTCTGTATTCCCCTTTTTTTGCTTTCATGTTCCAATTCCTAGTGTTCTCTAGATGGAATGAATGGAGTCATTCATTTTGAAGCATCTTACCATGATATGTCACTTTTTCCCCCCTGACAGTTAACATTACAAGGTCAACAGATTCCTCACTGACAGTACTCAAATCAATAATCATCTTATTCCCACCTTCACTTTCACATGATAGTATCTGGATGGCATAAAGCAAGGAGACATCACTGTTAACTATGTTCTAAGTACATGGAATCAGACCACATGTCTAATCCTCCAAACTCACTGGTATAGCTTCAAGCCAGGAGTACAGTAAATCTGCTGTGTGCTGCTGTTCAAGAGGTTTCATATTAAAAATGAAAGCAGATAGAAATGCCCCGTCTCAGAAAACAGGAACTGCAAGAAAAGCCAAACGATCAGCTCTTCAGTAGGTGGCACTATTCCCTCTGCGACACCATGGCTCTCAGCTCTCCAGCCCCATTACAGGGGTGCCTTTTGGTTAAGAGGAAGGTTAAAGTCCAACCTTCTCAAGGTCATTGACACCACTGTAAGAATGATTGTATCAAACGGTCTTGCCAGATACATTTTGACTGTCCAAGAGCTTCTCTAGTGGAGGGACCATTCACCTTCTTTGCTGCTATGCATCCTAAATATCTGGAAGTTATCCACTAAAATAGGAAATTCCATTTCCCTATCAGTGCCCAACAACCAGAGCAGGGGTTCATTCTGAACCTGACTCACTAGAGAGAGCAGAGACCTGAATTACATCTCCCATAAGACAATGATCAAACTGTGTGGGACACAGCATGGGAGGAGACTCGTGAACTATAACCTCCCTGGAGGCATGAGGCCACAATGGGAAAATGCAGTTTAATATAGTGATTTGACATGAATCATTCAACAAACAAACTCCTTGGGGTTTTTGAGTGTCCAAATGGTTCACTCCATTTGGGAAGCTTTATTTCTACCAAATACTTCAGAAACCCTGCTCCACAACGTACATAAAACTATCAGCTTATATTCAGAAAACATCTCATAGGATGAAATTCTGGATTTCCCTTGGTTCTAGTGATTACAGTGGTCTTCAGAGCAACTGCCATAATGGCAGCATTCCTCAGATTCTCCCACTAACCTGGTAACAGAGGACATGTAAAGTCAGTGCAAAACCGATACTGTTTGAAATCAGTGCAGTGCCTAGTTAAAACTGTTTGTAACAATGGCACTGAATACAGTGCTTAAAACAAGGCTTGGTAACCTTTCTCAGAAAGAGAACCATGTATTTTACCCATGATAAATAGGACTATCTGCTCCCATGGCAACGACACATTCAACCCCTGTGGTCGAGTGCCCCTTGCACTCCCAGCCCTTTCTGGCTATTATAAGGGTAGTGATGAGGGGCTCCCAAGAGTCCTTTTAATAGTCTGGCAAAAATGGTGGCCACAACATAAAGACACAGGGCTGACAAGAACTGCAAGAAACAAAACAGGAAAAGTAAATTCACTTCCAAAATACCTCAACAGGAGTAAAATCTGGGGTTTCAAACACAAAGATTTAAAAACTTACCCCAAAAGTTGTTAATGTGTGAAAGAGTATGTATACAACCTAGTCTATTATTTGGACCAGAAACTCATTGTTACTATATATAAGGGAAGATATCCTTGGAGAGCAAACAAGGGAAAAGGGAAGACTAACTGTTATCCTTCACCTATCGTTAACTTCAATTCTAAATTCACTTAAGAGACAGGAACTCTACAGCTATCAAGTACTGTGGGAGGCTATGGGACTCAGTAGTAAATCACAGCAGATCTGAAAGTCTACTCACTCTCCTGATCATCTAAGCTTTGTTAAATACACAGACACGAGATGGTGGATGTATGGAAGAAGTAAGTTTCATGGCACTATAAATCAGCTTCTGTATGTTGGAACAATTTCCCTACCTAACCACTCTGCCCTCCCCAAGCCACTCATACTTCAAGAAATTCTGGTCCCTTGCTCCTTAATTAAGAATTCCAAGAGGTAAGAACAAACACATAGACAAAAGCCACACCTCCTTTTGCTGCTGTCATTCAAGACGTCTCTATTATTCACTGCCCAATGGCTAGCCAAAGAAAGAGCCAGCTAACATCCAGTCACCAGCGAGAACCCTATCAGTACAGTATTTCTACTTGTAGGGTTTCAAATACTTTGGTCCCATCCAAAGCAAACAGCAGACTTCTCTACACATACCGCAGAACCAGGGGAAAGCAGAGGGTAGAGAAAAAAGGCAGGGCAAGTTCCAACACAACAAAGGCCAATGGAAAGGAAGGATGAGTGGAAACTGCTCCCATAGATACTGGACATGGTAAAGCATCTGCAGGAAACTTCGGGGGAAGCAAAGGCTTACGTTAGGAAGTCATGTTTCTTTCTGCCACACATGAAAAACCAGGACACTGTACAGACTGAGGGAGAAGTATAAACACAGATACATTCCATCAAGCATACCAAATGTTTCCTGTAATTAACCTACAATAGCTTGACAGCACCTCCACTATATTATGGGTAAGCAGCATTCGGCAAAAATTAGTCAGGTCCAAAACAGAGGGATCCAGTCAACCTGACTGTGCTGTCAGTAACCAGCATCTACCCAACAAGGGGAAGAACTGGTCAAGGCTTCAATACAAGCTCATCAGAAGCATCATCTTAAAATGCTTTTCAAGCAGGCCACTTCCCTGTTCATTGTTTCTGAGCATGGGAGGAAGATGTACAAGCTGCAGCAAGCCAGGTCTCCCAAGGACAGGTTTCCAGCTCTACTGAAGCAAAGCAATGCACTCTCAAAACCTGTTTAGTTTCTGAGGAACAGACTCACTCCCCGAGGAACAAGACTGTCATATTTTCTTTTTCCCTTAAGAAAAGTATGTGATTCAAAATTCCAGGGAAAGAGATCTCATTTTCACAGATAGAACAGATCGCACCTCCCTAAACTGCACCAACTAAAAGGGGCTTGCAAATGTGCCTATGTTGGTTCAGAAGATGCTCTTCAGGGTTGGTGGGTTTAGGAATTAGGGGTTTTGGGTTTGTTTTTTGCTTTTAATTTTCCTTTCAACCAGAGCTACGACAGCATCACTGGGTATTACACAGGTGGTTTAAGAAGTTGCATCACAGCCATTAACACCTGGTAGCTTTATTCTGGTGGAATGATAAAGCTGATACTGGAAGAGTCACTGCATCTGTCCAAAAACCCACAGCAGGTTATGCAGCAAGTGACTTTCTCAGTGGAAAAATAGGAAGTATTACAGCCTGTTTTAAAAATCAAGGAATTAAAAGCCCAGGAAATGAAATGGCAACTCATGGCTGGAGTCAAGACAGAGCTGGACATCTACACTTAGAAACGTGAAGTGTAGCAGTACCGGCCAGATTCAGACTAGGTCTAGGGGCCTTAAGAAGCTGGTAGGATCCAAAAGACCACCAAACAACAGGGCTGTCAGAAAGGTTACTCTCTCTCCAGAGCAAAGAATGGTGAATGAAGTTCATATTCTTCCAGTTTTTGAGATTTACACATGCATTTTTCCACTTCTGTGAAACACAACATGAGATCCTCTACCCATACAGAAAGAAGAGGAATTACTGGCTCATCCAGATTAAGTTCCACAGGCTTTTCTACAACCACAAACTCTTCTGGAGTCCAGCATGAGCTGTGTCTTCATACAATGCCAAAAACACCCAGTGGCACAAGATCTCCAAAAAGAGCCACGTCAGCAAGTTTTCCCAACTACCAAACAGGTAACAGAACCATGTACAGGTTAGTTTCCAGCCACTACAAAAACTACAAGCTGATACACCAAAGCAACATATAAATAAACCCAGTTTCCCACTCCCTGCTGCAGAGCCAACCATGCGGATCATGTAAAGGATAAAAGCCTTGGGTGCACAGACAGAAAGCATGGAGCAGACTGCAAAGGTGCAAGGCTGCAGCAGCTGCTTGAGCTTACCATACGTCTCGGATCTACTCTCCTCCGAACTAGACTTTGTCTTCTTGGAGGAGCTATCTGCACGAGAGCAGGAGAAAAGGAGAGAGAGATATAGAAAATATGGAGACCAAACATGAGAAAAAAAAAAAAAACAACAAACTTCATGAAAAACACAGACTGATTTATTAGGTTAAATCGTGCAAAACACAAATAAGATGTGAACAAAACATAGGTGAAACACTTGGAATAAGGGGTGAATAATACGAGCATGAAGACACAGGTAACACCACGGAGAATCTATCACAGAATGTAAGACACAATAAAAGGAGTTCTCTGCAATGACCTACAAAAGGTACTCTGGATAAAAACCAGTCTCGGGATAGAAACCCTGGAAATGTTTCTCTCCAGAGCAAGTGACTGACATATACATAGTTGTTCAGCATTTGGAATTCCCCCCTTATGAATAAGAGAGTTCATCTCTCAGACCAGCTCACAAGCACAGTTAACAGTGGTGCCAGGTTAATAGCTCTCCAAATTGCCACGTTTTCCATCAAATTAAGATTAGAGGATTCCTGAAGTTCGGTTTTGAAGAAAACAAAATTCCTTCTACAAAACAGGTTCATAATCTGAGACCTCCCCCAGCTTTTCCCACCCTGAAATAGTTTCACGTCACTTATTCCCAAGGATAAGGGAAAAGGCAAGTGCTAATTCAGGTGCTCTCCCTTATGGGATTCTTTTTTAAACCAACATTAAAAGCCCATCTATTTTGTGCACGCTAGGAAGGACTCATGCAGCTGGTGGCAGAAAGCATTAAGGAACAGGATGTTTTATAAACATGAGCTTCAAGTGTCTGGTGCAAAAAAACACATTCTGCAAGTTCTACCACCCTTCCATTCAACTCTCATGCCTTCCGCAAGCCCCAGGGAAAAGACTGGGCTGAAAGCACAAGGCAGAGACATGAAAAACATGTATTGCATGGGGCCAGGAGGCTCTGACAAGAGCCTGTCATGCATTTCATGAACACACACAGTAGTCACTGGGTTAGGGTTTCAGAGAGAGAATGAAGACTCCCTGCATGCATTCTAATTTCCAAGCCAGCACTGGGCAGGCTGACTGAATTGACCCTAATTAAACCTTTTGGAAGGTTAAAAAAGCCATAGGAGAGCACAGCCATTACAATTAGATGTTTTGCCTTCCAATGTATCATGTTGGGAAGTACAAAGTCACTGTACAAGTGACAGAGATGGATCAAAATCCACTAAGGCTAAAAAAAACCCCAAAACAACAAAACATCAACAAGGAATACTAGTCCTAGTTGAGCCTGTAACAGCTCCATGAACTAAATGATCTAAATGAAGTACACTAAAATGGCCAAAACTCACAACTAATGACAGTATTTGCCTACTGAAATTTCAGCCAACCCTCTCTGAAACAGGAAGCAGTTATGATTTTTCACTGATATCACTGATCTAGGTCTATTCTTGCACAGTTAACAGCTGCTGTGTAGATGAGAGCATGTTTAAAAGCAAGCCCATATGCATTTCAGTGCCCACACGCTTCAAAGAGGCTTTGCATCACGGAACGACGCAACTCAGAAAACCACATTTGTTGGCAGGATTTGGATTTAATTCCCGATTCGTTTTCCAACCGCAGCTCAGATTTTCCCCGGTGAAGGTTTAGGACTTTACCTGTCGGATCAAAGTCGTGTGTACTACTGCAGCGCTCGACCTTCTGCTTCTTGTCAGCTGGAGACTCTCTGCTCAGAATGCTGCCGTGTCTGTGTCAAACCAAAGCAGAGGATCCTGACTACCAGCCCACAGAAGCACTGCCTGACTGGTGAGGAGCTTGGAGATAGCCTCATCTAGTTCTGTTTGCTAACAAGGGATTTAGATGGAAACGCATGCATTAAGTTCACTTAAAAAATTTATTCCCAGACTGAATTGAAGTGGAAAAATTATCTCCTTCACCATCTTTGGGAGCGTATCCAGGTAACAGTGTCATTAACCTTCTGAATCAGTAATAGTAAGCGCATTCTCTTTCCTATTCAACAGCAGGATGTTTTATTTTCAAAGCAAAATAAATGCAAGCTCCATAAAACTGGAAAACCTCCTGAAATCTTCACTCCACCTCCTCTCCCAGCAAACCTCAATGAGCTTTGTATGCAGAAATTAAACATTCAGAATACCCCCTTAAAGGAAGCATTGGTGCATCATTCAGTAACAGAGTGTCACTTTCTCTGACCATCTCAAATCTCAGGTAAGACAACCTGCCAGTGTACATAACAGAAATGCAAGTGGTAACACTATGCCATGTACTTTAAGTGCACCACCAAGTATATTTTTGGCACCCTGTCCCAACCTGGATATTAATTTCCTACATACGTAATGGGTACTGCTATCTGTGTGCATTTTAGGGTTTTTTTCCTCTTAAAAGCTCCTTCAAAAATGCTGTATCATAACTTGCAATACAGATAGAAAAGTCAAACATCAGTAACTCACCTTGTAGGTTTTTTGAGAGGAAACCTGAAAAGAAAGAAAAGAACAGAAGTTTAGTGACCTTTTTTTGTTCCACAGGATTACGTTTGATATCAGCACTAATGCTTAAATATACAAACAGTTATATTACACGTCTGTAATACCTTCACAAGAGAACAAGCCTCTTTTTGTTCTTCTACCTCAGCTAATTATTAGTCCATTTACCACTGATTCAACTGGGTAAAGAATTATTATCAGTATGCTTAAGGTTTCAAACAGAACTAAGAACAGAAATCTGTGAACTCACATTCAGCATCTAGTAGCTTGCTCGCACTTAGTACATAAGTGCAGCTCATGGGTCACCTTCCTCCCATTACAACTAGCTCCATACACTAAAAATTAACATAGCTTCTTTGTCCTGCTGATGGAGTGAGTACCTGGTATCTATTGAAGGTCCAAACTCTTAACTGAAAACTCTCCTATAGCTGAGACATTCCGGTTGTCTCCCTCCTATGTGGGTTCTGTGCTATATATAAAGGAGCTCATGATGCCATCACCTCCAAACACAATCTTACTATTTACATGAAACCATGAATTTGCCATCTTTGAGACCAGCACAATAAAGTTAAGTTGAAATTACATTAAGTATTCCAAATATTATTACTAGGACACAGAGATAACACAGGTAACACAAATACAGTTAAATGGAGAAGGAAGTTTATATGCATTTGAATAAGGAAAAGATGTGAGACTTCTGAAACCAGGATTTTATTCCCCTTGGATTACCATATAAAAATGACAAAGCAAGGTGCATGCCATCCAGGCTAAGGCACCATCTTCTGCTTTCATAAAGCAGAAGTATTCTTTTTCCCAAAACTCTTAAGAAGTTTTAGCTCCATTCCTCTTTGTTCCATGTTTTTAGATCCTTCAGCTGGAAAGCAGTGCAAAAATTTAGAGCTGTGTACAAGGATAGATAATTTAAGTCACTTTTGTTCTAAATGAAGCCATCTAAAGTTATTATAGCTAATAATTTCCCATTATAGACATTCTAGTTCTCCTTGCTGCATTCAGTTTCTCCTAGCTATACAGGTTCTCCAAGAAACAGTGGGGTGAGGGTGAGAGGAAGGCAGAGAAAAAACTGAAGCAAAAAGAAACCTAAAATCTAATACTTCTTATTTTTTAATTGAGCTTGGTTTAAGCAGACTTATTTGGTAAAAAACAACAGTCCCATATTAAGTCTGTTAGAACGACACAACATCAGTGCAGGATAGTCCCACACACACCATCTCGATACTCAACTGCGCTTAAGCAATGACCCTGTCCAACACGCAGAACCAACCCATTCTCCAAGAGCATTTCAGAGCATTACAACACGAGATTCCTCGAGCACCACCAAGATGACTGCCCAAAATGCACACCTCATGTTTTAAACTCCTTTCTCCAAAGGAGGGGCACCTTGTTCACCTATTCACCTACTCCTTTTTCCTCGATAACTACAGAGAGAGTGGCAGAGCCAGAATTAGCACAGTCTTAAAGCTACAGTAAGTCCCTTTCCATTACCTGAAAAACATAACTGGATACACAGCAGAAGTACTCAACTTAATCCCTTACTTTGAATAATAGGTAGTCCATGAAATGCGTGTACACCCAAAACGCTGGCCAGCTCACACATGCCAATCCCCTATGCAAACATGCACTAGTACGGCAACTCTGACACGAACATCTGGAGACATGTTAGGCAAGTGAAATTAAAATGTTGTCTGACTATTACTGAAAATAATTATACACATCAAGGCCTTTGCCATCTTTCAGATAACAGCATCAAATTCAGTTCACGTTCAATAACAGCTTCAAAATTAAGGGATATATGGGGCCTATGATTACATGAGCCTTAGCAACCTATGGGTAAAGCTAAAGAAAACTAAAGTATAGAGGTTAGTTAATTGAAGGAAAAGATTACATACAGACCCTACAAGAAGTAGCAGTCCTCTTTACTCCTCCCCATAAAAAGCACTATTTTAATCTTAGAAGCCTGGGAAATCCACTCTGATTCAAATTCAGGCCTCTCCTCATTCTGCTCTACCTGCAAAGCCAGATCCTTTTAGCATTCAGCCCTCCCATTTACAAAGCTTGGCCAGTAAAACACTACTTTATGCAAGACAGACACCATGAATCCCAAAGCAAAGCAAGCAAGTCATCTCAGGCCAACCTAACCCCATCTGAACACTGTGCAGTGAACAGATGCAGTAGTAAGTGTTTCATTAAAAAGCAAAAGAGGAGAAGAAGGGATCCAGGAAAGACAATCTACAGTCCTTCCACTGAGGCAGGAAAAGGTGCTTAAGATTAATTATACCCCTATTTTTATCTAATGCACTTGAACTTTTCAGCTGCATAGAGTCTTACCAATACTAACAAATGTTTTAATGAAGCATTTAAGTGAAAACCTTCATTCCATAGTGTTTCTTATCAGGCACCCAGAACCCCAAGCTTATGCTCCTGCAGCAACAGAAGCCGTTGATGAGTAAAATCAGGTCGGTTCACTGGTGTACCATTTTGGCTGGTTCAGAGCTATTTATTATCTGTTCAAGGATGAAGAGCAAGCATTCTATTTTCGATGTCTAGAAAGTTGTATAAAATCCTTCTAATGGGCAGACTACTGACAATTATTTAGAAAGAAAACCGTGAAGCTTATCATATATAATGGCACTGGAATCATGAGTTTTTTCTGTGCTTTGACATTAATGTTGACCATAGAAATCCCACTGTGTGGGAGCCAAAACCCCCCCAGCTTCCCAGTCTGAGGCTGTAACTGTGCTCACAGCTAGGTATAGCACCTCAGCCTACACAGCCAGCACTAGCCAGGAGCCCGCTAACTCTGAAGCATCCCCACTGCAGTGATGCTGAGAACCATTGGAAGGGGCACCCCAGCGCAGAGCCGGGGTGTCAGGAGCACAGTGCTCCATTCCCTGCAAGCCCTTGGCCTGCTGCTGTGGAGCACGGCACGCTGGGAATGACTCCAGGAAGCTCTGGAGCCCCTTGGCCACTGGCCAGCTTGCTTCCTGTGTTTCTTTCTTCTGCGAAGCAGGGAGGGAGGGAGGGACGCGGTGGGGAAGCGGGGCAGGCAGCAGGTCACCACTGCAGCAAAGCCTCTCGGGCACACGCAGTGTGTTGTCCAGAGGTGGTGAGGATGAAGGAGCTCCACGTGCTTTAGTTCAGCAGTAATTCCTTTAAGCCAATGCTGCGGGAAGGGATGGGCTTTGGGCAGACAGGCTGGAGATGAAGCTCCCCAGATCCCCCAGAAGAACTCTCCTCCCAGACCTGAAACCATTCCGGGCCACCGAGTTATGAAATCATCACAGGAATGATGAAGATGGAAGAGTCAGCTGAGCTAAGACTACAACTGCAATGTAACATCCTTGGTTAGCCGGACAGCAGGGAGCACTTGGTGCATTAGTTCCTTCCTGTTTTCCATCCTCCTACCTGAGGAGTACCCAGCATTTATTGATTTGCTGAAGACATTCTTCAGTTCCCAAACACTGCATCACTTGTATACCACAGCAGAAAGCAGAACAAAAGCGGATGGAGCACAGTTAAAGCACACAGAAGAGCTCCCATGAGTTTACCCAGCAACTATTTGCATTTCAGTCTTCACTTTGAAACAGCATTAAGTTTGGAAGTAGCACTGAAAACCCTCCGTGTGTTATAGTATTCAGCACTACATATAACATGCAGAACTGATTTCACCTACTGTTGTAAACACCATGCAAGCTGAAGGCACAGCAGGGTGCGGTTAACAGCTGGAGACTTACTTCCAAATCTAGCTGGCAAGTTGAGGCTATACAATAAAACCCTGTAGACATTTTGTCTGATAACTGATGAACATCAGCACATTTCCAAACAAGTTGTTCCACTCTCCGAAATACCAGCACCAATTAAAAGCCAAGTCACATTTTGTTTTTAAAATACTGGGTCAAATAATTTAAGTCATTTAAATGCATCATATTACTGAAAGTATGTCTCGTTTGTCATGCTGCATTAGGGAAATCTATTTAGAGTAAAGCCAAGGGAGAGGAATACACCTACAGCTAGTAACAGCATGGATTAAAAGTCATACTTCTCCAAGTTAGCTCACACATGCATGCACCATTCAGGACGGGACCAGTGCCTGCAGCCAAGACTGAAAAAGATAGGTTTAAGACCTAATGTGTCAAAACACAGCAGAGCGAGGAAGGATTCCCAGCTTCCAACAGTACAAAGCATTCCATTCTAGCCCAGGAGGTTGAAAATATATCTGACCATAAATAGCACAGCGTTCAGATAACCATGTTGGGTTTTTGTCCTCCCGTACTAAAATATTACCAGAATTCAAGTAGCTGCTATCTCAAAAACTGATCAAAGACAAAAATATTTAGATTCAGACGAGGGCCCCAACCTTGGAAACATTTATTCATGTGCCTAACTTTAGTCCCATTTACTTCAGCAGGACTACTCACATGCCCGTGTGTGTTTGCACCGTGCAAGTAGGAATTACTCCAACTTGTGCCGAGATGAGTAAGAAATATTGTGAAACCCATACAGAAGACAACAGCCAAAAACTGCTTGCTTGACAGAACTAATCTTTAATTAGGAGATGAACAGTTGCAATAGAAGCTTCTTCGTTGCTTTATTAGCTTCATTTAAATAAGACGGGGCTTGTTACAGGCAAACCCTTTTCCAGAATCCTAAATCTGAAAGGAAAGCAGCAAACCCACCCCAAACATAGGACAGATGAGAAACATCACAGCTTCACTCACTCCTCTTTTTCACACATTTAGGAAGACAAGAGGAAAACCAAAGGTTAAGTCAAAGTCTGATCTACACCCCCCAAAACAAGAACCTCAAACTATGTCTACCTAAAATGACATCACCCTGTTCAGGAGGCTTCCACCAAGTACATTAGTCAATGAGTAGCCTTTTGCCAGCACCGCCTCCATGGATTATGGTGAAAAAGCAAGTTGTGTAACTTGCAGCCACGCTTCTGGAAGGCTGAGCCGGATTGTACTCTCCTCTTGCTCATACACACCCAATCAGAGCCTGTAACTCGAAGAACCGAAGTCTGTTCTTGGGTGACAGTTAAATTTCATGACTATTTCCATTGCATCTAGTGCTTAGAACTCCTTCAGTACCTATTAAGCTTCATTTTCAACACCCTGCACTGACAGTCGTCAGAAAAAAGGCTACATTTTCTGTCTAAATGTGTAAACCTAGCAGGTTTAACTAAGTGCCTTGAAAGCACAGCAAGCAGGGATGCCTTAAATGCCATTCTGCAGATAATTCCCAGAATTTCATCTTGAAAGAGATGGGAAGAAAGGAAACAAAAGGTCTGGTTTCCCGGTTTGCAGATGCACATATCCACCAGAGCAGTTTTTTGCAGGGCTTAAAAGCCCTGAGAAAGGTATTATGGGAGAGTGCTGACATGACCTGAACAAAAGCAGTACCAACGTGACCTTAATGTAGAGCTAAAGGCAGTCTTCTGTCACAACAAAAAGGGGCAGACATGTTCTGTATAGGACAGCGGCTGAGTAAAAGGAACTGATGAGATAGCAAATGACAGGCGGATAGAGAGAAACACAGATGCAGCAAGTGGGCAACTATTAGCAACCAAGAAAAAACGCAGACAGAAGTCTGCCATTTCGCTGTACTGCCCACAAACTGCAGCTGGAACCACATCAGCTATTCTGTGGACAACACTGATTCAACACATCAAGTCTATTTACCTTCGCATTAACCCACTTAAAGAGCAGTTTTATGCAATGCCATCTTTTCCTCATATCAAAGTACATAAGCTCGGCAAACCACAGAATTTTCTTCCTCAAAAAATCCCCACTGCATACCGATGGTAACAGATTGCAATGTGAGGTGTGGAGAAACAGCGAGGCTGAAGATGAGACGCAAACAGCGTGGATTCCTGGGAGCTCTCAGAGCCTACGGACAGATCCTATGAACTCATAGCAAGTGCACAAGGAGGCGAAACCGAGCTAGGCAATAAAAGTTTCCATGTTATTTCTGTAGGAGGCCAAGGCAGCAACCACAGCTGACGCAATGACTCATGGAAGAATCCTTCGTGGCATTATTAGCCTTACATTACTAAAGAGCCTTGTGAACAGGCCTAGCTACTGCCTTCTGAGATGGAACATAGTGAAGTGACCGGAGAACCCCTAGAGCTAATAACCTTCTGTGTCAACTCCACGCAGTTCTCCACCTTGTAAACACCCACTGTGACTCCAGAGTTGGATTTACCCTAATAAATACCTCCAACTCGGTCAATGTTGCACTGCTTTCCTGGCCCACCAATGTTTCCATCCATGACTAGAATATGCCATTCAATCTTCCTTTTAGGTTAGAAAATGCAGAGTAGTCAATACAGCCTGTCAACACACTTCCCGATGGATCAATATAATGATCAATGCAAGGGAGCAGCACTATAGCAACCAACAGTGCTGAGTTAAGCACTTGATGCAAACTAGGTTAAGATCAATTTGATAAAAATCAAGGGAAAAAAGACAATTAGGCCTTTTCACAAGTCTGGAAATCTAGCAGGTTTCTGATGGTCTCTAAGAAGACAAGGTCAGACTGCAAGAGGAAGGTACCACTCCACTGGTGCTACTGAGAACACCTTTCCATCACAGGGATGTTTCCTCTTTGAGCATGAAATATATATAACTATATAAATATAGAGGTATCTTTCATTCTTGCAGTTTACTGGAGAGCTATTCCAGGTGAGGGATTCATTGAGAGGGATGAAGAGAAGGTGGTGGCATGAGAAGGGAGCAAGAAAAGAGAAGTCTTCTTCACAAATTAGATTACAAGAACACGGAGATTTTGCCTCCAAACGAGCAGTACATGGAATTTCCTGATGATAGAGGTAGTATCCAAATGAACATTGCTCTGTGGAAAACACTCCTTCACAGGTAGATGTGACCAGCACTAAAAGGAGCTTGCAACAGTGTCTGTTAAACAGATGAAATGAAAAATCAATGAAGAAAAATGACAAGCAGGGCACTTTGAATATACTACAGCCAACTGCAGTTCCTTCCTTAGCATCCTTTGGCTGTAAAGCTTCCAGATGGAAAGGGTTTCTATTTCTCTATGAACAGTAATGTCTGGAAAGGGTAGAAGAAAAGCATCTCTCGAGAAGTTTCATCCACAGTTCAGTCATTCAGTCCCAGCCCAAGCAAGTGCCTCAGCTATTTTCCATGACACAAGCACTTGGATTTTTCCAAGAGCTGATGTCAGGGCTTTTCATGGAGAAAGAACTGCATTTACAGGGCAGGCAAGGAAGGAGGGCTTCCCCAGCAGCTATTCTCAATGTGGCCTTTGTGCTGCTCTGCTGCTGAAGCCAGGACCCTGCAAGAACTTTTAGTCCCCGCAGAAACTCTACAAAGGGGAGGGGACAGAGACAGTTTCAGCAGCCAGTACTGTTCTTCCACTCCTGACTGACTTCCAAGGCCCAGAACCATCAGTTTTCCATCTACAGGGCCTGAAGTTACAGCCTTTTAAGACAAGGACACCTATTGTTTAGTATCTCTACAATGGGGAAGAAGCAAACTAAAACTGGGGAGCGGGGACAGTGGAAGAGAACATAAATAAACCAAGTTGTTCATTTCCCTAATGCTGCTTGTCTGACATGCAGCCTAAAAGCAAGATTTAAGCAACAGGGATGCTGTTTGCCCACAGAATGGAGTTCAGAGCAGGAATAAACTCTGTTCAGGAACCGATGAAGAACAGAGGTTGTCAAATCACAGGTGATTTCCTCCTACTTTCCAAACACGACTGGTTGCAAGTCACTAAATCTGTCCGTTTCCACCACTAGGAAAGAAAAACTGACACGTTTGAAATGGAAAAAGATGAAATGAATTAAATACCAGAAAGACTGAAAAAGACCTGCAGAAACTGTTATAATAGCAGAAATTGCAGCATGCAGATGAGAAATGTCCAGTTTGTTCACCTGCTGCAAGCTCTCATTGCATGAGCCACTCAGCAGAACTGACCAGGTTCAGGTGAAAAGTGAAGCCTTGTGATTGCAAAGTCATAACCCAATTGTCCCACTTATTTAAGTAGGTGATAGATAAACATTCGCAAGCATAGCAAACACAAGCAGCTGAAATATCCACAGTTTGGCCATGCTAAAGGAGCTCCCACATAGCCCTTTTCTCCACATTTTCACATCATCTTGGCAACCTTAGCTTCAGCTGTTCATGGCGGGGGAGGAGGGAAGCACAGAACCCATGTGCTCCAATCCAGTTTTCCTTTCTGAAACTCATTTTCACTCCCTTTGCCCCCAGACTGCTCCTCTATGGAAGGAATCAACTCAAGCAAGGAGGCTTCTTGCGCAGACAGGGTGCGGCAGCCCAAATGAACCTGCCTCCCTAAACTGGAGCTAATTACGGGGAAATGAAATGTTTGCTTTGCTTGCCAATAACTGCAATACAGAACTGGCTCAATGGAAGCAGCCCTACTCCCCCCGCCTCCCCACCATCACTCCTCCTACACGGGCGTCTGGAAAAGCTTTCGAGTTCGAGGCACAAAAATCAAAGCAAGAGACAAAAGGAACAAGAGTACTGCACTGGAGAATCTGATTTCCCTACACCAACGTAAAGCCATCGAGTGCCACAGCGTTTGCTTTCACCCGACGCATGCACAAGGGCCTGGAGATCACTCGTGTTGCCCCAGCGTGTCAAGCAGTGTTTGCATGTCATTAGGCACACAGCCTAGTTCCTTATTAATGCCATACCTAGCTTGTGGTTGTTATGAACCAGCACCGAGGCTAGTGTGGAAACAGTTCTTAAAAACAGCAAAAGACAGCAATTAGAAAGGGAGGAGAAGAAAAAACACGGCGCACGTAATACAACTGGAAATGTAGCTTTCAAAACACACTAACTCCAATTATCCAGCTTTAAGTTTTGCAAATATATGTACAAGGTTCAGAGCCACATTTGAATAGTTGGCCCAGAGTTCACATTTCTGGTGAGTAAGGAGTACAGCTGCCTGGCACAGGAGCACCACACCTCTACAGCTTGTAACTAATAAGTGTAGCTGGGGTGCAGAAAGTACCCACATTAAGATGTATTTACTATTCCTCCAACGTGTGTTTCAAAGACCCAATTCCTTCAGTTCTCTTGTTTTCGGGGTCATATTCACCCATCTAGAAATCCAATGCCAACACTTCAAACCCAGGACCTGCCTGCTCATCAGAACTAGGAATTTATCAGTTCAAAGCTAAGCAAGCACTCACCCAAAAAGCATTTTCAGCCCTGCCTTTCCTTCTCCCACCCAGCCGTGAACCTTTGGTCAAACACCACCCATTCTGCATGGGATGTGCAGACAGCATTCACCCTCATGACCTCTGCAAAGCTTCTAAATATTTGCCAGCCGCAATAAACTAATTTACAGCTAATATGTCTTAAACTACCCAAAGGCAAAGTGCTCCCAGTGGCCTAATTTACACCAGGGAAAAATTGAATACACCATTTTACAGAGAAAAAGCTGAGAGGACACCAAGAAATCATTACCACATTGTTGCTTAACCTGTACAGTGTATTATTAGCCCTTAATCCTTCACTGCTTCCAATCTGGCTAATTCTGCTGGTGAAGTTGTGCTCATGTAGATGGAAACACCAAAGGCAACAGAAATCTAAGCTATTTAAGACAAAAAATATGCAGCTAATTGACTCTTTCACCTTATTTGCTTCAACATCTCCCAAGAGGGTTTCTATCCCAGCACTGACTCATGTTTTAAAAGGAACCATGGAAAGTTTCTCAACCATGCATATGAGTTTGTCAAAGTTTACAAAAAGGGAAATATGTGATGTAAACTGAATGACAAAGAGATTAGCAACACTTGGTACTAAAGTTAAAGCTGTCTTAGTTATTTATATGGTCTAAGAAAAATAAAGAGTCTTCTGTGATATGCAAACCTATTCTTTCTCCCCTGAAATGTAGGTCTCGCCTATAAAGCACAAGACAAAAGATGCACATAGCACACATTGCATGAGAAGGGGGAAAAAAATCTACACAGGCATTCATGGCATGCTTTGCTCCTTCACATCTCATCTTCCCCCTTCATCTAAATTACAGGATAAATCCAGCAAGACCAACTGCAAAGGACTGGAGCAGAACAGAGGATTAGGATTTCACAGCAAATCTAGGCCCTCTTTCTTCTACTAGAAAATGGAAGAGAAAAAAGCCAGTAGCAAAGCTATGGTACTTGTAAAATGGCTCAAGATCCTGAGAAGAGTATGTGAGTCAAATGCATTGCTATTAATAGACTTCTGAATGTGTTTGTATTAGTATTTTCCTCTTGGGTCTCTTAAATTAAAAAATACAAGGAAAGAAAACCACATCTAGCAGGAAAACTACCAGCTGCTATAAGGCAATGAATGGCACCAGGATTCCTCAAGACATGTGGATGCAGTATAGAGATAACCTAGCTATGAGAAACATCAATAACAGGTTTGATTCCCCACCTGCTTCACTTCGAGCAGCTCTTGGTACGTCCTCCTCAGACAGGCACAATGCTGAGAACTGCCAACTCTCACTGACTTTGTTGAGAGCAGAGCTTGCAGTAACTTGTCACTCAGTATTTTAGACAGTTACCTCTTCATACAGCGCTGGAGAATGAGCATCTGTCCACTTTATAGCATATCCACTCAAACAAAGGCTTTTTACATATATACTTTCTATATCTGCATGTATATGCAAAAACCAAATTCCCCAGCAGCAAGCATCTTGCAGCCCTTCTACATCTAATCCTCATACCCAACATTAGCAGAAACTACTGCAAATACAGAGAAGTCTCTCAATGGCTATCCCTGGATATATGCTGTCTCAATTCTGCACCAACAGTACTGTGCAGACCACCATTATGACTATCCTCTACTGATGCAATTTGCTTAATCTTTAGAATACTTTAGAATAAAATAAAGGGGGGGGGGGGGGGCGGAGGGAGGGAAGAAGGAGAGGAGGTTTGATCAGTGAAAACTGTATTCAGGAAGAAAACACCACTGAAAACACTCCAAGATGGTTTCTTGAACACTAATGGGTAATTTAACATCAACACACATAAAAATATCAGATCACTGAAAATCACATTCACTTAGACTGCAAAAGCTGGTACGAAGGTTCTGCTAACACGCTGGTATGCAATTCAGCGCTGGGAAATGGAAAGAAGGTAGTGCTGCCAGCATCTACATCTGAGGCATCTTTCCTAGCTGTCAAAACCTTTGTTCTTGAGCTGAAATACCAAGGCACAGATTTCTGCAGCAAGCATATTTAATTGACCTTTTTTACAATGAAAATATAGAAGAGTAACAAAGGTTCACATAGCAGCTATTAAAAGAAAAGAGAAAAAAATAAGAATAACATCCTCCCCCCCGCCCTTTTACCAACACATACTAAAGGAAAAACCCTTCTTCTCTGAATTAAAGGCAGCTATTTTCTGATCTTTCAGTATATTTATATACCACAGAGTAGGAACAAAGACAGATATTACCTGTTTCACAAGACAAAGTCATCTGAGCAGGGAGATGCCAAAGGCCCATTTCCGGGGGGAGTACACTGAGACCAAGTCCTCTCCAAGGAGTTCAAGCTACCCCTCTTGGAAGCTTTCTCTTTTTTTCACGCTTATCCGATGTCCTTGAGAGGCATCTGCCTGATTGTTTCACTGGCCACTTGAGGGAAGGGAAGAAACTCCACCTCTTTTCTCCCACCTCCTCCCAACCACCATCAGCTGTGGCCCAAAGCTGCGCTGCTAATGGACGCACGGATAACAGCATCCACATACATCCCACATATGCATATATGGGAGACTGCATAGAACAAGAAAGCAGAGAGAAGATAGGATTTTAAAATCTAGCAGTTCCAACTCTCCTGAGGGACAGAACAATATATGCCTATATATGTATTTATGCACACACAATACACAGATACCTACATTCTGTATGTATTATATGTATCTATATGTCTATATACATATATGCATGTGCATGCATGTTATTAAACGGGATCACTGATCAAAGAAACTGCATCACACAAGATACATGAACAAAGGAGGGGCATAGGGCAGAGAGATTTTCTCCTTCAATCCACTTCCAGCCTGTTACACTCAGCCACATAATGTATTTTGTTTCCAGGCATCCTGAAAACACCCGACCACCACTGCACCTGAAAAGCACACAGGCTCAGAGAAACAGAGCCTCTGTGTTGTTTCAGAAGAGAAGAGGGCAGGAAAGAGGGTGAGAATGAAAGCATGCCTCTTTCTGTCAGCCGGGGAAAGAAAGTGGGAGGTCAAAACAGAGGGGCAAGGAGCTTACTGCTCTTCCAGCTTGTCTGACTGGTCAAGCCCTGGGGAAGAAGGATTGGAGGGTGAAGGGGCTGTTTTCTTTTTCTGCCCCAATAACCTAATTAAGTTGGTGAGCAGTGCTAGCGGGATAGAAATTTCTTCACGCTACACTGTCTGTTTGTGTTTGATTAATGTAAATCTTCCCAGGGCTCTAACCATGCCCCAGGCACTGCGATGCCTGGCTCTCCATTAACAAGCATCCCTGCCTGCACATACAGCAGGAGGAGACAGAAAGCAAGATCTCTATTTTAGCCTTTGCCATAAAAGCTCTTCAATATAATTTTTGGTGATTTCAACTACCATCCTTCATTAAATTACACTTTTTTCCCCAAAAATCATGGGGCCTATTAAAGATAAAACTGCAGCAAACCACTTAATGTATTAATAGCAGTTACTTTCTTTTGCATTTCCTTAGATCTCATGACCAAATATTTTAGACTTACACTCACCACAACTTCTGTGCTGCCCAGTCCAATGCGTGCTGGTACCAAATATAATCTCCAAGCCACAACTGCATCAAGGCTACAATTACACAGCAGACAGGAAGCCAAAGAAATCAGCTCCTACCCCTACATCTCTCCGCTCCATGGTTCTAAGCATGCAATAATTTCCCAGCTAGAGCTTGTATTTTCCATGCTTCTATCTTTTCCAGTGGCATGCATTATCATTTTCTAAATAGTGGGAAGCTGCATTTCATTGGTCTGTATTTTGAAACGTTTGCCCAGCTCCTCATTTTCTAGGAATTTCACAAATCCAAAAAGAAAATGTCAGCTCTCAAAAAGAAAATGGTCACCAGAGGAAAGCAAAAAGCCCAGTACATAGCCAGCTACTCAGATACTCACAGGCCAGCACAGCCCTTCCTTACAGAGTCCTGGTATACGACCCAAAGGACAGGACGAAAACAAGAAGTAAGACCAGTACTTTCCTTAAGCCAACATGGAATCACAAAGAGTTAAGGAAGCAAGGGAAAAGTCGTTGCAAATCCCAGAGCAGAGCTTCATACCCAGTTTATTCATGCCCGAGTGAGAATCACGTGCACCGAGCAGCCAGTGCTAAGGCATTAAGAGGGTGTCAAAACAGAGATATTTTTAAACCTGGATCACATTTTAAAACCAAGTATTTCCTAATGCTTCCCCCTAATGCTCCTCTATGAAGCGATACACAGTGATACACAGTGTATTATGTGATAATACATGATGAGCAGGCCAATATCCTTGCTTTACTAAACTACATTTTACTTAAAACACTGCTGTTTCCCATTTCCTTCATTGAACAGAGGAACTTTACCAACTTCAGCAGTCCAAACGACACACTCCAACAAGCAGTGCTTGGAAGGGATTGTCAGACCCAGATCTGCCCCCCTCCATGGAAAGCCACATTCCCTAGCTGTGTGCCTCAGTTTACCCTTCGATAACACTGCATATTGCCCTCGTGGAGAGAAATACCATGATTTATGGTATGTAAGCTGCTCTCTAATCATAAGAGCAAACATACACAACATTGTAGAGGATTCCTTATTATATCCCCCCAAAACTCAAATCCTCTCTTGCAATTTGCATGTAAAATACTTCATTTGAAACCTCTGAGGTCAGTGAAGAAATGGAGGACAGCAACAGGAATATGCTTCAAGGCTGTGTTAATGCTTTTACTCCACAAGGGACATTTTCAATCCCCCTTCAACAAAAAAATCTCTTCCTGGCATCACTACTTGGAAAAAGAAATGCATTTGTACCATGAAACACTCTTAAAGCTCCAGAAATAGATATTGCAGCCTTCTCGTCATTATTACAAAGTCAAAAACACTCTGAGGAATCCAAATGAAATTTCAGTCTATCGGGAAAAGCATCAAGGAGAAAAAGGGATTTAAGCACAGGGTACAGCAACAGCACTCATGGAAAAGTACAATGGAGAATGAACTCTGGAGCCTGTTTCATTTGTTCATTTCTTGATCTAAGATTCCTTTTACACTGCAAAAAAGGCATCTAGAAGGCTCTGGTGTAAGTAACAGGGACAGTCCTGATTGCTTCTTTCCTTAGATACTCAACTGCTGAAAGACCACTGCTTGCTAAAACAGCAGCCACCTTTTGAAGCCTATTATGTCCAGACTCAAAATATCACAAAGGTGCTATGCAACACGACTTGAGACAAAGCTTTCTTACTTCTGATGGGGAAGGGTATATAAATAACTGATTTTTAACAGGTTTATTATCCAGTGTGATCACTGCAGGACTACACAGACCAGTCATGTAAGACTTGACTTATGGAGGCAGGGTTTTTTTGCTTATGCACATAATAAAACTTACCATTTTTAAGTAGTAACTTTTATTAACATTTTTTCTCCAGCTTTTGGGAAAAAGCAACACAATGCATTCCTTTCAAGTACAAACCAATGCAGCTGCCAGGAAGCAGCGTAAAAACAAGAGAGATCCAGGAATGGAAGCTTATATCTTGCTTCCTACTCTGATTTCCCAGATTTCCTTCCCTTGGTACTCGCTCAGCCACAGGACGTAAGAAGAAAACAATCTGGAGGAAAATAATAATAACACTAAATCTTTGACCAAAAAAAGCAAGTCTGGTGCAACCAGGTTTTGAGAAGAAATTAGAGGCAGAAAAGATAGAAGTAGGACGGTAGGGTTGCTATGTTAAATGTACAGGGATTTCTACAGTCCTGGACACCAGCATAAGGAAAGAAAACACACAAAGGAGATTTCTTTTTTAATGATGTGGAAAGTGACATCTCTACTAAGAGCACAGGAAAGATGGTGAAAAAGTCAGTAGATAACTGCTCCTTATGGAGCCACATCTGTCCTTTTAGAAGTAGCATAAGAAAACATGAGACAATTAAATCAATCCAGTGCTTCTAAAACACCACGAGTTACAAGCCTGCTTATTTCAGGTTTCACTTTCCAGAATTTTCCAATCTCTTTGTTCCATCATTCTTCCTCAAGTGACCGCAATCCTGGTCCCTGTTCCCTCCCTTACACTCTACTGATTAAGGAACGCTTTGCTTCTTGCCCATATACAAACCACACGCCCTGCAACCAACTTCTTGCTCAGTTAACAGTGCTAGCAGCTCTCAGCTGGTTAGGCTGGGATATGGTAAATATTTATGCAGAATTCACAGACCTTTACCCCAATAAGGAGCCAGGCATGGGAAAAGAACAGCTTCCCAGAGCTCCATAGAGCGGAAGCGAAGTGGTCCCCAAGGACTGGAGCCCACACCCCTGTGAAAAAAAATACATGGAGCAGCAAGAAGAGCTCTGCATCTGATCACTACTGCTGCTGCTTGAATTTCTGCAACAAAACGTAAGGCTTTAACACACCAAACACTAAGCATCCCGTTTACAGCTCAGCTGAAAAGCCAAATCTCACAATTCTGGGGAAGTTCGAAGTGGCAAGGATGAAGAAATCCAGTCTGAAATAGGATGCGGGATAGGGGGATACATGAATTTTTTGTCAATGAGCATCTAACATTATAACACGTTCCACCAGTATACAAAAAGCTTGCCAATGCACTTCCTCAGCCCCTAAAATCACAAACAATAAGCAGAAAGGTTATTCCCTCATCAGAGTTCCTTAATACTTTATAGAGATGTATGTTACAAGCAGTGACTCTCATTCTCTCCCTTTCATTCTATGAGCTCAGGACATTAATTTCTCATATTTGACACAAAGCCACAAAATCCATCCCAAGCCATCTTAAATAAACGGGAACTAGCAAGACTCCTATGCATTTTGAGAGAGAAAATAAATAGTACAGTACAGAGAAGAAGCTATGCAAGAAATCAGACATATTTCAACAAGCTACTGCAGGAACTCAGAGGTTCTTGCATCCTGCATCACCTAGGCTGACCTGCATCTTTCAGACATCTGACAAACATCCGGGTGTTTTCAAGTCCAAAAATAGCAGGCCACTATTTAGAATGCAGATACCTACTGAGAAGTCACAAGTATGTTGCAGGCACTGAACCTCTTTAGGAAAGTACAGTGAATGTCTTCCCCCCTAAAAAAAGGTCAGAACTCTCATGCTTCATCAGCATCAGCACTTCTCCCTTATCACCAAGAGAGCTATAAACTATACCTGCTTTTTCATCTCTATGCCTCTGCTGCCTTATTTTCAAGTCATGTATGTTTTTGCTTTAGACACATCTTGGTCTTTGACCTTCTGTCTTTACAGAACTGATACTGATCCTCCAATGCAGCTTCTGACCACAGCAGCACACAAACACTGCCCAACCTGCAGCTGTTATCCACACTTGTTCCATCGCCTGCAGACGATTCCCTTCTGCCATGCGCAGTGGGTAAGCTCACCCTCTCTCTGCCTTCACAGCACAGATTGCCTTCTTTCCTAAACTTCCACTGGCCCGAAATGCCAGCAATCGCAAGCACCATACGACTGTGCAATCCTCTGTTTGCCTGCTGTACGGAAAACAGAAGGCAACTTGATGAACACACGAGTTAATATTTCATTTGAGTATCTGAAGTCTGGTGCATTACATAATGGGCAGCGGAAGTTAAAGATACAGAAGCTTCCTCTGAGGAGTTTCTGCAAGTCACAGTAGACAATTTAAGGAGAGCTTACGTCAGATAAAGTAATAATTGTCCTAAAACACTGCTTCAAATACACCAACTCTTCATTATTTTAGCTGCTAAGAAACGTGCCTTAAATTACTGGAACTTCATTTGAAAAATAGGAAACAGAAACAGGAAATTATTCTTGCAGTGGAAAAGTAGCTCAACAATTGCTGAAATAGAAAGACTATCCAGACTATTTGAGCAGCATTCAGCCATTCAATCTTAAATCACTACCATAATTCCCTTTTCAAAAGACTAATGAGAGAAGTCTGCGTGGCACTCTATGAGGTACAGATACTTGGCATATATAACATACTTGGGAAGGAAAGCTAAACTGAGTGCTAGCAATGGACATGTAAGCCACAAGACCTGCAATCTTTCAGGTTTCAGAGCGTTTTAGCTACACGAGAAGTAACCAAATGCCTTTAGGATCCTAGGTACCAGACAAGGACCCCCTACTAAATACCCCCACTGGACACAGCTTCAGCAGTCACTATGTGAAACTCAAGGGACAGCATCTGTAGAATGCCGAGCAAAATATGAATTAAAAACTATCATAGAAATAATAAGAGGACACCAAATCAAATGTAGGACAAGCCTCAGAGAAGTACTACCCACAAGGGAAAAAGCAAGGATGATTTAGACATGAAAGGGATAAACTGAGCAGGGTGGGCAAATACAAACCATGGGGTAGAGGATAAGAAAATGTAACAGCTCTCTACTGCTTGAGATAGAACCAGATTTCTTATACACCTCACTGAATGATTCACCACACAAACCCCCCCAGCTCCTCTCGGAACAAAACCCACCTTCCGGGCTCCAGCCAGCTGGCTAAAAAGCACGTATCAGCACAAGTTAGGATTAGACTGGCAACCCACATTACAGAGTCAATCATTACAAGGCTGAACCCTATCTGTCTGTTTTTAATGCATGGCTGCATTAACCCTAAGCAAAATGCAGTGCTTAAAACAATCATCTTCAAAAGAAGAGAACACTGAAGTCATTAAAAACTTTAAAGTGTTAATTGTAAGCATTTACTAATAGTATGTATTACTGAAGAATGTGCTAACCAAAGGAAAACGTTACAGAATGACCCACCATTTTCTGCTATCAGACAATTAGCTATAGGCAGTAATTAAAGAAAGCAAGTTCTAGGTACAAATATGGACACTGATTAAAAACCAGCTGTGAAGGCTGCTCAATCTGTTACACATCAAAACCAACCACCTATTCGTAACAGCAAAAACTGAAAGATCCTTTTTGAAAGAGAACCCAAATGCTTTCAGTCTCTCATTGTCTGGGCTGACTTCTGGCATAGGAAAATGGGATATAAGGAGCCTCGTTTAAAAGGTCATACTGTTTCCTTCCTTCATCTTTTACCATGAACAATTTTAGAAGGCATTAAACGTTTCAGAACAGCCTATCTAAACAAATGTTTTGCTCATCCTGTCATTGAAGTAAGTTCAAGCGATTCCAGTAAGACTGCTATGGAAAAAAAAGGAAGAAAGAAAGAAAGAGGCAGCCCCCCAAACCAGCTCCAAAATACGGTACTTATGCCAATCACTAAATACAAACTTGAGGCAGTGCCAAAGCAGCATACAAAAGAGAGACAAGTAATTACTGTATAGCTGACAATTTGTAAAGAGAGAAAAATGAGAGCAAGGATACTCCATCTTCTAGGGCAAAATCTACTTCATTCATAACAAACTGCTGAACATAGTTGTTAAAAGCGTGCCATAATTCAAAGACCAAGAACACTGTTTCAGCACTCAATACCTTGCTATGGTGCACTCTAAAGCTGGACATTTTAAGCAATAAACCACTTTCAGGCTTAAAAAGCCTCTACCAACGGTTCACTGGGTATTGAGAACTGCGGATGCAGAGGGAGAGTTTTACTTAGCCTTTCCAGGGGATTCTGCAGGATGCTCTCAACTCACTGTAGCCATCATCCCACCCCAGCTTTACAGTACATTAAACATAAAATAGTTAAAGGACATGATCTGCATCAAATGTTGACCCCATAAGCAAATCAGTACCAGCTTTATCATTACTGCTATAGATACTGATCTGATGTGGAATATGGATGTATCCCACATCTGTAGCCTTACATTCCCAAATCCTGAAAGCAGCAAGGTAGCAGTACCTGTAAGCATAGCCCCAGCCTCTGAAAATGCAGAAATCCATTCCTTTAATGCACTAGAACATACTTGCATCCCCTCATCGCTTCGGTGCAACAAGGAACATACGACTACTGGTACTGAGAGTTCACAGTGTTTCCAGACATTGTCTATGAGTCAAATACCCGTTTGTGTTACCTCCCCTAGAATTAATTTCAGAGTCTGTACTATTGACATTTCTCCTTTGCCCTCAAGCCAAGGCATAATCGACAGTCTTTTCCAGGGCTCTCCATCTCCCCCTTCCCAGCAACCATGATGCTTTAGAGCACACTGTATCAAAGCCATGCAAGGGGTCAGGAGGTGGGCAATGAGAAACTAAAGGTTTCAGCTAAAGCTTTAACATTGCAGCTACACCAGCGCATCTGCCTCTTACTTCAGCAGTCCAGAACAAGAGCATTCACACAGCTGGTTATACCTGTGTAATTATGATGGTGTATTTCCTCACAAGCTGAGCGTTGCTGGAGCCCCACAAGACAGTCCCTGCTTTAGCTTCTGGAGGGGCAATATTGCTGAAACCAGGCAAATGATTACACAGTAACTGCAGCTGCTTTTCAGATAATATTTGATGATCAAGTATACAGAACTAAGTATTATCCTCTCCATTTCAACAGAGAATGCATGCAGCTTACCTATAAAAACTTTCATTTACTTGTACTTCTCATCAGCTGGATCAGAGAGTCCTCCATGCTCGGAAGAAGCCACAACTCCATCAATGCTGTATCAAGGCATGCTCCAAATGCCCATATACAGACCTCCCTCTCCAATTTCCACTACACTGTCTTAACTGAACATGTTCACTACCCATCAGCAGTTATCCACAGTCAAACATCCTCACAGGATTAAACAAAACGTGGTGTTATCACCACAGCCAACAGCTGAGTTTAAGTAACAAACGATGTGCAAGAAACCTGCAAATGGGAATATTATGTACTTGTCACTGTACTCAGTGCATTAAATCAGTAAGGGAAAGGGGGTCATCTTGATACTTGTGAACAGCATGCAGTAAGGCAATTTCTCCCAAGGTGTTTTCTGCCTTCTGGGGTTCTGAAATGGAATATGTGTAATCAGACCTCCTGCAGCATGGAAACCACCAGGATGCCAACAGAAGTGCTTTAATCTAAAGCAAACATCTCCACGTGATGGAAAAGAGAGAGGAGGGGGAAGAGTACAGATGGCTTGCAATCTTACAAGACAAAATTCATTTGCTACTGGGCATTTCTTCCTACACATTATCACGCAACTGAATTGGGTTGACTGCCAATGAGAAACAGATCCTGGGGCCACGGTGACAACCAAAGTATTTGTCACTGACAAAGGGCTGCCCCACAGATCTGTTATTCCTGTGCCAGACTCATGCAGCCTGACATCTATATCCAGTGCACGCACAGCTGGAGAGGTACCAGAGACAAAGGGAGGATGCAGCGCTCAGAGCATGCGACCACCTTCAGGAATGCTGCTGGTTTTACCACGACTGAGCAAGCATTTCTTCAAATCCCACAGGAAACAAGCTTTCCATTTTGAGGTCCCAGTTATTTGAGTAGGCTTCTCCTTGCCATACAGCTAATCGTTGTATTTCAAATTTACTACCCCAGCAAACTGATCCAAATACAACTTTGAGAAGAAGCCGAAGAGATTTCACGTGGGGATTTAAACAAACAAGGCCCCTGAACAGAACAGTCCTTGTTTGAAGTGTGTGCCTGTCCTCACAACCAATTACAAACCTCAGTAAGTTCCTGAAGCTGTTTTCTAATGCAAGAAATGATCAAACCCCATCAATATCCCAAGAAGCATGTTATAGATCTGAAGGAGCCATTTTCTCTGTATGCGAGGAGCAACAGATGGAGCAAGATTTTCAGCACGCTCCAAGCTACTGTGGTGTTCTTGTCACTGCAGGCAGGCTCAGTGAAGCAGCCTCCCAGTAGCCGCAGAGCCATGATGATATAAAAGTTACCAGGAGAAAAAAAGGGAAGGGAAAAGGGGAAAGGGGCAGGTTCCCTCTATCTGGCTCAGTTCCATCAAGACGACTCAGATTTGCAGGCTGCCCAAAACTCAAACCTGTTGCAAGGCTATTTCCTCTCCCCCTTCCAGCTAAACTTCATTATGTGCTTCAAGTGTGACCCAGGAGTCCTGCTGTAGAAAAAAGCCTCCTGCAGTAAGGCTGGGGTTAACTGTCAAAACAAGCCACCATGAGCACGCAGGGACTCTTCCCCTCCGCCTAGCACCCACCAGGCAGCATCACTGCCTCTCACAACCAGGCAGGCATGTTTCACATTACCAGGAAGTGTTTTTCTGGCCTAAACCAGGGGACCACGAACTTGGCTTACAAGAGCCAGAACCCAGCCAGATACCCCATGGATGGAGGGGGAGTCAAAGGCATGGGTGAGCAGGTGCAGACACCGAAAAATACAGTTAATGTCTCACTGATGAGTGTAAAACCTGATAAGTCGTCAACTAAAAGGAAAAGGGAGAGAAGGTCAAGGTTTGCTATGCAATACATACAGCTGAAGTTGCACTGGTTAACTTCCAAACTAAACAACACTCTAGCATTTAAAGCTATCACCAACATTCCTGCATCTTCCACACTGGAAGAACAGAGGAATCTGCATGCCTTTTGTTTGGGTTTTTTCCCCCCTTTTCCTTCTTCCCCCGAGTATTACAGGGTTTTATTCTCACCACTATTTCCATAATGTGAGTGGGCTGAATATTTTACATAACTTCATAGACCTGACATATCTGAGTGTAGAACTCGGGGCTTTCAATATTGCTCAAAGGGCTGCAGTGCTTGGCAACGTTATACTTACCAACCATTAAGTATTCTCAAACCAAGGCACTCGCTACTGAAGTGACTACATGAGATTGCAATAGGAAAGTTCTTTTAGATCATATACCCATTCCTGAACTCCTGCAAGACGTTTTCGCCTGCTACTGAAGGTTCTGTTATAACTCAAGGGTAGAGAAGCCTGTGACAAAGGTATCTGTTTTACCAGTGCCCTACAGACTTTGATGCATCCTCCCAACAAAGCAGATCCCACAACAGTTGCAAACGGCTCTCTCTGCAGTATCCCCACACCACCTTCACCAGCCAAAATGATTGAGCTTGTTGGTTGGCTAAGATGAGATCTGCACCCACATGAACCACTTCCGCTACTGAAACCGCAGGGACTACGCAGGGCAAACCACAACCTATCATTTTGTGCCTCTCAACAGACAACAAGAACAAATTGCCAACTGCAGAGCTGCACTTCATCGCTGTGAGATCTCTCAGCTAAGACCTTGCAGCCTTGACACGTAAGTATTGCTGATAAACCATCGTTTCCCACCCTCCCTTACACTTGGGGAGTTCACCTCATCGAAATTCCCCTTCTCTCTATTACAGCTCCCCCTGAGCATCTAGTCGGAGTTGTTAACTTTGTTGTTAGTTGTTTGACTAAGTTGTTAACACTGCCTAAGTTAGGTGAGATGGCTACAGAGCAGTCTGCAGCAGTGGGGAGAAAATCACTGTTTTAAACCCAGAAACTATCTGAAAAGAACAGCTTATTTGGGACATCCCATGAGAATTGGTCAAAAGGTGCAAAAAGCCATCTTATCAACACAGATCACAGACCCACATTATTTTCTTACTTGCAAGCACCAACTGTGGAAGCCACCTAACAAAAGACCAGGAAACGCTATCATCGTGGCTCTAATACTGCCACATGGGACTTGCTGTCACTCAAACCACAGCAAAATGTTAGAAGGCATTACAACAGCTGAAAGAACTTTCTGGTCCCAAACAGTATCTGCACAGCCTCCTCAAGAAACAGCTACATCCCAGACACCAAACGGGTACCTTCAGTCCTCCACTGAACGCTCAAGACAGTTGTAGCCCTGGCTTGTCAGGGTTTTAGTCTGTCACAGCTGACGTGTGCCTTCAGAGAGCGTTGGCAGACAGGAAACCTCTCTCCTATCTGGCAGTTGCCACCACCTCTCCCATTTCTCTCTCTCTGTCACTCATTTCCTATTGACTCTCTCATGTCTTACATTGCAGCTTTTTCCTATTTCCTTTCCTTTCCCCTCGCTCATTTAAGCTTCACTCTTTCAATTCTCTTCTTTTCCTCTTTTTCCAACACTTTTCTGGTAGCTTTGATCTCAGCCTACTCATCAGAACCCTCTTTGCATCTGGGCACAAACAGGAGCATGCAATGGTGCCTCTGTGCCACAGGAGTACTGAGAGGAGACGCCTTGTCTGATGTGCTGCCAGTAAGCTACACTAACAGCCACTATCGTAACAGCATAAAAAGACTTTCAAGCAGCCATCAGATACTTTAGGTAAGCCTGCAGGTTGGAGCTTGTATGTTTATGGGAGTGGTGGACTCAGAATCCTGTACCTGTCTCGGATCAGTCTAGTGCTTTATTAAATAGATGGGTCTTTTCCTCCACACTGGGAAATGCTTGCTCGGGTCAAGTCAGGTACCACTTAGGCTACCCAATCCCCTTCCAGCACTCCAGCTCACTCAGGACTCCATATAAGAGTATCTAACTCTCCGTAGAACACCGGTTCCTCTTGGGAAGTCACCCAAGCTCTTGATAAAATGATTGCCTGTGACACCATAAACCAGGATTCACAGCCTGCAAATAAATCCCAGATCAGCTCCTCACATCAACAGGAATAGTTGTGCTGCTGCTCATGGCTTCAAGGAGAAACAGCTCTTGGATAAAATTCAGATTTCCATCAATCTCTCTCAAGACTTCCAGTATGTATTTCATGTGCTCAGGAGCAGATGCAAACCAGTCTGAGTCTTGCCCTTACACACACATTTCCTGCACCAACTGAGAGCTATGGAGAGCTCCCATAATGTGGAGATTCTCCCTTAGGTTTCCAGCATTGACACTGCAATGCTTCTTTATAGCCACTTCTGTCAATTCACACAGTTCAGTTCATAGCCCTGTTCCCAGATCATGACAGGTTTAGTGTTTCTGAGCCCACAGATGCACTGCAACCCCAGTGCCACTTCCAGGACAGCACACACTGCTAGCATGCCAGTCCTGCAAGGGATGCTGCCTATCTTCAGCAGGGTATTTGACAGTATCCAAGTGACTAATATGACAATGATCCAGACGGCTGACAATCAAATCACTTCAAGTACAGTAACTTGCATGCTATGGCTCAGGAAGGACAGCATCCATTTGCTTTTCCAGTGCCAGAGCAGTATAATGAAGTACCTTACCAACTGACAGCCCAGAGCCCAGAAGTTCCAGTGTTGTCAAAACAAAGCTTAAAATAGCCACAAAGATAATATTTAAGTGTTTGCCACAAATGTAAACAGCAATGCTTCTTATTTATCACCAGACTGGGGCAACCAGGCAAGAAAGGGTTCCTGCCCATTGGTCTTACAAGTCAGACACAATGCTCAAGGAGAGGATGCAGAGGAATAACAAAGCATAAGTGATGTTTAGTAGACGATTAGTGAATGTCAGAGCTGTTTGTTTTGGTTTGGCTATTTATACTCACACTTGCATCTGAAACATAAGGACACTGCTTTTTCCTGTCATTTTCAATATATTTATTTTTACATGTTTTCTTCCAAAAGAGAAATGAGTAAACCTTGTTTTTTCCTGCCTTTTTCCAAGTGTGATGCTCCTATTTTGTATGTATCCTGCCTTGTATTTTATCCCTTGTACATTCGTAATCAAACATTGCACGTTTTACATCTCTTTTCATTTTACCAATTACTTTGCTACTGTTTCCCCTGTCCTTATTTTGAGTCCTCTCTTCTGATGTTAAGGCATTATCTACATTCAGGCTCCTGACCCTTAGTTTAATCAAGCTGAGACATGAACTAACACTTCTGTTCTTTAAACCTAATAATTATCCAGAACAGGGCCACAGCATCGGATCACCTACCAGAAAGCATGCATGCAAGCCTGTTTTCTCTTAGTGTACTGGCATCTCTTACATAAGGAAGATCTAGTTATCCCAAAGTAGGTATAATCCCAGGACTAAAGTGAAAGAAGGGAGAGTGCTTAGGCAGAGGAATATCTGGAGAGCCTTAGGAATGCTGTAAGAACCATTTTATTAGCATCTCACATCATTCAGTCTAAAAGCTCAAGGATAATACAAACGGGATTTGTTATGAAGTCTCCTACTGCTAATTTTCAGAGGGAAGGAAGAGGTATTCAATGAGAAACATGGAGGATAAAGCCTTGAAAGCAAGAGCCTAAGCTTATCTTTCAAGCAGCACAGCCAACATACTTCCCCAGTGACCCAGAAGGACCACCTAGAGGTTTAAGTGGAGAATTCAGCCTCCAGACCAAAGCAAACACTGCTCCTCTTTGAGGCACTTTGCATAACTACAAGCTATAGCACTGGGCTGGCCAGGGTGGGGGCTGAGGGCTGTAACGGAGGCAGGCATTGAAGCTACTCACTGCATAGGATCCACACAAAATACTTAAGGCATGAATTCAGCAGGAGACCCCACTTCTTGAAATAACCAAAAGATGCTGGGATACAGTCATCAAATCTGTGAAATAACTGGTCCAGGTGTCTGTACTGCTTTCCCTGGCAAATACATGAACACTCTATGCTACCTTCACAAACAGGGTGCCAAATGACCTTCAGTGCCCAAATCACTACTTTTACAACATGGGGCAGGACAGTTCTGAGAACAAACAGAAGACTACTCTGATTTCCATTAGAAAGACTGTGGGCAATGCTGTCCCCCTCAAGGATCAAGAAACTCTTCTTGTGTCACCAATACAGAAGTCAGCTTTATAAAGACTGGTCTGAGAAGATCGCAAATGAACACCCACAAAGCTCACCAGTAACCCCAGCAACTTCTGCTCCAAGGGTAAGATGCACGGTTCTTCCCAGGCACCTCTAAACAGGACAGCAGCAGGCATTACCTGAACAGAGCAGTGATCTGAAAGCACTCCAATGTGCAAACAATCATCCACAGGAGCAAAGGGGAGGGGTGGATGGGGCCAAGATTTTTGCTAGTCTAAAATTGAAGTAGCCTACGTCCCAGTACTGTTCCTAATCTATCCATTTGAAACACTAATAAATGCCATAATAGGAGTTATGTGCAGAGGAAGAATTATACAATTGGGCTAACAGATGAAATATCACTTCTGCCTCCACCCAAATAATCATGACGCCCACAGCTCTATTCAAAACTAGAAAATCAAGCTCACCTCAACTTCTGTCTCCAGTAAAAGCCCTAATAAACTATGCAGCATGAACTGGGAGCATTTGCTTCCTAGCCAACAGTAAACATCACAGACAGTGCTCTCTTCTGACAGCTACAACAAAAGCAAAACACAAAAGTGAATTTATGCACAGACTGCATCAGCTACTGATTTGCAAACACAGTAAAGGCAGAGCACTGGAAAGCACAAGACTTGCCTCGACGACTCTAACACTTTTTGGTCTCTTGAAACATTGTGCTACAGCCCACATAAATATTACACCTTACAAACTCTACTAATTAAATGAATGTGTGATAACAACATCAAGTTATTCAGTAACACTAAGGTGTGACTTTCTATGAGGTTCTTATCCTTACCCTGCTGGAAAAACTACACCTTTTCTTCTCACCATATAAAGAACCCCCAGTTAGTACAGGGACTTACAGCCAGCCAAAGACAGGGAAAGTGCATCTAAGCAGATAAGGAACAGTTAGGGTCTATTCTGGTACCAAGTCAGGAGCAAATGAGCAATTAAAACCTCTCAAGGGTAATTATGTGTAAATTCTACCTCTCCTGTTTTCTAGTCATAGCAACAGAAACTACAGCACTGTTATAAATAAAACTCATTTGCAAGCAACTGCATAGGAAGAGTCATCAGTTCCCCAACAAGGTACTGCAAAAAGCAGCAAGAGCCTCCATTCTTTCCTCGTGCTTTAATAAACAGAAAGCAGCATAAAGCTAGTTCTGTAGCCGTGCAATTGCTCAACTCTGCAGCGTGCTTGGAATGGTTACAGGAAGAAAAATAGAGTTAACTGGGAGACACACAAAAAATTACTCGCACACAAATGTTTCTTTAGTATCATAACAGGATACAGCGGAGTTCTGATCATCCCTTCGTGGCCAAGCAGAGCCTGCAAATGGCCGAATTTCACCCCAGCTCCAGCATGTCCTTGCAAAGAATAAACCCCTTATCTCGTTCAGCCATGTGTCGCCTGCCACAAACGGCAGAACAGAGCAACGCCCAAAGCCAGCGGCCTGCCCCAGTGCTCCGGGCCAGAACAGCTCTGAGGGGAGTGAATGCGGGCACTAGCACGCAGTCGCTCACAAGGAACAGGAAAACACCTCCTCTGCCATACCAGCCACCCAGTGAGGTCCCGAAGCTCAGCTCAGATGGTCCCTGCAGGCCAACTCCCCCCTTCCAAAACCCCTCACACTGACAGCATCCAGCAACGCCTGTCCAATCCAGCAGTAGTAACTAGGCAGGAATCTGAGGCAGAACTACACGAGATATTTTCAGGCTGAAAGATAGGGCAAATATCACCTAAATCCAGAGGGAAAGCCAAGCAGGCATTTTGTCATTCACTTCACCAACTTTAGATACCTACTTTAGAATAATTAATGGCCCCCAGATGTGCCTATTTTCTTCCATTAACTACAAACACATTCTAGACAAACAGCTCAGACAGAGATGTCTACCTCAAAGACTTTGCGAGTTAAGCAAGATAAATGCCACCTAAGGCGGCCCCTAAACAAATACAGCATAACTAAGAGAGGATTAAATTAAGAGGGTGTAAATGTTTACCAACATAAAGTGGCAGAGTAATAAGGCTGAAGATGAGTTGTTTGACATGGTCCACTGGGCAGCAGGATTATGAAAAGAAGCAGCTGACAAAGTAAAAGCACATCCTGAAGGAAAGAAGGGGAAATCAATCTCACTGCTTGGAGTTCTGAGTGTCTCATTCCATCAGAAGCCATGCAGGACACCATGGCTATCCTGGACCACTTTTTGCCTATGTACTTCTAAATCCCAAGTACTAAGATACAAGATAATCTTTCTTCTAGTTTTTCCTAGTGCTAAGTATCTGAATGGAAGTGCCAGATGCTTCTTCAGTAACTTTGCTGAACATTCATTACACTCTTAGAAGACAGTTAAGAAGTCTTAACATCTGTTACACCTTTTTTAATTACCTGGTATTGCCTCATTCAGTCTTTGGAGGAAAAAGATGTAAGGAAACGATGTTGCTTCATGAACCAGACAGGTAACAGAATCCGACTCAGGGATGAAGCATAACCATTATCAAAATGAACTGATTAAGGTTTGGTCCATGGAGAAAATAATGCCAGACACACGAGATGTGAACTGGCCATCATACTGGCTACTGAACAGCACTAGGAATGGCCATTCATACATTCCTTCTAATTTATATATGCTTCAATACCAACAAGAACATAAAAGACAAAACATGTAAAGGATGGGACAAGTGCAACCTGGCCAAGGGAAATGGGAAACAGCTTTAAAAACACATGGTATGATTTCCATCTTAAACTGAAGGGACAGAAATGGAAATCTTTGCTGTCTGTAACACGGATTTAAGCATTTACACATACGTAAAATGCAAATATGTAAAGCTAATATGGAGAAAAATGCAGGCCTATGCTACCCTGTTATATTCATAATACCATCTGGCAGAGATGCAAGCTGGGTTTTTCTGCTTTAAGGCAGTTCCCAACTTGATCCCAGCAAAGAAAGTCACTGATAAATACAGACAGAATTGAACACGTCATGTGACTGATACCATGTAGATCTAATGACACTAGAAGCACCAAGTTTATTTATATTGCACCTGCTTTACATTCCAAGCTCAAGAGCTGGATTTAAAGAGGCAATACTGAGTCTTCTTAGGCCTAATGGGAAAGGAAGCTTTGGACCAACACACTGCTAGGACAACAGGGACCAAAAGCCACTCCCTCCAGATCCTGCACACTGCTGTAGATAAAAAGGAGCGGCCTTGCTCCAGACACTAGTAAGCAGATGTCCATGGGATGAGAACACACATCACCACCACATCCGGTGCTCTGCTGGAAGGTTCAGCCAGGGAATAAACGGGCCACGACGACTGCGTTCCCTTCAAGCCCCAAAGCTGGGGTTCCTTCAGGCCAAACGTGAAGAGAAGTGGCAAGACCAGGCCCTGCTTCCCTGCATTCCCCCAACCATCACACACCCCTGAACCAAACCCTCAGTGAACCAAAGAGAAACATCCTCTTGACATGACTGAAAGCAAAAGGAAATGAGACATTTTTTTTGTTGCTGCTACATTTTCAACTTGGCTGTTCCAATTCAATAATGGAAAGCATTTTGTATTACTAAGAAGCAAATTAAATTCCTTGTCCTCGTGCTTTTCCTTTCCATGCTTTGCTCAACTGCTTCTAGGTAGGAGATCCTGTCATTCCTATCAGTACCGTGCAACATGCCATAAGACACAGACCCTTAAGCACATTGGCAAAACTCTCACAAAGCCACTGAAAAGCCACCTCCTTTTTACTGTCACTGTCTTGCCTGGTACAGAAGAACTGGACATGCACTGCAAAAGAAGAAGTCGGGAGTTTTCTTGTGCTAGTTCAATTATACTATACAATTCATTGCAAAGACTTGGTACTCTATGAGCAGCACAGCCATAAATACAGACTACATGATTTTGGGCTGTGTTAGAGGCCTTTCACACCACTCAGGCACTGTACTGTCTGTTAATAACTACAGAGATGAAAATGCCTAACTGCAAGAACTATACTTGCTCTCATTCCTGCCCACACTTGGGAGTCTACAAGGTGATTTCAGGTACCCAAAAGCATCACCCCTCTGTCCCTGCCCTGACTTCTCTCCTGTGCCAGAACTGCTTGTATCTGTCATGAAAGGCCAAAGCAGGGAGGCCTTTGTCACACACATTCACACCATAACCACCAAATACAGTAACAACATAATAAAATACATTCATAATTCACAATAAACATGATAAAACATAAAAAGGAACATGATAAAAGACATTAATTCCATCCTTCTGTCTCAAAAGCGCATGAGATTTCCTACTTGCTCATCCTCGCAAGAGAAAACACATTTTTTCTCCTGCCTCTGAAGCATCCCCCCATAGAACCCCAGCCTGGTAATGAAATGCACATGGCAGCACCTGCAGAGAAGCCCAGAGGCCGGAGCAGGTATCTACAGCAAGGAACAGCGAAGGGAGACACCAGCAGACATTCCTGCTCCTCGACTATCCCTCCTGCCCTCACCTGAAGTGACCTCCCTTTGGCAGCCCATCGTGCTTGACCTAACGAGAAGCCAACGCTTCTTCTATAGCAGATTGGAGCTGTATCCTGAACTCTTGTCAATGTCACCGCTTTAACTTCTGGCTTTTGGTGTTCCTCCCAGCACCAGCCCTTTCTGGAAGCTGAACTGCAACGCCTGGTTCTCACAAAGCCTAGCAGGCTTGAAAGCTGTTGGACTTGAAATACTCCCATACTTCAGCTACCCTGGGTTATGTCCCGATTCCCTGAAACTCTGATTTAATCCTGCTTCTCGGATCCTACCTGTTACACTGTCACTGTAGTCAGAAAGCAAAGTACAGGAGCTCTAGGAAGATGCTACATTTCATGAATGAAAAAAGTCATAAGAAAAGTAATCTTATACTGACCTGTCCGTGATTGTGGACTGTGTGCCACTCATTGGAGCCTTTGGCAAGAAGTCGTATTATCCACTTTACATCTTACAATTACCGCAGGAATATTAACGAGGCTTTGCCCCTCACATGCACTGAGGCTCAGGATCCAGCCTTGCTCCAGAAGAGGCATGCACAGAGGACAAACTCAGTTCAAGGACGGGAGGGAGGAGAAACAAAAAAGCAACAAACCAAAACAACCGCACAACTCTTCTTGCAGTCCCTCAGAATATCCAGACCACGGAAGTGGGGCGTGGGGGGGGTGTTCAAGAGGAAAAAGGCAAACAACAAGCTCTTCCCCTCGATGCTCCCTTAAGCCCAACGAGAAGGCAAAAGTAACGCGTGCCCAGAAAGTCTTCCGAAGCAGCCAATCCTCGCCGCTCCGGAGCCTCGACGCGGAGGGGAACTCCCGGGGTCCGCGCAAGGCAGACCGGCGCCGGCTGCTGCTGCGGCGCTCCCCGGCTCGCTCTCGGCAGGACCGGGTGCCCGCTCCCCGCCGCTCTTCACGGCCTCTCGCCCGCGGGGGCCGTGCGGCTCGCCCCGCCGGTTGCCGGTATCCTGAGTACGGCCGCGCAGGGGCCCATGTCCCGCTGCCGGCCCGCCCCGACCCCCCGCCCGCCGGCCGGCTCGCCCGCAGGGGGGTCGGGCAGGGCGGCCCCCTCCTCCGCCGCCTTTAGGCCCGCAGGTCCATGCCCCGCCGCTCCTCCTGTCCCGCTTCGGCCCGAGCTAGAGCGGGGCGCGGCGGCCCGGCCTGCCGGCAAGGCCCCGAGCGGACTCCGTGCGCTCCGCCGCGGGGCTCGGGTTCGGCCCGGTTCGGGGCAAAGTTCCTCGGCGAGCGCTGGCGACGCGGCCCGCTCCTGCCGCTGCTCCGCTCCGCTCCTCCCAGCCCGGTTCCGGGCCAGCTGCGCTGCTGCGAGGCGGGAGCGGCGCGGCCCCCGGAGCCTGCGCCGAGCCGGGCCCAGCTTCAGCCCGCCCCGCCCGCCGTATCCTTCCGCCGGCAGCAGGCCGCCCTCCTCCTCATCCTGCCCCTTCCCTGCGCAGCCTGTTCCAGGCCAGCGGGATGTTTCCTTCACTTCCCATCACATAGGAACAGCTACTCCTCCTCCGGCCTGCTGTAAGCCTGCCGGACAGCCTCCCTCTCCATTTCCCTTCCCTCCCGGAGCTCCATCTCCAGCCCTGTTTTGTCTTGTCACAAGCTCTTAAGGGCAGGGAGTGCCTGTGCCGGGTGGAAAATCGGCACCAAACAAACTTAGAACAGGAAGACACTAAACATCAAGTTAATACATTAACTCTCGAGTCTCGGGTAGCCGCCGACTGTTCGCTCCCAGGCCTTTCCCAGCGCCGTCCCAAATCTCGCATTCCCGGCATTCCCACAACGCATCTCTGCGGGAATTTTTCTCACCCGTGAAGGTCAGCAGGAATCTGGGATCAGAAAGAGCTATTCCTGCTCCCTTAAACGTAAAATCCCCCCTCCGATACGGAGGGATGAAACTGCACATTGCCATACCTGCTAAACCATATCTAAACATGTAAATGGCAACGTGTGGCTTTCCCTTGCTAGGAAGATAAGTGACACTGCTGTAACTCCCTGCTGTTCATGCCATACACAACACAGCTCTGGAGAGAAGCACTTATCCCACCCGTACATGTGTTTAAACAGCAGAGCCTGCTTCCTGCAGCGCACACAAGGCAGGAAGCGAATCTCAGCAGCTCAGAGGCCAAGTTCTAGGTACATGACCTCATCCCAAAATCTCGTTGCCAACACAAGGGCATAAATAAGATTCCAGTCAGGCACTCCTGTTCTGAAACACTCAGGAGTAACAGCTGTATACTGCAGCTTCAGGAAGCTTCCATACTGAAGAGCTCACGAGTACTGAGGCGTGGAATGGAGAGCAGGATGGCTCTGCTGCTACAGAGGATGGGCAGAGGAACTTGTGGAACATCAGCCTTTCCTACCAAATGCCAGCAGACCAAACTAATCTGATTTAGCTAATCCCAATCACACAGAACACCACCCTCCTTCCCTGTAATTAATCTTACCTTGCTGTACTTCTTCAAAGACACGACACAGAGTCTGGAAAACAGGCTTCAGAAACCAGAACCAGACACATCATTAAGCACACAGGACCACGTCTTGCTTGCAGCTATGCTCGGGACCCCAGTGCTCTACAGCATAGAGCGTTTTCCTCCTTGGAGTGGAGGGAGTGTGAATGAGGAAGCCAGGAGACTGACTGATAGCCTGAAGAATTTGTTGGTTTGCTGAACTCCAGTGCAAAGAGGGGAAGCGTGGGATGGAATCGTTTTCTACATGATGCTTGACATACATACACAGGACATGTGCACTTCCTCTTTTGGTTTCCTTTTGAGAAAGATAAGAGGCTTGGGACTGCACGACATGCAGCCATTACTGCCTCTCATTCTGACTTAATACTCCCATCTATTTAAATGTATTATATATCTTTTTATTGCATCTTCTCTGCCATAAATCCCTCCCTGCTTTCAACTTGGAGAACATAAAGTACTGTGCCTTGAGAAAGGAAAGCTCCTGGAAGGCCTTCTGTTTCATGGCATGGTTTCACTTGCATATTAGGGCTTGATGCTTTTTTATTACTTTAATTATGTTTTATTGTGCATGACAACATAATGACAACAACAATTAGCTGGAGGAAGACCTAACAGAAAATAAGATGAAATATAGAAGCACGAAGGAAACTGGTGCCCTGCTGCAGTAAATTGGCGTCAAATTCAGTGCAGTGGCAGTGATTGTTTGTCATCAATTTGCTCAGCACTGTCAAAAGAAGCATCACTCAAAACGACACCAATGACAAAAAGGAAGCATTAAACCCTCGTGCCATAATGGTCCAATAGGTTAACTATTGCTCCTAATGGGCTGCACTCGCATTTCAACGTTTAATGCAACAATAAAAAGGCATTAATAAAACAATTCAAAAGTAGACTCTGGAATAACAACTGCTTCTCTTTTGTGCAAATGCTGTTAATATAGAGGCCTATTTATGATACTTCTGCTTGGGCAGTTTTATAATGTGAAGTCCCAGGTGGGGAAATCAATAAGCAATTACACCCTGCAATTAAAATACATGGGGAGGGGGGAATGTGGTGTGTGTGTAGGCTCTAAAGTCATCACTTAGCCTGAATTTACATGCAGTACTGTCACACAGACATAGATCTGGAAGTGGAACCTACTCATTAACCTCACCAGTCTGTGTCACCCAGGAAAGCCCCAATGTCCCCACCAGTCTGGTTTTTACTGTCCGGAGCAGAACCAAGCAGCTCAAGTAAGGAGGATCCTGAATCAAAGAAGGCTGCCTCCTGTGAAGTGCAGCTTCTTGCTTTTCCCTAAAAGATGGCACCAAACGGGCAGATTCCCTGGAGGTGCCTTATATGGGACTCCTGTAAAGGCAGGCTTAGAGGAAAAGGCTTCACTGAGCTTCTTCTTGCCGTTCTCCAGCTGTGCTCACTGAGGAGCTGTTGCCATCTGCTGGCAAAGCCTTGTGTGGCACCTCTCAGCCAGGTCCTGCTCACACCCCGGCCCCTTCACATCATTTCAGATAGGAGCCATTGGAGGAAGTTACCTGTGGGTGCAATAGATCTCCTGCAGACATCAAGTAAAGAGCATCTAGCTTCGTAGAACTGTGTGTTTAAAGTCAAGTATGATGTGCTATTAGCTGGGTTTCACTAATCATAACTTATGGATAATGTCTTTTAATTTTTGCTAGTGGCAAGTAATAAATGTAAAATCAGTGACAGAATGCACCACTGTTTTGGACTGTTATTTTGAACTTACCATAAATTGTTATGCCAACTCTGTTCTGGCAAAAAGAAGTCTGTTGCTTTCAGAAGGCAACAGCCAATCTTCATGCCTTGCACAGCTGGAGAGGAAAGGCACAGGGGAAGGGCTAACAGACAGCTACTTTCTCAGATGTGCATATGAATTTGTGACTCCTGGAGAATGAATAGGACCCTGACCTTGTGTCAGGACTGGTTCTGCTCTCAAGCTAAGCACAACTTAAACCTTCCTGCCCTACTGATCTTTTGTAGTGCCCAGCAGTCCCAACCAATCAAACTCACTTAAGCACTAAAGGCTGCCTCTTAGTTCAGCATCCTTTGATCCCTGGGAACTCAGAGCCGCTCTGGTATGAGATCCCTCTGAGCCAGCTGAGAACACCTGTGGGATTCCATTATTTGCTGAGATTCCACCTTTGAGGGAGCTTAAGCTAATAATGATATCCTGAATCAAATCCAGACTATCTGCTTGGCTATCTACTGCATTTTACAGGTGCTGGGCTGATGCTAAAAAGCTTCTCTGTTATGTGGATGCAACCTGCTTCAGAAACCAATATGACCAATCCAATAGCCACCAATGGATGTCTCCCATCTCACACCTTAAAACAGGCACATGATTTGCTACCTACAGACAGGTAGCTCATTCTGCATCCAGTTCACTGCCAATGCTGGAAACCCATAAAGTGTTTGTTCTACGCTTTTAAGTCACCAGGACACAAATGCAATACTTTGATGACTTTGTTAGGACACAGGTAGCCTAATCTATCAGAGCTTCTACTGTGAGTGCTTATTACAGTTCCTAAACCTGGATAATCCACACTGCAGTAAGCATTTTTATAGCACTAAGCTTTCTTTCCATATCAGCATAATTAAAGGAGCAACCTTTGTAAAGACAAATGAAGCTGCTGTACATTCTTCCATGAGTTTCCTTCTTGCTCTCTACTACAATCAATGTCCTCTGATTTGAGGTGGGCTTATAAAAAGAAAGGTATGTGCTATGAGGGAAAAACCTAAAGAGATGGAGAATAACATTATTTCTCATTGCATTTGAGGATTATCAGTTACACTGAACAGATTTGAACCTTCTGACACAATACACAATTCAAACACCACTGCAATACAAGCATTGCTGAAGAACTTTGAGGCATCTGAGAAGCCACAGAAACCTTCTGCTTCCCATACAAAATTGGCTGCCAATAAACAGCTTTTACTTTGCAAAAGCTTTTCCGTATCTGTTCGGTTCAGTCTTAAAGTTATTTGCCAAAGACCCCTTATGTTTCCAAGTTACCAGCTGCCAAACTCCCCCTGGAACTGAGGGAAACAGGGCAAAGGCAGTAAAAGCTAACACCTTCTTTTATGTGGATTTAGAAGAGCACGTATTGAACCTGTCATGGGAAGAGAAAAGTGGAAAGACAGGAGAACCTTCTCCTTTAGCATACACAGCATGGAAAACAAAGGAAACTCCATGAGTTGCCTGAGGATAGGCACATGAAAAGCCTGGGAACAAACCTTAGTGAAGAAATGCACCCTGTTCAGCCAGTCAACAACCTGAAAGCACCCATTAGCAAACACCAAACTACCAAGTACTCCTGAGACCACCTTGCAGAGTGGCTTCTCTGCCTGTTAACACATCTAAGATGTCCCTAAAAAGCATCCACCAAGCATCACTTTCTTCTTTTACACCAGCAATGCCAACAAGCCAGTAATGCACAGTACAACTTAATAACCACATACAAGGAGAAACCCCAAATATCTCATATAATTAAATAATCTTTATTTTATAAAACATAATACAAAGCATCTACACCATTCACTGGTGGAACATTAGTTGCTATTACACAGTAATTCAAACACAAGTTATAATTTCACACTAGCTCCACAGTTTCCTTTTACAATTTGCTCTAGCCACTATGGACTAGCCCGAGGACAGGTCCCACCATGTGCTCCATAGCCTGAAAGTTACACTTCTTCTGGGTCTGTGATTCTATGCTGGAGCCCACTACCAGACTATGAGGCCTTACTCTGAGACATCCTTGCTAGCTCTACCTCATAAAGCCATTCCCAATTGCTCTTTTGTTTTCTGGTGCCCTTGTTTAACTTCTAAGGCCTCAACACTGACCACAGTGCTCTACTTCTTCCAACCAAGCTTCCCCCAGTTCAAAGAAGGGGACAAGTCAGCCCTTAGGGGCATTATCTTTCTGAACATCTTCATACAAGTTGTTTCATAGATACCTGCAGTCGCTGACATCCTTAGTCACTTGGGCAGATATGGGCTGTACAGTCCCCACAGCAGGGGAGTAACAATGCAGTAAGCTGCACAGCAGAGGTTAGAGTCCAAATGGAGCTTTTGGCTCCATTCACTGTAATCCTTACTAGGGAAAGCCCACCAGACATCCTGTCTTCAGCTTGGGAGTCTACCTGAACAAGCAGCAGCATGCCTGATCTTTACGCGCATGCCTAGCTTATTCCTTTAGACTCCTACCCATCAGAACCACTGCAAAACAGCTTGGAGTCCTGCTTTCGTGAGGCAAGCCAGATGCTGGGAAGTGCCATGTTCTGGTGACAAAGTACTGATCATTACAAGTGCTTTGCTCAAAGCAATTTTGCCTTTAGACAACACAGCTTGACACAGACCACCAAGCCTTCATCAAAGGTGGCATAGTGTTAACACATGAAAACACCCCACGAGGTAGGTAATGCTGTACCCACTTAATAGAGTGGGTAAGCTGAGGCTAAAAGGCTCCTTGACATGCCCAACAGCAGCAGCACTGCTGGGAAAGAACCAGCACGCCCCAACTAGCCCTTCTTGTCCCCTTCAAGGCCCAATAGTCCTATCACTGTGCTGTACTAAATGAGTCAAGTTTCCTTTTCAGGACCAACTCAGCCATCAGTTGGCTCTATTAGATCTGAAGCGGTTTGGGCTCTTCAGATCTTTGGCTGCAGCAGGCAAGGCTCACAGCAGAACTGGCACCTGAGCTGTACTGCAGGCCTGGTGCTGAGGCTCAGAAGAGATGATTGTAATGATGATGGCAGTAACAAAGGAACAGCACTTAAGAACATACAGTGAAATAAACACCAGAAGCTGCCAAACCGGGGGACAGATTTCCCTGGAAATGGGACCAGATGAAAGTAACGCTGAGTTTTCCTCCCAGTCAGGTTCACTTTTTTGCTTAAAAAAGGGCCAGATTGGGTACCTCTAGCTCCTTTAATTATTGGCTGTAAATAAATGGCTATAAATGTAAATAGGTGGCTATAAATGCCCACTTTTATAAAGCGACACAGATCCAATCAGGGAGACAGAAGTGAATTCAAAGACAAGAGGTCAAGGCGTCAATTCAGATAAGGATAGCCAAGGATAAGTCTCTGTCTTGAACAGGGCACAGGACAGATTTGAAGCCGAGTAGCTTTTCCATCTTAGCCACTGTGATTTGAAGATGTGCATTGGCCATTCTTCAACCCGAAATCCCAATTCGGATCTGAGGAAACAAGCTTGTTGAGCTTCTCAGAACGGTGGTAGCCACTCAAGGAGCTAATAGCAGTATTTGGAAGGGGTGGGTGGAGTTTTAACAGTGAGGGATGAAGAGAGAAGGAGTCAGAAAAGCATTTTGCACCGGGGGCTGTGTCTTTGGGTGTACTCACAGAGGAAGGCGCCAGTGCTGATGAGAGCTCCTGGACACTACTGAGTAAGTTACTGAAAGGAATTAGGGTAGGAAACAACCACCTACCTAAAATTCTGTTCTCTCTAGAGCCACACTCTAGCTCAACCACCAAAATAAGTTTCTCCCAAAGGAAACACAGGGATAATGAATGAAGTGCAGATACCAACCCTCATTTTGCACTCATATAGCACCTCTCAAGTGAAAATCTGAAAGTGCATAACGCAGATGGATCAGCTCCATCACCCCCAATTCACAGATGGGGAAATGAGGCACAGAGTTAGAGTTACATGACTTGCCCAAGGTCACATAACAAGTTGGTGGAAGAGCCAGGAATCCCAACTCTGACAAAACACTAGAAGATGCTTCTTCCTAACACTATGAAGAGTCTCTCTAACTGGCTAGACTGTACAGGACTCTGAACGTGAAGATCTAGTGTTATGTCCTCCTCTTTGCCAAGATTCTACCACTGCTGAAGGAGTTAGCTATGAAAATTACTATTTACACCTGCACTGCTGGACTGGTTATGTTTAGTCAGTAAAATTAGCCCTTCTTTCGCTCGTATCGTTTAGTGTATGCTTACGTAGACATTGAGCCAGCCTCTGCCAGGCCAAACACTGCAGATCCAATGAATCCATGGCATAGCTCCATGGATTTCAGTGGAGTTATGCCAGGGATAAATTTGGCTCCAGAACTGCTAACGTGTGTTGGCTCCTCTCCCAACAGTGGCATTTCAGGCACGATCCCCTCCTTGCCAGATTGCGAACTCGAGGAAGTCTTTACTCAGCATCCCATCAATGGGTTTTCAGATGCCCATTAGTTTTCAAGTATAACTCCTCACTCTTCCGACTCCTCCAGGCGTGGTACTTCTTCATGCTCTTCCTCCGAGCGAAGCGGCAGATGCTGACCATGAAAACCCAGGAGACAGCGTACATGATGACGCCACCCAGCTTAATGTACCACCTGGGCTTGGGAGAAGCAAGCTCGCAGTACATCAGCCAGGCCCCCACTCCGATCCGCACCCCAGTGAAGAGGACCACGAAGAAGAAATCCACCACGTCACCTGTGAAACTGTGGTAACAGCCGATCTCCTTCAGGAACCAGCGAGCCTGCAGCAGCGGGTTAGTGATCTCGCTGCCAAAGATGACGGCATTGACCTCCGCAGCTGACTCCCCGAGTGCCAGTGATGCTGTGATACCCAAGATGCTCACCAGATGGTGGGCCAGCATCAGGGCACCCTCTGTCTGGAAGTACACACACCAACAGAGGTCAAAGAGGAAGTAGCCCAAGCTAAGGCACAGCACATGTACCTGGATAGTTGTGTTTGGTGATCCTGAAACATAAAGACACCAGGCAGAGCTTTAAAACATGGAGGCAACAAGCAGGCAGCATCTGAGACAAGGGGTATTCACCTTCAGTGTTGGCAGACTGGTGTTAGATTGTACTGATCACAGCTCAGATGGAGAAGTCAGAGAAATCACAATACTGTAATTGTTAGTCTAACAGCTGCACACATGTAATAGCCACACAACGTGATCAAATGCCCTGCCAGACTGCAGCTGGGGAAGACCATTACGCTACCAAAACACAGTACCAGTCTCTCCATTTCTCTAGTACTTTCCATCACAAAGCAGCTCAGATACCACAGTCATCATTCCTCAGGTGGGCTGGATATTGAGGTAGCAGGAGAACCCTGCTTTGTGCCAACACACACTGGAGGACTTGGGACCACAACATTCATTACTTACCTGGGTGACTCATAGGCCAGGGACCATCAATAAAACCAACGTAAGCAGAGAGGCAGGTAGCAAGGATGCCGTGGGTCAGCGTGACCAGCCTGCAGCTCCATTCATAATTCCGGTGCTTGTAGCGATGGCAGAACCAAGTGTAGAGAGAGAACCAGGCAAGCAGACTGCAGGCTACCCGCAGAGGCAGGGGGAACAGCATCCTGCCACAGGAACAGAAAGACAAAATGGATCAGAAGTCTAGCATCGGCAGTGTTAGCCCAACCCAGTGCAGCATCTCATCCGTAACCACGCCATCACTGAGTGTAAAGGGTTTCCTGATGCTGTTGCTTGCTCCTGACCTGGAGTTCCTGTGGGAAAAGGCCTACATCAAAGAAACGTATCCTTGACAATCCGGGCAGATTCACCATAGAGCCTCCAGCAAACAGGCCCCCACCAGTGTCACCTCAGCTGTGGGAAGATGCGATGAAAGCAATGGCCCTGTGAGGCAGCGAGTTCCTACCTGGCTGAACAGAAAACACCCCACAACTTGGTAGAGCACCTCGGAGGACTTCTCCAACCAGTCTACAGTGCAGGATGTGCTGGCATGTGTTAGTGCTCATCTGCACTGCCTGCGGGACAGGCTGAGGAGCGCCACATCCAGCAATAAAGCTTTGATCCAGAGCTACGCCTGCCTCTGCGTTTTAGCTCCCTGCCCATGTATCTGCATTTGACTGGTCTGTGCTGCCCCACCTGACCTACTCATTCTTGGTTCCTCCTCTCCTGAAACAACAAAACACTCCAATAAAACCCAAACACCACAGTCTCTTGCTATGTCCACTGCTAATCGACTTTGCCAGTGCAGCGACTCCAAGTGCTAATAACAGAAACACAAAAGGCATTGCCATCTCCTTCTGCTACTGAATTTTAACCTCCCAGCCCCAGCACATTTCCAGGACAATTTGGGAAGAAAAAACACTGTAAAACCCCCTTGTTCTCCCCAGGAAACTTCCAACCACAACACATAGTTCAAGCTTCTTCATGAGCATCTGAGGTCAGAGCTCAGATTAGAATAAAGCACCCCCCAGCAACCAGTGATGAGATAAAGCAGCCCACCACCTTCAGCAGCCAGTTGCTAAAAGCCCCCCAAATACACAATAATATCTACATCTCATTCATATTTATAATACCTTTCCATGCAATGCAAGATGTGTCTCGTTATTCCTGAGCATTCAGGGAAGCGCATCAAAAGCAGTGAGTCACGCTCTGGGATGCGCGAGTTGCCAGTTGTGTAATAGCAAAAGTGCCACTGGTCCTGCTGGTACCTGCTGACCAGCGCACTGGATTCACACCCAGGTCCTTCTGGAACAGCAAAAGGACCACGCTTGATGAGGAGTCAGGGTTGCAACAGGCCAAACAGGAAGGTTGGGCACTGCAAGTCTGACCAGGAATTCCTTAGGAGGCTGGGTAAACAAAACCATTATGTTATAATGGGCCTTGGGAACATGGGGAGATGAATTAAGGATGTAATTAACTGCTCTGACCAGGCGTTCCATTGACATCCCTGGTACATGAAGTCTGTATGCATCCAGAGTCAGGGCAGATAAGGCAGGAAGAATTCTGATGTGGGAAAAAGGAGGAAGAGATGCAAAAACTATTTCTCCATCCCCTGGAAAGAAAGGGGGCTATCTTCTAATTGCATGTCAAAGCCCAACGTTGTCATTAGCATATGCAATTGCACATATACATTACACGTATACATTGCACCTGTGAGCTGCCCCTGTCCCTGCACACCGGAAAGGGCAATATCCTTTAGTAATCATATTATCCTTCGCATCACCAGGAGCAACGGGGTCATGAGTGAAAGCAGGCCCTATAATAACTACAGGTGCCTAAAATCCTGGTGTAGCACAGCCCTGCTCTCCCCAAAAGCGTTTAAAAGACGAGGTGGGCGCCTCCAGCAAAGCACCGTTATTCCTCTATGGCCTCATGGGGTGCAGCTATACAGCAGAGGAGCCCAAAGCGCCTGCACACCATGCCCACCGCCCGACCCCGCATCCCGTCCCGCTCCCAGCGCCCACCTGCAGCCGGCCTCCGCCGCTCGCCTCCGGCCCCGCTGTTCTCCAGCGGCCCCCGCGGCGTTGCCGAGGATGCCGAGGCCGGGTCCCCCGCCCGCCGCAAGGGAGGCAGCGGGGCCAGGCCCTTCCCCGCGCACCCACCGCAGGGCCGCGGCTGCTCGGGTCGGGCCGCCTCCGCCGCCCGGGAAGAGGAAGCGGCGGCCGAGGGGCACCTGCTGGCGGGGAGGAGGGACGGCAACGGCCGCGGCAGCGCAGGGAAGGGGCGCCCGGCATCCCCCGGCCGCAGCGGCGCCGTGAGCATCCCTCCCTCCTCAACCCAGCCAAGAGGCTGGGGACCATCAGGGCTGGCCCCGAGAGCCCTAACGCGCAGGTCTCCAGGTGCCTCCGCGGTTCAGTGCCCGGTTGCTCACAGAGCAAGGTGCAGGTTGTGTTTCCATTGGGCACATGGAGAGCATCGTTTTAGCCTATGGGTACAGGAAATCAGTCCCACGCACCCATGACCCGCTTCAATCATCTCACGTGCCGCAGAGATAACATTGGCAAATGTGGGCTTGCTTTTCACACAGCCAGGCAGCGCCTGATGTGAAGCAACTCTTCTACAGAGCTTGCAACGCTGCATCACTACAGCACCAGCTTCAGGGTAACAAACATACCCCGTGGGGTTTATCAGTGCACGGCACGCAGCTTCAGCAGGCTGTGCAAGCACACAGCCCTGCCCTGGACATGCCCTCTCATCCAATGCTTGTGCAGCAGTTACAAAGCCTAGCAATTTCTTCTCGCTACAAGCATTCAGTGCTGAACCACATCTTTTCTCTCTCCTGCCTTCATCTACATCCACGGAGTAGCAAAATCTAGGGCTTATGCAGACTAAAGTATATGGCAAAAAAGTTCCTCCACAGCCAACACACTCCTTTCTTATGTTGCAATCAAAACAATCTCTCACACCCAGCAACAGTTTGGGTTTTTTTTATCTCATCCTGTCAAGTTTTACCCTTTGAAATACAGATGATGAGAGTATCTTGTCCTGCCTCTTACAGTACCTGTAATAAGGCTGTTTTCAACTGGATATCTCTCTATCTTACTTTTCCAGTTCAGGCCAGGCACAGGCTCCTGTTGCTACAAGATGCTCATCCTTCAGCTATTTCAGCACGACAGCCTCACTAGCATTAACAGCAAGTTTGCTTCTCTAACAAACCTTAGGTCTCATCTTTTCCTTCACTTTTGCTGGACCAGGCACCAGCCCCCTCTAACAGCATCAGTAAGAACCGAGATGGAGCTGTTCTTAGCTTAGGATAAAGAACAGGGTTGACAGACAGAAAGCTGCAGGGCTAACATTGACCCATAGCACAGACATTCAGCAGTCAGGAAGAACAACGGAGATGGTTGCAGATCACTCTGAAAGTCCTACCAAGACCAGGACCATTTAATGTCTGAGGTAGAATGGGAGGGGAGGGGGATATAGTTCTAGATTGCACAATGTGCAAAACATGCATCTAGTGAGATGCAAGGTAGCAAGTGGATTGTGCCAGAAGTTAGGAGCAGCTTGCACACCCATTTCCTTGTTTGCTGTGTGCAGTGTCAGCCATTTAAATAGGCAGGCTGGGTAACAGCATTCAGCAAAACAGCTCAGGCCAGGAAACTCTGCTAACAGTTATTTGCACGCTGCTACATGGTGTAGTACAGCTGCACCCTCCCTCAGCAGTACATCCCTTCTACTTTCTGTACTTCTTCTAAGGAGAGCTTACAACAGTGAACCTATTGGCTTGCCAACACTGGGAAACTTGTCCCACAAGAGCTGGAAATACACAAGAGCTGGAAATACACAAGAGCCCAACAGCTATTTGCGACTGTAAAAGCCCTCAAGGATGTTTGACAGGTAAAAACCAGGCGCCTGTATTAAAAATGACATTTCTCTGACATATTAGCAAATAAGAAATCCAATGGGATAGCAAGGGTGGAACCAGGTGCTTTTCTAGCATCACATTAGAGGATTTAAGGCTAAAACTAAGCTTAGGCACTTGTCTTTGCATCTCACAGGGCAGCTTCCATCAGTTTGGTTTTGCATGCAAACTGTGTGCACTGATTTACTGTCTCCACAGGTGAAGGAAGAGAGTTTCCTTGTTGGAAGCCAAGCCCAGGCCCACTTCCACCCCAGACAGCCACGCAGCAGTGATTTAGGACATCTCATAACTCTGTATTCTCCAAATACAGCGTAGACAAACCGCCTGCAATCCCAGCCTTCTGAACTGGCCATTCCTAAGATGAAGCACAGCAACAGAGAGGTTTTGATGCTAACAAAGGGCAACCTGGCATGAAGGACATGATCAGAATTTAAGTTACCCTGTGACCCATCTAGAGCAAACACCTCAGTTTTACGGCTTATTCTCAAGTTCCCTGTGATACAATTCATTGCCGAGGCAGGTTATGGGTACATTAGTCACAAATCTAAGCTTCAGCTGACCTTCATTTATTCTTCACACCTTAAACCTGAGCTCTAGAGCATATGGCTCAGTCCTGTGCTTGTTTCCCCACCAGCTCACTCCTTCCTGAACTGCATTAAGGGCATGAGCCAGAGCTTGGTCAGTGACTACTAGCCTTAGCATGCTCAGGCTCCCCTCAAGCCTCTCTTCCTCAGGCTTCATTAAGACCCAGAACAAAAGAACATTACAGCAATCATTTCTTTTGAACAAGAGAGCACAACTTTATTAGAAGTCTCATCACTCAAGAGGAGGTTTTGGAAGAGCACAGTGACTCTGGCAAGAGTTCACATCTCAAACGCAGGCCCCCAGAGCAAGGCTCCTGCTTTTCTAAAGGCAACAGCCTGCTCAATTCCCTGCCTTCCCAGCTGCAGTGCATTCACGGGGCATGGCAAAAGTTAGTTCATGTCATTTCTTAATCTCTCCACGCACCTTCTTCTAACCCCCAGCCAAGGCAGATATCTGCCCTGAACAGTGCCGAAGGCAGTGAGATAAGAGGCATGGAGGAGCTAGTAAGGCTGTGTCCCCATAGCAGCTGTATTCCCATTGCTCCCTTCCTTCCCCTCTGCAGCAGGGGTGACACCTAGCTTGAGCAAGAGCCACACACAGGCTGTTTCAGGGGCTCCTCTAAGAAATGAGGAAGGAAAGGCAACCAGCCTTCCTAAGCCTGAGGGCAACACAAAGCCATTTGTTTCTCAGCTGTAAATGAGGCTTTTATGGAAGAGTAAATCTGAACTGCAGCCTTAACCAGAGGGAAACTCACATTAAAACCCCAGGGGAAATGTCAGAACACCACTCTGAGAGGTAAAACAAGAGACCTGGTCCATACTCCAAGACCTGCTGGTATGGAACAGATTGGGATCTGCCTAAACACTACTGTCAGCCCTGAAAATACAGTCACTTATTGCACTTGTTAGCCATGCGTTCCGCTTAGGTGGCTTGCAGCTGAGCCAACCCAGAGCAGAAAGAGCATCCAGAGAGGGGCTCTTCTCTCTCTCTCACCCACAAAATGCCTGTTTGGTTTCTTTGAAGCAATCCAGGACTAGGTGAATACCTGCTTATGGAATTTATTGGCACTAGTCTAATTCTTGTCTCTTGTTTGCAAGAGCTTCATTTAATCCCAGTGAAGTCACAGTGCTCTAAGATCAGTATCTGCTTGAACACAAGTATTAAAAAAGGAAGAAATGTATCATTAAAAGCAATGAGGTAAAACATTACCTCACCTCAAGTACCATCACTCCACACAGGCAAAGGACAACTCTACCGTACCCAGCAAGCACTTGAGTCTTGTTCACAGGCTTTCATCCAAGTACTTAGTCAAGTGTGTTGTCAAGCTCCAGGGAGAATGAGGCTCAATAAATCCTTCCTAAGTCACACCCCTACCTGGTCCCAGGGGCAGGGAGATGGGGTTTTCTGCCTGTACACTGTAAGCCAATTCTATGTCCAAAAGGATCACAGGACATACAGGCTGTGCCACTATCGGTGGCAGAATGCATAGGTCAGGTATTGCCTCTCTCCTTGAGACTGCACCATTACTGAGGAAGCCAGGGGATCAGAACTCTTCAGGTGTGCACTCAAACCTTTCTTCTGTCAGCTTCCCCATGTTCCTAGTGCTGGTTCATTTCCTCCAGGCATAGCCAGGGCCAGAAAGTCAATTCCATGTCACGTTTAGGAGTTCTTTTCCTAGGAATAAGCCAGAACCCTATCCCAGGGGATTATCCACAACCCATTAATGAGCGGTCAAGTGCCCGTTAGCTTTCGCAGGTGCATTCACAGTCCTCCACCTTGCCCAGGAAATATTCTTCTTCATCATTTTCCTCCTGACAAAGCGGCAGATTTCAACCATGAAGCCCAAAGATACAACGTACATGGCCAAGCCTCCAGCCTTGAGGAGCCAGCTGGGATCAGGGGATGTCACCATCGCATGCATGATCACAGCTCCTCCTCCAATTCGAAGCACCAGGAAGAGGGAAACGAAGAAGAAATCCACAATGTCTCCCAGGAGAGTGTGGTACCAGCCCATTTCCCGCAGGAACCAACGGGTCTGGAGCAGAGGGTTGGTGATCTCGCTCACAAACACAACAGCATTGACTTCTGTAGCAGACTTCCCGAGCCCCAGCACCATGATCATGCCGCAGATGCTCAGTGTATGGTGGAGCAGCATGAGGTCCCCCTCTGTCTGGAAATACAGGCACCAGCCCAGGTCAAAGATAAAGTAACCCAAGGTCAGGGAGAGCACGTGGATCTGAAGAGCTGTGTTTGGTGAACCTGAAATGAAAGATGTACATAAGCCTGGGATCTGACTGAAGACATTCTTCTATGATATGGAGCAATACAGATTGTGAGCATGCCTCTTTCCTCCTTAGTTTCCAGCCTTTCCTATGGGTCAGCGGCCAGGCTGGAAGCAGGAGGTCTGGTTCTGCTCTCCCTTCATGCTTCAGCCTGCTCAGCAGACACAGGCAGGCCACCCATCCCTTCACACTTCGAGTTTGCTTTTTCTCCCTTAGAAAGGGGGGTTTGGAAAGCCTGACCACCATCAGCAGAACCGTTTGAGTGTTAATTACAGGAAACAGCAAACAAAACCCCACAGCCAAATGCTAGGGGCTGTTATACCCTTAAAGATGTGAACAGCACTGGGTCTATTCTCAGCACAACGTTACGCCTAATGCTGCGATAAACTCAAGCTGCCAACCTGAAAGCTCTCAATATGCACATGGATAAAACAAGGAAAAGGTTAACAGTAAGAAGTGGGAGGAGAAGAAGCAGGGGGACTTCGACAAAATCCTGCCCCAAACACACTCCAAAAGCTTACACATAAGAGGCAGCAAAAGCAATCTGCTCCCCACTCCACCTGTAACAGAACCAGGGGTGTCCCCACTGCATGACAACGACATGTGTCAGGGTAAGGCTCCAAACATACCTGCATGGGTCAGAGGCCAGGGGCCATCCAAGAGCACAGCGTAACCGGAGAGGCAGGTGACAATCACCCCGTGCAGGAGGGTGACCAAGCGACAGCTCCACTCGTAGGAACGGCCCCTGTTCCAGTAGCAGCAGCAGGCATACAGAAACAGCCAGGCAACAAAGCTGCAGCTCACCTCGAGAGCGACGGAAACCATCCTGCTGAACGCAGAGCGAGGACATGATGAGCACAGCAGGGGGGGTGACCATCTGTATCCCCGCCCCATTCGTGGAAAGCGCAGGGGCGGAAAACCAAACCAAACCAAAACCAAACAACCCCACCAAAACCCTTCCCATGAGCATGATGCTCTCCTCTAACACCATTCCTCTGTAAGCCCCCCCTCATTACCAAGCACACCAAGACCGGAGCACCCCCGACCCAAAGCGCCGCTCGCCCTGGGGGCATCCGGACGCCCTTTCCCCGCACGCCCCGGGGCTGCGCTCGCTCCTCGCCCCGGCTCTGCGCTGCCCGGGCAGGAGGCGGTACCAGCGCGCACCGGGAGGCTTTTACCTGCCCCTCCCCGCCCCGGCCGGGGCAGGGCTCCCCGCTCCCCATCGCCGTTCGCTGTGCCCCGCTTACCTGCCCCGGGAGGCAGAAAGGGGTCTGAGGGGCAGAGCTGCGTGCCCCGGGGCAGGGAAGGGGGAAACGGGGTAGGAGAAGTTAAGGAGGAGAAGTAAAGACCCGTCCTGAGCGGGTCAGCAGGGCTGGTACCTCCAGCCAGCCTCAGCCCGCCCAGGTGTGAGCATCCCGAAGAGTCCCCAGCCTTTAATTTGGGTGAATGTCCTTCTCTCTGATGAAGTGGACAATTAAGGTGAAACAAGCAAAGGAGGGAGATGCGTTCGTTTGTCCTTTTGCTGGTTTAAAAAGTGTCCTGCAGTCCCCAGATTTGCACTGATTTGGAACAAGGAAGGTGGGAATGCGGTGACCACCTTTGAGTTATCCTGTGCCGACTGTGAGGAGGGGAAACTGAGGCAGCTTGGGACTGCTTGGAGCTGGGGAGTGGTGTGGGATGCACAGGGAGCTGTGACACAGAACAAGCAGAACGGGATGAGTGAGCGTGGAGCTGAGCTGGGGCTGAGCAGCAGGGATGGGCAGGGACAGGACTGAGTAACCAGGGAAGGGCTGTGCTGCCTCTAAACCCTTGCAGCAAGGTCAGGGTTGGTACCATGTAACTTCTGTTGATTCAGTTTGTGTGTTCAAAACAACCCAAACCTTCTCTGCATCTAAAGAGCTCCTAATGCTGGGAGTGAAACCAGTAACTCAGAGCATGAGAGGCCTCACCTATGGTCACTTGAGGCTGGTGTGTGTGTGCTGCACTCCATGGGATGGTTCTCTGTGCTATAAAAATGCTTCTAGTTGGATTGTAGATTATAGCTTATATTTGAGCTAAAACTCCCTGATTTTTCTCTTCTTTGCCAGCGTTTCAGCCCCACTCTAAAGCAAGTCCACGGGCTGTGCAGGCAGGGACCCCACTGCAGCTCAGGCAATGGGTCCCTGCTGACGTCTGTAACAGTGAGCCTTAATTCAAGCTTAGCTACCGAAGGCATTTTACTGGAGTGTTAAATTCTATGCTAATTCTACCAGGATTGTAAGTCCCAAGGCTGTGTAGCATCAGCAATGATGAGAGCACTTGATGGGATCACTTAGAAATGCTCAAAGTCTCCCTTCAGGCCACAGAAAAACCTGGGAAGGGCAAGAAACAGAGCCCTGTTCTCCCAGCTTGCACTCATTTGCCTCACAGGTGGAAAACAGAGGAGGAAAGAAAGGGGAAAGAGCAATAAAATACATTAAATACAACAGCAAATTGTTAATTTTCCAGCCCTTCCCAGTCTTGCTTGAACTTGAGCACTACTGAGCATCATGGATGTATCGGGTATCCCACCTCCTACCTCATCTGCACATGCACTTCGGTCTCCGGAGTTGCTACAGCAGAAAAGTCATCCTTGATGTGAGTCATTAATAGGAGTGCATCTCCTATATGCACCCCAGCATCTGTCAACAGGGAGGAAAGCTAGGAGTATTTATCCCTTTTATATTCTGAGGGTGCCAGTTCAGTTGTCTCAGTCTGAGGAGAGCAGGAACTAGAGAGAGATCCACCTACAGCCAGCCTGTAGCTTCCAAAGGCACACTACGTCCTTGGTTTGGTTTTGGAGCTGAGTGGGATCTGGCTCATTTCTCCCCCGAGCTTGTGAATGACCAGACCACAGATAGAGACGAAAGACAAATGGGGTCACACCCCGTATACTCACAAGCAATTGGGATGGGACCCACAGAGATGTCTTTTAGACAGGGACTCAGCTGACAGCTCTCTCCTCACGTGCTCCTGGGGTTCACGTCACTGATGCTTGAGTCCTAATGATGGAGGAGCTCTTCTCATCAAGAGGAGAGCAGGGACAGAGAGCATGGAGACTGTTGAGGCACCAGGGCTGCTTTGGGAGCAGGTCAGGTTGGCCAGGAGATGATGTGAGTTCTTATAACCACTATGAGGCACATCTGCTGTGAGCAATTGTTCCCAGCATTGTTTCTCTATGCCTGTGGAGGGTGACTCTTGGTCTTGGAAAGCTGGAATTTCCTGCTCTGTGTGTTTTTATTCCCTGTGAGACTGGAAGTGTTCCTAGAAGCCAGGGGTACCCCTTCCAACTATAGCTTTTTGTCAAACAAACAAGCTGCTAATGTTTGTTTTCCTATTCAGGACCAGTTTATCAATCAATCTGAGCGCTTCGTTATGGTGTTTCTAAACTTCAGAGTGGAGATTGACTCTCATGATGTGTTTGCACAACACCTGGCACAGCTTGGCTTTGAGCTCAGCTGCGGTACTAATGTGCAGACACCGTTATTCAGCATTTAGTGTGCTTGCAGTTTCCCTCCCAGCTCTCAGAAATAATATCCCCAAATGTATGAAATGCTGCTTTGGTGGAAGCCAATTACTTAGAGGGATTTCTGAAGATTGCATTGATTAGTCCTTGTCTGGTAAGAGCCAGATGATCTTGATGCATCTTCTCTATGCTATAGGAGTGTATACATGTACAGCAACTATAATTGCAAAGAGCTGCCTTTCACAACTTTATTTTTGGTCTCCTTTGACAAAAAGGCTCCAAACCCAAGAGCTGAAGTAGACTGTCAACTGAATGTGAAATCAGTAGCCAAGTTGCAGCTCGGCTTTCAGGTACAGGATTAACGCAAGAATGCTAGGGCTATGAGGCTATAAGGATGGTCACTTTGAGCTTTTAAACTATTGCTTATAATCTATGAAATAACTTGTGATTTTTCACAAGAGAAATGAGCTGGCAACTAGAGCTTTACTAAGGGTCAGTGTAGTAAGGGTATTCTATTGTGGCTGGCAGCAGAATCAGCTGTAGTGCTCATCATCCATCAGCTATGCTGTTTAGCACTGGGAGGAAGGACGGATTATCAACACCATCATCTAATGGGGATTAAGTAATTTGCCCAAGATCATGCAGGAAGTAAAATAATATAGGGTGGTGCAAAGGTACAAATTGGTGGTTTAAATCTGTTCTTCCTGTCTGCTAATCTTTAAGGGAAAAGAGAAGAAAAGGGGGTGAAAGAAGAGGGAAAGGAAGTGTAACTGTCTTAGCAGTGTGCCATCCTGTGATGTACTCGTGTCCTTTATGTAGAGTAGTAATTTGAAGATCTATATTTTAGGAGGAAGAGGCTGGAGCAAGATCCCTTCCACCTCTCTTTTTCATCCCTGGCCAGGGCTGTTGTTTGGTCAAAATCCAAGTCCTACTGACTTTATTCATAGCGTTGCAGCATGGTGAGCAGTCACACGCAAATCACTTCTCAGCCTGGCATGGAAAGACATCATTCATTTCATCCTCCATCCTCCTCTCACAGTGTTGGCCAGCCCTCACAGGAGCTCAAGAAAGGTGGTTCAATGAAAGGCCTGAGAGTAAAGGCAGCTCTTTGAGGCAGGGGTTATGAATTTGCCAGCTCTCACCTATACCTCTCCTGTAGGACTCACAGCATCTCCTCCCCAAGGGCCCATAGCAATGGTCCCTGGCCAGGTTTAGCAGGGGAAGGCATGATTGAGTCGTCAATGTGTATTGGCTCACCTTAATTCACTGTGGGTTTTATGCCATCCAGAGACAGGAGAATTCCCATTCCACCCCCTGTACCTGCACATGAGTACAGGTCATACCCCACCAGCCTCCAGGACAGTTCAATGCATAGGCTCATATGAAATTAATCAGGGAAAATACTTAAGTGTGGTAGCAACCTCAGTTCTCTATCCAGTAACAAAGATCCTGTGTGTGAATAAAAACTGGTTCCAGTCCCTGGGTGTTTAGAAACAGCAAAGAGGTAGCTGAGCTTAAATGCAGTTGTCGCAGCACTACAATCCTGTTGTAGGATCATTCCCTTGGCTGGAGGAGAATGTGTTTTCTCTTCATGAACCCTGTGATTAAGGCACACCATAGAAGAACCTGTCAGGTTTAATTCCTGTCACTCTAGCTGTAGAAGACAGGGAAGTTCTCACAAGGAAGTCTCTGATAGAGACAGTAATAGGAACCTTAAAGAACACTGCCAAGAAAATCCACCCATGTAGCTGTACCAAACCTGTCACAGTTCATTACACATCTCTATCTGTAGTGGGAAAGCAATGGAGAACAAGGCTTGAAATCAACCCTCCCAGCATGCAAGGAAAGAAAGGCAGAAAGAAGGGCCATAGCAACCAGGAGGGTCAGATTAAGACTTCCCATCTGCATGTCTTTTTTTTCCTTAGCATCTTTTTTTAAATCACACCAGATTTTGTTGCCCCAAAACAAAAGTTTCCTTTAATTTTAATGTTTCCATTGAAAAACAGATACGATGAAAATGTTTCAGTTAGAGGTGGGGAAGGCAAGAAACAGAAATACAGCTTTTCCCTTGTTTGTGTTAGGGCATTTTGGAAAAAAAACCAAAACCAAAATAAACCCCAATTTTATTATTAAAAAGAAAGATTTTTTTCATTTCTATTTCCCCCCCAAAATGCTACCCTATCTTTTCCAGTTGTCATAACAAAACCTTACTTAAAGCAACAGCTGCTGTTTATATCAATGTGCATATAGGGCTCAATACTTTGTGTGAAGGTAGCTGATAAACTCTTAAGGTTCACAGACTCCCTATAGCAGTGATTCAACATGATGAGTAGGATAAGAAACATCAATATCCCCCCCCCAGCAATTAAAAAGGACAATATTTACTTAAAAAACAAAAGCTCACATTTTACCTAAAAAAAGTCATCAGGAAAAAAAAAGGCTCCTCAGAAATATCTATTTACAATACCAGGTACCCATTTACCCTAGTTCCACTGAATTCATTACTTGCACCCATAGACAACTTGACCAAGGATAGGTAGGACTCAAGTCTACTTTAAATACCCACCTCTTTTCAAAGGGACAGTTGCAAAGTAACTGCAATTTCCCTGGTAATACACTGTGAAAGGTGAAGTTCCCTACACTTTGGCACCTCATGAAGTTAAGAACCACTTGCACACATAGAGCTCAAGATTCACACGTGAGCAATGCAACTTGTTCCCCCCCGGAACACAGGAGCGTGCTGCAGAGCACAGGCAAGCTACATGACTTACAGCTCAGGAAAGGCCAGAACACAGGCACACCTCTGCTCCAGGTTGGTTTTGTTTGGTATCAGATAGAACCCAAAGGATGAATGAAAGCAAAAGGGAAGGTCAACACTAACCCTTGTCCCATCAAATCAATACAAACTGCTTCTGTGTGCAATGGAGTCAGAAACCCAAGGTTTGGAAACAGTGGCATCCTCCAGTGGGGGCATTGAGGCCAGTTGTGAACAATAACAAGACCTGGACACGGATTTTGCAAAAGACAACCATTTTTTTTCTTTTTTAAAGGAAAAAATAAGAAGGTTCTAAAATATTAATTAAAAAAAAATAAAAAGGAGAAAGAAAACTGGGGAGGAAAAAAAAGCCCCTTTAGAAAGAGAACAGAATGGCTCAAAGCAAAGCAAGTTTGGTAGTGAGTAAAGCACAGTGCCATCAACCTTGGAAGTCTATGGAAAACCAAGGCTCACAGCTAGACACAGGTCTCTGGTGAAATGAACTGGGTAACCTCGGCTCAGTTTGGGGGTTTATGGTATGTGTGCGTGATAGTAACAGCATGATAGACCCTTCTTATGGGAAGCTCTGAAATGAGCGAGAGGGGAAAAAGAGGGTCCTGATACAGAAATCCTTCCAGATCAGAGATTGCCAGGCAATCCAGTGTGAATGCAGAGATTTGCAAGCAGAGGGCAGTGTTTCATGCGAATAGTGCTAAGCAAGGGCTCGTTCTTGAAGTGAATGCCTGGAAGAGTATTACAATGTCACTGTTGGCGTGGAGAATCCTTGGGGAAGGTCAGCTGCAGTTTGAGTCCCTGGAGAGTTCTGCTGCTATGGGCTCCCTTAAACAAGACCTTCATTTGGCAGCATTTTGAAGGCACTGGAACACCAGATGTTGCCCCAAGCATTGTTCCTAGAGAAGTTGGTCCATAGCTAGAAGTCAGAAGCTCCTTTTACACATGGTGGAGGAGGAGTCGTCTCAATGGAGGTAGGTAGGTTGGTTCCATCGGTACCAAGATCTGTTTGCAACATAGGGAATAAGAGCTACAATTGCCATGTTGTTAACAGCTTCCCTTTGAAATAAAAGGCATTATTATTCTGTAACCTTAGTTTAACTTGGCAGCCAGTGAACCATCCTTTGGGAGCTTATAGAAAAACCCCTGCCTTTCAAAGCAACACCTTCAATTGTGCTCAGGATTTCACATCTTACCTGGCTGTTGGACTTCCTCCACGTAAGAGAAGGTCTGATTCACAGCACAGGATGATCTATGACTCAAAGCCCAGCAGCTATGGGTAAACACCCTCTGCTCTCTGCTGCCTTCCTATTAACACAGCATTCTTTATGTGATGTAGCAGGAACTACAAGTGCAGAGAGGCCTGAGCAGCTCAGATGCAACAGAGGCATGTTCAGTGAAACAGCCACAAGTGCTCTGAGCCTGTATATGTGTGGCTGAAAGCTTTTGTAGCCTCTACATGCAGGGTAGAGGAAAATCTTTGCTCTTATTTCATCTACCACCATGGAATAGTTATTCTGCAGCAGTCCCAAGTTATTCTATTGGGTGGCACTGCAGGAGAGGAAAGTGGCTGTGCAGGGGGTTATCCAAGCAGAAAGAGCAAAATAAGCTTTGCTCTGCTTCCTCCACACAAGGAGCTAGTTTAGGGCAGTCCTTAAGGACAGTGTTTCCATTCAGTCCATCCTTTTCTAACCAGCACGGGGTTTTGTTTAGGAAAAACTTGATTTACTCTTTGTCTTCAAGCTGAAAAAGAGCCATATCCCAAGAAACTTCAGGTTAGATACAAAGCTTTATGTAAGAGCATGCCACCATGTAGCTCCACGTTGCTGGACTCTCTAAAGGCTTTCATATTCTTCTCTAAGGTCCCTTTGCTTTTCTCCCAATCCCCCCCATTCCTTCACCAAAGAGCAAGCTGTGACCCCCCTCCAGTGCCTTACCCTGAAGAGTTGAAACCAGTAGAGTTCATTGCAGCTTTGGAGTTGCTCTGGGCTGTGCCGGGGCTGCTGGCATGGAGTGCACTGCCAGGGGACGAGGGCCTGCTGGAGTTCCCTGGGGAACACGATGATGTTACTGCGTAGCAGAGAAAGCAGAATAAAACCGGGATCTCCTTTTCCTGCCCCGCACAGCCCAAGCCCAACGGGTCCCATCGTATCTCGTACCCATCACGTTGCTCATCTCATTCACTGCCTGCCCTGCAGTAGCAAGGCAGGATCTGTGCCCCAGCCACAGAGAAACAGAGTGGGCTCCAGTACTGCTGTTTCTGTAGCAAGGGTCTCTATTAGTGTGAATCACACTTCTCAAAGGAGATGTGACAATGTTCTGCTGAAGAAATGCAGTAAGCAGTAACCTCCCCCCAAGCACTCCTCTTGTTTGGCTTCTAGGTGTGCCTGGCTCCCAAACCTAAACACCCCAATCAAATTTGCCTAGGATTATCCTAGGGAATGTTACCATGCCTGGGAAACTTCCCATGTCTTTGTTCCAGCCAAGAAACAGACTCAGCTGGTTTTATCCCGTGTACACAAGTTATATCAGGGGTACTTTCCCTGGCCAAACCCAAGGGTCTTAAGTGGCCTGAAAAAGTGACCTAGAAACCAAGTAGTCAGAAAGCTAGAGCAGAGGAAGGAGGGAAGGAATGGTGAGTGAGGCAGGTTTCTCAAGGCTTACCAGTCCCAGGCATGGTGTTATGCACTGGATTGACGGAGAGGGGCCCCAAGGACCCTGAGGTAGAGACCTAGAGAGAAACAGAAGCAAAGAATAAGCAGTTGGCATTGTGAGGGTATAGATCACAAAGCACCACTCCTTTCTCATTCCCTTTAGGTGTGTGGGCTCCCCAGTAGACTTCTTAGCCACATCTGAAGCTCCCAGAGATATTTCTATTCACACACTAGTGTAAAAGCACAATTCTCATATCCAGGCCCATGGAAAGAAACCAGAATGAGTGTTACATGTGCCTGAAACCATCTCTATATATCTAAATTTGTGGATCAGCTATGGAAAACACTGAAATTATCAAACACAACCCAAACTTTCTGGAAATCACAAGATCTGATTGCTAGGAGCTGCTGCCCTTTGGGTGTTTCACATTGGATGTTCCCAGTCGCAGCTTCCCAGCTCACCGGGTCTCGAGCACAAATAATCCCTTTTCCTTCAAGGAGTTCTTGATGGGTGAGAATTCTCAGGTGACAATTAGTAACTTGGTGCCTGCAATCAAAGCGAGCCTGGGGCGTTCGTTGTTCAACCGCGATACTTGAGCTCCGTGTTGTTCAGAATGACTGATGAGCAAAAGGCATACTTTGCACAGCGCATCCACAGGGAAGTTATTCACCAAAGCTGCTGCTTCAGAAACTCATGGCTTGCAAACAGCGTTTTGTGACTGTGAACCCAATGTGTTGCGCAACAAGTGACCAAGCTCCTTGTGATGGTTGCCTGCCTTCTGATGGAGAAGTCAAACCCCCAGATTTCAAGATAAAATACTGCTTGCAAATAGGTATTCTGCCTCCCACTCGCCTGTGCTTCAGCACTACACACCATAGGGAGGTTCCTGCTGTTTTTATATGTGGAAGCAACTATTAAGCAGCAGAAATGCAATAGTAGCTTGTTATCCACAGTAGCCACTGACATCAGGTTACAAGGATACGCTTTCACCATCCCTCAATAGTTTCTCCTTCTCTCCTCCTTCCTGACTTGCCAGAGTGTGAGCACAGGAGGAGAGGACACTTAGCACTATTTAAGTATATTCTGCATCTCTGCACGGATATAAAACAACAATCATGTGTAAGTTACCATTACATTTCAGAGCTAAATTGAAATGAGCGGATGTTATTCCATGGGATGCTGATTCCTCCTCCAGTGGCATTGGAAAGCTTTTCTTTACGAATCTCAGGATTGAAAGTTTTGGGATAGCACCTCTATTTGGATAAATTACCTACAATTAAAATGACCTTCTAGGAAACTCACATTTTCTTCCTATTGTTCACTAATAGAGTAAAAGTAAACGCTCTGTAAGTGTGGGCATGAGATTCCATTCAAGTTGTGACGTGGATTATATGTGCTAGCCCACCTTTCGCTCTGCACATTCCTGGAGATACAGTCACCCACTGCACTGTGAGGCGGCCTTGCCAGTAACTGAGGGACTTGTGTCTACACGGAAATGTCCCGTTTCCTTTTCCAGCAAACCCTGCTGCGTTCCCCCCCTCCCTTTTCCCTTCTTGTTTGAGCTGGAATGTAGAACTCCTTCATCCAAAGGCCCTCACCAGTCTGGAGTTGTAGATAGGTGATTTGATGGGGGATGGTATTGGGCAGCTGATCCGTTTTTCCTTCTGTCGCCGATTGCAGAACCAGACCCGAACCACCTCCTTCTCCATGGAGAGCTGCTCTGCTATCAAGGATATCTCCTCTGAACTGGGCTTGGGGTTCTGCTGAGAAAGGGCAAGAGGTTAAAGAAAGTCCCACAGAGCTGTAATTTACAGCATCAATGAAGGCTGGAAAGGCAGAGGACAACAGGGTGGGGTTGGCTGTAAACTGGGGAGGGGACAGAATTTGCTTCTAAATCAAAGGGTAAATATTTGGGTGGGAGATTATGTCCTGTGAACCAGAAAGTGCCTCTGAATTGTCATCAAGTCTCATGGAAGCAGTGTGGAGGGTGAGTCACAGGCCCTGGACCTGTTATTGCATAAGGCACCACACTCTTTGATCTTAACAGCACCCTAAATCATTGCTTGGGGGTAGCTTATGGCTGCTGGTGGTCTTATCACTACATAGGACACACAAGCTCCAAGTGCTGTTTGCACACCAACCTGCAGCATCTCAAGAAAGCTATTTCATGGATTCATACAATAGTCAGGGCTGGAAAGGACCTTAAGATCATCCAGTTCCAACCCCCCTGCCATGGGCAAGGACACCATACACTAAATCATGTCACCCAAGGCTCCATCCAGCCTGGCTTTGAACAGCATTCACAACTTCCCTGGGCAACCCATTCCAGTGCCTCACCACCTTCACAGTAAAGAACTTCTGCCTTAAATCTAACCTAAACTTCCCCTGTTTAAGCTTTAACCCATTACCCCTTGTCCTATCACTACAGTCCTCAATGAAGAGTCCCTCCCCAGCATCCTTGTAGCCCCCTTCAGATACTGGAAGGCTGCTATGAGGTCTCTACGCAGCTTCTCTTCTCCAGGCTGAACAGTTCCAACTTTATTCTCTTTCTTCCTCCATCTCTCATTTATGAAGGGCAATAATAGTGCTTGTCCTTTCTTCTGAGTCACTTGTCTGCTGAATTTGACAGCATTTAGCTCTGTGGGGTTTGATCTGAGTTGGAGACTCGAGGATCAAAAATACCTAGCATGGAGATGCCAAGGCAGTTCTTCAATTACAAAGAATGGCTCATACTAGCTAAAAAAAAAGAGGGACCGATCAAGATATGACAATGAGTGTCTTTTGTTCTCATTAAGGGTCTTAGGGGGGAATTGTGATATGATCAGATATGAAGGAGAAACCAAGAAAAAACAAGGGCTGGTCAAAACCAGTTTTGATGAGCATTTTTCAATGCCCAGTTTAGTACAACTGATTTCAAGCTGTTTTCTTTTAAAATCTTGATGCTTAAAAACTAAAAGGCTCCACTTGTGAAGTGATTCAGCAGCAATTAAGGGAGCAGCTACTTCTGGGTCTCAGAATACCTGCTTAATGGGGCATCGTTTCCATGCTACAACGTGGCCACACTGTTCCTGCGATACAAGGTCACAACTCAGAGAGAGAAGGGTGCAGGAAATCAGCTTTGGTTATGACACTGGTCAGTGAATGATAATGGGGAGCTGTGGGGATGAAACTAATTCCTTCAAAACTCCATTTATCAAGGAAATAATGGGATCCGATTTCTTTGGTTTTGATGCTTTTCCTCTTATCCCCTTTCTTCTAACCTGCTATCAAAGCAAGCAAACAAACAAGACCTCTCTTCTTGAGGAATCAGTGCTACTATGACCTAGCAAATGCGAAACCCAAAGAGAGTCCACAGAACATGGAAAGATTTTCCCCTCACATCTTGAAATCTTTTCTCCAGTGTGGAGCGAATGTTGGTCTCAATGCTGGTTCGCTTCTTCCTTTTCCGTCCAAACATCTCATTCACTGAGGGGTAGGAGTTAGGAGTGCTCATGGAAGAATCTAAAGGAGCAGATTCTGGGGAAAGAAGGAGATCATCGAGAAGACAATGAGTTATTTTCACTCTTAGAGCCTTTCTGTGAAGTATAGCACCTCTTAAAGTAAGTAAAATGTTCCTACATTTTGTCCTTCCTCTGATGATGATTAAAATTGCTCTGACAGTCCCAAATCCATCAATGATAATGCCCAAATCAGGAAAGAAATAGGAATGAGAAAGTTTTAATCAACACACTATTTTTCCTTTTCCAGCTTATTTCAAGCCTGCTCCAATAGGGACCATGCATTTCCCAGTGCCTTCATTTCACACAGTTAAAGATACTGACTTAAACCACATGGATCAGGTCTCATGTAGCTGAGACACCTCCTGGCTTGATAAATTGCTCAACTCCCAAATGGCTGTGTGAAGCACATTAGGCTAATGCCATTCCTAGACCGGTTTGCAGCCAGCAGAGGACATCAGCCTAATCCTGCTCCTACTGGGGATTCCCCTTGCAGTGATACCTTCCTTTTTTAATTGCTGCCTAAGGGCAGATCTCCGAGCACTTTAGTAGGAGTCTCTTCCTATTCTGATAGTTTACATAGGGAGGGACTGAATGGACCAGCCCAGTGATTCACCCCAGGCCATGCAACAGAGCAAAAGGTGATGCAGGAAGTGACCGGCCCAAACACCAAATCACAACGTGAATCCCATATTGCCAGGGAGAAAGAACAGATGTGGTCTGATATCCAGGCAGCTCTGCAACCTGCTCTGTGGTCCACAAAGTAGTCTATTACCAGCTCAGCTACGGATACGACAGGTCTTAGCTCCAGCTTTGATGTTCCTGGCTTTTATCGGAGGTTCTGGGGTGGGTCCTTTCATCCTGGTCAAGGCTGATGGCACTGATACACAGGATGTCACCTACCTGCATCACTCAGCCACTTCTCGAGCAGCGGTTTGAGCTTGCACATGTTCTTAAAGCTCAGGTTGAGAGCCTCGAAGCGGGAGATGGTCGTCTGGCTGAAGTCATTGCCATAGAGCTTCCCCATGGCGAGTCCAACATCACCCTGCCAGGGAAGATGCAAATCACAGCGTGAGCTCAGAAAAGCTCTTCCCAGCTTCCTGCTGCCAGCCCTCCTCTCAGGTTGTTTCCAGAATAGAATCAGCCTGGTTTCCAAGGCCTGCCTTCCAAAGAAAGTGAATTCCCATGGGAATCTGCCCTACACCCTTGAGTCTTTCTATACTGAAGAAGGTGCAGTAATGAGATCACGGTAATGAAATAGCCAGAAGGGTTTGTCTGTTATGTGCTTGGAAGGGGATTCTCCAAAGGAAGCCAAACTGTACCTAATCCAGCCCTCCATCCACTCATACCTCTGCCATAAGCTCCCCCAGCCCAACAAGTCCACATCACAAGTGGCACCGCTCTTCCCACTGATGGGGCTGCTCACCTGCGTGAACCCCAATTTGATTCGCCTTTGTTTGAAAGTCTTAGCAAACTTTTCCAGCTCCTCCAAGTCACTGGGCTCCTCAGATGCTCCTGATGGAGTTAGGTGCTTTGCCACTTGCAAATGCTGGGGTACATCCAGGTGGGGTTCAACCGATGAGCCAGGGAGGCCAGAACGACCCACAGCCTGTAAGAATGAAGATGCATAAAGTCACAACGACAGAACAGTACATTTGCCCTTAATGAAGCAGCACCTTTTGTGGAATGGTGCTTCTCAAGGCGGGATTGTATGTTGGGGCAAGTTACCTGTGATGCCAGGCTGGGTCCTGGCTGGGAGAGGAGAAGGCTGCCCTGTTGCTGAGGGAAGGAGAGGATGTTTGGCTGCAAAGCTGAGGAGACAAAAAGAGACAGATGTGATCACATCAGCTCCTTCATCAGCATCTAGGCAGCTGAACATCACCCAGCACCAGAAAGCCTCAGAAAGCTCTCAATGGAAAACATCAGTTAGCTCTTGTTCCAAATATGAGCGTTTCAGCCATTACAAATGTGGATGGCTCCAAGTTGGATTATGAGAAAGAAAAGATTCTTTCCATGTCTTTTTAGCCTGAAAGGGATTATTGCAATAATGATATAGGTAAAATATCCATTGATCCCTGCATGTAGCTCGTTAATCTAAGGCTGAACTGAGGCACAGACCTTTTACATAGACACCTAACTTTGATTTCAGATGCCAAGCAGCACAGAAGTTACTGCACCCTTAGTAGTGATCTCTCCCAGTGCTTAATCATTGCAGCTTTTAGGAGAGCGCATCTTCTTTCCAATATAAGCTTTTCTGACTCCAGCTTTCAGCACTGATCTTGTTAAAGTTAATCTCATGAGCCTACCCCACTTTGCTTTCTACTCTACATTTCATTTTGAAGCATCATTCTGAAGCCATCTGACCCTTTCTTTTCTTCTCTACTGTATTTCGAATAAATTGGATTTCTGTTGGAATATACAAGCTGACAGAAAATGATGAAAAGAAAAAAGAAGGGAAATCTATAAAACTAACAAAACCCAGTATTTATGGAGACCGCATAATTGTTTAGTTGACAAACTGCCTAGTACAAGCCTATATCTCTTACAAGCAATGCCCTAAAGGATTAAGTAGTGACCAAAGCAGCGCAGTTCCCTAAAAATGAAGTCAGATTCTTCAAGCCTGTTGTGAGTGAAGCCTATAGAATTCAGTGAGGATTTATTACCTGTCTTGAAACAGTCAATATATTCTATTGATTGCAACTGACAGTCACAGGGAAGCTATACAAATTTATGGACTTCTGCTAAAAGAACTGGGAAAAATATCTCCAGAATCAATCACTCCCTCCCCCTTTCTGACTTCCCTCTTTTAATTTAGGTCTGAATGTGCAGGATCCCATTTATTTATTTAGATTGGAGCTTCAATAAGCCTCCTCTAATGCTGGAACAACTTTGAATTTCAAATGCAGGCTGGTAATGAGGTGCACATTTTGAACAGTGAAGGTAATTAATCACTGGAATGGCTTGCCTAGGGACATGGCAGATGCTCTGTCATTTGGAGTCTTTAAAATCATGATTGAACACCTTTGCGAAAGCAAAGCTCTAGCTCAAATGAAAATGATGGGCTGGAGTCAGGAATCACCGGTTTGACAGCTGATGGGACCAAGGCTGTGTTTTCCTAAGATGAAGACTTCAGCAGCAATATTTTGGCTGACAGTATTCCCAGCATCTACCCGGCTGCTTGCTTCCACCTTCACAGTACAGAGCTCTCACCTCCTTATTAGGTGCACCAGCATTAGCTGCTTTGAGAGCTGCACAATAATCACATCAGAGCATAATGAAGCAAATCTTGGGACAGATCTGGTTTAAAACGAGCATGAAAACACAAAAAAACCAACCCAAAATGTGTATCCTCTTGGGGAGGTTAAGCCCACAGCCAGGTCCCTTTGGCCACGAAACCCATGAGCTGATGTACCCATCAGTCAGACCTCAGGAACATCAAGGGTTTTCCATGATGGCCTGAGGAACAACTTCAGGAGTATTTCATGCATCTCTTTGGTATGAAGAATGCTCCACTGTATCTGTAGCAAACAACTAATTCCACAAAAACCAGTCTATGCCTTCACTTTTACTCCCCACTGGCTGTGATTGCCCATTCAAAGGATCATTAAAACTTGGCAATCATCTGTTCCAATGGAAGTGCTCTTGCACAAAAAGCCGGAAAACCCAGTCTTTATCAAGTCTGGAACCAAAAAGGGTCATGGCCAAGCAAGTGTCCATGTGTCTGAGGGGTTATAGCTGCCAAAAGAATTCACTTAACAGAAAAATCTCACTCTATAAGCGGGAACAACTCTTGTTTTGCACTCTAATGTTTCCTATTATACATGAATAAAAGCAAGCAGTAAGCAATCCTGACCCTGCCATTCAAACAAACTAAATACTAGATTATTGGGATATATATATCAAGTAGTTTCTTTATACAGCACTCAGCATCATTTGGCTGAGAAAAGAGTTCATATGCTGCCACAGACAAATAGGTTTCCCACCTGCCTATAATAAACATTTTCTCTGGGGGCTTATGTATCAGTAGAATTAAGCTGCAGAGATTTTAAGGTTTTAAATCTGAATTTTGGGTCATGTGGAGGGACCTCTGTGCTGGAATAAGTCAAGAATGTGAGCAAAGGACCCACGTCCCTTTTCATCTGTCTGTCAGGTTATGGATCAAAGCCTACGTGTGTCTGTCCACAAGCAGCATAAAACTTTATCAGTGGCATGCTTGTATCCCCGTTGGTGGAGAAATGCCATTGAAATTGCCAGTAAAAATAGGAGCACAGAGACTTTCTCTAGTAGTGAGTTCAGTCCTCAGTGCTTTCATCCCTTTCGTGGGTCTGATTACACTGTGTTTCAGTTCTGCCTCCTGCCCTCCTCCATGGCTTGGAGCAAGATTTGGGAACAACTGCTTGGCAAACCTCTCAGCTCTCATCCCCAGGTGTCTCCTGGCTAGGTTAGACCTATTTGTTCTAGGGGCCAGCACCATCCTTTCACCACAGCAGCTCAGGTCCATCCATGGATTTACTCTCTCTAAGGTACTTGAGATCAACTCCACCTCTCCTCAGTTTTCTGCATGAAATGAAGGGCGCTAACCCAGCAATGCTGGGAGCCCAGGCAGGCTACGACTGCTCCTTCCCGTTTTCCTGAAAGCCAGCCGGAATTCCAGAGGTGAGATCCCTTCAAGCCTGCAGAGAGCGGCCCCAAGGTGGCACTCTTGGCGCACACAAGGCACAGGTGCCAGGAGCATCTCTGGAATTGGACCCTTCCCGCAGCAACTACGCAAGTATGGGATCATCCCAGGCATGGGAAACAGCATCTGGTAATGTACAGGGTAAAGATACCATCATGCTTGGATAAAGTAACAGACCAGATTGAAAGCAACAGCAAAGAGAAGAGAGGTTTTCCCTAGGTAAGCATCTGCTTATAACAACACCCTTTCAGCTTTCATTGCTCTTACCTTGTTGCCCGGCCTGTGACTGAGACAGAAGAAACTGGGGAACTGACTGCATATGACCAGGAAGCAATACAAGCTGCTGCAAGGTGTGGAGAGAGCTCATATCCTATGGGGGGAAAAACAAAGGGAAGAGGAAAACTCAGATGTCTGCTCTTCATAGAGCATACAGAGGTGCTGGCAATCAAAACCTGGTTGTCAGAAATCAGAGGGAAACCTTTGGGATTCCAGTTTCTTCCAGATGATTTAGAGAGGGAATTCCCTAAAATTACACAGGGAAGTGCAACTGACTGTCCCATCTCATCGAGAGCCTGCTTTCCATGGAAGGCTGGTTTCCCAGGCAGCTATGTGCTGGCATGGGAAAGAAGCAATACCCAACAGAGCCCGATTCTCTGCACCTACAGCAAACACTCTGTAATGAACACAGTGACCAGATCTAAAAGTGTTTCCTGATCTTTGTCTGGAGGAAATGATACGCATCCAGCAGATCAGGCAATAGGTACTGAGAGATCAGGATTACACGCTAACTCTCTGTCACATTACTGGGGTCCCAGCCCCAGGACCTTTGTTGGGAGTAGGGGATAAGAGTTTGCATTTGCTTGGGATAGACACAGGCACACACATGCAGATGCCCCAGTAAAACCAGCTCTTTATAAGTATATTTTTAAAGGAAGTCATTGCTCAATCAGAGCTCCTTGAGCTTCTCAAGAACTGTTTCGAAGCTTTGGAGAAACTGAACAGTGCCAGATTTTGTATGGGATCTGAATACCCTGCAAAAGAATAAGGAAGATAGATACTACTGATTGCTGAGCAGCTGTGTGGCCTTCTGGCATCTAACTCACACTAGCTTTTAACAAGAGTTAAGTGCTCAACTCCTACTTTTTACCTTAGGAAATATCCCTCAAGGAATTTCTTCTCTGGGTGTAAATCAACTTGAGGCAATACACTCAAGCATGGCTATACTGGTTCACATCAAGAGTTACTCTAGCTGAGCATCCTATCTCCAACATTGGCATTAACCAGATGTTCACGAAAGAGAAAGCAAGCATATCTAACGCTTCCCCTTGGTGTTGTCTCAGCCTTCAATTATTTTCAGTTCAAGAGAGCTCCTGAGTTTACCTACTTAGTAAACCCTCAAAGGAAATCATTTTCAAGTATGTGTGCGGTCTACCTTTGAACCCATGTGTAACCTTCTATGGAAAAGAAAGAGGCTGAGTTGGAAACTGACTCTTGCCAAGAGACTCTTTTCCAGTTTAGTGTCCATCATACCCTCAAGCCTCCTCTTGTCAAAATACTCAAAGTGCCATTTCAGACCTTGGAGTCTGTGCAGCATTGGAATCACTTACCCCTGCAATTTGGCTTCCGGGCATCATTGATGATCCCTGCACAAGGTGACCTGACCTAGGGGGGATTGTAGATTGCAAGGAGTCACTGAGGTCTTCAGTTTTAATCTGAAAGAGAGCAATGGAATTGTAGCGTTAGGGGGCAGAGGCAAGGGGATGCAGGAGGTGTGGGGTGCCTAGAAGGATGAGAGGCAGGAAAAGATTGGGAAGGGGCTCCTTTCAGGGAAAAGTTAAAGATCAGGGCTCACCTCTTCCATCCCTGGCTTTGCAGTAAGACACGACTGTTCCCCTACTTTTGCTCTTCAGTTTATCACATGGACATAGTTTTCCTGCTTTACCAAGCCAAGGGAAGGCTTGCAGTTTGCTCTATCAGAATGCATGAATTAAAACCCTTCAAGAAGTAATCAAGTTCCAGTGGCTTAGTGAGGTTTAAAGCATGTGAGCGCTTTCCTCAGATGGAACACAGAGTTATTTTGTGGAGTTATAAAGGAAGACACAAAGCTATTACCCTTTATAGGTCACGACTCACAGCTCGATGGTGGGGCTGGCTATAGATAGCCTCCCATTTTGTTCTGTAGATAGGAGAGAATGGTACGAAGTAATAGGAAAGGAAAGGTCATGAAGTTAAAGATCTCAAAAAGCAGCATAATCTTCCAGACCTGAAAATGCAGCACCCCAGGCACCAAACATTTGTGCTCAGCTTCTATCAGAAAGTGACAAAACCTGTACTCATCTGGGAAAGGAAAAGCCACTTTCTTATCTTGAACATGCTATGGAGAAAGAACTGGAAAACTTCACTGATGTCAGCCCCTTATCCAGTGGTCAAAGCTTGACCTATTTTAATGCTCGGGATAGATTCCAGTCCACAAGGAAATCAGGCCTTCTGAGTTCCACATTCTGAAGAGAAGACTTCACCCAGGGACCAGGGCTGAAGGGAACACAGCTGGGGTGGTTCTGGAAGGTTTTAGGTTCATTCCTGAAAGCTGTATAAGGAGTTTCTATGCACAGATACCATGCATAGGAGACAGAAAAGTCACATAGAGCTCTTGTAACACATCCTGTTTAAAAAGAGATCAAACAAACAATTTCCAGACTTCAGCTCAATTTATTCCTAAGCATGGCAATGCATGGAAGAACATCATGAATCCCATTCCTCATCTAAGCCTTTCTAGCACAAGAGACAGCTTCGGTTTCGCAGGACATCATCCGGAAGGAGAAGTCCTGAAAACCCTGCCCATGGGCTCAGCAGCGTAGGCTCACTCTGATTACTATGGCTGAACCTCAGCATCTCACATCAAACTACTCCAGAGCCCGCAACGAGGGTCACGATTGCAGGGGTTTTGTGGTGCTGTGGGCTTTAGGTCATGCAACCTCCTACCAGCAGAGGGGGACAAGTAATGAAGCTTGTAAAAAGAATGGCCCAAGCAAGTATTTTTGGTTGAGGGAGGTTTTGGTTCAGTTTGACTCAAGCAAAAGAGCACACAAATCACCACAGGAGCAAAGGAGAAAATGCCATCGCAAGAGGCTCACGACTGCAGCGCAGTGAGCTGGCCATGTAACATAACCCTCTGCGCTTTGGAAGGCACTTTGCAAAGGGAAGAGACTTGCAACATCTCCCTTCATTACAACTATAGCTCTGGACACTGCCGAAACTAGTTTTGCAATCCTACCAGCTCCTTGCAACAAGAGTTTTACATGCTACGAATTCCAGTTCTTTCCTACCTTTCAGGTTGGCATGATCATCCCTCTTAGCCTGGTGAAAAGAAAAAATCAGATGGAAAGATCTTCTTGATCGCTATCGATGCCGATAGTGACAAAGCTGCTAAATGTTAGACAAAAGGCTCAGGAGGATACACCGTTACCCCTGAGCCATCCAGTCATTGCAGGCAAATGGGTTTACGCACGTTTTCCTTGCTGAGGGTGCGTTAAAAAGGAGTCATCCGAGCCAAAAAGCAAAAAAAGTAAATTACCCCTCCTTGCAATTCATGGGTATCTGCCTCACACAACGCAGTCATCCGAGCCTGAACAGTCCCAAAAAGAAGAGTTATCCGCGTCTTAGACAACAAGGCACTTGATCCCGCCTAAGTTATGATCCCAATAGGAGTGGAGTGTTGAAGAAGCACAAGCCATTTCCAAACTGAAATCAATTTTTACAGCTGCCAAGCGGAATGATTTGGAAGGGTTCCAGGGTGAAAGGGGTGTGTAGCTGCATCCCAGCATCGCACAACATGAGAACGGGAGGTGGGTTTGGCAAAGGACCGGTTCCCGATTTAAAAACAACAACATCTCCCACTGCTCCTTCCCCCGTCCCTGGAATTCTCTGGCTCCCTCCTGCGCAGTGGGCGGGAACCTGGGTGTTCTTGACAAATCCTTCTCCCCTGCACCTATTTTCATTGGGTTCGGGCTCGAATTTACCTCTCCCTCCTCTTCCTCTCCCCAACAGGTCTGCAGCTGGCTAATTGTTCATTAGCAAAAGTTCAGGGTATATCCAAAGCTTTTGGGATGGTTTATGCAAATCCTGCACCTTTGGTTTTTTTCCCTGGCTAAACCGGCAGTGTTACCAACTGTACATTAAAACAACCAAAACCCCAAAAAACCACACACATTGTGGGCGAGGCCACTCAATATCATGAGACTCCCTTAAAATCATGTAAATTTCCAATTAATAAAACAAAGGGAGGAGTTGCCTTCTCCTTTCCCAGTGCATCTGCCTCGGATTTGCAGGCATGTGCTACAAGCATGAGAAAAGTCTTCTTTAAGGATCCAAACCCAGTTGAAATTATCACAGAATCACCTCATGTAGGTGATGTGATGAGAACCCTGCTAAACGCTGCAAGTGGGCGACAGTGATTTGGATCCCACTGGGGGTCTTCAGGACCTTGGGCTTTACATGATGGTCAGGCTAGATAAATGGGGAATGGGAAGTCACTGAGAGCAGCTCTAAGTTTCTTCCCATGGAATTCGATTTGGGGAAATAACACAATCTAAGGGAAACAATCTAAGGAGAAGCTTGGAGAGCAGCGGGACCAGGTAGCGCGCTGCAAACACATCGTGTTCACAGCTCACAGCTGAGGTGAGGTGCGGAGCAATTCAGAGGCATCCTCTTCCCTTTGGGCTGCAGGGGAGTCTCCAGGCAGGAGCGGGAGCAGCTCCGAGCTCCTCCCGAGGAGGTAACGGCAGGTGGCGGCACTGGAACGCGGAGCGAAGGAGGGCTCTGGGATAGGAAAGGAATCAAGCTTGCAAATCTCAAGTGGATGTTTTCGCAGCCTTAAAATAGGGTCAGCAGCCCTCAAGCTATGGGAGTGAAAAACACAGGAAGGGTGACTGTGAGGAAAGAGAGTCCTTTCCTTAGTTGGCTAGCACATCTGCTGGGCCTGGGCAAGGATGGGTTGTTTCTTCCCTATCGCTGGCCTAAACACAGAAACAAAAAGCAAAACAAACTAAGAAACATATTGAGGGTGATGGAAAGTGATCAAAGCTCTTCAGCTTGCTTGCGTAACCGATTTGTGGAAGGTGTTTCATAAACATTTCATAAGAAGGAGAATTATGAAGAAAACATCTCCCAACCTGCCTGCAATTACTGCACAAACTCTTCCTTACCAGTAGGAAGAACGGGAGAGGAGAGAAAAAAAAAAGTACATCTGTTTTGTAACTGATCTGTGAACTTTTGGCAAGCGTTCGGCTCAGGAAAACATCCTGCAGACATATTGAAAGCTGCACAAAGCCAGCCTTACACGAGGAAGTTGCAAAGATTCACCTTAGCAGCTCTGATTTCACCACGTGGAAGGTCAAACCCTTCCGAGAGACTGACCCACATTTGATTCAATGAACTGATGGTCCGATCCCATTGGTTGGGCAGGACGCTGGCTGCAGCTCACCTCTTATAAACTCATCTTAAACACTGCTCACTGGTAATCTGAATTGGTCTTCCTCACTTATTGGACACCAAAGCAGGCAGCTTGAATGCAGCTCCTTTTGATGAGCACTTCTGATGTAATGTAAGCATTGCTCCGTCATCCTGCTCACAAAGGTGAGACCCGCTGACTGATTCAGCACCCGGATGCTTGCCCCAAATCTAGGTAAGAGATCTCCATACCCTGCCACAGCAAGGCCATTAAAGCCATGTCAGCCTTCTCCAGCACCAGGTAGTAGGCAGCAACTGCGGTCATCATTGTGAGATAGAAGACAATCGTATTTGTTGTGTAGTTTCTATTTAGACGGTAACCTCTTTGAAACCGATATTTATCTGCCTTCATATCTGGCTTATCTCGTAGTCAGCAACTCACATCTGTTTAAGAGGTTGACTTACTCATATCTGTCCCTCCTCCCTTACTGCAGAGTGCTAAGGCTATTTCACTAAGTAGCAGAGGATCAGGTACACACAGACTTTAGGTCTGAAAACAAACAGCACAGGGCTCAGTCACTCCCAAAGCACTATTCAATACAACAGAACTGTCTCAAGCTGCCCAAATTGATTTGCCTGAAGTCAAAGGAGGAAGCTTTAAGACAGAAGCAGGTCTGAAAACTGAATCCAAGGCTATTGCACTTAACTAAGCCTTCCCACCTTCCAATGGCGTAAGTGTACTTCTCCGTGAATTACCCACACACGTGGGCACCATAAAATAAAAAACACACTAACAATAAATTATAGCAATAATAATAATAATGGGCTTGCAATTACTATTTCCACATGTACTATCCTGCACATACAGCAAGGCTTAACAGACTGGCAGGGAGAAAGCAGCAAACCCTTATGTATTCACCCTATAACATCTGATGTGCTTTCGCAGGGAAGAGGGGGGATTATTCAGGAGCAGGCAGCCTGACAAAAGGGGAGTTAATCTCATGCTGGATGTCTAACAGACTATATCCACAAACTCAGCAATGACAGCACATTGGAACATTAAAATGCAATCCCTAACCTCAACACACCTGCACCGCAGCTATATGAGGCTTTTGAGTTCATTAGTTGAGGCCTGATCTGATACGCTTTACCCTCTGAGCTTCAGCTCGGGACGTGAATAGTTGTGCCTTAGCTGTAGTAAAAGTGGGGGTGGGAAATCAAAACTAACAATAAGCAAGCCACATGCTTCCCAAAAGAAAATGAAGAGGACCACACTAAGCTCTGCATCCACAGGCTTTCTGATGCAGCATCCCTTTAGTGTTTCTGCAGTTAGAGAACAGGGAAAAGAAGTAAGTTGCCCCTCTCCCTTGTGCCGACAATAAACCTCAAAATGACCATATGCATCAAAGCAGGTGCTGGGCAAGGGAGGGGAAGAACCAAAACCAGAGGTGGGAAGAGCACCTGCCACGCTCGTATCACAGCCTGCTCAGTAGGTGCATCCTGACAAAGGGCTGCTCTCCACATTAGAGACTGCAGCCTCTGCAGGAGCATCAGGAGTGCAGAAGCTAACTAGTGCTTTTGGAAGGTGATCTGTGTCCAGGGAGCACAGAACTCACAGAAAAACACTGAAAAGCAACCACTGGCAGCATCTTCACTCTTACTGTCTGCACTCGGGCATGGGGCACCTTCTCTGCAAACGCCTGTGGGCATGCCAAACTGGACATGCTTTTAAGAAGGGGAGAAGGATATCCCATTGTCTTGGTCAGAATGGCGAGAACCTCCAAACAAAAGCATGGAAAGCAATTTACCACCATTAAGGCTGTCAGCCCTCTCATGTCTCCATTCCAGGACTCTCCCTGCCCCTTCCTCCGTAGCCATCCTCAGTCCAGGGGTCCTGGCCCTTCTGCCCCAAACCTTCTCATGCGTTGCAGCGCTGCTCCCTGCATTTCACTTGCCCAACTCCCAAAGCTCTCCAGAGCTCCACCTCTGCCTACACCTTTGTGCTTATCTTCTTTGCTCCCACCCTGGGCTGCATCCCTGCCCCTTTCCTTATCAATCTGATTTCACACACACCAGCCTTCATGGCTTCTCCCATGCCCTCTTGCATGCTCACACAGGTTCCCCAGAGCCTAATCACGTTCCTGTTGAAGTCAGCAGCAAAGCTGCCTTATTGGGCCTTTCTGGGGCCAGAACCAGACCCTTCACCATTCTCCTGCATGAAAAATCTCCCCTTTCCATGGATCTCTTCTCTAGAGGGAGTGAACTGTGATTGTTCTGGATTCTCTGTGCCCTCTGGCTTCCAACCAGTCACCAAACATCTAAATACCTGGCACTGCCTCCCTGCTGTACAGTACTGATGTCCCCAGCTCAGTCATCCACGAGGAGGGCAGTGCAATGTCCACCTAACGAGTCATGGGGCAGGTAGCCCTCTCTAGCAAGGCTCTTTCCACCACATCCCGCACTTGAAAGGAATTAACTTGGAATCAGACGGCTCCCGTGACTGGGGCTGGCTCCATCCCAGCTCCGCAGGTTTCTCTGATTGGTTCCCAGTAGTTTTGGCACCAGTTGCTGTGCCCCAGGGAAGTGGGACACAAGAAATGAAGCTAGAGGGATTGCATTAAATACACACAAGTAATATAATTAAAAAAGAAAGGGAGAGTGAGAAAGATCAACTTTGCTGGAGCATCACAGGCTTTCAGTTTGGGTGGAGGGATTGAAGTCTAGATATTGAAGGGAAGAGGGAGCTCAGAGCCACTTCTGGCACAACTTGGTTGCTGTGGGCAACTTCCATGTGTTGGGAAGCAACACAAGAGGGCTTCTTGCTAGGATAAACCCTATGTCTGACTCCTAAGGGGCTGAGCTGCCCCAGTTCAGCCCACTGGTTTCACATGGAGCGCTAGCAGACCAGCCCCTCTGGGAAGGGAGAAAGTGCACTCTGATGTCAGGCTTCCAAAATTAGAGGCCTTGCTTGAAACCCCATCACCTTCACTTTCTTATGCTATGACTTGCCCTTCTGCAAAATGGGTGTAGGGCCCCACCCTTGCTGGGTGGTGCAGGCTTTTGATTGAATTCTTGGAGCTCCCCAGATGAAAGGCCTTCAAGAGCTCAGAGTCCTCTCCTTATTACGGATGAGCCATCCTCCAGCAGGCACAAGTCATATCCATGCACAGTAGTTCGTGCAACTCACCCCTTAAAAGGGTGCCGGGCAACCTCAGTAGTGGTTTGACAGCGACAACCATGCCTTGAGCTTAGTTTCTATTGTGGACACAATTGTTATGTCCCTCTAGACAGGTCCATGAAAATAGGGCTTGTCCCCTGTGAGCCTAGAAAACATCTCCCAGAGGGTGATAGAAGCCCTGTTGGAGCAGGGAATTTGCACAAAGAGAAGATCTGTCTCTCCCTCATCTCTAAGATAGCTTAGAAATGGCTGCACAAGATACACTGCCAGTGGACCAAGGCCACAAGTGTGGAAAATACCTTATAAACGCAGGTTGCTCTTAAGCCTGGAGCAGGAAAGCAGGAGTTTATGCACTGACTGCAGCTGGATCTTAAGGACACAGCCATGTCTGAAGCCCATCTGGGTTGCTGTCAAGTGTTATTGGCTATCGTAATCAGTGGTCTCAGTCCACCCCTTGAGAAGAAGTTTTAAAAGGCCAAATCCTCCTTCCTACTTCCACCCCCCTTTCCCTCATAAGCTTCCCCAGAGACTCAGTGCCCTGTTTTGGAGTTCATTCCCAGCCATCTCATCTAAGGGCCTTTGCAAGGCACCAGAACAAAACCAGCTTGAAGAAGGGGTTCTTTTACATATCTGTCCTAAGCAAAACAGTGCCATATATAGAAACAGAGGACTTTCCCTCCAGCCAGGGCTTTCTCTGATGCTTTCCCAAAGGGCTGCATTTCAATGAAGAACCAGAGCACACATACAAATTTATGCAATCAGTCTGTCCCTAGGACAGAGCAAGGAGACTTCAAAAGGGAAAGGCCAAGGTGGTGTTGAGCTTAGATGCAGTGTCAGTCAAGGCAGATACGGGGCAACCGGGCTGATTTCCAGTTCATGAAGGCTCAAGAGATGAAAAGCAGATGCAAGGTTTAGGCTGATACCCCGGGGCAATGCAGAGAAGAAGAGAGAGTGAAATCTGAATTGATCCCCAGAGGGGAGAAGGAAGCAGGATGTGAACCTCCCCTTGAGAGGAGGGCAAAACAGGACTGGGATGGAAATCTGGAGGGCAGACTGAAACCTGAACTGCTCACAGGGAAAAGCCAAGCAGGAACAGAAATGACATCTAGGGAACAAATGAGATTAGGGGGAGGTGGGAACACAAAGTGGAATGAAAAACTGAGAGAGATCCCTGGGGGAAGGGAAGCCCTGATTGAGCGAAATTAAATCTGCAGGGAGTTTTGCATCCCAGATATTAATAACAAACTACCTAGCAAGTTAGGCCCTTCTTTCCACCTTCAAAAGGATGGAGGGGAGGAAGAACTTGTCTGTGGTTGAGCACAAGACTATGAATCAGAGAATCAGAGTCCATATCCCAGCACTGCTAGAGAGCAGGTCCCTGGATTACAATACACCTTAATGTCCACAGGCAACTGTCCTATAAAGTATCCATTGATTTCAACAGCAATCACAGCACTCAGCATCTTTGGGCAAAGCCAGGTAGTCAGTCTGTGTCTGCTTCATCTGCAAGGCAGGGTTAAACACCTCCCTACCTTCCAGAGGCACCAGGATTCTCAATTCATCAGCAAAGAACCTTCAGACGTGTGGGTGGAAAGTACCAAACAAGGTCAGAGCGTTATTCATGGCACTGAGAAAGAGCCACCAGTGATTTTAGATCTCAGGTGCAGTGTGCCCACTTGGATTTCTCATATCATGCTTCTACAGGACATCAGCGATGAAGACCTCAGACAACTCACTATTACCCCATGTGCAAAACTAAGTGTTGAGCTGACGTGTAAGAAACAAGAGGCCACTTCAATTGCGTACCCTATTTTCTTATTTCATTCGGGATGCTTCTGTTTGTGTTTTGAAGACCTCTCCTGCCCCAGCAAGACATCTCCAAGCTACCTACTTCTCCCAGGTAAATCCATCCTAAGATCCTATTTCTAGGAAACCTGTGGGAAAGAGGTGTATATCCTTCTTAAATCCCCTGACTGGCATAAATTGAAGACAATAAACTGATAGGAGCAGAGAAACAACAGGAAGATTCAAGCTGTGCTAAGCCCAGCCCTGGACTGCTCAAGCACATTAACGCCTGCTTCTCTGTCTTGAGTATGGTAAAGTCTCACGGCAGGATCACCTTCACATTGATACAAATATCAAACCTGTCATTATCATTAAACAAATGATAGCCTGTCTGCAAGGGGTAGCCTTTTGCTGGAATGAAATTGCACGACATATTTGGATACAGAGCACATGCACATCCTGCTAAACCTTCCCTGCGCTGGCAACACATAACCTGTCAGCCTGATTCCAAGACAGGCGTCCTCTTCCAACACAGTGTTTGAGAGCATGAAGGGGCTTGGAGAGCACTTCTCATTCCCTTCTCTGGAAGTAGGGGAGATCCGAGCCTTTGTTCCTCCCTAGCACTCAGAGACTGCATTGCTGCAAGGACCAACAGGTGACATGAACCTACACAACACTTCCTCGATCCTACACATCACTTCGTCGTGGATTCAGCATCAGTGATTCAGCATCTGTGTATTTTCCTCCTCCAGATGCAGACTGATGCACAGCACTATGTGCTGGGCTACCATGCACACAAGCCCTGTTGTCTCCCAAAACCATCATCCCTAGCTCCGTATGCGTATTCCAGAAGGCAATATGAACTGCAGACACAAGATGAATTAGCTGGGTCTCTAGAACAGCTCTCTTCAGAGCAGCCTACAAAAACAAACAATGCACTCTTTCCTTAAAGGCTGAACACTGCATATACCAATGGGGAAATAAACCATACAAGACCGCAGCAGCATCACCACATTAGAGCAGGGAAAAGTTCTTGTTTCAACACTTTCAGTGCGACCTTCCCCTGGTCCCACACAATGTCCTTTCATGGCAAGACTCTGAGTAAATCTGCGAGTTCCTCAGTTCTGTTCCTGACATGCTCTGGACACGATGCCAAACCATCAAGAAGCAGATGGCCCTCTCCAGGTTGCCAGCACTGAAGGTGAAAGTTTATTACTATCTCTTTGCATTTCCCTTGATATAAACAGGAAACAAACAGCATTAGACTCGCTAAATGAAAAGCCAAACCAGATAGGCAAGGCAGAAGATGCTGCTTTTTTCATACACACCCTTTCCCCTCTCATTCACATACAAATTACTGTTGCATCCAGGTGGGAGGAGAGTTTGAAGGTGGGGGGGAAAGAAACGTTTGCCAAATAGGTTGAGGGATCAGAAGGCAGCTTTCTCATAAAGCACAGGGCTGACCCACAAACTGCCTGAAAACCTCAAACTCCACAAGAGTTTCCCTCCTCCCCGTTTTCAGGGTGAGAGCAGCCACAGCAGGGAATTGGTAGGCAAGTAAGGGGTCTAACCAGGTCACTCCACCCTTCTCTTCCCGCCTGGAGCGTAACATGGGAGGGAAATAGACCTGAAATGTAGGCCATCTACAAAGACTGGGGGAGAGGCTTAAACGATGTGAGATTTATGATCTTCAAAGTGATTAGCGCCCAGCGCTCCAAATAAAGTCAAAGAGAGCTCTGCAGCTCCTGCATTCGGGTTGGAGTTGGGTTTCAAACCATACTTCTCGGCTTCACTTTGAGAACTTGAATTGCAAGGTAACAAAAAGAAGAAAAGCCACCCAAAACCGACCTCAAACCCCAAACCAAAATTAAAACCCCACCAACCTCCACCCCCTAATCAAAGAGCTCAGCACCTGATTTCACATGAAAACACTCTGAGATTTCCACGTCTCCCCTCTTCCTCTTTCTCGGCATTTGAAATTGGCTTGGGGAATTGAAGATGAATTCACCCATAGCTGAGGTTAACCTGAAATGTGAGTGTATAACCCATGTGCATTTGGGCTCCTGCTCATTTCAGATAGCTGTAATCACAATGGCTCAAGCCACCCATGGCCTTGTGAGGGCCAAGTGGGAGACAAAGAGCTGTTCGTTCATGCCTGTTGTCCACTCACATGGACGGTTACAACCTGAGCCCTGGCATTGCTTGGAAGAATGCTTCATGTGGGGAATCAAACCAGATTAAACAAAAACCCCAAACAACACAAGAACACAACATTAGAATAAGCTTTCTCACAGGCTTCTGCTTTTTAAACCTCAATAGGTCCCCAGTCAAGTTTGCTGCTCAGTGACACAAACAGGCACAAAGGACAGGGAGCTTGTAGCACCCTTGTGGTGGAAGGGGAGAAGCGAATGCTACAAAAGGGTGTCGCAAAACCCCAATCTCTTTTTGGGAGGAGGACATTTCTATGAAGCTGAGTCTGGCCCAAACCCTACTGACTGTGAAGTGAAGCTGTCTGCCCCCACGACTTCACCAGCATCTGCTCACTCAGTGACATGCAGAGGACTAGGACCCTAAAGATAACGGGTCAGATCATCAGTGGTAAATCAGCACTGCTTCACCACAGTCAATAACGTTTCCTTGATTAACCTCAGCCCAGCTTCCAGTTCTAACGTCTTTGTGGTGCTGCCATAGGAAAAGTTTGCAGCATGCAGCGATCTTCTACTTTCATGGCTTATTTCTATCTTGGGGGAATTTTCTTTTATCACTACTTATGAGCAGGTTGGATTCCTCTCTTGGCGTGCAGAAAGCCTGTGCTTTGGGCTCTGCAATCCCCAGAGCTGGAGACACAAGTCTTTTTGTTTTCAGCTCGGTATTCCAAAACCCTGGAAGATGGCTGAACGTGTTAAGACACCTTTGATAGGAAGTTACGACCCACCCAAAGCCAAGAGCAGCCAAACCAAACAAACAAACAGCAGCTTGCTGACATCTGTCAGACCAGAGCCACCAAAGCAAGCTGGAAGGACAGAGAAGTCACAGTGAGAAGCTTCAGCTGCCCATCTGCTGCGAGCCTTTGCATTCAAGGAGACAGGGGTTGCTTTCAGCTGTATGAAACAGGAGGATAACAACAACCACAGCAAAGACAACGGTCCCTGACATGTTTGCTTGCAATTAGGGCTTGCTTGCCCTGCAAGAAAGACTTCCTTTTGTCTGCTGTCCCTTTCCCCACTGTCTTACATAGAGGAATCTGTCATTGTAGGCAGGCCTGGTCTTGACCTGTGCACTCCAAGACCTCAAACCACCTCCTCTTCAGTCCTTGCTGATACTCCTGTGAGTCAGCCCTGTGCTCTTCGGCTCGCATACCACAGTGCTTTCAGCGCCAGTGTCACAAACAGTGGAAATGCATGGGGTTTTGGGGCGGGATTTGCACGTTTGCCAGTGTAACCGAGGTCCCTTTTGTTTCTAAATGACAATGGGAAAAATTAAAAAGCCAGAAGAAGCCTGAAGCAAATGGTGATTTAAAGAAACTCTATAATTAACTGAACTCTGTGAAATAGGAAGGCCTGGAAACCAGGAGTTTAATCTGTCATGCTATCCCACAAGGGGAATTGCAAAGAATTTATGTGGTCTCTTTAATGGTAGCTTCTGACCTAACAGTTTTATCTCTTAGCAGGAGCTGCCTGAGACTCAGCAAGATGAGCAATTAAAAAGCAATAAGGCAAGAAAGCAGGAGAATACCTGGTAACCCAGGGAGCGTCTTACCTGCCTGTTAAAGTCCAGCCCATTCTGTTCATTCCCTACAATGAAACAAACAAATATCTCAGGATTAATGACAGCACTGATTTAAACTTTCCACAACTTAGAACACACATAACCAAAGACACACGGCTGGCCCAGCTCAGTTGTGAGAGCAAGGAGAGGAGGAGGGGGAAGGTGGAGTCAATGCAAAGGCAGCAATGGAAATACAAAGGCGGCTTTTGCAACGTTTGGAGGTATCAGCCTCTGTTGAAGTTAAAGAGAAGAGCTTCTGCCCTCGAGATACCTGGCCAAGCAGTGAGGGTGGGGGAAAGCTCGCTGACTGCAAGGGAGATTCCAGCAGGGGTGAGCTGGAGGACATTACAAATATCCATGGAAGTCCATGACCATGGCACTGTACTTAAAGGAGAACTGACTGTGGGAGAAGCTAGCAAACAGGTGGCCGAGGCTGTGAACCAGGGATCTTCGGGAACCCGTGTGGCACCAAGTAATTACGGGATATCTAAAGGAACAGAGGGTGCCGTGGGGTTGTGCTCAAGAGGCGTCTCCTTGATTCCAAGAGAGATTGGCAGGCACAGGGGGAAAAAATCAGACAGGTTTCAGCCTGAAGGTACCGCACAGGCCCTCACTCATTCCCCTTTGATGATAAACATTCCCCCCCCCCCCCATCACACCTGCCAAATTCATCAAGAATATCACAGAGGAAAAGTTGTATGCGCCATAGATATGAATGCTTTAAGGGATTCCACGAAGCCTCTTTGGGTGCAAAGGCAACCCCAAGAAACCCCTTCCCTTTGCAATCCATTCCCTAAGTCATTCTCTTCTAATCCAATTGAGCTGGTGGTAAACAGCCTGAAACTGCTCACATCCCACAGGCACAAGCCCCCAGGGACTCTTCCTTCTGCTTTTTGGGTATAACGTTCCCCATAAAGCATAGCCCATGCCCTGTGATCTGATCAAGCTTCAACACATCATGCTTTTCGGGAGTTCATTTCTTTCTTGCATAAAGCTGGAAAGTGGTTAACAGAGGTTGTGCAGGCAGGAGTGCAAATCCAGCGCTCCCACTGACTTGCTTTCTTCAATGGAACAAGCCCCTATCCTATACTAGCACACAGTTTTCCTGCTTGCACCATATACAATACCCCCAGGCAAGTCAGCATGGCTCTTTTTGACCCTCAGGGGGAGCGTGCTTGGTACAATTATTAGATGGCAAAATGTTTTCGAGTCAAACCATAACGATTTCATGGCACCCTGTTCTCTGCTATCTAGAAATAGCTCTGGAGATGTAATCTTCAACGTGTTAGCAGCGTTGACTGTGGAAACTGAACTGCCTTTGTGAGGCTGAGCTGTAGCTCTTCTCTTCCAAGCAATACCACAGCACTATTTCACGGCAGAACAAGCTGTTGGCCCCCAGCTCCGAAATCTCCTCTATCTTCTCATCATCTGCAACTCAACCTAGATCCAGCTCTGCACCTTCTCCCCCAGCCTGTCTGCATTTCTGCTGTGCTAGAGCCTGCCCTCACTTCCTGGCTTCCTCCAGACCTGCTTCTCAAAGCTTTTTCTCTTCCCAGTCTCAGGTCTTTATCTCCTTCCATGTAATTCCCTACTCTACTACAACCTCCAACTTGCCCCGTGCTCCCATGCTGCTCACTGTAAGCATCTGCTCCCTGACCGCCCCTCTCCAGCTGCTCCTGCCCGGGGAATTCGTTCATTCATTGCGTTCCAGCTCTATGCCCCAAGAGCCAACAACTGCACACATAACGATGGGAATGCTGATAGTGTTAATAGATGATCGCAATCAGTATCCACACACCTGAGCAGGACGGTGTGAGGAACTTCAAGGCCTGCAGTTTCTACCTTTGAAACCCTCGGCGGGTTGATGCAATCTAGAGGCCGTAGCTAAAGGGAAGAAAGGCAAGAAGAAAAGGAGGAAATAAAGTTCCCAGCTGCTAAAACAGAACAGGAAGGAAAAGGTTATCTTCTGGTTTCTCGGATACAAGAGTTTTGCTCGTGTTCAAATGCAATGTGTTGATGAGGCAAGATCCAAAGACCTTGAGGTTAATCCCTAGGTGCCAATGCTGATGGCTCTGAGTCACTACCGTACACCCCCAAAACCTGGAACTTGAGACACACAGCTGGAACAGAGATGCATTGCTCTGCACTGCTAATACCAGGCCCAAGTTCTCCTGCATATTGTTTCCTCCTCTTCCAGCTTTCCCATCCCCTTCCTCCCATCACCAGTATGTGCAGCTGACAGGCTTCTGCCTCTCTTTTTCCCTTGTTCTCCTACAAGGCCAGACACAGCTTCCTGCAAGTGCTACCCTCTGCTCTCTTGCACATCCCACTGCCGATCACCAGGGGTGTTTGGGAGCATCTCAGCCAGGTATTCTGTGACAGTGAAGCATATTGCAAACATGCATGGAGAATGACATTAACTCAGTCGTAGCTTGGGCGTCTCAGTCTGAGATAACTGCCCCAGGCTGTCTTGGTAGACAGCAAGGAGAAATAGGCACCTCCAGAGGCCATTCATTTGACCTATCTTAGACGCCTATCTTAAGCTGAGATGAATGGCCCTCTGGAGATGACTATTTCTCTTCATTGACTACAAAGGGACCCAGGGGCAACTAGTTCAGCCTTAGATGTCCAATAGTGAGATATTTAAAACGGGGCGAGGTTATTTCTGTTCCCAGTGGTTATGTAAATGGAAGCTGGATACACAAATCCCTTCCATGTTTCAGCAGAAGTGTTTGTGCACAGATTTATTTGCAAACAAATCTTGCCTTTGTCTGTTTCAGTGAAAAAAAGCTTGAGTTTGAGCAAAATGGAAGCGATTCCAGCTGCAAGCCAAGGTTTGGGTACAGTAGGGACAGCAGTTCTCCTCTTTCTCTTAAATCAGTAAATTCCTTACAAATACTATCAAATTAGACTCGTTTTCTCAGTTTCCATCCACCTCAGGACTCCCACTGAAGCAGTCATTTCTCTCCTTAAAGGAGCAGGCTGTTCAAACAATGAGGATCCGCACTTAAGATTTAATCTTTTCTAGCTCCAGGAGATAAAAAGAAAGGAAAGTGTGTAAGTGGCAGCAGATTCTCTGCTGCTGTAAACCGCCAGAGCTCCACTAATGTTAATGGAGCTTCACAGCAGCCAGCAACTTGCCTCTTGCTACACCAGCCAAGCACAATGGATCCAAAATATCTGCTAGATGCAGTCCTCGCTTCCTTAAATCCCATCAAACAGGGGAAGCCCTGGCTTTTAATGGAGAAGGATCACTCCGAGCCCCTTGCACTGTGGTTCCCAGGAGCTTCCCCATCAAACAAACCTTCATTGCCCTCTTTACATGTGTTCTGGACAGGCAGCGATAAGCTCAGCACGGTAGGCAAGGACTCTGCTGCTCTCCTTGGTTCACCTGGCAGCTGTTTTGCATAGCACTGGCATCAGATCTGGTGCGAGTTTGCCTGGGGAGGTTTCTCTGGGGATGGGAGCAGCAGAACAGTTCCGGACAGCTCCCCCCCACCCGCTGCCATTCCCCCCGCCTGGAATGCGGTGCTTGCTCTGAAAACCAAAGACAAGCAAGCGCTCTATCAGAACCGACACCATTCCCACTGGAAGCCGCTGAGCCAGTCCAGCCCTTGAGGATAAAAGCACCGGAACGGGAGAAAAGGAAAATCAAGATTGCAACGTGCCTTCATCTTTGCCAGGCAAACACATGCAGCAACATGCAGATGTCACCTAGAGGGAGTGACAACCGCCCGTGGCTTTTCACCCGATGACAAAAACAGGGCTGAAACCAGAAGGCTAACCTTATACCCCTTCCCACCACTTAATTCACCCCACGGTTTGATCTCAGCTGCACAGAAGGACAGGGAATTAAAAGGTGATTTCAATCTTGAACAGGTGTTGGGGAATTCCCACAGGGAATCAGTTTTCTGCCGCATGCATTTGGGAGGGAAATTCGGAACAGCTGAACGGCGATGGAGGAACAGTGCCAGGCAGACACCAGGCAGGGGATTCAGCTGCCTGGGCTTAGATGTCTAACTTTTAGGTGTCTAATTCTGAGCCAATTGCTCTAGGCTCCCTTTACAGCCATAGAGAGGAAGCAGGCGCTTCCAGAGGGCAATTCGTCTTGCCCCCGAGATAGATGGCAGGGAGATGAATCACCTTCTGCAGATACCTATTTTCATCATTGACTGCACAAGGAGCCTGGGGTAAGCAGGTCAGCCTCAAAGTATTGAATATCTAAAATTAAGATGAATCTCACCTATCCTGAAGATTTTAGCACTCCAGCTGATAAAGCACAACGCCATCAGGGATTGGCAAAGCAGGCCAGATGCAGAGTGCCTTTCAATGTACGTTTTCTAGGAGCTGAGAAATTCAGCTGTTAAACTGAGACAAGAATCAGATCTCTCGCCTCAAACAACATGGGAAGATAAAAGATTACCCATGAGTGGGTAAAGGGTGGCGACAGTTATTGCCACTATAAAAAATACTTGACCCACACACTGGAGATCGAGCAAAATGCTCACCTGCACTGAGAAGAATGTATTCTATTAAGGGAAAAAAGATATTCAGCAGCAAATACACTTAGAATTTCAATTCGCTTTGGAAACTCAAGCAAATACCAAGGCATAGCCCTCATGCTACTCTCCCCAGCAGTCAGACCACCTTCTCCTCCAGAACTAGCAGGGAAAGGAGCTCACTTTAATCACCTTCTCTCCATATTAGTGGCTGCCCCCAGTTCCCTCCAGCTGCATCCAGTGGAAGCAGAAACTGCAGCGGAGCAGACACCAGTCAGTTCCCTGGATCCTGCTGGGATGCTGCTCCCAGGGCTTACCTTATGTGCTTTTTAAAGGGAGCAGAGGGAAGTGTGAACAGGATGGGGAGTTTGAGGCAGGCGGATGGAGCTGCAGCTTTCATCTTAACCATTTTCTCTAAAGACAAAACCAGACCAAACCGGGGCATCAAGAGCATCACCATGGGAAAGTTGAGGCTGGTTAGTGAGAAAAGTGAATCTCTGCTGACTCAGTCAGCTACAGACTCCAGGGGAAGCTTTCACTGAAGACAAGTGTTTCATTTGGGTGGAAACCCCTGGGTTACAAAAACACCTTTCCTTTGTCAGCAGTGCCTCAAAGAAACCCTATCTTCTCGTCCCATTGCAGCTCCAAGCGCAACGTACCCTTCGTGTGGAGCAGGGGGGGAGAAAGGAGGACAGCAACTGTGGGAGACAGGGGCAGTTTGCAGAAGGAAACCCGAGGGCAGCAGTTGTTCCCACGGAAAACATTTCACCTGCAGGTGCTGGGAGAGGGCAAGTCTCTTCTCTTAGACCAGAGGCAAGAGGCAGATCAGACCAGCTCTTCCTTTGCCCCTCTAATTCAAGTCAAACCAGCCTTTTGTTCCCCTTTCCCCTCCCCATCCTTTTTTATCCTCTTCCATAATGGGATGTTTAAGGGGAAAAAAAATAAAATATATATATATAAAATATAAAATAACCCAACCTCAAACCCTAATCACCTTCATTTGAATTTCAAATACCCCCCTCCTGGCCTCCCCCACGCCCCAACTGACTCGGAGCTGGGAATATGGAAATTTCTCCTGCTCGCCTTAAATGTGGCTGTGCTATGAAAATCATCAGCCTTATGCAAATCCTAAGCAGGCCCAATTGCCATAGCAACCAGCTGTTTCCAGCCCAACTGCTGCTGCTTTCATTTATCCGGGGCTTGTCCTGGGGCTGTGCATGGCTGCAGGGGGAAGAGACAAGAGAAATCCTGGAGGCTTTGAGGGAAGTTTCACCAGGGAGAGCTCGCCTTGTAGAGCAAAGGCGTAGCCAAGGACTGGGCTCAGTGTGGGGCCAGGGAAGGCCAAGTTTCCTCAAAAGGCTTAGGGCTGGCGATGTGCTCCCAGCCCCATAGGAAGAGGTAACAAAAGGCAGTAGAAAAGCTCAAGCTGTGCAGCCTTTAAGCTTGCCTGCAATAAGAAGTGTCCATCTGCACCAAGCAGCACAGGCTGAGCACCCACCAGCTCAAAATCACACAAGCCATTGCATTGCTCAGTCTGACATCCCTCGCTTGTGCACGTTTCCTTTTGCCCGAGTTGGAAGTTGACTCTGACATCAGAGCCACCATACCCTGTCCCAGCATGAGCCATTGCATTTAGAGACACCCTACCCCAACACCTGCAATTGGGATGCAATAAACAGCCTTCCCAGTGCACAACAGGGCTCTGCTCTGCCCAGAGCTGTACACCCATCCCTAGGGAGAGCAGCACCTGCATCACAGAGCTTACACCCAGGCAAAAAGGTGGGAGAAGAGATCAGGACACTCACTTCGGAGCCGAGAAACAGACACAGACTTCATTAAGTTTGTGGCAGAGAAACAGAGTGAGACTTGGTCTCTGATTTTCCATTTGCCCTGGTATGGATTTAATGCAAAAAGCACGGACAAAGAAACCAGAGCACTAGGATGAGGTTTTGTTTGGAAGGAAGCTCTGGTGTCCAGTTTAAGAGCTACCCTTGGGTTCCCTCCTCCACTGCCAAGGGACCTTAGGTGTCTGGCGGCACCAGAGGAATAAAGTATGTGATGCTGACATCCCTGCATAGGCACGAGTTGAGGATGCAGGGTGAGAAGAATGACCATAGTGTCCAAAAGGGACACTTTGCAGTACCATAGGAGCGGATGCATAGCTCCTTACTCTTTTCATTTTCTTGAGATCTAAAGGGTCTTTCTTACTGTCAGAGAGAAGGCATCTGCTTTATTGCTTCCCAATGCACTCAGATAGGCTACCAGAGGTGTGAGGGCTATATAACCCTGCTACCATGGCCACCAGAGCCCATGTGCCTTCCCCAGAAAACCCCACTCCTCTACCCAGCTGCTGCTCTTCAAGATCCCAGAGCTAGGCAACGCCATGGGGTCAGCCAAGCACCACCAACCCGAGGAGTGATAGCGACTGCTCCCAAGGCAGAAATAGTGCTGTGGGGCTGCCCTATATTGCACCCACACATACACACCCCAAGTGCTGGGGTGCCCATTGCACCCCGCCCTGGGCTCCTGGCAGGCTGGCCAGTTCCCCGTGTTACAGGGTGGGGAGAGAAGATGTTCAGAGCGCCTGCAGCTATTCAGTTACCGATGGTTGTGTTTGAAGAGCTTCCCTATCGCCCTTTTGGCTTCCCCCCCATAGCCTCAACAGATGAAATCAAAGGGAAGTAGCTTTGCTTGGTGTAACCTGTTTTGATCAAGCAGATAAACGGGGAACAAGTGTCTGACACAAACAAACAGACAGACAGAGGCAAGTCCCACCTCAGCATTTTGTTGCATCAGATAGAGAGCGCTTAGATAAACCACAAGAAGGGGGAGATCTCTGCCTCTCGGCTGGAAGACCAGGGGCGACACTCTGCAGTGCCAAGCCCCCACAGTTCCCATAAAAAAAAAATATCAACCCAGAACTTGCTGGCAGGGCTTTCATCAGTTTAAAAAGATGAAAAGAGCTTCGAGCCAAGCATAAAACTCAACGCTTGTCATTACCCCCCATGGAGTCAGCGGAACTGCCTTCGAGCCCAGCCACAGCCGGGCATTAAACTGCGTTGGCATCACACAGGACAGGGTGAAAAGGACCTTCAAACAGCAGGGATGACCCAGTGCTCCCATCGGGGCTGACCTACACAGCTCCCGTGCCATGGGGGAAGGCGGTTGAACCTACATCCCTCACAGGAGGGGCTCATGCCTATTCCTCTTTTCCTCTCGCACATGTGCCCTGATAAAAAAGGCAGTTAATGCCAAAGAAGTGTTGAGATATACAGGACTGTTTAGGGTATGTGATAGTCCTTAGGTTTATATACATATTTTTTTTACTCAGTTTTCTGTGAAATGGCAAAATTTCACTATAACCAGTAGCCATGGACGGGTGGGTGAAATCAAGCAAAGGTGGGGGTTTGGAGAGCATCGTATTAAACAGAACAACTTTGAAGCCTTTCCTGTGAAATTGGTGTGGATGGAAAGAACAAAAAGCTTAACTCTCCTGACCCCCTATGAAAGATGAACCATTTTGCCAATTTTCTCTAAAAAAGAACCCCCCCGCTATTATTTTAAACACTTTCAAAGTAAAACAATGCCCCAAATTACCCTTTCCCCCCCTCCCCAAGCCTAGAACTGGCTGAGATATGAAAGGATGAGATTATGCTTTTGACTACTGACACTTCCCATCAGATCTTCAGGCATCAGGTTTAGATCAAGGGCTTGGTTTACAAAAGCATTTTGGCACCCAGCTCCCTTCAGTACTTTTTTAATTCTTCTTGGAGCCAGTCTGCATCTTTTAGTGATGAAAGGCCCTAGTAAATATGCACCTCGAAGGATTTCCATTCTTTATAAGCTCTGTTATTGTTAGGTTGGTAACTGCCCTCTCCTTTGGGGGTAACAAAGAGTCCCGGGGAAGCTGTGTGGATTGGTCCAGTGCATCAGGAAACGGGTCTTCAATTACTGAGTCATTGGAAAAGAGATTTTCCCACATGAAGCTAGTAAACAAAGCACTTGAACTAGGAGGTGTTGCAGTAAATACTCCTCTAACGACGTGTGTAATGGCAAATAAAAACTTCCAGGGAAGTTCAGTACAAAGGGCTCTGTTGTTTATAAACAGAATGGTCGGGAAGAGGAGAGAAAAAAACCAAAGCCTGATGAAGATGCGCAGAGGCTTTAGGTAAAGCAGCGAGGCCGACCCTCCGTGGGCTTGACTGGTCGTGATTGCCACTGGGGCTGATGTGCTAGGTTATAGCACACATACAGCAGAGCAAGAGCTTGCGGTCCTGCCCCGGGCATCCCGTTCTCCGAGTTGTCGTGGAACAGGAGGGCTTGTACTGGCTGCTAAAGACCCCTACAAGCAGCTCGTAACTGCCTATAGAGTTCCTCATAATCTCTTGTGGTGATCTCCGGAGATCCCAAAGAGATCAACCACTCACAGCGACTGCATTGTGGCGGGGGCAAAGTCATTTAAGCAGGTTCCTTGTATCAGTCCGCAGGGAAGTGTGGCTCTTGTGCAAATGAAGGCGATGGACTTGCTCTGATTTCCCTGCTTGATTTGAAGGCTCCTGGAGCAGAGCGAATGCTGCTGCAAACGTTTTTGTTATTTTAAAAACAAATTGACTTCACTTCTCTGCTTTCTTTTCTCGATTACCACTCGAAAGAGGTGCTACAGCTAACACTAACGGCTGTCTGGGAAGCTTAAGCTGAAAACCACGTTATCCAATCAAGCAGGGTGCCAGCTTCTCACCTATTTAACACTATTGACAGCAACAGCAGCAGCCACAGTCTCCCACTGCATTGATGCCAACGCCAACCCCCCAAATACCGTTTCTCAATGAAGCTTTCCCTAATCTTGACTCGGCTTTGCTATCCATTAATTCTGCATGCCAAGACGCACGAAATACATCAGGAGCGTGCTTCCCAACTTCAGGAGTTGTTTTAAAGAGCTTGGGATGTTGGGGATATATTTGTTGCTAAGTGGCTCGGAAACGGCCTCCTTCAAAAGACGGTTTGGGGCCATTGAAAGCCCTGAACAAAAGCTGACCTGACCAGAGTCAATCAGAGCTCATGGCCGTGAACAGAACCACGTCCCATCTCTACCTTAGATTATGGCAAATAACAGCTTAATAGCTAAGAGCACAGAGGGTTTCTAGTCCTCAGTGTAAGGTCTAAATAAAGGGGCAGTTTTAGCCTTATTGAAACATGCCTGAAGTTCCCTGCCTTTATCAAGGTCTCTTTATTTATAAGTCATCTCAAATGACAGAAGAGAAACAGTAAAATCCTTCCATGCAGAGTTTTAATCTGCTGTTACACATTCTCACACACACATGAAGAGTTTAGGGCTCTTCATTACCCAAAGAACAATGATCCTTCTACATTGTCTCTACCAGCTTTGGTGTTGAAGGTGTTTATTTCCAAGTCTGTAATAAACCACAGGGTTTGTAATAATCTTAATTTCTTACACCAAGTGGGTGCTAAAAATACTTCTTACTGATGTTTATTTGCCTAAAAAGGAATCTGACCATAAGCCTCTGTGAAATTATATCCCTACAACTTCACAGATTACAGGTAGAGGCACTCAGAAGTGATGCCAGAAAAGACAGAACTGATTTTCCTGGTGTGTATCACACCTTGTGGCAATGCAGAAGTTGGTTGGTAACCTGGCAGAAATCAGTGCTAACACCAGCACTATCATCTTCAAAGGATCACCCTGTTCCCCAGCTTTACATATGCAAGGAAAACTGGGGCTTCCAGCCTGGGAGCAGTGAGAGTCTGAGCAGCCATCAGGTGGGAGCAATGGAGATGAGAAACCCAATCATGCTTCAAGGTGAAGAGCAATAAATTTTTGCTGGAATTACCTGGTTGGATTTGAATATTCCCCAAATCCCTCCCATTTTTCTACATACATGTGGCCAAAAAAGGCTTAGTCCCCAGGGAGTTTTGTCTACAGAGCATTCCTGATATGAGCCCTGTGTAAAATGAAGAGGTGTCTGTACTAAACGGAGTGGACCAAGACTATTTCAATAGCATTATTCCTTTGCCAAGACATAAGCATATTTCCATGCTAAAATCACAGAGGACATTACTGAGGCACAAACTGATTCAGTGCTGCTACAGAAGGATCTTGCATGCTGATCAAGATACAAACGCAATCCTAGCCCAGAGCACATTCTTGATCAACTCCCAGGCTGGTTGGAAGAGCTCAATGTACCAGCAACAGGAGTCAAGCAAAGCACAGCCAGAAACTTCCAGCACCCATGCCCCCTCGTTTATTTGCTTTCCCCTCCCTCCTTGCTTGCTCCCCACATCCCAGACCCTCCTTACCTGGCTCCACCTGGTCAGGTTCATGCCGAGTATCTGTGGAATCTGCTGCATCACCGCTCATCTTGATCTCTGGAAAAGGAGGCACAACTGATTTTAATAACAGGTCACAGTCCCAGGCAACAGGCACATGTGGCTTCCACTAAACAGCACAAATGAATGTGTAATTATAATAAACCATCAGACTTTCAAATTTCTGATTCCTCAACATACAGTCACTAGAATATTCATCAGCTCCGAGGATGCACTTTCCCTCCTGTTGCTCTTCGCATCCCTCTCCCCCCCTCCCCAATTTGCTGCTCTGCTCTCACTTCTTACATTCCTCCTTCTCTTCTTCCACCTTCTTCTCCTGAACAAGGGATGAGGAGCCATGAAAGCACTGAGAACCCTCTCAGCCCCACAGACCTCTCCTCTGAGCTTTATATAGACTTCCCAAGCCAGCTGGTGTGGCTCCCAATTTAATGCTGCCCTCACACCTGTGGATGCAGCAAATCGCTTTCAGCATTCCCTTCTCTTACATTTATTCCTTGTCCCTCAAGATGCCTCAGCCAGGCCTGGGCTTGGTGCTGTATGAAGCACATGCATGGAGGACCGGTCTCAGAAAGATGCTCTAGGGAGGGTAGTGAAGTCTCTCTTCTCTTCTCCTCCTTTGCAAACTCAGCTTGTTTCCCTCAATACATTCGATCCCTATGTGCACAATATTTACCCTGCTTTCTCCCACATACCTGTGCTCACAGCCCTTGCAAAGCACCAAGAAGCTGCCTTGCTCCAAAGCACTGTCCCCAGCCCAGGAGCAAGAAGAGTGCTTTGCGATCCAGCTCCTGCATACTTCCCCCCCCATCCTTATCAGTGCCAATAGATCTGTCATTTACCCTTGAAGTGATGGCCTCCACCACACCCGGGGCCACTTTCTCCTTCGGGGACAGCTGAAAGAAAAGGTGGGAATAGTCAACGTCACACTAGCGTGCTCATCCCCTTTAAGAGTCAAAGTACACACCAGGGAGAGAAGGAAGACTACCTATTCAAATTCAGATGGACACCCCCCTCACCTCTTGTGCCCTTCCCATGGGGATTTTAACTCTTTCCTGGCTATTTGGGGAATAAAACCCCAAAAGATGACATTTTGTTCTAAAGAACTAACTGATTTGCATGTGCTTCCTGCAGCCAGTCCCTGCCACAGAACTCAACCCATTTGCATCGGGTAATAACAACACTGTGGAAGCGGGACCAGTGTTTGCTGTGGTTTTGCTGGGGTAGAAAAAGCAGGTGGAAGACTTCTTAAAGGCATCATGCAAACCTTTTCCTCTTTCCTATATATGCTCGTATGATTTCCTAGCAGCCAAAAGGGTGGGAAGAATCCTATAGATTTTTATACCTCTTTCCCTCCATTACTCACACTAAACCAGGCAGGCCTTTTGGTTTTCTTTGGTCAGGTTTTCCTTTCCCCTAATCAAACTTCCCAGTGTGCCAATAGCTCCTTTTTGGCCAAAATGGAAAAAAAAAGTTTTGCTTTGGTTGAAGTTTGAAACTTTTTATTCAGCAAATGAATAAAGGAAAAGACAAGATTTTATACCAGGGACCAAGTGCAGAACCATTCACATACTTCACAAGCTTCTTTTCCTGTATCAAGGAACAAGGTGGAAAAGGAGAGAGAAGCGACTTGTGGGATTTTCCTCCTCCTCCCCCCCTTCAAATAAACCCTCTGCAATTAAGACATGAAAATTTAGTGGGGCTTCTAAGCATTTCTACTGCAGGAAGAGTAATTATCATCAGCTATAAACATCTTCTTGTCTTGTCATACTGCCAAGGGACCCTAACAGGCAATCTACAAAGCGCAAAGTTCTACTTGGTGCCAAAGAGTATCTTAAAAGAGAAAGCCTGATTCTCATAAAATAGGGGAAGAGAAATCTGAAGCCAGGCAGAAGTTCAGTGCTTGCTTTAGTGAGAAAGAAGCAAACCAAGATACAGTCTGATTCTCCCATAAGTAGAGCAGAAGACGTTTATGTTCACACAAGTTCCTACCATAAAGCTACACAGGTTATTACAGTTTAAATACCACGGGGAAGACAAATAACAACAGGAAGCAAAAGGAAACCCTTTTATCAGAGCCTGATCTGAGTGGTGCAGGGCTGGCCACCTTTTGTACGCCTATGGACAGCAGTGAAAGAATCACCTTCCAAGGAATCCTTAAGAACAAGAAGCAGTCATATGGAGGAATCACTTTCCAATATGATGTAAGTGTAGCCAATATACGGGCAACACCTTACCCAGTATATATATATCTCATATATACACCCAACATATATAGTCCTCCACTATAAACAAGGACAGAGTGACACATCTGGATTGGAGTGTCCCCTCCATCTTGCCCCAAGACAAGACAGGCTGTGAGCCTTGGAGCCCAACTGAATGCAGGCTCCTTCCATGCAGCTTTGCCAGGCTGGCAATAAACAGGGAATAAGCAGGCTTAGGGAAAAAAAAACCTCTGGGAAAAATAAAGCAACTTAGGCCTGCCTAAGTCCTAACCACAGACCTATTAGGAGCCGCCACTGCGGCCTGGGCCATATTAAAACTGTGCTGCTAGACCTCAGCTAGCAAACATACCTGGAGTAGGGGTAGTCTGGTTTGTTCACCCAGGCCAGTGCAGACACTTCTCTGGGGATGGATCTGCATCTCTATTTTTGCTGAAACAAATGGTGTCAGCAAATAAAGCTTTCCCAAGCCCTTATTCCTAGTGGTTGTTCAGACACGGGCACTAGGGTAAACCAGCCTGATGACTTTAAAAGGGAAAACGAAAGCTGCTGGTGGTGGGAGCTCAGCTTGGCTTCAGACCTGAAGCTGATTTGAATGTTCTGTGCTTTAAAAGCCCAAGCCCCTCTGGAGGTGAAATATCCAAATGCCTGGGGAGGAGGCGGTGGTAATGCTGCTGCAAGGAAACCTTCTGAGCAGGAAGCAGGGCATGCAAAGCCCAAGCAGCCCACCTTCACCATGCACATTGTGTCTTCACAGGCAGGGAAGAAGCAGCACCTCTGCAAGGCCTTGCTGTTCAGCAACTCCAAGACTGAACACAGGAGCTGCCTTTGCATAAGGGTGAAGAAACACCCCCCCCCATCACCAATGGGGTCTGGTACATGAATTTGGTCCCTCCATGCACTTAAAACTGATGCCCCTCTGGCAGGCAGCAGGGTGGGATGATGTGGGGGAACGGAAGACCAGCACGCACCCAGCCCTGCGCAGCTCCCGGCCAAATCCACCCTGGGAGTGATGCCACTGGCTCTGACAGCGGGCACAGTATCGATCTGGGGAATCTTCTCATGAAGAAAGAGTCGCCCACAAGCCAAGCAGATGGGTGGATAGGAGCCTGCGGGGGATGCGTCCCCGAGACACAGCACACAGCAGAGCACACCCAGCGCAGGTGCTCAGACTAGTCGGGCTCACACGCCGAGCCAAGACCACGAGCCTCACGCCTCCCGCAGCCTCTGCTCATGGCCAGCATTGGGGCTCCCCTGCTGCCTTCCCCATGGCTGGCACAGGCAGCCTGCCTGCACAGTGGGGTGCTGATCCCCTCGGAGGGGCTGCTGGTACCCCAGAGCCAGGGGGAGGTTGCAACGCACCCATGGAGCAGAGGCTTTGGCCATCTCTGCAGGCTGACACGTTGTTAAGTGATGGCAGTTCTGCAGCATCTCCCTTGCCCTGCAGGCCTGTCCATGAGCCTGTTGAGGGGCTGCAAGCATTGAGCACGGACCCCTGGGTCCCCCCTTTGCAGCAGGACCACCAAATACCCGAGTTTCACTGCAGCATGCCAATAGGTACACAAAAGGAATGAGGCTAATGGACGTATCCACCCTCTCCCCTCCAAACCTGGGGACAACACACAGTGTTTTGTGCTGCACAAAGCACTGGACATAGGTCAGTACCAGAGTACATGGCTACCTACACCCCACTGCCTGCCCCTGCCGCAGAAGGGGCTGTCAGTATCTGGCCTTCATTGCTTCCACTGCTCTGCTCCTGCCTCAGCATCATCCTCAGCCCTGCCATACCCAGGGATGCCGTCCTTCCCCTTGAGCACAGGGGCTTGAGCTGGGGACAGAAGTCAAGCTCACTTCTGCTCAGTCTCCAAGGGACTTGGCAGTGATTGCTCTGGTTCCCCAGCTGACTGTATAGGGGAGGTCTGCTCACAGGACATGTGAGGCTACCTAAGCCGTATCTCTGGATCAGACCCCCTAGAAGGAGTCTCTGTCCTCCTGAGTATTCATTCGTTCCTCACTCAGCTCAGTCTCCGACAGCTCCCTCCTCATTCATTTCTCCCTCCTTGTCATTAACTTTCCCCCTTCCACCCCATGTCCTATCTCACTCTCATTCACACACACACTCCCTTCCACCCTTGCCGCATCCCTCTGTGAATTCATCCCCTCTCACTGCTCCCGGCTTTATCCCACAGGTCAGGCACTAAACGCTCCCTTTCCAGGTACCCGAGAGGCTTCTGCGCCCTGCTCCCTGACCCACGCTAGGGCTGGCAGCGTGAGCGATGCGCCCACATTGTGGGCATGGCTTGGCAGCCCCCTAAGTAGGATCAGGGCAGCATCCATCCCCAGGTAGGAATGCGGGCACTTAACCTGGCACTCCAGGGGGAGGGAAGAGGAGGGAAAGGAAGGGAGGAAAGGTCACAGCAATCGCAGCAGCCCCATTTCCTGCCCAAGCCCACGGTCTGGGCTGCACGGCGAGCTCCAAGCCCGATCCTTCCTCAAGTGCTCTTTACCTGCGTGCACGGACTCCAGGTTCACCATCCTGCTGGCGGAGGGAAATCCGCGGTGCGCCCAGCCTCCTGCCGTCAGCCCCAGGTTGCCAGGGGCTGCCAGTTTGCCCTCCCTCCTCTGCCACCCGCTGCCTCTCAAACCGGGCGTGGGTCCGCTCCCGAAGGGACCTACAGCTCCATTGCCTGTTGCCATGCAGGGCCAGGTGAGCATGCGGCTCCACGCCACGCCTCGCCCCACCTCCGGCTCCCTCGGGTGCCCTGACACCCAGCAGCCTGGCGCCTGGCCCATGCAAAAGCGCCCATTTGCATATTAGTAACTCGGGAATAGATGAGTCCCTGCAGCGCTACCAGGGCGTGGGGTGGGGTGGGAAGGAGGGAGGGAAGGAAGGAAGGTGGTTTTGCCCGCCCTCAGCTGCACACATCCACCCCGCAGCACCTGCCTGCTGGGCTGCGAGCAAGGGGGCTGCATCCCGGTTGTGCCCTGGTGGGTAGGCTTTGCGCTCTGCCCTTTGCAGTGCATGGGTAAGAGAGGCCGAGGCATCCGGTCGGGATGGGCAGCACCCGCAAGGGAAGGTGTGGGAACAGTCCCTCCAGTAAGCAGAATGTGGGCACTGATAAACCCCGGGGGCTGCTCACAGTGAGCCTGTGTGGTTGAGTCTTTGCATCCCCTATGTCTGGGTTGAACCTGAATGATGCCGTATGAAACAAGCAGTTCTAAGAGGAAAGGTAAGAGCAGACGGGTAACCTGACTTGGCTAAAGACACATGGCAGGGTTAGGATTAGCACATGGAGACTGCTCTGTGCTCTGTGTGGTACATCGGTACCCTTAGAATAGGAGAGTAGCATCCCCTTCCTCCTCCTGCTGCTCCGTGTTGTTTAAAGCTGCAGTATTTAACAGACTTCCAGGGAAGCCAGGGGGGAAAATCCCCTTATGTTGGCTTCTTCTGGATAAAGCCACCAGGGGCCAGACCCACATCCTATGCTCAGTGCTGGGATGGGGACCAGCAGCCACCCTGCCTAACCCAGGCACTGTCATCGCTGCTGTGCACTACCTTGATGACCCCAAATCTTCCCAGCGGTAGCAGGATGCCTGCATTAAACACCCAAGCTCTGGTGCTGCTGAAAGCGTTAACGTGCTCCATTGGTAGCTGCCAGGTACAAGCTATCACACATTCATCTCTCCCTGGCTAATTCACGTTCCAGGGCTCTCGGCTTTCCCACATGCTGCTCTCCCTCCCTGGAAAGACAGGTTTCTCCGAAGAGATGGGTGGGTGGGTGGGCAGGCTCTCCAACCCAGTCTGACCCAGTTAGGAGGATGGAGCGCCTGCCCTCGGCTCGCCTGGTCAGAGAGGACATCCTCAGGAGAGGGCAATGTGCCGTGTGGAAAGGGTGGCTGTGTTAAACAGAGCTCTAACAAGGAAAAGGTGGAGGGGAGGTGAAGGAAAGCAGGGAGGAAGGGAAGTTCTCAGGTCAGGCTAACATTTGCAGGACAGGGCGCAGGGCTCCAGGAAGCACAAAGGTGACACGGGGTGGTTAGGGGCTGGACTGCTGCCACCAATCCCCAGCCTGTGGTGGAGCCCCAGCCATTCAGGTCCTGATCCTCGGGGCCTTCCTGGGCCTATTTTCCAGTGTTTTCAGCATGACCCCCACGTCTGGGTTTTCCCCATCTCCAAGACTGACGCGATCAAGTGTCTTCACTGCGTCAACCACGGATTTGCTGGTGGCTTCCAGCCAGCCTGAAGGGCGTCTAGGGTACAAGAGAAAGGCTTTGGAAAGGCTGGTGACCACGAGAGCTCTCTCCTTGCCCCCTGCATCAGAGCACCTTTTGCACACCGAAGAGGAGTTAACGCTTTACTCCCATCTTTTTCCTCTGCTCCATAGTGTTCTCCCCTTGCTCCCGAGCGGAGCATCCTGCCCCGGAGCCCCAGGGTGTCTGGTGCTGCCCGGTGGCACTTCAAGCGGGACAGCAGTCCCGGTACCCTCCGGGTGGGGATGCTCTGCCAGGGCCGCAGTGCCCTCTCCTGGCCCCCGGCGCAACCAGGTACAAGCGGTCCCCTCTCTATAGCTGATGCGATCTGGTTCTTCTATTACCTTATGGTGAGTGAAACAGCAGGAAAAAATCAGTATTTAATCGCTTTTCACCCCAAAAGCTGTGATAGCAATGCCCTTCACCCTTGGCTTCAGTGGCATGCTGTGCAGGCAAGAGAGAATTCATCGTCCTTATCAAGATACTCAAAACACCTCTGCTACCCAGATTAAAAACAGAGGATGGATCACAACATCCTCGTTTCTGCTGTGGAAATAGGACCACCTTCTCCAGGCAATGGCAGGTTTGCTTTTATTCGGCCCTGAGATGCCTAGATGCCAGCAGATGCACTGCCCTTTTTATTTTGCCATGGCCATCAATGACTCATCTACCCTCTCTCATCCTCACCCTGTTCCTGCTCTCCTGCTGCCAATGTTTATTCCCCTCTTGGAGGAAGATAAGCTCTGCAGACAGCACTTGGTTTATGGGGTATGGCCTTTGGACAGGCCCTGGAAGCGTGAACTGCAGAAAGACGTTACAAAATCCCCCACTGTTCTTCCCTAGCAGCAAGGATTTATACCAGTTCTGCCGGCCAACTGCGCCTTCTCTCCGTGCCAGGAAGATCTCCTGTCTCTGCTCGCAAATAGCTGCTTTTCCAGGGTGTTATTGAAGCGCATCCAAAAGGGGGGTTTCTCTTTGTAACGGCACACGCACTGCAGCGCGGTTCCCTTACAGCAAAGCAGGGAGGGAGACCTTGCAGGGCTGTGACTCGGGGCATGGACCACACGCACCCCTGCACCGGGGCAATGCGGACCCGGCTCTGCCCGCCCTGCCTCGGGTTAAGGCTCCGGCGGCAGCGCGCACCGCAGCGCCGTGCTCCGACAGCGCCCACTTGTGGCGGACGGGAAACCTGCACCGCCGGGCTCCCTATCCCAGCGTTGATCCCGGTCCGCAGGCAGCGCTCCCCATCGACGTGAGCACAGAACGCACTGCCCATCGTTATTTGGAGTTCGTGTCCTTCACTTTGCTACTCCCAGAGCTCCCACCCCACAGCACTGGCTTCTGCTGCGCGAAAAAGCTCAGGACACCTTGCAACCTGCACTGCTGACTATGGGACCAGCTCATAAAAGGCTCCTCCATCACCCCACAGAGCTGAGGTGATGGTCTGGCTCTGCCGTGCATCATGCTGTTTTCCCAGGGTGTGCTGGAATACTTCAGCTCGGTGATGCTAAAAGGAGTGAGGAAGGACTGAGGTGTTTCTATAGTCCAGGCTCTCCAGAGCCTTAACTGCTATAAAATAAGCATATTCAAGCTCGCCAGGATATGACCCAATGCTCCCAGAGGGAGCTCACATCCCCTCCCAGCAGCCCTGTATAGGAGGCAACAGCGGAAATGGGCTACACAGGGCTCCCAGGGGAAAGGCACACAGCCACCCTGCAATCCTCTCCCACTGCGCTCGCAGCCCATCTGCACCCACAGATGGATTTAACTCCAGAAAGGAAGGACAGAGTCCCATGATGTCCCGCTGCAGCAGGACAGAGGCAGCAGAGAACACACCCTGTAAATGCAGGCCAGTGATCAAGAAGCTATTTCAGCTTCCCCAGAAATCACAGCAAGGGGATCGGCTGCCTTGGTGGCTCAAGCAGAGAAGGGCTGAGGCTGCAGCAGGGCTTTGTCCATCTCTGCATTCACCACACTAGGGGGAATCAGCACTCCATGTTTCACCGAGCTAAGGGCTGGCCCAGAACTGCACCCTCATCTCCCCTCGGCTATAGCTGCAGAGGAATAGACAAAGAACACTTTATGGAGCCTGCTGGACCCAGACAAGCCTCCAGCCACCTCTGCATCATAGCCCCTCATGGGACCCCCCCATAGAAGAGCAGGCACCAGCCTGGGTAACCCCAGGACCCAATTCTACTGCTGGTCTACTCACCAGAGCTTGGGCTCCAAGCTGCATCAGTTGCTTGAGGTGAGTCAAAGCTGTCTCCCTTCTGTGGGGCTGCCCTATGGGTGAGCTGCAGGACCACAGTGACAAGTGCTGTGGTCACGGTGAACAGCAGAAGCCGCCCCTAAATCCATCAATGTCCTACATGCAGGCTTGGGACTGACCCATACGGGAACTATTCTTGCCCAAGAAGCCAAGCAACTGGAGCCCACACAGATTACAATGCACAGAGAAACTTTTACTACAGGGATCCTATTAAAAAAAAATCAGTTTATTTAACCTTACAAATGATAAATAATTTGTTTTTTAATCATTTCAAGTGTATTTTACTTCATGTTGCAATATTAAAATAGCTTTCCCTTCTCCCCTCTAAGTGATCAATACAAAAATAATTGTGACCAAATCTTTTCATCAAAAATGTCTGTGTTTTAGGCAAAAAGGCACATTGTGAAGGCTTCTCACCCGGAGGTACAGGGGAACACAAGGACCCCAGCAGCCTCCTTCCCTCCATGCTTGTTCCAACTGGAATGGAAGAGGCCACAGGAGGCAGGCAGCACTTCTGCGGTGCTGTCTGCCTGATGCCCTGTGGGTATATACCAGGGCCAAGGTCAGCTTCGGTGTCACCCCTGCTCTACACATAAGGGAAACCAAGGCACAGCAAAGCAGTACAATTATCTAAGAGCTTCTTGTGAATAGCTGGCAGAGTAGGGCATGAAACTGGATGCAGGTTTAGAATGCTGCCTTCTTCAAACCCATAGCGTGAACCCACCTGGGATCATCCTCTCCCCCCCTTGCAACCACAGCGCTGTGATGGTAGCCACAAGTCTCTCTAGATGCTTCTTTCTCAGTGGGAGAGTCACAAGACCAACACAAAAAGTTGGGCCTTCACTAGTCTACAAAGGGATTAATTAAAGCCCTAATTACCAGCCCTTTAGGGCCAAATGTCATTGCTGGGATGTATCCCCCCCATTACATCTTCTAGCCACGGGAAGGGTTTAACAGCCAGTCAGGCACTAGAAAAAGCTACAGGCAGGCTCTTGCTTTGGGTAGGCTTCGTACCTTCCCTGTTCAGGGTATGTGGTCCCTTGGATCAGCTGTTTTCCCATTGGGAAACGCTGCTGTGTCACCAGATGGTGAAGGGGCTTCTTCGGTGTCAGAGATGTCTCACAACCCAGGTCATCAAGGCCGTTTGTCTCCCTGCCCTGACCACTCATGAGGATGCTCGAAGCTGATAACTGATCAGAGCTGCTCCCTTTCACATCTGCTAACTCCAGAGCAGGACAATACACACCCCTCCCAGTGCTTCACCCCAGAAACCTGCATCTCCTGCTTCTTCCAGGGAGCAGCATCTCCCAGCAGCTGGCCGGAGAGCATCAACACAGTGAGCTGAGCCCGCTTGTCACAGTATGAGGCAGCATCAGGTGGGGAGGGATTCACAGAGGGCCAGAAGGAAAGGCACACACACAGAGCTCTCCTGGTACAAGGCACCACTGTGAACTGCATTCCTTCTTTGGAGCAGCCAGCTCCAGGAGGCCCTTAGCATCACAAATGGTGGCTAAGGAGGGCAGATGAGCTGCTCCTTGGGAAGATCTGGCCTGGCTCTGCTAGGTCTCCTCATCCCAGAGACACAGCTGCTTCTGTGGCACATAGTAATCAAAGGTGTAGCCCTTCTGGCAGCTGCGGATGCCACATTTGTAAGAAGAAACCTTGCCCCCAGCATCACGACTCTTGCAGTACTTGAGCATGCACGGGTACCACTCGATGCTCAGCGTGTAGCTGCAAATGCAGGGCTTCCAGCGGTCTGCGCACAGCTTGCAGCGCTGCAGGTCAGGGAGATCTGATGTCTGTGGCAGGACCTCGAACATGGAGCCATCCACCCCTGCAGGAGAAAGCAGAGAGACATTGCTCAGGGCACTGCCAGAAGGGCAAAGGTGGGAGCCACCAAAGCCAGCGCTGCTCCCTCTGCACAGCCGAATAGAATGAGGTTATACAGGGGCTGCTTGGACACGAGTCTGAATGGAAACCATGGGAGAACAAAGGGCCCTGGGGAAAGAAAGCCAAAAGATACACAAAATGCACTAAGAACATATTTCTTTTGGGTGGTGGACCAGGTGAAGGGTTACCTTGAAGATACCTGCCTAATGAGGTTCCCTAGGACAGCACCACCAAAACAAGTCAGATACACCAACAAAAAGACTACTGCGATGGGACATGCAAGCGATGTACATGCCTTATCCACTGTTAAAGAGTTAGAAAGAAGCCAAAGTAATAACATAGGCAGTATGAGTAACATAGGTAGTATGAGTTATAATGACAATTCACTAAGACCATTGGTTGACAGCCAGCTGAATATAAGCTAGTAGTATGCCCAGGTGGCCAAGAAGGCAGGCAGAGTCCTGGCTTGTATCAGACTTAGTGTGGCCAGCAGGGCTAGGGAAGTGATCATCCCCCCAAATGCTGTTCAGTTTTGGGCCCCTCACTACAAGAAAGACATAGAGGTGCTGAAGCACGTCCAAAGAAGGACAACAAAGCTGGTGAAGGGTCTAGAGCACAAGTCGTATGAGGAGCAGTTGAGGGAACTGGGGTTGTTCAGCCTCGAGAAGAGGATGCTCACGGGAGATCTTGTTCTCTGCAGCTACTTGAAAGGAGGATGGATGTAGCGAGGTTGGTCTCTTCCCACAAGTGATGGGTGGTAGGATGAGAGGAATGGCCTTAACCAGGGGAGGTTTAGGTTTGACATCGGGACATATTTCTTTGGTGAAGGGATCGTTAAGCATTGGAACAGGCTGCCCTCAAGGAACTGGATGAGTCAACATCCCTCAAGGTATTTAAAGGATGTATGGATGTGGCCCTTAGGGACATGATTTAGCGATGGACTTGTCAGTGCTAGGTTAATGGTTGGACTTGATCATCTTAAAGGTCTTTTCCAACCTAAATGATTCTATAATTCTCTAAAGTGATCTGTGCTGACCACCAGAAACCCGACAGGATTGATCCCAGCAGAGAGCCAACGAAACCAAAGGAAACCAACCTTTCTCCAGCCAAAATTTGACATCTTCTTCTCGGGTGTAAATCGCTTCTTTGGCTTCTGCACAGACATTGTGGATGTGAGAGCTCAGCTGGGCCCCCTTGCTGAAGTTGACAGCTACATCCATGCTGAGATGCTCCAGGCCGCGCACCTCCTCAGCCTGCCGCACTGTCCTGGGATTCTTCTGCAGAGGATACAGTAAGGAAACTCGACTCTTGGCTGCAACAATTATTCCTTATAGCACGTTGTGTCTTCATGCCAACACAAGATGGGCAAATGGATGTTCCTCTGCAAATGCACCTGCATCCTATCTGGATGGAAGGCACTTAAGCTTCTGTTGAAGCTAAAACTTATGCTAGTTTATCTCTGCTTTGGTTTGTTTCTCAATGAATCAGTACTTACTTCACCGGGCAGTGTGGGGCAGAGATTTTCATGCACCTATCCTTCGATGCAGACTAGGCTGAACTAAATCATGCCTCCTTCTAGTGCATTAATACAACAGAATCAATACTGTTGATAAACTTAGTTTAATACTCAAGCAGGAGGAGTGGTCAAAGGTAGGTCTAATAGCCAAGCAGTCAGGCAGCTGCCTGGGAAGGGTGTCCAGAAACCCTGGATGCACTGGGATACGCAGCTGGGGTGCCTCTTACCTGCCGCAGCTTTGCCATGGACTCGCTGGGGATGATCTCGTTGCGGTGAAGCCGTGTCACGAAGCAGAGCGCTTGGAACTGGCTCTGGCCCCTCTCCAGCTCCCCTAGGATCAAGGCACGGAAGATCTTCACCTCCTGAGGAAGAGATGAACAACGAGACTGAGAATCACAGACCTTTGGCATCACCGGGGTGAACCGAGACATCAGGGTCAAAGAGAAAGGCTCCAGCCAAAAGAACAAAGTCAAAGGGCTCCTACTTCTGCTACCTGAGCATAGGGGTGTAGCTCCCAGGTTCAATCCCACCCCAAAGCCTGCAGCATAAATAACCGGTGCCTGTAAAGAAGGAAGGGTTTTCGCAATCCCACTGTGGCAAGGACAAATCGCTGCCAGGTCTCATCCCGCAAACAACAGCTGGGGGTTTCTGGCCTTTACCAAGAAGGGAGGCAAACCTCCAAGGGGTCTCGTTTTGTTAAATATCAAATAGCCATTATCTTCATGTATTACTTGGGGCAAGCAGACCCAGAATTGCTCTGCAGCCTTCCCTTCTTTGTCCCAGCACTGTGATAAGCTCCCTCCCAAGTTGGTTCAGGTCCCAAAGTGCCACTTATAGTATACAAAGGGATTCTGGATTCAGTGACACTGTTCAGTGATGAACTTGGATACAGGTTTTAATTATTTGTTTCTGAATACATACAGGGCAGAAATGTGCACAAATCACTGCTGGATATGCTCATCGGTAGGGGATGGAAGGATGCTTCTTCCTGCATCTCCAGTCCTGCTGTCCCACTCCATGACACCCACGGGAAGCCTTGCTTCACCCCTGTGTCGCAAAGCCTTGTTTGGCTTCCCTTAGCTTCCCAGCTCTCCCTGCCCTGACCATGCAACCTCAGGTGAAGCAAGACCCAAAAGCTTGTCACATCAAACCCATGTCACGGTTCTCACACGGAAAGAGCCACCGAGTTTTTCCTGCTTAGAGAGGGCACCTTTCCCTCCCCACCAGCAGGAGCGGGGTGAATCAGTGCCAAGGCAACAAACGACACCTTTCATTCTGGGGCTCTGCAGAACTTCCCAGCAGGGAACAAGCCCCAGCAGAACATTGCCTTTGCAATGTGGGGACTCTCCAGATGAGCTCATCATGGGGGCGATGAGAGTCCTTGGCCCTGACCCGCGCTCATGTACTGGGTACAGTTACAGCTATTGTGCAGCTTTGGATGACACACGCTTGGTGTTACGGAGAACAACCAGTTCTGCAGCCGTGTGCTCTACCCACGGCACTGGAGGTAACCGCAGCCGTGGCCTTCACAGTGAGCAGAGAGCAGCTCCTCTTCCCTTATAGTAGACAGGAAATCAGTGCACGGCTCAGGCTGCCTGCACCCACCAAAGGCACTTCCAGCAAAGACTAGCCTGCAAGGGGAAGCAGGGAACTCATTGAACTCCTTACCTCCTCTCCCTCCAGACAGCCATCTGGGGTGCAACAACAATTGAACCTCCATTTCTAGTCCATTTCTACGTTATGCAGTAGAGACCTACAAGCTTGTGTGGTCTAGATCTGAGCCCAGCATCTCGACTTCATGTTGAGTGGAGCAAACCAGTTCCCAGGGACATAAATCACTTCAATGCCTTCCTCCCCGCAACCCATTCAGCTTTCCTGCCAAACTTCTCTCCCCAAGGACATCAGTGCTGCTGTGGGACCACTTCAGTCTTTGTTGTTGCATGCCTGCTCAGACTGGGGGATATACACACAAAGGGGATGTGCTGCTCGGGGCACTGCTGGGCTAATTCCTTGCCAGGTCAGCAGCGTTTGCTGTGGTCAGGGCCCTGCTGCACTGCCCCAGGGGAACAGTTAGAGCTGGCCAGAATGTCCTTGTGCTTGTACAACACAGGGAATGTGTTACTGCATCCACGCTGGGGGGCCAGCCAGCCGAGTTACCCTGAACGGGTTTTAACCCCTCTCCTACTAGAACTGATTAGAATGAAGAAACTTTGCTGTTTTGCCTCCTATATCACAGTGTGTACAAAGGTGAATTAAGGATGTGCTTGGGGGGGGGGAACCCACACTTTCAGGAGCAATAAGGTTTGACCCCGATTCTTACAAGAACGGAGCAGCTGGAAACCCTCACATTGCTCTGAGATGCTTGGAAAGACATCCTCTAGTTAAGCATCCTCACGCTCAGCACCCACAGCCTGAGTGATGACTACAAGTAACTGGCAGAGGCCACTTATAACCCTCCTTTATACTTTTGGTTATCTCTACAGAAAAGAGACTGCTTTCCAAAGCACACAGATACAACCTTTGGACCGATGCTTTCCTGTTTCATTTGGTCATTTAGCACCTAACATGATGGAACCCTGGGGCATAAGGAAGTTCTCAAAACAGCCCCCCTAGAATATCACATAACATCATCTTTCTTAACAAGGAAACTGAAAGGCCTGGCAGTACAAGCATAAAATACCATTACCCACACTTGCTCCCTTGTGTTTCCAACACAACTTTTCCAGCCATCAAGAGGAAAAAGAAAGGTTTCTATATCTCTGTGCTGACCTTGGAATATAACCACCCACTTAGTTCGCAGGCCACTGGCAAGATCATGCTATTCAATTTAGACACAACATTTAGGGGTGCTGTCTCCCTCACTCCAATGCATTTTATGCCTGACAACACTACACAGGAAGAGAAGAAACGCTTTCATCACATTCACTACAAGAAATGATCTTCACTACTGTGCTGCCCAGTTTGGGCTCCCACTGACCAGTCTGTGCTGCACTAGAGAATGAGGACAAAACTGGGGTGCTCTGAGGACACGAATCCTTCAGGTTCAGCTCTAGAACAGAGCTAGGGATAGAAGAGCAATTCAAATCCCACCTCTGTGGGAGACTCAGCCACCGCTCAAGTCCCACCCGACTTCCACCACTGTCAGAGCAGAGCAATGTGATGTGATCTCATTCAAAGCCCTTTCTTCTCCGGTCTGGCAGCGACTCCTTGTCAGCAAAGCAGAAGGGAAGGTCTGCCTTTGGACTAACCCCCCTGCAGTTTAAAGCCAGAGAAGTGGAAAAATCATTTGTGCAAAACCCCAGCATCCTGGCCACAGCATGACCACACAATGTAGCTTGGGAAAGCCAGACCAACAACCCCAGCTGCTTTTACCCAGGAAGAGCCTCAAGACCTCCTCTCTGGAGAGGAGAGGTTGTGTAATCTTAGAGGGATGAGCACCAGAGCAGGGAAATGCCTGCATGCAGCCAGAACAGGTCAGCAGGGGAAGCCTGGCCAGGCAGCTGCGTGCTCACATCGTTACTCACTGCGCCACAAACTCCTTTATGGGTTTTCTAGCTTTTTCCAGCTACTTTCCAGCAAAGCCAATGAACAGAGACAATCAGTACACAGTCGCTCTAAAACTGGGGATTAGCGATGGACTCCTGCTATCCTGATGCTTGCCAAGCCTTCCAGGGACCATCTCCTGTGTCCTGCCAGCAGGAGCTGAGGGGATGCATGGAGCTAAGGATTTCACACACTCAAGTCAAGAGATGTTCAGAGAAGCAGTTATCTAGAATCAGCTCAACTATAATAAGAATGAGAGTGAGGTAAGAGCCAACATACACTCTGCTGGGTCTGTAAATGAGACTTGAGAGCAAGCTCCCCTCAAGAAGAGCTCAAGGAAGTGAAATGATCAACAGCTCAAGACACTAGAAGTCCCCCTGTCACATCCCACTGATCCCAGAGGCCCTACTTAGAGGAACTGTGATGTGTTTGAATTTCCCTTGACCAAGAATACACTACAGTATGCAGGTTTGGGCTTAAAAGCCCTTCCTCCCTCCCTGAGCTTCCCTGATGTGCCATGTCTTGCCTTTTTTCAACAGGAATCATGGGACTGCTTTCCTGCATGTGTGCTGCAGTACACAGAGCACTGCCATCACCTCCAAATCACCATGGCTTTTGCTAGCATCTCAGAAAGAGGTGGGCTCGTCCCTGCATCCTCCACTTGGAAGAGGACCATCCGAGAGGCTTGCAAGGAGACTGGGACCAAAGAGTGTAGCTGGAAGCAGAAGAGGCACCAGAACCCATCCCTTGGCTCACAACAGGTAGGGACACAACGCCTTCCCATCTCACGGCTTTGAGCTTCCTCCTGCTGCAAGCCAAAGTCCACGGAGCAAACACTTTGAATGGAGGGTTGGAACAAGGCAACACCTCTGTGCCACCGGACATCCCTACCACCCACATGGTGGCAAACAGCTCTTCCCTAAGCAATATAAAGCTTGATGCATCCAGCCACGCTTGGTGTGCTCTGAAGCGTGCCAGGCTGGTACAGAAACTTCCATTTACTGCTGAGAAGAACGGGATCTTGGGCTTCAGCTCAGCAGGCATCACCCCCTGCAGGGAGGCCATCTCTTGGGCCAGAAGGAAAGGCTCCCCTTATGGGGGGGCTGTTGTCAGTCCCACAGACAGCTCTCACCAAGCATCTCCCATACACATGAACCCAAAGGCAGTCGGAGTCCCCCTAAGGAACTAACTGTACCCCACGCACATGGTGGAGAGAGATGTCCTGGAGATAGATCAGAGCATAAAAACCCTATCCAGAAGGGTCTCCCCACCGCACAGACTCTCCTGCCCAGGGTATAGGTGTTAACAACAGCCTGATTAAAAGGCTTGGGGCTAAACATGCGTGAATAGCTCTGCAGAGATTGCAAACAAAGACTCCAAACAGTGCTGGATGGACTTTTCCTTGCACACGCAAAAGGACCCTCAATCCCTCAGCCAGGGTTTTCCCAGGCTCCAAGTGAGTCCCAGCTCCGGAAGGACCTCGTGTACCGCTATCACCACCGCTCACTGCACAGAAAGCACACACTCCGCAGAGCCCCGAGGTGTGATGCGCCAGCGTTCCCATGCCACAGCCTTTGATCTCCTCGGGGGAACCACCGTGGGAGCCGGGACCGGCGGAAAGCGCTGCGGGTTCACCCCACCGCATCCCTCCTCGGGGCTGGGGGACCACGTCCCTAGGGCACGCATCCTCCTCGGGGAACCCTCGTCCCGGGCGCCCGAGCCCTACCTGTCTGAAGTCGGCGGTGAGGGTGACGAGGGCGCCGTCAGCCGTGCGCAGCTCCAGGCTGATGCAGTCGGAGCCGCTGTCGGCCTGCAGGCTCTCCTCCGTCACCTGCCCGCTGGGCAGCCGCACCCGCACCCGCAGCTCAGCCCTCGCCGCGGGGCCGGGCGCGCCGGGCAGCGGGGCCAGCGCCAGCCACAGCAGCGCGGGCAGCGCCGGCAGCCGGTGCCGCGGGCCGCGCATCCCCCAAGCGCCCGCCCCGTCGGGGCACGGAGCCGGGGCCGGCCGCTGCGGGCTCAGGGCAGCGCCGGCATGGGGCGGGCGGCGGCGTGCGAAGGAGCCCCGCCGCGACCCCGACCCCAACCCCAGCGCCAGCGCCAGCCCCAGCCCCGGCCCCGCTGGGGTGGCTCTGCGCGGAGCCCGCTCGCCCTTTTCATTCAAGCCCTCGGCGGGCTCTTCCCTCGCCCCCCGCCCGTCACTTCCTTCCCCAGGCCCAGGGACCTGCCCCACCGAGGCAGCGCGCCGCCCCGCCGTTAAAGGGCCAGCGCCGGCCCACGGCTGCGCCCGGCCGGGGAAGGGAGAGCGGGCAGAGCCCGTAAAACGGCCGGGATAGGGAGCTCCGGGCAGGGCAGCGGCCCCGCTCCCTCCCGTCCGTTGGGCGCGGCGGGAGGATGGAGATAGACGTCCCCTCCGGGCAGCTTCGGGGCAGCGCTGCGCTTGCTTTGGGTGTTTTCCTACGGGATACGGAACTACCTCCAAACTGCAGTTGGAAAGGAGAAGAGAGGGCAGCGTTAACAGCAAAGCCCGGCTCTCCTCCCTGTGCAAACAAGAGTCCTCCAAACGTGCGCTTGTAGTCAATCAAACGCCGTTTACATGACTGCCCAGGCAGCGCACCGTTACAGGTCTGTCCCGAGCCATGCTGGATGTATTCCTGCCCCCGAGCATGTAACCTGGGCCACTTCAGATAGTCTTTCCCTGGGTCACTTCAGACTCCGCAGGTCACATCGAAAGGCTCCCGATCTGCCCTTCACCCACCCGGTTCTGCAATCACTTCCAGATGGGCAGATGCTCGTGAAGGGCCCCTTTGATTTCAAAAGGGCTCTCTGCAAACACAAAGGTCACTTGTGGCAGGCAGGATCAGGCTCTCAGTGAAAGAGCTTTGCGAGGAGGAGCACAGAAATAAAGAGGAAACAACCGTTTAAATCCATGCTTCCAGGCAGAGATCACTCTTCTCCAAACAGTGCTTTTTGTGGGACTTCATGGCAAGTTTTAACCCTAAATCTTCACAGCCTCCCTCAAATTGTCTCCTTGAAATGCCCTTCAGGACAACGGCAGTGCTAAGAATGAGAGATGGGGAGAGGAAAACGTTAAGGGGTGCACAGAGGGGAGAAAAGAAATGGCTCAGCTTGGACACAAGAGAGGGAGGGCCCACAAGGTAGAAACATACAAAGAAGGCCCCACTCACAGCGTATTTATTCAGAGGAGATTATGCATAAAGACAGGAGGACCCCAGCAGGGGCTGGAAGGAGGAGTGCCATGAGGTCAGTGGGCACAAATAACCCTTGGAAGACTTCCAGGCCATAGGGCCGTACTTGTTTCTCAGCCCAAATCCAGAACCCACTTCCCTGTGGCACAAGGGCTACTTCAGGTCCATCAGCTTGCAGCTGAGCCCCAGGCTGCAGAGCATGGTGTGGTCCCCTCTCTGTGCTGGATGCGATGTGATGAAGCACAAGGAGGGAGGAGGTTGCACTCTCTGCAGCAATACACGTTTGTGGTGCCCATTGGGTACCTGGCTCCTGGGCTGCAAGAGATAGTTCAGGATTGTGCCTCCTGTGTTGCCAAGCTAAGATTCCAAACACTGGCAGGCGAACAGAACTGAAGAGCAAAGCTCTTTGGCACATAGCAGAGAACAGCAGTGTAATCGGGAAGGAGTGCTTTGCTGAGATTTGAATGAGACCGAAAGCTGACAAGTGAAATGGACAGACACTGCTGGTCAGTATCCCAGCAAGAGACCCTGAACAGGTTAGTGGTGAGTGGAGATGTACTGAATGGCAAGCACAGCTCAAAGGCTCTGGGACAAAGCGAGTGGCCAAACAGTGCTTTACTGGTGTCGCTCAGCCTCTTTACCTTTGCCGTTTGCTAGTATGAGACAGTACTTTGTGCACACAAACTCTTCTCTGAACTGCAGGAAAGGTGAAACATGCCTTACAGTTTGATGTTCCCGTTGCAGGATGAGTTACTGAGTTACATTTAGTTTTACTGAATGTTAATGGTTGGGGCCAAGAGTTTCTGTTGTGTGTGCACGCTGCAGTGTTTTTCCTGGGAGGAAAATTCCATTAAAATACCTCAGCCACGTTTGAGAACAAGGTTAAGGGGAAAAAAATGCTGTTAAAACACTCTGTACCGTGCTTTGTTGTGATGTTCCAGCAGGGCAGTGCGTGGGAGCAGGGATTACAATCTGACATGGGGCTTGCCTTGGTGCCTTACACGAATTCTTTGTCATCCCCAGGGAAAACCGCTAATGTTTGGCCAAGCTACAAACCTTCCCTCCCTCTTCCTCGAAACTTCATTTAGAGAAGCTCAGTGTCACATCAGCACCTTGGAGAAACAGGAAGGATCTATACCTGGGCTCAAAGACAGCCCTTGCTTAGAGCCCTAACAGACAGGGGATAAACAGAAACGGAGAGCGTGAGAAGTCCGACAGCATCCCACACTGTGGGTAAGCTGCATTCAAGAGCCCTGCCTTCCCTGCATGCAAATACACCAGGCAAACAAAAATGCTTGTAGCCACCCTGTCTTCACCACTTACCACCCACTTGCTGTTGCGTCCAGGCTGTCAAACTGGATGATGCATAAATACCTGCACCATCTTCTCCCTTTGTCTGTTCCAGGAATACATCTGTCCTGCTCCTCACCATCCCAAAGAAATCCAGAATCAGACTGTTCCAACTCTTTCTCATGCAGTCTAGGATGCTTCCTGCCCAACCAACCCCCTGAATACAGGGGCATTTAAGACCAGAGAGAATGAAAGCCCTTTCCCCTTGCTGTTCCACCCCAATGTGAGTAATCAGTCAATACTCTAGAGGCCATTAGCATCTGAAGTTTACTCTCCCATGGAGAACAGTAATAATGACTGCTACTTTCTCATCAACTTACTGAAAGGCTTTGTGGCCAGTTTTCTTATTATGAGCATGAAACCAAGGTATTTAAAACACCACAACAGCAGTACCACCAATACATCAAAGAGTGAGGACGTTTGTTCCGAAGGAGCTGCTTGTTCTAAGAAACAATCCTGGTACCTGGGCAGTGGGGAGGAGCGCCTGATCTCAGTCCCACACAACGATGCTGTTGTAGAAACAAGCTTTGTCACTGCTGGCGTGGTTCCCCTCAGACAGCATGCTGAATCAACAACCACAGTGGTTCCCAAGAAGCTCTAGGTCCTCCAGATTGCTTCTTCAGAAAGGCCTCCTGTTTGCCATTTCAAGTTGCCTTTGCCTTTAGAGGCATCCCGCAATCTGTTGGACAGAAATGCAGTACAAGAAGCCACAAAGCAGCTAGGAAGCCCTGGCTCTCAGGAAAGGCGCACCAGTGGGATTGCACTGGTGTTAATCTCAGCTGAAGATGGTGTAACTGTGGTCAGGGATCAGACCCAAACGTTCTGCCTTGATCTCTTTAATCTTCCGCCCTTCATTTTCATGCCAAGCTCTACTTTTAAAGCTGCATGAAAGAATCATCCGTGCTTTTTGAAGGACTCAATCAGGGCAACTATTTTGGGGATCTGAACGCACAAAACCCAGTTTTTACTATTGTTCACAGCACTGCAGAACCAATAGAGCTCTGGGAGAGTTAATTGGATGTTTTTTACTCCCTTAGTCCCCAACTTGTTGACTAAATCCCAGCTATTATCAGGAGTATTACTACAGAGGACCTATGGCTTGATCTGAAGCTCTGGGAAAGTATTTGTGTTGTGGTGCTCAGTAAAGATCTTACTGTTACAGAAGGGAATCGGGCTTCAAGTCATTTTTCATTAATTAAAAACTATTCAGCATCCCTTTTGAGTGTTCCCTGCTGCCCCTCCTGAATGCCCTCCTTTTCTTGGCAATTACATAAACCAAGCTTCTGAATGGTGTTTAAAACTGCTTTACTCTCTTTAAACAATGCCTATCATCTTCTATTTCTGACCTGTTTACGACGCTATTCTCTGTCTTGGGCAATTAAAAGGTTGAGAAGTACAGCAGCCTGGGTGTAATTAAATGAGGAGGCCCCAGTGGGGCACTGGGAAGTTAACTGAGTGCTCAACCTCCACAGCCCATGCAGACTCCCTTCCAGAGATGCTCATGTCCTGATGAGATGCACATTAATTGAGATCCCGTGCTCATTCATTCAGAGGCTGGATGCAACTGCAGGGAGGATGAGAAAGGCAGAGGAAAGGGGGAGGAGAGCAGTTGGAGAGGTTCTTGGCGTGCACAGAAGGGGTTCTGCCCCTTTTCCTTTGGGTATATTCACATGAAGGGACTCAAAGGCATGTGCCTGCTGCTGCTGTGGTCTGTGTGACCTGGTTCATAGATAGGGTAGGACAGTGAAATGCCACAAAACATAACACCCGTGAAGGCACGGTACAGATAAGGATCCCATAAGAGACAAACACTCAACTATGGGAGCTGGTGGGGATCATGTGGAAAAGTCTGGTATGTCTGAAGGAGAGACTTCAGAGTTCAAGCTGATGGTGTACATCTGGGACCTACTAAGAAATGCTTGGGAAACTCTCCCTCGTGATAAACACTGTTCTATAGCTCCTTATGTGAGCAATAGCTGCTTTTGTGGTGCATTGGCTGTGGATGCCTTCTCCTCTTGGAGCAGGAGAGTAGAATTTAGTAGTTTTTGCAGGTCAGTCCTTCTCTTGCACTGAAGGCTTCCCTATTGGTCCAGCTTCTGGAGGCAGAATAGAAGTTGTACCTGAAGAGATGAATTCATACTCTGTTTGTGTTCAACTGGTCTAATGGGGAGTGCAGGCTTGGTGCTCATGCTCCAGCCTTTTTCTGTCCCACTCTCACAACTCTGCTCCTTCCTTTAACATCTGGATTCAACTATCGAGCAACAGGCTTTCTGTAACACATTCCTGGCCCCCCTCACTGCTTCATGCCTCATAGGGTTTGTCCTGTTCACAGAGGGAATAAACACAAAGAGGGGGAGGGCAGAGAGAGACAAAGAAGACGTGGCAGGATGAAGGCATTGGGAGGTGAAAAGCTGTTTTCCTTTCCTGAACCCAGCTCTTGGCCTGTTTGACATGGGCTCTGAAATGCCACACAAATACAGGAATCCTATTCAAACTCGCTGCAAGAGTCTTCTGAACCTCTCCCGTGGATGCTGTCCTGCAGTAATCACTGTGTGCAGAAGGAAAAGCTCCCTGCCATTTCCAGGGATGGGGAGGATGCGATTGTCTCAGAGGTTGGCTTTCCCTCTGAAGCAATGTGGATTTAGATCCCTTCTAGCTGATTTCTTATGCCAATATGATCAGAGCTGGGCAGGAAATACAAAACCAGGTCCTCTGTGGCTGTTAATAGTGGCTTTCCTCCGGCTGTGATCTTGGACAGGATGCTGGGGGCCAGGCTCTTACACTGGAACTTCACGTCCTGCAAGACCTTGGCTCAAAATGAGGACTGAGGGGGCATGGCCTCACCCTTGCACAGATACCATGTTGGGGGTACCAGCAAGTAGAAATGCTGAGGAGGGGGATGCCACTATGGCTGGGGTTAGCAGCTCACAGCATTCCTTGAGATGTTTGAGTATTTTCCTGGGAAAAGTAAAGTGGAGAAGGAAATGCTCCCTCAACTCCCATTTGCTTCATGGTTAGGGCACTTGCTTGGATAGGAAAACCAGGAAAACTTGCTATGTCAAGCAACTGGACACTGATCCCAGAGTCTTGCATCCTGGGAGAGCGCAGTCCTGGTTCCCTGTTATGCCAGGAAAGTGTGCTCAGCTTGCCTACGATGGTGTGATATTTAGTGTGCAGGAAGGAAAGGAATAAAAATGGTATCTCACTAACTGGACTTCCACTGGGTATTCTGAGGAACCCAGTTAGTGAGATGATCTCCAGTACATTCCTGCTGGTGCTGACTTGGAAGAGGTTAATTTAAATGAGCACAGTTTGTGCTGGAATGATCCCAGTGGAAATTAGTGGGGGATAAAGCAGGTGGTGAGTTCTTGCTTCATATATCTAATCGGGATGCTGACCAAAGTCTAGATAAAGCAACATCAGTGTTGAGTTAAGCAATATCCTTTAAAACAAAAAGGATGCAAATCTTCCATGCAAGACAAGCTTAGTAAAAGCGATACTATAAATCTAAGTGAAATCCTCAAATTCTAAAGGGATATAAATCTAATTAAAGTGATATAAATCTAACTGGAGAAATACACTGTAAACTCAGCCAAAATGATATCCATCTAAAGAAAGCAATGCAAATGCACCAGAAGCACCGTAAATAAAATCAAAGCCATACATAAGATGTAACGGAAGCAATCTGAAACCTAAATCAAGCGACATAAATAGAATGATATGAACCTAATTAAAGTGATTTATAAAATGGACGTTTTGAAAAGAATACAGAAGATGAGAGGAGCTGAATAGAGGGCCCAGGATAGGTTCACGAGACACAAATACCTGCAGCTACAAAGAATAAAGCAAGGTTAATTAGGTGCTGTGCTTCAGAGCAATCTCCAGTTGCAGAAGGGGTCAGGAAAGCTGCTCTGCTCCGAGTACAACACTCGAGTCGCTTCTGACCCACATTATATGAATGGCATGAAAGGCAAATGGGGACGTTTTGCTTTGGGTAAATGTAACATAGCGAAGATAATGACAGCTCTGTTCACAGGAACCCCAGAGTCTTCCAGCCCAAAGCCCTGGGAGCTTTGGGGGATAGTTAGTTAAGCAGGAGTTCATGGGAACAAGCATAATCCCCTTGCACAGTTGAATGCACTCATCTGACTCCATCAGACCTGACGCAGCAATGTGGGCTGGGAGAGGCAGCCCCATGTTGAGGGTCGGCTCTCAAAACAGTCAAGAGAGATCGGAATCAATTCAAGCCCGGAGCAAAATTGTTCACTTATGAACAATAAGCCCCTCCTTCCCCCTTTCCCTCCTATAATTAAAGGCCAAGCTGTCCCAGATCTGTGTTTGCAGTGGGAGCCACTGGTTAGTATTTTCCCTTTAAACTGCAAATACCTCCTTGGTAGTTTCCATTTCCATAAAGGATCTTTTGCTTTTCACTTATGTTATTTGATAATTGAGCTAATATGACCCCAATACCAATAATTAATAAGGCTGTTGCTTTGTCTGTTGAAAAAAAATGATCACTTTCAGAGAACAGATCTGCTCAAAATTCTGGCTCCCTTTAGCTAAAAGAAAGCTCTGCCTTTTCATTCTGAATAATAAACCATCCTCGGTTCAGCTTTACAATGGAGCTCTTCCCTTCTAATCTGATTCCAAAGCAAAGCACCATATGTTTTATGCTTACGATTTCAACATTTTCTCGTGCTTGAATGTAATTTGGCATTTGAGCATCTGCAGCGGCCTGAATTTCAAGTTTTCCAGAAGAAAGGAAAATACCCATTTTGTGCAAACTTAGAGAAAAGCAGCCACCCCCTCCCCAAAACCCCCAACGCCACCAGTTTGGGTTAGAAATCAGCCTGGAGGGAAATGCAAATATTTCTCTTGCAGATGTAGCTGGAAATGTTTCCTATGCTTTCCTGAAACATTAATGCAGAATTAGGCAGCCTGTTGGACTGATGTGCCCACTGAATCAAATAGCTTTATAAAAACCCCAAGTTAACCAGAATGTCTATTCAGTGTGTGCAGGGACAGATGCACTGCATTCTGTGTCACCTAATCTTGCGTGCCTTAAAGCTCATTGGAAATAGCTTTGCAAGCTATTGTTATATTATATTCTTCTCATCATAGCCATGGGTCTAACCATAAGTGAAGCTGGCAGCACTCACTCCGTGCTGTGGGCTCCAATGGGGGAGAAGAAGGGGTAGAGCTGGTTCGGGTCCAGGTTATAGTGTTAGAGCTGATCATAGCTCTGTCCTAACTTGTGCTGTAAATCTTTGCTGGGGGCTGCCAACAAGCCATCAAAAGAGGTGATGGAAAGAACCCCCCCTTGTGACAGTTCCTGCAGCTCCCAAACCCTGCTGCTGCTTTGGCTCCAGCTCCTGGGTGCTGTTATCCCTGCGCGTGGCTCCTGGAAACAATCCACCCTCGCTCCATCTCTATGTTCCTTCCTCAAGGTCCTCCTGCCTGATGTCCCCGCAGGCAGTGAGATGGAGGCAGGCCAAGGGACAATCTGTTCCTCATTGAGGTCATCCTGCAGCTTGCTGCTGATGTGGCGTTTGGGGGATGGAGCTAAGGAACTGTGAAATAAAAGATCTCTGCATCCGTTCCGGCGCTGCTGAGGACTGCTAAAGCATGAGAAGCACCAAGCCAGCAAAGGAAACCAGACTCTTCCAGGTGACCCTTTATACCCCCCATCCTGCTCTCAGACCGGTAGCATCCCAATGGCTGGGCACAGTACCAGCACTTAGAGGAACGTTTGCTGTGTCTCTGTTCAGTCTTTCCAAGGTCTGTTTCTGGTTTTGCCTCTCCCCCAGTTCCTTTAGCGATGGGGCTTCCCCCACCCCTGCTCCCAAAGGCCGTGATGGGAAAGTGCCCTTCCCCACAGCCCATTTGGATGACCCAGCTCTCAGTGCAGCTGCAGAGCTCAGGCAGTTTCCAGTGAAAAATCACACTTGTCTGAGAGTTTCCTGTTGCTTTGCCTTCCCCCCCCTGCCCCTATTAGGAGGTGGGGAAGGCAGGAATGCAAGAGCTTCAGAGCTGGGAAGTTTATCCTTCCCTCCATTGCATCAAAGGCAAGATGCTTCAGCCTTCCCGTTCTGTGGCATGCAGGAGAGATCAGCAGCATGACTTGGGAAACATCCTATACCAAAATCCCAACTCTCCCTCGTGAAAGGGCTCGGCTGTGGGTTTCAAATACCCCGGAGTGTGAAGAGGTTTGGCTCAAGCTGTTCCTCTGGAGCTCGGGATGTGTCTTTTCAGTCATGTGGTGGAATAAAACCAGAGCCTGCTATTAGATAGTGATTCATGGGAGCAGAGGAGTGTGAAAGAGAACAGAAAGGGGGCACGAGAGCTGGAGGAAGACTGCTGGGAAGGCTGGCAAGTCCTCTTTGTGTGCCCAGGGCGCTGCGGCATGGAGCTCAGAGCTTGGCTAAGGACAAAACAAGATGGTCCTGCTTGTAGCTGCCCTGCCAACCCCTTCCAGGCTGGGCAGCAGGCGAGTCCCCAGGAGTGCCAGGCCTGAGAGAATACATCCCAGTGCTCATGGGGCACTGCTGGAAGGGAGCCTGTGGCCCAGAATTAATTGAGCGGCTCTCAGCACCGTAGGAGAAATCACATTACAGCTCGTGGGGCAGGATTGCAGGAGAACAAGCATCCCTGACTGGGATGGAGCCACAAAAGGGTCGTGGCACTCTTGTCTGTATTAGCAAGAAAAGAGATACCTTTTGCTTGAGATAAAAGGCACTAACCCCAGCAGGAGGGAGGCAGAGCCTGGCACTTGATGCTTTGCCTCTTCAGAGCAGAGGCAGGAGAGCACAAGCTCATGCTGTACCCTGCGCAGAGGGGGCCCGCTCCCTGCAAGCATGCTTTCGCAACCCAGGGCTGGATGAGGGAGGAAAGCTGCATCCCTGGTGATGCCAAGCAGGTTTGTGGAACCATTGGCAGCAAAGCCTGGGTTGTGGAAAAGAAATCTCCTTTTCCTTCTCATTGACACTCCTGCCCTAGGGTCCTAAGGTCTGCCCCAGCTATCCCATGCTGGAGTGTTTCCTGGCCCTGACCAAAAGCTGCTCCCATGGGAAGAGGAATGACCCCTGGTCTCCAGCTCCAGGAAGCCATCGCACTGGTTTATGATTCAGGGCTCCAGGAGTGTGGAGGCTGGTACGTGCATGTAGGCTCTTGCGTGCTAATCGCAGCTGAGGATGGAGAGAGGAGGGGAGGTGGGAAGTGTAGGGGGATGAATTCCTGATCCCTGGTATGAAGAGATCCAGACAGCCTGCTGAGTCAGCGCAGGGTCAGCAGGGTAAGGCCAGACAGGCTTTGATTCCCCCAGCAACTGGCTTTCAGCTGGTTCTTCCCTTCCTACCACCCAGCTCAGCGCCTCGCATAGGAACCACGGGTACAAGGGGAGCTAGCTTACCCCTTCGCCTCCCTTTCTCACCCGTAACCTTAGCTGGAGCCCTACCCCACAATCACGTGGAGAACGTGGCTCCGTTTCAAGGGACAAAGTGCAGGAGTTTCTCATTAACAGGGAATGAAAACTGCCTGCTGTGATCCAGCTGCAGTAACTCCACCGAGGAGGGAGAAACAGCCCTGGGGGGGGGAAGAAAGAGGTAGAAAAGGAAATCAAACAAGCAACTGCATTGCAAAGCCTGAGCCTTGTGGTGCACCCCACTGATGCTAGCCTGTCGCAATGGAGAAGACCTTGCTCTGCTCCCTGAGCCTCTTGGGGGACCACAGTTGCAATGACCTCGACTCTCTGGATGCACATCTGTCTGGGGCTTCCCTGTCTTGCCCACACACCTGCAGCCCATCCCATGATGTAGGGAGCAGCAATAGCATTGTCTTCCCTGGGTATTTAGGAGCAGGGAACTGCCTGAAGAGGAGGAGCAGGAGAAAGGGAAGTGGTTGCTGCAGTGTTTGCGTCTCCCCCTGTTATGCCCCCCAAAAGAAGAAACTGAGATTTAATTTCCCTGAGGCAGCTCTCAGAGAATTTACCCGGCATTCAAAGGAAAAGGCCTCTTTATTTCCCACCTACAGACTTGGCTGCAAAACCAGCTTCTTGCTCTACAAGAGGAAAAAGCCCCATATTGTTAATGAGAGCCCACTGCTGCCAAACAGACAGACCCACGTGGGCCGGGGCTGGGAGTAGGAGTGAGACAGGGAGGGAATGAAGTGGTCTTTTATCTGGTGCCTGCGTTGCCTGGGCTGGGGCTGATGCATAGCTAACATAACTGGAGAGGTCAAGTTTTGTAACAGCGTGAAGAGGGGGATCTTCCTTCTGGGGGTGCTAGGGAAGCAATGAGGAGAAGCATCTGATGAGCAAACAGCCAGATGGTCATTGACTTACCGGTGGCCTTTTCATACTGCAGGGGAGAAGAGGTACCATGTGTGCATCACCTAACCTCGTGAAGGGATGGGAGAGTGTCCCAGCCAACCTCCTGCAGCAGCAGCAGATTCCCAAGCCATGGAGATGAAGGAGAGATGAAGTGGCTGCAGGAGAGATGGGGTGAGAGTGCGGGGCACAAAGGAAAATGCTGGGTTTGAATAAAGAGGGAGCACTGTTTTCCTTCCACTGCATTGGCTCAGCACCAGGGAAACCCAGTCCCGGGGGAACTGTGCTTGTGACTATGGTGAAGTGAAAGAAGATGCTTTCCTTTTGCCCCCAACACACACAGCCACTCACTGGCACTTTCTGTAGCAAGCTCATCTACACCGAGCGAGGACCTGCCAGCATCTGCTGCAGCATCCCCAATCCTCCCCTGCCCAAGGGAAGTTACTGACAGTGGACTCATCCTTGCGTTGTCCTCCCAGCAAACGCCTCTGCTTCCCCCCAGGAAAAGGTGGTGGTGTTGGCCAGGGTGGCAATACCGTTCCCTTCCCACCTCCTGCTAGAACCTCTTGTTGAGGGTGAAAGGCAGGTTGCAAGAGACAAAGCCCTGATCCTATTGCCATGGAGATGTTAATTCAAGCTGAGTTCAAAGGAAATTTGTTCCAGCTAAAGCTAACAAGCCTGGCAGGAAAGCCCTGCTGTCAGTTGAAAGAGGCCAGCTTCTCGTAAAAGGGAAAAGGAGGTGGGGTCAGAAAGAGGGGCCCCATTCAAAACACAGGCTCCAAATAGACGCAGTCCTATTCCCTGCCTTGGAGCAAAACCTTCCCCCACCACCAAAGCCACCAGCGGGGAAGCAAGACAGCAGAAGATGCCAGGCAGTGTTCCCATGCTTGGAAGCAGCCAGGAGGATGGAGGAGCTAGCAGAGCTAGATCCCACCCTGGGCAGATGTGGTGGGCATGCACTCAGGCTGTATCATTTGGGTCCCCCTGCTATGGTCATGCTGATGATGACAACAAGCACAAGTCCCAGGCAAGGCTGGCTGCCTCCTGCCTTGGACTGGAAGCAGAGAGGGAACCCTTGGACTGGACTGCACTGGAAGCAGAGAGGGAACCCTTGACACCAGTGGCAGAGGTTTTGGTGCCACGCAAGCATTAAATGCACCATGTGATAACCAGGGCAGGAGAGCTGTTGCTTAGCGCGGCACTGAAGTCGTTCAGGTTTTCACAGTGCCGATGCAGTTTCAGGGTTAGAGGAAGCATTACATGTGGTGTAATGATTAATCCTGGCAGGTGAGATGCGTCAGCGGGGATCAACTCGTGTGGTTGTGCTGGGCTTTAGGGAATGCTTTGTCTCTAGGGGCTGGTGGTGAATATTCACAGCCCTTCTGAGGATGGGTCGGACTGACCTGGTCGTTGCTTGGCACTGCTGGAGGGAGCAGAAGGGTCCATGTAGAGCATCTGGGGAGAAAGCAGGTGTGCTCTCCCACTCAAACCACCCCCAAACTGAGGAAGTGACTCAGGGAGGTGCGGGGAAGGCAGCGGCCACCATCTGGGATGGACAGGAGAACACAGAGCTGCAAGGTCAATAAAGAGATGATGAAGCAAAGAGCTGCCAACCCCCTCCCCTGCCCTGCAGGAGCACTTTGAACATCTCCTACCCTGAGTCAGAGCAGGAGTGGGCCTGCTTAGTGCATGATGTGGAGGAGAATTACGAGCAGCCTAGCTTAGCATTAGAGACATTAACTGTGGTTAGAAATAAAAGAGCAAAACCCCAAGCTCAGAACAGACTCTTCCAACTGAGCTACAATATCTCCCCATCTGCTGCTCCAGTGCCAAGAGGCAAAGCAAGCGCTGGAGTCAAACTGCTCCCTGCCAGCCAGGACAGCAACAGGAAGAGAGGAAGCTTTTGTCTGTACCAGGCAGCCCTGGAGAAACTCCTGGCTGGCAAAGAGAGGCATTAAGGGAGTCCTCTGCAGCTCCAGGCTGGACCCTGAGATGCCTTCAGGGCTTGGAGGACACTGCTAGCTCTATTTGCCATAGCATCCCCCCATCTCCCTTTCCCTCCTTCCCATCTCCAGTGCCTTCCTTTGCTGTCTCTTTGCTTCCCCTTCCTTTCTCTTGCGAGCTCACCCTGCTGCCAGGCTCAGAACTACGTGGCAGGGAGCAATAAGAAACTGCTGACAGCCAGTTAGTGCTACGGGTTTCACATCCCGCTGGTTTAGCAAGACTCGGGCCCTCTCCCACCTCTTCCTTCTCTTTCATCTTCCAGGCTGTAGCTTGAGGCAAATGCAGGAGGAATTTGCTAACGGACAGCACGGAGACTTCCCACAAATCAGAGCAAGGAGCCTTGTCCCTGGATCTAAGCTTTTCCTCATCATCCCTTCCCCAACCTCAGGCTCCTCTCCTTGCCAGCTGGCTCCTCTCCTCCTGTGTCAATGCTGAGCGCACGAGGGGCTCCCTCCCGAAGCAGCGCTGACTTTTGGCCTGCTCAGCAACGTGCCTGAGCAAGAGAAGAGAAAGTAAGGAAAAGGGGAAGGACAGACTCGGGTTACTGGGAGCTCTTAGGGCAGTGAGAGTGCGTGCAGTGAGGCGGATGAGGAGACCTCAATGCGCTAGGGTTGGAAATAGCAGCAGTGATAGTTGGCATCCCTCTAGCCTCGCTCATCTTTGCACTCAGACAGGGTCATAGCATGCCCCTGGCCAAGAGGACCTCCCGTAAACCAGACTCTGAAGTGCCTCTTCACTATGCAGTTAGGAAACCAAAGGGCATTGCTGCCTCTACTGAGCCCAACCTGCTCACCCTGCCTTGGACAAGGCAGCGCTGAAGGAACGGGCAGCACAGTGATTCAACTGGGAACCCAGTGCAATTAAACCCTGGGGTAAAGCTCTTCCGTGAACACTGCTACCAGCACAGGCGTGCATGTAAGCTGATGAGCAGCAGTGCTTCTCAGGAGCCCTGTCTCCTCCTCCAGGAACAGGAAAGGATCTGCCCAGAGTCATAGCAGAAACTATATCACACACTTGCTTCCTTGAAATAGCTTGAGCTGCATGTTAGAGCAAGTTAGAGAGGTTGGTTATTTCCCCCCCTCCCATCCCCAGGCTCTATCTACAGCTTGATTTATCTTAGGGAAGAAAAACACCTAAGTAGAAAAACAACTGTCCTTCCTAGGCACCCATAATCTGTTTCATTTTCCATTCACATGTAGCCTTAACTCTTCACCCCTGCACTAACTGCTCTGACATCCTGCTGGGGAATGAGGAAGCGTTTCTGTAATCCACTACACCAATCTCTCTCAACCCCATCCCCTTTTTACTTGCAGGTTTTGAATTAGGTGCTTTGGTTCTTGTGATAACTGCACCAAATGAGATGACATGGGGTTGTTAAAAACCCTGATGGAAGAGATGTGATTTCCCCCACTTTTCTAGACCCAGGGAGGAGAAGGTATTCCCCACAGAAAATGAATTCTATTTCTACCAGGAACTCGTCATTTTCCCTTTGAATACCTTCACTTGCCCCTCATTCACCCCTTTCCTCCACTGATGTTGAAGTCATCATGAACAAGGCCCTCCTTAACCTATATCCCATGCTGATTGCAGAGCATCACCATTTCTTCCTTCCTTCCTTGCTCTTTTCGTTCTGCACCTGAGGAACTTAGGGCTAGTTATTTTAATGCCCATTGCAACGCTAGCCAGGTTGGCTTTTGACAGCTCTCATTGATTCCTCCACACACCAACCTCCAAGCTGCTGCTTTCTGTGCTGATCTGGCTTGTTTCTACATCCCCTGCAGGCATTCTGGTGGCTGTTAGCATCCTTTTGAGGTGGTTATTCATCTAGCTGGAACTGGAAACCTCCCTTGGAAGGTGTCCCCACCCCCCCTGCATCTCAAACATCTTAAACTTTGGGCTTTTTTGACTTAGGGATATTGCAAAAGCCTCCCCTGAGCTCCCGAGTCCAATTTTCATTCCTGTGGATTTCTTTTAGCCAACAAGGATTTGCCTATTTGAAATCCAGGACCTCATTTGCAAGCTTTGTTTATCTTTCCAGTTCAATCTAATTGAATCAGGAGCTAATCTCTGCATCCAAGGCTAAATTTCTCAGTACGGTGCCCTCATCGCTTATCAAAATCCAGTCCAGGGCAATACCTTTCCTCACTGGAGCAGTGAACGCTGGTGAAGAGATTCACCCTCTATTACATGCCAGAAGGTATTCCTTACTGGTATTAGCGACATTGATTGTTCATGCTAAATGAGAGACTTCCACTTTCTGAGGAAGAACACACTCTTTCAGTCTGTATCAGGCAATGGACTCTCTGTCCGTGTCCCAGTCTGACCCTGGAAATCTACACAATGCCAGGACCAGCCCATCTCTCTTCCCCCACCGATCTTCAGTCTAATAGATTCCTTTTATGGCATGTCAGGACATAGAAACCCTTGCCATAAGGTTCTGTATTGCCCCTTCTACCACATATACCCCCAGGGAACTGTAATTATTTCAGATCTCATCTCAGAGCAAGGTTTCCAGCTAGCCTGCTGTTTCTGCACCTCATCAGACAGATACTGCATGCATGGTGCAATGTACCCACTGCCTGGAAAGCAGGGCACACTGCAGACGGGGAGGAAATGCAGTTCCCTGAAGTAGGGGTCCACTGAAACTGGGATTCAGCACAGAATGGACAAGGCTTTGTCTCCTTTCTCATTTCTAATGCCTCCAGCTCCAAAAAGCAGGGTTAAAAACCAAGGGTCTATGCTTAGAGCGTTGTTTCTGTTCAGCCTTCCTCTCAGCTACCATAACAGCAGCTACTATGAAGAATAAAGAGGCAATACAGGCACAGGGCGATAGTACAAAGCATGCCATGCACCAGTACCTTGCTGTAATGTGTGTAATGTGCAAGGTTCGGTTCTATGATAGAATCAAGTACCTTGCTGTAATGTGTGGCAGGGCTCATGAAGCATCAAAGAAGTTTGCTCCAGTGCCCATACATCACTGCAAGAAGCAAAGATAACCAGTGAGGAACACCAAAGGGATTTCCTTTTCTCCCTCTTTAATCTGTTTCTGAGTTCCTCGCTCAGAATCTTCTGTTTCACCTCCTGATGTTTCTGCCCCTTCCCTGCTCTTTAATGGATTACTTCAGCCTGCTAAGGTGGGCATCAGGCCAGGCTGCTGAACGATACTGTTTGCTTAGTTTAGCACTGGCTCCTGTCAGAAGCATCCCCGCTGGCTGAACACACCATTTGTGGCCATATGTGGTGTTATTTACATGGGGAAGGGAAGAAAAAACCCCCATCCTGATGAAATATGGGTTGAGGGAGAAGAGAGACACAGCAGAGCAGGGTGGGAATGTGCCCATCTGAGAAAGCCAGCCCAAGCCAGACTGTGGGAAGAATTAGCACAGTGCTCATGGAGAGGAATGCTGCTCCTAAAGCAAGATGCGAGGGTCTGCAGCAAAGCCTTGCAATGGGAGAAGGAACTGCACAGGCTTCTGGAATCGCTGCACGGAAGCTCAGCTACCAGCTGGGAGACTAATTTAGTTTCTGCTTTTTTCCCTTGTCCCCATCCTCCCTCTTTCTGTCTTTGAATAGGAGAGCAACGCAGCCAAGGGCTCAGCTCCAGCCAGACTGTGCAGGCTCAGAGGGGGTAGACTGGGTCACTCAGTGAAGGAGTAAACATCATGGGAAGCTGAAGGGGCTTTCTTGGGCTGTGCTTGAGCTAAAATGCTGAAGAAGAGCACAGGAAGCCCTTGAAATCCCCAACAGGTCCCAGCGTGTCTGCATCCAGCTGCGTTACCTGTTGAGAGGCAGAGCAGCCTGAGGACTGCTCTAAATCCCACAGCAGCCATGGCAGGTAATGAAAGTAGAGAGGCAAGGGCTGAAGGTGGTGAGTGCTCTGTTGTCTTCCTGCTGCTTAGCACAGCAGTATTCTGCTCTTTGAGTGGTGCCCAGCTCCAGCATTGCGATTGTGCCATCCCAAACACAACCAACCGCTTCCCAACACAGCCCGTGTCAGCATCCTGATGTGCTTGCTGAGAGATGCTGTGCCAGTGGAGGTGCCATCCTTTGGAATAAGATGTAAACCCAACTGTCTGACAGCCTGGACTATAAAAGTTCCCTTGGCAGCTCCTGCCGGTGTTATCTTCCTCCCTCAGCCAAATTCCAGGTTAGAAACCGAACAAAGCAGCAGTGATGAGCTGCCAGTATTTTAATGAGCAGCTCCCACAGACACCTTCCTAGCCCTGCCTGTGATGAAACTCCACGAGAGCAGGTGCACGTGTGTGCTCCCAGAAAGGGAGCTGTATTTACTCCTCGCTTGTTCAAACAGCAGCAGCTACAAAAAGCCGCTCTCATAACCATCACTCAAGCAGGGAAGTGGCTTATTTGGCAAAGAAATTGTCATCAAGAGCAGTTTGCTGGAGATGTTTACATTGTGTTTCTGAGGGGATAATGAGTGTGCTGATAAGATAGTGCAGGGGGGAACTAGCTGACTCGAACGACAGGGAGTATGTAGATGGGGAAGCTGCAAGATGTTTGGGTGCTGACACCCTACAGAGGCAATAGCGTTTACTCTGGAGCATTGATTTCAGGCTGCTTAGGGAGGTCTTCCTAGGACAGCAAAGCAGGACTGGGAAAGCTGGGATTCCCAGGATTATGTTTTTCTCCCCCAGGAAGGAATCTGGGGTGTTTTCTCTGCTGTAAACCCAGCTATCCCTTCCCTGCATCTGGGGCATTCCATTAGGGAGGAGGAGAGGAAGAGGCACTGGGCAACCCCCCAGGGAGTTGGGTACCTCCTGATGGTTAACCATGGATGCACTCGCCCTCTCAGAGACCTTGGCAGGACAGGCACGGACCAGCGGAGCAGCACAAGGAGAGGCTGGCTCCAACACAGGCCGATCATTACTCCTTCTGTGCTTCGGGACCTGGGCTCAGCAGCGGTCTTGCTCCCGAGGGCTGGCTGCGTTTCAATGGCGGTGCATTTACCTCTCTAGCAAAGCACAGAAAAGCCTGGCAATGAGCTGTAGTACAGCTCGGGTCCTGTCCTCTGCCCCTGGCCTCGGGGAAGGCTCTTCCTCCTCCTCCTCCTTCTCCTCCCAACCCATTCAGGGCACGGAGCGGGTTCCCCCATGCCCGCACTCCGCAGGCTCCGCTCCCCGCAGCGCTCCCGATACCCGTGTGCGGGTCACGGGGGACACCTAGCGGCTGGCAGCCGTAGCGAGCAGGGGGCCCCGGGGATGCTCACCCCATGGCTCACCCGATCCGAGATCCCCTCTCCATCTTCGCTGCTCGCACACAAACCCCAGGACCACGGGAATCACGCAGGAGGAGGAAAGCGGGGCTCAGCATCTCTGCCATCCTCCCAAGAGCGCATCCTTGCACAAGCTGGCTGTGTAGGAGAGTAGCTGCACGCTGCATGGTGTAGGCATCTGGCTGCAGAAGGTGAGTGGGGAGGAATAAGCACTTCTAAGCTGGACTTTCACATCTTCCCCAGTACGGTGCAGGGCATGGGGATGGGTCAGAGAATGCTGCATCACAGAGATGTGAACACTGAGTCTGGGAAAAGCTGAGCACTAAAGCCTGCCAAGTGAGTGACATGGGAACCTTCCACGGTGTCCAAGAGATGTTCAACCACCAGAAACACCCTTTTACACGTTATCAGCTCTTCAGGGTGCTGGGTGGCATGCACCCTCCTCAGCGAGAGCCAATGTGTACTTCGTGTGTGTCCATATGTACACGCTGCCACAGGGCCACGATCTCCAGGAGAGGTGCAAGCAAGCGGGTGAGGGCAGTCCCCTGCTGCCCCCTCCCTCTCCTATCGTGGCAGAGGTGGCCCTGGGTGGCACTGTGCCCCCCTGACATGGGAACTCACCCCAGAAAGCTGTGCCAGCCAGCCCAGAGGGCAGGATCATCGCTGCCAGGGTGCAGGGAGACAGGCAGGGAGTGTGAGGCAAGGGCAAGCATGCCCTTCCCTGTACCAGAAGAGAGCTGCAGCTCCCCCAGGCTTGCAGCTTTCTCACCCCATCTTCCTCCACCTCCTTGGCTTTCCTTGCTGGGTGCCAGCCAGCCCCATGACGCTACGTTAGGCTGCGTTTGGACTTGATGGAGCCTCAAACTTAAACGCAATTAAAGTAACAAAGACCAGCAGCTAGCACATGCATGGAGCCAACCGGAGCAGCAGGGACTGCTCCCCGAGTTGCCCAAGCTCCAGGTGTTCCCTGCCCATGCACAAGCAGCATCCTTTCTCCACTCCCTGGCATTCCTGCAGCCCGCAGTGCTGCAGTGCCAGCACATGGCTCAGAGCTGCCTGGGAATCTCCCCCATTCTTTTTCCCTCTTTCACAACTATACCACCAACGAGGAGGCCAAATCCTGCCTCTCTGCCAGCGCTCGGTGCTGGAGAAGCAGGCTCTGCCAGGAGGTAGCGAGGTGGGGAGTCAGGAATGCAGGAGCCCTGGGCCCTCTGGGTGCTGGGCACCTTCCAACACTCACATGCAGCTGCAAGAGCTCCCCAACCTGACTGTCCTTCCTGTTCCACAGGGCCAGCAGCAGTGACAGTGCTGCCTGGCATGCATGGCAGTGTGGCAGATGCGTGGCCTGAGGCTGTGCCCCTTGCTGCTGCTACTTCCAATGTCCAGTCTGCTACCCTGCACCTTATTACGGGCACTTAACTGACCACACAGAGCTGCTACCGCAGTGACAGAGCTGCCACCAAGCCGGAGGAGAGCTCCACATGCTAGCCACACAGAAAGCCCTGCCCTGGGGAGGTGGGTGAGAGGATGGGATGGACAGGCGGGTATCCATGGGCAAGGATGCAGCGGGTGGCTGTGCCCGTGCCACCAAGAAGAGGATGATCTCCCCTGATTTCGAGTCAGGTCCAGGGTTCCTGAGGTAGAGAACCCTGCACAGGTTTGCTTTGCTGGGTGAAGATGGAGAGAGGAACAGCTTTTTCTGCCACCAGACCACACAGGAGCGAAGCAAAGAGGTCCCAGTTGGCAGGAAGATGGAGGCTGGTTAGAAGGTGGTTGTGAGGGGGGATTCAGGGTGCAAGGGACTCTTCTGGGCTGTTCAGAGCAGTGAGGATGCATCTGGAGAGAGGCAGGAGCCAGAACAGAGAGCTGGGATGGCAGGATGAGAGGTGAGCGCCTGCCTGGAGCTCAGTGGGGCTTGGAGGAAGGTATAAACAGGTGCTGAAGGACTGTGAGCTCAGTGCCAGTGACGTGAGAGCTACCATGATCAGCATGTCCCCAGCTCCTTTCCAAGGCAAACATCAGACATTTTCCATCAGACGCTGCTTTCTTTGGATGCCAAATTTCACTCCCATTTGTGCAAGCCAGGGCCAGTGTCCACATGCTCCTGTTGAATTGCACATCCCTTCCCAAGCCCCAAACACTGAGCGGCCGCTGACAGGAGCAGATAAGGGATGGAGGAAGACAAGCTGTGTCAACGACCGCCTTCCCTCTACTCCCATCTTCATCTGAACACCAGCAACCCAAATACAGTCTTTGTACTGCTACAAAAGCAGCCTTGCTTGCTTCCCTGCACCTTGCTGATCCTGTTGCTGTCCCCTGGAGACATGGGACATGGGATGGCATGACAAAGTCATTTATTTACCAGGCAGTTGCCACCACCCTAAAACCAGAGGGTGGGATTCAGCTACAGAGGGATAATGCTGACCAAGGGCAAGCAAGTCCAGGCAAGGCACGCAGCGCAGCACTGCTCCTGATGAGTAACAGTGGTGGATGCTAACCCTCCTCGAGGTCTGGTCCTGACCCAGCTTCTGTCACGTTAGCCTGTGTTCATGGCAGTGACCAAGGGAGGCTCAGGCCCCAAGTTTGCTCTTATCTAGGTTTTATACTTCTCTCCCAGAGCTGTGCTGATATCTTCCTCATTCCTCCTTTTCCCAGTGTTTTCCCTCGTCTTTGTCTCTCCCCCTTCACTTCTGCCTCATTTTTCTTTTGCTGTCGTATTTTTTTCCTTCAGTATTTATAGAGGAAGGGAAGAGGGGAGTAAATCAAGACACACACACACTGGATATTTGTCTTGCTCAGTCACAGCGTGAATAAGCGTCCTTGTTTCAACATGTTTCCCCAGTTAACTTCCCAGGGGCTTTTCAGAATGAGAATTCCTCTGAACACCCAGGCACAAGAGCTGAGCTCTCAGTCATTTGCCCTGCGTCCTGGCCTCATTCCTCAGGCTTTCCCCTTGTTCTGCACTCCTGATTTCCAGGAACCCAGCAGTGACACAGAGCGGGACCCATTCACCGCCTGCCCTAAAGCCTCCCTGGCAGGCAGGGAAGCCCAGTGAGGTGAGGCTGCAGCTTCCCAAGTGCTGAGCTGTCTCCTGGTGTGATGGAGCAGCAGCTCTCACATAGGCAAAGCCGCCAATGGAGGTTTCTGTGCGGGGAAGAAGCCATGGGCAGCCAAGACCTTGCCTGCTGGGGCTCTTCCACATCCGCCCTGGGTGGGTGAGGGCTCCCCATCCCTCTAAGCAGCATCCCTCTAAGCAGCATCCCTCTAAGCAGCATCCCTCTAAGCAGCATCCCTCTAAGCAGCATCCCTCTTAGCAGCAGCCCTCTAAGCAGAAGGGTCTCTGAGCCTTCAGCTGGGATGCGACTTGAGACACTGAGGCTCTTGCAAGAGGTGAAGGAACGTTTGGGAGGGATGACACTTGCTCTTAGTAAGGAAGACACTGACCTAGAGCTGATCCCACAAGCACAGGGCCCCCTCAGCAGCACTTGGATTGTGAAGAAGGACAGGGAAAGAAGCAACTACCCGTTCCTTAGCCCTGCTCTCACTCCTGCTCTCCCATCGTGCTGGGTTGCTCAGTGGCCACACAGACCTGGAGACACCTCAGGAGGTACAGAGCCACAGTTTCTGTCTTCAGGACAGGCCATGGCATGGGGTGCTTCTCCATGCACAGCTCTCCATGCTACCTTTGGTAGAAACAAGCACTGCCTGGAGGGAAGCTTGGCTTGATATTGCCAAAGACAGGTGATTTCAGAGTAGTCTGAGTGTTAGGGAGACTTGATTAATAGCTCTCTGCCCTTTTTCTTCTTCTTTCAGCATTTCCTGCTGAGATGCAAACCTATAGAGAACTGCTGCTGGGGACAACACCAAATGATGCTAAAAATTACCATTTCCAAGCATCAGAAACTAAAAAAGAGCATCCTCATGGAAGAGTACACTAAAAGATCCGGGGGGCTATGTGCTAACACCTATACCACAGGACCCAATCTTTTCCATAAGGAGTACAGTCTGTTGCATCTATACAGGTATCAATAAATCCTGTTTTGCCAGCTACAAAGTGTGGAATGTTTTATTACTTCCACAGCCCCCAAAATCATGAGATGATATGAACTGTCAGTTTTACATACATAATATCTATCGCTTGTAGTAGGCTTTGTTCCCAGAGATCCCAGAGCACTTGAGAAGATTAGGAACAGGTTGGAGCAGAACAGAGAACTGAATCACAATATCCCCAGTTTGCCTGTGGAACCATCCATGAAATCACAACCGTGTGGTTACTGAGGCTGACTGTGCCCAGGCTGCCAAGAAGCCAAAAAGGAATCTGCTGTCCTACAGCAGAAGGTAACACAGCTCCGCTGGTCATTGCCAATCCATCCAAGGAATATTCCTTCCCGATCCCAGATTTGGAGATGGGTTTTTTGTGCTGAGCAGACACCTGAGAGGTGCACCCAGCTCCACCCAAGCTCCCCATCTCCGGTTGTGCCAATCTCCGGCGCATGAAAAGGAGGTGGAAAAGAAAACAAAACCTGAAAACCTATGACACAGAAACCAAGTTAATCATCAAAGAAGGGGGGTGGGAGCAGGAAATCCTTCCTGGCCTCTACAGGCAACCAGCAGAAGCCTTGAAACGCAGGCTTAATTAATTAATTAAAACCAAAACGGACATGGCGCAACAAGCCTTGTAAGCACATTGAAGGCATGCAGTATCATCCATACAGTTAGGCAACGTGTTGATGAGTGCAGCAAGCTGAATACAGTTCAGATCCTGATGCCCAAGACTGTTTCAAAGGCCATGCCTGAACTATACCCCTGTGATATCTAGAAATCTTCTAGTTTGTAGCCTATATTTTTACATGAACAGATTTACCCTGCTTGATCTTACACGAGCAGTGCCCTTTGATTCAAATACATGTTCCTCCTTAGCTGGTATTCCTTTCCTTGTCCTCCCTATGAATTTAATGCTGAGTAGTCATTTTCCCCTTCAGCCCTTTCGAAGTTGAAGACTCAGCATAACCACTAGAAAGGGGTCCTCCCCCAGGCAGCACATATCCTCCAGTTAATGCCTCTGTCCTGTCACACACCCTCTCACTCCTTCAGTGATTCACCCTCCTCCTGCACGCTCACTGAGTATCGTTGTTACACAACGGGCACTTACATCGTGCCTGTAACTTGTTCCAATAATTAAGATTCCCCATGGTCCAGCTCATAGCCTGCAGGCCTGATATAAGCCTTGGGAAGCTTGTGATTGTCTTGCCATGGTACCCTGGAGGAGCTATTCACACCCTCATATCTGAAGCCAGGTCCTGACCATCTTCCCTGAGCTCTTCAATGCATGTTCCCTAGCATGTTCATGCATCCCCCAAACGACTTGGTTCTGTTTTCCTTCCCTTCATCGCCTACCCTGCAACACACAGCTGAATATCACATGAAGGCGGTGAGCCCACATTGTCACAAATACCTGAATGTAATTTTATGCCATAGAAATTGAGTCTATCTTCTATAAATCACCTGTATGAAGCTCTGAGAGTATCTGTTTTAAGCACACCTGCAGCACTGTTTTTTAACCCATGCTCTCTATATACCAGGGTAGCTCTGCTGATCTATCTGGCTGCATTGCTGACTGAATGTGATACGTGTGAAAGCAACACGAAGCCTTGAACTTGTTTTGCCTGCTCTGCTCTTACACTGGGAGCTGGTTAATGCATGGTCATTGCTCAATGGTGTCTACATGCTCGATGGGTTGATTTCCTGTGTTTTCTTGTAGCAGGAATAGCCTGCATGCATTTCAACACCCCATTTTCTGGGCTGTGGATTTGTGTTATATAAAGGTGCAAGAAATGAGAAAGGACTGCAAATATGTAGGATGTGAAAGGCAGTGTGGATTAGTGGGTAGAGCACAGAGTAGGCAATTAGTAGGCAGGTTCCCTGCTCCTAGTTTGGTTGGAGTTACTGTGAGAACCGGGGCCAGTGAATCATGGGCTGGTTGATCTAATTCTCTGTGACTCCCCATGACTTCATCAGTCACTGGCGTTTGAAACTCTGCTCCGGAGCCTGTCTAAAGGAGTGCCCCAGGCTTGGCTTAACTGTTTCTATTCTATTTAGTTTGAAATGGACCCAATATTTTCACTTTTTCCATCCTGGGGAAATTTTTTCTAGCCATGAAGATTTTTGTGAGCACATCACACAATGGAAACGCTTGAGTACAAGCAATAAAGTACTTAAACTGACCGGTTAACAATGAAAAAAACCCCAAGTTCAAAACAAGAACAAAAGCATCATCAAAAACATACCGAGGATTTAAAGGGGTCACAAGCATGAGAAATAAGAGAATGAACCAACAAAAAAGGCTGCATAGCAACTTCAGGCAAAAAAGTGTCACTTTTTCCCTGCACCGTTTCAGGCGGTTCCACAGTCCATGCCTCAGTTTCTCTAATTGCTCCATGGGGTTAGCAACCCAGACCTATTTTGCGAAGGTGTTGTCAAGTTTAATTTGTGAACCTTTGAAAAACGCTCCGAGTTTTTCAGATGAAAGGCACTGCAGATGCCAAACGTGGGTGGATGCTCTGAGTCAGAGGCATAGACATGGGCATATTGTGTGATCGGCTTGACGCAGTGCACTAGATAGGAGACAGTTGTCTTCTGCGGGAAAAGTAGGGATAGCTAGCACAAAAATCACAGAAGATGCTTACACAAGTGTGAACTCATGCTACAGAAATCAGGAACCTCCCTCTGGGAGGCGGAAAGATAAAGCCTACAATAAAGGAACGTCCAGTCTGTACTTTGGCTTCTAAATTGCCTGAAATACACGTGTGTGCACAAGTCTTCTAAATAGGGTTGGGAACTGAAGCACAGGTTGTCTGAGAAACTACCCTTTAACTAACAAAGCCCTTTAACTCCTGTAGTCCTCCTGTGATTCCCAGGCAGAGTTAGCCAGCAGTGGCAGTGGTTACAAACACCAGGAATACCATGTGCTCCTCAAGTCTCAGACAGGCATGAACAGTAGATTTCCCAGGAAAGGCCAGAAATAATAAGAGAGGCATGAGCAAACAGTCCTTTGTCATGAAAAAAACCACTATAAGGTGTGATGAAGTGCAGAAAGATGCTGGGGAAAAGGTGGGCTTGGCCTTTGGCTATAGAGCAAAGTAGCAGGATGAGTGGCAGCAGAGATGATGCATTTAATTCCTGCTGGTCACATGTGGGCCTGCCATGGTGTCACAGGTATTTGCAAGCAGGACATGCCCAAGGCACTAATTCGAGATGCTTGAGAGTGAGCTGAGCATAAAAGGGGACCAGTGAAAGTGTCCCTGATACTGATAGGGGATGAGAGGTCAACAGGGCTGGGAGGATGACAGGCGGAGGGAGGCTGACATGCCATGGGAGGCCAAAAGGGCGGTGGGAGACCTTCAAGAAATCCAGTTTGCACTTGGCTCCATTAGTCTGTGTGTGTGTGTATATGCACAACCTCCCTCTTTCTGTCTGACACAGCATTTAAGCCGAGGATACTCCAAAACTAAACAGCAAGGACAGATGCCACCCATTCAAAAGCCAAAGAAGAACCTGCAACTTTATGGAACATACCAAATGTTTTAAGGGCAGACAACAGCCCATCTAATTCTGATTGGAGCAGTAGGTGATAAACATTACATCTTACATCTCAAGCACGGCCATGCTTCACCAGTACTGTTACAAACAGAGGAGCTGATACCATGGCTGGCATCAGGGTAGATCAGGCAAAGCACAGCCATAACCTGACTTACTGCAGGGTGCCAGGCTGTGTGTGCCTCTGCATGGACAGAAGAATCAATAATTTACCTCCTCCTGAGTCCAGATAGTCCCAAGCCTGCCTCAAGTAACAGGATTAAACTCATTTACTCTGGATTTGCATCAGTAAAACCAAGATGAAAAAAACCTGTCCTTTATCTTGTGACTGCCTATTCCAAAATCTTTCCTGTCAGGAAAACAAGAGAAATCAAGGCCACCTTCTTCCAAGTTAGACTTTTTATAAGGTCTTAAATGTTTTTTCTTCCTTAAGTATTAATGCTAGCTTGGAAAAGCTCTGCTGATTCTCTTCTGTACACGTGAGAACAGGCAGCTCCACCCTCCAGGGTTTTTAATCACTTGGAGATCTAGAGGACTGTTAATGCTGTAAAGATCAGCTCAGCCCAGGAAGCTGGGGGAAAGAAATACGTGATTGTCAGTCAATGCCTTCCTTGTATGAAATTTGTTTTTAAAAAGTAGCATTGCCCTTTGCTATGCCATAGAATGAGGAATGACTCACAAAAGACTATGGTCCTCTTAATAAAAAACCTCTCCATTAGAAATTACTGAAGAAGGTGTGGCCTTTTCCAACAACCATTATCCAAAAAAACACCGTATACTCAATCATTTCTCATATATAGAGAGCTATAATGACATACAGGCTGTAGGAGGGACAGGATCTATGAGCCAGGGGCCCCAACCACATTTCTATTGAAGAGAAGAATGTTTTCTCTTTCCTTATCTTTGCAAAAGCCCTTAGGAACTAGATCTGTTAGACAGGCGCTTCCTGGCTATCTCATTCTCATATCAGACCCAAAATGTATGCTCTTCTTGGTTTGGGTTGCACCTCTATTTCTTCCACACCTCAAAAAGAGGTGCTAAATGTAAACCTGGCTTTTAAACTCCATTACTTCAGATGCTTCCAGCCAGGCTTTTGTTACAGGTTTAAAAGGAGACATTATTAAAGCCGGAAAATCATATTCTCCAGCAACACCACCATTGCATTCTGTGACAATTAGATTAAGCACAAATCTTAGGCATGGTTAATTTACAGCCAGGGCATTAATCTCAGAGCAATCTCTCTGAAATTCAGAACATAATCTATGCAAAATTGATACGATACGAGTGGAAGATCAACCTCCTCCTTTTCAAGATGATGGCATTCACAGTGCTTGTAAGGAGCCTTTTCTTCTGAAACCTTCTGTGAGTCCAACAAGTTGAACATTTCCCAGGAATACAGCTACTGGAGACAAATCTATTTTTAAAACCCTCTCCTAGCTCTTTTTTCTTGCAAGAAATATTTTTGCCTCTTTAGCTGTAAAATATTTCTTCTTCCAGGTACATTACAGGTATGTCTCAGTTCAGTAGACATTTACGGGAAGAGCTACATCAGATACGCCTGAACTCTTCCCTCAGCGAGACCATACAGTGAAATAGGGAATGGGGGTTTTACTCTACCAGTCACATTAGTGGAGATTACATGGCCTGTGGGAAAAACAGCACTAGCCCATTTGAAGTTCAGGTCAGGCTGTGTTCTGCTACATGGTTGGGTTATTTCTAGGTCTGGATGGATGGACCTTGCACAAACCCAACATCAAAATAAATATAAAGGTAATGGGGTCTTTTAAACCCAGTATTATCCCTATGTTTCCCCTCCCTGTCCTACTGAATGCAGTAAGCCCTCAGGGGAATCGGGTTTAAGAATGCTTTATTCTAGGCGTTCATTTTAATTACAGCCATAATTATTTCTGTGCATGGGTATGACCCAGTTAACAAACCCATCTTCTGCATCTCATGGTCTCTCCAACCCTGCCCATCTCTGCGAGGAGGTAACCTCAGCTCCTGGCAACAAGGAGCAAACTTATTTTTGAAACAAGCGGTCGAACTGGTTGCTGCATCTTAATGAAAACGATTTTTAAAGAACCCAACACATTTCTATGTATATAAACAGCCCTTCCTCCCAAACCTGGTTAGACAAGAATGTTCCTGGGTGTGGACTGCCTTGTATAATTAACTGCACAGCTGTAGCTTCTGATCCCTGGTAACTTCTTTCTCTCTCCCTGCGTCTCCCCAACATAATCCAGGCGTTCTCCTCCTCCCTGCTGGAGCTCCAGGTGCGTCACTTGGGCAGAAACTTTCCAGCATTCTATCGTCATTCCTTGCTGAGACAACGACTGGGCAGACATACCCACTTTGGGCTGAGAGGCAGGAACTGGAGGATAGATTAAGTGGTGAAGCTCATTTGCCCTGTTCAGACGATGGAAACGGGGAGCGCAGCAAGGACAAATGGTACCACTGGGAAGCCAGAGGATGTGAAGAGTCCATCTGCCCCCAAAAAGGAAGAAGAAGTGAAGAAGAATACGAACTCTAGTGGAGGCGAGAAGGAAGCTCTGAAGGGTACTGGCAGCGCATCTTTGGAGACAGGGCAAATCAAGAGCTCCCTTTTCTCCGGGAGTGACTGGAAGAGGCCCATCATTCAGTTTGTGGAGTCGTCTGACGAGAAGAGATCAACCTACTTCAGCATGGATTCAGCAGATTCAAAGAAGATGCAATATGCCAGTGGACAGATAGGGGAGATGAGGAGACCACCGCTCTCCTTTGCAGAGAAAGGCGATCTCAGGAAGTCCCTCTTCAATTTGGATTCCAAAAAGAGCTTCCTGCCTAGTGAAGGGGAAGGGAGGAAGTCATTGTTCTCTGGGGGGCAGATGGGGGACCTGAAGAAAACTTCCCTCCCTATGGTAGAGACAGGCGACCTGAGAAGACCCCCCTTCAACAAGCCTGACAGAGCAGCTGGGTCACGGCCCAGGGTGAAGCTTGAGGATGTTCTGTGCGATTCCTGCATTGATAACAAGCAAAAGGCTGTGAAGTCCTGCTTGGTGTGCCAGGCTTCCTTCTGTGAGCTGCACCTCAAGCCCCATCTGGAGGGAGCAGCTTTCCGGGACCACCAGCTCCTGGACCCCATTAGGGACTTTGAAGCAAGAAAATGCCCTGTGCATGGGAAGACCATGGAGCTGTTCTGTCAGACGGACCAGATGTGCATCTGCTACCTCTGCATGTTCCAAGAGCACAAGAACCACAGCACAGTGACAGTGGAGATCGAGAAAGCAGGGAAAGAGGTAATGCTCTTTTTATTGCACGTTCCCATCAGTCTTTCCAATTCACCTCAATATTACACCACAGCTTTTGCTTTCCAGTCTCTCCTCAAGTCATGTCTGCAATGTAATTCTGGGATGCAGGGGTGGTGGATGGGAAGCGTTTACTGGAGAATGGATATTGCCTCGGTTCTGCTGCCGGGGGGTCATTGTTCTAATGGCTGGTTACAGCAGCATAGCACTGGAGTGATGGGGTGGAGAACCTGGCTTCCACCCTTGGTTGCAGCACTGACTTTCAGCAGAAGCTGAATCAAAGCCCAACGTGCTAAGTTTTGCGTAGTGATCCGCGCAGCCAGAAATGTGGGCACGGCTCAAGTTCAGGACCTCCAGAATGCAGGTAATTGGATGGGTGGCTGCTAAAATTACTAATGTCTGCTAGGTTACTATTGGAAATTGGCATCTTAGCTACTTAGAATGAGATGATGGGTGTTTGTTTTTTCTCTTCTGTTATGGATATAGTAGTGTCAAGAGCACCTATGGGAAGAGTATTTTGAAGCTTAGATGAAGAAAAATCCCTGGTGCAAATACAAAACTCTATAATTTCCCTTGACGTGTTACTAAAATAGATTTAGAAGATGGATATCAAAGGAGATGAGGCTGGTGTGTGGAGCAGTGCTCACTAATCCAAAGTCTTCCACCTTTGCTTGCTTCAGGTCTCACGCTGCTTGATTTCTGGGTGGACATATGATTAGTCCATGAGATGTACTAAGGATCAGGGTCTCACCATGTTTGGTGCTGTGCATCCCCATAGTAACAGCATGCTTAAAAACCTTCTAAGCAGACAAGAGAGATTACAGAAAGGGGCCCCATGAAATGCTAATGTAAACCAATTTGCCTAGAGTCACACAGCCAGTCCACGACAGACTGGAAGGGCACTGAGTAAGATCTGGTAAACCCTACTCTTAGACACAGTGCTCTGATGTGGTGAGCAGGCAAATAAAAGTGCCCGCTACTAGAAATTCTGGAGTTATCCTTAACTTGGAAGAAGAGTTTAGCTCTCTCTAAGGTGGTAAGAAGATGTATCTCATAAGGCTGAAATAGCACCTTATGCAGAGCTTCCCTCCGTCTTCCTATGCACGTATTTTGTCTTTTCTTGCAATGTCATCTCCAACTTGCAGACTTACTGAAACCAGACAACATTTCTTCCATGTCTCAACCAGTCTTTCATAAAGAAATTCCTGCAGGGCTCGCTAGCCTGCTGTTTGTTTCATAATTGCTTATTCTTGTGTTTTTGATGTCGGCTCTCAACATAGCATATGCTGACTCTCATAAAGCTGTGTCTGGTGTCTGCCAGGTCGTCCAGTTCCTCTTAGCTGTTTCTACTGAAGTTAACAGCTGCTCCCTGAGGAACCAGAGCTAGTCACAGCCTTCTTCCTGTGGTTGAACAGACCTAGAACACCTTGCTCTTAAAGAAGCTGGGCAGAGGAGGCTTTGCCTAAGATTTAAATGATGTTTGATTTCCTTCTCAGAATCCTTTTGCCATTCTTGTTAGCTCCATGCTTCAGTTCCCATGCTGTCCTTTGCTGTTTCTGCTGCTGCTAAGCCTAAAGGATTTAGGGCTTTATCAACATGAATCACACACATGTGCAAGTTTCTCCTGACAACGACTTTTGATCATGTTGTAACTTGAGTATTCACTCAGACAAAAACAATTAGCAGGATGGCTGCTGCTTTGCAAATGTTTATTCCTAGCCCCGATTTATTCACCCTAGGTGGAGCCTTAGCAAGAACCAGAAAGAGGAATGAACATTTCCAAGTTCCTTTTGTTCCCACCTATTCTTTTCCAGTCTTGCAAATCAGCTGAACCGGGATGTGACCACAAATTGGAAGAGTGGCAAAGTATGGTTGGTGCTGCTGGCCTTTGTGGAAAGAACGAATGAAAACCCCACGTTAGGTCATCCCCATCCTTGACCCATTTTTACAGCTTGCATCCAAGCATCTCCAGGGTAGCTTTAATACCTCCAAATTCGCTAACTATACCACTGGCTGGTGACCAAAACACAGCGTTATCTACAGAGGCCCTTTCACACTGTGTGGGTTGTCAAGGAACAATTGGCTTACCTGTAAAGGTTTCCCAGTCCTTGGCTGTGCTGCAACTCCAAACCTGGAGAGGATGCCAGCAGAACTTGGTGTGGGGGGACGTATGTGTGTGTTGTGATGCACTTAAGCCTGACTGTCAATCTGGGTGCTCAGCACAAAACTGTCACATAATAATGCTTGTTTTAGGCAGATCTGTTCCTTTCCTATGGCAGAATTAATGCAGGTTACAGTCTCTCTTATGAGTCTGCCTTTGCTATAGGGCCTATAAGGAAGAAAGGTGCTTCAGTTCAGGGTTGGGAAAGCAAGGGGTAGTTTAAGATCCTTGTGTAAAATTAGGTAACTCTGCTTGCTCCACAGTGCAGACAGAGACAGTACAGCTTAAGAGGAAAGGAATGCAAACAAGCCAGTAAACAGACACCTACTAGTTAGAACATTTAGGCAAGCAGTGGAAAGACTGATATTTGTCTGTGAGACAGAGGGAGAATGGAGCAGCATATTCCACCTTTCAGGAGCCTGGGGTAAGAGGCACTCATCCCCCTTTTGCTGGCATGCTGATGAGTGAAAGGCACCGGGGGTCAGACAGAGACAACTTGGCAGGGAAGACAGTCTTTTATCCTGATTTTCCACACAATGGTATTTGTGTTTCTTACCCAGCAAACCTTTAATGCCTTCCCCAGAGCCACTTTGCATTAGTTTCCTGCTACAGATTTAGAACCAAAGGAACACCCCCACCAGAATCAGCACAAGAGACAACCAAGAAAAAGGCTGTGAGACTGGGTAATAACCACACACAGCTGAAAAGCGAAAACTGTCAATAGCAGCTTGTACACCCAGATAAAACCCTCTGGCCAGCTTGATTTATCAGCAGAAGCAGAGCCCCCCTTTTGGACAGCATCCTTCATTTTGAAAGGGGATCCTTCACTCAAAACCTGTTTTACAGGCCTATACTCAAAATGAAACAACTTCACATACGCCTGCCAGTCACAGAGCTGTAAATAACCTGTCGTTACTATCCAGCACCAGCCTTAGTACTCAGCATGTCAGGTCAGTTCTAGTGAAAAGCACTTTGATTCTCTCCCTTAATTCTTTACCTTTAAAGCAAAGTTCACATTGCACAGCAGGTTTAAAGAGGCAGCAGAGAACTGCTGTGCAGAAACGGGACCTGGGTGTTCCTGGTTTCAACAAAGCCAGCTTTGAAAGGGGAGACTTCACAGAGGCTGGACTGGGCTTTGGAGTCAACCATCCACAGACATGCACCCAGAGGGATTTCCATCTGAGCCCTCTCTGTATTGCTTTCACTGTCTGAATGGAGAGCAAACACGAGTGTGTTGGCCCTTCTCACTGATGCAAGGTTAGGGCATGATGTGGCCGTGAGACCTTATCTACACAAGTTGTGGTTGCTCTGCGGACACAGCTTAAAATAGATGCTCTTTCCACAGAGATGGTGCAAGTTACCTGCAGGACGTTCTTCCTAGCTGGAAGGCTGGGGGGGAAGCTGACCTGCTGCCAATTGGTTTGCCTGTTTGCCTGCATTCTGCTGTAGTGCCTCTGCAGCGAGGGCAGAACACAGGGAAAACCCATCAGTTTGTCCTTAAGGAATTCTCTTCAAACTATGCAGAGCAGAGAGCCTTTCCTGGCCTCCGCTCATGTCATTAATGCAGGATGCTGGCAGAGCCTACAGAGACTGTAGCCCACTGACACCCACCTCTGCTTAACAAAAGCTTAGACAGAAAACTAATGGCAAAAGCAACAGAAATAACATCCCAAACAACTTGCTGACTTCTCAGTGTGTAATTTCTAATACAAGCCCTGTATTAGGGCAACTGGTTTAAACACTTCTCCAGCTTCATTATTGCATGTGGTTGTTGCTGTCAGGTAATTAGCATAGCTCTCCCAGGCTGGTGACACAGGGGTGTTCCCTGATTCAAGGCCTGGGTTCCCAGAGCATTAAGACATGATGATGCTTGTATTGCTGCCTTGCAAAAATGAGTCACATCGTGATGCAAGACTCATCATCTCACATCTCTAGGTCCTTTACAGCACAAGGGCTGGGTTCAGCTCTGCATGTACACTCTGAACTTTCACTTAGGCCTCTTGACTGTCCTAATTAACCTAGGCTCTTACAGAGGATCCTCTCTTAGCTCAAAGACTCTCAGTGCCAGTTTGCTATGGTCAAACTAAATGGTCTAAACTGGGATTTCCCGCAGCTTCTTCACTGTTATTACTTCTATCTACACTGTAGTGACACCCCTTACAGTGGGTGGAGGTGCTATATTACCTTTCACAAGGCCCTTCTGAACACCAAGTTTCACCCAATGGATTCGTTCTGGGTGGTCCATCACATAAGGGGATCAGGAATTCTTGACCCTGGAAAATCTGAAGAAAGCTGCGAGAGAAGATTCTTGATAGGGAATAAAGTGGAGAAGTTGACAATACCTAGTACCTGTAGCCAGCCTACTGCAAATATAACACAGGATGTGCATGGACAGCTAAAGCAATCTTTCAGCCAGACTGATCAAGGCCTTAAAAACATCACTTTTGCTTAACCCTTTACATTGTGGTCCATCTCTAGAGCACCCCTATTGAATAAGCCTCCTTGTACCCACATCACTGGTTCCTGCGCTATTCCACAGCCTCCCTGAGCCTCTTTTTAACATCTTTTATGCTTAGACTGGTTTAAGTGTTTGTACTACTGTTCAATGGAACACCTCCCTTGCTGGTGTCTGTGCTAGTGTTTCCTTTTGCCCTCAGTATGGGCGTTTTAACCCATGCTGAACCTGGATGACTGTGGTGTTTGCATTATGGATATTGGAAATATCTCTGTAATTTCCACTTGCAAATCACAGTTCTTACTCTAAATGGTAGTGTGGGTCTGCTCTTAAATAGTTGTTACATCCCATCCCAGAGGCACCCAAACTACCTTTCTGGGTGAAGGGATATTATAACTGCAACAAGCTCTTAGGAGTTAGGATCACTTTTGAGCAAGTAATAGTTTACAGAACTCCTCTGATACCCATCTTAATTAAAAAGTACTATAACAGCATAATATTGCTATCGACATCTTTCCATCCACCACCCGATTCTTTATCCTGTTACCTTTCTTTTCAAATCCCTGTGTTTGAGAGTGTCTCAGAAAAATCCCTCCAGCCCTCCTCTGTATGATTTCACTCATATTCTTGTAATAAGAATGTCCTGATATTTAGGGCTGTGGAGGAAGGAAGACCTCCCATTGCCCAGGAGATGTGCTTTTTACTTTGCTAACAATTGATGCCATTTTCTCTTAACCCCTGCAGAATATGAGCTTCAGCTCATTATGGTATTTGACTGTTGAAGGCTGTCAGGGTGTATGGATAGTATTTAGAGGGCCAGTGCTCTCCTAACTCTCAACAAACAAGGACAATTACAATGGCAATATGAGGATGCAGCTCTTCTGGCACTGAGATACCTTTGAGTACATTTGCCTTTTTCATTCCCCCTTTTGTTTTATCAGGCAATACAACAACTATCAGATTGCTTTCCCTCTATAAATAGAGATTGTGCTAAATTGGAACAGCTAAAGTCAATGGCTCTCAGATGCAGCTGTGCATGATTCAAGCTTAAGAGGACGTTCAGACACCATGGTGACTGGCACGAAGGCAAGAGCCCTGATGGGCTGATATCCTTGCTCTGAGCTGTTTGACAGCTTGTTGCATGCTTTTATTCATCGTGTGATACTGTTTTCTACTCCTTGAATGGAGAACTGAACACCTGAAAACTCCCACCCCAAGGGAAACCAGGATCACAAGGGAAGCCCCAGGTTTTCATGCTGTGCCATCTTCTTGGATGGCAGCAAAGCAGTGGGAACTACCACTTGTGTTTTAACATCAGGGAGACCTCACTGTGTTACTTGATGCAGGAGTGGATTTATCCATCCCTGTCTCCCTTGCCTCTAACTGTTGGCTTTTGGGTAATACAACCATTTGCCAAAGGATCCCCCATGAACAGCAGGCTTTCAGAACTTCCCCAGTTCAGTCGTGGAGTACAGGTAATTCCTGCAAACTGCGTAGTTCCTAAACAGCTCTTGGGATAAGTGCTCCATTGCCAGATTGCCTGTAGTTATAATTGTGCTGTGACCAACCTGTGCACACATGAAACACAGAAAGGTCTTGAAATGCGTAAACAAAGGCTTTGTCATGATCTGTTGGGCAGGGACGTGGTGAATATGAACGACCGAGGGAGGGGTTGCCCAGAGTTAACGGCGCAAGGCATTACCAAACAGCCAGCTCCTGTTTAGTAACGTCCAGAGATACGGCATGCACACCACCTGGCATGTTACATCAGTGCATAGCTGCCCAGCCCTCCATGGGCTCCAGTTCTATGAACTGCCTTGCATGCAATTGTCTGGTCTGAGCTTCTCTGGGAAGCCAGTGCAAAACGAGATGCAAATGAATCCCAGTGAAGTTGCTGATCTAAGCCAAGCAATGGTTGACTACACCTCCTCCCTCCTCCTTCTCTGTTTTTTATTTTTTCCAAGCATTCCCCAGCTTCATCATAACATGAAAGCTCTCAATTCAGAGCAAATTAATCCACAATCCTGTCTAAACAGAATTCCTGCCGGAGGCATCGTCCTCTTGTTGCAACACTCGTCAAACGTCATTCCGTAATTACATGAAAACTGTTATTGCTGCAGAGGCACACCCTGGGATGGGCCCTTCACTGCATACACAGCTGAATTTTGAAACAGGCCTCTTCCCCCTCCAGCTAATGACTCTAATGTGATTAAAAGCGGCACCATGACGGTAGCCTAGTAGGTGGGTGCTTCTGCTGCTGTCTTTGCTGAGGGAGCTGAATGTCTTGACCCAGCGAGAAGCTCTGGGATCCTGTCCAGTGTCAGCACATGATCTCCATTTCAAGCAGTGCCAGGAACCTGTACCTCCCAGCTGTTATTGTTCAGGGCCAAATGCATAAGTGGGAGCACAGAGCATCTTTGAAGTAGGCCACCCTCAGCCCCAGTTCATGAGACTCTCCTCTCCTCACAGGCTGAGCTTTCACTGCAGAAAGAGCAACTGCAGCTGAAGATCATTGAGGTAGAAGATGAAATTGATAAGTGGCAGAAGGAGAGAGACCGCATCAAGGTGCGTATGGGATATTTGTTTCAGCTCACATCTCTCTTCTTGCTGTACTTGTTGCTTTCTTTTCCACTCTCTCACATCCCTCTCCTCCTTTCCTCAATTTCTCTGACATAGCCAGCTCTTATTCACTCCATCCCTTATCCTCACTCTCTCTCATCACTCTCCAAAACTCACTCATGCCAAGTCTTGGAAACAACAACTCCTACTAAATTACCATTGCAACATACCCTGCAGGAGATCAAGAAGAGGCAGCACAGCCTTGTTACAAAACGATCCAAGGCACCTCCCTGCTTTCGGTCCCTTACAGTTCTTCTATCACTGGTAGCCAGGCTGATTCGGAAACAAAGGTGTGCTGCTGCTTTCTTTCCTGCTAGACCACACACACAAACAAACTCCAGAAGGGTTCTGGATTGCCCAAACAGAGATAAGGCAACAAGAAAAGACGCAGTCACACCAGCAAACACCTGATTTGTGGTGGAACAGCTCATTTCCATGCAGATACAGGGCTCTATTATAATTCTCTCATCACGCTACAGGTTGGACTATAGTCATGGTGTTATTTTTGTCATTTATACCCTAACTGAATGGAGCAGTGAAAACACAATTTGAAGGCACCCCAGAAAATCTGCATAACATTAATAGGCAAAGCCATTCTTCTCCCTTTTATGTGGTACACGTACATTGTCTTGCCAGTTCTACTTTTCGTTTGCTTTATTACTATGATTACGATTATGACTATTATTACTATTATTACTGTTATTATTATTGGAAACCTGACCTAGAAATTTTAACTCTGAATAGAGTTACATTCACAGTCCTTCTGAGGAGTATTTCAGAGGGACCTAGAGGTGAGGTTTGTAACAAGTGTTTTAGCACCTTTCATCCTTGGAAACGGTGGGAATTTGGTCCTCACATTCTTGAGGAGCCAGAACCATGATTTAGAAAGTTAAACAGTGGTTTTAAATATCACCAAGGAGTGCAATTCAGGAATTGAAATAATATGCTCTTATAATCAGGAAGACAGCGTGCCCTTTAGATTACATACACACAATTATTGCAAGAACAAGTATTACTTCACTTAGCATGTCTCTGGTGCTCTCACATACCCAGAGTCTCCATAGTCACAGTAAATGCTGGGAATGCTTGGACATATCTCCCCTACTCTGTTTCTCTCTGTTAGATGACTCCCTGTGAAGTTTAACACGTTATTTCTCTTGCCTCTTTCCTGCTGCCTCCTCTCTCTGACCCTTCCTTCTGCAGAACTACACCACCAATGAGAAAGCAACAGTGGACCAGCATTTCAAAGAGCTGATCCGTGACCTGGAGAGGCAGAGGGATGAAGTGAAGGCTGCCCTGGATCAGAGGGAGAAGACTGCATCAGAGAACGTGAAAGAAATCGTGGATGAGCTGGAAGAGAGGGCAAAGCTTCTGCGGGAAGACAAGGAGAACAGGGAGCAGATCCATCAGATCAGTGACTCCGTGCTCTTCCTGCAGGTAACCAAGATCTCAGTTTGGTTTTCTTTCCACGAAGACAGTATTTGTCCCAAAGACAAATCCCAAGCTGATGTAAGATGCATTAATCTCCACCAGTTCAATGCACATTTAAAGCAGGAACCTACCCTGATATCCAAAGCTGTCTCTGCTCTGGTAGGTGAAGAATGAACCTCTACGTGCCACCTCCTGGTGTTTTTTTAGATGGCTGGAGCTCACAGGCAGAACATTTGTCTGCCCCCTCCATCTTCACTGTTCTCCTTTGCACTTCATACTATTTGGAGCCTAACATTAGCCAGCTCCCTAGGATCTAACCTCCAGCTCTTTATGTTCCTCAGTAACCTCTCTTCCCTTCTTTTTGGCAGGAGTTCGGGGCTTTGATGCGGAATTACGTCCCCCCTCCATCTCTTCCAACATACAGTGTGCTGCTCGAAGGGGAGAGCATGAGCCCATCTATGGGACTCCTCAGAGATGACCTCCTCAATGTCTGCATGAGGCACGTGGAGAAGATCTGCAAGGCAGACCTTGGCCGCAACTTCATAGAGAGGAACCACATGGAGAATGGTAGAGTATCTGAGATCTACCCCTTCCCTCCCTCCCTCGGCAAAGCCTAGCACAGAGTCAGAGGTGAAGCGTGATCAGTGTGGTCTCACAGAGCAGAAAGTAAGCAAAGATCTAGTGGGAGAAATACTACCATGAACAGATTAGTACCACAGCGCTGCAAGGAGTCTTCTAAGTCTCACTTTCCATGTCTCCCAATTAGTTCTGCAGAAAGGACTTGTCTTGCATCCATTTTAGGAGGACAGGGAACTAGAATGCGATTCCACAGCCGAGTTTCACTTCCCAACTCTCCCACAAAAAGCTTTTGTAACCTTGGGCAGGTTAATTATTCCCAAAAGATGACCTCCTGAACTAAGAATAGTAGGGATTGGAATTAATAGTTATCTCACCAGCCTGCTATAAGGATATAATCTATTAGCAATTGTGGAACCTAGATACCAGACCAATAAAGGTCAAGAAGCTGGATAGGTAACATGAAGATAAACTGCACCCTGCTGTTGAGGAGGATGCGTGACTCAAAAAGATGCAGGGATAATCTCAAGTCCAGTTCATGCAATACAAGCAGCTGAGGAACTCTGCTGCAAACACAGTACTAATTCCTGCCATATTAATACACCACCTTCTTCTTGGACAACAGCCATGTAAATTACTCCAACTTCCTTCCAGAAAAGACAAATTCACAGCAGAAGATGATATGATAAAGGAGGAAGGGAAGAAACAACCAAAAAAGCCCCCAAACCAAAAACCCAGACAAAAAACAGCCTGTTAAAAAGATGCACAGCAGTCGGAACAACATGGGTTCAGTTACTGGTTAATATGGTAATGCTTTTAAAAGCCTGGGTTTTATGAATCAGCCTGCCTGCATTCACAATCTAGAGCAGTAAGACTGAAGGTGACATGGGACCAGAATACATTTAGATCTGTAATGAGAATCACTAGTATTCATCAAGTGACAGCCTGCTGCCTTCCTACATTAAGGAGAGAAAGAGTAAGCCCCTGGCCCCAAGGAGCCTGCACTGCAAACAGTTCATTAATGTTTATCTAGTGCCGTCAGTCTCCATTAGACATGAATTAGATGGAGCAGATTCTTCTGGTCAGGAGAACTGAATTCTTAGTTCAAAGTGCTCATGATACATAGCTAGAGTTGGGTTTTTTAGCTCTGCCTACGCTTCAAGTAGCACCAGAAACTGAACATTACTCGCCTTCCAACATATAACACTACCATGTACCTTGTTGGATTCTCAGTGCTCTCTTTTTGCCAATCCTGAAGCAAATGTGTCTGACTTGTACAACCCAACAAGGGTACATTCAGTCCTAGTGGCTCTGGATAAAAACTGACTACTTCTTGATCATTTTTAATCGGGGCCCCTTCCGTATTACTGATGTCAGAAGTCCTCAATGGTACTTGCAATCTGTGGGATTCAAGTGGCAAAATATGAGAGGGGTAACAATTAACTACTGCCAGAAAGGTGGGCACTTAGAGCAGCGTTACCAGGGGTTTAATGGACCCAGCTTGGAGTCTGCCTAATGAGAAGAACAATGGTATCCACTCAGCTGGGAAATGTTATTTAAGGTGAGTCTCAGAAGCTTCAGAGCTCTCCGTTTTTCAACCCACAGTTACACTTGAAAGAGGACAGCACTCTGCATCTAGTGACTGCAAGGAAATAACTCCACAATTACTTAATGGATTTAATTAACTCAGACTCCCCCTGAGTCACTGCAACAAATTCATTTGCAACTGGCTTGATCTTCTAGTGTAAAAAACTTCCCAGGAAGAAATATTGTATTAATGGAGTGAGACCAGCTTAATAGCAGACTCCAAAGGGAATCCACTTTCTTTTGGCTGTCATAACAGGTACCTACTTAGTAGTGTGGCAAGGAGGAAAATAATCAGAGAACATCCAGGGATTTTAAATAACACAAAGATAAATGGGAGAAATCATATGAAAGTGTGGTCAATGACTTCAGAAGCAAAGAATGGAGCTATTGAAACACAGGAAACAAATTCACCCCCTTGCAGGGAGTAATGGATTTATAGAACACTTGAGGCCTTAAAAGGAAGTATTTTCGTGAGCATCTCTACTGATAGAGCACCAGATCCTGTGGGTCAGTGTCAGAAAACCAAAACCAGGCTGTGTAATACCTGGGAAAAGGGTAGGTTTCATCTACTTCGCATGAAGCCTGAAGCAAACATCCTTGTCCGAGAGCCCAGGAAGTCAGAGCTGTTTGCAACTCAGGTTTGGCATTTTGCTTTAAAAAACTGAAGAAACCAACTGAGCTCTCCCCACACTGATTTTCTTGAGCTTTGTAGCGCTTGCAGTTCAAGATCTGCTGGTTGGGAGCCAGCACTATGCACAGGTTAAACACATAAAAGAAGCCAAACCACTGCTTTTGAAGTGGGATACAGTTTTAGCCACATGGCAGTATTCTGGTAGGAAAATGCCTCACCCTCAAATCTCCCTACGGATTTTCAGGAGACAGCATACCTACTGAATGGCCAAATGCTTCAGCTATGCTATGGCTCTGAGGGAGCTTTCTCCTTTATCCCAGGCTGGACCTCTGGGCAGCTACAGCACTGCTTTACCTCCCAGCCAAATAGCCCCACAGAGGTGTTAAGAAACGAGATAAACTTGTTTTCAAAGAGTGGAACTTCTCTCCTGCAGCACTTGAAGAAGCAGTTCCAATCTGTTATCCCCTTCCCCCTATTCCCATCCCTATATCAAGATCACTCAACAGCCACCTCCAGCTCATGCCCTCCTCTGCTTCTCCAGGTGACCACCGGTACATGATGAATAACTATGAGTGGAACCAGCCTGACAACTTGAAGAGATTTTCCATGTTCCTGTCTCCCAAAGGTATGGCACCCTAATGGTGGCCTGGCTTCCTCCAGAGTGGGAAGCAGTGAGTGCTAAAAGCCTAAGCAAGGCAATGCCTTTAGAAACACAAAACCAGAAAGGGTAGCACAAAATAAGCAACCGAATTTCCTCTGGTCTCTAGACCTGGCTTTGCCAGCTGTTTACAGCTGCTGTTCTGCAAAGCCAGCTGGTGGGCAGTGTGAAGGGATATGCCAGCAGTTAGCACTGGCACTCCCCTGAAGGCACATTTGGAGTGCAGCGTTGCCCGCTCTGTTGTTAGGGTTCCATGGGGATAACCCAGATCCCAACAGTGAGCCCTTTGTCTGCATTTTCCACTTTGCCCTTCTCCGCTGTTCCCAGCCCACGCCTGGCAGCCCTGCCTGGCGCCATGGGGATGAGGATGTCCTTTGGAGCAGAGGCAGCATTCCCAGTTGAGCATCAGCAAGACTTCACCTGGACTAGTTCCTGCAGGCTCCCCGAGTTAGGAGACAGGCTCCTCATCAGAGGCTGCAGGGGGGCATTTTGCCAGTGATGGGTTTGTTTTGCATGGAGCCTGTCTCCAAACACTGCCCGGATGGTTCTAGCTTCTGTGCTGCCCCAGCTGCTTCAGGGCTTTACAAGCCCCGTGCTGTCAGGAAAACACATGTTCTGCTAAGTGGAGCTGCAGATGCTCGGGAGAGACCACAGACTCAGCTGTACATCCAAAACCGTTTTCAACCTTAAGCGATGGTGGTAAGTTAGGTCTTAAATTGCATGGTCTGAACCCATCTCCACCCAAATTCAGGTTCAGGTGGAAACAGCCCATCATGCATTAGAAGAGTGTGGCAGGGTATGATGGGAGGAACACAGTAGACAATGCTATTTTGCCATCACTGCTCCCACGTGTGTGAAACCTGACATGGCAAAAGGAAAACTAATTTGTGACAGTGCCACTGCATGGCATAGCCTAGCTGCTCACTGCTCCAGATCAGAGCAGGGACTTCCTTCTTTTCCTCCCTGGATAGTTAATTGCTAAGGCCTAGGAACAGGGGCTTACTGGCTCCCAGCTGGGATCCAGCATCCCAGCCTCCTGAAGGATGTGCCTAGAGAAAGGAGGGATGAACAGCGAGTGCTAGATAGAGGGTATCATATTTAATGCTCTTTATTGGAGCCAGTGGGGACACTTGATGGATGCAGTCAGCTAGAGTGTAGAGTGAGGGCTGTACAGCAGCTTGCACTGGTCCTGCAATGGGTTTTTGAGTATACACATACTGGGGGAGCACTTCTTCTGCCTATGCGCATTTACCTTTTCCTCAGGGCACAGACACGCTGCCTTCCAAAACTCCTCATTCTGTGTTTTCTACCAACAAAGTCACTTCATCAAAAGCAAAACCTAAGCACAATCTCTGCTGAAATGGGGTTTGAATGGCACAGGGTTCTCTTGCCAGGATGAGGACTCAGGCATGATAGAAAGGAGCCAGCTGCTGAAACCACACTGATGGGGTGCTTGGGAATGGAATGAATCAGTAGGCAAACAGGAGACATGACCCATTTAGCTTGCATGCTGGCTAGCAAAGGATTATCTGATGAATAATGTGATGTACCCATAATCATTTATCTCTCTAGAGATTTCTATGCACTATGTGTCATGTAGAAGTCCAGCAATGCCTCCCATTGCATCTTTTCTAAGGAATTCCATAAAACGGGATTTAAAAAAACAGAGGACCACCCTTTGCATTGCACAATACACAATATCCTGGAATATCCCATGATAGCTTTGTAACACACCCTTTTTCTCGCTAGGTTGGATCACTGCAAATCCTGCCTGAAGCCACAGTGGCGAATGTGCTGGCTGCATTGAGGAAGGCTACCCAAGCTGTGCTCTGTGCTAACCACAGGGGCCCACACTAAGAAACTGCTTGGATTTGAGCTGACCCTATAGGTTTTTTAAGCCCTGCTTAAATTCAAGGAAACTTTTACTGCCCTAGTCATTAAAAACAGTATCACAGAGCATCTGCTTGCAGGGTGTCCTAATGAGGCAGAGGGGAGACATAAAAGGTTTCAAATGCTGGCTAAAAGATAGAGGAACAATCTGTTCCATTGCTCAGCACTCCTTTCTGTCCTCTCCACTAAGCTTTCTTCTCCTGATGTGGCGAACAGCTTGGCCAGAGCCAGGAGGAGGCTGGAAGGATCACCTTGTGCCTTTGGAAGTCTTTGAATCAAGAGTAGAAGGGACTCGGGAACAGAGAGGGAAAGGCAATTGCTTAAATAGAAACACTGCTTATATAGGAAACAGGCCACGGGATGGCAGCATAACAGCTCCGAGTACTCGCCTCTTCCCTCTCCTGGGAGTCCAGCGCCTCACTAAAGGGGCGCAACAGCGTTAGTCTCCGTCACAGTATGATGCATTAGTGAAACCCTAGAGTGGCTGAGACGATGTGTGCTGGAGCAAGAGATGTTCCTCTCTTGTGTCTCCAAAGCAAAGCCTCTGCATGCATGACTCTTTGCAGAAGAGTCATGTTGAGTAGACAAACCCGAGTTGGCAACTTAATGCAGCTAAAGAGAGTTCTGTGGCAGTTAGAGTGCTTTGTTCTCTCGATAAGAAGGCTGTCCATCATCCACTAGAACCCACAGAAAAAAAGACCAGGCTTTTCTCCCCTCCATGGACCCAGATTTCTGGTTTGGGGCTGCTTCCAGATTGGTGGGGACTGTTTCATAGAGCAGTGCCAGGCACAGGCCTTTGAGCCAGCTCATCAGGAGCCAACTGCTGAACTGGATGCTCTTGTTTTACAGCCAGTTTCAACCCACGATCATGGGAATTTTCCTCCTTCCAAGCAACTGAGGAAACACTTGGTACGGGTAATTCCGACTTCAGTGTGAAAGGATCTAACCCCCCGTGCCACAGCTTTCTAGCTGCCTAACCAAACCTCTGCTTCCCCTCTCAGCTGTCCTGTCACCTGCCAATCACTGTCTCACAGTTCCATCTCTTAGCTGGGTTATCAGCACTGTCTGCAGAGACCCAAACCCAGGATCTCACTGCTCTAGAGCCAACGCATACAGGAGGGAAAGGCATCCCTGTCCTCACTGTTTAGACAGTGAAAGAAGATGGAAAATATAGATACCAATCTGTAAAGATCCTGAGATTCCTAACCAAGTGCCATCAACAGGAGTGCCAGCATCATCCAAAGCAACCAGTGGAGGATGTGGTGGACTCCAAGTACCTACAGCCAGTCTCAGAAGCACAAGGCAGCTCTTCTCCATCAAACATACACCTTTTACCTAGCTTATAAGAGACTGCCCAATGCTGACTGTCTGTACAGCATCCAGCACGATGAGGAGGGGATGCTTTGAGCTAGTGTATCAAGAACCCCAGCAGCAGTGAGTCATGCCTTTTCTTCCCAGATTCTCACCTTCCTTTTCCTTGCCTGTATTTTCTTTCTTTGCTTTGTTCATGCTCAGAGGGTCCTGCCTTGCCTTTCATTCAGAGGCAGCCCACAAGCATCCATGGCCGCTCTACCTGGGGGAGCTCTGGTGACTCACAACCACACCTAAGTTGTTCCTGCTTTTCACGCCACAGGCAGGGCTGTTTTCCTCTCATCATCCCTGCTCTCAGATTCATTCTGGCAGCCGGGGCCTGACCCCAACGAGGGGAAGCCTTGCTTTAATTTCTATGGGCTTTGAATAAAGCCTCAACTGCTTGGAGGCAAGGGAGCTTTGGCAGTTACACGGTTTTGCCTTGTTACTCCTGTCTCTGGAGATGCAGTTTGCCTGCCAGGGAGCTGCTGCTCTTCAGTCACACCTGCACTCTGGGTCTCTCAAGAGAAAGGCTCTTCCTGCCTGTCTGGAGCACTGGGATCAGTTCACACTTGCACACTGTGTACACTAGGACCCCCCAACTGACTGCACTCATCTGCCTTTTCTTACCGAGAGAAAAGGGACAAAGCTGTTAGTTCCCATTTCCCCCCAAGCCAGTTGAAGGTAGTTTTACAGGGTGTGTTTTGAAATGCTTCGGCTTCCCCAGTGCAGCATGCAACACCATGGAATAACGCAACCTCTTCTATCTTCCAGTCGGCAATGGTACTAAGCTGCCTTTTCAATTCTCCTCGGTGGGACAGAATCCGCCTGGTGACTTCAGCAAACAGTCTGATGGGAGCCTCTTCACTAAGACCGGTACTAGGCATTTGGTATTTTATCCCTTCCTTCTTGCCCTTTTTTAGGTGATAAGACATTTAATCCTCTTCTTGCTCCCCCAGAGAAGGCCTGGAGCAGTCGTGCACCTAGCCCATATCTCCTGTCCTGACTGTCAATCTCTTAGATACACACACATGTTCACACGAGCAACTTACTCTGCTGAGCCAGGGTAACAGGAGTTTATTAAAGAGTGTTAAAAAACATTAAAAAGTTATACCTAGTGATATCTAGCTGAAGTGGTCTTAAATTTTGTGTGCAATGGGTAAAGATGAGAATTTTAGGTGATTTTAGAGGCATAGAGACCAGGGAAATATAATGGGAAATGATGCTCGTGGGCATTTACCCCTTTTGCTTCATCAGGGTTTTGAAAGAGTTATAATCCTGAAAGAATAATAGCCACGAAGCACAACCTTTAAAGCAACATGCAGTAGCTGCCCATTCTCCTCCATCTGAACCAGAATCCCCAATTCACCGTCTCATAATCCTCTTTTCACTGCTCACTAGTTCAAGGGCACCAGAGGTGGAAAGCAAGAGCATCAGCACCTGCCAAGCAGAGCCAGGTCTGATTAATTTGTGAATGGGAGATGGTGGGGAAAGGCCATTGCCTGATAGTGCTGGAACTGGTTGTGATTCAGCAGAGCTGGTGTTATTTTTGAATCAGAACGGAGCTGCTGTGGTAGAAGAGGGTTAGGACTTATCACACTGCCAGAGGGACTGTCATTAGTTTCTGACATGAAACCCAAGCCTTGGATCTTTGCGGTAATTAAATAGCCTATAGTGTTCTTTGCAAGAGTCAGGATGCTTAGTTCAAGACTTGGCCTAAATTTAACTGGACTGATTGCATTCCACCTCTCTGCACTCCTCAGATGTTTTAATTAGACAGACCTTCTTTACTTCCTCTTCCTAACTGATTGGGTGGTGGAATAGAGAACTGTCTGACTGCTGTCGTGTCCCACCCCAGAAATGGCTGCGTTTCAATGTTAAGCAATGCAATACTAATTACGTGGCACTTCCAGTCCTGCTACTCATCTTGACGCTGGCAAGGGGAGACGGGGATGGTGGCAGGGACTGATCTATAACAGGTTGTTTTGTGTTGTCACAGCTTATCCTTCAATAGTGAGACATCAGTCTGCAAAGGTGACACCACAGACATGGAAATCCTCTAAGCAGTCTGTCTTGGTAAGAAATATACCCTTGGTGTGAAAGCATGTGCGCAGCTTCAGCAAGACAACTATCTGCTTTAGGGATACCTGAGACTTAGAGACCAGGGCTTGGGTTCTTTGGAGATGTGAATATAAAAGCTCCAAGACACAGCTTCTATTATTTGTCCCCTGTGGTTAACTGCATCCGCAGAGGGATGCAGGTTAGCACCGCTGCCACCACAGCTCTGGGTCATAGGAATAATCTATAACTTCAAAATGATGTATTGAAAGTATTTTGCCCTGGTCTAAAATCTGACCCAGGCTTCTAGAAGCTATAGAAATACTATAGCACACATGCTGCAATCTGTAGTACTTTCCTTCCTGCAGGGATACCGTATACCCTTGGTCCGTGACATTTAGAAAGCACAGATTGTGGAAGTGACACCAAAGACAAAAATATAAGGGTATCTAGCTAGTTACATCCTACAGTGCACAGATGTGATATCAAAACTGAGGGGTCAGACTATGACCATAAATCACTAGAACATCTGTAAGTCACTCATTCTGCACTGCTAGCACAAAATACATAGCAACGCATTATAAGGGGCAGAGAATAGTGGTATTTTAGGTCTTATAACCTCAAATATACAAGGTTAACAAGCAGTTAATGCATAGCCACAGAAACACAAAGTTCATCTATTTTTCTTAATGTCCATTCACACTGTGCTACATTAAGATCTTGTATGACCTGAATTGAGATCATCAAGCTTTTGCCCCCCCGTCTCCACAGATGAAACCTGTGTTTTGAATTCTCATTCTACATTTGTGAAAGATTATTTACTGTTCCTTGGAAATAAGACTTGTAAGAAGCAGAGGGTCAAGAATTGAGAGCATTCCCACACTGAAGGAAGAAAGCGGAGGAAATACACAGCAGTTAGAAAGTGGTTGGACTGCAGTTTTAGTCTGCACTAACTTCTCAAGGCCCTACCAGGAGATGAATGCCCATGAAAGGGATGCACCTGGGTAGACTGACAAAATCCAGCCTTGAGTCTCTGGATGTGCTACAGCAAAATGTATGTCCTAGGAACAGCAAGGTTTTGTAGTGTCTTCTGTCTTGTGTTTTGATCACTGCCTTTCTAAAACATCATCTGTTTCATCATGTGTGTGCTCAGGTGGAGGATCTTCCCAGTGATTTTAGATACCAACCTGCTTCCTAATGATGGTGGTGTACTGGGAAGTCTGGTCAGGAAAGTGAAGTCTCTATAGCACCGCTGGATGCGAGTAGGGTGGTCCTAGTGATAAGCATCCTGGTGCATGACAGGCAGCATGCTGTGCTTCATGAACACAACCCATGCTCTCCTTAATCCCCGTAGAGGCAGCCTGGGTAACTTCTCCCACATCAAGTCATCAGGCTTTTTCTTTCTCCCTTTCTCTCTCATGCATACACTTGTGGTGGTTATTTTAGCTTTATAGTCTATATTCACCAGATAGCCCTGAACTTAACAAGTGACTTGATAAATATAAGCATTACAAAAAGTCCCAAAATAGAAATACATGCTTTGGACTGCAGGAGCTCTGCAGGAGCTTTTATGGTCTATTGGGCCAATAATCGACCTTTTAAAGAGTCTTAAATATGTATTTAAGTAATACACACTCTGTAAGTCCTGTAAACATGAATTTTCACGAAGGACTATACTGTTTAAGGAGGAATGTCTTTTTAACCCACAGGGAGTCCTTTAAAATGAAGCCTCCCTCTTTCATATCTTAATTATATTGGAAATTAAAGCCATAAAATGAAAAGAGCTTCAACAAAAAGGAACATTGAGCACGAGGTATGGGGAGTCAGAACTGAGCAGGAAGACGGGTTGGACTGGGTTTGCTCTGCCCTTGCTTCCAGCCTCCTGCCGTGCCCAATATTAACTAGAGCATTGCACAGAATGTTCCTGGGAGGTCTCTCCCACCTTCTGCAAGCAAGATCTGGGCAGTGGATCCACCCTAAGACAGATAAGACATTATAAAACCACAGCTGTTCCTGATTACCTTTTCACCATTTCACCAGTGTAAGCGTATTCTTATCCAGGCTAGAGATTTTGCCTCGAACCGTGCAACCAGGTACCACAATCAATAAATGGGCTTTTGTGTTTTGTGATCATCCCAAGCCAACACTAAGCTGTGCAACACAACTTTGCTTATTAGTAATGGTGCACATAAGAATGAAATACCAGGGCTATTGATGAGAAGAGATATTTGGGACTACAGTAAACAGAGCTAGAGAGACAGCAAACGGCAATTGCTTTCGGCTCTGCCGCTATCTTTCCCTTTACACTTCTGTTTACACAAGCATTTAGTACTGGGCCATGCAACATGTGCAGGCGTGAATACACAATACACCATTGTGTGAGAGTTTCCATGCACAAGAGTTTGGGCACAGATAAATAGCATGCGACTGAGTTGATTGCTCACATAACTGTGCATGGCTTTAAATGTGAAACCTCCCGCGAGTTCTCAGGTTAGTGAGCAATTAAAAGACACTGAGAGAAGCATAAAAATAAAGGTGACATTCCTCTTCTCCGAGAAGCCTCTCATCAAACCGTGAGTCATAGTCTGAGATTTTATATGCTGCACAGACTCATTTGGCTCAGGAATGAGGTCCATGCAAAGCATGTGTATAAATCAAAAAGCAACATCGCTTGCATTTGATCACTTCAGCACCTCCAGTAGTGAAAAGAGGCAGTGATGCTCTGCAAGAGAAAAGACTGAAGGTGTTAAGCTATGTATGGTTGGGCTACTTAGGAGGGTGAAGAATAGATGGTCAGAAAAAGAAGGTAGGTCAAACTCACATGCCCCAAATTCTCCATTACAGTCACATTACCGCCCCTTTTACGTCAACAAAGGCAATGGAGCCACTTCCAACGAGGCACCTTGATTCCTGAAGATTTAGGGAAGAGCTGGCAGCACTTGGAGTGAAGACTCAGCTGCGGATTTTCATGGATGTACCTGCTACTATATTAACCTTACTGCTCTAATCTCTGCCAGGGAGAGGGAAGGTGCAGAAGGGAATAGCCTTTACTAGAGGAAACAAGGACTTTTTCCAAATCACCTAATCCGCCTTGAAAGCTCCGCAGGCCTTAACAACGTAACCCCATCCTCTGCTGTCACCTCCTTATTCTGTCTCTGTCAATGCCCTTCCCTTTGCTTCTGCAGAGCAAGCTGCTCTGCTTCTCCTGGGAAGCATGCATGCTTGGGTAGCAACCCCTCCAACTCTATTGTACCAGTTGTCCCCTTGTCCTAAGCGTGTTTATATGACCATAGCCATTAAGTTCTGATGAAGGTCCTACGCTGGAGGGGTCCAAAGGTCTTCCTGGAATGAAGAGGCCCCAGCCAGCCACTGGGACAGGCCAAAGTTCTTCCCTTTCCCCTTTAGCCTGTCACTCAGAAACAGGGAAACAGCTCTCACTGGCATCAGGTCTAATGCTGCACCTCCCCAAGACCCCTGCACACTCCCCCTAGCCCATGCCAATGGCAGCACACTTCCTCAGAGCCCTTCATCAGCTCAGCTCAGCTCTTGCTGCCTTCCAAAAGCCATCCACCAGGACCCAGTCAGAGCTGCTACAGCCCAAGGCCAGCTACTGGTGGAGGGCAGAGAGGCTTTCTATCCCATTAAAGTACCCCCCCAGCCACCTTTTCAAATTAAGGGATAAAAAAAGAAAATCCATCCTACTAACATAAGATTGATTAGATGCCATAGGTGGTGGGTGCTTTTTCGTTTTGTGCTGGCTTTTTTTAATTCCCCTAAACCAAAATTGATTAATACATGTGGTCCAGGGCTTGTTTTCGGTTTTGTTTTTGTTTTTTCTGCAATGGGCAAGGAGAATCAGTACCATAGCTTTTTGCTCAGCATAGCATTTTGTATTTGTCCCCTGGACAGACAAACCACATCAGCACCCAGCCTGCAAACCAGCCAGGGCTGGTTAAGGTTTCCATGATCTCACTGAGATTATTTTCCTTCCCCTTAGACAAAGCTGAGAGGTTCGGTCCATGCTGTGTAGAAACCTCCCTAGGCCAGGCACTGGGAGCAGATGGCCCATTGCAGGATCAGAGCCCTCACACAGTGATGAGCAGCTGCCAGAGAAACAAGCCCTAACAGCTACTTTTCATGGTTTGCTCTGTTCAAGCAGTTTTTGGAATGGCTTCCCCCCACCTTTCCTACCCCCAAACGCTTGCGATACCTTGCTGAGAGATCACACCTATTCACTCCCTGAAGATGACTTTCTTGCTGGGCAAAGATAGTGCTTTTTAATGCGACACCTCAGACAAAACTTAGCTGGTTGCTCCAGAATACCTGAAATGGCTCTTACCATTTTGTTCCTAAACAACGAGAGGGGAAAGGGATAGCATGGCAGGGAAGGATGTGAAGAAAAGGAAACTGTGATAGAGTTGCTAGGAAATACACTGAAGGGTTTGAGTATGTGTGTGAAAGGATAAAATAAGTCCTTCCCCAGATCTCACTTCTTGTTTTGCCCCCAACAACCACTTGTGTCCCTTATGTCCTAGTAAAACCTCCTACAGCCTCCTTTCATTTTCCAAAACGTGGGTGTGATACTTCCCTCCTTTTCCAAACCTGGATATTAAAGCCCACCCCTTCTTTCCTGCCCTATAGAAGGCTTACTGCAGTGCCAGCTGGGAGCTGCACTGCCCCTCGCCCAGCACTCAAATGGAAGTGTCCCCTTGTCCCACTGCCCCATCCCTGCAGCCTGTTTGCTCCCTGTCCTCTCCTCACTTCAAGGGCCTCACTCAGACCATACACACATGACTTTCCACACCGGCACATTCCAGCAACAGGAATGGAGCTGCTCCCCACTTGTGTTAGCCTGGGAAGATGCCGGAACCCCCTTCCAGTTCCACTGTACCTCGCTAGGGAACCAAGAGCGCGGCTTCGAGGTGTATTGTGCATGAACTGTTTTTATCGTGTTTGTCTTGATCAGCAAAGCAAGAGGAATTCCACCTCCTCAGACAGGACACGACTGCGCTGATGTAAGTGAGGCCCTTCACGTGTGCAACATACTGCAGAAATAAAGGAGAAAGCTCCATGTCTGACCAAAACCAATGGGGATGAGGTCTGTCTTTGGTGTTTGTGTGCTTGCAAGAGCCTCTTTAGGCGAGTAAAGGGTTTGGAGAACTTGTTTTCCTAGAGGCTTTCTTTTCATAGCCTTATGGATGAGTCAAGGTCATGTCAAACCATCCCACATCCTTGAAGGTCAGACTGATGGATGCAATTGTAGCATAATCCTTTGAGACTACCCTGCGATATTCCCAGCTAGGTCAGCTCCCAAACAAGTCCTCTCCCCTGCCAGAGTTAAACCTCACCAGTTCACACTGAGAAAAGCTCTTGCTCACATATGTGCTGGCCAAAAACAGCTTGGGAAAGACCAGGCTGAGAGGAGATGGGCTGAGGCGCTGTTTTGCCCCAGCCTGGACCTGAGTCTCCCTGAGAGGTTGGTTATGGGCACCACTGGGGCCCTATATCCCCTTGAACCCTTGTGGAGAAGCAGACCTCTGACTCTGCACACCTCACACTGCTCGCCTGTATCATGGCTTCTCTTGTCTCTGAAGAAAAGAACAAATCTCTTGTGGGATGCTCAGGATGTGGGTTCAGGGCCAGACATGCATAGATGTAGCCCTGACAGCCACTTAAAAGAGCAATTGCACATGTGAATCTGTGGGGATAAGAACAGAGGCAGGCAAGGTTTATTCATATACCCTAGATACACATTCCAGAGGATGCCTGACGTATTTCTTCTCCCGGGTACCACATACCAGCTCTTTTTCCCCAGACATTGCTGACAGTCATTCACAAAGAGCAAGGATACTACCAACTCACTTGAGAAGCCAGTAAATCCTCCTTGTTTACCCCACATGGGAGTTACCAGGGAACAGAGCTCAGCTCTTTCCCATCAATTCCACTCGCTGCCTCCATTACTGTTATTACTGTGATTAAAAAGCAATCAAAGAGAAATCTTCTTCCTGTCCTGAAATTGCTGCAAACGTCTCAGTTCCACCATTTAAGCATGAGAAGAGCAAGTTACAAGCATGCTCTGCACTCCTGGACTCTGCAACACTAGAACGGATAATGGAGCTCATCTCCTGAGCAGTCAGAGGCAGTGAGCAGGACTGGCTGTGCCGGTGGCATGGGGATGGAGTAATGAACCTCGCTGCTGCAGGGCTGGATGCCTGCTTAGGGAGTCTAGTCAGAGCAGCCCCAGACACACATAATGAACTTCAGAGCCTGGAAGTGTGGCCTGAGCTCAGCGCTGCTGCACGCCCAGCTCGGGGGTCAGGCATGAGCTCTCCATCCCAATGAGATCTCTGGGAAAAGGGGTGGGAGGGATGGGTCTCTCTGGTCCAGGCAGAAGGATGGAGGACACTTGGATACCCAAAGCTAGGCTCGGTGACAAAATGTACAGTCAATGTGACTCAGAGGGAGAAGTGAGCAGCTGTGACACCTCTTTAGAGGGCCTGGATGCTGATGAAACCAGCAGAGAGACCTCTTTAACCCCAGCAATTTGTAGGGGCCAAGGCGGCAGGTCTCAGTGAGCCGCAGTGCTTCAGAGCCTGGCTCTGCTGCCGTGCTGTCGAGATGCGGAGATGCAGGGCATGGTCCTGTATAATGGGCTACCTGCCTGTAATCACAGCCTTCTGGTAATCAAAGAGGAGTGACACTGACTGCGACGCAGATAAGAGCAAGTTCATGCTGAATTTTACTAGCCTATCTGTAACTGCAGGCTTCTGAACTAGAACGATGTGTGATCTGTGCTATCCCAAGGGAAACGTAGATAACACGGGGACTGACCCCCTTCTTGGATGTCAATTGGCTTCAGCAGTCAGTGAAGAAGCAAAGCAAGCAGCTCCGAAAGCTGATCCTCACTCATCACCCATTCAGCTCACCCAATCACTTCTGTCACCACAGCAAGACAGGCAACTGCTTTATCTTTGTACATATTAACCATAAAGTTTTTAAATGAACAATTCTTCAGGGGCATAAACAATAATAATAAAATCTAATTGCTTGTGAACCTTTTAGTTTTTGCAGTATTTTAATGAGATAAATTTGCCACTCTTGCACAAAGATAACACAGAAATAAACGTTTTGAATTTCCTAATTAGCAAGCATAAAATACAGGGACATGTTCTTAATAAAACCGTTGGGATGTTCAATCAAAGACTACGATAGCTTTTGAATTCTCATTGCTAAGGATCTGATCTTTAGACTTGGAGCTTTTCAGGCTACAAACCTTGAAATGATTCAGCTTTACAAAGCATTTCCTCCAGACCATGATGCACTGGACCAGTTCACCATAGCCCACAGGCTGACAGATAGAAAACACTCTTGCCAGTACAAGCAAGGCCCATGTCTCAACACAGACATCCATCCATAAACCAACGATAAATACAAACCTGGTTCAATATGCTCCTTTTAATCCCAGGTAAAAATCCTCTAACTTGGATTTTGAAACAACTCTTAAATAACTCAATAGAAAGAATTTTTTTAGCCATTCTAAATAGAAAGAATTGCAAGGAAACCCCTTTCAGGTTAATATTTTCCTTAAGTTAGGAAATAAAAACCATTTAACCCAGCTAAAACATGCATGGATAGCTGTGGTAATTAATTTGCACATTTTACTGCACTTAAACTGGTAATCTTACATACTTCCATTAATCATATATTTAGTCCTAGCTGGCATAGTTGCTATGCACTGTCAGACAAGGCTTCCTGCATGTTGCAGTAATGAAGGATAAACATTTTGCCCTTTCTATCACTCGTTATTACAAGATCTTCAGTGGTTTGGAAATAAGAGGTTTCAACACTTTCTCCTTGGGAAAGTAAGCAAATATGGCCTCACCAGGAGACATAGGCATAGACCAAAGGGAGCAGCTTCTCCTGCGCTGCTGATGCTGAATTCTGCGTTTCAAGGGGGTCTTTAAGGCAGATTTCATCAAGCTCTGCCTCACCTATTGGTTGACTCTGGTAAGGCCTAATATAGATGCTTTACAATAGTGTTAGCCAGTCTCCTTGGATTGCAGTGTTGGACAATCTTCCTATAGCTGGTACCCTAAACCTGGTTAACCGGATTTTGATGAGCTTTAGGAAAAACTTGACAAGTCCTGAAGTTGGAGCTAAATAAGCCAACAGATCCTGAGTCTCTGGAAGAGGGTCTGCTTTGCTGCTGTCAGGAACTGCTCATCAGCCCCTGCATCAGCAGCATCAGTTTGCACTGGTTTTATTAAACAGCTCAGCTCAGTTCCTTGTGAACTGCTTTTGAGTCCCTGCAACTCAGGCTCCTTAGGACAGCATGCACAGAAAGTCTTTTTGTGGGATCTTTGGGAGAGACCTGTCTCAAACCCCATGGAAAGGGCATTAGCACTCAGGAGTCCAGCCTTGCGTTTCCCTGCTCCAGCAGTTTGACAGACCCCATTACCTTTTCACATACCATTTGGCTGCTGTCAGAAGGAAGAAAGCTTCTTAACGGGGAAACCTTTAAAGGCCACAGCCTGCATATGTGTGCTCTTTATGTGGAGCCTCCTTCAAAGGAAAGATTTACTTCACATTCTCCCTTTCCACTCAGGACCTCCAGGGGACGATAGCTCCATAGCCATGCTCTCCTGCCTGCTTAAGGATTCCGTGAGTACTTTCCCATTGCAAATCCTGGAGGATTTAATATCCACTCTGTAATCTACTGGCACCAACAGGCATTATCTAACTAAACCTTAAATTGAAAATGCTAGTCTTTCTATTTTCCCCAAGCAGTTGTGAAAAAGTCGGGTTCTCATAGTCCGATGTAATTTACTCTCACTCTAATTAAAATACACTACTCAGCTCCTCCTGGCAAGATACTCAGCTGGCTGATGCTGGGAATGTCAAAGGCACATCAGGAGCTGGCGGGTGGGACAGCAGTGCCCTGGATCTCCCAGCCTGACTCTGCTTTATCAGAGCTGCCTCTATTCTGCTTCCCCACACAACAGCAGGAGCAGCATATGCTGAATTCTCCACTGTTTCACTGAGGTTCTGATCCATCAAGTTTTGGATCTACTTAGCCCAAGGACTTTCACTGAGAGCATCCAACTCCTTGTCCTAACCTTGGCAACAGTGATCAGCAAGGAAACTCTTTGGTAAGTGACGGGAACTGATCAGTGTCCACAAAGAACACCCTCCACCCAGCTCGCTTCCAGGGCATCTGATGGCAACAGAAGATGCTACCTGGCTGGGCTAGCAAATACATGACTGGGCTTGCAGTGGTGACCTGGTGGGGAAGATAAGGGAAGAGGGACCTGAGATACACATTTAATGCAGATAGACAAAGGGCAATGATACAGACTCATGACCTTGACCTTTCTGCACTGCCATGTGCTTCCAAGATAAAGAAACACATTATCTGTAGTTCTTTCTCCCTCTCATTCATCATACTCCGTTTTGGCTAAATCACCAAAGAACAAACTCCAAGTAGCAATATTCATTTACAATTCCCAATTTTGTTAGGAAAAAAAGAAAGGCTCAGGCCCAATCAAGCTTGTTGTATGTATTGGGTTTCCACATGGATAGGGTATAGATTCTGCTCTGTAGTAATCAATCCCCATGGACACACAGCAAATGAAAAATGGAAACTCTGGGGGGGGAAGCAGTCAGGAGATGCAAGAACAAAGACAGCATTAGGCTGAATTGCAGAGCAAGTCCATCTGGTTCAGAAACCTGTCTGACAGTACCAGGTGCTTCGATGAAGATTCCAGTAGACAGATGTGTGATAAACTGTTTTTAGGGAGAGCTATTTCCTCATGACCGCATCAGTTAGTACTTAGCTTATGTCCTTAATTAATACCACTTTTAGTATTTTTAAATCCTATTAACTACATATCTGATGTGGCTTCCTATTACTATAATAGCTGAGCATCAGCATCAGGATTTCTGATGCATTTATTATCCCAACACAAGTCTGAATCCTCATTTATGACCACTGGGAACAGGAGCATAGAGAAGGTGAGATTTGCTTAAGGTCATAAAAGGAGTTTGTAGCAAGGCAAGAACTTGAGGTCTAATCTCCAGCCAGGAGAGGATTACTTTCCTCAAACATACCTAATCCCATTTTGAATCCACTTGTCCCTTAGCTCAGGAGTATGTGGTAGCAAAGAGCTCTACAGTCTCGTCTCATCAAAATACTTCTCTGAGAACAACATCATAGCACATTTGAAAACCACTCACCAGATTAAGGGTGTTAGTACTGCAAGGAACATAGGATTACAGCACAGCCCCAACTTCTATCTGAAGAGACTACCGGCATCACTGGGAACCTTGGTCTTGCCAAAGAAGAAAGAGGATGTGGTGGATACAGGGATTTCCTCCACCTTTTTTGCTCTAGTGTAGCGCATTTACTGGGACAAGAATCACATAGGCTGAAATTGTGTGCAATGCTTAGGAGATGATGGAAGGATGGAATAATGCACACGATCAAAGAAGTAGAGGAACCTAAACAGAGTAACATGTTTTCTGGGGAAAATTAATAAGAGAAAAGAAAACTTTCCCATCTGACATGCTAATTATTTGATACACTTTTAGGAAAAAATAATTTCAGGGAGATGCAGTAACTGAATATTCCCAAATCCATTCACTATTGCTAACAGAACAGCTGCGCAGGAAGTAGAGGGAAATAACCAAGGTCAAAAACCCCATCCCAGCACACTCTCATGTTCAGTAGGCATAAGGGACTTTTGCCCTTCATAACTAACATAACAACTTTGTGTTTGCATTACTCAGAGAGATGATTAATTCCTATCTGAACCTTTCTCGACGCTCCGCTCCCATCACATCTAATGCAGCGTTTCACTGGGATATGTAGAATTCAAAAGAGGTCTAGGCCAAAGGACTGACTTAGACTAATGAAATACATGAGCAAGGTCACAAACCTCTGAGCACAAGTGAAAATGCAGAGCTCATCTCTCAGACCTAGGACAGCAGTTCTGGGCCCCTGTCTCTGTTACCACAGTTTGCATTAAGACACACTAAGATGTTCCATACTGAACTAGCCAGGTAGGAGTTCAAACCTGGGTGCTATACTGTGGTGCTTTATTATTATGGCTGTTAGGAATATAGGGCATCACTTTTTAACATAAGCTGATAAAGTTATCACCAGTCAACCCAGTTATGCTAATTGTTAGGAGTTTTTCTAAGGGTAATATCTTCTCATTCCATAGATAAGACAGGCTAAGTGTGTGCAGAGTCACAGTGGCTTGGCTAATGAGCAGTAATTTGTTAAAGGAGCAATTAACTTCAGAAAGCCGTCCATGTTTTCCCTGGCAAAGGGAGGGACAGAGTCCACACTCTTCAGTTCCTAAGATGCTCTTGTCACTTGTGGTGAGGAAGAATTTGCCTTTCTCTGTTCATTTCTAGCCTCTAAAACACAACGTGGAGAAGACACAACACCAGCCACGTGATAGCACATAAACTGGTATCTAACAAAACTCAATGGCCACACATCGGTGCCCTCTGGGTGAGCAAGGCACTGGCCCTTTTCCCTCCTATTTCAGGCAGTCTCAAGGCAGACAGCAGCCTGCCCTCAGCAGCTCTTCCTTTTGACACCCAGACAGGTTGAAAAGAGCCCAGCCACAGCAAGGAGCAAGGCTGCAAAGTTCCTCTCCAAGACAACTGCATATCAAGTAGAAATCACACAAGCACTCTTGATAAACAGCAGGCAGCCCTGCTCCTGCCAGCTAACAGGATTAATCTAAATGCACACAGACACAGCTGGGCAAAATCAAAACATAGAGCAGGGACTAAATTACACCACTTAATGGCAAAATGTCTTCAAGGCTCCCACTCCACCTACTGCCTTTCGCCTTCTGCTGCGGCCGTGGCAAGGAGGAGAAGCTGCATCCCTGCCCCTCCATAGCTCAAATGGTGAAACCCAGCCACCCAGGTCTTATCAGAGCAACAGGTAGGAGAGAGCCAGGTCTTTATGGATCAGGAGTCACAGCTGCTGAAGGGTCAAGAGATTAGCTTTTGAAGCAGTATGATGGCAAGGTCTCTTACAAAGGGAGAGGGCATGGCTCTGTGGTTAGCACCACAAGATACTGAGGTTCTTGTGGCTCTGCTGCCAACCAGTTAATGCCAGAGTTACCCAGTGCAGCACTGAGCCTGTGGTTCACCCAAACCACAGGAAGCAGGGCTTTAACACCAAGAGAAAAACCTCCCCATGTTGCAGCAACAGAGTAGAGGTGAAATAAAAAGGAGAAGTGTATGTTCAAAAGGCTAGAGTCATTTTTACATGGTTGAAATGAAAAGCCACTGAGGCAGTGTGACACAAGAGGGTCTGTGGATTTCCTCATCCCCCTGACATGAATAGGGGATCCTGAGATTGAAAGATGGAGAAGACCTGTCATAGTTTCCCCACATTGAGGTCCCTGCCTCTACAATGGGAGGGAGATAGGAAATGATACAGCTGCAATCACGACTATGACTTGGAAATGAAATTCAGGCGTAGGGACTGGCTTCCTGACTCCATACCTCAATTTCATCCTGTGCACATCTCATTTATCTTGGCCCTCCCAAACCTCTGTATAGAGTTAAAGAAAAATGTAGCTGTCATGGCTAGTGCCCCAGCATCAGTTTCCCAGAGCTTATGGTGCTGTGGGCCAGGAGATGCAGAAAGTACTACAGCAGGCACCAGCTGGATGTAAGCCGACAACCTTGTGAATGCTGGAAATGGTTTGGGTTAGCTCTGCCCCATAGCCAGATCCCATTTAGAACCAGTAAGGAAGGCTTTGTGTGGGCTGGCTTCATCCGTATTGTGCTCACCAGAAACAAGACAAGCAGTCATCTAGGAAGTAATTGCCTGACTCACCTCACGTGAATTGTTGTAGCAAGGAGATGCTGAATCTCCTCTCTGTGAGAGCAGAGAGACCTGAAGATGGCCAAGAAAAGGTCATATCAAGCTGTGGCAAGCTGCCCTTCCTGTTGCTACTCATCCAGGACAGGTTATGAGCTCTGCTTCAACTCCAAACGTGAGTGAGCTACTTCCAGGTGTTTCCTAGTGATACCTGTGCACTGAAACAGACCATGATAATGTCTGGTATACCATGGGGCAAATCAAATTTCCAGCTCAAAGGATGTTATTTTCTTTAATCTTTTTCTTTTCTTTTCAGAGCATTTATTATTTTGCTTTTCAGCTGCTCAGCATTTTCCAGCCTGGAAGCAGGTCCCTGGAAAAGATAGAGCTGAAGCTCAAGCAGTGTAGAAACTCACTTCCGTGCAAGTGGCTGTTTCCTCTTTAGGGATAATTGTAAGTCTGTACTTCACAGCAGAAGGGAAAGATGCTTTCTATTTAAAGCAGAAGGATTAGGAGTTCAGGAAAGGAGAATGAAGAAAGAGGGAGGAAAGGTTCTTGGAGATGCAGGGAGTTGAGAGTGGAGATAGGCTGGCGTTTGGCAGACAAGAAATTACACAGGGCAATTTGTGCTAAGAACTATTCTGACCCATTTTAAATCAGTTCTTTAGAGTCTCCCCTGAGGTACCACAGTAATTTCCTTCAGCTTTTACTCAAAGGCCAGACTCTCCTTTAGGCAACTTCTTTTTCACGGGTTGTTTGGGTTGATCTTAAATGGCAATTGCATTACCAGTAAGACCAGTTTCCTTTATTCCTGCCAATCAGCATGCTACAAACTCTGTTACCTGCCAGAGAACACAAGGTTCCTGCCTGGGGCTTTTGTTTCAGCAGCTTTTAAAGCCCCAAGTCCCATGTAAACTTGATGCCATGGCCAGATCCCCAGCTGGGCTGTCTACCACACCTCACAGCAGCCTTGTACAGCAATTCAAAGAAAAGCCTGTTTGGCCTCAGCTCAGGGCTGCAGAGCAGGATGCTCTTTGTCCTGGGTCAATCTGAGCACTTCACTAAGGGGCCACTGTCCAAAATGTACCTTTGTGTGTTTAGCCTTTCCAGGTGCCATGTCTCCACCAGAAAGCACTGCTTTTCTATGGCATTCTGAGGATCTTGCCTTTTATTCCTTCCTCCATTATTTTAAGCAGCACTTGTTCAACTGTTCTTGTCGGGCATTTCTAGTTGTAACCCAAAAAACCATGTCTCATTGCTTGGGTTCTGTAGCTGGGGGATTGAAGCACCCTTGTTCCATGTATTTGCATTGTGTATCTTTCAGTTGCACTACATCTATGTCCATGTGCATGATGTTCAGAGAGATCAGACTGCTGATCACCTTGAACACCTTCTTATTTCCCCTTTCCCTCATTTTCCTCTTAACTAAGTGATGCTTACCTGCCCTTCCCCTTTGCAGCATGTCTGAAAAACAAACCCAGACAAACAATGGTTTGCTTTGCATGCATTTTCTCTTCTTTCCTAAGAAACCACAGAGACAAACCCCACAGTCCCAGAGCAAAGCAAGAAACCCTGCAGTACAAACAGCTAAAAGTATTTCTTACAATAGTCATCTTGTTATTCACATATTTGTTCCCAGCCTCCCCATCTAATTAGACTCTGAATCCCATATTCACTTACATTGGCAGATAGCTCCATTGTGTTCATGTTTTGGGTCTGTGACTATCTGCAGAGCTACAGTATAATCCCATTTATGCTTTTGGTAGGCAAAACCAAAGAGAAAGGAATGCCCAAGTGAGGAGGAGCCTATTTGCAAAGACTGAGGATGGCCAAGGCAATTCTAATGCGATTAATGCTATGGACTCAAATATGATGCAGAGCTCAAATATGGGGCAAAGACAGAAAACCATATTCAGTCCATAGATCTGTTGGATCACCTGAGGCAGGAACTAGGCAACTACAATGCAATCCAAAGAGAAGTTACTGGATGCTAAAGGAAAGAATATCACTGGCAGAATCTGTAGATTCAAGTGGAAACATCAGTAGGATATGAGAAATACAACAGAGGCAGGAGGAGTATCCAGCAGGTTGTACAGTGACTTGGATTATCCATGTTTCAAGAGCTTCAGTGAGCTGCTGTTTCCACATGCAGACAAAGCTGAGGGGAAGAGAATCAGATCATACATGAGCTGTCTCCTGTGCTTGTGCAACATGAAGTAAGCAACCCTGCAGCAAACCTGGAGCAAATGTGGCTGTTTCTTCATGGCTCAGATAAATTAGGGGCTTGCAGAGAAGCCAAGACATGCTCAGGAGGAGCAGACTTTGGGATGCAGCCACAGAATCGCCAGTTCCGTAATCGATGCAAGGCATTTGGCATGACAGCTTCTCAGCTGGATTTGTGAGCTGGGTGTTGGCCAACCACTATAGCTCCAAGCATGTTAGTAGGGATGTGGTCATAAATCAGTAAGCTCCCGGCCCAGCAGCAGGTTCAGTACCAAGGACCACACCAACTAACATGAATGCTCAGCAAAGAATGTTGGGGGATTACCCCCGAAGCATGATATAAGCATAACAAATGAGAGAGAGAAAAATGCCTGAACAAGCCTTTAGGATAAACCTGAGTTCTCTTCTCCACAGATTTGAGCAGCTACATCTACCTTCCTCACAGCTGAATATCTGTCCCAGTATCAGGGTTGGGTTTATTGCTGCTGCATCTTCACAGATTCGAAAGTAAAACTGAATTCTATCAAACCAGATGACTTGATTTTCATTAAGGGCAAAGGGGAAGAGGGGAGGAGGAAGCTGTGAGAAAGCAGCACAAAAATTAAATGATCTGAAAAGAGATGAATTGAGAACATTTTCCTCTAACTCCTTTCCTGTTTCCCTGCCACGTGGAAGGACGATAACATCTACATCTGAGGGAGAGAAGCAAGCGTGCTTCAACAGCATGTGCAAAATCCATTTGCCATTCCGGCATGAAAGGGCCTATTGGGATGTGTGGCATTAACTGAGCTTTTATCTGATACCCTGCGAACTTCTGAAAGTCACTTTTTACCCACAGCAGGGTCAACAGCCACGAGTGGTGTGCTTGAGATTGGGCTGTGCTGCTGGCACAAAGATCGCATCCTGGCATCGTGTCTGGTACAGAAATAAACTTATAAGCTTAGGGTTTCTCTCCTGTTGCTTAATGCATTAGACAAAACAGCAGCCAAGAAAGAACCCTGATGTGCCATGGACCAACACAAGAGGAGCTAATGCCTAGAAACTAAGGAAATTCTGGCTCCCTAGTCTTGGCCTATTTGGTTTTTAAAATGCAGCATGCAAATTACCTTGATTTTTAAGAGCTGCTTCAGGGACCTGCACTGGCTCAAGGGGCTGATAAGAGACCACAAAACCTTTCCGCCCTTAGGTTAGAAGCAAACCTGCCCTGCTTTGTTAACAGCAGGATGTCACAGGGGACTGATAACCTTGTAATTGGCATGCAAGTTTTAGGCTGCACAGTACTAAACCTGTAATAGGGGGATTGTAAAGGAGGCAGCAGCATCAATTATTGATCCCAAATAGAATTAATAAAGAATGAACATTTACTACAGCTGATAAAACGTTCCATGCAGGAACTTTATCCTCAGTACAGCAGCAGAAACAAGACAATAACATGCAGGGGTTGTTTAGCATCCCCTTCATGCCAAGCAAGACATGATGCCTTGTTTCTCACAAGGCAGAAGACTATGGAGCTGCCCAGGACACACAGTTGGTTTCCATCACGCAATCAAATTTGAGCCGTGCAACTATCTGATTCAAGAGCTGGGTTTCAGTGCCATTGCCCACCCTTATAGCTCATATAGGGGGAAGCGACCTGCTGTTCTGCCCCTTTGCAAGCCAGCTGCAGATCTGCAGACAGACCTTGAAGCAGGCTGCTCTGCACCAGCAGAACTGGCCACGTTCTCTCCTCAGGTAAATAAACCCTCTGCTCAGAAGGCAGTGGTGAGGTTTAGGTGAGGGTTGAATAAGGCAGCTGAACCTGAAAGCACATGCAGGCTTGTTGTTAGTCGGGGAAGCATAACCATGTCCTATTGGAAGGGATGAGTGGCACTTGGGTTTGGTGGGGTGCTTTAGTGAGCTTTCAGGAGAAGCTGTCTTTCCCCTTGCCATAGAATTTCAACAGCAAACCTCTCCGGGTATTATTGAGTTTCAAGGCTGCACTGTGTTCAGGCACAGGATTTCTCTCTTTTGAGGTTAAGATGATATCTCATTTAGTTTGGATAGAGAATTGCTTCCCCAGGCAAAGCCTCACTGGAGACCACAGTCTCTGCTTGCTGTGGACATTTCCAATGATGATACTTTTCTTACCCCATCCTTTTGGTGTGCATGTGCTAGCACCCACCTAAATATTGTCATAAATTAACCCCCATCCAGTAAAGCTCTGATAAGCAGAAGAGACCAGATTAAGGATAAAGGACTAGACTGCATCAAGTCTGTGCAATTCTGTTGAAGTTACTCTGGTTTACACCACCTGATGGTGTAATGCAAAGATTCTCCCATTGCCTTGAGTCAGGATGTTTTATGACCTAGTTCTATTTATTTGCACCCAAACTAAACTAACCTGCATTACAAATTATGGCAAAGGGAGGGGGTATTATTCTCCTTCTTCCAGAAAACTTTGCATTCATCAATGTTAATTGTAATCGGCCGTGCGCTCCCATAAATAATCAGATATATTGCTGAGACACAGAATAAATCCACCCAAATTATGGTAATGAGTAGGGTTCTGAAAAAGTTTAATCAAAATTGTGATAGCGAATCACAATGAGCAGAAAACTGCCAGTTCTTAAAGCTCCCCTGTCTGCAGTCATCACAAAACCCCTAAACCCAGGAAACAGTGGAGGCTTCAAGGGCTGGATGTTGGAAATAAAATCAGCAAGGCACTAGTCTCCTCTATGTATCTTCAGGACTATATTTATGTTGCCATCAGCATGGTGACAGGGGTGCCATATGTCTTGCTGCTGCTTAAACAGGACCCTAGGAATGATGGATAAGCACAGGATAACAAGGCTTTGGGCATCTATACTAGACATGGTTTTATACTGCCCTCCTCCTAACAACCTTCCTATTGCACAGCAAAGAGCAGCAGTCATTACGTTGCTTGGGCTTTTCCCCCTTATCCTGTAGCTCCAAACAGCAGTTTCAATACATCACTCCTGCTAAAAGCTCTGTCTTTCAGATCAGCTCCCATTTCCTCTTACAAAGATGGGTGCTCCACAGGGTGGTCTCCCCTCTACATATCTAGGGGCAGAAACTCCCTCAGTCCTCACATCTTGGGGGATAAAACAAAAGCTACCATTGCATCCTCCTGCTGCCATTGTTGCTACACCCGTAATAGCTGGGAACTGCCCATGTAGACAACATTCCCAACCGGTTGCTGTGAAGTAGATGATGGGATTGTAATTTCATGTCTTACGTTGTCAGGGAGTAACTGTAAACTCAATTAAAAGCTGAGACCAGAAGAAAGAAAAGAAAGAAAGAAGAGGGGGACGTGTGTATACATATATATGTATGTCTGTGTGTGCCTGGGACAGAAATGATGATTGGTGTCCCTGTGCCCCACAATAGGAAGTATCTGCTTTTGATGAGAAAAGGGGGATTCAGAATGAGCTGAGGAAAACCAGCAGCATGACTGGGAAGGAATCCAGCTGACAAATTACATTGAGAACAGATCCTTCCAGGCGCAGGAGGCAGCGAGTTGCAGTTCTGATTGAATAGACTTGTTAATAAAAATACATTGAACAAAAAATGAAACGGCGAGCAAATCCTTTCAAATAAGATTTCAGTCCTGACTTAAACCCATGGCTTCGTTTCTGTGCTCCCCCTGTCCTTGCTCACTCAGCAGGACAACAGAAGAAAGTAAAAGAGGTGCAAACAGACTGAAGCCTGTCATGTGTCCCCCCCCAAGGATATAGATGGGGAGCAGAGGTGTGGAAGGACGTAAGCCACAGCAGTCTAAAACATCTTTTTCTTCCCATTGCCTTAAAGTTAGAGCTTGTTTTCCTGGAAGCAGAGGCAGCAAATCTTGGTCACTGTATTATATACCTAGCTCTGTCCCATAATAGGACAATATTGCATCTTTATAGCAGCAATGTTGGTCTCAGCCCTTTGTTTCTTCTGCTCATTTTCTGCTACATCAGCACCCTAGAGGTCCACGCCAGGTCCCTACTATCTTGTATAATGGGTAGAGAGCTCTGTTAGCCAAGAGCACGAGCTCCATCAACTCGTGTTGGGGCAGCAAGAGAGCTCTCTTTATGGTGACACTTCCTGAGTAACTTGCTGGGGACTCTATAAAGCACCAGCCTAGCTTTGCTTCCTTCACATTACTTCTTGGACCACTGTTTTCCTACCTTCTTTGGCGCAGAGACATGGTGAGCACCACTGGAGGGCCCACGTGTTGTTTGAAGGAGTCTATCCTATATTTGCCACCCCCTGGAGTTAAAATATAATGAGATTTATAAATAATAAATAAATCAGCAATTCTTTTTCATGTCTTTAAAAAGGCTGTTCTCTAAGGCTATAGAGCCTTTAGAATTTCTAATGGAAGTACAAGGGGGGAGCTAGAGAGTGTTTCTTCTTCATTTTCAAGCTACGCACATGATTTGTGGAGGTGAAGCTATAAGAAAAGAAAAATCAAGGAAATGAAATGTGATGAAATCAACTCTTTCAGTCCAGTACAGAGGAAAGAAAGAAGGAGAAAAGTGGACTAAGTTTTGCATGGAACCTCTTAAGAGAAACATTTACATCCCCTAGACAAACAGATCAAGCTTTTTTAATGCATCTATAGCATGGCAAATCTGAGCAACTCCTTTACATGCAACAGGGTGTTGAAAACATGAGCTCAGTGTCTGACAGATTGATAAAGAGGGAGAGTAAAGAAACTGAGAGGTACGTATTAGCTTGGGTCGTGTGAGTCTTTCTGTGTTGGGGAAACAGGACAGACTGCCTTTAGGGTCATTCAGTTCAATGTTCAGGGGGTAGGGTAATAATACAAATCCCACCCTATCTGAAGGACTGATATACTAGCAAATAGACTGATACTCAAGCAAAATATCATGGATGAAACTAGTGCATCTGAGTTGAGGAACAGCAAAAGAAAAGCCAATATCACACCCCCAGGTTCCGTCTGAGCAAAGCCTGCTCTGCCTTCTTCCTTCCTAATGAGGCATTTTACAATGCTGATGGGAAAACTCCCTGGTGGAATAGAAGCACCAAGGTGGGAGCTGGGGATACACTAAAATTTATATACAGCAAGATGAAGGCAGGCACACAGGAAGGGAAGCAAAGGTGCAGAAATGAAAGGGAATCAGGTTGACTTGCTCTACCGCACAGACCTCGACATTTGCTGTGTCTGTTTACATCCATCACCCCTTTGTCCCCCCTAGAGAAGCCAGACCAATACAGACCCATGTTTTTTATTTACTAGAACCTTCTATTCGGTTGCCCCTGGTCCAGCAGAGCTTTTTTTGCCTTTGTTTTCCCAAGCACCAGAACAACACTGCTAATCCTACACAATAATATTAATGTAATCAATATGATTATGCCCATGAGAGAACGTCAGCCACTGTAAAACAACACAGCCAAAGGGATCCAGTAAGAGAACAAAAACAAGGACAGGAGATTATTTTTGGATTCGGTTTGTTCCTCTGTCATTTCTTATGCATTTTTTCTTAGCACTATGTAAAATAGGAACAGATAGAGCAGAATTCTTGGGCTCTGCTAAAGAAAGCCAGCCTTTTGTTAAGGCTAAATACCAGAAGCTCTAGCTTAAGTATTTGTTCTTCAGGCAATAGGAAAAACATACCCAAAGCTATGACTTCCTCGGTGAACCCCAGGTAAGTGCTGCCCAAGCTGCCTGTCAGTCAGTGTTTGGCTGTGTAATTCTCTGTATAGTACCACTCTGACAGGGGAGATAGTCAAACTGAGCCTATTGCTGCTTGGCTGCACTGTGCAGGCAGAGCAGAATCTGAGTATTGCTGTCCCAAGACAGCCTTTCTATGTGGACTGTGAATGATCAGCACAGAGCAGAGGCCTCACTTATAGACGACAAGCACTAGTATTTCTTTACACTTGAAAGGGCTTGGAACAAACACAGAACAAGCAGAGCATCTGCGGTCTTGACAGCACTGCCCCACAGAACTCCAAGTGATTTTCTCGTGCTCCCACAGCCATACCTGGATAAGAACTTGGATGCTGCACTCCCACTCTGAGACTGCATTTGTGGGATGAGTCATTTCCTGCCAATTTAGGACAACCTGGGGTTTGCTTTTGAAGGCATGGAGTTTTCTTCCTTGAGTAGTGCAGAATGCAGGAGCTGGCAGGGGGGCTTGGCCGCACGTACAGCTGTGTCTGCACTTCGTGTTGCTAGGCGGGTTCTTACAGCATGATCCTCACTCTGATAATAGCTACCAGCCACCCTGCACACAGTCACATTGCTCAGAAAACTTCTGTTTAAGTTCCCCTTTTGGGGGTCAGCATGTCCCAGTCGGCACAACCAGTCCCTTCAGTCTTTGCCTTCGCTTCATCTCTTTAAATCTCCCAGTGCTCCTTCTTCTAAAAGCTCTGAGATGGTCCCCAGAGGCCGTACAAGAAATTGAATGAAGATTAAAATGCTGATCCAGAGCTGCTAATACCCCTCAGGAATTACACTAACATCCACTTGGAACGAGTCCCATCTGGATAACAGCAAGAAGTGCTCAGGAACAAGCCCTGAAGGTTAGTCAACATAAGAGCTTTCTTTAGAGCTCATGTCCTCTTTGACTTTCACCCCTTTTCCCTGGTATAGCCTTGAGACCAGACGCAGTAAAGCTCTGACAGGGATCACAGACCTTTAGCCAGGTAAAAGCTGCCCCTGGTCTCAGGGCTGTATGAGCCATGGAGTAAGAAATGCCTGGATGCACTTCCAAGATGCCAACACAGGATGTGCAAGTGTCTCATGCACGACTGGTCAAGTCCCCTTGCCTCACTGAGAGGAGGAAGGGTTACAGCACTGCTAGGAAATCAGTGCCATTTAAGAAGGGCTGGACTCACACTGCTCAGAAACAGGGGGAGCCACTCAGGTGAGCAGGAGAATTTGGGTTGCCCCTTAAATAGTATTGTAAGCATAAAGAGCAAGGTTCAGCCCTGCCCGTGGAGATACCTCTGGCACAGCATCCTCACCCAGTGACTGTAAAACAGCAGGGAGAAATGGAGACTTCATCAGTGTGGTTCAGCTCCTCCTGAGATGAGCTCTTTGACTGACTCACCCCCAGTTTCGCTTTGGACAATGTTTGGTGCTCTACTCCCTGCTTCTGTTGTGCTTCTGCCCTCTTTCCTATCTGCAGGCAGGTCACTATTTGCTTCACCAGTTCATCACATTCTCTTTTAATGCCTTTGTTTTTATCATGGATTTTTATGTGTGCGTGCACTTGTTAAATCGGGGCAGGAATGTGTTTGAACGTCTAGCCAGATTAGCCTGGGTTTTATTTCTTCTTGCTGAGACGTGCACGCCAGCCCTGGCTGACATTATATTAGTTGTTCCTGTTCCATTATCCATTTACAAGGAAGTGGGGGTGCGTGAAATGAAGAAAGCCTCGTATGCCTTGCAAACACGTTTCATCTCCCCTTTGATTCCTCCCCAGCCTGTTCCAGAATCAACAGCCCCTTTGAGCTAGTAACCCTGATGTTTCTTGCCTCTCCCTGTTATCATCCCTGTCTAGGACGTTACTGATTTCCTGCTCTATCCTCCACCCCAGGCCCTCCTAATTTCTCCTTTCCTCCCTGGCCTGCCAAGGTCACCCCCTCAGCACCCACATTGTGGGCAAAGAGCTTTTTGTCTCATATCCTTCTCTTCCCTGTATACCCAGCCCTTGGCATCAGCCCAACAATCTGCAGTCATGGGGTTCAGGTCTCCATCACCCCACTAAATTCCTGCTAATCCCAATGCCCACAGGTGAGATGTGCCACTCTGGCTCTGATAGCCTGTGTTCTCATCCACAACCAGCTATCTCCAAACTCTTAGTCTATACAGTAATACTGCAGTTTATAGGGTCAGGATGGGGTGAATCTGGGATGCAGCAGAGAGACCTATGGCAGTGGCCTGATTGCACCTTCCTTCTTTTGGGAGTAATAAAAGTAGCAGGTACCAGGTGCCTCTTGCTGCCTTTCTGTGCTGGCAGGTTATTTATATGCAAATTTCTTGCCTGTGTTTGCTGCTTATACACAAGATAACAAAACCTTCCATGGAGATGGAGATGGGGATGGGGGAGAGGCATGCAAGAGCCTTTTGATCCAGCCAGGAGAGTTAATACAGTATTATTCACAACCAATTAAGACTTTTTCAGACAGGAAGGGATAACTGTATACTGAGACACAGTTTGCTAAAGTGAGATTGCAGCTGGGGCTTGGGGAAAGCAGAGGAGAAAAGCCCCTAGAAAAGTATTCAGTTACAATTAGACCATATGAGGATCAAAGAAACACCTTCTCTGTGACATCTGTCTTTATTTGCTGTGATGCTATGTGTATCCCCAGTGTCTGGACCCTGCTTGAGTTAGAGCGTTATGTAGCCAAGTGCATTGCCAGTCAAGTTACCTGGAGCCCTCTCACAGCCATGTCCTCCCTCTGTGCCTTTGCAAAATAAGCTTTGATTAACTGAAATGCAGACGCTTTAGCATCCTTAGATAACAAGTATTAGTATGGCTATGAGAACAGTAGAATCACGGATCTGAAGAGGCCACATTTACCAATGAAAACCCACTTTCTACCCAGAATAGGCTGCAATTTCTCTATGAGCAAAATTGTATCATATTTAGAGCCCATAATATTGAGTTAAATCCAGAGAGGTCCTGGGTCCTTAAAAAAACCCTCTTAGATACCCATTACTGCTGAGAGCAGCATCTGCATACCCTGCTCTCAAACTAGCATTAGCATTAAGTGTTGAACGCTACAGGTTTTGTTGCCTGGGTTTTTTTTCTGGGAAGGCAGGAACAGAGAAGATGGAATTTCCTGGGAGCGATGATTTATCTCTTCCGGTAGAAAATGAGCAGTTCATGACTAATGCCATCAGCTCCCTGGAAATCAGGGCTGCTTTCCAAGGGTGCAAAACCAAGAGCTTGTATCCCTCCGCTCTCAGGCCAGTGCACATCCTGCAGGCACCATAGCTCCATACTGGAGTGAACCACTTGGCCTCACCACTATCTCTCAGGCTTTACCTGTTGCCTTCACCAGTTAGGCAGATGCTACCTCCGGATCTCACCTGGACACAGGGATGAGCGGGGCAGTGAATACAAGGACTTGTGTGCTTGCTGCTCTGTGTAAGCAAGGAAAAGCAGCCAGGCAGAGGCTTTGCTGCTGGCTCCTGCCTCCCTCCAACCCTCAAGGGGCCATTCCTGGTTTTCCACCCCTCCTAAGAGGAGATGCTGATGGGTCAGGCACATCAGGCGCTGTGTAAGCCTGCCAATCCCTCCCTCTGCTTTCCCAAAGAGGAGGACTAGAGGCACTGCCTGTCACAGTGGATGTACCTCACCATGACAGACCCTGTCAGCTCTCGCTTCTCCTCTCTTGACAACATCAGGAAGAGGCTTCATAGAGCCTCAGGCACTTCAACCTGTCTTCCTTTCCAGTGCCTGCCACTGCTGTCTAAGCAGGGAATGGTAGAAGGAAAGAAAGAGGATGAGAAAAACTACTCCAAGAGGAAGGGAAAGACCAGCAGAAGAGCTCAGTGCAATAGAGCAGCACCGTTGATCAGCACATAGAAGCCAAGACTAAGCTCAGAAGCACAGTTTTCCCTCTGACCAGCTCCAGAACATCAAGCCTATACTAACAAGCCAGACAGGCAGCCCTGCTCCTTCCTCCACTGCATCCTCCTGCCAGCCTCATTTCCTGCTCTGCTCAGCAAACAGAATGGGACCTCAGCAGTGCTTAAATAAACTCTAGGCCTGATTTGACTGCAGCTTATGCCAGGCGAGGTCAGCAGCCCTACCACAAAAGCTGTGTTGGCGTTACCTCCACCTCCATCCTGCTCATCCAAGCACCTGCTCCTGTTTGGGCTCCATACTCCTATGGCCAGCCACACCGCTGCTCGGCTCTGCCAGTTGGCCAAATCCCTGCCTTGGGGCTTTGGAACTAAGACATTGGTTGTAATTTTCTGTTTGCTGGTGAAGCACTGGCAGGGGCTGAGCACTGAATCTGCTGCTTCCAAAGAGGATGTGATGATGGCTATGGGATCCACCCATCCTCAGGAAACCCTGTTTTCAATTGCAGTTTTAATTACGGATTAAATCAGGAGTGTTGGTGTGAAGTTAAGTCCCCCAGCCAGGCTGACACAGGCAGCTGTTTTGGTTTACTCATTTCCTGTCCTCCCTTTACCTCTTGGCTGCTGAGTTATTGATGTGTCTTCCAAAGACATAGTGCTGCCAAGCCCTAAGACGCTTATTATATCATTTGTTTGGCATTTTTGAGCTTTCTCATGGTCCAAAGAAGCAACCTGCAAACATGCACAAAGCCAAATCCCTGTTCCCCTTCACAGCTCCAGAAAAACATCCTTGCAAAGAAACCAGTGAAGCAGCAGCTTTACCTGGGGGCTGCATCTCTAGCCCATCGTGATAAACTACCCTTGCTCCTTGCCTCATTTCTGCCTGTGTTCATTCTTTATCTCTGGGCATGTTTAATTTAAGCTGTCTGAGAAGACCACCTTCCTTCTGAGCACTTATTCCTCTCTGATCACCATAGGGATTGAACTACCCCTAAAGCTCCTAAACAAAACCACTATACAAGCGAGATACTTAACTCACTACAGTAATCCCGTTATAACAACATCACCAACTCCAACAGCACTGAGATCTAACTTGGCCTGAAACCTCTGTATTCAGGTATTCCCTACCTCTCTTCTCTTTTAAACCCTTGCCTCATCAAAGCTAGGAGTGTACTTTGGGGACTACTCCAGATTTCAAGCCTGCTTTAGCACTTTAACTCCTTGTGACAAAGGACACATGAATAACTAAGGAAGCTCTCATTTCCCACACATCTCTAAGTGGAGGAGAAGAGAATCTGGGTCCTGAGACCATCCTTCATGATTCAGATCACCTCACCGTCTCCAGCCCATGCTTTCTGGTGAGAGAAGAGCTTTAGCCTCACAGACAGTGTCCCAGGGACACAAACAGGGATTTCACATAGCTACCTCTATCTGTTTTCTATGGAGTGATACTGAAACAGAGAGCTTATGGCAGAACGGATGGTTTGTGGGGCAGAGGAGCCTCCTCTCCAGCCTCTGGTGCGAGTCAGACCTTCCCACCTTTGACACATGCAAGGAGAATGGATAAAGCCCTCTCCCCGGACTCACTCAGCAGATGCCAAGTGGACTGCAGCAGGGCATAAGCAGGCAGAGGGAGCAGCAAATGAGTCTGACTAGCTCCATTTGCTATCCTGGCGAGTGACTTCCCCTGCAGAGATAGAGGCTGTGATCTCTGGAGGAAACTGTCAAATACTACTAGGAGCTGCACAGGGATTTATGCTGGCAGGGGCACAATATTTCACTTCGATGACTCTTGCTTTCTTAATATTTTAATCATACTGTTAACCTCCAGACTTGAGAGACACAGGCGGCTGCCACCCTTCCCACTGTGAAGCCAAGCCCTGCAGCACACACCACGCTGACAGCGCTCCGCGCAGCACACGCAGCTCGCGTTATCCCGGCTCATGCATCACAGCGCGCATCACGCCAGAGACCAACTGGGTCCCATTTGTCTTCCACCAAATTCAGTGGTGCTCATGCCTCAGAAGAGGAACACCGAGGAAATAGGAAAGAAAGACAAGGTCAAGGCAGCCAGGGCTGCAGAACTCACTTCTGCATTCCTTAATAACTTAAATGCCACGACACACTTGCTTTCCAGCCCGTCCCATGCTGCATTCTTATGAATGAATGGTGAGAAAGGCAAGAACCCCTGAGTGTTCAATCCCACATAGGATTGTTTTTGCCTAACAAATTCCCTGCTATTTCAGTGACTTAGGAAATGTATGTCCTTGATCTGTTTTGCTTTCTTCCCTCAGGTTACTTTAGCTTGGGAGATTTTGGGTTTGTTTTAACTCTATTATCCTAGAGTACTCATATCCTAGGGAAACGCTTCCAAGACTTGCGCATACAGAGATTTTCACAATGCTTGTGGACACATTTGTTATGGGACTGCATGCTTGCAGTATCTGATAAGGCAGATGATTTCTTCTAATCCAGGGTCCTGTGTCATATTAAACTGAAAATCTACACTGATCATATCCAGGTGGTGTGTTCAGCTGATGCTCATTCTGTATGCAAGAGTAACCAGGCTAACTCAAGAGATGTACAATGGATATGAAAGAGGAGCCCGTTCTACAGAAAAGTACTAAATGCTTTCTTAACCCTGTAATTCAGAGAAGAACGCTGTAATGAGTTTTCCAAATCTAAATAATAGTCTTTTCTCAGAGGAAGAAGCAAGCAAATGCAAGCCCCAAACAGGGGGTATTACAGAGCAAGTCGGAAGGCAATAACAAGACATCCCAGGCTGCTCCTCAGCCTGTCAACTGGGTTATGCCCCATATTCTGCATGACAGGCGATTGCAGGCAGGTGTCTGGCCGATCACAGGAGACAGGGTGATAAATCCTTCCTGCCACTGACTGCACTCCTGCTCTTCGCCACTGTATTTTGACAGGGAGAGAACTGAACAGTGTCACTAACAGACAGAGAAGGAATTATAAGGTTCATTTAGAAGGCAGTAAAGAGGGAATTTTCAATTTCCTTTTAAAATCACAACATAATAATTCTTTCAGTGTTTCAACAGGGGAGCAGGAGCCAATGGGACCTCAAAGCATTTCAGTACTGGGATGGGTCCCTATGCTGTAGTTGAGAGCTCAGCTTGGAGACCACAGTGGGCAGAGGAATTCAGGCAAACAGAAGGGTTGGTGCACATTTTTAACACCTGCAAAGCTAAAACTATGGCCTCTTTATACTGAAGCATATTACAAATGGGTAAGGAAAAGACCCTTTTCCTTAAGGAGTATAAGGAACAGGACATTGTACTATCACTGGGAAACAAAGCCCTGAAGACACAAGATGACATGACCAAGGCCTTGTTGACAACCTGTGGCAGTACAAAGACTGGATTCCAGGTTGGGCTCAGTTTTAGTGTGAATGTAAAATCAGGCTTCTGTGCTGTGTGTATAAGCATATGTATCGTATAAAAGTCTAGTGTGTGTACGTGCTCACTCATCAGTGGACTGTAGGGAGGGTACATGTGACAGCATTAAAGTCCAAGTTCTGCCATTAATTCCTGTTGGTTCCTTGCATGAAACGACTGTGATTTCAGGAGCATTCCTAGAAACCTGGAGCAGGTATTAAGCACATATGCAAGCATTGATTCATGTCTTTAAGTCAGTATAGATTGGTTTGCATGAGCGAGGACAAGGTCCTGGAGAGGAAATGAATACATCCGCATGCCAGAATTATGGAGTCACCAATGGAACAGGCACATAAGGAAAGTATACCTTTGCAGCGTGCTAAGCAAAGTAATCACAGGCTTTCTCGGTTAACTGTTTTCCTATTCTTCTTTCTATCACCATGTAAATAGCTACAAACTGGCCTCAGCTGGATGTACAGGGAGCTGATTGATGCAATCAACTTATATGTAATTAGTGACCAAAGCAATAAAGGCAGTCTCCTAATGTTTCGTCGGGATCTGATAATGATGCATACATAATAGAGACATACACATAGCACTTTCACACACATATATTCACAGTTATGCCCATGGTTACATGAATAAGAGCCATGAATAGTCCTGAAGGCTCTAGTTTGCTGTTGTGTTACAGGTTTTGGGGGTATGCCAAATGCTGATTGCTCCTACAATGCAACAGTTCCTGTTTGGATCAGAAAGGACACACAAAAAATGTATTAACTGTTACTTAAATTCATTGTGCAATTTCTACTGTTTTCATTTATTCTATTTTATATCAGCATATTTTTCCATGATACGGACAAGATATTCATTTGCTAAAGCTAAGTGTGATGCCACAGAAATCAATAGCATAATGATAAAGTTTCTGTAGCTTGGGATCTGATTCCCAATCTTTTATCTGAATTACAGTATTGATTGGTGGAAAAAAATGAATTACACATAATACAAGACAATTAAATGGTATGCAATTAGCAGTAAGCCTCAAGATGACTGAAAGACCAAGGAATAGACCTCAGTAATCAGGTTTTGTTCCTACTTTAAGGGATATAAACCCTTAATCTCAGCACTCAGGCCAGCCTCTAATTGGTGTATGTTAGGAACACACTTTCCCTATGAGCAAACGGTCCTAATTACCCACTGGTGACTTCCCCTCCAGCATCTGGAGCAATTTATTGTGGGAGGTAGATACTGCTCTGGTATACCAATGGTTTGATCTTCTAAGGCTATTTGTCTGGGAAAATAGCCAGGCTTGAATACCAATTATCTCATTAGAAATCTGGACTAACTCCATTGACTTTATTGTGAATGGTTAAATTTGGAATAACTTTCATACACTAGGTTCATCCAGTCTAAAATGCAAATTGAGGACAATATATTTCAGTCTAAACTAGAAGGACCTCTAATACCAGACCACTGGGAATAGAACGAGAGAACAGGGAGTGCAATGAATGCTGTTCTGAGGTATTGGGACAAGAACATTCCTGCCAGGAAAACAAGTCACAAATTAGTTCCATGAATCTCTGTATTTTGCTGCTATTATTAAGGATTTGTAGATGCAGAGGGGGAAATGAAAGGGCAATTTAATTTCTTACTTTGGAAATAACAGCGAGGCATTCACCAAAAGAAGAAATGGTTTTGGATACATTAAGCTTGACCTTTAGGTTATGCTATGGTAAAACACTCAGCTAATATTTGTCTTTGAAAGCACTGGAGCAAAGTTGCATATAGGCCTTTATTTCCAGTACATAAGCACTTTAAGTTTGATAGCTCCCTGTTAGCTGATCTGTGGCCATAGGCCACTCTCAGATCTTCATTTATGTCAGGTAATGCCATGCATTATTGATTTCAACTGAGGAGATGCTTATTAATAAGATTTAGTGTATTAGATTGTAAGACTACCAGAAAGACCATCTATGGCATCATAGCGATCCAGAAAGCTGGAATAACTCTTTGCATTCCTATATAATTTTCATTAGATGCTTGCCATAGTTTTCAGTGTTAACAACTTGTTTAGGACATCAGCTTGTTTAGACCTATTGCAGGTCTGAGGATCTAAGACCCATATGGAAAACTATGTGAAGACTGCAACAGCTTCTGTATTACAAGACATTAAAAATGTTAAGACTAGATTCGTTTTGGAAGAAGATGAGTAAAAGGTAACATGACAGAGGCATGTAAGGCAATAAATGGCACAAAAGGTCAGCTGGAGGCTCCTGGTTTTACTTTTCATAATACAGGAATCCAATTAGATTAAAAGGCTATTCATTAAAAACTGATAGGAGGAAACACTACACTCTTCTCACATACAGCAGTATTAGGCAGTGGAATTCATGAGTGTGAGGTATTACAGAGACTTTAGGATTGTCCCAAAAGAGGGAATGTTCACAGAGGCAGAACATACATCTTTAGTATAAAAGGTTTAAAGGGGATATAGACTCACACCTTAGGCTACACATTAAGCACAAGAGACTTGGTACAAAGCTCAGAAAAGCTGGCCCAGATACTCCCTTTCATTTCAGAGGGATTTGTTCCTATCCATGGCACCTTGTTGATGAAGGGAATGCCCTCATATAATTTCATTCCTGGCCCTAATGGGAATGATACGCTTTCTGTCCTCAGCAACTACAGCAGTAGTTTTTGGTGTTGCAAGTCCCAGAATAAAGAAGCCATCAATCTGAGTGTGATGACAGCGACAGAGGAAAAAATATCCCTAATTCCACTCTTGAATGAAAAACATTCAGCCTTACATTTAAGTGACAGAACCTTATATATCTTTCTGTCAGAAAGATGAATAATTATAATAAATTAAGGACAACTTTTTAAAGAAAACCTTTAGAAAGCACCTTCTTCAAGTTAAGTAACTGTAAGAATACCCAGGCAATAAGATAGTGCCTCATCTTGGTGACTGCTCGTCTGATATCCGTTACAGTAATGATGCAATATTGTTTTAGCATTGTCATTATTTATTAGCACACCAAAAAAATGTTATCCAGATTAGGCTCCTATTATGCTGGGAATTGTGTATACACATAGTAAGATAAGTGCTGCTAAAAAGCACTTGTGATCTCAATTTAAATTAAGCACAACAGGTATAAGTAACAAACAAATGCAGACCGTGAGAGAAAATGGCTAAAAGCTCTAAAGTGCCCAGAGGCTCTTCATGTTTGCTGTTCTTTTTTAAGAATCATAGTAAATGAATTGTTGGGGGAAAAGTGTCTTAGGCACGGGGCTTGAAGCGGATACATCACTGAAAAACAAAGTCTGAGATTCATAATCATAAACATTTATACAGGAAATCTGATGCTCTGATTTATGCTTATCCAATCAGGGATTTAAAATATGCCGTGTAACCACAGACAAGAATCAAAGCTGCTCCAAACACACTTCCAAGACACTCAGAACTGACAAGCTTTAGACCAAGATTTATCAGTAGAAACTATTTCGGCATAGCGTGTTGCCAATAAACATGTTTCAGAAAGTTGCAATCACAGAGTATTCACAGAAAGCAGAGTGGATCAAACTGCCACCAAAATTCACTCCGAATCAAATGAATGAGGACTTGAATGGAACTGTTTCCCGTTTGAAAATGTCATTCTTCCAAAATCAAAATATGTTGTGAAACTGTGTTAATTTTGGCCAGGAGGTGTAAAAGAATATCGACAATGATGACATGTCTCGATTCGGAGTTTTAGAATAATAGTCTCGGTTGTTTCTTTGCGAGATGATTGAAATTCCACTTTTTCACCTGATAAAACACAAATATCAGCACCAAAGCAAAACGATTCCATTCTGAAAGCTGGCCAAGCTCCACCTAAAACCAGGGTTTGGTTAGGTTTTTTTCATCCATTCCTGTTACATCACTGCTTATAAAAACCTGCTCATGTCTGAGCTAAATGTATTCATGAACCCATCTGTTAGGTCCTTTTATAGCTTGAACAAGACGACATGGGCTGAGACCTACAAAAAGTCATCCTCAGAACAAACAGTACCTCTCTAGAGCTGGCTGCAGGAGGGAATCCGTCCTCCAATGGGTTTTCAAGCTGAATTTGCTTAGAAATGTTGAAGATTTTGAAATACATCTCCCTTTCTCCACTCCATTTTGAAATGCTGAAACAAAACTCAAGCTGTTCTTTGCCCTTCTGGGTTGCGTGTTCGCCTTTACTTGTGCTGGACTGTTCCTGTTCAGAGCCTTATACCCACTCATTCAAGATATGCACTACCAATATCTTATCTTTTCTCTGGCTGCATAGCACATGTGGCTGAAGTGCTTTGGTGCCTTTCAGTAAAATGAAGAGGAACTAATTTGGTTCAATCTCTAGAAGTAAGTAGCTTTGGCTGGGAAATCCCATTCTCCCACCTTCTTTTTCAATCCCATTTCTGAGCTGCTCCCTCCATTCCTCCCGGCTATTTCCTGCCATTGCACATACTCTGCAGATGCACAATCCTCTAGAGACTAGGGAGGAAGGATTTGACAAAGGTCTCTCAGACAAGGCACTCTAAAAGTGACAAAAACTTAAAACCCTGCTGAGCTAAATGCAACGTGAAAAGGGCAAAGCTAAAGTCAGCTCAGCAGAACCAGTCCCTCCCTTTGCTCAGAAGACACTGGCTCAGCAGAGACCAGGGCTGGCCTGCTGTTACCTTTCAGGTTTGAACAAGAGGACTTTTAATGTAGGACTCAGGTGGGAGAAGGAAAAGGTCTGTGCCTGATGACATTTCTTATGTCTGATCCCATCTGTGGCCACCAAAGGTGCACCTGGCATCTTTGATGGTGTCTGGAAGGTGTCATGCTGCCAGCAAACATTCTTAAGTGGCTGAGCCATAGCATGAGCTCAGAAGGGAAAACCTGTTATGCTTAGCCCGAACGTTTGAATTAAAAGGAAGAGATGAAGGTGTTAAGAGCAGATGTCTCCCATACTGTATGTCCCTCTGTTTATTACACAAGCAATCCACTGCTTCAACCCATGCAGAAATAACAAAGGTACGTAGTCAAAAAGAGAAGTCTCAAAGGGAGACAAAAGCTCCAGAGATTGACTGGGAGGTCTCTGAAGATGTGGCTTCAATATTAGCACATTGGGATCACATCAAAACCAACAGGGGATTGACCAACAGATTTGGGCTGAGGGTTGATAGAAACAAGGGCATCCATGGAAGGCCGGGCTGCATGTTTCAGCTTCTCCACTCCTTAAATAAGTAGGACAAGGCTCTATTGGATTAACCCTGCTTGCTAAGCTCGGCATATGGAAAAGTAGTGTAGAAAGCAAACAGCTGACCTGCATTCACACCAAAGCCTTTGTCACTGCTCTCCTGTGGGGGTAAGGTGTTTCCTCCCCTTCTCCCTCTATTCTACACCTCACAGTGCACACTGAGATTTGGAGAGCAACAAAACAAAACTATTTCGCTAAATATCTCACAAGTAAAGCAAAACTTTGGCATTCATCAAGCGAGGCATCCACTGAGGGGTTTGTGAGCATGTAAGCCCGTGAGTGGGAATTCTTGGACTCACTGAGGGATTGGGATGATTGGCAGCAGCCACTTGAAGGCTGCAAGCCAAGCACAGTAGAGACACTGCTGAAAAGAGGGACATTTGGCACTACACCACCTAAGGAAACAAAGATGACAAAGGTGTGGATTCAACTCACATAGCCCTGGGAAAGTCCTGCTCATTTCCTCACAAAATAGGCTCTAAATACTGTGAAACACCCAATTCCCAATTTAATTCTGAAAGCCATTCAAGAGAGGGAGAACAGCAGAGGAGCATCTGTGCTGGTAAGGTATACTGGGACCCAGGTACTGAACATCATTTTGGTGCAAATTAAACTCTTTCCCCTTCCTCATTCTTGCAGCTGACAAGAATCTTCAGACAACTACAGGGAAGGAAACAGAAGCATTTGGCAACACCTCAGTGGCTGCTTTCTCCCAGACAGCTGCTTGAGCAAGGTTTTTATCTGCCCAGAGGTTACAGTTGACTGGTTGCGCTAATATCATCAACAAATAACATGAGACAACCATCCATTTATCCCACTCCTGGTCTCTAATGGTGGTCACTGGCAGATGTCTGGGAAAGAGTGTAACAACAAGACAAAGGCTGTACTGCTGTCCCAGCTTTCCAAGCTCCAGGCATGTGACTGTAGGATGAGGTATCTCAAGGTGTTCTCTGATTTCTCACTGTAGCGTGCAGTCCGAGCATGCAGCACTCACCACCATGGGGTGGCAGGGATACAGGCTCCTTTTATTCCCTATGCACAGATCTTCAAGGCAAATAAACTGCAGCGTGGGCCAGAGAAGAGATGTAAAAGAACAGCAGCTTGGATGCCAAGGGGCTGAGGATGCATGGCTGCATACTCACAGCAGGGAAGGCTAGCTGCAGCTCTAGGGACTGCTCTCATACATCAGGATTTCAAATTACATTCTAGTGGCTCCTTCAGATCAGAATACTATTCCCTGCTTTGGTGACAGCAGAGGGACCATGAGGATCTATTGCTAACAAATGATTTTGTATCAGCTATGTCTTGAAAAACTCTCAAAGCAAAAGAAAGAAGAACTCACATCTTATTACTGGATTTCTAGAGAGTTTCATGGGCCTTGACAAACAAAATGCTAGGAGGGCACTTTAACTTGCTACTTCTCTGCTTGAGCTCATTAATTAAGGGCTTATATGAAAGAATCCCATAGTTCTCTCCAGGGGTGGCCAGGCTGCTCAGAGAGATGCTGCTGCTGTTCTTTCTGTTCTTTCAGGGCTGTTACTGCAACACACACATGAACTCTGAACTAACAAGAGAGATGGGAGTAGCAGCAATAGGACAGCAGAGCACTTGCATCCACAATAAGATGTCTCACCTGAGAACATGATTTTTCCCCATTTGCTTTCCCCTGCTCCAGATTCCTTGCATGCAGGCTCAGAACACTGCCCATTCGATTCACGCTAAAAGGACCAAGCAAGGAAGCATGATGTGTGTGTGTGTGTGTATATATATGTATATATATATTTAAAAGAGTAAAAAAATCACAAATCATGCACAGGTAGTAACTAGGATCAAAATGCTAAATAATTGACAACAGGCATAGCTATATGTAAGGGGAAATGAGTATACATAAGGTTTCCATGAACATATTTAGGTTGAGAATTGGAAGGTTTCTATCCAGCAGAGTGATGAAGCTTTGAAAGAGGGAGGGAAGCAGGGAGGGCAACAACCAACCTGCACAACCTGGCTCCTTTCAAGGTAGAGTCTGAACAAGACACCACCATTATATCTTCACAAGGAGCCCAGAAAATAAGAACTGCAGGGAGGACTAAAAGGAAGACAGAAAAATGACCTTTAAAAGATCATTTCAGATGAAAGAGCATCATCTTCCATATCATATTACACTTAAGATTATATACTAAGGTACAAAAATGTCCCTAAATATCAGGCTGGGGCATTTACAGTCCTGGTTTAGAGATATATAGATCCCAAGAGCAAGACAAATCTTCATCTGTCAGTGCTCCAAGCAGAGGGAAAGTCTAGACACTCCTGGAGTTTCAGTTTTGCTCTGTTTTTTCCCTCCTAAGCCTCTGAGTCAATGCCACAGAAATCAGACCTGGAAAGAGAACTTTCTGATGAAACTTTGGGATAACCACTGATCTTTCCCTTCCTTTCTGCAGTGGGGGGGACAGCAAAAGGTACCTCCAAAATCCTATGGCTCATTTCAGTCCATTTGGGCCGCAGAAGCTGTCTGCAGTTAAACTGGCTGCAAACTCAGAAGCAGCCCTGTCACCCTGATGGGAATATCAGGCATGAGGGACTTTGACACTGCTGTTTTCAACCTTAACAAGCAGTTTCCAATTGTCCAGCATTTCTCATCTCTTTTCCTCTCCCCTTTAAACCTATCAGACAGATGTTGCTGGTAGGGAACTCCTTTTGGAAGAGGGGAAAAAAATCAGCTCCTTCCATTTTGTGAACCTCTGAGCTTAATTAGGCTCATCCTGCACCTGTCTTGATGACACACAGGAAATTAATGGAACCTGCAGCCATTTCAGACTTCCACGTGCCCTTTGGGAGCCTCCAATTACTTCCACTATTGGGCTATGTCAGGGATAAGAATAAAGGACTTTAATTATTGACCCTGCTGTGCTGGGGAATGGCAAGAAGATGGATATTTGGCTACATCACACGATCAGCACAGGACCCTGACAGCAGCATTTGGAAGGGAATACTGCAGAGGTTGTCAGGAGCAAATAAATTCTGAGTGTGAAGCCTCCCAGCAGCCTGCAGAAACCACAGGTCTACCTGTGCTGGTAAATGAGGCAGGGCAGCACGATGAACAGTGCTACTGATGCTCATGGGACAACTCGTGATGCATGTTTCTGAGCATCTGCACAACCCAGTCCTAAACCAGAGTATCTGAGCATCCACAGACACACCTCTCCATGTACAGCTCCCCTTTGCTTTAATCCTACATAGCTCCTCTTGGTGAACGCAAGCTATTGCATGACCTTGAGGGTGAGAGAGAAGAGAGATTATGTGCAAGAAGGAACATGGAAGCCGGTAGTTTTTTCATCAAAGGTATTTTCCTGGAGTAAAATACTTTGTACATCAACATAGAGAAAAGAACAGAGATAAAAAATAAGAGAAAGAGGCTTCTTTTGAGGGGAAATCAAGTAAAATACAGGAAAACTTTCACAACAGAAATCACTTTTGACAGCAAAAAACATTAACCCCATGTATTTACATGTTCCAAAAACGGCTGTGAGCACACCTCATCCCAGGTACATACATCCTGGTTTACAGAACAATTCCAACAAACCTATTTCGCATAGCAGCAGCAGAAAGCCAAACAAAAGAATACACCAAAGCACTCCCCTCTACCATTCATTACTATTCACTTTCCTGCTAATTCCAGCACAGAATTCCTAACTTGTGGAGCTGCCAAGGTTCTTGTACTGCTTTAGCTTGCATCAATCCATGACCACAGCTGTACATTGGGCCCTATTCTAATATGTGGCATGAAACAGGCTCTTTCCTAATGCTGCTCTTTTCAAATGAAAACTCTGAAATGCTTAGGATGGATGAGCTAAGTATGTCAAGAGGTTTTAAATAGACCCAGCATTCAAGTCATTATTTCCAGTAAATAATTCACTATTTCATGTAAAAGAGGTGACATTTATTACCTATATTTTTATGGCATACCCAATGAACTTTTATAGAAAGTGTTTGTCTTCTGATAAATCAAACCCAAAGAAGAGAGGATTTGTCATCTCTCTATTGATGCACATCTATCAAACACATTCAGTGTAGCCAAGCTAGCTATTCCCCAGCAACGGCAGCATTACATTCGGCTGCAAACCAGTGGAACTGGGTCTTTATGGACCTGCATACCTGCCACTGTCGTGTTTCACATTCCCCAGCAATGCGTCACACCCAGTTAGCATAGAAAGTGTGTGGGCTGAACACCATATGGAGTAACGCGAGCAATTGAGGGAGATACGAAACATCTATTTGGAGTTGAATTTATAGCCAGGAGTCAAGTTCTGCTGTTTGGGTTTGGGGTTTGTTGATGGTTTTTGATTGTGTGTTCTTTTCTAGGAAGGATTTTTAACTTCCATCGGGAGAAAGGTAAAGAAACCCCACATCCACCTCCCTATACTGGCTTATTTCCTTAGGTCAGCTCGTAATACTGTTCTCCACAGCTCTTGGAGTACAGGGCAGTTAAAACTAAGACCCACAGTAAGGCTGTGTAGTTATGAACTATCTACACCAGGAAGGCAGCTTCATCTTCCCTATCCAAAGCTTCCCAGACCATAACCTTTTGTCTTTAATATATTGTTACCCATCTCCAAATCTGGCCACCACCTTCTCTTAGAGCTCTCGTGATTCTCTCCCCCATCATATTGAGGGGTAAGTGAGTGAGCAGCTGTGTGGGGCTGAACCACAACATGTTTTTAAGACACACAAAAACAACAAAGCCTGACATTATATGTAGGTGTATATGATGTATGAAGGACAACTTCACTCATATGAATAATAGCTCTTTAGGTAATTAGTATCAGATATTTTTAAACAGATGGGTCCCTCTGGCTGAGGGCAACGATAAGATGAAATCAATCCTGAACAACTCTTATAATCGTTTCAGAGATCTTTGTCTCTGCGGACAAAAACCTGCTGTCTTCCTGTGAATGTTATAATGATGAGAACATTAATATTAGATAATTACGACTTTGAAAGATTAAATGAAAAAGGTGATGATGAGGAAAAAGGCATCTTGTTAACTAAAACTCCTGCCCATGTAGGCTGTGAACACTCATCTGTTGACAGATTCAGGCTGAATTAAGAAAAGCAAGAGGGAGGGAGAGATTGTTTCTGTCTCTGTCCAAAGTGGCAGAGGTGCAAGTGTGAGGCAGGGACTCCCAGGGAAACAGTTATTCACACAGAAAAAGGCTCTTCATTGATCTATGGCAGAAATGCTTAGCCCCTGTTTAGAATGCTTTTCATCACCAGAGCTTTTCATCTTTTTAGTGCATGTTCAGCACGATTATGTTCATAGCAAAAAACACAAAGCACTTTAAGAATCTCTCTTTGAAGGATCTCAGGATGTCAGGGAGAACATCTGCCTAACCTGTGATATGGATAACTTGTCTCATCTAGCATCAGAGAGATGCTAGACAGGGGCGCAGGCGGGCAAGCCTTGAAGTTCGAGCCCAACATCTGAAGTCAAGATCAAGACTGAGCATCTGAAACTACAAACAAGAATCAAGGTAGTCACCGAAGACGTGGGGATGAAGAAAGGATCAGTGAGGGGAAGATCAGAAGATGGCAGTGGAGCAAGCTGAGAGGTAGAAAAGGAGCAGGCTATAGACATCAGATGCTCCCAGCTGTCCTCCCATAAGGTAGCTCTTGTTCCTCCATTTTCTCAAAGCTACTGCTCTCACTAGTCCATTACCTACACAACAAGGAACAGGAGCAGCTCCACACATCCCTGACACTGCCAATCTTTCCTTACAATTCCAGATTTTGCCTCTTGCTCCCGGGATATGCCCAAACTAGAGAGAAGCACAACTGAAGAGGTCGAGACCAACTTGTTCTTGCCTGTGTCATAGAATCACAGAATCCTTTGCTGAAGGGTAGCACAGGGCAGAATTTTAATTGCTTGCCCAGCCCCATTCCAGGGCATGAAAGAGGCATGTTTGATTCCTACCTCTTTTTATTTTGCTTGCTCTGAAGGAATTTTATGAATATAAAAACCTTTACCACTGTGTAATAAGCACAATCCTCTTAGAGCAAATCTGACAGGCACTGAAGGTATCTTAATGGATGTATTATTTCCAATGTTCTCTTGTGTTTGATATCTGGCAAGCAGAGGGAAATGTGATTAGAGGATGCTGGGGACACTGTATAGCTGACCTGCCTTCCTACCTCTCCTATTCAGATTATTTCCCTCCTGTTGGTGACCTTTGAATCTGGCTCTGATCTGGACCTGGACTAAAATTCATGACCCTTGGATGAGAACAGTGGAAGAGTTTGTGTGTGCTAAATTCCTTTTCTTCTCCTTTAAAAAAAAACCCAGAAAGTTCTTAAGTAAGCCCCCGTTAAATCCTTTAAGCCAGTTGCTTTTATCTATTTTTATATGGAATTTGAGGATTTATGTCTTTTTTTCCCCCCACCTCCCTGTTGGTTCCTTTTTGATTGAATTACATCAGGAGCTGAGAGTCACAATGCTCATTCTAGCTATAGTAAAACTCCTGTTAAACTCTAAAATCACAGAAAATACATTACACATCAGCAGTGATTGCAGCAGTGATACCTCTGGGTAAGGATACCTGCAACTCCTTCACCCTCATCACTGTTAAGATTATAATGCAGATTTGGCTTACAAGCTGGTGAGATGCTGCAGCTTTTCCAGCTGCAACCAGACACTAATGTCCAGCCATACCAGGCTATCGGTTAGGAGCCATGCCTTTACCTTTGCCTTGCCCTACTTGATATAGAGAGCATCATGTTTGTGGAATGACCACTTGGGAGTTCCATGGCTTGGGCAAACCTCCTCACTACTCTCCCTTGAGGAACATCAGGACAACAAATCCCCACCATTATAATTACAGTACTTAGGACAGGATGACCTAGGAGTTAAAAAGCATGGAGCAGTCAACTTCCTTATCCTCCATTACCCCTCACTAGTCCCTAGTCATGTCTAAAGATAGACCTGAGCCCCTTCTTCTCCACAGCAGGCTCATGGGATGCAGGCAGCCAGGATGCTGTGGTAAGCAAGGAGAGGGAAATTCCTGAGCTATCCCAGCTTCTGCAGTGGTTATTCAAAGTAAGTTATATGTCAGAGAAAATTTGGAAGCCACACTATGCCACACAAGAACTCCTGAACTTGGATACTTTGGAAACTTGATTGAATGCATTCTGGACTTCAAATTTCACGGCCCTGAAAAAACTCCTATTGATTGTAACAGCATAGATCAGGTCCTGACGCACATTGATTTCCATTATCCTTCTCCCTCCTTCTGTTCTGCTGCTACCGCCCATTCTCTTGGGATGCGACAATCCTATTTTAGCATACTGCTTCCTCTGCAGGGGATATCGCTTCATTAGCAGTCTCAAAAGGTGGGAGGGAAGCGAGTTAGCTCTGGGACATATGGCTGAGACAGATCTATCCCTGGTGTAAATTCCAGTAACTCAATGCATTCATGTGTTCTAGAAGCAGATCTGGATTTGACCTATTTCCACATGGGAGACATGCTTTCAAGTTCATTGCTGGGTTCTGAGCAAAGCAGAGCCCCACTATGGATATGCCATTAGCCTGGGATGAGACTGATGACCAAGGATCAGTCATATGCAGACAGAAATAGAGGGAGATGAAAGGACAGATCAAGAAACACATTCTCACCCTTATCCTCAAGATCTCGATAAGGAAGAGGCAAGACAGGTGAAATTATGATAATTTGCCTTCTCCCCTTCAGTTCTTTCCTCCATCCACCCCCCCAAAAAACACCTTTCAAAGAAAGAAAAAAATCCTCAAAGCCCCCAAAAAGCACATTTTCTCCATTAAGCCTATTGATGGTCTCAGCAGACCACAGCAAGATCAAAGCAAAAGAGACAAAATCAGCCTCTAATTAGAGAAATAACTGAGTACAAGACAAATCTCAGAAAGCAACACAAAAGCATGACATCGATGGGGATGAAGGCACAGCCAGACCACACCAGTGCGAAGCCATCAGCATTCAGGAGACTGCAGGGAGCAAACAGCTTTGCCACAACAGGGTGACAACAGACTAAGCTCAATCTAAATGCCTGTTCCAAACAACATATGCCTGCAGTGTGCATCAAGCAGAGAATGTGACAAATTCCTGTACGGCTCCCATTTGCCAAATCTAAAGAGGCTGATCCAATGTTCACCAACGTCACTGGCTCAGCCTTCCTTTATCTCAGTGTTGTAATCAGCCACTGCTTCTTAGCTCAGTCATCCAGCTTTTAGGGAAGTTTGGATACCCAAGGCGCTGGATATTCCAGCAGTATCCTCACAGCTATGGTGTCAGGAGAATCTCATTGCAAGGAACTTGTGCAACTATCTTGCTTTTATGGTCACTGGAGCGTTTGTTTAAGGCTTGGTTTTCAGAGGTGCTAAGCAACCTGTGGAGCTTAACAGGAGCTGCTATCACATTGGAAAAATCAGGACAAGAAACATACTGTCACGCCAACAGGCTGTGGGCTGTACAAGTCAGTAGGAGGATCAACAGAATAAGATCAGTTCTGTTGATCTAATGATGGGGGGGCATGGGTGTACCAACTTGATCATGACTCCTGGCTGTTGGTAAACACTTTCACGTCCCTCTCAAACTACATACATCTCACGTGCAGATGCACTTACACATGGATAAACCTGCACAAATATTCATATAAATTCAAATTAGGAAAATATTGACATGACAGGCACTAGAAGCACTGCCAAAACATAAGAGGAGAAACCTGTCTGAGGGAGATATGATTGAGTAGCCAGGTTGAACGCACACCACTTCACCTGGCATGGGAAGTGGACAGATACAGCATAAAAAGCAGGGAAAGCAGTCCTGCATCACCACTTATGCCAAGGTAATCTGAGGCAGAGTCTGGGTCTCCTCAGCCAATGCAGTCTCACTGCAGCACATCCCTGGCACCCACTCCCTGCCTCAATGAATCTGCTATGCCAAAAGCTTCTTGTATTGCCAGGATGCTTTCTGGAATGCTCTTTCTTCCACCCAACACAGGTTGTTCCCTCCCTTCCCTGAAGTATGTTTCCTTGTCAATTATATAATCCTGTCTCCTCTCATTGTCTCACACCTCTAAGCTTTCCGGACAGCAATGTATGGGAGCGAGCCAGAGTCTCTCAGCACCTTGGCAGGGCTGATGGAAACAAGGCATCGGTGCGTTCTGCATGCACTGAAAGGTCTGCAACCAGTTCGGACCAATATTAGCAAGAACTGAGTTGCAAAGCTACAGGTTGTAAGAGATGTGGGTGGAAAAGGCTGGGAAGGGTCCAGCACCTCAGAAATGAATCATGCAGAAATCTGCGCTTAGAATGGAATTTCCCTCCAGGTTATGAGGGTGCAGCTGATGGAGATAGTTGTGGTTGGGAAGGAATTTTCCCCAAGGGACCTTGGCAAGGATTGAAGTTGAGGAAGGAGAGGAAAAGAGACAAATATTTTCCTCTTGAGCACAAAGCAAGAATTCAGTGGATGTGCTCTCACCTTTATGGAGACATTCCTCTCTAACAGTCCTCAAGTCCCTGCAGACACCAGGTTTGAATGGCTGTCTCTTAGCCTTTTGAGCTCCAGGAGATCTAGCATTCAGCTCCATCTCTAACAGAGTAGCATGCAGGAGAACCCTGAGCCTTTCATCACAGTATCACAGTATGTTAGGGATTGGAAGGGACCTCAAAAGATCATCTAGTCCAATCCCCCGATGGATGTGTTTTAGCTGATTCCTCTACCAGTTCCATAACAGCATGAAAACGATTGGGTTGGGCCAGGCTGTGGGTCCATCTATGTAGCTCTTGCCTATCTCAAAAAGGGATGATAGCAAATACTGGAGAACAGAAGGTGTAAACAATTATTCTATGGATTATGGAGAGCAGGGAGCGATGGTGCCAAGAGACTTGATTTTATGCATCTCCAGGTAAAAGCCAAAGTGTAGAAGATCAAAGCTAAATACTGCTGCCTGCTGCGTGCACACTGACCTGTTGTTCTGTGCTGCTAAGTTCTTTCTGCTTACAGGAAAATGGATGTTTAAAAAAACCCTGGTTTTGATGCACCATTAAAACAAAAGGCGCTTTCTATTCCAAATGCTCACAGTAGCTGCCTCCACAGGTGACTAAGTAGACCTCTAGAAAGATATCACGTTTTGTTTGCATAAAATTATGAGGCCTCAAATAAAACTAGATATTTATGACTTCTCAGATTGCCTCTCCTCCCCAAGTTTGCTGTGAACCTCCTCCAGCTACTGATTCAACAGTGAATCATGGCCTCAGTCCCTGGGTCAGACAGGCAGTGTTTCTCACATGGCTGCCTTTATGCTCCTTCATTTCTTCCATGAAGACAAGGGACATTTCCAAGTAGCACCCCGGTGGCACAGAGATGTGAGCTGGAGGCAGAGGGACCATCCCAGCAGGGAGACATAGGCTGTCATGACAAAAGAGAGAAACCTATACTTTCATAGCAGTCATCAGTTCTTTGCATTCAACCCTCATGAACTTCTATTTAGCTGCTGTCTATGGACAACAGCTGTGTTCCTCACTACTAAACCCACTCTTGAGGCAATATATAAACATATAGACACATGTAGCTCATACCATCTATGTATGTCGCAGGGTACAGCCCAGCAGCTGGTTAGAACAGCACACAAAGACAAGGCAAAAGGCGTTAAGGCCAAGAAGTAAAGGAGAATACAACATCTATCTGAAAGCACAAACATGGCAGGACACAATTACTCACACTGGAGTTTTGCCAGCTAATATCCATGCAAAATACCCACAGGTCTGAATGGACAAAAGGTTTTGGTGACCTCTGCTTTGTATCAGTGAGGACACAGCTATCTTGCTCAAGGACAAGGTACACCAACCTAGGTGGACCGCAGGGCAGCCAGGCAGCCTGACATCTGCCCCTGCAAAATGCAAGTCAGAACAATAGAAGGACAAATGAAAGAGCAGCTCTCTGATGGAGCAAGCACAGGTGACTGTGGTGGAAAGAATCAAGGGACAGAGCACAAAAAAAAACCCATTTTTCCCTCTCCAAACACAATATTAAAATACATTTTGGGCCGAATTTTGGACTTTGGCTTGCAGCAAACCTGGGTCTTACTGAAAATCTTCCATCTGCCTCTGCTTCCTGACTTTAGCCCTATACGATGACAGCTATTTGTGTGTTCCTCCACATGTTGCCTTATAGAGCATCAGAGCATTGGAAGAGCTTTCCTTAAGTGCAACATCCCACTCAGTCAGATCAGCACTGCAGTAGAAAAGAGTATGGTGTTGCAGGGAACCTTTACAGGGCAAACAAAAGTGGAAGTGAAATGAAATGGAGGGGGGGGAAGAACCCAGAATCCAGACAGGCAGCCCACCTCCTGCCCCATGGGAAGGTTTGAGTTAGAGGATCTTGCCTTGGCTGATTGCAATTACACCATCCTCTGTCTGGCTGGAAATAAAATGAAATTGCAACAGAGTTCCAGCTTTAATTGAAATTTCCTGGGATCTGTTATTACACGGCAGTGATTGTTCTGCAGCACTAATGAGCCTTTGCTCAGATGATTATCCAAGTGTCTCTCCAGTTGCTATTTCATTATTGTATTATTAATGATCAGATAGGATTGTCACAGCTGAGATGAAACCTGACAACAGAGCACTACGGCAGATCAGAGCACACAAACATGACTGCTTTGACACCTATCCCCCTGCTATGATGGCTGTAGCATCAGTGCTGGTACATGAAACACAAAGTGCATGTCGATTTTGTTGGGAGCAAGTGGGACCTCTTATATTTCCTTTCTGGTACACGGCACTATTAGTCTGTGTGAACCCTGCCATCCAGATAACCTTTCGTGTCCTGTTTTGAAGGCTGGTACTCTCCACACTTTTCCTTCCAGGAAAGGCTTTTGTTCTTGGCATGCTCATTTTGTGATCCCCCGAGTGTCCATCTGCATTTCAGGGCATGACTTGATCACTGAAATAGCTTTAACATTTAGGAGTTGCTTATCCAAACTACATTCTGTTGCTTGGAAGCAATTCAAACCCCCCTTGCATTCAACAGATTGCCCTGTGTTGAGTCCTGCATGAAATCAGGCGGGATCCTGCAAGCTATCCACTTGGCATAAGACTGGGCCAAGACTGGAAGCTGTTAATTTTGGCAGGAGGAGATTTGCAAGATTTGGCAGTGTAGAGAAAGACCTGGCTCACTGCAGCCCTAACTGCTTTGGGAAGTAGGCTTCCCATGTCTCCAGGAATGCAGTTGTACAGAGTAATGGTGCTGAAAGGACATAGCCACGTCTATGTGCAGTTAAGTGTATCAAATCTACCACTCTTCCACCAGTGGTTCTCTGATGGATAGATAAGCAAACACATGACCCATTTCTTCCATCATGTGTAGGATCTCAACACCACAAGTCAAAAGGCCACCATTTATAGAAAAGCTGCAGCAGTGTAGATAAGTTTATAACCTCAGGTTCACAAAGAAAAAAGGTACATTTTCAGACACCTGAAAGGCTTATTTCCCTTTCTAAATAAGAGGAATAAATCCCACATTTTTGCTTCACATACAACATATACAAGATCCATACAACATACCTAACGTACATACAGCATGAAGCACACAACCACACAATGTAGCCCACCAGTAGAAAAGACCATCCAAACCTCACTGCTCATTGTCAGCTCTCAACTAACAGGAACATTTCAAGCAGGCAGAAGCATTTCTCAAACAACTCCCAGCAACACTGCATGTATCCCTCTGCTAATGCAAATCCTTGAAATACATAATCCTTCTTGCTTTTGACCAGAATCCAGGAGCTGGTTTTGGTTGGTTGGGATTTTGTTCCTCATTTCACATGTTCCTTTTGCTGCGATGATGGGCAAACCACTTTTCTATTTCAGTTGCTTCAGATGTAAAATGGGGCAAAAAGTTCAGCCTCAAAGCTGGATGGCATTTCAGTTTCCTTGTGAAACGTAGCCAGAAACAGGAAAGGAACAGTTTTAAAACAGCAGGAAATAACTGCAAAAACCCAGGGTGAGTTAAGGGAACAGTTTCAGTCAACAGAAGGATCTGTATGAGATTCAGAACTGCCAAAACCCTTATTTTTGTCACTACAATTACCCCCCCCCAATTATTATTTCTTCTTGCTGTGTTCATAGTTAAGCAAATGTATTGTTAACCCATGAATGAAAGATAATGGCTCCCTTAGGGCTTGCTGAGTGCTTCAGCCTCTGATAATTGTTTAATAGGGATTTGTTGCCTAAGATCCTGAGCGTGTGTTAGTAATTGGACAAAAAAGTTCATTTCCTTGCCATTTGGTTTTACCATTAAATAAATACTCAACCTTTGTCACCCTACAAAAAGTTTTCTGATCTTCATGGGGGAAAATATACTGCATAAGCACTTGGTGTTGTTCTTTATGGTGGTGAAAGGCAATCTACGTGTCCAGGAATCACTGTCTCAAAATGCTATTCTTGCTCTTATTTTCTCCTTCTCGCTCAGAAACACATCACACACGATTAGATCATTATGGTCTATCAATTTGTCACATTTCAGCAATTTTTTTTGCTTTAAGGATCCAAGATGAGAAATCACTAAAAAGGTCTAAAACTAGAGAAAAATCATTTTCCAAAAACAATTGCTCCATTTCGATGTCAAAACACACAATATTCTTCTCCTTTGAAAGAAGGTTAAAAAAATAAATCTCTTCACCCTTAGCAGCAATCATTCCGCCTGTGATTTTTGCACATTTGGTTGCAGATACCTTTCTCAGGAATGATAGTGAAGCTGTAATTTACATGGCAGTTGCTTTCCTTTTGAGGCTCCACCTTAAATCAACCCCCCGTTTCAGGATACAGCCATCTTGCCTATTTGTTTTATCTGCATTTGCACATACATATACACATATTGCTGTGAGAGTGGCTGAAATTAGAGAGTAGGTGAGATTCAAGAAGTTCCTTGTTGGGAAGGGGATTGGCGCAAGCAAGTGAGACCATTGCTTTCCAACTTCTCAGGCAAGCCTGGATACTGCAAGGCAGTATCTGAGCCAGCTGACTCAAAGCTAGTCTGGATATGGCTATTCAAGCATCTCCCCTGTTCAGCTGCAAAGGAGACTGGTTGTGGTGTGCGAGAGCTATGGGATTAGTTTGGGAAGAAATAAAGGTATGATGATAAGACAACATTGAATTCAATTGCTGGCCCAGACTGACTCCCAGGGAAAAAAGCAGTCCCAAGCCATGACTTCAGCTAAATGTGCTTCTGCAAGTTCTCCAGTGTTACCGGTTATTCCCTGCATCCCCAGACCATTAGCATGCCACACTTGTAAGTCAAGGCAGACAAAAAGGTCCCAGTAGCTCCCATCTGCCCCACTAGAAAGGATGAACTGATTATGTTCTACATTCAATCACAAGAAATAATCAATCTGTAATTAAGAGACTCCTCTCCCACCCCTCTGCCAGGTCTTTGCCTCTTCTACCCTTCCATCCCCCACTAAACCTTCCAGCATAAAGACAATTTAATGAAATTTCTCTGTATCAAATGACCAGTTTGTGATAATTATATTTTCTTCTGCAATGGCTGTAAAAATGATTTAAAGCAGAGAAGGCTCCAATTTATTAAGCATCAAATTTTCTGTGGTGAACTTTTAACTATGAAAAAAGCCTTGAGACTGAGGGAGCTCTCCTCCCCCACTCTGGGCTTTGCCATTGCCCTGAAATATTGATGGTCTGTAGATGAAAACTTGACTCCTTAATGAAAATAAATGAATCCTGTGGTGGGCAGAACCCAGCTGCATTTTCTACTCTTTCATCAAGCCTTATGGCGGAATGGTAAGGGAAGGGGGGAAAGAAGACATATAGAGGATAACAAACCCATGCTCAACCAGTTCAGTCCCATATTTCCCTAGCTAATATTAGCACAGGAAGGTCTAAGTGCTGGGTATCTTTCAGCTATTAGGGAAAAGCACAAAGTCAGAGGGAGTTCAGGTTCTCAGCTGTGGTGCATCTAAGCTTGGTGAGCTTATGGAGATGCTGAGAACAGAACGGTCATCATGAATAACATAAAGCTTGTGGCTCCTAGCCCTTGTAGTACCAAAATCCTGGTTCAGCTGTGCTACCGTGTGCTTGCAGCTCAGAAACCAACTTTAGGGGGCATTTAGTTCTCTCAAGACTCAGATCTCCTCTATCAGGTTAACTTCCACATTGACTACGTGCCCTGCCCACTGGTTTCTTGATCGCTGACACATTTGGATTTCCTTCAGGCCTTCTACCCTTCCATTAAAATAAAACTCTTCTATTGGAGTCACTCAGTTCTGTTCATGTTTGAACCCTTTTCACAGCAGAAACCCATGTGGCAGGCTAAAAACCACCCAAACTCCTCCACAACTTACTTGGCTCTAATCAGGACCCTTCCCAGTTTAGCCTAGGACAAGGAGGCAGCCATGACTCTCCAGTCAAGTTGGTCAATGGTTAAAAGCTACCAAGTCCCACTCAGCTGCTGCTGTTCTCTGAATAATACCATAATCCTCTTGTTCAGGCTGTGAGCCTGAGCGTAGGCAGCCCAAAATAGAAGTGGTAGAAGAATGAGAGAATTGAGTCCATGCCATGAGATAAGCATATTTCTTCATGGATAATTATGGTAAAACAGAAAAATGCTATATTGCTTCTTTTTTCCCCCCTCATTTCAGTCGCTCAGAGGAATGAAGTGAATTAAAATCTGCCCTAACGCAATACCCAGGCAGCTCCCCAACACCCCCAACGCAAAGGTTTGCCTGAAGTTTTACCCTTTTGTCAATAGAAGTTTTTTGCAAAGTCCTTAATTTATTCTCTCTGTTTTTTCCCATATGCACCTCAACAACCCTGAGAATGAAAAAGGCAGTTTTCTGTAGCACAGGAGCGATTGCTGAAACAGCTCTCAGCATGGAGTTCATTGAAATGCAGACCAACTCACACACTTTCTTTTACCTTCAGCTCAACAGAAAGGGAAATAGCTTCTACTAGCTGATTGACCTTTCTGCTGAATAGGTTGTCTTGCTCCAAAGCTATGATCCGTGACCCCGAGGTGGAGTGGCATGGAAGGCCATGGATAATTATAACCCAACAGGGCCATCGTTGCTAAAACAAGAGGGTATTCAAATAGCTGGTGCTGGTTTCCTATTTAAAGCTGCAAGCAATATTCACAGTAACTGATCCTTCCCCTCTTTCTCCTCATCGTCCAAGGAGGAGGGGATGGATGCAAATGGCAGATTCTTTTAATTAGAACAATGGGAAAATTGGGGAGACAGGAGACTGAACAAGTCTGGCTCTCAGGGGAAGAGATTATTTTAATGAGACCTAATTCTATTACATGAAAGATGATGAACAATCGATGTGCAATCATGCTGACAGGATGTGGTTCGAGATTTTAGACTTTGCTATGCATGAAAAACCAGATTTTTCTACACCTAGTGGAGAGAGAGCAAATATGAAAGAGAAGATAAAAGGAGCTGGGTCCTTACATAGGGTAATTGGCACAATTTGACTGTTTTCTGATTAATACCAGTGAAAGACATGGCCAAGAGTTTTAACCTGCCTGTTGCTTACCAATGACTGTTGAAATCAGGCACTGTGTTTCCAGACACACTTGTTACATGAACCTCCACCAGCACACCTACAAAAGGCTGTTAATTAAATTCATTGTCTCTGGTAAATGGACCCCTAAGGGCTTGAAGAGGTAACACACATCTTGGCAAGGAAACAACACAACTGACAGGAGCATCTGCCTTGCAGAAAATTACAGCACCCACATAGTGACATCAAACAACAGAGAAGCAGCCAAGCCTCTTTGCTCCTTCCTAAAGAGGGGCAAAGCATCAGTTCACCACCCCCTGGCTCATCGCTGGACCAGGCTAAGTTCTGGAGCAAGTTTTGCAGGCCCTAAGACTTAGGATCAGGTTTGCAGCCTGCACAAACAAATCTCTCTCTGGTTGTAGCTCCAGTGAACCTTACTGGCATTTTTGTCCCAATCTCCATTCCTTCTGCCACAGGCCAGATGTTTCTAGTCAAGTGGCATATATAGCTGCATAGCCTTAGATTACATGCTTAGGCAACTACTTGTGAAAGCACACCCACTATTTGTACACGCCTATTAGTTGTAGGTACATTCATGTGGGTACACACTCTCAAAAAGAAGGTTTTCATGTGTCTAGCTTGAAGATTTCTGCACACAACAGCCTTCTGTTCTGTCGTGTTAGTGCTCAGAATCAATTTTTGCTTTAGAAGCTAATGAGGCCATTTTTAACAAGATGGAACTCAATCACACCCATGGAAAGGGACTTAACCGCCTGATAATTTCCACCAGATCGACTAAAACAAGGTGTAACTTTCTCCTCAGCTATTTACAGTTGCTGGATGAGCTCTAACTGGAATAAATCAGATGAATCCCAGGCTCTTCAGTGAAGCTTTGCCAATATTTGGAAGCTGAAGATCATGCTCAGAGGCCTTGGGAAGGTCATTCTACAGACTTTCTGGAATGATCCTGTCTCCTTTATCTGGCAGAAGGTCTCATACCCCAAGGGATATATTAATGTTCTTCTTTCTTACATGCTGCCCACAAGCTTCTCACAATTTGTTTCATTTTCTTTCTATCTACCTCTGACAAAAGCAGACATAAAATAGTACAAACCCATCTTACCAGCATTTTAACACTCCGCTGTTCTCAGTTACTGCATAAAAGCCAAAGAAAAAAGCTGCCCTGACCTCAAAGTTAATATCATTTGAGCTTTTTACATTGATCATTTCATATTTATTACTACGTTCCGTTATGATACAGGCACACACAAACCTCCCTACAACTCCATCGCTGCAGTGAAACTTTCACTCTAATAATGAGAAGCCCAAGCACAAATAGCTGATTATTTTTAGCTTAAGAAGCAAGAGGACAAGCAATAAAAGAACAGGAAAAGTGCATCATGAAATGTACTTTGTTCATTTGACAACTGCAGTTTAGTTATAATTAATTATGATAATACTTTATAGCATAGCAGTTAATGTTCTGTGGTATAATTTGCTAAAGTCTCAGTAACATGAAGCATCCCCTCCAGCATTATGCTGCTAAACCTTTACTATGTAGTAGGGAAAAGTCTGACGTTTTGGAGGTGAATATTATGGAAGAAGGGTAGAAATTACAAGTTTGCTTTGGGAAATCTGTCAGGGTTACATACACAGAGACAGTGGTTGTAGCAGCTCTGCATTTGATTTCTAAGAGAGATACAAGAGCTTGCAGAGATCACTGACACCATATAGAAAGAGTCTTCTGTTGTCATTTCTCTAACCTCAGAACCCTCTCCTGACAGCATCCTTCCTCTGCTGATGTCATTTTAAGATGAAACCCTCATCTTTTCAGGTACCCAGGCCAGGCCTACAGAGAAAGGGTAAGAAAGCTTCCCTGAAGCACTTCTATTTTGCCCTAACAGTTTTCTGGATGGCAGCTCAGCAGGGAGGCAAAGCACACAACAGGGCACAGTCAGATCGAACCCTCTCCATCTTCCAGAGCACTGGTGATTAACCGCTTCTTGGAAAGAAGTGACACAGAGACATGAATAAAGAGACACTGGCTGCTAGACTACAAGTGCAAGTGGAAATTACTCATAAGCCATGGGATTCAGAGGAATCTGTGATTGGTAACCAAGCATATAATAACTGTATCACCAGCAGAGCTCCCCGAGTGCCCATCTCTCCTCCTCCTCTCACTGCTGCAGGCGCCCATGGTGCTTGTCAGCTGCTGTGCTGAAGCTGAGGAAAAGCGAGTTTATTGTCTTTATCAGGCTCTGGATGGAGATTGACATCTCCCCTTTTAGGGGGTGAGGTGGTCTCTTGCATGATATTATTTTTACCTTCTGCTAAACGCAACCACTGTTGCATCTCGTAAAGTCACTTAAAGTTGGAAAAGACCCCCAGACATCACCTAATCCATCCTATTGCTCAGAGCAGGACAACTACCACCAAAAGATCAGGCCAGCTATGGCTCTGTACCTCTTAAACCTCCACAACAGTGTGCATTGAGGTAGCACACTTTGGTCTTGCACTGCCCTGATGGCAAAGCTTTCCCTAATGGATTTGCCTCGCCTGGAAAGCCTAGGACAGATTCTCATGTAAAGAGACCTTTAAAAGTCCAACCTGTATAGTGCTTAGTATGAAACACTAGCTGTGGTTTTCAGGACCATAGTAAGAAGCAGAGTCCCTTCAGACTCTGCTTAAGTTTGAGTGGCTTGATGCTCTTCCTCTACAACACACTCCCTCTTGCCTTCCTTCTCTTGCCCAAAATCTCCTACTGTGTAACCGCTATAGCAGTCATTAAGGAGGACCCAACCTCCCTCTGATCCTTAAGCTGTCCCCATATCATAGGTAATAATAAATATAGGCAGATTTCAGTATAGAAGAATTATCAGGTTTCAGTAGCTGTAACAATATCTGAATTATCAGGTGAAAGCCCTACGGAAAAGCAATTAGATAATAACAGACTTGTATCAGAGTCATCTTTTCATACTGCGCTGGAAAATCAGGACCCAGAATGAATTTGATTGAATTAAATAAAAGAACCAATCTAGCCTCCTCATGATCTCCTATACAGAACTGAAGCTTTAGAGAGACTTGAAAAAGCAATCACAACGTTTTGTTTCAAGATTTCCTCCATTCCTTCCCAATCTTATGATAAGAAGATGAAATCGGAATCACCTCTGTCCACCTTCTCTCCCAGACACTTTCTGCTTTATTGCATTTCTCAGGAATTTATCAGAAGAATCTCCAGATCCAAAATCCTACCAATAAATGAACAAGATGAAAAACTGACCTCGTTGCTGCCACTGACGTTTCAGAATGCAAGTGTGGAGGAGTTTGTGTTGCTTGTCCATTCCCAGATTGCCTGGAGCTTTACAGATGACACTGTTGATTCAGGGTATATTCAGTATCCAGCAATCTGAATAAAGCAAAGGCAATCAGCAGCCCATGAGAGCCACCTGATTTAGGCTTTACCGCAGCTGTAAAACAGACACCATCGACAGCAGTCCCGTACCAGAGTAATGCTGAACACTTCATTTTGCACCATATTTCCTGCTCCTTTTCCTTTGTACAATGCCTTTTATTCAGCTCTGTGTATCTTCAAGAGGGTTGCTTCACCTCCTGGAAAACAATTAAAGGAAGAGCTGTTATGAAAAGGCAGAGAGGTAGTACAGACAGACAGAGGAGTTTCCTATGTAGGCTAAGGGAAGATGAGAGAGCAAGGGTTAATAGGAGGTAAATTGCACAAGGTCTTGAAGTCAACAACAAACCCATCAATGCTCAGTGACTGTCCTGGGATCTGGAGAAAATTGCCATCATTTTAAGGAAGAACATTAAAAAAAATAGAGAAAAAGAATGTTCCCCCCCTTTCTGTGCCTTCTGAATCTATCCTGATTCCTCCCCTACATCAGCAATCTAATGACTGATTCTGGTTAAAACCAACCAAACAAAAAGGCATTCTCTGTTGATTTTAGGGAAGGGATGCGACATGCAAACAGCCAGACTGGTCTTTAGGTGGCCAATGGGCAGACTGGGAGCTGAGGACACAACTAACAGCAAAACAACTGAAGCAGTGAATGTACAAACCCTCCACAAAATTTCCTAGTGAAGGCAGGAAAGCATGAAAGCAGTGGAAAGGAGGTTAAGAGTTGCATGTAGGACAGCACTGGAGGTTCAATGTAATAACCTTAGATAAGCCAAAAGGTTTGCCAACTTAGTTCACAGTTTTATCTTACTCTGATACCTTTACTCTTTTTATTTCCTATGCACCTATGATGATTAATATCCAAAGGTATTATTGCACTCCTGATACTCAAACCAAGCAATTTCAGAACCTGGAGTAAGCACTGACAAAAAGGAAGGGTAGGTGGTGAGGTCAAGATCTCTCGTACATCCAAGCTCTTTTTCTATTTACGTTAATACAAGGAAGAGCTGAACATGCAGAGAACAGACAGGAAATGTCATCTTTGTTCATAGACTTTTGTATTAAAGATAAGACCTGAATATTTAACTTCCCTTCCAGCCACTTAACTCCACCAGTCCATTAGCTCAGGGGCAGTCATGTTTGACTTTGGAGAGTAATGACAACCGCTATGCCTTCAGGATCCCAAACATCTACCAATCCTTTCAGGTGCATCGCCCCTTTCCTTCCTTAACTGAAGGTGTGAACATGCTGCAGAACTGAGAATCAAAGGGAAGAAAAAGAACCAATATTTTTTTCTTCAAGCTTGAGGAAAAAAACCCCAACCAAATAGCTCAGCAAACATTATTTAAACTAAGGGTTTTATAAAGTGACTTCTGCCCCTTTTCTAAACAGTTTATTCTCTCCTCTCTCCTTACTTTTCTGCCACTGACTGACAGCTCCCTGATAATAGATTCTCTCAGTTGGTAGGCATGTTTTATAATGTTTCATTCATGGCACTGCAAACGAGAGGGTCCCTCTGTACCTCCTCCGGTTTCTCTCCCTTTCCAATTGCCTCTAAGAATGATAGCAGCAAAGAGTGCAGAAATCAAAGGAAGTGCCTTCACATGCACTGTGTTCCTGCAGTGGCAATAAAGCGCCTGTTTCCTAACCTGTAAACCCACAATGAATGCTTCCACAGTACCAGGAAAAACAGAGCAGAAAACTCAAGATTAATGCAGAGGACAAGTAATTATTTTGCTCTGAGATGTGGTTCTCAACACACTCAGAGTGGCCATACTTGGGACCACCAACCCTACGGTACCCCAACATGGATATGCAGCTCCAGAACAGTGGCACCTCTAGAGCAGAACAGTTCATGTTAAAAGCTTATTGTATTATTCCTTAGGCAACCCAAGGGATCTGACCACTCAAAAATGGCAGAGTAATTCAAAACTGATGGGAGATGAGGAGATAACCATGGAGTCAAACCACTTTTGAGCACAAACAGCATTTCCTTTTCAGCCTTGATCTCAATAAAATACTTTCCCTTTGTTGTGCAATCAGAACCTAAGACGCAAATTCAGCAGAGGCTCAAAATAAGTCCGTATTTTCTGCAAGAGCATTTTGCACAAACACTGTGTTTTCCATATTTACTTTGTTTGCCAAAATTAGACGTGAAAGCCAGAGCAGCAGGATGGGAGACACTCCCCTGGTTAGAATGACTTCCACTTTTCCTTGGGGTTTCTTATTGACAGTGTAAATTTGGGGCTTGTTAACACATTACAAGACATCAAGCATCACACAGGTTTTAGCTTTTCAATCTGCTTGTTTCTGTTGCTTAGTTGTGGTGATGGTTGAAATCTGAGGAGGAGGGGGAAGCCTTTGTAGTGGAAATGCTGGCTGCCTGTCTGCGCTGGTTTTGCTTTCAGTTTCTGAAAAGGGGAAAGAAAGGTCCTTTCTAAATAAGGGGAAGCCACCACCACCATCAGGCTTGGAAGCTGGCACTGCAGAGGGGCTCATCATTTGATTCAGCAAAATCTCTAGTTACAAAGCAAAGAGGGAGGGTTGCGTTTACTCTGCTAATCCTAACTTCCAGGCTCAGCTCCCTGCTTCGATACAGAACCCAATGAGGTATTTCAGCTAGCAACTTTGAACGACCTCTTTAAATAGATTAAGCTTCTAAATGTCTCAGTAGAAATTAGCCACCTAAATGTCTTCGAGGATCAGAGCCTGGTCTACAGCCAGATAAGATTTGCAGAGAGATTTCTGTGCCTTAGGCTGTGGATAGTGTCTGATGAGACTTACAACAGGCACATTGCAAGCTGCCCAAACCCAGCTTGGCACTAGCTTCCCATCAGAAAAATTGGAGATAATAACATTCTCTTGTCTTACCAGGGTGGAGGGAGGAGAAAGACATTAAAGATGGTGTGATGCTCACCTAATACAGCCCTAGGGAGCAGTTAAGTGAGATTTTTCTCAAGTATTTTAACAGAACAGCTCTACTGACTTCACTGGTGAAACGGAGCCAATTTGCACAGCCCAAGGATCTAGCTCTTGATGCTTATCTAAAGCTTCTAGGACTACAAATGAAGGCTGCAGGTATCACAGGCATATCCTGCTGTTTGCTGCTATGAAGAGTGGCACCAAAGCAGTTGTAATAGCAGTGTGAAGTTTCTGGTGGCACTGCCCTCAAGGTAGGTAGCGTGTAATGTGCATTCCCTTGCTGGCAATGCATAACAATGAGTAATAATTCCTCTGCTCATGGTCCTGGTGGGAACTGCAAGGTGCAGAAGCCAACGACAGAGTGGAAGGAGTCATAGAGAACTTGCTCTGGAAGCAGGTTCAGTTCTAGCCTCACTTCTGTTGTTAGAGCAGTTTTTCCCCTACATATCTGGCACATCACAGCATCAAGAGAGCTGTACAAGACCTTGGAGTTCGCTGTGCATCTCAAATGCAATCAGATTCCTGGCTCTTCTTGCCCTGCCCTTCAATCAGAATGTGCAGCCTCTCCGTGATCTCCAATCAAGGCAAACGTTCTCTTTTCAGTGTCTCACAATAGGTTGACTCAATTTTCATCACCTTCCCCCTCTACAAAGCCCAAGGGTGCTGTTTCCAGACTGTCAGGTTTCCCCCAACTGTGTATTTGCCTCTACCTTGGTAACCCAAACCAGTAGCCTGCATATCGATCTGTCTCTTCCCAGTGCTTCCTACTCTCAGATTCCACCAAGATCTCCACTGAAGATTTCCTAGTGCCTACAATAGATTCATTCCTGACAGACACAAAACTGCCAGAGAAATCATGGCCATCCCTTAATGCCAGCTCCATTCCCAGCCTTTCAGCCCTCCAATATGACCTGTGGGTACGACCAGCACTTCTCTCTGCACAAGAAATAATCTTTAATGGCCATTTACGGGAACACTCTTACTTCTCACCAAGCCTTCATACAATCAGCAACTAGGCTTTTTTTAATGGTGGGTATAGTTAAACATTCAAGAGGAGAAAGCAAGAACAACCCTTGAGTCTTGCAGTTAGAAACCAACATCAGAAATCTGACTCGCAGCTATTTTCGCATTCAGAAAGATCTGACAATAAATCCCACAGGTTATAACGAATAACTTTAATCCCTCTACAAGGAAAAAGAGAAGACAGGCAGATACAAATAGGATGCAATGCTGGACATCAGATAGTTTGGACTGAACAGAGCATATCTGCAAAACGTTACTGCCAGTCGGCATACTTAGCCAACTGTGAGGCATTAAACCGATGCCTGAACACAAATGGAATACTCAAAGCTGGGACTAGCAGGGGACATATTCTCCAGGTGGCTAAGAGCAGGTTGCTCTGGCTAATTACTAGGTAATCAGGTCCACTATAGTAGTTTTCTGAGTGGGAACCAATTTACCCTGCATAGGTTTCCCCTGAGGTATCTCCTGCTCATATTGGATATTTCTTGATTGAGGGGTTTTCGGTTTAGTAAAGTAAAAGCACCTACTGTTTCAGCGTATAAAAAAGAAGTCTGAAATAGCATCAAATGCCCAGCATGTGGTTGGTGGTTGCAGGGGAAAAAAGGAAGTCCATTCCAATGCAAGCTTGGAATGGACTTCAGAGGAATCATTGAAAGCCTAACTATGAAAAACCCACTCTGACCCTTTTCTGGCAAAGCCCATTGTGACAGCTGCAACTCCGGAGTAGTCTTCCATGCCCAGAGAGATATGGCTTGGAATAATCCATCATAATTTTGCACTTAGATGCAAAAAACTTGCTTAAAAATGCACAAAATCAACCAGTGCAAAAAGTGACAGTTGGGGAAAAACCAGATCATTTGATACATTTCCAGAGAGTGTTGGAAAGTTCTTCCCCAGCCAGAGGAACTTCCTACCACTGTCTGAATAGGACAAGGGAGCAAGCCTGAAATAATATGCTTCTTGAAAGCTCTGCATCTGCAGGCTGTGTATTATAGCTGAAATGCCGATGTCAGCTTCCTATCAAAGAGACTTGGAATAGTCATTTTTAGTGCCAAGCTGATATTCAAATGTGACAGGGCAGGTAGTCTTTCTGAATGGATCCCTGGAGGGACAGAAAGGAGCTGAACTCCAGGAACCCCGTAATTCCTCTGGGAAATGAGGGTAGATGGAGAACATGGGGTAAGGGACTGGTCTCCATTCTGAAACTTCTCTGGACTTGACAAAAATATGAATGGGATTTAAGTATTGTGCAAATCTTGGAAGAGTTTAATACAGAGCCAGAATGAATTCAGTTAGTAAATACAGGAGAGAATGGGAAGGACCAGTTGGTACACATGCCGTTTTACACGACATGCCTTGAATGAGATTCACTGTACTTACTAACCCTTCTGCTCCAAATGGTCAAGTGCCTCAATTCAGCTAAACTTAGCCTCTCTTTCAGCCATAAGACATAGCTCTATAAAGCATATGAGAGGCACATCATGATAAATATATATGTTTTGTCTCTGCGGCAGCCTGGAGCTGCCCCAAGTCAATGCACATAGAAAACTGAGACATATCAAATGGCTCAGCTCCAAGCTGGCACCATACAAGGTAGCAGAATTTCTCAGACAAGCACACAAGGGCTGGGGAATTTTAATATCTTCTTCCCCTACCAGTAATTTCCAGTGTTTATGCTCTGTGGAGCTCCTTACGAGTGTCAGAGCAGAACAAATGTCATTTTTAATGGACTTGCTAAATCATAAAAACCATTTGCAAAATTGCATCTGATTAAAACAGCAAAACGTTCCATTATTCACGAAAGGATCCCAGGCAGCCTGCAACTGTGGGCACCATGAAGAGAAATCTTGGCCATCAGGACTTGACTTCAGTGGCTAAAAGTAATCCTATAATGTACTCCAGCCAAATACAGAGCCCTTTTCCTGGAACGATGGAACAAAGCTTAACATCCATCATTACATCACTGATTCCTGTAGCAATGTATAAAAATGCACAACAATATGCATTACGATGTACACACATTGTCATTGCTCCTACTCAAATGCTTCTGAGATATAGATCACTGTTCCCTTTTGGAGAACAGGCCAGAACATTTCATTTCTAGGGTGGTTGTCAATAAAGGAGCTTCCTATCATTTATCCCCATTCTAACCTGCTTGCGTTCCCCCCAAAAACGCCTCTTGCTCCATATGGAAGGGGAGTAAAATTGAAAGTTCTTTCCCATATGGACAAAGCAGATGTGGTATTAGAGCATATATTATAAATAGGAGCTGCTTTAGAGTAAATAGCACTAAAACCAGAAAGGATTCCCATCAAAATCATAATGTTATATCATTTACTGGTGAAAACAGAGAGGCTTAGCTCTAACTATGCTCTCTAGATGGTGATGCAGAATAATTATGCTTTAGTTTACCGAGCATGTAGCCTTTGGTAACAGTATATTCCGAGAAGTAATAGAGAATGATCTAGCCACACACGCCACATCTAGGTAGCTGCCTACATCCTAGATGTCAAACAATACATCAACCTTTTACTGTCAAGCTGTTACTTAATTTTCAGGGGGGTTTGGAAGCATGTTCCTTCTGAAAAGCATGGGTTTTATTTTATTTAACTTAACAATGCAGCTTCAGGGGAAGAGGTAGGAAGGCAAACAACATTATTTTTGGAAAGGCAAAAACATATCCTTGAAACACATCCAAAGCCAACACATTTCATTTCGAAAGGATCCAGACTTTCCATTGTGCATGTCTCAAACCAGCAGATTAAGTTCTGGTTTCACGATGGCATTTCTATGACAGAACTGATATATGTATTGCTTTCTAAACGGCTAGAACACTGCAAATAACTTCAGGATTGAAATGTTTTGTTGTGAGGTTACCAAAGCTGATTATTTCCCTTGTGGGTGTGGATAGACCCTAATCTGACCACCTTAGCATGTCTAGTTTCAGGATTGTGACAGGAAATGCAGGATTACTCACTGTACTGACTGATGCTGACAAGAAGGCAAAGGGGGTATTCCTCTTTTAGTGCCTCCAGATATTCCAGATACATATGCTAGGAAACAGACTGATACAGCATCCATTTACAAGCTGCAAGTGTCTACTGCAGACTTCACTGTACAGAGGAATTCACCTGTCACATGTCGCCTGGTAAAGATTTGACCAGAGCCAAGAGTTGTTGCATGGATAAATTCATTATGGTAAAGGTGCTTTGAAATAGTTGAATGAAGCTGTCAAGTAAGAGTAAAAATCAGACTATCAGTGCTGCTGCTGTATTTTTCCCATATGCCAAACAGTGTCAGAGAGATGCTGAAGTTCAGCTTAAGCAAATTTCCTGCCTTTGTGCAGTACACTTTTCATGCAAAGGTTAATAACTCCTGATACGTTCTGTGAACTCAGCATTTCTCCTGAATTTCAGCTTGATGTACTGCCCTTTTCACCATGAACACATTTCTTCCTGCCTGCCTTCCTTTTGCTAATCAGTTTTATCAACACAGCCTCAGGTAAAGAATGGCTTTCAAGATATGTAGACTACCAGATAGAAATTCTTGTTTAATGCAAATGATAACGGTCAACAGAAGCCTATTAATAAGCTACAGAAAGCCAACCACGGCCCAAAATCACAGCTGATGTAAACAGAAACAACAGTGTCAACTTACACCAGAAGGGAGTCTGCTCTTGCAAGTTTATAAATCTCCATGCTCTTTAATAAACAAAACACTAAATCATTTTGCCTGAGAGATGAGAATATCAACTATATTGCTCCATATCCCTCACCATACCACTGACTTGTGCTTCCCTGTTTTATCCTAGGGTTTTCAAACACTTGAAAACTTAGGGCTCCATTCTATGGAGGGGAAAACCGAACACCTTCTGAAGTGCTAGTGGTCAGTAAGCTATGAGAATGCAACGTCCCATATTCACCCCAACAGACTACAAATGCCACTCTTACCATCCTGAAAAAACTCATCTTTTCTAGCCTAAGAGCTCAGTCAGCAGTCTTGAAGATACTCGTTTTCACAATCAAATGACTTGACAGTGTCTCAGCAAATCTATAAAGAGACCCTGTGTCTCCTGGTGAGTCTGGAAGATGGCAGCACAACGTCTGATCTTCTGGATTCCCTGCAATGAATAACTCCAAGAGAAGAAAATGCAGTACATTATCATACAATTCTGCAGGCACAATACTTAAACCTTTGCTCCTACCCAATGAATGGTTTCTTTTGAGTTGTATGCAGTTTGGCACTGGGCTAGAGCAAAAGAAGCTGGGCAATTAATGCTCATTGCAAGACCTTTCTTCTTCTAGGCTGGGAAACAAGTACCCCGAATACTGTCAAGCTTCTCCAAAAGGCCACTAAACTGGACAAGACAGGGGTAAGACAACTGTTTCTTTACAATGGTGCACACATTTTCCCAAGGAAGGATGGCAGCCAACACTCCCTTGTCTGCCAACATCTTCTTTGCAAGATGCTGTTAGAGGTCACACTCCTCTTTCTGTGGTGAGGACACCCCAGAGTGATCCCTTGCCCCCCAGGTTCTCAACACAGCCAAAGCAGCACCTGACCAGTGAGGGGCTAAAGTCACATCACTTAAGCACACTATTAAGCAAAAAGCAAGGACAACAAACAACAACCCTTCTCTTATCTTATCTGTGACAGAGCTGCAGCTCTTTTAGCTTAACACTAAGCTTGGGAGCTGGAAACACAAGGCTGGGATGAGCAATTACCTCTCAAACAATTGCGAACGTTATTTACTAAATACCCATGTTTGGTTTACAAGCACTGAGATGGTTCATGAGCAAGTGCAAATGAATCACTGCATTAGCTTTGGGTTGCCCACACGCTGCCTTCTCCCTGACAGGTTTACTGCTACATTAATTTGAAGTCTCTGTATTAAGATCAGTCACTGCCATGATTGGAGAGCAGAACTTTGTAAGGTACGTAGAATAATGGGTTGCACAAGGAAAAAGTGCAACCCAGAAAGACGATAAGAGCAAAAATTGCTTCACTCTTTAAGGTCTAGAGAGATATGTAGCAAGATACGGAAAACCACTTTTGGTATGGAAACTTCTGAGCCCTAGGTATCAAGTAGCACCTAGTGTTCTTGCTACAGGTTTAACTCAGGATTAGAAACAGAAAGACAGCAAAAAAAGCAAAGCTGAGTTTTTCCTGGTGATTCTCCTGTGTGTGATGACAGGAGATTCCCTGTGGAAACCATAGGCTCTCATCACAGGATGACTCATCACTGCTTTTGTAAATCCACTAATACCCGGGATCCCAGCACAAACATTGGAGGCAGGAATGTCTACACGCAGGAGATCTCTGCTTCAGTGAACTGCAGAACTGCAGCCAGGTCATAGCTTAGGCACTGCATATGTCCTAGCTAATGACTGCATGGGATGTGCCAATAAACCTTCTGCAAAAGAAGTAAGGAAACCTCCATGAATATCTCAAGGATAACACTCAGTCAAGGACATACCTACTGCAGCTTTGAAAGACTGCAGCCAGAGGCAACAACAGAACTGAGCGGATGATAATCAGAATTTCTCTCTTCAATATTCATTCCCTAAGATTTACAAGCCAACTTTGACCAAAATGGGGGAAAAAATTAAATGAAGGACTTCTAAAGATGCAAGGAATTAATTACGTGCCTAACTACACTGCAGAAGGCATCAGAAGTTTTCCTTTTAATTTCCTGCCCTCAGTTCCCCAGAACTTGAGTTAATTTTGAGCCAAAGTATTTCAAAGCCCAATTCTTCTTCAGAGAAGCCTGATGGAAACTAACTGATGTAAGGAAAACAAGCATGACACAGAAAATGCTTCTCTCCCAATCCACTTCTCAACACTTCATGGTGGGAGAATGGGTGGTGGGAACTTGTAGTTCGTCTTGTTAGCATAGATCCACCAGATCCTATTCTCAAGTGACTCTTCTTTTCCCTAAATGTCCAGCAGCCACGTGGGAACATGGGGAAGAAAGGACATCGAAAGTCTCAAATCCTTCTAGTTGTAACTGACCAAAAGGAATAGATTTGGAACTTACAGAGGAGAATCTTTGATCCAGCGGCCCAGCTACAAAATGCATTCTCTGGAAATTGCCATCCAGGTTGATGGAGCAAGCTTATGGCATTGAAGGCTCTAACCTTTTCCTTCTCCACTGCTCAGTGTCATTGGGTGAGAGGAAGAGATGTTATGGAGCAGAAGGAGAAATGCTGAGCAATAGCTCTGTGCCTTCTGCCAGGCACTCCTGATCCGTCTGCCCATTTGCTTTCCTTCACATAAGGAAGCTTTGTTTTGTTTTTTTCTCTTTAGACTACAGCATAAAAACAAGCCAAGAAAGCAGATATAAATGTCCACAACATGACAAGATTATGCTGCAGAGCTGAGATGTGGGAAAGTGAGAGAGGAGAAGAGGTACTGATAGCTCTTAATAGAAACCACAGCCGATAAACAGTAAAGAACAGGGAAATCTGTGCTTACTTCTCACAGCCTTGTTTATGCTAACAAAGGCTGGGTAATGAATTACTGGTAAGTGGCCTCCTTTTGTGGGAAATTATTCAAGCAAGCAGGTGCAGCTTAACAAACATTTATCTTCTTAGGGCTGCAAAGCACTGCAGGAGATGCACTAAAGGGACCATAAGGCAACAGCTACTTATACTGACATCCACAGCGCACTGTTCAGAGGTGGCAACATGCACAGGCAAGAGACTGTTGGGTGTATGTGGGCTGGGAAGATGGCATCTTTCCAGTCATCCATCCCACCTGATGCAAGCACCAGCCCTAAATTCAGCATCCCAAACAATACAGCCCTCGAAATCTTGTTGGCCTCCATAAAGCTTATTTTATCACTGAGAAGCCCATTCCTAGATTGAAGAACATGAGGAAAAGGGTTTGAAGCCCTAAGCTAGGATTGTGCAAGCTGAGCTCTGGGTACCATCAGCTTTGCTTGTAACCTCTGGCAAGGCACAGTGGGCCTGACTGGGATAGTTTTGCATTCACATCTTCCCAGGGTTCTCACATCAGTTCCTCTGCTTTGCCTATGCTGGAAGCAAAATCCCATTTTTGCTTGCAAAAGACTCAGGCCCTAATACATCACTCATTGTTTCAGTTCCTAGATGGATAAATACTCTCACTGCCACTTTAACCTGTCACAAGGATTTGTATCCGCCTTCATTACATCCCTTCCAGTCACAGTATAATTAAATCCAATGTTACTTTCAGTGAGCAAAGGGAAATTCAAGAGATTTATCAGAGTATTTTTCAGAAAGAGTTCTAAAAATATTCTAAATAGACCCGAAAAACCAGATGAGTGGCATTCCCATTTATTACAGAGCCAAGCTTTGGATACGCAAACCAATTGACTTGATAGATAACACAGATCATCTGCCTCTCCTATTTCATTCTAGAAGCTCTCATTCAGAGCCAGAGCAAGATGCAATTCTCTCCATTATTGTCTCGCTCACTGGAGTTTATTTTTGGATGTGTGTTTTCAGCATGCTCTCAAGGGGTGTGCTGTTGTCATGACTTTGAATTAGGTTTTTCCTTTCTCAATGTCCTCATCCTATAATATATTTTTTGGAGCACGTGTGTCCTAAGATACTCTTCAGTTCTGTCCTTCGAGAAGCCTATGAGAATCCTGTGGCTGCTTTCATGCTGCAGTCATGATGTAATCACAGACATGGAACAGGAATTTCCCATATGATTCTTAAAGCCTGGACCAGCTTTTCATTGTGTATGATCTGATGTTTACAAAGCAGTTATTGCTGTTTAAACCCCTCAGCTGTTTGCTTCTGGCCACTTCAGCCCCAGTATAACTGCTCAGCTTTCTGCATCAAATACATTTGTCTATACCTGTTTTAAGAGTAACTTCACAAGGTTCTTAGCAAGCTCATGTTCTGGCTGTATCCTTGCAGGCTTTTGTCACAGTGGCATAGGTCTACTGACTGGGCAGGACTACATCAAGATCACAAGAATGAAAGCAGACACTCGTCATTTGCAGCTGTGCCAACCAAGCTATGCAAAGGGGATGTAAATATTCCCATTGGAGCACCCAGAGAGATCCGATCCAGGAATATTTTGGCATTAGATCTGTGTCACTTTAGCTGCTTCTGAGGACATTTATTATGAATACAAGATGCAATAAAATAAGGCACTTGCTTTCCATGGTGTAAATGCCCTTGAAAAGGCACAAGAGGATAGTGGAAGAGGGCAGTCAGTCTCTGAGCCCTGACTGTGGATTCCTGCTCTGATTCAAAAACACTGAGCTAGTGCCTTTTGCTGACCTTAGGGCAGCAGTTCTGCAGAGCCCAGGCTGCCAGAGCTGGTGCCACATCAGCATCCTCTCCACACATGCTCCTGCATTCCCACTCCACTTCGGTCTGACAAGCATCAGCAGCAGTCAGCTCACAACCAGAGAGGAATTCAAAGCTCCTGGCATACCTGGACTGTTCACAGGGCTGGAACACAGCCCCCAGGAGAGGTAACTCATTCAGAAAGGAAGAAATATACAAACCAGTGTAAGCTCTGGAGGAACCCAGCTTGCAATAGATTGCCTGAATAAACTATGAGCAAGGGGAATGCAAAATGGGCAGTATGCCTGCAAGATGGAAATTACATGGGGAAAGAGGTAGGTAGCACTGCAGGAAGGAAAGGATATTAAAAACAGAGCATCATGATTCAATGCCAAAATTATTAAGAAAGCAAAGGAAATACACTAGAAAGCAGCATAATCCATATCAGTCACTGGATGCTGTTCTACTGGGGAAGGCTGGAGGTGCCAAGGTTGAAAAGCCTGCCATTCATCATTTTTGATTTAGTGCTGTACAGACAAGAAGATGCATTGGTTGTATATGCTTCTATTGATCCCTCAGATTTAGTTTTCTAAACTTACTATCCATCACCCCCACCAGTCCCGCTCAAATGCCCCTTGAGAGGAGGCTGAAGAGAAGAAACCGTCCCATCTCTCAAGACCAAGGACCAAGGTTTATGAGAGACAAGGACATATGAGAACTTGAGTTGATCCACTACCTTTATGATGGATTGGCAGCATTTACAGGTACTGCTTTAGGATGGCTTTTCTGAAAGGCAAAAGAAGCCTTGAGGAAACTGTGCTCCCAATCCCGTTTAGGTGAGACAAAGTGTTCATGAGAGGGACTCATCCCCAGCTCATGCACCACTCACTTCATTAACACTTCATTTCACCTCCATGGAAACCAGCCCTGAAAAACCACCTCCTCCTCCTCCAGTACAAACCTGAGCTTTCTTTCCAGCTTGGCCACAAGTCCTGACATCAGGATTTAAGTACACATGACTTTAACTCTTCTCCCTGTTCAGCCCATACCCAGTCATTTACCAGGGAGCAATTATGTCCAAGCAGGGGTACACAAGGAATGTGTGAAACAAATGCAAACCTTACTTGAGTTAACACCAGGGAGAGGCTGCAGGTTAACCATACTGTTAGATGATGTTGCTGCCTGTACCACAAGTCTTCCTCTGCCACTTAGCTCTCCCAAACAAGACCAACACAGCCATAAGTAGTACTTGCTGGCAAGGATAATACATGAGAAAGCAGATTAGGTTGGTACCTGGGATCTGCTAGAGGAAACACAACAGGTCCCACAACTCAGCTTTCATTACTGGGTTCTCATCTAGTCTATGGAAACAGGAAGGCACTTTTAGAGCATCACTGGCAAAATAGGGAGGTATATCTTCTATGTATCAAACAGTTATTCCTCTGTTGCCCCATCCCAAGCAAGAACACTCCCTGAAGTCAATACCAGACAAAACTCATGAAAAACAGTGGCAGTTTTGCCCCTGGCAAGGACTAAGAAAACATCAAGTGAATTGTTTCAGTATTCGTATCCCACACGTCCAGCTATCGGTTTCTTTTGCTGTGCTCTGCAAAACGTCTCACAAAAGCATTGATGGATCTGACAGTCTTGAATCCATCATCTTAATTCTTACAGAAGCTCTGGAAGGATCTTGAAAACAAGGCTCACAAAGCTTCTTCCCCCCCAGCCCCTTTCCTGTAGAAGATGCAGATGTTAAGGACACAAAGGATTATTCATTTCCTCCCTTTCTGACATCTCAAGTGCAAAGAAAAGGAAGCCAGGTACAAAGAGACACGGAGTTGAAGAGCAATCTGTCTATGCTCAATAAGAGATGGTAAAAAAGAGAAGTTGTGCATTATTAGATAATCTTCTGTTGCCCTCCAAACGCAAAGAGCAGCAGCGTTAGGGGACAGGGAGAGTTTACCACCCTGTAAATGGCTCCAAGGGAGAAGTGTTTCTGCACAACAGGTTGCATGCCAACAACTACAGACACTGAGCCTGAGTTCTGTTTCTGATAGTTAACTAACCCCCCTTGCCAACATGCCATGAGCATGCAAAGAGCCCCAAACACACGCGTTGCAGTGAAGGCAAGCACCAAACAAGGAGAAAAGAAAGCAGAAGCTAACTGTGCCTTATGTTGCATTGGCCCAGGTACATGTCACAGGTTCAAGCTAGAAGTGCAGCCAGAACACAGCCAGAAATAACCTTGTTTGGAGGAACAGCCATGATATAAGCTTTAGGTTCAGCAAAAACCTGTTTACCTATATACCAAACAGCTCTGCTATTAACCAATTACTGTTGTGCTTGCTGGCATGACTATTACAGCTGAATATTGCAGGGCCTATTAATGGGAGATAAATTCACGTATGGGAAATTGGATGCAATTAGAGTAATTTTAGCAATAGCTCACCATGGAACTGACCTTTGCTTTCACACACAGAGGTCCAAAAGAAATACTGTGTTTAGTCACAATTTCGTTTGTTGTGGTATAAAGCTTTTGTTTATGCAAGAACCAGAACTTACCTAAGCAAACCATGATGTGAACTAGGGTTTAGAGAATGGTCTAGTACTTAAGATCCCTAAATTCTATTCTCATCTTTGTCATCAACTCAGTGTTACAGTAATTTTGTCTTGCTGGGACTCATTTTACCCATTTTTAAGGCTTGACTGACTCACCTCTCCCTTGTAGTTCTCAAATCTACCTTTCTTTTTGTTTGATACTTCCCTTGTTTGGTGTTGACACCCTCACAGCACTTACAGGCAATTATCAGTTTCCATTGATAATCCACCTTGCAGTCAGCTGAGCAGCCTGATGGGAAATCAAATCATTCCAATGGGGAAATTCCTTTATTAGGATAAATATTAAGGGTCTTTTCCAAGCCTGCTTTCTACGGCTGATGCACAAAGCGGTCCCTTAGGTAGTATGTGAAAGGCTTGCACTAGTCTTAAATAGCACTACCATTTCAGAGGTGACTTTAACCAAACACAGCCATAAGCAAATCTTATCTGCAGCCATCCAGCACTGAAGGGACATCAACCCCAACTCTCATTATATTTTCAAGTCTTACGCATCTTCTTTCCTTTTCCTCCGCTGTTTTGTGCACCCAGCAGTGCCCCCTCATCACTTGGCCTAACCTCAGGCTCTGTAGCTACCAGCCAAAACTCTTGGATGTCTGGCATTGTGGGCTTAATACACAAAGTGCTTATTTTAAACACAGACTGATGGCTTTTCTCCTAGATAATGATGATTGATTCTGTTTTCCATCCTTTGTCAAGGCTCAGCACACGCCTAGAATTTTAACTAGTCCTTCTTCTGATACGTCCATGCATCCATCTGTTCCTCTGGATCTCATTCTCCTGCTTTAAATAATGAACTTTGCTACACTCAGAACAATCTATTAATAAATAACAATCTCAGAGATTACACAAGCCAATTAATAGTAATGCAGCATCAGGAACAGAAGTGATAGATGCTGCTGAATGGGAGAGGTGTAGGAGGGCGGTGAAGCTGCTAGTCTTTGTACAGGCAGGATGAGCAGAACTCTACAATAGCTGGGGGGCAAAGTTGTGCTAACAGTGCCATAAACAAACTCACAGTAATTAAACATGCACGCACTTTGCAAGTTATGCTTAAGCAACATGAAGGAGGGAGCAGAACTGCATTAGCCCCAGTATTCTCTAACACACAGAGTAAAAATGTTATTTGCAGCTACAGTTCAGGCACATCAAAGAAAGTCCAGCTCAGTGAGCACTGGGAATAAAATACCATTGATGAATTTTTCTCCTTTAACTTATTGTTTGAACATAGCATGACTGACCTGGTAAAAGACATCAAGGGTCTCCTAAATCTGCTCCGTCTTTTGTCCTATCAGTTGCTGTGGTTTTGCTCCCACTTGCAGAGATACAGCAAAACCCAACTGGCATTGCATCATTCAAGATCCCAGGTAAGGCTTGTTCACTTTCTTTGCCTCCCAGCCCAGTGACATGTGAGGTAAAGGATGAGAAATGAGAGTAGCAAAAGATAAGACGACATACAGGATACAAGCCATCTCACTTCAGCTAGTTGACTCAGTGGGAATACCTGAGTTACCTATTGCCAGTGAAAAGGGACAGAAGCCTTCATGGAATTACCAAGCCCATCCATGGTTTGGAAGAGCTTACTCCTTTGGCATGACGAAGAGATGATGCATCACCCATAGACAGCTCTGTCAGACCAAAGGATGGCTCTGCAGGGCTACCCAGTTGGACAATGCCATCTCAGTTTGCTGCTTGTATTTCTGTCTTTAGTTCTTCTGTCCTTTCCTCCTTATCTTTTCATTTCTCAGGCCAGCTCCTGTGGTTTTTTTCCTCATTTCTCCTCCTCTCAGCCCTTCATAATGACTTAATCTGGCAGGCAGTGTGACAAGAAAATGAATTGAACACGGTTTCCCTGCACTCCAGATTCATTTGAAGATTTCTCCCAGATGCAGCTCTAAAGCCCCAGATTCCATTTCCCTTTGACATAATAACAGAATTAGTCTCATATTGTCATACATAAATTGCTTGGAAGGCCAGTGCCAGGAGAGAAAGAAAGAGGGGAAAAAAAGGAAGAATAGAATTCAAAGGAAAGTGTGACAGTGACAAGCAACAACAGAATAACAATAGGTGACCAGTGGGTGACATCTATCATATCTGACAAACAAGGAGAAAGCCATCTCTATATCAAACATAAGAATTATTTACCTCTTCCCTCAGCCCTTGAGCCATTAAACCTGATACTGAGGATTTCTGTGTCTTGCAAAGGACACATAAAGTCTAAATAACTCACAGATTGAAAAATACTATATCTGACTTCGTTTAGCGGGGTGCTTTTTTCTTCCTCACCAGACACCATTCATAGGAATAACCCCACTGCCCTTAGCTGGGAGAAAAAGACTGCTCCTGTGAAAGTCATTAGAGAGCTGGACAATGTCCTTCCCATTACCCTAAACTGGTTTGAAGACTGCAGTTCCTCCAGGCTTCCTTTCCTGGGGGCTGTTGGCTGGGACACTACATGCAATCACTGCTCCTCAGTGCAAGCTCTGAGCCTCCTGCTCTCAAACCCTTACAGCTGCCTGTGTGTTTCAGAGCTCTGGAAAGGATGGCTCAGCCTGTGCTGTATTGGTTCAGCTCCTACGTGTCCACCACCACCAGCAGCTTGAGAAAAGACAAGCAGAGCCGAGCTAGCCAGCTCTGGAAATGACCCAATTCTCTCTGGTGTGAGAGGCAGTGGCAAACAGGCATGTGATATTGGTCTCTTCCTGCCTCACCCAGTGCTGCCTTTAAAGGACTCTCCTCTTCCCAAAATCCAGACCTAATTTCGTGGAGTTTGGGTTTTTTTGGGTCAAGAGGTGGGGGAGACTTAAGGAGGAAAAAAAAGGACACAGACATCAGCCACATTCTGAAGCTGACATGAGCTTGAGCACTTAAGGAAATCAGGTAAGATGACCTGGTGAGGTTCTCTGTGATAAAAGAATCCAGGTAAGTTTTGTCAGTTGAAATTCCAGGCTAGTTTTGAGGCCATGCACTAAAGGGAGCAAAAAGACTAGGAAAAGGGGCAAACACGGATGGTTAAAACAACTCCTTCCTAGAGAACTGCAAGCCAGACAACTCTTACAGACTGTGCACAACACTTAAAGCACAGACACTGTTTTCAGGGATGATACAAGCACTTGCAACTGAACACAACGCACTCAATGTCTGTGACTGAACACTGTATTTCACCCTCTTTTTCTGCCTGCCTCATCACTGATGTGTGATCATGCATCAGCGATGTATGTACATGTCACTGCTGATTGTCATTTGAATGGCACTATGCCATGTGAAGGCGTGCTCAGTGGTAGAACCCTGAATTCTCCTTAACAGTCATCATTTGAAGCTTTACACTGCATCTCACTTTTCATCTACCAAAACCATTCCTAGTCATAAAACAAGCTGACTTGAACAGAGACAGCTTTGAACTGCCAAGGAATCTTGACAACCTTATGTCCTTGATTAGGTGGCTTCTGCCCTTCCTTTTTGGTCATGGAGCAAACAGCAAATTGACAGTTAGGAATTGAATATAGGTGAGGAGATGTTGAAGACAGATGCCAGCAAAGGGCACTTGAGTGACGGATTCATAGCAAAGCTGTGAATACCTGTAAGCTGTGCCGGGTACACTGTTACACTCCAGCTCTCAGTCTGCTTTGAAACCCTCAATTAACTTCACTTTCTGGGGATGAGCAACTGACAAGAGGCTCAGAAACCCCAGAAATTCCAACACTTGAGCATCACTTCTCATAAGTGCTTCTAAGGGGTAGAAGAGAGTGAAAAAAAGCCTGTTTTCCTCTGTTGACCCACCCTTTTATTAGCTGTGTAAATACTGACTGCTGAATGACACTACTACGCCCCATAAGAAAAAAGGTACAAGGAGCCCCTGAGTTCATAAACACAGGGGGGAAAGTCCAGATCATATTGCTCTGTAGGTGACTAAATACCAGCCGCAAGGATGCTGAACTTCAAACCAAAGCCAGGTTTTATTTGCCTGTTGACAGAGCGAATGGGTTTGTTGGTCTTTCTAACCCACCTCTGAGACAGTAAAGGTCTCTTGAATCTAGCAAAGGCATAACAAAACCTAGTGCCTTGTTGCCGAAGTTGAATAGCTCCAGGCTGGAAGTAGGACATGCCTTATACTTTTCCAGCAGAAAATGGGGATTTGTGTGTGTGTCCCCCCTCAAAACTGCCCAACTCCACCTTAAATACAGAAAAGAATAAAACCAAACCCCAAACTCTCTTAGTCAAGGAAACATTACAAGATTATCAAGGTATGTTTCCTGCCGTGGCTATAGAGAAACCGGACTTTCTGCTTTCAAAAATCTGCAGAAAATCCAACTGATCTTCAGTTTACCCACTGTTACAGAAATAAGCACGGTCAAGAGCAGGAATGAAATCCATCAGAGAACCATTTTCCATGCAGTTTAGGTAATGAAGCATGTTCAGCATCACAGCCTGGAGACCCTTGCAAATGCAAACACATGGGAAGCTGTTAGGAATACAGAAGATGCTCTGAAGAGCATCTTCAGATGACTTGGCTGACTTTAAAATCACCCTTTGCTGAGCAGCTGGCACTGCATGAAAACCCCACTCCCATTTCCTTCCAGGAGGTGCCAAAGCCCCTCAACAGAACTGAAGGAACTTTCCATAGCAAGAGGCTGGGAGATCTCTCTCCCTCCTCCTTTCCCCCCTATTCCATGAATAATGTCAGCCATTGACCTTTTCAAACACAGTGCTTGATGTAAAATATTACGTTATGGTTATCACCAGTACCAGTGGAGGAAGGGGCTGGAGAGAAGCTTCAAGCCTGCGAGCCTGCCAGATAAAGGGCTCTATGGTTGTAACAACCTACAAAGAAATTTTATGACTGTATCTCTGGCATTTAAAATTAATATAGTTATTAAGAGAGGATTGTTTTACAGCATAATGGCTTTTTAACAAGGTGAATGCCGTGAACCCCTGCCTCAGAGGAGAGCAAGAAGAAAGGAGGATGGAGAGTCTCCCCATGCATTTGTGACTCTTGAACGAGATTGTAACAGAGGAGTTTTAAGGACCAGTTGCACCCCTCAGTTGAGACTGGATTTTAATCTATGCCACTTGTGTGTTATTAACCCTCTGACTGCACACGAGGTCTCTGAAGAGCAGAGAAACAGGACAGATTTAGCCAAAAGATACTTCTATCAATGTGATGACAGGCTGATGATGGACTATTCCAGGGCCAATAAGCTGTAGTTTCATCTGTGCTTTCAGTCCTTCTCTTCTGCCCTTGTTTCCTCAGCTATTCAGAAGGCATCTCAGTACAAAACCGTCTGAACAGTTTGTGCCTACGGTGTCAAAAAGCATCCCTGGAGTGGGGCACAAAGACGAGGAGCCTGCACTGATTCTAAATCACTGAACTTTATTGCTGCATTTAACCAGATGTTGTGTTGGCTTTGGTGTTTTTATATAGAAACCAATGACTCAAGATGCGAGAGACGCATTTTGCCACTGGCTCAGTAGCTAAAACATTATTTGCAAAGCCACCAGATTAAATTCTGCTAACCCAGGCATGGTCTATCCACAACAATGTCCCTTAAAAATGCCACAGACCATGCTGCTTCTTCCAGGGGCTGCAGAGGTGCCAACACTTTGAATTGATGCATTTTGAAGATGTCTTGTTCAGGGCGCTGGATTCTCTCCTTGCTCACACCGATTAGCTTTGCTACAGGCAGGATGCTTTCAAACCAGGGTGCAATCACATTTCTCTGTATGGAGGGAGGATTTGACAGCATTGTGCAATATATATTGGGTAAAGGCAGTGCTGCAGATGAGCTAAAACATGTCCAGCAGGGCAGGAAAGGTCTATCTCTGGCAAACTGCTATGTCCCAAACCCTAGAATTCTAGTTCCTAGATGCACTGGATGCTTTCACTTGCTACAGTTCAATTTGTTGGACTGGAAGCATTTAACCAGGCAGTTTGCCTCACATTATGACAATAACTACATTATTTACAACATCACAAATCTTTGCATCATCTGCAATCTAGCCCAGAAAACCGCATGGATCATCAGTTAAACCATTCATAAAAGTATATTAATTAATTGCCTTGGACCAAAATAATCCATCCCTGGGGAACCTGCTTGAAGCAACCTTCTTCACTGATGCTGTCCCTCAAACAACTGCTTTTTGAGCTCTGTTGCTGAGCCACGCTTTCATCCATCGAGCATGAGACCTATTAATTCCATGCCATGAAAGTTTTTCTCAATCAAAATATCAGGTGATACCAAGTGAAATGCCTCAGAGGAAACTAAGGATATGCTACCAACACCGCTGCCCGTATCAGCCAGATCTGTGTACCTGCCAAAACAGACAGCAGGTTTGTTTGATGGGACCTCCCTCAGAGGACACTGTGCTGACTCACATTGGGGTTATTTTTATCCCTTGGGTTGTTCCTGCCAAAATACCAGATCAGCCATCCCTCTCTGTAACACAGGTTTGACCTCAGACTGCTGCTTCTCTCACCATCTGGCTTGCCTCTTTTCACCCGTATTTCGATCTTGCAAACACACAGGAGGATTTGGCAGAGCATCTCAGAGCCAGGGCTGTGAAGGGTTTTCATCTTCAGCTGGGCTAGAAGCTGTATCACCACACAGGCATGGGCCATGCTCAAACATACATCCCTTATCTTTCAAAAGACCTTACTAGCTGATGTAACTATATGTTTTCTAGACACCAGAGCTGGCTTGCATCCAGCCAGATCAGATCAAGGGCAGAATGAGCTCATGTCTGTCTGTATCCATTCATGTAGATGTTCCCGGAAAGGAAGAAGGATTTAAACTTCCACTTTGGTTCATAAGTAGGTTTCTGGGAGCTGAGTAGAGATGTGACATTGTGTCCTACATTCAATGCAGCTAGATAGCAGGTATGCCTTCAGATGGATAAGAAAGTCTTCCTTTTGGGGTCATTTAGGTACTCTGACAAAACAGTGTACATAAAGGTCAGCAGAGAGAGTATAAAACTGGTGACACAAACTATCTTTCAATTATAAGAACCAGACTATCTTGATTCTTTATGCCCCTGCATTCCACACCCAGAGAATTTGCCAAAGCAGCCAAATCTCACCTCATCTTAGCTGTTTAATAGGGGAGGAGGAAGATGCCTTTATTCCAGACTTCTGAAATCTCCTGTGTTGCTCCTTCCTATAACTGAAGGTTCTCCCCTCAACCTCACAGAAAAGCAGCCACCCAGACAAAAACAATTTGGAAAGGGATGTTATTTCCAGGCTATACTTGGGCAGGAGATAGCTTCCCTTCTGTGAGTGTCATGAGCAGAGCAGGTAACCAAGTGGTTAAATATCAACATCATCCTTTAGAAGAACTAGGGACTACTATTCACCTCCATGAAGCTGCTGGCACTTCAGCATCTGAGATGCCAATGGTTCTCCATTTTCCTCATCCTGCCCTATCAGAGCAATGTCTCCCACAGCCTAAATGGTGCTGAGGCACTGAGGCACGCAAGACTGGCAGTACAGCGCTAGCCCAGAAGAGCAATGTACCTCTCTGCTTTACAGGCAGCAGGCACTCCAAAAGTCTTTGCAAGGAGAGGGAATAAATAAGCTCTGAGTGACACAGTTTTTAACAACAAAATCATTCTATGGACAGAGTGTGTAATGAGTTCCAGTCAGAGCAAGTTATGGAGAAATAATTTCCTAGTACCTGGAGCTAGCAACCACTTCATGGATGCTTTTTATTCCTAGGTTGTAAATTGATTTTATACATCATTTATCAATGGAGACCTGGCTGTATAATAGGTATATTTTAATATTTATGCCTCTTCACCCTCCTGCTCAGCAAACAAATGGGAACAATAGGATATGGTTGGTGTTACAAGTCACTGGGATATCTCCTCCTGCTCCTAGGTAAGGGTGATGAAGGTCTGCAAGTGACAGATAAACCCAGAGAAATTTGATTATGTTATGCAGAAAGAATGACTCCTGTGTTACTGAAGAGGATTAAAGAAGTGCTGAGGGCCTAAGCTGTGTGGTACATTTCCATATATTGCCTTTATAAGCCAAAGGCACCAGCAGCCAGAAGGACACACACCTGGCCCCCATGCCCATAGGGCTGCAGGTATGCGACACAGAATGTTTCCCCAGGACTGTGCTGTCTTGAGGCACTGAACGGATGTGCTTAGGCTGTTGCATTCATTGCAATGATCCCTCCAGATCATGCTAAACAAAAGGAGCTGAATGCAGACAGCAGGAAAGGTATATCCCTGCTTTGGGCAAAGGGCATGGCTTCTGTTCTGTGGCTATTCCACAGGTGTGGAAGGATGGGTAGCAAAGTGCCTTTGCATCTCCTCTAAACACTGACCTGTCCTGCTTTTAGGCATCTATAGCTTTCAATTTCAGTGGTCTACCTGCTGGGAAGCACCTATTCTAAACGTTTTCCAAAACATTCCATGCCTTGTTTTATTTTCATCAAAACTGTAAGTAAAACCTGACAAGTTCCTTCCTTCGTGCTTGGGCTATCAGCTGTGTTACAGTATAGCCAAACAGGACTCCTGCAGCAAGATCCTGTGCTAAAGCCCACTGCTCCAGGGATGAAGCATTAATATTCAGCAGAGAAAGGAGGAAAATACATTCACTCTCTACTCACAGCTAAAGCTGTTCTTCAGGCAGCTACTTAATCTGTGGACAGTGCGCTATTTTACTACCCGAAAGGAGATGAATACTCAGAGCTCTCCCACTGGGTCTGCTTCAGAAAGCCAGACATAATTCATGGCTGTTCAAGCCAGAACCACATTCACAGGCTGCTGACAAAACCTCTGTTCTGTCCTATAGCGTGATGATATACCCCTCCAGAACCATAAACTGAGGGAGTTGCACTCCACAGCTTTCAATTGCAATAATTATCTCCCCATTATTGATGCTGATTAGATGAGAGATAATGCTCTATGTTAAATACCGTATTTGTTGATAGAGATAAGTACAATCAGGAAGTACCACAACCTCAGCCAACAACAGCAAAGCAGGAGCAGCTAAAATACACGCCTCATTTTCCTTCCCACACACTCACAGTACCACAGTTAATAACAAGATATCGTCAACATCTTGCAGCCTCACTTAGCTGTGTACCTGAAAGCACCTTCCTGGCTCCCAATGGCATTTTGCCTTGGGAAGATGAAGCAGAGGAGCGAGATGACTTGAACATCAGCTGCACAGCAAAGCACACCCATTGAACCCTTCTTGCCTCTGCTTTAACCTTGAACCCAAGTGCTCTTTTTCAAGGGCATGCAGGCCTTGAAGGGCAAAACACGGAGCTGAAAGCTGTAGTTGCATGTCTACAGCTTAACGCATTACTGTGTGTCAGTCATGCGTGCTCTTAGCTTGCAGCCAACGAGGCTTAACATCATACGCATTCCTTAAAAGATTAGCCACCAATTTATCTGCCTTTACAACCAGTAATTGTGCGAGTTGTTGGCTCAATAGGGGGTGGAGAGTGGAGGGCAGCAATGGTTAATCAGGCAAGCAAACAACCTCAGTTTGACAGCACACCGTAACTTCATTGTCTCTTGCCAATAAAGGAGAGCATTAGAGAAAATTCAATTGAGAGGACAAGGCATAATGTAGGTAATGTAATGTGCCCATCACAATCTCAGACTCCAGGTAATAAGTATCTCATGAATGCTCTGGAGAATGGGAGCACTGAGGACTGCAAGCAGGAGGCAGAAATAAACCCACTGAACAGTTCTGCTTTGAAGTAGTAGGAAGTCATAAGGATCCCAAGGATGCTCCTTCCCCCATTCTTATCTGCACTCCACCTCTGCTATTTGTCCAGACTTTAGTGAAAAATTCCAAGTTTCAATGAACTGGAAGGCCTTTGGATAGCAATGTGGCTTTGCCTATGTTCTGATCTTAATATCCCATCTCCTGATAGATGCTAGCTTAGCAATGACCAAGTAGATGGAACCTACTTTACAATGGGACAGATGTGAATACATTGGATAATTAGAAAACAGAAATTCAACAGCATTTACCTGGAACTAAAACAGTGAGAGGCCACTTCCCCTACAGCGGCTTCCAAGGTCACTCAACAGAGCTGTTCAGTATCAGGGCCTCTGCATTTATTGGGCTTGACATGTCAATTTGGTCCTACCAGGCCTCAGGCCAATGCCTTGGAGGAGCCGCAGCCTGTGGCAGTGTTGAGAGACTAACCAGGAAAGGAGCTTCGGAATCACAGCTATGCCCTGAACCTGACAAATGTCATTGCAATGTAACTGGAATGCTGCAAAGCCAGAAAGGGGGTGAGCAGCCACAGCCCTGTCCCCTACAGGAGCCCACAGAGTTTATTCAGAAGGATGCGTTTAACCATTCCACTTAAAGGAAAGCTGCAGTGTCGGCAGAGGAAGCTGGGCTTGAAAACAGATCCTTTTCCTACCATCCCCTTCAGCAGCAAGGCTGACATGTGAATCGAGGTCAAGTTTGTTTTCAAACACAGGCAGGAATTTGATGGGCTTGGTTTTGTGCTCGCACCAGCGCAGCTGCGTGATGGGATGTTGAGACTGATGTCTTATCAGGTCAGCTGTGCACTTGACTCATCCTTTCTCAGACAGAGTGAGAGGTACCAGAGAGAAAACAGGAAGTCTAAGCTTGCTTCCCAGTTCTACCATGAAGTCCTGCAAGATCCCAGTTAAGTTACTTAATCCTCCTTAGCCCTTGTGCTACTTCTGCAAGGAAAAATCAGCATCATTCTTGCCTGTACTACCCCTCAGCCAAGAGATGTTTGAGCCTGTTTGGATACAGTGCTAGCGTGATGGAGAGCTTGTGCCCATAGGAGCCCGAGGCACTGGAACATAACTAACCATACTGATGGAGAGCATGCATAAGGGAAAAAAGAGCATCCAAAAGGCTCCACAGCTGACTGCCCACCCGCCAGCTGTCTCATTCAGAGCCAGAGTCCCAAAAGCACCCCAGTGACCAGTGTCAGGGCCAGATATTAAACGATGCATGACTTAACCAGCAGTGGCGGCTGTCTCTTTCCTGCAGAGGTCCCCATCCCTCCTACTTCAGTTTATCACAGTACAATCAGAAAGGAACAGGGAGATACAAACTTCATAGCCCCTTATTCATCCTCTTCCTTATTACTCCCTCCCCATGACCCCAGGCAACACATCTTGCTTCTGGGACTAAACCTATGCCTCAACACCTTTAGCTAAGCACATTCCCTCATATGACTGAAATAAGCAGAGCCCAGCCTGGCACCACAACACTGGTGATTAAGATCTCATCTCCCAATCCCCACTACCCCTTCTTAACCCCTCAATTCCCACCAAACTTCTATTTATCCTAAACCACAACTTTATCCCACTGCGGTTCCCTGGGAGCGCTCAGGTTGCTCCTCCTGTGAAGGGACTCTTATTTGGAGGCTAAGTTATTGAATCATTCTGTTAACATCCCAATGACAAAGAAATGTTCTGGTACATAAATAGATATATATTCATATATTTATATACCCTGGAAAAAGGAATATAGATAAGTAGCAATCCCTGCACAGGCTTTCAGCCCCTCACACTTTCTAATGGCTTCGATTCTTTTTCATCACCACTTTCCTGTTCTTATACTGGTGCTTGGAAGGATGCACGAAGCTAAATAGGCCCTGGTAACTCTCAGCTTGTAGGGCAGAAGGTGTTTCCTCTCTTTGCTGTGCCTGTCTTTTCTGATACATTGGTACATAGAAACAATTTTGCTCCTAGATGGAAAACATACCCTTACCTTGAAAGATCAACTCAGCTTCCCACCAATGCATTTGTAATCTGTCACTCCATTCTCTGAACACATCAGCCATCAGTAGAAGTGCCACCTGCCTCCTGGGGCTTGGGAACAAGAAAGGTGGGAGAAGGAGAGGAGATCCCAGCACCCTTTGGCACAGATTAGATTCAAGGTGCTGTTATGAAGGAGAAAACTAACACTAGAGAAGGAACTCCTCCCTCCAATGGCGCACACAGCACCTTTGTTGCAGCCCTCAACTTGATTACCTGACAGAGCCACTAAGAATAAATCACTCCTGTCACTAATTTGCTTGTTTTAGCCACCAAGATCCTTTGCAAAGTCCAGAGAACACAAGAATATAAAGTGGTTAAAGCTGTCCACCTGACATCAACACTATGCATCTGCACTGTGCAGTGTTACACAGACATACCTTGTACAGAGCACTAAAAACCAGCCCCTGCTCCACACCACTGACAACCTAAGCAGGAGTTTTATCTATCACCTGTTCTTCAACCTATTCCGAAGTAAAAAAGGGACTGGTACTAAAACCACCCTTTTCTGCATTAGATGGCCTTTGTTACCATTCCAGTAGGCTCATGGGTGGGTGGATACAGAAGCTGAATTGGAAACTCTGCCTCCATAGCAGGAATTGGCCTGTGGGGCAATGCATTACAAAACCCTAAATACCTTTCAGCTGCTGATTGAAGAATCACCTCTTCCACCATAGGAACACAACCATTCCTGGGGTGGGACCTAGGGAGAAGCTGGCAGCAAAGGGATGCTGTGATTTAGAGCCATGTCTCCCTTGGCAGCTATACCTAATGTCAGTCAGGAACTTTTAGCAAAGCTCTAAAGCTCACAGCGTGTGCCTGTATGGCTGTGGAGAAAGACTCCTGCTACTTCTTGATTGCAGAGCAGAACCTCTGTGCCTGTAAGCTCCAGGAGGAATCCCTGATAGCCTCATTCAACAAGCCCTCAGGAAAGAAATGAGGTTGAACTTTGTATTCATTGATTATGGTTTCTCCAGACCCTCGCTAGCACCAAACACCCGCTTTTCACCCAATCCCTTTATCTCTTTTCTTTTTTCCTTGAGCTGAACTGCCAGAAATCATTTTTCTCAGCTTATAAACACATTTCCATTTAGGAAAAGAAAGTAACCTTTGCCGCAGAATCGCTTCACCCTTCCTAGCGGTGAGAGCTCCTATTCTTCTGTTTCTACAGATAAGGATTTCCCAAGGGAGATGGAAGCTGCAGGCAGGGAAAAAGGGGTTTAGTGCAGGTTCCTCCTCCTCCCCAAAATATACCCTGGTTTGTCCCCCTATTCAGTGTTAACAAAAGAACCTCAGTACAGTCTGAGTCTGTTGGTTGAAAAATCATTACTGAGCAATGGTTGATGTTGGGAATGCATAGGGGACACCATAGTCCTCTTTTCAAGTACCATGCATTGAGCAGTATTTCTATGTTACAGATGGGGAGCAGCAGCACAAAAGGTTTAAGAAACTCCACTGTGGTGAAGCCAGAGAAGTTGTGTCAAAGCTATGCCTGCTTTCTCTCTCTGAACCTGCCTCCTTTGTACTCTAGTGCACATTTCTATAAGCCTAATTTGTTATCAAGACACTACTTTTTGGAGTATTTAGCTCTGTTGAAGTATTTCTTTACATATTTAGCATCCTCTATATTGCAGGAAAACATCAAAGGCTCTTTTTCACGGCATCCCATTTTTGATGGATAACAATACATATTACTTATCTTCAAAACCGGTTCGCTTTTACTGGATGGAAGATTAGGATTGCCATGTACGTCTTCCATATAGCAACCAGGCTGTGGGAATGGAAGGTGCCTGCCCCTATTCCAATGCTACTTCCATCTATGAAAATCTAAAGCTTTAGATCCTTGATTCTTTGTCTTCTCTTGGGAGACAGTGATAAAATGCATTCATTACCTCTACTTCAGTGGATGGAAAATGAGGGGAAAGTGGTTGTTTATTAGATGTCGAGAAATACCAAACCCTTTTAACTTGTACTCTAAAGAAAGGGAAAAAGGTAATTTTCCAGGAAGATCCTGTCACTATTTGAAAAGAGAGAGTAAAAAAGACTGCTTTTATTATCAGTTTTATTTATGGTTACTTCATAAAGACACAGACAAGTACATTAGTTGCTCAGCCACTTCCCTGCTGCTGCCTTTGTAAAGACAAAGGAGCAATCAAATGTATGCCTGTTCGCTAAAAGCTGAACTCAACAGTCAACTAATGATGACTTTCATGTGTCTGACTTGGGAAAAGAGGTGTGGTACAGAGTTAATGTAGATTTATATGATCCTGGACCTTGGGGCAGCAGATTGGGAGAGGGGTCAACTCTCACACTCTCAGCTTTGGGGCTGAGAAATGAAACTTGGAAGGGTTTGGGGGATTTAATGGCCCAGTCTCTGGTATTTGCTCCAATTGAAATTAGTAGTTGGTGTCAATATGAACAAATGGTGGAAGACACAATTCAAAATAAGGGATCACAATATTGTTTCTAGAGCGAAGTCCTTCTTCAGTACTTTTCATACTTAAAACCAAAAGCAACATAGATGTTACACAGTGTGCGAGCTGGTGCTGGAAGAGCCTTCTAAGCTGATGCTGCAGTGCATAACATTGAATGGGAAGAGCAAACAACAGGGACAAGAGGGGAATAACATCGTAGGACAAGGCAATATTCTTTCCTGACCTCCCTGAGAAGCCTAAGCCATGGTATTTGACAGGAAGCCTACATCTATTTAAATCCAGCAGGAATATTTTGGTGGTTGATACAGACTGTTTGGTCACCCTGTACACACTCTGATACAGCTCAAAGCTTCCTCTGCTTTTCAGGTGCAGACAGTTCTTAATTAAGTGGCTTTACTGTGTAGTTATTTATACTGCACACAATGATCTCTGGATCCAGTTCTGCATCACCAGGGTACTGTTGACTAGAATAACAAGTACTTAAAGAGATGGAGGTCTTTTATACATTGCCGTTTAAGGTGAATGAACAATACATGCCATGAACATCACAGCAGCCAAGAGAAGTGATTCAGCTATTAAAATCTCTAATAACTCAGAATTGACTCAAAGCTATCCCAGACATCCTCCTATGAGGCAGTGTTAATATGCTATTAACCTATCATGGAGCAAGCTACAGCTATGGAAGGAATTGGAAGCAAAGCAATACGTGTGGGCAAAGGAAATACAGGAACATCAGGGCCTCTGGCACTGGGGCAGGATCCTTTACAAGAAGGGAAGAGCCACGATGTAAGTTGCCACCGCTGGCTTCTTCCCTTAAGCAATATCCTCAAGCATTCTCCAGCAAAGAGCCTGTAGCTGTCCTATAGCTTTCTGCACCTACCTAAGGTTTGTGTAACAGGTATCGTATGCCCAGAGAAGTGCAACAGGTTTCTCCTGTGTAGGTCACCTGGTTAATGCATCACTTCCCACCACAATCTGCTTGACACCTATTTACTCAAGCACAGTAAGAGCCAAGCTGTTTTCCCTTTGCCTGCGTTCCATCTGGCCTGACATAGCTTCAGACATGAGGTTTCGGAACATCCTCTAGCAGTGTGTGGGAAGACATAGGGCAAAGATCTTCCTTTGACTGGAGGAGTGGTTGCAGGGAAGCTGGAAAAGCAGGAAATATACAGTGTAGAGGTATTTGCACAGTAGATTGGCTTTTTTTTCTGTGAAAAGATGCCTATCTCTTATGTTTAATAGCAGATGGACAGCTCTTGGGTTCTCCAGCACAGTTAAAGAGGAAGGGTAAGGGGCTTTGGTCTGACTTCTGAGTACACTTAATCCATTGTGTTCTTCATGAAGCAACCATCCTGACTATCCCCTAAGACACAGCTGCTCTGCCGACTCAGGCAGATTTGCAACAGCTAAGAGCATGATTTTATTAGCACCCTTCAGGACAAATACATCGTCTTTTCATCCATGCTCATACAGAGTCCAGCATGCAGTAAGGAATGAAACACTGGGTACCAGCCTCTCAATTTCTGCTTCTCATTTTGTCCTGAAGAAAATTCCTTTCTCCGTTTTGGCTTTCTTTTGTTCTCACATTGTGCTGTTATTATGGCGTCTGAATGCAGTGCCCAGAAGAGTGGCACCCTGACCTCTGGTAGGGACTGTCAGTGCTGCTATAATACAAATGCACACAAACTGTAGCAGGACCACAGTTTCCCTGTCTGCTGTGCATTACTCACAATGAGATGGCTGCCACAGCAAGAGCTTTTTAAGAGGGAAGATGCATTGAAGAAAGGCTGCACAGGAAGGGAGACAATAGTACCACCTACCAGATGTTATATTCCTCCTCTGGTTCGTGACAATGGCATTTGATACTTGAGACCATAGTGGCTGTTACACATGAAAGAACATACAGCTGAGAAATTGTGTCGGTACAGGAAGAATAAAAACCCTGCCCCTCATCTAACAGAGTATGGACTGGTTTAGAGAAGAGAAGCAAAGGACAGGGAGAAAAGGCAGCCACCAAGCCTAAAAGCACCAAGCATGCTGCCTTGATCAGAAAAGCTCTGGTAATGGATTTAGGGAAACAGAAGAGGGAAAAAGATGCGCCCACAAACCACCGCAGCCTCATCTGTCTCTGACATGAGCAGGTACATTGGGCGCTAAGGAGTTTGCCGTTGGATGCTTTTCCCTCTGTGATTGATAGCGTTTCCAGAGCGGTATAACTGCACTGGACTTCAGCACTTTGGGGTGATCTATGGAGCAGCAGCAGCTTTCAAGTATTTGGCACTCCAGCCATGGGGTATAGGAAAGAGTAAAAATTGAAGCAGCTCCTCAGAGCATCGCCATCTGTCAAGGTGTGTGTGCACACACAGGGCTTGTGTAATAGGAGGGAGCAGCTGAGGAAGGGCAGCTGGCTGGTGCAATGCATCACTTCTCTTAAAAATGAAGACACTCCAATCTCTTTCCAGAAGCCCCAGCTGCTCACAGGAGTGAGAAATTGGGTGACCACGCTCAGGAAACCAGAAGAGGAAGAAAGAGACAAGTGAGGGAAGGAGCAGCAGACATAGGATAGAAATATCAACGCAGGAGCCTGCTCAGGACACACTGTCTTGGAGACTGAGGGCAGATGAGAACGTTGGTTTCAGAGCAGGCAATCCCCATTTCCCATTGCATATGAGCCACATCACAGCATATCCTCTCTCTTATGGAAGTTAAGCAGCTGTAAAGCTTGAGCCATCTCACCCAGCGTTTCCAAAGGCAGGGAAAGGCATAGGGTAGCTTCCATACCCAGTAACTAAGCATTTCACTTGCAATGAGCTGGTACATGGAGAGCACCATGACTAGCAGAATGAGGTTCAAATACTTCCCAAGCAGCACCTGACTCGACACAGCTCTGTTCTGAAACCAGGGAGTTGTGACCTGCAATCACAACAGTAGTTTTTAACCTTAATTCCATTTCCAGCAGTTCTCTCTTCTGCATTGGGATCTACAATACACCTGCGTTTGCAAGATCATCCTTTTCTGTGCCCTAGGTTTACTATGACATAAAGGAACATTCAGCCCCACAGCTACTGGGTACTGGTACTGCTTCCCTAGCTGCAAAGGCCTGGATTCACACACCATCAAATTCCCTCCCTCTCTTCCCCAGCCTCAGCACTAATGTGGGAATCATTTCAGTCAAGTTGAAACTGATATCCATAATATTTATTTGTTAAATACACATCCACTAAGCAACACTGCCCTGGTCCAGTTGCAGGGGCCTAAGTAAATCACGGCATGAACTAGAGAAAGCCATTTTTCTAGCAACACTGAGCTGATCTCAACTCATTTATTCACTGATAACCATCATATGGAAGCACTCAACACCCCTGAGGGGAAAGATGCTGCACATCCCATTGATCCCAAGCTTTTTCCTTACTTCTCAAGCAGCTCTTATTTTTGTTGTATGACTGCATTCACAGAGCAGAAATCACTTGACCAGCTACAAAAACCCTCTCCTTCACCCACCTCTTCCAAGGAGCTGAAGCTGTAAGGAATCACAAGCGTGGGCTCAGTCGTTTGGGCAAGCCACAAAGTGATGCAATGGGAGCCCAGTGTGGTGTTATGAAAGGTGACAGTTATTGCTGTTGGACAGCATTTGAAAATGTGAGTAATCATCAAGGTGTCATTTGTATTCCTTCTCTGATCAAAGCAGCAAAGCGATGGACAGCAAAGCATCAGCTCCTGCAGGGGAATACACGGAGGTGCTGAGGAACCCACGGCACTGATTTTAGGCATCCAAAGCATTCCCCAGCTGTCAAGAGAAGTTTAACTGTTTATGGCCTCCTGTTCCTGTGAGCCTTTAGAAACCAAACAAACAACAGCTGCTGCCTTCTCCTTCTCAGCATCCAGCAGCTTTGGGTTTGCTCATTGTTAATTCTGTTTGGCATTTATATCACAGGGGTACAAACTCCCGATCCCAAACCTTGTGTTAGATGCTTAAACGTTCTTAGAACAAACATGTGCTTGCTAACCCAGGGCACTTCACAGCAGCTAACTATGGCGTGATGCAATTCATCTCGAAACCTTAACACATCCAAAAGGAATCATTGCAGAAGAAATGCAGCATCCCTGCCCAAGGCAGACAAAGTGAGACACAGCAAAAGCCAGGCAAGGGTCCCACTCCCAGGTTCCCTGAGTCCTGGGATTCTCCATGAGACCACAGACAGCTAATAGCAAATGCTGCTTTTCTAAGTCATGCATTCTCATGGCATGAGACAACAGATCCCAAAAGCCCCTGTGATGGCTTGAGGGGTAAAAACGGGGTAGAAGAGTGCAGAGATCAGGCCAGATGCTGGATGGTTGCAATTATACACAGGGAGAGGCTCAGAAAGCCAATAACACATTAAAGTATTATTTCTGAGCTGAGGTCCACCTCCCATTGCCATGTGGCCACCTGATTTCCATAGCCTGCTTTGGAAATGTCATCCTCAGCCACTGTGAAATGAAAAGGCCAAAGGAGAAAATCAGAAGCCTGAGGCTCAACATGAGCAGAGGGAATGGTTGCTGCATGTGCTTGCAGAGGGTTTTGCCCTAACAGTATAATCTGTCCAACAGGAGAAGCAAGCCTCTTATGGGGTTTTTCTGTTCACTCACCCATCTATTCCTCCTTCAGAGGGAACTAGGAGGATTTCTGTGTTCTGTCTAAAGACACATGCATCCTGTTTCCCTCTGCTCTGCTCAGTTGGGAGCATGAAACCTTTAATCATCAGGGGATTAGCTGAGGCTGCTACATCATCCCTGTCCCTAGGAAAGGTAACATTTGCAACACAAGAGTGATGAAGAAACTGGATGAATAATATGGCAGGCAAAGGGGTTTAGAATTAAGCTTCTGCTGGTGTGAATGTCCATAAAGGGACAGGGGAAGGGAGAGAGCCACCTCTGCATTTCTATTCATGGGACAGTGCTGCATCCTGCAGTGCAGCAGCACACACCAGCCATGGGCCAGATTTATGTCACCCTGGGATGCCCACAAGAATGACAGCTTCCAATTCATGCAACGAGCTGAAAAAGGCTTAACTGCAGGATACCAATTTTTGCCATTGTCAGGTAAAGGCTTTCAGAGCCAGCTCTTCCCAGTTAATTCCAGTTATCACACTGATAAGGGGTGGGAGAAGGAAGGTTCTGATTACTGGATAGCTACAGGTGTGGCCAAGGATGGCTCAGCAACACCTCTCCTTTAAAATCGTGCTGCTTTGTGCCTAACACCAGCATCCCTCCAACATAACAGATGCCCTTTTGGAAGGAGGGGGACATAAACCCCAGCTCTGTAGTGTAAGTCCATCTCTTTGGTTCTCTGCCACCCCACAATGAGTCTTAAGTGTTCCTGCACTGTCTCTCCCCCTCCTTGACCCATGGCCATGCCCAGGGGATCTTCTTCACTACTTTGAGACAGTTAAAGTCTTGGGAATATTCATCACTCTGACATACCCCTTAGCTAGAGCCTCTGTATAAAGTCACCATCCATCTTCCTTGCTCTGAGCTGCATACTGCAGGGCCTGGACATATACCACTGTAGGGAGTATATTAAGGAAGAGAGGGGAGATCTCCCCCCACCATCCATCTGCGATGGGTACAGAGACCTCCAGGGATTAGGCAAGTGGCTGGCTCTGCTTTCAGCCAATAGGTTCAGACCTTTGAGCCCGCATAGGAGCAGATTAATGTCTTCTTTTCCTCCACTTGCCTTTTAAAGTGCACTCTATTACCTGTCCAGCCACACTGTTGCATTTATTGCCTCTCTCCTGCTCCACCTAATCCTTTGCCACCTGTGCTTTCACACCTCTTTGGAGATAAGGAGCTGTAAATGGCTTTCTTAGCCAAATGGGAGGCTATTATGGGATTAAGCACAGCAGATGCTAGAGGCCTTCACATTGCTCAGCAGATTTACCTGTGGAAGCAGAACTATTTGGAAGCATATGGATGTTAAAAACCACCACACACACTTATGCAAAGCTTTATTCCTTATATTGGGACATGTAGTTTTGGTACCTGCGTGCCCTTTCCTCATCTAGCTGTGCAACTCGGAGCACATCAAAACCACTCCTACTCAAAGAACCGACTCCTTGCTTCTCAGAGACAAAAGTGCCACCAACCGAGCAAAGCAACAGCCTCACTTCCGAGGGCTAGCTCACCTGGGCATGAGGCGAACATAAGCTAAGCTAATTCCCCAAACCAGGCAACGTGCTTCCTTGTATTACAGAGGATGGAGCAGAAATGAAGCCGTGCAGAAAGCTACCCAGTGAAAGAAGGTTTTTTCTCCCCCTTTCTCTAAGCCTTTATAGAGTTATGCAAGTTGACTTTATCTATTGCAAATCCTCCTTTCTGTTGTCAGCACTTGGAAAGTTAAAGTCCTTAATTCTCCTACACACACTATATGCTAGATTGGGTAATATCAGTTTTATCCTTCCTATAATGAATCCTGTTTCCTCTTCCCCGAGCTGCCATGGCTATTGATTTCAGTCTAACACCTCAGCTTGTTTTCTGTCGGCTCTGACATCTGCCCCTCATCTAACCAGGCAGTTTTCTCTGTGATGCTCTTTCTTGTTACTTTTGGATTCATGTTGTTTTGCCACATATCGAAATGACACTGGGGTTTGCTATCAGCCTCTCCCTTACAGCATTCCACCTACTCCAGGATGACAGAGTAGACTCACTGGCAACAGCCAGCAATAGGATAATGCTGAGGAGGAGGATGAAGGGCATTCAGTTATTCCCTCCTTTGTGTTCTTGTGGAGCGCAGTGAACATCTTTCCCCTGCAAACCTACCACAGCTGCAGATTCCCTTGGGCACTGTTCCTCGCCTGCAGTCTGTAGCGGGTACCATGCCAAGGTTCAGCTATGCTGCACAGCTCAGGCTCACTCCATTACCCAGTACAAGGGCATATTTGCACAAGAGTGAACTGTGGGCTTCCAGCTCGCAGCGGGAGAGTGCCTGCTGGTTTTAGGTGTTTCAGGAGCAGAGCTGAAGGGCACTGGTATAAGACCTCTATCTAATGTGTATGCAGTGCAGACTGGGAAAGGCTGATGCACCAGCATAGCAGAGCTCAGCTTTCCCACTGTTAGAGCTGTACCTTGCACGGGGTGATGCATTGCAAGCCACCGACTCTCAGGGGGAGCACTTTCACTGCCAGCTGAATGCAGCAAGTCAGACTGACACAGCAGCATCCTCTATTTGAAAAGAAGCACCTTCCCCAGGTAGTTTAACTTCACATGGTGGGCAGCTCACGACTCCCTTCACTAGCAAGCTAATGCCTGAAAGATAAGGACAGCCCACATCAAAAACACTGAGAGCTTTCCAGAGCAATGTGGTCCCTTAGAAACATCTTCACATGGCTCTTGCCTGAAGCATCTGCATCAGTGATGGGGCACTTGAGGAGAGTGCTGCTCCCAGGCTCCTTTAGGTGTAAGGTGGAGGTGCTAAGAGGTAGAGGCGTCAGGCATAGGAATAAGGACAAGGAAGTGCCAGAATGAAAGGCTTTCTGTAACCGTGTGTGTGCATCTGTGGCTGTGTAACAGCCCAAGCACATCTTAGAAGCTCCCTATGCCTGGCCCCAGAGGATAAGTCATGTTAGCATCTGCAGGGCCTGCCTCCAGCTCACACCATAACAGCACACGCTTTTAGCTCTGGAGGTCACAACTCTTCTTCCAGCAACTGCACTGGAAGTTTAGGTAAAGTTAGCCTGAGGCCAAGAGCAGGAACAACAGCATTAGTGTTCTGAAGGTCCTACCATTAAACTCACCATGGTGCTCATCATGACTAAGAAACCAAGCTGACCACTGCCCTGATTACCCCACATGATTGTGGAGGATTGCAGGGGATAAATAGCAGCCACTGGGAGAACTGCTAGGTCAGTGATTACCATTAAATCCAGGCCCATGGAGCTTATGAAGACACATACCCACTCTGAGCTCTCTGCATTATGCCTAGTCCTCCTGCATGGCTCTTTCATGAACTCTCTCAATCTCATCCATGATGGATCCCTGGTTTAGAGGTAAAACCTCAGCAGCCCTACATTAAACAGAATCCATCAGCCTTTCCAGATCCTGAAAACCTCCTCTCCCAGTAACCCAAGCAGCAGCCTTTGCTCTGCTTCACTTGTTTAGCTGCTTTCCAAAGGTTTAGCTGCAGAAGAGCCGAGGCCAATTTTGTTCTCAGTCACGCGGTGATGACTTGGTGGTCTGATGCATCTGCTCAGATGCAGAATTGAAACTGGCAATAAATTTCAGACATTGCCCTCGGGAGCACTAACTCTACAGCTGAAGGAGGGAACAAACAGCAGCCATAAACAACACCCTGATGGCTAAATGGAAACAGCAGGATGGGAGCATCTCTTTGCAGGTGGTAAAGCCTCTCAGCAGAGAGGCCAGCATTCACTCCAGGCATTTTCCTCCACCAGCAGCTGTGGCACTTGTGGGCCCCAATTCCTGAGCTCCCATGCGCTGAGCACTGACTGGCATCAGGTCAGAACAAGCGAGACTGGTGCTCTTACACACCACTTCTGCATCAGCTGCTCGTTCAGCACCCAGCCAGGTATCCAAGCAAGGTATCCTCCAGGAAGGAGGAAGGAGCTCGCTCCTGATTCAGAGCACACCAAAATGAAAGCTAGCCTTACAACGCAGGCACTGAGCCCAGAGAGCTTATTGCCTGCACTGGAAATGATCTCTAGCAAAATCACTTCCATCTCATTCAGCTGCATGTTTTACATGATCATCTGTTTGCAGTCAGAGGCAGGCACACGGCAAAGATCCCCTTCACCATCTCACAGGAAAGAACCCTTGAGGACAGGACACAACTGGTGGAACTGGCCAACTCCTTCACTCTGTTCTACCCCTGGCTCACCTTGCAGCTATTTATAGATGTGGTATTTAAAGTGGTAAGTCTCTAATAATACATTGCTTATTTCTGTGCTGCAAGAGGATGCGCACTTAACTCTGTCTACCTTGTCCTCAAAACCCAGTAGGGGCAACAGAGCCAGGTCAGGATACAGCGACAGATGCTGCTCAGTGGGGCTAATGGTGCAGGGAGACAATCAGAGAGGTCAGCACATTGTTCCTTTATCAGTTTGTGCACAAAGCTGAGAATTGATAAGGGAGGTCAGTGCCTCATGCTTCAGTTCCTACAGTCACTCCTGCAGTCACTTCACAGCACATCTCCCTGGTTTTCCCTTGAATTGCAATAGAAGGCTTAGAAGGTCAGCTCTTCCTTTGCAAGAATATATTAGATTCATTATCCTTTGAAAATCTGACTTGGAAAGAATATGTGACTTTGCCAGGAAAATGAAAAACATAGCAATCCAAGAGATATTAACAAGTCAGGAAGCTAGAGAAAGAATGGGGAAGTGCTCACGGTAACAGGACATTCCAATGCGACTTAGAGGGGAATAACGCTCACAGGTCGGATTTTCCTGAGGTTGGAGAATTAGGGAAGGATGAGGCCAACCCTTGTGTGGTGCAGCTGATTCACCAAAGTTACTATGGAGCAGTTTCATGCATTATGGCATGAGAAGGCTTTAAAGGGAGACAGGCTGCTATTTGGACCTGAAAGGGAAGGGCAGAATGCACAACTATGCCATGTTATTCCAGACTGACCTATATCAGGCCTGCTTTACTTCCCCGAGGCATTTCACATGCCTAGAGAGGCAGATTGATGACTTAGTCTCCACTCATCAGCAGGGAAACATGCAAATCAACTGGAGCTGAGTGGGGAAAAAACAGACAACTCCTTTCCCAAAGCAGATAGAAATTCCAGCCCCAGAAGGAACATTCCATATTCTCCCAGCCCAAATTAATGCAGACATCCACCAGAATGCTGCTGAAACCCCCTGTTGTCACTGAGCACTGCCTCCAATGACTTACTCCAGAGAGCTGCATCAGAGCTGGAGATGGGCTCTCTTTTCCCTACCTGCCTCCCATACCCCCTCCCTCTCATCACCAGTAAATCTGAGTGGACTGCAGCATTAAACAAAGAAATGTTACTTTAAAACCTTATGTGATTAAAGGACAGGCAGTGTAATTCCATAGCTGTTTAAAGTGAAATATATAAAGGTTAAGTTTAATATCAGGGAGATGAGATTTCACCTCGCTGGGGCTGTCGTACAAACCTGGACCAGGGATGCTCTTACAAGAGATTGTCAGTGGTCTTCCCCTTGCCCGGGCACACTCCACAGCCTAGCATACACCTGGAGGAGAACTGGTATTGATGGTAAACTGCTGGTAGAGGACCCCAGTAAGTGGGCACAAAACCCCCTTTGTTAGCTCAGGGATAGAACATAGATGCATCTGCTTATTTCAGGTTGCTGGTTTGCATTGCCTTTGCTGACTGCATTTAAAAAGTGCTTCGTGTTTTGTAATCACAGCTTTTCTACTTGTTCATCCACCTCGCCTAGTGGCTTCTCTCTATCCCAAAGCCCTCCAGCGTCTGTGTCCTTCCTGACCCTCTCCATTCCTTTGGAAATCACTCTGTACACAGCTATTCAGAAAGCCTGAATACACCTGCCTTTGAGTCCTGAATTGCTGCAGCTTCGCTACTGCTGCATCCCTAACAATATGAATCTGCCCAAGCTAAAAAATCCCCAACAGGAGACACTGCTGCATCTGAAACTGTGCCCAATGACAGGGAACAAAAAGAAAGAGTAATGCTTACCCCCCAGAGACAACAGTACTAGCATTAAGCTGGCTGAAACTGCTGCTGCTAGCTCCAGCCCTTAAAACCCAGGATGGAGGGAGGGAGAAAGGGAAGGGCATCAGTGGATTGGGCAGAGGGTACGTGGAGGCCAGCTCCACGCTGGAGTCCTAAATGAACTGAGAATTCCCTAATGCAGAACTTGGGGCAGTTGTTGTTTGAGGAGAAACCAGCAGCTCCCATTAGAATTCCTTTTCAAGCCTCTGCCAGCCCCTAGCTCCAAACAAGCTGCTCCTTAGACAAGTTTCTGAAGGATAAGTTTGGTTTGGGATTACTTCCAGGCAGCTGAAATGGCCCTTAATACACCCTATCCTTGGCACTGTAGGGGTATAGGTCATGAGAGCGGCTTTTAGAAAGCTTGAGCTCCCTGGATGGGAATCTGACTGAGGAAACATTGAGATCAGAAAGGACAGGTTGAGGGAAGTCATCTGTCATCAGCTGCTAAGGAGTAACATTAATTTTCCCTACTAACTAAAATGACCATAGGGCTAAAGGGGACACCAGAAATCTGTGCTCTTGTCTCCTGCTCAAATTCCCTCTGTGACCATAACAAGTCACTTCATTGCTCTGTAAAACAAGCCAAATAATCCTTCTCCTCTCACTCTGCCCATCTCATTGTGATTTCTCAGCACAGGAAACGTCCATCTCCTGTCAATGTGCAGGATGACACCTGAAATTAAGCTGTTGGGACCAAAGTGAGCACTGCCTTCAGACCCCTAGGAGCACAGTTGCTTAACCAAGGGTCTTAAGCTGGTGTGCAGTGCTGAGCCCAGCACCCTGTGCCCCATATAGGAGTGAGGTGTTGCTATACCCCTTCTAAGACATGGGTAAAGTGAACGTGGGGTTGCCCGTAAAGTGGGCAGCAACAGCAGCCTAGCTCTGCCCTTGCCCTTCACAGAGTAAAACCTAAGCCAGCTGTCTTTATGCCATAACCCTCAGCCTCTGCTGATGCCTGTCACCAAGTGTAGATGAGAAGCAGACAAATCCATGAGGATGCAGGGTTTTATTCCCTGATCCTGCTTGCATCTGGGGTGCTATTGTCAGGAAGCACAGGCTAAGACTGCAGTTAACCCAACTTCAGCAGTGAAAGAACTCAAGTGTCAGCCCTCACCCTCTATGGGATAAGATTATGGCAGCCTTTAACAGAGGCTCCTTCAGAGCTTCACTAGCACATTGTTCTCCCAAAAGCTAATGTTTCCAAGAAGACCAGAACTGATGCATCTATAGTTAGTTCAGAACCAGCAGTCAAAGACACAAATGTCCATGAGATGCTGGGATGCTGGTGCATTCCCTCTGCCCAAAGCTGGTACCATTACCTCATCTAGAAGGCTTAGAAAACCTTGCAGCATGTGGATAGAAAATAACCTTTCCCCAGGGAAATTTTCTTCCTGACCCTGGTTAATTAGAAGCTGCCTGATGCCCTGAAGCATGGAGATGAACACTACAGGGAGAAACCCAAGGTAGACAAAAGGATGCCCAGGGGACGCAGCAGCTACCTGCCAACTGACAAGCTACGACTTGAACCGTAAACCAGTCTTCAAGAGAGTCTAAAGACATTTAAAAGTGCATTTTCCTGCCATAAAAGCAAGCTGCTTTCCTCCATGGGAACTAAAGGGGGGGGGGGGGGGTGTCTCCTGGGCTGAGTTTAATTTCCTCTGTAATGAAAATTAATAGCAGTGCTAAAGATTGAGGCAAGGAGAAACTATAGCTTCCACCCACTCCACAGCTATGTGCCTGCCAGTCTACTGCCAACCTGCTCCACACTCAGAAAACAGGCAGTCACTACATTTTAATTATGGCAGTAATACATTTGCAGCCAATATCCCCCTTGGAGTCCACACAATAACCCTTTAAAGCCATTTTGCTTGCTGTAACACAGACCACAACACTCCGTAATGTTTCCATAGTGTGTTCTCTTTTAGTACCTGGTACCTGCTCTTCTCTCTGCTCTCACCCCTTCTCCTTTAACAGGCTGGCAATGAACTATAGCCAAAACAAGCTGCAATAAAAAGAAAGCTGCGTGCTGGTTGTAGGAGGGAGGGAAGGGTTGTATTTGGATCAGGGATGCTGAATCACAACCAGATGCTTGTGTGTCGAGTCACATTCCTGGCAAGGGGCAAGCCGACCTAACCGATAGTGACCTTCAAATCCCAAATCATCTCATCTTGCTGGAAATTACAGCAGAAGGGAATCTGCAAGTCTACACACTAAAGCCAATCTTGGGACAGCAGGAGCTGGATCAGCTCATTCAGCAGTGTAATAACCCATTCTATAGATGATTCTAGGTAACAAGGTCAATTAAGCACTTGGGAAACAATTCTATATTGAAGGCAGTAGAGTCCATTTTATTGTTTCCAAAGAGCTACTTCTGCTGAAGTGAATTCAGTGCTGCTGATAGAGGCTGATCTGCAAATGGCTGTCCTCCAAACAGGGGGAGGAGGATCTTCACCTCTCTTTGGCTGATGTGCCTCCAAGTCATAAAAACAATTGCCAATCCTTTCCCCAGTGCTGCTCTGCTGAAACAGGGAGAGTGTTGCATAGCAAGAGTCAGCCTAGGAGAATCCTATTCGCATCTAGCCAATGCTTGAAAGATGCTTATGGGCTAGGGAGATTTCACTCTGGCAAAACGTACCAGCTCTTACCTTGCAAGGAACAGACACCAAAGACACTGAAGGAATGTTCCATTTGAAGTCTATTCATAAAGATCACAAAGAACTCAGGGAAGTACCAGTGGAAAATGGACAGCCAGTACAGGCTGACTCACAGCAAGTCCGCTTCCAATATCCATATCCCCATGACGGTGCACACACAGGATGGCCCATGCCACTTCTGCAACATGAAGAATTATCACGTTTGGAACACTTCTCAGTACTATGATTTGCAAAGAACAGGGCTGAAGCTGAGTCTGCCTTTGTTTCCTGTCTTCCCTCCCTAACCCACCAGTTAGCTGGTTTTCTCTGTTAACCCTGCAGTATGATAATACTTCTCACCTCGCCTAGCCTGTCTCAAAGGCTTCCAATAAAACACCTCCTTAAATTTCTCTATATCTTTCTTTTGCCAAGCTTCTGCCTACTCTTGCTGTTTGCAGCCATTTCCCTTCCCTGGAGGAAAAAATGCTGCATCAGCATCTTCATGAATGACTTTTTCCCCTTTCCCCCCAAGCTGTTTCAGGTATGTTGGTGGTCACTGTGACCCTCTCAGTCCTAGGATAGGATGCTGGCAGGTCACTGCAGTTTATACCCACGATGGGGAAGGAGCAGTGCTATCAAGATAAAGAGCTCCAGCTCTGCAGGTGATGTGGTGCTCTTCTTCTTGAATCAAGACTGACCCACATGGGCTGAACAAAGAAGGGGCTGTTATATGCTGGGTTTATAGACAGCAACTAAACAAAGACTGTTCCCTTGAAGGCTCCAAGATCCTTGTGCAGTTATATCAACAATGTAAAGGTAATTTCTCAAGAGATTAACTTTGATGCTATAGCCAGCCCCTAGAATGGGTGATTACATTCTGTCCCCACTGTCACACTTCCCTGTGCTGAAGGTTGCCTGCTTCCCTTTCATCACCCAAGTCTAACACACTTGAACAAGTGTATTCTGGATGTCAGGATGCATTATGATGCTTTATTCAACACAAGAAGAATAAAGGCACAAAAAGATCAAGTGATGTAAGAGTTTATGAAGATCCAAGGCTCAGACCTAGAGCATCCTACACTCCAGAGGCAGCTTTGGGTTTTGGGGGAGAGGCAGCAAACTGAATCATGCAGAGCCTGCAAACCCCATTGTATTTGCTATTGCTTCTTTCTAGCTTCTAAAGGCTTTTCAGGCCAGGGATACATTCCCTTGCACTGCAGCCAGTGTCCCATCAAAACTGCACATAGCCATTTTGCTTTGTGGGAAGACACTCCATCTCTTCCCCACTTCTGTGCTTCAGGCCATTCATTTCTAATCACAGCTGGCCACTTCCTTTTGAGTAACACTCTCCCCTACCCCATAGGACCTACTCAGTGCTGCTGGTCCTTTCCACTGCAGCCAGGATCAGGTTCCCACTTGGTCACCTAGATTTCTATGCCTATGGGGCTGCTCCCTCTCAGTCAGGCATGGCAGGCCCCACTAGCACTGGGCATGATAAAGGTTAAGCTTACCAATACCAGGTTAAGGGGACTGGTTTTCAGGCATCAATCAGTGCCATTTACACAAGAAGTGTCGAGCTACCTATAGAAAAAGAGGCAATGTGAAACACTCCTGTCTGAAGGTTTTTAGCACTCTTTACAAATTGCTGTGGTGAATAACTTGTTGCCTGTATTTATCCCTTTTCAGATTGTCTCTTAGCTACAGTCATCCATCTTCATTCCTCCCCGCTCGCTCCAGACACTCTCAGCTGCTACCTCATTATTTTACATTTGTACTGTGCCACTTGGCTGTGCTTTGCTCAGATGCACAGAGCAATCTCAAGAGGACAGATTCATCCCTGGGGCAATGCCACTGGCTTCAGCGTGAATCCAGCATGGCCTTTCACACATTTCTCCACATCTCTCCCATTAAGACAGCATGTTTGCAAGAGATCAAAGCGTTGGCACCAGGACATCTGGGTCCCAGCCAGGACAGTGCTACTAACAGCCTTGGGAAGTAAAGCACCTGCTCTGTGAAGAGGTGGTTTCATAGGACATGTGGTGGGGCTCCACTGAAATACTTTTACAACGATGGGCTCAAAGGTGTTTGAGTCAGGTAAGATCTTAGCAAGCCCAAGTTTGACCTTGCACAAGAGAGCCAGCTCAGCATGTCATAGCAGTGTCAATTCCTTTGCTTGAAGCCCAGATCTCCTGGCACATGGCTGTTATTCTAACCATCCCTCTTTGAGACACGAGGGGCAAACATAGTCCCTTTTAGAAGGAAACTGCTTCAGATTTCTCTCCACTTGCTCAAATGGATTCACTGGCCAGCATCTCAAAACCCACTGCTTCCTCTAATTTATGCTCTACTGCCTCATATTTATTTGCCTGCGAATAGCATTCAGGATAGTGTCTGTATGATAGATGCTATACAAAATAAGCTTGTATTGTTACAAGTCGCTTCCAAAGTACAGCCAACATAAGTGCATAATTACAGGCTACATGTAGGTGGTTTGAGAGTGCATGCTTGCATAGGAGAGAGGAACGATTCCCTTCACAGCAACCATCACTGGGGGAAACTGCAGCTTGTATGCAAGTGGTCAGGCTATAGAGGGCTCATGTCTCAAAGCCCATAACTTGAAAGGTCAGGTTGTGTTAGAACACTGACAAGATCAAGTCCCCAAAGCCCTGGAGATTCTCTATATGTCTCTCCAGAGAGGACTCAGCCACTTAAGACAAAATAGCAGAGAAATGCCTTGGTCAATGGCTGTATATAAGTCAGTGGTGAAAGCAGGACAGACCCAGGGACTCTGAAATTCCTGTGATGTGCCATGTAGACAAAAAAAATGATGGAGAATTTGAAGCAGGTCCTGCTTAGGTGTCAATGGGATTAAGGCAACCACACAGAAGCAATGTTCTGCAAGGATGACTCGGGGGAGAGCACTTATCTAAGGCTAAAGGAGAAAGGAACACTGAAAACCTCAAAGGGTTTATTGTGCACTTCCCACCAAAGAGCCGTGTCAAGGGTGCACCTCGCAGCCTCCCCTGCAGCACATCTCACTTGGAGCTCCCCACAGCTTGCTGAATAACCCCAGGTACACAGCCTTCCTGGCTACTGTTCTTTGTGACTTTATGGAGGAGCACAATCCAGCCAGGTATCATTGTGAGGAGCAATCCTCAGCTTCATGTCACACTCATTTGTTCTCACCGAAACTATCTTGACTTCCCAAACACAGTGAGAAGGGACCGGTACCCAGCGTGGCCCCATGATCTCCATGCTGCCAAACATCAGAGACAACCTAAGAGCTCTCTTCCCCAAACCAGGGCCTGTCCCTTGTGTTATGAAAGACCTCTCCACCCAGCATATTCCCCAAGCTGAGAAGCTGTTCTTATATTAGATGAATGCTCCGCCTGGGCACTTTGGGTTTTATTATGTTTAATTCACTTTATCCATCCCTAATTTCCCTTTTGCTGCGTGCCTGTCAGGAATCCACGTCTCAGCAATTCACTGAGCAGAGCAGCCAAAGCATATATCAGGCTTCATAAATAGTGCCCCAGTGGTTCAGGCTTGCTGACAGTACTGCCAAGCAACACTGATGTATTGTGATCTGCCTCGAGAGGCACAGTTCTCCAGGGTTAGACAGGGTAACCATCTTTCAACACTGCTTCCCTGTTTGCTCCTCACTGCCTCCCCACCACAAGTCTTTCTCCCCCATGCTCTCTTTCTGCTATTAATGGTTGTATACAGTAGCCACATCGGAACCCTAGCAATGATCTGCTAAGTGCTGGGGAGGGATTTGGTCCCAAAGCCTTCAAACATAGATGGCAATAGGGAAGGGTGAAAGAGGGTTGTGACCTGCAGCTTCACAAGAAGGCAGAGAAGCACAGAAAGATGAAAGGAGTTGCCCATTGGGAATCTACAATGCAGTCACTGCCAGCTGATCCCCAGGTGCTGGCTTTAGGCTCACAGCAAGAACTGCCAGCAGGGGAAGCAGGAGCATCAGTATTACACATACCTTCAGATGCAGGCAGGCTGCACCATCCTGAATAATCCCACAGAAGGCCATGTTAAAGACTTCCTAACAGGAGCCAAGGATGGGCAGAGCTCATCTGCCATCCTGATACCTAGGACTGTCACTGCAAGGGTTGCTGTTCACCTCACAGCTAGCTTAGAGTCTGAATTCCCCCAAACGGAAGCTAAACCAGGACTAGGATTTGAGCTCTGTGCATCTAAAACCCATTCTATTAATGCCTATGGAAAACGAAGATATTGCCATGGAAATCATCTCCTCCCCCTCATGTTTTGACCCCTGTATATGTGATCCTATCATTTGTGATTGAGCAAAACATTTACCTCTCTGCTGTAAACAGAAGCACACCATTCAAAGGACTGTGTGCACTGCATTCTGATTGTCTTCCCATAATTATGTTCCTTTTAATAAGTTTTCCCTTGAAATCAGGCAAGAATCCCCTGCCTCACTGTTCTTGCTAAAAAGGAAACTCGAAGTCAATGAAGGGCAAAAAAAAACAACCCCAACAAGGACATCAAAATATGGAAGCGATTAAAATTTACAGCCATTAGATAAACAGTCACTATGTGCTGCTGATTTATCTTGTCTTTCCCAAATCAATTTCCAAGTGATCATAAACATGAACTCACATCTGGCATTAATAGCTTCGGAGCTGCACATCAGCCATTTGGAAATAAGCCTGCAAAGTCTGTTTTCCCCGTGCATCCACAACAACAAAACGCTCCCCAGTGAAGCTGAGCCATCTGAGAGCACAAAAATCAAACCAGGTAGGGGGATGGTTTTCAACACTGCCATACAGACAATGTTCACAATTCAAATTTAACATCCTCTTTCCTTTTAAACTAACCATGACTGAGCTTTGGGGTCACTGAACCTTTCTGCATCTACCAGAGCCCTTAGGCAGGTACATATAAAGCCCGACTTCCCAAGTCTTCTGCTTTCAGAGCAGAGGACAGGCTGAGTTGTCCCCAGCTTTATTAACTATTTATTGCTGTCATCCCTATTGAAGCAGCACATTCAGGTCCCAGCTGGGATCAGTCACTCTGTGCTCAAGCTTTGCACACATGTATGACAAACCAGACTGCTCTTTGGGGTGCAGGTTCTGCCATGTAACACCCACAAAGGGTGTTATCAGCTGTCAAATCCAGACCCATGTCCCCATATTGGAGCACAGTCATTGGCAAGAGACAGGTAGAAGACAGAGAAGAGAAATACTGCACGTGTGGATGTCCCTTAGGCATGTGTTTTGGGGGAAGCACGCTGTAAGGGAATACCTGGAGCTGGTTTAGAGTTCCATTTTGTTTCTCTCTACAGTGGAGCTGGAGCATAACTGCTCTTACGGAGTTATCTCTTCCCCCTGGCAACACAGCATGTGCCAAGTACACAGCATGGCACAGTGGAAGGTAAAGGTTTACTGACAGAAAACACAACTTCTTATGCAGAATCACACTAGAAAATAACTGATTTCAGGACAACCAGCAAACTTTAACCCCCAGGGAAATGAATTATTGAATTGTATTTTTAAAGCACAAAACATTTTTAGTTATATGGAAGAGAATATAGTATACTGGTGGCTGCACGGGGAGAAATAAGGTTAATTACTGAAGTTGTAAGACAAGAGACTGTCAGACTCAAGTGTGTTCAGTCAATGACATGGTACTGCTCCATATACTCAGAGGCAGTTTTAACTCCCCCTGTACTTAAGAAGTTTATATAACCAACACTTGATGATATTATGGTCACTTCCCAAAGTGCAAGATCAAGGTGGTGTTATCTGCCCAGCACATTGCTAACACAGCAAAGAGCTCATCTCCAGCCAAGTGGCATAAGCAGACAGATGGGCAGAGGGGGAAGATGCTGCGCAAAAGCAAATCAACAAAGGAACACTTTGGTACTCACAGAATGCAAAGCTTGTGGTTTCTTTTAGTGTCTTTTTAAACTGTTGGCCTTGGAAGTAAGGAAAAAAGGGAAGCAGCAAAGCTTCCTGCTGGCATACAGAGCTTCCACTTTCCACAGGGATGCACTTCCCCATACTGGCACTGCCTTTTGCCACTGTTCTGTGTGGCTTCAGCCAAGTGACGCAGGAAGCTGTACAGAGAGCAGAGCTGATGTGATCACATCATAGTTGTCTCAAACAGTCAACACAACACTTAATACTTATGCCCAATACAAGAGGTTCGCTGCCATATGACTTCTCGGGGAAAGACAAATTGCACCCTGTCATCACCTATGCGGTCTTGAAGAAGCCTCACTCTGCACTTGAGAGAAAAAGCTGCTGAAAACAGAGTCATTTGATTAGCTGCCTTAATACTGTCACTGAGCTCTTCCAAAAACTCAGTCCTAGGGAGGAACAGGCAGTGAAATACCACAGCAGCACGCTTCCCTTCGTAACTATTACAACAGCAAACACTGCCTGACACACTGGATCCTTCAATCCACATTCAGAGAGTGTAGCAGGCTCATCTTGAGAAATCACTCCTTTAGATAGTTTCTGTTGGTGCTTCATTTCCTAAGAGCAGGAAAAAAACCTGACAGAAAGCAAGCCTTGATGCTGAAATATTTGTATTTCTTCTTTATTTGCTGTTGAAGTAAAGAGGATGCAAGTTTAGCATTCTTTCACAAGGCCATGACCAGACACAATTGCTATTACATGTGTCACAAAAGCTTTGCTGCTGATTTAGTGCTGTTATCCGTGAGCGCGCTAATAGAAGCTGAAGCACGTGCATGCACACAGGAGCACCTAAAAAGACTAAAGCAAAGCAATTCTCTGGGAGTAGCAATACGAGTCAGAGCCAATCTCCTTTCACCCTAGGCCTCATTAGAAGAGAGGTTCTCATGGGCTTGAACTAGGAGTTTGTGTTAGCTTTCAATTACCTAGCATACGTTTTAAGAACTTCCCCAATTACCTTTGCCAGTTCTCCCCCATTAGAGTCCCACAATCGATATATGGGCTATATTCCTTTCCCAAACTCCAATGGAATATAGAAAGCAATCAGCCTAGGGAAAAGGGGCATGCTTTCTCACCCTCTAATACAATGTCACCCCCTTCCCAAGCCAAGCTTTCTGTGCTTGCTGGATTTCACTTCGGCTCACTAATGATTATTATCTCCTCTAACAATAAATAGAAAGACTCTGGCTTGATTCTGCAAGGATATTTATTACCCAGGGTGCCCTTTGATCCTGTTTAGTCTAATTGAGCCTGGCACACAGCTCCAGGTTGCTAATGTATTTCCCCCATAAACTATATTTGCAGACAGATGGAAGTTACATGATTGCCTCCTTTCACTGCTATTAGTGAAGCAGTCAGCGCCTTTCTTTTACTTACAATTTAATTACGAGGCATATGGAAATGTTGAGAGCACTGGAGCCAAGGCCCTTGCATAGATTTCAGCGCTCATCCTTTTGCCTCCAAGGCACCCTTCTTTCCTTTTCCAAGACTCAACTACTAAAACAGTATCTCCCCAATAGCACTGAGAACAGAGATCCCTTTGCAAGCCATGCTGTGGTGAGCTGCTGTCTTGGGGAAGATGCTCTTAGTTGGTGTGAATTCAGGATGGAGGAAGAACCAGCAAGCAAACCATCTCCTGCATTTCCAGTACTACAGAGCAAGGAGCAGAGGCTTTGCTGGTGACAGCCAATCCCCATCCCAAGCAGTTCTCTAGCACTGCCTTGCTAAAGCAAGCAGCTCAGATAGACATGCCTCAGCTGTCATCAGACTAGTTAGTTTGGGCAATGATCTTAGCATAGCTGGAGGTACTTAGACCTCATCAGCTAATCACCCAAGCATTTATTCAACAACAGCTCTCTGAAATGTCAGAGACCTAGTAAAAATTGAGAGGCTTCAACTCCTGCCTGTTTTTAAATATCAAGATGCCATTAGCTGTGCTCATTGCCCTCTAGGAAGTAAATGGGAGGAACGATGGCTATTCCTGAGCTCTTTTCATCTGCCTCTCATCTTCCTCCTCTTCAGATGCCCATGGGGAGAAAGACTCTGCTCTCCAGGGGCTCCACTCTAAAGCAGAAAGACACAGGCTTCGAAGTACACAGGACCAGGAAAGGCTGGATGACTGATGCCTTTAGCCATTATATTTCTTAATGTGCCAAAGCACATTATCTATGGCCAAGATGCAAATATCTTCTGGATGTTTTAGGTGCTCCCAGTGCACTGAAAAGACCTTTCCTGGTAGCGACAGCATCTTCTAGTGATCTTCCAGAAAGGGCTCAGGAAAGAATGACATGGCCCCAGTCTGAGGGCTCAGGGTACAGCTGTGACAGACAGCAGTAGCCCTTGCCAAAGGGAGTCCATTAGGGTAAGCTGTACTGCAGCTCAGCCTTCCCTGCCGTCTCATTATCTGAAGTTTCCTTGTTGTATTGTAGTGTTTTCAGGTTGAATCCACAATAAAACAAACCTGAGAGTGGAAGCAAACAGAAGAGAATGGAAGAGGGGGAAGGGGAGGATGGAAGTGTGACATTCATTCGCCCCCCCAAATGACACCTGACATTTGCTGTTGTTGAGAATGTGACAGTTGTATTCAGGGGGGTAATTGAACCTCTGCCAATTAGAGAAAGATCAGATGAAACCTACAATAAGATCCCTGTAACAATATATAAAAAAGATAAGAGGAACAGACAATGAAAGCAAATATATTGTTGAGTGGTCTTGAGCATCCTGGGCAAGAATTGTATCCTACTGTGTAAAAGGATAGCCATGAGCTTTTTGAATAACAATGGGAACACAGTCATCAGTTGCCTCTGACTTGGAATCACCTCCATTGCCCCAGAGACCTTATGTACCTCACACAGGGCCCTGTAGCTGCCACCTGCCACCATGTCCCCTTACCCCTTCTCTCGAATCAGCAAGCTATTGCTGTGTCCATCCCGGTGCACTGGGAAATTGCACCTTACAATCAGCTCAAAAGCAAAACTGCTATTTGATACCCACAGACAGGGCACTTCTATTGCCCCCCAGCATCATCATCTCTGTGTATCCTATTGAAAACACTGACCCCAGCATGCTGGATTCTCAATAGCTGTGAGTCACCATTAACCTTCCTCCGCTTTTGGGTTTTTGTTTTCTCTCCTTATTTTAACCTCCCCTTGCACACTTTCTCCTTCGCTTTCCTTCCCCTTGCCCAGTGGCAGCTTACATTTCTTTTCCCTTCCTCAATTTCCGTTCTCTGTTTTACCGAGTTCAATTCAATTTAAACCAAATTGCTTTATTGGTGCCACTGAAAGACAAGGATTGCAAAAGCCATTATAAACGTGTACAATACACATTATGTGAAAAATATTTAAGGAAGGAATACTCCGGCAAATGGCATCAATATACTCCACAAAAAGCATTACCAGGAATGGAAAAAGGAAAACGAGGAGTGAAGTCAAACTCTTGTTAAGTGCACCGCAAGCCTACTCAAAATTCAGAGCTGATAACATGTTAGCACATAATCAGCAGCATTCCAGCTCCCACTGCTGTGCTCACCCTGGCTCCCATGCCCTGACTCTAGCAGCAGCCTTTCTCAAATCAATGATCACTTACTATTTCAAGGATTCTGGGCTGAGAACGAGAGCTGTTTCCTTCGGATCTCTCTTCCCTGCACTGCTGCCAATAAAACCATAGATCTCCATCTCTGTCACTTCTGAATCGCATTTCAGATGTAGCAGGCAGGCGCTGGGGGTGGGGAGAAGTCATTTACATAGTAATTTTAGACCCAAAAAGAGAATAAGCCTACGGCCATTTTTAGAAGGCAGCCTCATACCAGATCTGCCTCCAAATGTGTTGCCTTGTTTGCCTTGGTCTTCTCTATAAATCATTATTAGATGCCTAGGCACATTGCTGGCAAGGAAGGCTCACACCCAAAGGAGCAAGCAGATCCATACTTACAGCCTAAGAATGGTGCAATTCTACCCTTCCTGGAGCAGTCATGCATATTTCCCCTCAAGCCCATTTTAGCAAACCCCTTCTTTTTACCTTATCACACAGCCAGCTACAACCCTCTGCCTGGTGCACTTCAGAGACGCTGAAGCAAACAGTACGCTGTGTGTAACTCAAGCAAAAGCAAAGCTTAGAACCTAGTCTCCAGCAACCAAGGGTGAGGTTTCAAAAGCTAAAAGCATCTGAAGTGTAAATGGACATTTTCAGAAGCTACAGGAAATCTGGAGGCCACATTAACACATGGCACAGCAGCTTCTCTGGAATGGACCTAAAAGGGACCATTAGGCATCACTGGAGATTTACACTTCTTCCTAATCTTTCCCCCCTGACCCACTTTTCCCATTTCCCCACACCTGGGCACTCCAAGCAGCAATGCACACGGTCCCTTGTTTTCCCATTGCCCCACCATGCTGGTGAGTCTTGCTTTGAGATGCAAGACAGTTCATTGATTTCTCTTCTCCTTTGCTACTCTTGCTGGACTATCAGCTCATTTTTGACAACGCCTGGATGCCCCAAGAATCCCAACACAGACAAAATACTCTTGCCTATGAAAAGAAATTAAGCCTTACCTGAAGAAACAATCACTCGATGTGTTCCCCTTAGCACAGAGATTAAGAGGCCCCTGCTAATAGTCCACTTCCTAGAAGACAGTATGTCAGTGCTACCTCCCCATCACTACACTGCCTTGCTCACCTTCGCAGCACTCCTGAGGCTGCAAAGAAATTGCACAGCTCTGAGGAAACCTTCCATTTCATATCATGCAAAACACAAGAGCTTTTTATCTTCCTCTCCTCCTTCCCCCTGCATACCCTTTCTCAATGGTTTTCGGAACAAGTGATAATCCAAGTGAGGAGATGATGCTGATAAATGGGAAGTTATTCTCTCTCAGCACACTCTTTTATAAGCATTTTCTCACTCCATTTGCAACAAATAAGTGTGGATTTTAAGGATGATGTGCCCAGTGGCTTCAGACATCAGTGAGTAGATAGATGAATCCTTTCATCTCCGAGCTGTGGATTTGATCCTGCCCATTTAACTCATCTGTCTAGGTGCGATGCGCTCAACTCACCACCACAGTCATTGACCAGTTAAACTCTGAATGGCCAGTGGTCCAGAAACAGGTTCTCATGCAAAAGCCATCAGGTGTTTCTGACTTAAAGCACACACAGACCCCTCTTACATGCCACCTCTCATGGGAAGGCTTCAGAGTGATAAGAGAAGGAAAACTGTTGCCTAGGCTTGTGGAGGATGCCAATGAAAATCTTTCTATAGGAAAAGTCTCTTCGTATTCTTTGGGATACAGTAGTGCAACAGTGAGTAGGCCATTGAAGTAACTGTCCAGATGCATTCAGTTACAGCCCTGATGAACATCTTGCATTCTTTAGTTAATACTTGATAATTGTTTCCTGGTTATTTTCCACCTGCTAACTGAAAAGACACTTTCTCCCCTCTGTCCCCATTCACAGCTCTCTACATGTGCAATGTAACAAAGGGCAAGAAAGCTGCAACAAGCATCCATTCATCCAGCAACCTGCTCACAAGAACAGATCAAGCTCTGAACCAGAACCTTGAGCCCCAGCAAAGTTACAGCATCTTGTTCACAAAGCCACCTGCCTGTAAAGGATCCCAACCAGAAACCATGCAGAAGCATCACAAGAGTGGGAAGAACACCAAAGACCATCACATTTAGAGACTATTTGCCAAAACTCCATCTCTGGCATACCCTTGCAATTTGTTTTCAGCCAAGCCTCCAAGTTCTATTATAAATTACCACTTTACAATTGCAATGACTTCAGGACTCAATTGTCTCCTTTGGGGAAATGAGCACCACAAACTATAATGCATTTTTCATGTTAAAGTGGACTAATCATTATTAATAGGGGTAGTTACCTCCTCCTCTGCTTATATGCCCTTAACAGCAGATAAAATGCTTGTAAAATAGTTTCCCATTTATTATCTATTGATTGCTTTCTTGCAAAACATCCTATATCAGGGCTATCACTACTGGGACTCATTACCTAGAAGGTTTTGGTCATTGACAAATCTGGAAGACCCTGCACTGCCTTCAACAATGGTTTGTAATGTAGCTTTTGTCTGCACTTTTCTGTACTTGCTTCTTGCTGTTCTCCCCCCCATACAAGCTTCCAAATAAAAACTAATTTCATAGTGTACTGCAAACAAAGCATGCCCTAGAAAGGCCTCAATTGAAATTATGGATGATGCTCTTAAAGAGCATCTTCAAGGCTGCCTTTACCAGACTAATTTCTCAGCATCTGGCTGGGAGCAGAACACCGCTCTGAAAGGGAGAGAGATCACACACCAGCTGCCCCAGCACTGGGGCTCTCCATTAGTCTAAGCTTTCCCAATTATAACTGTCTACTCCTCCCCCCAGAATCCTCATATATTACTCTCAGAGACAACAGACACCCACACCGATTAGGTGACGGCAGAGAGATGCTCATTGAGATGCAGACAGATCCATTAAGAAGAAAAACACTGACCCCTGAGAAACAGGAGATCTGGACCAATTCTTGTGCTCATCCTTCCTCTGCTTCTCACTGTTAATGACTCAAACCCAGTTCAAGGAGGTAAGGGCAGTTTCTCCACAAGGTCTGTCTGAACGAGAGGGACACCTTGCCATTGTGTTGGGCAGCCATATACGCAGATAGGTCACCTGAGGGCTGCCAGCAAAGGAGCACGTTGGGACCATGGGCCCTGAGATGTATCAATGGCTGAATGCAGCAATGATGCCTGTATGCTATGTGACAAATCTCAGCATGCTTTGTGTGTGTCATCCAAGACAGAGGCAAGGATGACTATGAAGGCAGGTTAAAATAGAGCAGGAGAACAAGGTGAGGGGCATCCTTCTTTCTTTACAGGTTAGAGTCCCATAGAGGCTACATACTTGCAAAGAGAGCAGGGTACACCAGCAGAACACGTTTGCCCTGCCAAAGAGCAAAAGGCCAGCAAGGTGCCCATTACTAACTTCCAGAAACAGAAAACTACCAATAGTACATCAGTGCTTTTCCTTTCTGTTTGTCAGGTTCCTGAGGTCTGAAATATACCCTCAACCCCATTCTCTCATGCAAATATTTACTAGGGCCTATTTCGTTATATTCTGGTTTGTGGCCCCAAAAGAGCCCTTCATTCTTTATACTAAGAATACCTTATACCTTAGAATACTTCATACCTTTCATTCTGTATACTAAGCTGACACTAGGTCTCTCCTTCCTCCCACCAGCCTACAAGGCCGATAGCTCCTAGACTACCTTGCAGCAGGAGGTACCCACAATTTTCCAAGCACTGTCTGTCAAAAGCACTTAGATGAAAGGCCAAAGCAGTGAGGTCCTTCAGCTCCAGTGGAGAAACAGCTGCCTATTATACCATTCATGCCATGAGCTGAGATTTGTTTACTGTCTGGCCAGAGACAAGCAAATGGCTGGTACCAAAAGATGCACCGTGATGCTCCAGCACAGAGCCCAGTAATTCAGCAAGTGATGTTCATGCCTTGTTCCAGCAGGGAGAGACAAGACAAAGGTAACAGCTCCAGAGAACATGCTGAAAGCTAGCCTGGAATTCATAACAATAAATGAGCTAGAAGGTGTTTTCCCCTTATTCACCTACAGCATGAACTTCCTAGCAGGCACCTCCACTACTAAAAGCGGATTGAAGTAATCTGAGCCCCAGGAGACAGGATAGGTGATAGTTCTGTGACACAGCATTTCTGTATCCCAAGTCAAACCCCACATGATCTCTAACTTCCACAGAGCTACCGGAGGCTAAGAACCATCCTAGAAGACAAGTCTAAGATGATCTTCTTGAAATCTGCAGAAAAACCCTTCAAAAATGAAAATGTGCCATAGTGTTTTCTGTCACCTGGGGGTGTGTGAAACGCAGCCTTTACAGAGATTAACTTACTACATAATAACTAAAACAGGAATAAATTCTAGGCCTGATGCAGGCGAGAAAGCCCTAAGAATATTTCCACTAAAGCAGCCAATCCAGTCTCTAACTCCTTACTGGAAACGTGCTTTAAGATAGATCTCTCACTCTAAGACAAAGTTCCAGTCTTAGAAAACAAGATATGCCCTCTGATGAATAACTACTTCTCACTTGTGTTCTCAGTTATTTTCTAACATCTAGTACCCCACTAATTGAAGACCATTTTGAATCCTAAACATTATCATTTAGCATTGCATTTATCACCTTTTTCCCTCTCTGGCCCCTGAAATCCCCTGTTTAATTAGCAGACCTATAGGAAGAACCAGTTACTTAAAGGCACTTGAGCATGCAATTCCTTTATGTCTCTTGTTGAGATCAGAGGACCATAGCACCTTTGCAAAGCTGGCCTCAAACCTTATGTTTCAGACACAGAAAACAGAATTTATCTACCAAGGAAATTGCTGTAATACCCAAGAACCCCAAGCAAACCAGGTCCTTGCTGCCCAGATAAACAACCTTAGATTAAGCAACAGGATGAGGCAATTAGAGTAATGAACCAGCATTTACCCTTTTCACTGAAGCTCACTGAAATGAGCAGCATTATGATGAAGGTTTATTTAGGCTTTGGAGGGGCAGAGCATGAGAAGGATTGGATGGTTATTTCCCAGTTTTCTTTCACCCTAAGCATTCTTGGTGGAAACACAATAGAGAACTCGGTGAAAGGAAAGCAGTGAATGAAAGCATTGTACATCCATCCTGTCTAGTCTGGATTCTTGGTCTCTCAAGATGCTGTTTGTTTTCTGCAGGTTCCAGCTCAGAGCCAATCCTACCAGAACAGGCATGGTAAGAGACAATCTGGCCCTAAACAACATGAAAACACAAGTGTCCTGCCCTAGCCATGCAACTGCTCCCAAGTCCCATGTGTGCGCTCAGCCACCCCCCATTGAGTCAGAGACCAGCTCAAGATAAAAACAAGATGAGAAGGCTACTAAGAATAATGGCAAATATCAAACCTTTCTGTAAACCCTAGGATCTAAACAGCATTACGCAGAGGTGCTTTTAGTTCATGGATCCATAAGGTTTTGCTTTTTGACTGTTTGGAATTTATACTTACCAGTATAACTTGTGGCAATCTGGAAGGAATGACTTCTCAAGGATATTTTGCAACTTCCACTTAAGCTCAGTCTGTCTTTATATTCACTGTCATCTAAACTGTGAATATATTATATCCCCCCCATCTTTCCAATTTTGTCATCTACATCAGTGTGTCTATGTGCAGTGCTATCTAGATGGGAGCCTGGGATCTTTATATCTGATTCAGGAGCTTCACCTTATTGTGTTACAATACAACACATAACAACCATTACTGGGTTGGATAGCAAAGTTAATATTTCATTTGCTGTGTTTTATGTCCTGATGGTTTCCTACTAACATCAGAGGTAATTCTCACACATTTCCCTGGGAAATGTAATGGGGTGGAAAGACATTCCCTAGCTCCGCAATAACTATTCTAGCTGAGACACAGATGGAACAGGGACTTGCAGAAATGCATTGGTGGTGTCTATTCTGGACAGACTTACAGCAATTTATGTAAGATTCTAATATGTTTGTCAGGGAGACAACATCAGACATTTTCTCTTTTTCCTTTTGTTTGTTCATAACACAAAGGAGAGAAAAGGAATGGATGCATTTACTGCGGTACAATCTTTAAGTTACTGGCGTGGAAAATTGCATTGATACTTCCCGAGTAAAATGATCAACTTTATTGAACAGCACCAAAAGCTGAACATTTGCATGAGGCTCTTGGAAATCTTCATCTTTTCTCTCTGACAAGTAAAACAGGAAGTGGAGCAATTTCGTCTGGATGCTCTCCAAAGACTTAAGAACTCCATTTGAGACTGATTTATTCTGGGGGCAGAGGGAAACCTATTGATTAAGGGTTACACAGAAATGAGATGTAAAATTGAAGACAAATAGAGCTGAACATGCCTTGAAGAAGGGAATTTGATGGTTTAGCAGCCTGGAGTATACAGTATGGTTCTTCTAGCTCCAAGTTGCAGATTGAATCTGTTAGTATTTTAATACAGGCCACAGACTGCCTTTGCCCTTTATGAAGGCTCCTAAACCACTCCAGAAGAACACTTTTTCCCATAGTACAGGTAGACCATCCTTAGCCCCAACAGAGTTCTCACCCATGTAATCCTGTCTCAACAAACCATGTGTCTCACCAAGACCTGAGCCCAAAAGCTCCCTTCCCTTCTATGAACATCACAGTCTCAAAGGCATTTCTTCTATAGATGCGTGCATGCAAGTCTACCGACACTTCAAGAACAGTTTTGCTGTTGGGCACCTCAAGCTTAGCACGCTCATTTCCAGAAGCCCTGGGACCATATGAACCTCACGCTCCCCATTTCCTCTCGCCTGTCTGGAACATTGTGGACTGAAATAAGTCCTTTTGATTTGAAGCAAAAAAGCAAAAGCAGGTAGTAAGCCACAGCGCTCTCCGGACTTTCATTATGATTCAAAGGAAGAGCTGCCTGCAACGCGTGGCTGGCATTCTGAGCAAGCCTCTTAACACCACTGAAAAGGAAGCTCAGCCAAAGGTGGGAGGCGACACAAAGAATCCAGGGGTCACAACTTGCACCAATCAGCTGAAGTTTGTATCCCTGCTCTCTTCCTCCAAGCAGAGTCAACTAAAGCAGACCCTCCAACACAAGCTATGGTCCTTTTGAGCTTAATAGACTTGGTCCCATTTCCCAGTCCTCCCTTCTCTACCCCTGCTTTTCACTCCAAGCCCTTCCCTTGCTCAAATTGATTTAATTATTTATCAAGTGGAGCTCTAGTACTCTAGTTAATCTCTTGCATTCTTTTCTTCCCGGTGTAGGTGAGTGACAAAGCCATAGTGATGCTGATTAAAGTATTGATCAGCCTGCAGCATTCGCCATCTCAAACTGGAATAGTCAGTGCTAGTCAGTCCCTATTATACCCCAGGGCATCCAAGCTGCAGAGCTGCTTTGGTCTGCCTGACAGCATTGCTCTACCTGCAAGAACAGAGGCACGACTCCACTCCTTGCTAAGGCACATGCAGCAGAGTCCTGCAGCCTGGCTTTGACATCTTCCACAACATCAGCACAGAAGGGGATAAGCCAAGTAACCTTTCCCTGTATCCTCTCCACACTGCATGGCCAGACACATCGCGTAGCTCTGCTATCCCAGGACCTGGGATGCTCTCTGTGCAAGTCAGCATGAACAGACTTGTGCAAAATAAAGGCTTGTCTCTTTCAACACCCGAGTCTCTTTGCAAATCCAGCTTTTGGTTCCGGCTCTATAAGGAGGGGACACAACACGATCAAGTTTGGGCAGAACTTGCCTTGAAGATTTAAAGAGGTATGCCAGAAGAGAAAGCAAGGGAGGGATGCACTCAGCCCTAGCCTAAAGGCACCAACAGCTGAGCTCTAAAACACCCCATTGACCAGATAAAACCAGGACTCATCTGCAGCAGGAACTGGTTTTACCAACCTCTCCTCTTTCTTCCATTAGCTGTGACCCCCATAGTCCCTCTTCCCCCACTGCCTCCCTGATGTAACATAGCTTTTTACAGACACATACGACTGTGGCTAATGAAGCCACTGGTTTCACATTCATTAAGGGGTTTTTGGTTTGCCATCCCTGGACTCCGCAGCCTTGGCACTTGCTGCTTGTGATGTCTGACATGAGAGGAAGGGATTGGGCTCTGAAGCTAGCAAGGGTTGGGAGCAGCTGTGGAGGAAAGGGCACTGCATTGTACCATTAGAGGACAGCAACTTATGATCATAATTTAGCTTTAAGCAGCAGGAGGAAGAATTTCTCAGGCAGCTATTTTTGGCACCAAGGATTTTGACAACGATGTCTTCTGCCCTTCTGTGCTGCCTTTGTGCCTGTTCTGCTCTCTAAGGAGAATTTAAAGGTGAGCTACAAAACAGGGAGAAAGGGAGGGGGAAAAAAGTAGTATATGTCGGCCTAAAAAGCTCCAGTATCAGTGATAAGGGCAGGTTGAGAGCCTGCTTCCCACCTAGGGCTGGCCTGTATTTTGATACCAGTGAATACTTCCGAGACAATATCTCACAAGGCACTTGTTGAGCATCTTGGATTCACATGCAGAGGGCAGCAAAGGGGTTGAGGCTGTAGCATCTCCCGCTGTGAGAAGACAACTCTAGGTTTCTGCTGCCCTGAAAAGCTTTGAGTCTCAGCAGCCACAAGGCCAGAACTGAGCACCTGTGTCTATCCCACATCCCCAGGCATTTTGATCAGCCTGATGAGGTGTGTTCAACACCAGAAGAATCCAACAAGTCCTGGCTCCCACTTCCAGGTTCCTCCCAGCTTACTCTTAATACTCATCTAAATGGAATACCTCCATTTTGTCAGATAGAAGAGCAGCAGCCCCTTTGCTTCTAATCCACAGCACAAACATGTTCCCATAGAACCTGGTTAGGGGTAATTAACAATTGCAACACCTATTGACTCCAAATGAGAGGCAGAGGTTCATGGTACCCCTCCTTCCAGAGAGGCTCCTCATCATTTGAGAGCATAACTGGTTCCCTTTTGACAATACAAAAGGAGGGTTTCCTCAGTAAGATCAGCTGGGCTGAACATGAAGCATGTGAATGCTTCACTTTGCAGCTTTCAAATCTGGAGCCATAGGGCTCTTCGGAGAGGTATTCCTCCTGATACATGAGATACCCATCAGCTTTCAGATGATACCACAGGAGACAAGAACGCACGAACCTGCAGAGGCTTCTGCATGGCAAATCCCCTCTTTTGCTATATATATATATATATTCTTGTCCTTAAAGTGATTTCAATATACTGCATTAAAAATTGTCATCAAGTACAGGAAAGCCCTCAAACCTGGGGGCACAGTGAATTCAGAGCATCAGTGACAATTTCCCACTTCTCCAGTCTCTCATCTCAGGCTGTGTTGCCTGCAGGGCTGAGATCAGGTCTCTGTGTGCACATATCTATTTTCATCTAATCACTGCTGAAAAACAGCAAGGCTTTCCACACACTTTAATGAAACAACTCAGTGTGTGGCTGGCCAACGGGGTATCTCTTCATCTCCCCTTGCCTTCAAGGGCAAGGGAATCCACTGACATGAGCTACAGCCAGAATTCCACAGTACCTTTGAGCCAGTCACTTGCATGCTCTGCTTTCTCACCTAGGAAAGGCTACCTGCAATGTCTTCACCCTTCACAGGTTGCCTCCATGTCCCAAGGGCATGCCCTCAAACTCAAAACCCATTGGTAAAGCTCATCGAGGCGCAGTTGAGTACCTGCCATGCTACCATAAAACGAGAGCTCATCTCCAGACATCCTTCCCAGGTCTATTTGTGCCTCACCTCTTGGGACAGGATAATCTCTGCACTTCCCAGCAGTTTTCCATAGCCTGACACCTACTGAATTTTGCAAAGGAGACTGAAGGCAGGAGGCATGAGCTGAATATGCAACAAAGTCAGGGCTGATTCCCATTTCAGGTCTCCAGGAGCCTACAAGTGAACATTTCATTTCATCATCCCCTATTCTCCAAGGACCCTGCCTCTCCCTCCATTGTCTGAGGAGGGTTCCTGTGCATGCAAACACACTTTTAATAGGAAAACCACCTTCAGCAGAAGCACAGAGGTAAGCATCTGCTAGAGCATGTCCTCTATTACAGACACTGCCATACATGTACAGTGCTGAGCTCCATTTGCATCATGGACAGCCAGGTTCAAAGCATCCTGAACAAAAAGGAAACTCCCTAGGGCGCCAGGCCAAGATAGCAATGACTTACAATCTTGCTGCAACATCTTCAATAGCCTTACCCAAGGAGCAAACTCCACTGCACAGAGCTTGCACGAGCTTTCTGGGTACAAGAAAGCTGTGTACTAAGGCTCTGCTCTTTACCTTTCCAAAAGGACGAGGAAGAGAGGGATATGCACCCATGCCAAAGAAGAAACAAAGTGAAAAGTCTCAGTATCCGTACTGGTGTAGCACCTACATCACCTACTTTTAACTGAAGCCTGGTTGCACTGGATGGAGTAAATATCCAGATACACAGCTGCTCTCAAGTGTTTTGTTACTAAGCAGATAGTCAAGCAAGGATAATTGCATTTGTCCTCTACATAGAAGGAAATAACACATGTGTCATACACAAAGTTTCATGTCAGGGATGGGATTATTACCAACTCAAAGTAGGTGAAAGCCTTAACTGAGTGGCATTTTTATCGCTTCCTCTGCTCTAGTGGAGCACTGGCATTTGGAAAGACAGGGTGGAGAGGAGTAGCTTTTAGGAAGCAGGACGTCATGTCAAACATTCATAGAAGTCAACAATTCCTCTCTGGAAATGCAAGAAAGAAACGCTTAGATAACCAGACAACTGCATCTCACTACATTAAGTAATTCTTCAAGGGCACAGTGAAGTTCCCTCAAGCAGGCAGGCTCTAAGCCACTGTTCAAAACCAATTCCTTAAGCTTCAACTGTCTGAAAACAAGCATGAAGCAGGAACAAATATAGGTATTCACATCAGCCACTCAGGGACACTGCAGACTAACGGTTCTAGCCCCTCTTGGTGGTGGTCAGGGAATAGAAGCTCTCTCCAAGGCATGATTTACAAAACCTGTCAGATGGATGAAGGACCAGAACTAAAAGTAAAGGAGACGGGGAACTGAAATTGAAGACCTTGAAAAGGGAAATGAAGGCCCTTGAGCCTGACAAGGACGAGGCTAAACCTATAAATCCAAGCTCCCAACAAAGGATTTGCCATATGCACAGCCGAGGGAATCTGGGAAGAGCAGGACACCAATGACAGGCTGCCCTGCCCTTGTTGGAGTCACTCCCAGCCCTGCTTGGCCCCACAGGTCCTTGTGTCCCATTTCTCCCAGCTAGCACCAGTGAGCCCAAGAGAAGGAGCACCTGTACTAGTGTCAGTGCCACAACAGTTGATGGAGGCACATGGAGGTGTGGGAGATGCAAGAGATCATTGCAGTCCCAATCCCTGCTGTCACAGCCAGGAAAAATGAACCTTAATTCTTTCATTCCTAGAATATGACGTCTGTCTCCTTAACAGAATAGGCTGTGAAGCAAGGGAATGTTTTTTCCTTCCTCCTCTTTCATCCATTTCAAATGTCAAGACAATTGAAGCCAGTTGTGAAGGGCTAAAAAACCAGGCCTCTTGCAGCTCCGCAGCCCTGCCTTGCACCATGTTGGGGATCTTAACTCCTTGTTTTGTAAAGTTCAGGGCAGCTGGAATAATATACCTGTCAAACAACAGGGAGCTTCCAATTTCCCTTGACAGCATCATCTCGCATGGGCTGCCTGCTTTTTACAAGAGTCAGCCGGAAGGAATCAATTCTTTAAGCATTTGTTGATGTATAAACATGTACTCTGTTTCTTCCGTGTGTTCTAGCCATCGACCATGGACCTGAAAGAGATTTCGCTTCCAATTGTCATTTCTCATTTTGGTTTCAGTCCAGACCTAGTTCCAGCCTTCCATTGTGAGGTTTACTATGGGCAATGTGGGTAGGTTGCCCACAGTCTTGACTTCAGTTATGACTTTGTTGAGTTAAAAGTGGCTTGTCTGCTAGGCAAAATCTGACAGGGAGTTTCTTCTGGGATAAGTTTGCCACTTCCAAGAAGAAAGGCAGGGGTTTTCATTGGAAAACCCGTGTACCTTTCCTATAGCAAGAAACAAACACTATTTGGGCTGCATTTTTGCATTGGTCTCCATACTGATACATAGATTCATTAGAAAACTTGAGTCCATTGAAGCAAGATAGGTAAAGAATAGATGTAGGGCTCTGCAAATAGAAATCCTTGCAAGTTTACAGAGCACTCAATTTGACAGCTGTATCATGGCAAAGCCCTTGTGGAAATCCAGTGTTGTCGTAGTTGGCTGTTGCCTCAATGTCCTTCTCTCAGAGAAGCAAATATAACATTATACAGTTTGTATAATAATGTCAATATGTTAATTGCTATTATATATAATATATATATTATATATATTAAGTAATATGTCAGTTGCTACCCAGGCTCTCAAAACATGCTGTGTACCTCAATGAATGAGGCTGAACCCTGTGCTCTGACAGGTGTAGAGGGATCCAGACATCCCATTCAGGATATAGAAACTGAAGCACAAGGAAGTCAATGTTTGCTCAGGGTCAAAATATATCTGTGTTAAAAGTGGAAACAGAAGAGAAGGCACAACTCTATATGTGGGACAAGCCTTTGGTGCTACACACTGGAGCAAGTCTCTGTATGTGCATACAGCAAAGGCAGCAGGCACTTGATTTCACCCACAGGATCAGCCCATCTCTGCAAGCCAGCCTTTTTGCCTTGTTACTGACGTATCACAAAGGGGCAAAGAATGACATAACAGCAGTGGAACATTTGACCCAAACCAAAGCCAGCAAAGCACCTGGGCAACAAAGTTCAAATGCTGACTGTGATCTGGTTACTGAGAGGTGCTGCTTAATACAGTGAGGAAGCACTCTGACCTCTCTTACAACACTGCAAAGAAAGGAGGTGAAATAAGCATAGCAGCAATGGTGGCAAGTCACAGCAAAGTAGGCTTGATTTAGTCTAGTAAGGACAAAACAAGGCAGTTATGTTTATGAATCCAATAGGTGAGAAAGAGTGAATTCAGTGCCTTAATTGCAGGCTCACCAGGCTGTGACCCATGTTCCCTCTAATCCACCATCCTGTTTTATACAGTGGCCAGAAGCAGGGACAAGAAAAGAACAGAGCAAACATATCCAAGTCTTCCCTGATCTCTTTGAACATTGATTTATCATACCATAATACTGAGTGTAATTGCATTAAAAATTACTAAGACTCAAAACTAGGACTTGGACCATTGAACATAAGCCGAGCCAAATTATTTTTGCTTCTCTTCAACTCAGTGCACTATCAGCTCATTTACTAAGCTAAATGATCAGAAATTCAGCAGCTCTGCAGAAGGGTTTTATAATAGTCCCTCTATCAAAGGCCAGCCCTTCGTTGCTTGAGCAAGCAAAACAGCTCCTGTCAGTAGAATCCTATTACCCCTCAATAGGGTAGGGGCTGCAACAAGCATTTTACAGCATTAGGAGTCAGTGCCTGCAGGTCTAAAGGACTAGAAAAGCCATGAGCATCATTGCAAGCGACACCCCAGCTGACTAACAGCACTAGCCAAAACACTGACCAAATGTCTCCACTTTGTGTCAGGAAACAAAACTAAGTGTTGACAAATAAACACACAAAAGCTGTGCTGGGCAAGAGACGCTTCAATATTTCCCTGCGTCTGGCTTTTTGCTTTCTAATGTTGAGACATGCAAAAAATCCCTGCTATGCCCAAATCTGGGAACACATCCCAGAGCGCACGGAAGGTGCCAGCCTGTTCAGCAGGCACTGGCTTGTCACCATTCGCCAGCAGAAACCAGGGCACACAGAGGGGACAAGCAGCAGGCTTGTCACAAGCAGGTTCACTTTAAGCATCTGAAACAGCCCTTTCCTATAGCCTGACTGGAGCAAGACAGGGGCTGGAACGGGCCAAGGGGATTCTCCTATCCCATTCTTCCTGGAGTCAGGGCTATGGAGCTGGAACACAGGCAAAATCAGGTCCTCTGCACTGACTTATTCTATAGCACAACTCCAGAGCAGAGCTGGTTTCCCACTCATCACAAGGGCAGGCACCTGATAAAAGCTCATTGCTGCCTCCAATCCACAACCTCTCCCTTGCTCATCACTGCTCAGATGATCTAAAGGAATGTGATGGGATACAAACAGCAGCTCCTTTGTCCCAAAACCACTCCACTCTGGGTCTGCATGATGCAGAGAACTGGTCCCCATGCCTCAGCAGCTTATCAGATTGTATCCTTCTTGCTGTAGCACATAAATGGCTGTGACATTCTCCTAGCATGGTCTTTTTTCCCATGTCATTAAGTGCTCCCTCACCTCATTCAGTTATTCTGCAGGGTCACTGCATAAGGATCCATGTTCTGCTCAGAGATAACTCACTTGGATGTCCCAGTGCTCAAATTCCAACAACATATCTGCCTCCCATCTGTCCCATTTGAGGACTCCATCTGGAGACCATATTCCCCCTTGGAAGATGCAGTTACAGGCATCTACCTAATGGGGTAGTTTTAAGCTGCCTTTATTTATTTAAGTGCTAAAACTCCTCTTCCCAGCCCAAATCTTCCCTGCATTTGATTCCCAGCTCCACCTACCCCGGGTAAGTTGCATTTTGATGGTGGTTGCTCACTGTTGAAGTCACCTCACCATGCTGGGGATCTAGTGTGGTTGAACAGGCTGCAGAAAGAGGGATCTATTTGTCTCAGTGTAGACACTGATCAGGAGAAGGTCTTCATTTGAGCTTCAGTTCCCCAAGAGAAATAGGTGTTCTAAAGAGCAATGGGTCCCATCCAGGCCCCAAAGTGGACTCCTAATATCAGGTAGAAGGACTTACCTCATCTGTTCCTCTTTCTTTTCATTGACTAAGACAATACAGATGCACAGATTGTAGGTGCTGCTTTCTCAATGCAGTGGTGTAAGGAAAAACCATCTCAAAAACCAGAACTTGCTCCCCAGCCCTTCATACTATACTGCAGTGCTGCAGACCTGAGGGGGAAGGATTTAGATTACACTGTCTAGCAAGGCCTCGTAGTGAGACTGCCTTTGGCTGCAAGCAGAGCAATGCATTTGCAAAACCACTACATCACCCTGAGATGCCATCTGACTCCGTTTAAGGGGGGTTTGCTGCAGATTCCCCCATTTGCAGATAGGCAAGAAAACAATCCAAAGTGGAAGGACTGCAAGGAAACCGTTCTGGCTCTCACAGGCAGTCTGAATTGCGACAGCAGAAGAGAAGAGGGAAGAGAGAATGGGCAACACCTCTTCCTCCATACAGCTGGTTAGGTTACATCGCAGTACTTCAGAGAACAGTTTGGGAAGCTTAGGGAGCCGCTCAAGATTTCAACCACCTAACATTAAGAAACAAAGTCTTTACGAACACAAGAAATCAGTTCCATGGATCTGGCATTGATGGGCTTTGCCATTTGGGAAGGTGTTAGCCTCTAATGGAGAGCTTTCCCTCTGATAGGGAGAAGGTTTGGCCATTCCAGTATGCAGGTGCTGTGATGTTTTATCAGGACAGCAGTATGCTGCAGTGCAGATGCCATAAGGATCCTTTTAGCAAGGGAAAGCACATTAGCAAAGCTGGTGCTCATCACAAGATGTTTGAATTTAAACTATTTTGACAGATCCACCAGTTTAAGGGAATGATGGTTTGGGGTTTTCTTGTTAGTTTTGTAACCACTGGCAGGAAGGAGAGGAAAAAGGTCAAATTCTTGCCCTGCTCCTAAAGAAAAGGCAATGATTACACTCAGTTATGTTATTAGCTATCAGAGCATCCAGAGGGAAGAGTGTTTTTATGAACTCTCCAACCATGCACAAAGCTTCAGAAGCTCACATTTTATGAGACACCAGAGACTCCAACATAAATCACAGGTCTGAAGGAAAGCTGGCTGCGTTACTTCTGCAGCTCCTGGAACTGCTTGTTTAACAACATAAAGGACATGAAAGACAAGGAATACTTGTATACGTAACTATGTGCAACCATGGGCAAAGCGCTGCGCCCTGTTGCCCAGCTCATGGTGCAGAACAGTACCACTGATGCCAGTGATGCTCATGTGTTTACAGCAATACAAGAAGTGGGAGGGTATCTCTCAGTACTTGCCAGACTCCAAACTGAAGAAGGCAGAAGGGTTAACTGGGACCAGAATGTCCTGGGATGATTCTGCTCTGGGCTAGCATGTACTTAAGCCTCCCGATCTATCTTTGGAGCTCCTTAGCATATCTGCTCAGCTTATTTGCATACACAAATATAAACCACACTCTCCAAAAATTGCTCAAGCAGAGTCTGGAGCAAATTAAACACTGAAGCCAAGGAGAGATAGACAGGGAGAGAGTGAAAGATGTAGCTATTGCATGTTCTGGGCCTGTAGCAGACATGGCTTGAAGCAAAGTGACTTGCAAACATTAAGTGCTAGGAGAAAACACGGAAAACATGACAGGAAAGTCCTGCTAGTCTATGAAGATGCACGAGTAGTTTATTTCTGCATATTTTTTCAGCTAATATGGAAAGCTGAAGCTGTCAGCTTTAGCTATAACCCCTGACAAGGATTATACCTAACTGCAGAAAGACTTGGGGAAAGAGCAAGGCACAGGACCTGACCTAGCATTTCCTGGGATAAGGAATACTACTGCTATCCCTGGCCTCCAATCGAGCTTTGACTGGCAAGAGGACTCAATTGCATTGGTCCTGCAGGTGTCAGCTTCACTAGCCGGACAGGCTGTGCGAGCAGATCCAACCCCACAGCTTGACTCCAACTGGGAAACACGTTTTGTGTCAAAAGCCAGATGGGGAAAAGGCTGCTTACACTGGTTAGTCCATTCCCCTGCCAAAGCAAGATGCTCCACAGCACAATGAGTCACAGCTGTGTTTGTGGCTCAGTGACACAGCAATGAGCTACTGGGACTCTTAACTCAGGGTTGTAAATACTTGGGATTTCCACCATTCTGCCCCAGTCTTTGATAATCCAGCAGTTAAAGATGGAATGAAAGGAGGCAGACTGTTGGTACACATTCTTCCTGCTGCCTGCAGACCAGTACCAGAAGCCCTGAAGAGAAGCTTCACCTAGTACAGGGCAAAAAGCAGCCAAACTCACTTTTGGCTTTCCCTCACCCAACTAGAAGACGCAAAGCACCCTCTATCATTAGCACTGCAACACATCTGCCCAGTTCTTCCATTCCTCAACAAAGCAGCTGAGAATAACCCAGTTCCTTTCCTCTGTGACAGGCAAGGCTGTGAGCACCCAGACAATGCTGAGTTGCAGTATGATGCTCCAGATGCACTGCACCATGCAGGAGATGGAAGAGGAGCTAATGGAAAGATGGAAGAAAAGAGGTTTCAGACTGCTTTCTAGCAGCAAGTCTGTTTTGGGAGTGATGGATTTGTCTCATGGGAACAAGGAACTGTTGGAGTTTACCCAGGCTGGAAGTGGATGCTGTGTCTCAAAGAGAGGGGTAAAAAAGACCAAAGAGGCTCTTTTTGTCATTCACTGTATCCCTCTCAAGCCCTGGCTGCTGGAAATCAGCTGGGGTACACCAGGCAGAAAGAAATGCGAAGGGACCTACCATAACACCACATCAGTTACAGCCATCAGCCCACAATGGAACAACTTGGTCAAGTTCTTCCCGCTAGTCTCTGCAGATAAATCCCATTGAGCCCAAAGCAGCTTTCAGAACATGGTGCAAAAACCCACATCTGCCCTTTACAAGGGTTGAAGTTTTTGTGACCAAGCCCTCACAGACACTTGTTTTGATCAAGCAGTTCCAAAATCACCTCTGCAACAGCCCTAGACCCAACCTCTGATCAATGAGCGTGGGTGATTTCAGCCTATATATCTATGGGAGCTTTGTCAATGAAAGCAGACCTGGCACTACAGCAAGGACAACCCAAGGCCTCCATGGCTCTGTTGTATTTCGCCTTTGCTTTGTAACTTTGCCTTAAAACACATTGCCCCATGGCTGAAGTGACATTCCCAGCAGCCTCAGACCATCCCTGTTATCCCATCAGCAGGAAAACTGTCTCTATCCACTGAAGTGTGAACCACAATCCAAGGTTTTGCCCCTGGATTTATAGCTTCTGACTGTGGAGTGGAGATGGTTATGATCTTCAAATGCACTTGCGAGCATATCCAAGCATGCCAACATTTTGAATTAGATTAAAACATCACAATCATGGCAGATGCTTGTCCTATTTGAATCAGCAGAGGAGTTCTCCCAACAGGGATTTTTCCTGAAGTTTTCAATCTTTACCATTCCCAAAGTTGCTTCTATTCTTAACACACAACAAGGAAAGAAACTTGGGAGAAAAAAAGGCTTGTGCCTGGGGGAACTTGGGCACATTCAGTGACAAAGATGGGAAGAGATCCAAACAACTCACTGCTGCTTGCCTTTGATCTGCTGAATAAGTCTTGTGAGGCCAAGGAGCATCTTGGGTACATTTCTAAAGGAATTACAGGGGAATCCTGGAGCTGATGTTCCCAGTGAATAGCACAGTTACACACAAAGGGTTCTCAGACATTACAGAGGAGCAGAGCAAGGAATCCTTTTTGTTCTGGGCATGTAACATTAGAGAACCTGTCAGCTCTCATTTCATTTGATGACTTGGGTAAATCTCCCTCTTTTTGTCTTTTTCCACTTTATTTCATTGTTTTTCTCCGAGAAACAGTTGACATGAAAAATGAGAAACAAGAATCGCATTGTCAGTTAGAAATGCATACATGTAATGAATTGTAAGCTAGTTAACCCTCCTTGGGTATTGAGTCTGCTCTTTAACAAGGAGAGGAAGCACGGGCTGCTTTGCAGAAGCCTATAGAAGAGAAAAGAAACCTGACAAATGAAAACTGAATGCAGGATTTCCTTATTTTAAGCATTAAGCTCATCACAGGGCTGGCTGGAGCACTAAATACAATGCAATTCTTTCACTGAAAAGAGGCTCCCTCAAAATGCCCCTTTTCTGCACATGAAAAACTTCCCTATTTTCATTTATCACCATTTTTATCGGGAAGATAACATAAATAATCGAGAGCATGAGCAAACGCAGCCTTCCCAAAAAGACAGCTCCAAATGTTTTGCTTTCTGGGATCCCATCTCCCATCAAAACCTTAAAGATGCTCGTGAAATATTTTCACTCACTGGAGAAGCATTTTTATGGAAAAAAAAAGAAAAAGCATATTTTCTGAAGCCAAATTTGCATTTTTCAAACAGCTGCAGTAAATCCTTACCTCGCAGGGATGCGCAGAGAGGAATGCTAAGCTTGAAGCAGTTTTAGAAACAGATCTTCAGCTGGCATAAATCAGCCCAGCTCCACTGAAACAACACACTTTGAAGCCCAAATGCACATAATGCAACTCCAGAGAAGCTATCCCAACTTCGAGCAGGTAATCATTTGGCTCTCTACCATCCCACACACACAAACAATAGAAGACATTACAAGTGACACACTCCCAACTTAAAGCAACAGACATTTGTAATCATCCCAGCTGAACACCTGGGTAAACCTACACTGCTTACACTTAAGCTCTTCAGCATATTCATCAGCATCCCAGCTATTACTGTGTATTGCAGAGGACGGGAACAGGTAACAAAGTGCTCATGTAAGTTCCTCTGTCAGGCGATAGATGCTGTTTGCATTGTGGAGAGCATGGGCATGACCGACTGTGCACAGGCTGAAGGAAAGGTCCTTAAAGACAAGACTTGCAAATAAGCACACAAACACCGAGTGCATTTCCACTACAGGGATGCATTCCGATGTTATTTCACCCCACACCCCAGCAGGGCTGGCAAAAAATGCCTTTTAGATCTTCTCCACCAGAGATGTGAAACAATGAACCTTCAGTCTCAGCAATAAGCACCAGTAGTAGCAGCAAAGAGGGCTGCTTCAAGGTAGCTATTCAGCCTGCCGCTTTTCATCACTGTTGCCTGTGTTAGTTAGACATGCTGTTGTCTCTCCCTCTTTCTTTGTAAAGACTGTGTAAGTAACTTTTACCAGTCTCCAATGAACATAACCCAGGATGTGCAGAGCCAAGAGACACTGGAGACTTTCTCTGCAGCCCAAGGGGAGAAGCTGTGGCAACTACAGAGCAATCGGAGAGAAACACCAAGCCTTACAGAGGCAAATGACTCAAATGGAGGTATTTAGAGATGCAAAGGGCTACTCATCAACTCATATTTGCCTTCCAAAGCAGGGGTCCCTTTACTAATCCTCTGCAGAATGTGACCGCAAATGGTCGTACACCAAGATAAAGTTGCTGGGTTTAGTAAAACCATCCCAACTTCAGCACAGACTGTGTGCTTTCACAGGGGACCAGGGCTTCTGCTAGTGCACCACGCAAACATGATGGAAACCACATGCATCTCCCTGGCCCAGTCAAGATAGAGGCCAGCAGATGCTAACAGGAGACCTTGAGTAACACATTAGGAATGCCACAGGGTTAGGCAGACTGACACAGAGAGAAACTTGGTGGTCTCAGCAACAACAGAGCTCCCCTTCCCTATTTTACATCCTAACAAAACAGCTGACTTATTCCCTACCTCATGCAGCCCTTCTATGGGAACAGCTTGGCTGCTGCTTGCAGCACCTTTATTATGCCTGAAAGGATACTGAGCCATGCTCAGTGCCCTCCAGCCCGGCTGACCTTACTGAGCAGCGAAGAGGGAGGAACAGAGGGACAGACTGGAAACACAAAGCCAACAGATGGACATTATCTTGATACTATGCATAGCACCACAAGACCTCCTGAAGCACAGCCTTAGCAAACTCCCATTCACCCACCACCGCACACTAAGGAGGAGAGTCCAGAGAGAGATTTGGGGCTGGGCTACACAGACAGCAGAGCTTTCCCTAGGTTTCTTTGTCCTCCTCTCCTTGATACAGCCCCTGGATGCCCTGAAAGCAGTAATAAATAAATAAACCAAGAAAAAAGAAGAGGAAAAAAGTGCTGTGTCGACACTTCGGGGCATATGAGGAGGCAGAGATGGAAATGAATTACTGTGCAGCTGCTGTCTCATTGACAGATATCACTGCTCTTTAAAACGCACTTATCGTGCTGACAGATCTACTGCATCCTTCCACCACCTCCCCCCTAGCACTCAAGGCTGAAGGAAGGGACACGAGGCCGAAGACCAGAAGTAATGGAAAGTTTTCCTACCTTAACATCAACGCAGCTCCAAGGTTCAGGGAGGCGAGTAGAGTAAAGGGGAAAATCACCTTGTACCTACAGCACAGTGAGGTTCAGCTACAAAAAGAAACAGCTAAAAGCCCAAGCAGGGCATAGGACAAGAAGCAACTCTACATCTGCAACACAAAAGCCAGGAAGAGGGCTGTGCTCCTCAATAAATACTTCACCTGCAAAGGCGGTGCCCCCAGGTGATGGTGCTGATTGAGGCATCATGGCCTGATGAGAAACAGCTGGGTAAAGAGTGCCTGAAACGTGGTTTGTTTGCAATCACGACAGCTCACTCCGATGCCAGGAATAGGTTGCAGATGGAAGGTAGGGGCTATAGGTGATTTTTAATAGACTGAAGAAACTGATACATGACTATGGGAGATGTTTTCCCGAGGAGAAAACTTCATTGTCCCAATTACTGAATCAGCTGTGTTCCCAGGTGAGGCTTAGGACTGATGCTCTATGAAATAATCATGCTGTTTCTGCTGGTTTCATGTTTATCCTACAGTACTCCTGAAATCCCAGTCCAGTTTCACTGTTTACAGGAGACAAGACACTGTCTGAGAGTGAGTTTCTGACACATCTCTACATCTCAGGTCTGGAGGGAGAAACTGTTTCTAGCACTGCTGAAGCATGAGACCATTAGACACTGAAGAAGCTATGCAAATGCTCATCCCTTGGAGCTGAGTCCATAGGTTCCCCAGAACAAGGACCTAATTAAGAATGTATTTAGGTTTGCAAAGTTGATAACGTTTTCTTGTTCCTCCTGTTCCTTGCTTGGATGAGTGAAAAAGATACTCCTATGCCAAGGCAGTTCTCAGCTGTCCCTAAGGAACAGCTGCAAGTACTATCAAAATTGCACCATGATGCAAATGACGACTGTGTGTTTGAAACTTGCCATTAATATTTATTGAAAAGACTTGAAATTCCTTAATTCCAACCAAAATACCTGGGAAAATAGTGGCTTGAGCAAAAAGTGTCTCTCACTGTGTGGTACTGGCTGAATTCCATCTGCAAAACTGGCATCTAGACCCAAGCTTCAAATGAGCTCCAGCTGAAACCCATCTTTGATCAAGCTTTGGAGAGAAGGAAAGAAAGAAGAGCCGCAAGCTCTAAATAACATTCAGAGTAACAGTGGTAGCAAGGGAAATGCTTTATGCTGATCGCATGGAAAACAGCATCAAAGCCTGAACAATAAAGTGAATTTATTAAATTGGTCCAAAAAGTTTATTTTAAAATCAATTCGTATTGAACCTCCATAACAAAGAAATCATAAACTCCTCACAGTGTAATGAACTTCAATTGACCTCAGCCACTCATCCTGAAAGACAGGATGCCACTAGTCAACAGACAACCCCCTCCCCTGCTTAATCCATATCCTGCTCAATTCAGAAAAGCACTAGCTGTGTAATTTAGAACACAATCTCCCCAATCTAGAAGTAAACTGCCCTCTAAGCAATCAAATTCAGAAACCACTAAACCAGTCCATTCCCCATTCTCCGGTACATCACCGGTTTAGAACACAGTGACTGTTTTATCTATAAAGTAGTCAATGGCATAAATCTAATACCCTGTAAAATACACTCTCAGAGAAAGGGTGCTGTGCTATCAAATTCCTACAGTCTACCAATTAGTATCTAGAGACTCTCCAGCCTGGAGTTTATTATCTGTGGGCATTAGCACCAACAGATCTACACCGGATCCAAACTAAAATCACAACCCACTCTAAAGCTTGATGTCTGACTTAGATAACACATTGGATCAGCCTTTGGTTGTTTTCTGAGGCTCAGGGCCACATGGATCCCCTCTAACAAATGTGCAGCAGGTTCTGACTGGAGTTTTTCTTAGGGCATGTCCCTGCCCTATGTGGACTCTCTGGTGCCTATTACTGCTGCTGTGCTCACACCACAGCCCTTCCTTTAGCTGGGGAAGCAATGTGGGGCTCATTCTCCCAGTTAGCAACACCCATCAGAACTTCACCAGGGATCTGCTGAAATCAGCCAATAGTTCAAACTGATTAGGAACAGGACTGGCACATAGAGATAGAGCTGGACTAAAAAATGCTGCCAAGTTTGGCTGTAGCAAAGAACAAATAGAACACTTAACAAATATCTGTATGCATGTCTATGAAAAGTGTTATCCCCCTTACACTCAAGGAAGTCTTTACTAAGCAGGCCTCCCAGATTGAAACCCTATAACCTACCTATGTTTGGCTGTGGAGCACCCCAGGCCTGAGGAGTACCATGTCAATACCAATTAGAAGTGAAGGGACAGAGGTTTGCCCTCATCAGCACTTTTACTTGTGCAATTAGTCTCCCAAACTGCCTTGTGGATAAGTGAGGCAGCCTGCACTCATTGATGGGAGAGGGATGCCATGTGCATTACAAAAGGCTGGACCTTGCACTGGGCTCCAGCCATTCATGGAGCCAAGGGGCTGCTCAAAATCACATTAGCTCCTTGCAAAAGTGCTATAGCAAGGGGAAAACAGCGAGAAGAAATTGGCATTGCTCTTCCCCTTGCTTCTGGGTTCCCGCAACAACTGCAATCACTCTTGGCTCTGTGAAGGCTTGCCTTGAGAGAGGGATATTGAAAAGGGTACCACAAAAAGGAGCAGACTGTCTCACATCACCACTGTGTGAGAGTGTAGGTGAGCTGGGTACCTTGCACGTGTGTTGAGCATAGCATGTCTATGGCCTATGGGGTCCATGGAACACACAAGCAAAGCCATCAGCCAGATGCTATAAATAAAAAGAAGAAAAATGTGGTGAGTGCAAAGAGAAGGACATCTTCATCCCCCTGCTTCTAACACTGCATTCCAACAGGAAACAATCAGAGACTTGGATCCAGCTGGCTGCATCCCAGTTGTGTGGCCCTTGTGAATGGCAGCACACTGATGTCCAGAGTGAGGGGTTCACAGCAATCCCTGGAGAAGCAGGGGTTTCTGCAAGGTTTCACCACACCACCAGCAAATCCCTGCGTGCAGAAAAATACTGGAAACAAGAAGCCCAGCCACATGCCCAGAACAACTGTTTATGGCATGAGAGAGCTGTCTTTTCCCTAGGCGCCTGCCAGACTTGGCTGGCTCTGCTGCTCCGGAAGTTGCTAAGGGTGGCATGAAAGTGGAATTTGAGGGAACAGCTTGAAATTAAGCATGTTTCTGCTCCACCTTCCACCTGGGTAGATGAGATCCATCAGAACTGTGCCCTTCTCTGCTCAGATCCTGGCCAAACCCCTTGGGAAGTGCTGCTCTGAGGACTGTGGCCAGATGGTTGATAGCTGCCCATCACCAGGGCCAGTCTTATGAAGAACTGAGTTTGAGGTGCTGATTTATTTTGTTAAGTCTCAGATACCAGATCGAAACAGGACAGATAGGACTTTTGGAGGCTTATGGGAACTTCACACCTCAAAGGCATCTCTCTTTCTGTGAGAGCCAAAGAGGCCAATGACAACAGAAGTTATTAGTGGAGTGTACCAGACACACAGGCTGGCAGCCAGCAGGTTGCATACACCTTGCTTCCCTCGGGAATCAGGCTTAACTTTCTAAAGAGAAGCAACCAGTAGCGCAATATTTTCCCTACAAGCCCCATCTTTATTTTTAGAGCTTAACCAGAAGAACATTTTGTCTCCCAGTCGGATCAAAATGCCTGCAAATGCACAGGGGGCAGCTTTGCTCCTCTTTTCCCATCTTCTTTTGTAAGTGGAAGAGTGGAAGCAGTGAGGAGAGTGGGAGGAACAAGGCACACGTACACCTCAGTGCTGCAATGGCCCAGCGAAGCGACCGCGCTGTTATCAGCAGTGTTGTGCACGGCGAAGAATGCAGAGGCAGAAGAAAAGCTTCATTTAGAAACACATTTCATTTACATTTTTATAACAAAACTTCAAGGTTCTGATGTATCATAAGGGCTCCACTTAGTACAAAGAGCGGGATGATTAAAGCTCGCATAAGCAGTGATTAAGAGCCAGAAGCGAAGCCATTCTCCCTTACTGATGGAGGCGTGTTTATCCTGCAAAGATTTGCCTTCCCCTAAGATAAGAGTTTCACAGCACTCTGTATTTATATTGAAGCCACAAGTGTGCGGGCAGGGGCTCCAAGACTAAGGAGACAACTGTGTGTTTAATAAAGCACCCTGCAACCAGAAGCATAGATGAACCCGTGAAGGAAGAGTTCCCATACATGCTAACAGACGGACATTATCCATGCTAAGAAACAAAGGCCAAAGGACCACAGAGGCAGTGGGTGGGAGCAAGAACTGCCCATTGATGCTGTGCAGATTTATGCCTGCTGAAGACCCAACCCAATGTGACTGGGACAAGGAAAACTCTCAGGGCCCTGCAGGGCTCTCGGCATGGAAAAGGAGTGAAGCACTGGACAGCAGGACTATGGGTAGAGCGCTTAATCCTGCTGTGCCTCAGAGCCCCCGGCTGTACAACAGGGGGAATAACACTCCTTCCTGCACATCTTTTGCCTCCCTCCTTCAGTGAGGTTCCCCAAGGCACCCCAACCATAAGGCCCAGGTTGCAATTTAGACAAAAACCCCAAAGCAGCCGCATTCTGAGTTAGATCCAACACACTGGTAGAGCCATCAGCATAGAGTTTACCATAGGCCAACACACAAATGTAATTTGAAGTGGTCATCACCCAAACGCACAGCCTCTCTTGCTTGTACATCTGGCCTCTTCAGCACCAAGACAAAGTAGTATCACACCGAAACCCATCTTATAAGCCTTATTGAGGAAAATCGATCAAGAATTGGGTAACAGCTCTCTTCAGACTCAGGAGTAAGATATTTTAGAGAACTAGTTTGGAAATGATCCAAATGGTATAATTAAGGGATCAAGATCAAGTTAAACTAGACTTAAATAGCTCTGAAACAGTATCAGACACATTCAAGTACAAAATTGTTCTGCATTGCGGCACCATTTGGAGGTTCTGGCAAAGAGGTCCAGGTTCTGTCATGATGCTTATCTATATACTAAGATAGGGCTTAAATTCCCCAAGCCTGATAAATCTCTATTATTCTACATGCTGCCAATACCTCTACTGAGAAGCAGTTGCTGCCACAGTGTTTATGTAGCTTTTACCTTCCATTTCTGCATGGGAAAGTATTGCTCAATCCATATACTAACCTGGAATAATAAGGGGTAAAAGGACTGATATTGCAGCAGTCAGGACCTTAAGCATAAAACTTGTGGCTTACACCCATGCTTGAAAGTTTTAGGCTGCATCAAGCAGAGCAAGAGTTAAATCATCCCATAAAGATAAGATTTTATGTGTGGGAAACAGCTTAAATCTGTTCCAAAGCAATGAGCAATATTGACCCCCTTCACTGGTGTGATGCTGGAGTGTAAGAAAGCTGGGGACCACTCGGAATTTGAGGCTTTCCAAATCCCACTTCCCAGTCTTTGCTTGGTCCCAAAGCTTCTCCCTTAGACCAGTTAAAGGAACGAGCAATTGGAGACCTGAAGGATGTAAAAACTGCCCAGGTTTTGTGTCTTTGTGATTCCTGAACATAAGTCACGTCTCGATTTGGAGCATATTAGATCTTGAATTACATATGTATTTTTTTCCTGATTAAGAATACATTTGTAGTGAAAAGAACACTGTGTATTCTGTTTGCAATGCTGTGACTAGATTGGCCAAATACAATGATCTATGTCTGCTTTGTTCTCCTCATAGCATTTTCCTGGCTCTTTAGTAGGAGGTTTATGGCTTTTTGTGCAATATGAATTCGGCAGCCCGTATTTTTTCTTCAATAATAAATACAATGTTTACAGGAATAAAACCTCAATTCCAGATAGAAATATGCACCCTTATATGTATGTCAGTGCCGGGGGCTCCCATCTCTTCCCATTGGTAAGTACCGGGAGTAAGCTCACAGATGCACATCATCCTCAGAGGGTTTAAACAGCTGGTCTTGGCTCGCTATGGTCCCTGCTATGGTACAGCTCACCCCAGCAGAGGAATGCTCCTGTGTGAGGAGAAGGGAGGCTCCTGCCTGCCCGAGGGACCTGTCAAGTCCAGGGCACTACATGGCACATGGGTCACACGCCTGGGAGGCCAGCAGATGCCGTGTGCCACTTGTCACAGTGCTCCTTGAAAGAAGGGTCTTTTGAGGTGATGCTCAGGCGAGCGGCAGCATCATACAGCTGCCGGTCCCTGCTCGGAGACCCTGGCACCAGCACACATGAAGGCAGCAGTGCTGGAAACAGACAGGCCAACAGGCCCTAGAGGGATGCAAGCTGGAGGAGTGCTAGCACTAAACCAGCTCATTGGAGCTCAGCTGGAAGTTAGGTATCTCTTACAACAGGGAACAGAAAGAGTACGATGGCACAGAGGCAATGTTCCTGCAGCAGGATAAGTCCTGATTGCATAGATGCACCAACAACAACCATAGCTTTACAGGCACAAATTGATTTAGAGCAGGATTCAAATCCCCATGGCTTCACAGTCCTGCTGAAACATGGCAACCAGCTGGACACATCCCAAATGTCAGGTTGGATGCATCAGAGCTTCCATTGACCTCTGAGCTAACACAGTTCTTTCACAATTGTGCTGCCAGTTAAAATGACAGCTACCAAACTAGAAAGGGGGTTGAAGGCATTGTATTGCCACTGTGAAGGACACAGCCTGCTTGTGTTTACCTCACCTGGTACTCTGCAAGTGACCCAGAACCAGGAAAGGACAGGTTTTAATACACTTCTTACTGCTACGCACAGTTATAACCCAGCCATCGTATGATCATCAAAACCAGACTTACACCAAAACTGCAGATGGACCCTTTTGCTGTCGCATCTCCTTAATAAATGTATTTGGAATAGCAAAGACAAATACATGATGCTGTAGAAAATGACACCAGAGAAGCTGTGGCCAATGATCAGAACTAATGGATCACTATTTAATGATAATACTTAGCACTTGAATAGGTTCGAAGCTTCAAAAGAGCTGTGCAAACAGTGGCTAATTAATCCACACAAAATCCCAGCCAGGTATTACTGGATTCTTTCCTTCCTTACACAACGTTCAGAAGATTACAGCTACTAATTGTCCCCACGGTCACAGTAGGGGAGTGTGGAGATTGCTAAGGTAGGAGGAAGCACGTTCATGTGGATGCGAACACCACCACACACAAAATGAGAGGTTCAGGCCCTTGGAAACATCAATTGAGCTAATGATTCATCCTTTCCAGTGATCCTAGGGGCTACTATTATTATTATTACCCTAATCTTCACAGGGAGGATGGAAAAGAGCATCAGAAGATGAAGAGCCCATGTAGGGACTTGGTAGAGGAGAGGGTTAGAAAGCAGACCTCAGGATGAGCAGCAGCAGTGTGCAAGGGCAGCAGTGTGAGGCTGCCTGAGGAGCGGACACTCCTTGTGCAGTGCTCCCCAACCACTCTGCTCGACTGTAAATACTCAGCCACGATGGGCCCAAACACCAGCTGTCTAGGTAATAATAGAGGTAAATCCCTCCTCAAACACCCGGGCACCTCCTCCCTCTGGATAGTCATTTGGCTAATGCACTGTTTGCACGTGTTAAGAGCAATTTGATGCAGATGGAGATGGGCAGGAGATGGGATTCACCCAGGAGCAGCGCTTGTGTGATCTCTGGAGGAATAAAGGAGAAAGCAGGAGCACATCCCTCCATCCCCAGGGTACTGGCAACACGTGGAGACCCCAGAGGAGAGGTTCCAGCCCCTGGCACTGACGGTACTGATGCTCTGCTTGCAGGGGTCCAGGGCCCAGGGGCTCTCTGTAAGGTCAAGGGCAGGAGCCTGCCCCAGCCTGGCCATGGCTTCACCACTAAACACCCTGGAAAGACCAGGGAGGAAGAAGCAAGGGATCTTCTGTTGCTCGGTGGGCAGTGTTTGAGTCTCTGGCTTGCCGTAGACTGACCAAGCAGAGTCTGTGTCCATTCTGCCACTGTCACACTGAGGGACTGCTTCACCAGTTTGCTACTGTTCTCACTTGCTTTGCATTTACGGTATAAACTCCTGAAGGTTTCCTGTTAAGGCTACGTGTAGCACATTCACTGTAGTCTGTTATGGATGAGCTCACATCTCTCCCTCTTCAATGGTGTCATATGTGGCTGTGGAATCATCATAAGGGACAGAGAGAGATGTACCAGCCAGATCTGTGAGCTTATATGGCTTGTTCCTTGTGCTGCTAGCTCAGATTAGCTGCTGCAACCAGAAAACCTGCAGTACTTCTGTTCCACAAGGAATCTTTCAGCTCATCCCCTTCCCTGCCTGCTCTTCAGGACCAGCTCAGACCACTTCCACCTTCAGTCACGAAATACCAGGTTTGATAGATGTGAGCCCTCCTGAGTCATCACAGATTGCTGCAGATCCCTCACCGTGCGCTTCTACAGAGCAAACAAAAGGAGTTTGCCTTTCCCTTTTTGCATGTGGTTTGTGATCATTCAGCTGGGCATCACAGTGCAACTAACTAATCTTCAGGCTTACAGGGCATTTTGCCATCAGCAATTCAGCACAAGGGAGGGAAATAAAACGATCTCTTTTCTTTGTCGCTGGCCGTCGCACTAATACCACAGCACTGAATGGGATCAATGGGAAAGTGCTGCTACACTTCCTTAATGCTTTATTACAGGCACCAGGGTCCTGCTAAACAGCATAATAAAATATCAATAAATAGACTGTTTGCTGTGAAGGCTCCTTCTGCTTCTGCAGTTTCTCCACCTCAAGCGCAATCTCTGCAGCTCAGTACGTTTCAGCATAGCCAAAGGGTATTCTGGCATGCAGGGAGAGATGGGAATGGATAGATGGATGAATGAACGGATGGACTGGCAGCAGGCACAGGGGTGCTGGGTTTCAGAAGCTGGGAAGAAATAAGCACATCACCAGAGAAATGCTGATGCCCATTCAAATCGTTCTGCTTTCAGCTTCCTATAAAACCCCCAATAGTTCATGTAAAAGCAAGACTGATTCCCCTCCCTTATTAAACACCCCAGAGAAAAAGAAGCATGGCAATGTTTTTTAAACCAAGATTTTGGGGGATTTTAGTATGAAGGGATACTTCATTGGGAAGGTGCTCAATACAGGTGCAGGAGCAGGGAAAAGCAAAAGATAAGAAGGCCTACATAAATCATTGTGATTAAACACAGACAAAAACAGGTCTTGAGGAGTGATGAAAACCACCAGGATTTTCATTGTGGAAAAGCAGGCTTTGACCTTCCCACAGAGCAGGAAATCCTCTACCCAATCTGCTCTTCTAACTTGCTCCGTTTTGGATATAGTCTTTTCTTTAGTGCCTCTGCCTAGAATATCTCAGCAAAGCTCCTCTGCTGAGAGACAGCTGGCTCTGCGATGCAGCGTGGTATAACACAGACCTCCTTCTTTATTAATAGCTGGTGGTCTACCCAAGCCTTTGGGTTAGCCAGGGCTCCACGCAGCCTGCCTCTGAATCAAAGCCAGCCTGTGCCTGAAAAATCTCTGCTGACCAAGGTCTGTCCTACAGCTTCCCCCTGGGGGCTTTGGCAAAGCACCTGATAAAGATGTCTTCGGCGTGTCTGACATCAAGCTATTATGCTGTTTACAAGAGATCTGTCACAGACAAGTGCCTTCTGTATGGAAGCTGTTTCCTCTCCAGGCAGAGAGCAGAGGACATCCTAAATTAGCTCCTGAGAATGGAGTTATTCCAACACACCCAGACACAAACCGAGCCATGCATAGAGCTGCGTCCTATTGAGTTTGGCTTACAACCTGTACATTTTCTCTCCCTTCCCTTCTTTGCTTGGCTTCCTGACCTTGCAGTTTATCCAGAAGTTCAGTGGGAGAGAGGGAAAAATCTGGAGGGGAGGGACAAGGAGGTGGCAAGGCTGAGAAATGCCTGCTGGGAATGCTTTGGAAACCACCCAAAAGTAGGAATGCATCATCGTGAAGAGGACGGTTAATATGAAACAAAGCAGTCAGGAGCCCTGCCTCACGGGCTGCAACCCACTCCTCCTCTCAGACACACATGCAAAACCCAGGATGCCAGCGTACAAGGGTGGCTGCAGTTTATCCTCCATAAACCAGGGTCTTCCATGGCCTCTCTTCCCCCGTTGCCATTGCGCTGCAGAGCAGAGCATCAGTGTGCAGAAGGGGGGGCAGCATGGAGTGGTGGAGGGTTCATCTCTCCAATCATAAATTCAGCCTCCTGTAAACTCAATTCCGTGATGCTGCGCCTGTGACGTCAGTAAATCACAACCATAAAGACGGGAAGGCAACAAGAGCATGCAAAGGGAATGTAAATGCGTGCGGGAAGCCGGGGCCATCACTCACATCAGGTTGCTGCTGAGCTCAGACAGGAGAGGCAGGTCTGATAGCTGCACAGGCAGAGATGCCCGTGCTGGCTCCTGCCCTCTGGCATTCCCACCGCCACCCAGTAAAGACAGCATCTTGCAGAAGGGAATGGGAAGCATCTCGCTGCATGGATATTTGGGTTCAGTGGAAGATACCTGGCAACTCCAGGTTTTTAACAGCCGGGTTTCATCATCTCTTGTCTTTCTCCGTAAAAGCTGATACTCCTCTTGTTTTAATGACCAGATTTTCCCCAAAGGAACAGCATTTACCTCACATTTGACACGTGCTGTACAGAGCCGGGTGCATAGCAGTACAAACGATGGTGGCTTGTTCCTCTTCATAACAGGTAACCCTCTGCATCCTGGCACTCCCACTGAAAGTACTTCTGCCTTGTGTATTGCAACACACAAAATCTCTTCAGATCCCACTGAGAAGGGACTGCAGATATTCTCAGCGGTGAAGGATGTGGCATTTGTGGCCTGACATCTATGCAATAGAACACGCATGAGAGCTCTGCCTCCCCTTGTGCACTGAAAGCATCCTGCTCTGTTCTCATGGCTGAACTCACCCCGCACGGGTCTGCCCAGATCCCTTGCTTCCTCAACAGCGGATCCCGACTGTTGATCACACCCAGGTGACCTTCTCCCAGCTGGCCATCACATGTGTGGCCCTTGGCAGCGCAACGTGACGCTGACCTGAGCTTCCCCCCTGCACACACAGAGCAGAGGCCAATCCAGCAGCGGCTTGCTGGCAGCCCCACGGGTAATCACGATGAGCAGGCAAAGCCTGCTATGCCCTCTGTGCATACAGCGATGAGCATCATGCACCCCCTTCCCAGTACCCCTCTTTGATCACCCCTACTTGGGGTCTGGCCCCCTCTGCTTTGCCACGTTGCTCCTTTGCCCCCCTTGCAGGGTGGCTTTGTGAGCCCCTGAGCTGTCACAGTGTGACTGCCCGCTGAAAGTGAAGCTAATGCTGTGTGACATGGTGCTCCCAGCGCATCACACACTGAAGATGAGACCAGCTGAGGCTGCTCCTTGCTTCCTGTCCTGGAAACTTCCAGCACCAGACACACAAGTCTCCCTGAAAAGAGCTTGTCCAGGGTGATGGAGGGATTCTTTTAATGCATCTGAACTCAGCCTGTCGCAGACTTCACCACCTCCTTTCTCCCCTGAGCAGGGTGCCTAACTCAGTGGCAGCAGATTGGGTCACAGGCTGATTCCTGCTCTGATCCAACCAAACCAGGAGAGGCAACATTAGAGGGTTCTCAAAGGCTTCTCCATTGGCTGTGCATGGCAAAAGCCATCAATAAGGTCTGCTAGGAAGGAAGCTGGGTGAATGATTCTGTTCTCCCATCTATAGAACAAAACCTCATCTCAGCCCTGCGGCCTTCTTTTAACTGCCTCCATCCCTTCTCCGTGGAGAGGCTTTGCACAGGAGTCACAGATGGGCAAGGGCCATTTCTATTTGCAGCCAGCCCAGTGACTGTGCTTCATCCGCTGGCTGATAAAATGCCCCTCACCAAGAGAAACAAAGAACAGCTTCTAAAATAACCCATCCGCCCTCTACCTCCAAACCACGCTCCACTTCTGATTGACAGCTTGGGAAAGTTCCTAATTATGTCCCCTGGATACTTTGGAGGCCACCCACCCCTGAGCGTGATTTGATGGCTCAGCGAATGGATGGCCTCGTTTGCACTGATTTATATTACAGAGCCAGATCTAGCCTCATCAGCCTAGCTTGACCTAGTTTTTCGCTTGCATAGGTCAATAAAAACACAGCAAATAGAGCTAATCAGACACTGAGGATGCACAGTTAATTTGGGCTGCTCCAAACTCACCGGAAGGCTGCAAACTCTGCTGTCATGAGAAAAGAGAGAATAAATCTTTGCCTAAAGAGTCAAAGGGAATTGTACACAGAACAAAATACCATTTCCAGGACAGATAATGCAAGAGGCTTTCTCTTTCTTTTTATGGTCTGTCTGCATGCGGTGGATGCTGCACAATCCTCCTTCCCCTGAAAGCAGAGAGGATTTGTCCCTCCTCTGAGCTGGGGTTATTGAGGAATCACCAAAAGGGCACGAAGTCAGACAAAAACCAAACAACCAAAAAATGTGTGCAGCTGGCTCTAGAGCGTCCAAATAAACCCTGGGTAAATGCCAGGCTGCTTTAGTCACTGGCTGTAATGGGACAAGGATGACCTCCTTTAAACTGCCTGGGTAGCGAGAGGAGCAGTCCTCACATGAGAGGGCGTTGTGCCATTGCTGTGGGCACGGAGCTGGCAGGACCTCAGGCAGCAAACAGGCACACGGGACACAGACACTGCAGAACGTGCCTTGCAGAGCACACACACAGCAGGGTAACCCACACACATAGGCAGGGACATCCCAACCAAACGCCTGGGTTTCGTGCTGACTCACACGTGACATTAGAGAGCTCTGCAGACCAGGATGCAGGGGGATGTGATGCCTTACAGCCACACACATGCCGTCCCTCCTTAGCCCAACACGCCACGTGGATGTGACGTCTGCAGTCAGACATCGGCATAAATACGTCCAAGGCAGGATGCTTACATGTATCACCCATGCATGGGGGTGGGCTGCAGGGACCCAGATGTTTTCTGTCCTCATATGGCTATTGTGTCCCTCTCTGATCCCACTGCAGACAGAGCACAGTAAAGGTGTGCTCTCTGCTGATGTATTTCCCCATGTAGTCATACTGGAGCATCAGTCACAGTACATGTGCTGATCTGTCACAGTAGGTATGCAACAACAGTTTGTGTTAGACAGACCATACAGATGTGTACAGTACAAAATATATCCCATCACACAAAGACACAGTCTACAAACTACCTAATGCCTCTCACTTAGCAATCTGCATGCTTCCAGCATCTTTTCCTTCCACTGACAGCAGTGCTAACAAAGGACCATACCTGTTAAGGTGCTCCAGCCCTTTGCCTACTACCAGCCTGTGCTCTTGTCCCTCCTTTCTCCTGCCTCTTTCCTCATGTGGGTATCCTCATGGCTCAAGGGTACAAGCCCAGGCCTGTGATAACCTAACGAGGGTATCTCACATCCACCTGCTATTATTGCCATACACAGTGAATGACAAGCAGAGCCCACCAGAGCTGGCTTGGTCTAGGGCTGAGGTCAAGAGTGTTCATTTCCCTAGGGAAACAACAGACACGTGCAAGCCTGCTTTGCAAAGCAGGCAGGAACTGATGTATTTCCATGGAACACTTGCCCCAGGGGGCTATGGGGGAGCCTGCCTCCCTGTCTGCAGCCGCTGCTGCCATTTCCACTCAGGGACTGCGGCTTCAGCGCTGCAGGCACTTGGAAACAGCCTCATAAGGGCAGGAAAAGGGGCCAAGGTCACCCATACCCACGCTTGCACTCCAGTGAAGGCAGTCAGGCAGAACCCCATGAGAATAAAAGCTGGCACCAACAGTGATGAGGTCTCTGCTTCTGGATGGAGCTGGGATGCTCAACCTGGACTCAAAACATCCCTGCAGGCACTGAGCAGCTGAATCCCTGTGAGATAAACGGCAGGGCTGTCTGTCTGGGGGAGAAGCAGGGTCGTGTGGAGCGGATGGAGGCTGAACTGGCCCACAGAGGACTGCAGGGCAGTGTGGATGACTCCTCTGCTGAACGAGTCTGCAGCAGGGTGTGCAAAGCTCACCAGGCTCTATTCACCACTGCGGGGAGAGGCTTTACCTGCCACCAGAACAGCACCAAACACCAAATACTGCACCCAGCAGCAGGCTCCGGTTCTGCCTGCCCGTGTGCTGCCTGCTGTCTCAAGAGATGCTCCCATGTTTGCAGTGAGGGACAAACAGCAGCTGACAAAAGCTATTCCCAAGCAATTGGCCTCAAGAGGCCCGTGAAGGCTGCAATTGCTGTGCTGCACTGCATCCATGTTTGACTGTACTGTTGCCAGGGCAGGGGGAAGGAGCAGGAGCTGGATGCAGAGATATGCTTGTGTATTCAGGAGGGTATTTCTGCATGGGGCCTCCTCCTGCTGCACAGGGGAAAACGCAGCTCTGAGACCTGGTCCTTGGCTTCAGCTTTCTGTACCTTGGCCCACTCTTTGCAGCAATTCCAAAGAGCTGGGTGCTTTCAGGGACTCCTTCTTTAGGGAGGGAGTTGTGCAATCCCAGATGCTTGCATTGACGTAGCCTAGCTTTCTGTAAGGAGCTGTTTATTCCAAAGATAACAGCGTTTAGGTCATAGCTTGGTGAAGGGAGGTCTATCAGCAAGGTTATGCTCCTAGGCCAATGTCCTCCCACTGGCACAAAAGCAAGTGGGATACACCCATCCATTAAACAGACTCCAGTGTTTAAGTACATTGGGAATACCTGGATTGTATTTCCCCCATTTCACCACCATACACCCCAACGCTACTGTCCCTTAAGGCAGGGCCAGGCCACCAGCTGATGGTGATGCTTGCCCTCCCCTGGCCTCTGGTGTGCCATGCTGCCAGGACCCCAACAAAGACTGGGTATTTGCAGAGCAAACTCATCTTACCGCCTGCTGGCCCCCACCACATCCCACTCTGCAGCATCGTCCCTGTGTCTCTGGCGCCGGAGCATCAGTGTAATGTGATGTGACACCTTCCCCCACACTTTGTTATAAATATCATGGCTCACTGTAACTGTGTCTGACACCCCCTTGGAGGCATCTTCTCATGCTCCCAGCCAAGACGTGGGCACGTGCAGATCCCCCCCAGTGTGCATTGTCTCTGATGGCAGGGGGCTGCCCTCCGTACCCTGTCCTTCCCCACCAACAGCAGCAGAGCCAGCACGATGGGGTTGTGTAGGGTGAGACATCTGCGTTCAGGGATTCCTTTGCGTTCAGCCTGACTCTCCAAGAAATAACACTGCTACATCACAGTCTTTCCCTTTTGTTCTCCCATTAAGATGGATGCCAGCGCAAGCGATAGGGGCTTGTATTTCCCCGTGACCAAAGCCTATTATTTGGAGAGCAGAACCATCTCCTTATCACCATACGTACCCCACCACTTCCCCCGGCACCCCCTTCTTAGCTTGTAGTTATAGGCAAATGCCACTAGATGTCTGTCAGGGTCCTACACACTGCCTGCTAGGGGTAGCCCTGGTAAACAAGGCTGGGGTGCAAGCTGTGCGGAAAGCTGTCTGCTTCTCACTTCATTATCCCAGTCAGGCTTTTGGATATTATTGGACCTGCGGAGAAATCTCAGTTTTCCATTGATTTCCTTCTAAGAAATGCGGGGAAGATGAGTATTATCTCTGTGTACCATAAACTCTTCTCCAGCTTCATTGCAGATGCTTTTTAGGCAAGTTTTAAAGTGCCTCCTAAGGACATGGCCTCTATTAGGGCTGCTTAGACAGGCCTTCACGTTTACCATGCTGTAGATAACAGGAAGATGCTGTTCCAGTACTAGCCAAGAGCAAACCCAGCTGTGCAGCCCTTGAACAAGCCCTTTCTAGGAGGACTTCTCACCCAAAATCAACCCTACAAGGACAAAACATTCACGCAGATCATGTTCTTCGAAGAGCTGAAGATGTCTTGCAAAAGATACATCACTTTTTCAACATCCTGGTCTCAAATGAATGTGTCCTGAACTGACCTCCTATAGACATCCCTGGGCTCATCCCTCTCTTGCCTCTCCAGCCTTTTAATTCTGCCGTTATCCCCTTCTTGTCCTGGGGTACCTGTTGTGCTCTGTTGGAGGGTGGGATGCCCATTGATGGGCTGTAACTGCAGCTGCCTCTGCTCCTGGAGCCACCCATGGTGCTGGAGCACAGGTCAAGTCAAGGAGCCGCTGCCCAAGAGCCATCACTGAGGCTTCTTCTTCCATCAAGAGGGCAGCTGCAGCGTTATGGTTTCACCTCTTGGGTAACTCTCTGCGGCAGATGCAAGGCAATTACCGTCACTGATGTAAGCACAATTACTGCTCAAGCTGCTTGAGAGATGACAGTTATTTTTCAGAGGAAATTTTGGGAAGGAAATCATCTCTTTTTGTGTTTTGAGGAATTTCAAATTTCCACTCACTTCTTTTTCTCTCAAAAGCAACGTACGAGAACCAGCCTTCTCTTAACACTGTTGATGTAAAAACATATTAAGGAAACATGAGGAAGAAAAAGAGGAATTTGTAAGAAAGAAGCTATCTTGGAGTAGAAAAGAGAACGTTTTACATATTTTACTTTCTTTCTCGACTTTTTTTTCTCTTTTCCAAGGGTATTTATCTTTCTATGCAATAAAGTTAGCTTGAAAGTAATGTTAACCGGCTTTACATGCAGGTCTATCCTGCAGAGGTCAGGATAGCATAGGAGCCTCTGCATCCAGAGTTGTGTCTCCCCATGGCTGCACAGCCCAGTGTGAGGCCAAGGAGATTGTGACAGTCATGGAGATGAAAAGTGAATTTCCTTCCCTTTTGCCCAGTATGAGACCAAAGGGGACACCCTGTCAAAATCAACCAGAAAGGCATCTGGCTGAGAGCTGGCTGGGAGAAAAAGGTAGTTAAGAAACACAATAGAGAGGAGAGAAAAGAGAGACAGAGATAAGGTACATGGCTTCCAAGATGTGGGATGTAATGAGCACAAAGCCTTTGGAAACGCTCAGAAGTTGCATCTGAAAAGCTCCCCTGGCTGATGTGTCAAGGAGTTTCCAATCGCCTTTCAAAAGCCGCTCTTCTCTCTGCTGCCTCTTGCTCCCTTTGTAATGGGTGGCTGTTTCTAATTATCTGTAAATGTTAAATGTTCCCTAATTCAATCAGAACAACTTGTTCACAGATGGCAAACCCTTCATCTGCTCAGCTTTCAGCGGAGTCTCTGACTCAAGAGCCATTGATCTCTTAGTTCCCAGGGAGGCTGGCTGGAGACATGCAAGGGATGAGGAGAGGAAAGGAATGTGTAGTGTACAGGAACACTTCCAGGTCTTGCTGTCTTCCCTTGACAGCTCTCACCATCCTCTGCTCCCCCATAACCCAGGACTCCATCCTGGGCAGGATATCACCATCACTGATGCTGGCAGATGCATGGCTTGGGTTAAGTCTCTCCTCCTCTCCCCATGGCCATATTAATGCTCCTTGTCTCATCTGGGTGAGCAGTCCTGCTCAGTGCCACCTCACCCCCCCTTGCAATAGGTACACAGTGTGGCACCTTGGACCTGATGCAGTTATGTCATGGACCTTGTGGTTTATCTCACCCTGCATCCCAGCTCCTGTCACCGCTATGCTAGCTCTTGTCACACTCATGCTTGGCAGATGGTGATACCATTGGACTCTGCATTTCTTACATCATTTCCTACTGGTGAATGGCACATGCCAACACTCTGTGTCCTTTCTCATTCCCTCCTCCAAGCACTTGTGCTCAGTCATATTTATCCCCCTCAGCTATTGCACTTTTCCCCATGCTGCCATCCAGACTTGTTGGCTGGGGCAGAGAACTACTGCCCAAAGCCTAGGAAACAGGAATCCTAAATCGGGTAATTCCACTGATGTCATTGAGATTTTCCATTCACACTGCACAAGCCAGGGGGCATGGGGGACAAAGGAGGCGGGTGGTGAGGTTTTCTTATTAAACCCAAGGAAAATCTCTTTACTGCTGGTTCCTAATGATTTATTGAAGCACCCAGTCTTCCGCTCAGACCTCGAAAAGGGTCTCGCCTTTGATCAACCAGTGACTCACCATCTGCAGCCGAGGTGATTTACGACAAGCACAAGCTATTTCTGCACATAGAAGGAGAGAAAAAATAGGCCTCATCATCACTGAGAGGGTGGGAAGGATGAAAAACAAGCCGCCCACAGGATAATGCTGGCTGGGCTGCTCCTCACCGCTTCCCCAGCACCGCCGCGCAGTGCGTGGCTCCCCGCAGCAAACACGCTGCTGCCATGGCTTGTGTGGGGGAGACTCTTACGTCTCCGACAAATGGATCCATGCCAGGATAGGAATAGAACAGCTTAAATTATACTCTTCACGTTGCTTTGTGGGGCTGGGTGTGGGTCTCCATCAGCCGTGCTGACAGAGCGGGGCTGCGAGCACGTGGGGCCGAGAGGATTGGCAGCTACTGTCGAGCACATAGACGGATCATGCTCTTTTCAATACCCATCTTTCCCTCCCTCGTGGCTTAGACAAAATCTAATCACTTCCAGATCAGGAAAGTGTATTTCCTGAAACCTCTTCTTTCATTTTCCCCAAAATCTCCAGCCAAATCCTGCCAGAAAAAAAACCTTAAAGACCCCTACCCTCTTTCCATAACATGCCTAAAACCTGGAGCATCACCTCCAGCATCCTCCTAGCCTTTACTTTCTGACTCCACAGAAGGATGCCCTTAGCTAAAAGGCTGTGATTCAAACCAGACTGTTTAGAGAAGGAAAACGTTTCATCGTGCAGGAGGTGAACAGATTCACAGCTACCATCCAGCCACCCATGAGAGACTCCCAGCACAGCGAGCGGTGCAGAATCACTGCTCCATATCTCCAACAACTGGCTACGGAGAAGCAAAGTCATTAAAGTGTGCATTACATTTGCTTTAACTATCCTTGGGCAGAAGCTTCATGCAGAGCCCCACTGGGCAAAGTGCTCCACTGCTCAGGAGCAGTGATTAGGGAGAGTTTGTTAATGAAGCAGATTTTAGTGACTGAAGGCAAATGGAGAGAGAAGAGAGAGAGAAGACTTCATCAAATGGCATAACGTGGGCTCGCTGCAGCTGATCTTCAGTGGACATAAATCAGTTTGGTTCTCCCAGCTTTTAGCAGCCGAGGATCTGACCCACGGGATGTGCGACTCATTGAAGGGCATCGCACCAATCACATCATAATTAAATGGCTCCTCTTTGGCAACTGGCTGCTGCAGATCTCAAAGCAGTTTGCAGATGCCCAAAGCTGCTTTAGAGCCATAAAGGTTTTCCTCCCATTTCCAAGCTTGCCTTTTCCATACACTCCCTGAAGGTTGAGCTGCTCTAAACCAGGGTGAACCCCCCCAAAGCAGGGGAGGGGGGTGTAAAGGGACCCTGACTGAAAGCACAGTCAGCCCTGCTGTTGTGATCTCACTGGGCCATCCACCTCTGCAATGAAAATCAGCATCACCCTGTGGATACCAGCAGAACATGACCAATTTACTCTGTCTGAGGCCTATTCCCAGCTCTGTGGTACATGTTTTGCCCTGTTTGAGAGATGAAAAGGTGGATCAGTGCTCTTAAAAGACCCAACCCAGTTTCACCAGTGCACAGATGGTGTGTACAGCACACACAGCATCCCCAAATGCAGAAAAATATGCTTCCTGTTCCCTCCTTACCTCTTTGTCATCCTCCTCCCCACATTCATATGCAAAGGGCACCCTAATGCCCTTTACACCATCCCCTCAATGGTGTAACTCCACTACTAATACCCTTGGAGTTGCAAGCCCCTGCGCATGTACAAGGGGAACCTGTGTCCGTGTTGCAGTGCAGAAAGGCCATAGGGGAAAGGAACGAGCTGGAAGTGGAGAGGGTTAGCAAAGGGCAAAATAACTCCTGTTGCATTCAGGGAAGACATCCAAACTACTCCAAAGCACTTCCCAGAGGACCCAGACACCTGGTGGATGGCTTTCCAATGGCTTGCTGGTAGTGCCAGCCTTTATCCTCTGTTATCCATAGTGTGAGCTCTTCCAGGAGTTCTAATCTCCCTCCCGATGCTGAATTACTTGTGACAGGAGGAGAGTAGGTTTGATGGGAGCAGGGATGGATGGCTTTGGGGAAGCACCTCTCTTTCCTAGAGGAAAACTGGGAATGAACAGAGGAAAGAAGACCTCATGTGGTGCTAGGTGGAGTACAAGCACAGAAGAGAGAAGTGGAGAGATTGCAATCAGATCTTACACAGGCTTTCCACATGTCCTTCAGGCACAAGTACCTCAGTTTGGCAAGCCCTCCTAACTCCCTGCAGTTAGCAGTAAAAATGAGGCATTTTCCCAGCCACCATCTGATCCTCTTCATCAGTCATTGCTCTGCACTGCCCACCCACCCATCCCTATTCATCCTCAAGATAAAGCCACTTAGCCAAGCCCCTTCCCATACAGCCCTTCATCACTGAGAATCGATTTCCTATATTGACTGAGCAGGCCCCAGCCATTAACAAGTTCATTTTCCACCACTTAGATGCAGATGGATTCCCTCAAGAGCCCCAGGGTCACCAAAGTTTCATTAACAGACACTGTAAAAGTATTTAAAGGCATTAAAGGAAAAAGGAAGAATCAGTTGACAAATGGGGTGAGCCCATAGCCCTACTCCTCTCAGGTTATCTCAAAAGATGAAACTCCTGATGCCCGCAGAAGGACAGAAAGCTCTTAACAGCTTGTCCCTGCTATTATCCATCCCACAACACATCACCTTCAAAGAGGGCCAGATATTCCCATAATGCACCAAATGGAAACCATTTATGCATTTACCTAAGCTCTGGATGAGCATGCTCCAGCCACTAAGGGCTTTTGGCCTCCAAACCCTCCTGTTAGCTGTGACCTGCTGTCTGGTGGCAAACTGAGGCATGAAATGATGAAGCCTCAGGCTCAGATTTGGATGCTCAGGTACACTAGCAGGTGTTGGTATTATAGACAGGCATGAATTCTAGTCCCAGTTGCTTATATCAGGGCAAAATAGACACGACTGTGCCCTACCTGGCCTTGAACAGAATATTACATGGGAAAATGTGTGTCAGAAATACAGACTAACAGAGACTCCTATATCAGGAGCCTGTTTCTGCTGCTGGAAGATTTAAGTCTTCTTGCCATGGAAAAGACATGCTGAACTCCACTACCATGAAACCCCATGTAGATGCTCTTTTGGCTGTTGCTCTATGAGAGGGCAGCTTGGAACCCGGAACCCTCACCCAAGCTCCACCAAAAGCATGGAAAACTGAGCCCTGCAGACAGCTTCCACTGGGAGCTCAAGATACACATGTGAAGACTTTGCAAACAAGAATGTAATGTGACATCTTTCTCCCTCCTTGGAAAGGGATGACTCATGAAGTCAGCCTCCAACTCTTACTGTGTGCCCAGGATGGTGAGGTCTTACAGTGTTTGGAAGTAGAGCCACGTTACCCCCAAACACTAGGAGGCAGGGCAAACAAACCTGACTCCCCCAAGTCTCCCCATTGAGGAGGAATCCAGGAATTCCCATGGATTCCCATGGGAAGGCTGTAAAGTACCATAGATCTACTGTATTTTTCCTAGTATTTTCCATCCCCCAACCAATCAGCTAGTAGGAATTATTAGGCAGAGCCTGGCTGTTTGGCTAGCTGGGTGGCTGTTTGGCTTAGTTGAGTGGAAGCCATGAGGACGAATGCTCCTCCAGCTCTCCCAGGGAGATGAGCAATGCCTCCATATCCAGCATCTCCACAAAGGTCCCATCTCCTAGGAGCTCAGCATAAGGAAGGTGACCTCCTCCCTCCAACACCTGCAGAAAAAAGGCTCATGGATGGGGGAGAACAATTGCTCCCACTGTTGGACAGGAGGAGGGAATTGGCCCATGAGGAGAGGTTTGTCCTCTGAGAGAGAACAGCAGCATCATTCCGCTGGCCCCTCTGCAGCGACTCCAGGCTGACAGAAACATTTCCCTTGGAGTCCCTCCAAATTCCCCTCTCCAGCTCCTGAGACTGCAGCAAAAATCCCCTCAGTAGACAAGAGCCAGGCCCCATTGGCATTTCCAAAAGCAGGTTGCAAAGGGGATTAGTCCAGGTTTGCAAAAGGGATTAAACCCCTTCACCTGCCCTGGGATGGTGGAGCAGCATGCGCAGGAGACCTCCACTGCATGCACAGCCTGGCGACGGCCTCCCCCTGCTCTCCAACAGGAGATTCATTAATGCCGACAAGGTAAACTCAGCCTGTATTATTCATATCTGTATCTATCAAGTATTTATGCTGACAACCCAGAGGGCGATAAATCAGCATCACCGGGATGTGTTGATTCCTGTGGCTGATTCTGATGCTGACAAGGCTGATGCCTGCCTCGCCTGCTGGAGAGGGGCAAAGGGCTCTGCTCACAGAGGAACAGCTCGTTTGTGACAGCCAGAAATTAACAGCCTGGCTGGGAGCAGCGGGGGGGAGAGAGGACAGACTTTGCTGGATGTGCGTCACAAGCAGACGGCACTGGATGGGGAAGGTGCTTATGCAGCAGAAACGTGTCCCCACCTGGATGTGGGTTTAAACAGAGCTCACATCTGCCTGGGAACTGCTGGGGCTGCCTTCTATGTCCAGCCACAACAGCACAGACCGGGCTGCCGTGCTGCCCCATCGGTTGTGCTCAACTCAGTCCAGATTTACACCAGAAATTCCCACGTCTGGTCTGGGTTTGCTGTAGATTTGCATTGGAGTTGCTCCAGAGTCGCACCTTGACACGGGGGAGTTGATTCCAGCGGGGTGACAGTGGAATCAGTGCTCTGCTGATGGCAATGTCCCTCTCCAGACTCACTGTGGTGTCTGCAGGGGCATTGCTCCCCGTTCACAGCAGCAGCTCTGCTACCAAAGCATCAAATTTACACTCTGGTGCTATTGACAGCCTGAAAATGAGACAGGCCTGCGAACCTCTTGACTTCTCGCCCTCTGATCCAGAGATCAGGTTCCAGAAGAGCTTATGCAAGAAAAGGAGCGTATTTGTCCAGCTACTGAAAGCAAAGGGCTTATTTCCACTTGTAAATTTACAGCAGGTTCTGATTCCGATTCAAACCCAAAGCAGAACGTGTCAGTGAATTTCCAGTTTGGAAGAAATCCGCTCTGTGGCTCCATCCCTCATGGATGACTGCACAGCATCTCCTAAACCCCTCAGACAGAAAAGGCTATTCTGGGTATTGGGACTCTGTGTCCTGCCTTCCTTGCCACGCATGGGCACTGCCAAGGCACTCAGGAAGGCAGTGCTACAACACTGTTCAATAATGCATACCATTTTCTGATACGATAACCTCTGAGGCTTGTGCATGCTCTGAATGAGCTGTGTCAGTGGCAGAGAGCGTTACCAGTTCCGATGTTGGAGCTGAGAGACAAGTGTGAAGAGAAGAGGGAGAATTCCCCTTGCTGCTCCTCATTAGCAATGCCAGGAACACATAGAATGGCTTGGGTTGGAAAGGACTTTAAGATCACCCAGTTCTAACCCCCTGCCATGGGCAAGGATGCCTCACACTGGACCACGTCGTATTTCCACCCCTATTTTCTTCCTCTATGCCATCGTACCTCTGAACGCTCTGTCTAACCTTGACCACCGGTACCGGTGATGCCCTGCGCGACGGAGCCGATCCTGCTGACACTAGGTGGTGCTCGGCCGTTGTGCTCGGTGCGGCGGAGCCCGGGGCTGGCGCTGGGGATCCTAACGTGTTCCTTTGCATGGGGTTCGGGCCGTTGCTCCTCCGGACAGGCTCCCCTCGCCGTGGCCGTGGTCCCTGTGCCGAGCAGGATGGACACAGCCGCATCCTGCTGCTCCGGCGGGATGCTTGCACTGACCCTGCTCCTGCAGCTGGAACGCGGGAGGTGCCCCAGCAGCACTCAAGCCGTTCGGAACCCTTTCCCCTGCCTATCAACAGATGGAGCCTCCACCCCTCCTCTGCTGAGCTCTGCTCCAAACTAAAACCATCTCCCAGCAGGAACTTCAGCGTCAATGGCTGGAGTGGAAGGTGCTCTTTGGCATAGAAAGCCGAGAAGAGTGGACCAAGCCACACATGGATGCTGCTTACCCATGCAGGAGCACTGCAGACCAAATTCACACCCAGTTTGTTGCTGCTTGGATTGAGAGGCACCCAGACCTCTTTCTGTTAGGTATTTCCAAACGCGGGTCCTTCCAAGCCCACCAGCTTTGCACTTAGAGGCACTTTCCACTGAAAGCCCATAGCGGAATTCATACTGCTTCCTGCAAGGCTGGTATTCCTAATCTCCCCGGGCTTCTTTTCTCCACGTATAATGAGGATTATGGATTAATTCCTGTCTCACAAGGGGGTGCTGTGGGGATTGAGAGGGTTAAGGCGCTCAGATAGCATTGCAGGAAGGCTATTACAAACCCTTCAAGAGAGGGGGCCAGTAAAACCCCACTGCTGTTTGCAGACTGCTTACAACCGTACCTTACAATCAGCTTCCCTTAACTGGGAGGCAATTTTCTCACCAGTTCAGATTTAATATCCTCTCCAGCTGCTGGCCCTATGCAGAGAACAGCAGGACAGGAGTGACTATCAGCACTGAATTGCCTTTCAAAAGGATAGTGCTTTCAGATCTGAAGGAGTGTCTGCTGTCTGTACAGTGTCTATGTGTGCATACGTATGTGCGTTCATGTAAGCATGGAGGAGGCTGTATCAGAGAGCTCAGAAGTGAAGCCAAGCAAAGAATCAGCTCAGGAAGCCCTTTGCTCCTCTGATCCCTCATCGTTGACTGCGCTGCAGACACATCATGCGCGTTTACAGATGAAAAGGCAAAAATAAAACCGATGCTGACTTTACCACTCCCTTCAACACAGCCTCCTGCACGGATTCAAACTGTTTATAAACACAGAACTCAATGCAATCAGCGCTGCAGCAAATACACACCAGGTACACAGCGGAGACACAAGTGTCAACTGCACGCCCAGCTCAGAACGACAGGCCTCTGCTGGGGGCTCCTGCTCAAATACAAACAGCTGAAAAACCCCATAGAGGAATGTTTTCAAGAGCATTTCCTCCTCCCCTCTGGTAACAATCGTTGTATATAATTATATAAGATGTCCATTCAAGTCTCAAGTCGCAGAGCTCTGCAAGGCAGTGTGTGCGCAGGGAGCCACTGGAGAGTGGCCATGGCTGGAGAAGGGGAGCAGAGGCACAGCCCCAGCTATCAGGGAGGAACTGGGAGTTCACCAGTGTGGGGGAATTCCTGGGTGACATTTCCTCCTCCGCGGCAGCCCCCAGGATGGAAGCGAAGTGGTCCCCTGAGGGCAATCCATCAGCTCAGCCCCATTGTTCCTGAGCATGTGCTGTGCTCATCCCCGAGCAGATAGGAGCTGCATTTCCAAAGATTTGGATGAGCCATTTGCCCAGATTCCAGCCCAGCCCCCCGGGCGAAAGGATGTGAATCAGCTGGCCAGGAAAGACCCCATCCAAAGGAATGAACCCTTACCAAACCCATCCTGTGTCCTGCGCATTGCCAGAAGGCTGCGCTCAACCACGTTAGCCACCGGGGAGGGACACACGACATGTCCTAGTACAGCAGGTTGCTGCAGAGACGTTACCTCACATGTCAGCATCAGCAGAAAACTTGGGCTGGCTGAGCAGCCAAAACGCTGGGCGGACAGAACAGTGCTCAGCTACAAGCAAGCCCTGTTTTTCTCCCAGCCAAATGTTGTTTCATGCTTTAATGGCAATTTTCAAGAACCGTATTAGCATGACAACTTATGTAAGCGTTGGCCAAGCGACTACACCGTTTCTGGTGTCTGTGCCTAAGACAGATTTCACAGGGGTGTAAGAGGAAGGGGCTGGTGTAACTTTTGCATCTCTGTTCTGACGGCTTGTCGCTATCTGAAAAGAGACTTCTGCCACCCCTAAACATCAAAAGTGGGTAAATATCCCTGCTGTACAGTATTAGGAATGATTTTCCCTGTTTGCCCTGTCTGAAGCACCAGGTAGGTTGGTTCTTGTCTGTCTTGGTTTCTTATTCGTAGTGTAATATGTTTATAGAGTCATGAAAGGGATTTCTGAGCATCACAGTGGTTCACGTGTCTCCACACTAAGTGGAAAGGATGGGCAACCTCTGAAACCCTGCCCTACTGTTGCAGGTGCTATGGTATATAAAGTAGATTGGGCTCCTCCATCACATCTCTGGCTGGGATGTGCTTTAGAAACCTGCTGCGAGACAAGGCACAAAGCAATCGCCTAAACCAGCTGATACGGCAAAGCAGAAGGCAGCCTCATCAGAGGACATGCACACAGAGACCTCCCTAAACCCAAAAAATCAGTGTGATGCAATTAAATATGTTACATATTAAGCTCTTCCTCCCCTAGAAACGACAAAAACCTGCCAAACTGAAGTATTCTGGTCCTGCCTTTCCTGCTCATGCACAAGTCCCTTTGGGCTTCACGGAAATTTTGGACTCACAAAAAGCTGCAGAACAGGGGCCCCATGGCACTGTGTAATAAATCTTAGAAGTTAACAGCCAGAACTGTGCCAAATGTGATGGGTTTTGCTTTGCACAGGATCGGGAAAATAATACATTCTGGCTCAATCAGTTAGGCCTGATGCACCAGGGCTAATGTTCTACTGCTGCTAATGGAGTTACATTTCTGTCTCAAAGGCTTGAGGTCTGTGATTTGGGAGCCTGAGGCCCAACGCTCTATCAAATCTTGCCATAAGAGAAATCTTAATCGTACCCCAGATGCAGCAGTCAAATGTCAGCTTGCTTAGATTAAGCTATGATCAATCCCGAGTTTTTCTTTCGGTGATTGATTTCAGATTTGAGCATGCAACAAACCAAGAGGGAATTCCCTGCTTTGGCCATGCCTGTTCTGTGTCACCCCCAAGCCCCCAGGAACAACATTCCCCTTCCTAGCAATCACAGTCAATGACTCGATGAATTCCAGTGTTTGCCAAACCATCGCCGCTCCCCTCGGCCAAGCAGAACCAAAGGGTTGCCAAGGGTGAGAACAGACCTGCCTGGCATACTGCATAATCACTGCTTTGGCTATCCTCTTCCCTTTCACACAGGAAAACCTCTAGATGCTGGCCCTCAAGGTGTGAAGCGAGGGTACCCAACCCAAGATGCCTTTGCCTGGATTCACATAAAGCTTATAACAGCAGTGCTGAGGTCTGGCTTGCCCCATGCACCTCAGGTGCCAGTTGAGACACACTAAAAGGGAGTATAACACTGGGAAAAATGAAGTTGGAACATTGTGCAACGTAGGGGGCTCGCTTGCAACTTAGAGAGACCTGCCCATGGGAGTAATGTCTCATTGGAGGTATCTCTTTAATGGAGTCGGGAAAAGGAATAATGAGATTTTATGGTTTAAAGGTGAAACCAGATAGATAAACCCTCCAAGGACAGGAAAATCAACCGCTGAAAAACCTGTTGTGAGGATGCCAGGAGCTCTCCATATCTGTCCACAAGGACAGGGTGCTCCTAGCTCTGGCCTTGCAGCTTTACACAAGAGGCAGAAGCCATCAGGGCGAGCTCAGCATCCGCTCCATAAGCAGGATGTCCAGAGGAATCCCAGTGGCCTTAAAGTGAATCTATTAACTAAACCTCATTACTACGTAATAACTTTTGTTATTCTGGAACAAACCTTGTATCTGGCTAATCCGCTTTGTTACAGAGCTGCCCATCCTTCTCTCCAACAGGAATTAACTTCTAAAGGAATTAAAAGAAGGAGGAGGCTGCTGAAGGGGTCCTTAGAGATATCTTTTTATAGCTGCTGCCTGCCCCCCCCTTCCCTTTCTCACTATGTGTGGTATCCTTCCCCACTGATTCTGTCCTTTTCTGCTTGCCAGGCATTGATTTGTTCCTGTGTTGTTCTAATGGAGCTTGAAATCAACATGACTTTGTTGTTGGTTGTTGTCATTGTTGTTCACATCTTTGTTTGGGGTTCAGCATCCTTGTGGAGGCCAGGGCAGCTCAGGAGCTGGCATTAGCAGACTAAATACCTCCTTAGCAAAAGATCCACAAAGGCTGTGTCTGTGTCCACATAATAAAGGCTGTTACAAAGCACAGCAAACCAGTGCCTCCCTCCTCCAGTGCCATTAGCCCCTTGTGCTGATCCTGAATCCCCTCGCTTATCAGCGCACACACAACGTGTCCAGAACAAGGTCCTTCTTTCAGTAGCCCCCACGAAAACACCGTGTATTATTTCGGGTCTGCACCCGAAGCATTTACGAGCGCAAGAATCTAGATGCTACCCGATAGCTGTGTCTATTTCACTCGCGGTTTTAGGCAAGGCGTTTTTGCAAGCCGGATCAATGATGCTACCCCCGCCGGCAGGCGCGGCCCAGGCGTTCCACCATCCGTAAGGGAATTCGGATTCCGAGCCTCGAGTGCACAACCCCTGGGTGCAGAGCACCTTTAGGAAACGCGACACAGCGGCGCCCCGGGCCCCCAGGTTGCCGCCTGCAAGTACCGCCGGACCCTCGGCGAACAAAGGCCAGCTGCCAACAGCAGGCGGCTGCAGGGGGAGAGGCAGGAAGGGGAGGCGAGGTACCCGCGACCCCTCCGCAGGCCGAGGGGGCCAGCGGCCATCCCCGTGGCGGGGCGGCTGCCGCTCGCTAAGGGTTAACGCTGCGCCCTCCTTCCGCTGAGCGCTGACATCACGCGGGAGAGGGCGAGCGCTGCCGCCGCCGCCGCCGCCGCCTTCCCCCCCCCTCCAACGCCGCCCGGGACCGTGCGTGCGTGTGGAGCCGAGCGGAGCCGCCGGCCGTGCCTCGCAGCCCGGGCACCCCGCATCCCCCGCCCCGCGGCCGGCCCGGCCCCGCGCCCACCGCCCGGCCATGGAGCGCCGCACCCGGCCCGCAGCCGCCACCGCCGCCGCCGCTTGAGCACCCCGGGGAAGCGGAGGGCAGGCAGCGGGCGGGGGCTGCCGAGCCCCGCCGCTGGAGCCACGGGACCGCCGCGCTGCGAGCGGCGGCTGCAGCCCGCGGAGGGCTCTCCCTCGCTCTTCTCGATCCGTTTTTCCTGCCCCCCTTCCTCTTCCTTTTCCTTTTTTCCTTCCCTTTTTTATTCTTCTTTCCCCCCCCCTCCTCCCTCCCCTCCTCCCCACCGCATTTTTCCGCCCTCCCGGCTCGCTGCGGCCGTGCTCGCTTCCCGGAGGAAGGCACCGCGCTGCCCCGGCGCCCGAGGAGAGGGGCCCCGCGTCCCGCCGAGCCCCAGGGCCCCTGCGGATGTGCGAAGCTCTCCTCCGGCCGCCGTCCTCCCGCCGGGCGCAGCACCTCTTTGTCCTCCCGATCCTGATTCCCCTTAAGCAGACCTGAACTTCAATCACCGGGGTCCGGGAAGGGTTTTTTAAGGGGGGGGGGGAGGCCCAAACGGCGCTGCCAGACCGACCCCTGCCCATTTCTCCTAAGGAACTCTCATGGCTTCACGGCTGCAGACAAGTTGCCGTGCATCTCGGTGGACTATCGGAGTTTGCATCCTGGCGGCCGCGCTCCTACCAGGTGAGCCGCTGCCGGCCGGTCCCCCCGGGAGGCGGTGGGCTCTGCCGGGGCGCTGCGGGGTGCCGGTGGTGGTGGTCGGGAGGGAAACGGGGTGCGGGTAGGGGTGGGATCGGCTTTTTTAGGGGGTGCGCGCCCGGGTCTGGAGCAGGTGTGGAAGCATCTGCGTGAAAGCGGGAGGGAGTCGGGGCCGGTTCCATCGCTGGCTTGGAAGGGAACAACACGATCGTTTGTTTTGGAAGCAGCTGCAGGCAGTGGGCTCCGGAGCCCTGGGAGCTGAGGCCGTTTGTTTGCTTTTTGGATCGAGCAACGTCTAGCGAGGCATAGCAGCCAGGGAGAGGGAGCCACCCGGCTGGGGAATGAGCACAGATGTTTCGGAAGGAGAGAAAGGAAGGGTTTAGCTGTCCAGCATCCCCGATACCCCCCGTGCCCCTCAGCACACACACGCTTCCCACGGGCTCTTTTGTGGAGGGGATGGGCTGTTACCGGGTTTTAGACCTTTCTTTCACTGCTTTTGCACTCGGGTGTCTCGGTGGTGCCCGAGCCATCCCTTTGGTTCTGACCCATCCCTGGGAAGGAGGAGGTGGGCAAAGGGTTTTGGATCGACTCTCCCCGGCTCATTTGACCCACCCGGGCGGTTGCAGAACAGCCCCTGTGTCCCCACCCCAGGGCTTGGTCCTGCCCCGTTTGTTCAGTCCTGCACACACCTCTTTGAAGTAGAAGAGTGACCCACTTTGCAAAGTGCCCTGCGGGCGACTCTGCTGCTCCCGTGCGGAGGGGGTTAATGCCATCCTGGAGGGCTTTCCGGGATCGGCTGTAGGAGACGTGGAAGGGGGACCCTCAGTCTGGGTTTACAGCGCTTGTGAATGAGCTGGGAAATGCAAATAGGACCGATGTTTGCCTTGTTGGGCTGAGCTCGTGGTGGCTGGGTCTGGAGTGCTGGTGGCTGACACATGTGCCCCCCGTGGGTCGGTACCCAGCCTTCTGCAGGGGTGCGAGGCAGCCTGTGCCTGCAGAAGGAGTGGGATCTGCAGCTGGAGAGAGGCTGCAGTGAAAGCAGGGTGATTGCGTCCGCTCGTTGGGCTGGGGCAGCGTTCTAGAGGAGCAGCCAGGCTGGGGCTGAGATGTGGCTGTAGTTAACAAGGTCTGGGCCAAAGGACCGACCATCAGAGCCAGTGCCAGGGCCCATGGGTCTCTGGCGCTAGCAAAGACAGAGGTGATTACATGGGAGATCAACAGAGCACAGTGACTCAATGGTCCAGCTAAAATGGATGAGGACAGAGGTGAAATGGCAGGGGGTGGCAGTTGTGAAACCAGGGAGACTCTGAGATGAAAAAGGTTGAGTGATGAGAAAACAGGTCTGGGTATACCTCTGTATTCCTAGGACAAAGAGATCTGCCGTGCATTACAGAAAGAGGTGATGGCAGGGACAGCCTCAGGCTCTCTGCACTCCTCTGCTTCCAGGCAGGTGCCTGGCTCCTCACAAGGAGTCTCACAACTTCCCATGCCATTCTTCACCTGGTCTTCCCTCCTTCTCATCCCTCCACCAAGCAGCCTCCTGCAGGCAACCCTCCCCACAACCCCTGTGAAGGGCATTATTGCTGCAGTAAAGTGACTGTGCTGGGTAAACCAAAAGGGGTTTATGCTCCCTCAGTGCCTCTAGGAATAGCTTTCACCAAGGATACATGCAGACAGTGACCCTGGCGCAGCTTGGCATCTCACCTTGTGCTGCCAAGAAAGGCTTTACCCCCCCCCCCCCCATCCTATTTTTGGCTGTTCTGAAGGCTTTGCTGCCAGCAGTCAGGCAAACTCATCTCCTGCCACTCTGCAGTAGCCTGGTAGTTTGTCTTGCACTGTCCCGCTGACAGCTCTGCCAGGATAAGCCAGTGGTGCATCTAGTGGTGCCTTGCCAAGCGAAGGGTACAGCCAGCTCTGCAATGTTCCGGGAAGATAATCCTTCCCGACCCCAATCCATGCTCACCGGGTACCCTGCAGCCTGTGCGGGTGGGACGTGGCTGGACCAGTTTAGTGGTGGATGCTCCACGTTTGCAGGAACGACTGAGCCCATGATGTATATTTACCCGTTCATTTGTGCTCTGAGTTGTGCTGTGGATGCATCCCAGAGCTGCAGGGAAGGACCAGCACAATGCTGTGCTAGCTGCTGCACAAAGCCACGGCAGCCTGACAGTCCTTACTAAACCACAGGTCTGCCGTACTGAGGCAGGTAGTTCCTCAAGTTTGCAATGCATTGGGCCCAAAGCAGCTGAGGATATATATACACACATATATATATCTGCACACGCACATATATATATTTATAACAAGCCATATGTAAGCTTTGAATCAGTAGCTGTGGACTTTGTTGGAAACTGATTTGGTACCTAGCAGCCAAGAAGGATGAGAGGAAGGCAGGAGACACTACCTGCTTTCTGGAATACCTTTCATGCTCATCTGATCAATGCCATTTCATTTGGTTCCCATCCACGTGTGCCGCCTCCCCCTTCTGACAATGTTAGCTTTTTTTTCTGATAAGGAAATAAAAGTTCCTTGCTGTAAAAGCTGTAAAGGAGCCCCTTATAAAAATCTGCTTTACAAATTGTCTTTAATGTGATCAGCTCAATCGTCCAGAACGGATTCAGTTCAGTGCTCCTGCAGCCTTCCACGCAGATCTGCCTGCCTATCCGCTTGGAACCATTAACCAGGTACCAACTCAGGCTTCAGGATGCTGATGTGAGATCCAAGGCAGATCTTTAGAGGTTAGGAACACTTGCAGTTGGATTTATGCTTTCCAAGTCTTAGCAATCTGTCTGTTTATCCCCGCCATGAAACTGGGTATGGCTTGAGATGCAACCAGGCAGAGAAGAGGCATTCATCTTGTGCTTGGTCCTGCATCTGCAGACCTCAGCCTCTGTTCCCAAGCTTTCTGCTCTGTCTGCGGGCAAATTCCTGTCTGCTGTCACTGGGCTACCTCTTGGGCTCTGAGAGGGGCCTGTGGGTCTTAGTTTATGAAGTGCTTTGAGATCCCCAGCAGGGGAGAGCTGGAGAGGTGTCTGAGCCTTTGACACAGGGTTTTTCCATCACGGCGCTTGAAAGCAGCATTGGCTGAGCCCCAGTGACCTGGAGGCCTTGGGTCAAAGTTGGATGCAGCTGTATGGGGGGCTCCTTTTTGGGGAGGTAGGGCAGCAATCTGGAGTGCTGGGAATAGTCACAGTGTGTCACTGCGGGATCTGGTGCATCTTGTACTCTTGAGCTGCTTTAATGCCCTAACGCAGCCAGAAAGCTGCCAGAGTTGTGTCCAGCCTTTGCTTTAAGTTCTTGGTTGTGATTTTTCCTTTCCCCCACCTATCTCCTCCCAAAACTCAGAAGCAGCATGGGGCTATTTCAGGAAGCAGGGGTGCACCTTCTGCTGGCGTTTTCTCATTAAACCTCGCTTGTTGCAGTGGAACCAACCCGCCGAGTTCTAACCTGGTGCGAATTGATGAGCTCATGTATGTGTCAGTGTGGGTGAGGCGACGGGGTGTATTGAGAGCCAGCTCAGCCCACAAGCAGGAGAGTGTCTGCCCCATGGCCAGAGCCAGGGGACGGCTGTGGCTAATGCTATTTGCTCTCTGAACCGGCAGCGTTAATCAAGCAAGAGCTCCCAGGCCAGTGCACACAGATCCATTTGCAAATAGATGGAGAGAAGCAGGGGCATTACCACATCCAGCAGCACTTCTAGCGTGAGGCAAATGCTCAACATTAGCCGGTGGCTGACAAGATGCCGGTGCTGGTGGAGCCTGGCACATCTCTCTCCTCGCATCACCCCTCCTCTGGGCTGCAGCTGCACCAGCCACAAAGCTAAGTTTAAAGGCAGGCAGCAGGAGGATGCTCTGGGCACCGCTCACACCTCGGCTGAATCACGAAGGAAACCAGAAGAGCCGGTTGTCGTGACCTGCTTCCCAGGCCTGCGTTTCCACCGGCACCCCTTGCCCTCTGCTAGCGCTGCTAAGGGTAGGGATAGCCCATCATACGGTGCTGGTGAATGCCGCAGGGATGCATTGGTACGACCTCGGATAGAACAGCCACAATCCTCTAAGAAAAGGCTTGCATCTTGCAGCATCATTGCTCGAGGTCATGATGGCTCTTGCTCCGTCCTTTTAACAGGCCATCAGCAAGGCATATCAGTGCAAAAAGCAGAAACAAATGAGGGAAGGACAAAGGTACCCCCGTCTGAGCAACCCCTAGAGATCTTCTTGCTTTCTCAACTACGTCAGATTAAATCAGGGCTGCTCTGATGCAGGGTGAGTTCGAGCCGCCAGCCACTGGAGCTGGGACCCAGTCTGCATTTGAGACACCTCTTGTGTTAATTACCAGAGCTCAGCCATCCCAGCGCAGAGAATTCAGAGCTCTGCAGTGAGGGTTCCCTAACCCAGATTATTGTTCCAGGTGAAGATTTGTTTAACTAAGGAATGACATCTCTCATGAGATGCACTTCTCTTTTCCTCCTGCCTGCTGTTGAGATGCAGTTATTCTCCTGGCCTTACAGTTTTCATCACTTCTCCAGTAAAGGTTTAGTCCAGGCAGGGTGGATGCACTTCACCCTTTCAGCACATAGGCACATACCCTCCCAGCTTGGTTTGCAAGGGGAACCCCTCAGCTCCGTAGAGAAGAGAAACTTGCCCAATCTGCTCAAATGCAGAAGCATCACCCATGGAAGGAAGGACAGTTTCCCCTCTGTGGCAGCCAGACAGGCACCTCTGTGTCCTTCCAGCATGCCACCGTGCGAGGTTTAAAGTCCTGCTTTTACAACCCTATCTATATCACACATAGAAACGGGAAGTGAAATTTGCCCTTAGCAGCACTGTTACCTTATATGCCCTATGCTGTCATTTCTGTGTGTCCCTGTCCCCATGGGCACCCAAGGAAGCAGGGGGGGTTCAGCGCCTTGCTGTCCATTCGCTGTTTCTCCCCATCTCTGGGGCTGATGCAGCAGGCATCACGAAAGCTGCGGCAACTCTCGGCTCTGCAGCAATCCCAAAGCAGACAAACAGCAGCCACTGGGCATGAGAGGGGGAGAGTGAGCTTCAGGCCCTTGCTGTTTGCCCAGCCCAGGAGGACAGGGGGTCCCAGGCTAGGGATGCTGCTTGTGCCTGTATGGTAGAGGTCTGCAGCAGCAGGGGATAGGGGGAATCTGGCCATCAGCCTCTTGTCCCTTTGGCATCTTTGGGATGGATAGGAGGAACTGACCCAACCTGATGAACTGTCTTCTTCATTCCACCAAGATAAAGCTGTCCCTGCAGGAGGTTTATAATCCTCCTTTGACATTATTTGGTGTGATGCAGGAGGAAAGACTTTCTAAGCACCATTCATCTAACCTCTCCGAGCCAGTTGGAGATTGGTGTGCAGCACTGCTTTCCATCTTCATTTGACCTACAGGTGGGGAGAGCTTAAGGAGCAACAAGATCCGTGTGACTCCCCCCTGAAAGAGAAAACACAGGGATGGGGGTTTCCGTCCCCCATCCCAGCCTGTTTGCCTTTCTAACTGTAGGAAGTAGCAAAGTGCCTCCATCTGCTCCCAGCCATGCAGGGATGCTACAGAAGGACCTGCAAATCACATCACTGCCTTGAAGCAGCGGCAGGTACCAGATGGACCACCTGGCTATGTGACAGCAGGTGCTCCAAGCCTGGTTAGTCAAGAGGACTCTGCCTCCATCTCTCTTCTCAGCAGTTCTCCCTACCTGGGAAAACCCCGTAATCAGACTGAATTGAGTCTCTTTTCCCTTTCCCATGGAAGATCCAGTCCTCTCCCCGTGCTAGGTGAAGGCATCCGGTGGCATAGCCAGGAGTGACAGAGGGTCCATGCAGCTCACAGCCAGTGGCTAGCATCCAGCGTTTCTGCTCTGGTGACAGGCGAGAGCGGTTCCCAGCACAAAGGCCCATCTGTGTGGGAGACGAGGGGGCTGGAGCAGAGCGCTCTGTGGCCACCTGAGAGCAAAACCAGCCTTGTTCTCTGTGTGAGGCTACAGACACGGAATCAGAGCAGGCTGCTGCAGTGGAGAGTCTGTAGCCGCATCATGGGGATGCTTGGGAGGACACTGGGTTCCACCTGCCCCTATAGGTATCTGCTTTTGGTAGTGAGCATCCCACAGGTGGCAAAACCGGGTTTCATTTCTGGTACCCTCTGGACTGAGGGGGAGAAGGCTTTCATTGACCATTTTCACTGTTCTAGGAAGGACAGCCCAAGGGAGCAGTCTGAGGGCAGAGTTCTGTCTATGGGCTCTGTAAAGTAGGCTGGTGGGACTCAAGCAGAGGTCTGCAATTAAAGGCTACCGTGTTGAGCATCCTAGCAAAGCCAGGGGTTACAAACGGTCTGTGATGGACAGAAGTCATAGACCCTAGGGGAGAGTTTAATACGATGAACAAGGTTTACTGGGAGGCACAATCAGAGGGCTGGATAGTTTGAGGAGAAAGGTCAGGGTTTCTGTCACTGTCTTCAGGTTTCTGTGTAGAGCAGCTTGATACCCAATGGTTATGCTGGCTTGTGAGAGACATTGTGGCACAGGGCAGAGGAGAGCAGCCAGGGATGATGAACCTTGCCCCGTCCTTGCAAAAGAACAAGCTGAGCCTACACGCTGGGGCTGTGTGAGTTATCAGCACAGTGTGGATTCATAACTTAACCCTTCACCCAAACCCATGGCCCTGATGGAGCTTTCGGCTGCCTTCAAACACCTCTTCATCCTCCCACTGAGCTGGGACCAGAGAGAAAAGACTGTCCCAGTGTGCTACAGCCTCAGCTTTCCTGCATCCACTGCACCAGAGACTGATGAGTGCTATTGCCCATCAATGTGAATGCTGGGGGAGCAGAAGGGTGTTCATTGCTGGCAGCACATTAAAATCCATACAAAGCCTGCAGTCAGGACTGTGCTGTTTTCTCTGGAGAACTAAGCTGCATCAAGCTATGGCTGCTTTTTTCTTAGGGAAAGGCATCTAATGGGCTTTACTCTTTTGACTTTTCTTGTCCTTCATAATCAGCACTGAGACCCCTTGTAGGCAAGCCCGGAGTCCCATTCCCACCAGAGCAGTTGTGCTGATGGCCTTCCTAGCCTGGGGGTGCCAAAACTAGAGGAAATGGATGGATAATCAAAGTCAGTTTAAGGGCTGGAAGTAGCACAAAGAGGAAGATCACCCCTGTTCTAGGGAGGCTGCAGCACACAGTGTTTCCTTGCTGCTCTTGCCTGTGTCACTTAGCCATTTGAGAAGCAGTGTTAAGGGCTGGAGCAGGGGTAGCAGGTAGTGATTTGGTGATGTACAATGGAGACAGCCACACGAGCTGTTCATTACTGGCCCTGTTCATGCTCTTCCCTCATCAGCTGCACTATCACAGTGGCTGGGGACCGAGCCGCAGGAAGGGGTATCTCCTGGCTGCAGAGGAGGACCAAAACTGTGCCCATGTATGGTCATTAGGATCAGGGATGTGTTTCATAGCAGCATCCTTGCCATGCTGTAATTTGTATCAGCTGCCACAGTTTCCATGGGATACAGGACCCCTCTTGGCTCTGCAGGCAGTGCTGCTGTCTGTGCACTGCACCCCACAGCTGGATGCACTGGAGCTCTGTGTATTCACTTGTGAGGATGATGTCATTCATGTGTACCAAGGGGATGAGACCTTGGTGGTAGGTGCTGAAGAAAGGGGCATCCCAGGATCCACACCTACAGGACACCTATTGTCACAGTGTCAAAGCCAAGTGCTGTGCTTGTGTCATGTTGGTAAAGCACATGGTGTCTTACGAAAGGCTTTAGAAAAGGCTCCTTGCTTTTCTCTTTGAGGCCATGGTTATGAAAGATGCTCATGCGCACCAACACGTGAATCAACATGTATGTACCAGAGAGCCACTTCTGTCCTGGTGCTTGCCCTGTGCAGGCATTCCCACCCTGCTGCTAGTGCTCCCCTTTGCTTTCCTGCTGTCTCCTATAGGGAAGCAGGGAGAGGAGACCTGTTGCTATCGCTTGTGGCATCTGCAGCAGCCCCTCTTACCCAGGATGTGAGATGCAGAGCAGCAGCAATGCCCTTCTGACTGCAGGGCACAAGGGATGGAGCAGCCTCTGAGCATCATCTGTGTGCTGAAATGGAGGAGAGGGTTTGCAGGGAGGCCAGGAGCTCTGTGTGCAAGTTGAGTGAAGAGACCTTTACTAGTGCTGCAGCTGAGCTTAGCAAACCTGTCTCATGTGCTTGGGTTCAGAAAGAACCCAGGGAAAGTGGGGGAGGACTTATTGGGATCTCCTTGCAGAGGGAATGATTACAGTGTGCTCTGATCTTTAGAGGCGGCTTGTTTGGGGATTTGCTTGATGCTCTGATTCTTGATGGGTGTGCTCATGCATCCCTTTGATACCAGCTGAATAGGATCCTTTTGGGAAGATAACAGCAGTCCTGGTAAGGGGTGGGAGGCTTGGGAGGGGGAGAGGCTTGCACAGAGCACAGCTTGTAAAAGGAGGAATGTTGTCAGTGCATGAGGATCTGGGAGGGAGTTAGGAGCAGGACTGAGTTTAGCAGGAGGAAAGCTGCAGTGGTTGTAGAGGAAGGTGGTTTATCTTTGGGTCCTGTAGGACCCCTTAGAGAGCAAGGCTGAGAGCTCTCACATCATTACACCTCCCCTGGCAGCATCAGTCAGCCTATGGTCAATGATCCTCAGTAGGTGACTGCCAAAACCAGAGCCCACCCCACTCCCCACCCTGCACAGGGAAGGAAGCACGAACCAGCTGCAGGGACAATGGAGCATCAGGAAGGAAAACTGGCCTGGTGCATGGATTTCCCTGCCCCAAAGCTCAGGTGCCCTTGCCATGCAGAATGGCTGGGACATGCTGCTCCAGCAGGCAAAGCGCCAAATGGGGCTCTGCTCTGGCTCTAACTCCATGTCCTTCATTGACATCCTGTACCCTGGTGTCCCATCCCTGCTGTGTCTGGATCCCAGCTCGGGCTCCAGACTGCTGTTCCCATGAGGGTGCTGCTGTCTCATCTCCTATGGGATGCTATCCCAGACACCAGGAAGCAGGGACAGTGCAGAAGTCACCCTCAGGACTCAGAGGAGCTGATCTGCATTTGCTGCTGGTTCAGTTGGGGACTGAACTAGCAATTTGCCAGGGAAGAAACCTTTATCCCCTGTCTGCCCCCAGTCCTTGTGGGAGTTTGGTTTCCCAGCTTACACCAGAACGATGGATGCTCTGAGGCTGGTATTTCCAGCTATCCCGCTGTAGAAAGAAAACCCCTTCTTTCTTTCATGGCACGGCAGGAACAGTGCACCCTGGTTTTTAAATACCCTTTTCGCCTGTGGTGTAAATACTAAAACGTGGTTTTGCTCCCCCCCATCTCTCCTGGAGTTTAAAAATAGCGCTGGCCTGGGGAGGTGCATCTTTCAGTGAGATTCATAACGGCTGCTATCGAGTGATGTGGAAAATGAGCCTCCCTCTGCCCCATGCAGCCTGGCACCTTCCAACGAGTTATTTCCTTTCTTTGTGCGAGCCCTGAGAATCCTCAGAGGCTGCATTTCCACCCAAGCACTCTCATTATGGAAGTTTTGTTTATGGCCGGTTTCTGGGGAGCCGAGCGGGTCCAGGCTGCCGGTCCTTGGACCTTCTTTCCCCTGGGTAATTCAGCCCTGCGTTCCTGCCTTGTGATAATGGTCAACAGATCACCGATGCGCTATCTATCGCCTGCTATGCATCACCCTGGCTCTGTAAATCGGCCCAGCCATCGGAGCTGGTGTGAGCAATGGCATCTTGCTTGGCAGAGCTGCTGCGAATAGGCGGGGAGCAGCGAGGATGGGAGAGCTTGCTGGGGCAGGGAGTTGTGCACAGCACCCGGCGTGGCAGGGATCCTGACCAAGCTGAAGCCTTTAGATGCTATCTCAGCTTTGCTTGTGCTGGGGCTAAGCAGGAAGTAGGCAGCTTCCTATGTGAGCACAAAGCTTTGGCCCGTTCCTGTCCAGACACCCAGCTGGTGTCCAGCTCTACAATCAGTCTGTGCCTGCCTCTGGTCTCTGCACCTCCTAACATGCTCCACCAGCACCCCTCAGTCCCCATCTTTGTCTCCCTGCTGTGCCCAGCCAGGTCCCTATCCATTAACCTGGTAGAGTTTTGGCAAGTGGGGGTCTCTTTTTCCACCCTATGGCAAAGCATCCCAGCCCCAGTGTGATCCGCAGGAATCCATAGTCTCTGCAGGCCACGTGGTTGCCAGTGCCTCTACTCCCGTCACGCTCCATGATAAAGAGAGAGCGAGAGGGATTTTGATTACATTATGACAAGCAGCAGAGAGATGGAGTGAAACCTGCAGTCTGCCTATTGTAATTCCAGTTAGCAGGGGTAATGTGGCCAAAGCCTGACGGCTGTATTGAACCAGACGTTGTATGGGGAGAGCCTACAATGCAGCTTTCAAAGGTCCCTGGGGCATGGGGCCGAGCACATGTACAGCAGTGGGGCAGGAGAGAAGAAAGACCTGTTTATAAGGGACCACATGGACAGGCAAACTGCATCTCACCATCTGAAATCCTAGAGCCTGCCTGGTAGCTAAGCTCTCTCTAAGGCTGGGTTTGCCTCAAAATCTGTGCTGCAGAATCCCATTGAACCCATTAGGACTTCTACCTGCGATGATGAAGCAGGTGAACCCGTTAGGTCTTCTACCTGCGATGATGAAGCAGGTGAACCCATTAGGACTTCTACCTGCGATGATGAAGCAGGTGAACCCGTTAGGACTTCTACCTGCGATGATGAAGCAGGTGAACCCATTAGGTCTTCTACCTGCGATGATGAAGCAGGTGAACCCGTTAGGACTTCTACCTGCGATGATGAAGCAGGTGAACCCATTAGGACTTCTACCTGCGATGATGAAGCAGGTCTTCTTGGTGTGCATGCGGGAGGAGCTTGTCAAGAGTCACTAGACAGAAGGTACCCAAGTGAAGTGAAGTGAAGCAGCGGTGATCTCCCTGCTGGGGAACAAAAGGCCAGGGCTGCATGGGTAGCAGGGAGGAAGGGGGAGTTTCCCTTCTTGCACCTCAAGGCAGCTCCTCAAGGTCAGAGCTGAGGCAGGCTGGCAGAGGCTATGGGCAGGCTGCTGGTGCAGATGCTGTCTCAGCTGTGCCCTTTCGGTGGCTAAGGGGAGGACTCCAATTTGCAGGTTTGCTGCTATTGATCTGAGACCTTTCACTTTGGAAATGAAAGGCTGAAGTAATTATTTTGAGGTGTATATATGCTTTTGTATCCTTGACATCCCGATCGCTGCCGTGCCCGTGGAGAACCCTACAGCTCCTCGCTGGAAGTGGGAATATCTGCTGCCTCACACTGACTTCTACCAGGAGTGAATCAGCTTTTACTTAAAGGGAAAGAATGGCCTGGAGGTGATGGCAAAGGCAGGCTGAGCTCAGAAGGGCTGGCATCATTTCCTGGCTTTGCCACAAGCTCCCTGGAATATCCTTGGCCAGCTCGCTTCACCTCTGTGTGCCTTTCCTTGTCAAAAGCAGTCCCTCTCCTTCTCTGCTCATATTGCCCTGTGTCCGCGGGGTGCTTTGCACAACTGATCTTGCTGACGTTACTTTATACAGGCAGGAGCCCATTTGCAAAGCACAGGGAAAGGTGACTCCCCTTTATTTTGTCATTTTTCATAGCAGCCAGGAGCCAACAGCTCCTTACCCGACAGGGAATTGTTTTGCATAGATCGACACACACATTGTCTGTGCAAACACTGCACCCAGTTTCTTACTGCTCTGGGTGTGTGATGGGTGGGTTGAAATCATGGGAATAGGTGATGGTCCCCTGGTATCCATACCCGGTTTAATTCAAAGGCAGGACAAAGTGACAGGGGTTCACACTGTGCCCTGTCCTTGGTGGGTTCGCTGTATATGCTAAGGCTGGAAGGATGGCAGCGTGCTGGGGACAGTAATTGAAGCCTTTAGGTGTCTGCAGGGTGTTTTGCTTGTGCCACTAATATCCTGTGAGCAGCTGTTGTAACACTGGAGTTGCCCCATTGTAGGATGCAGATTGCAGACATACCCTGCCTGTTGCATGAACAAGCGTTTCACAAACTGCGGTCGGTCCATCCATAAGAGGGGGCAGGTAGCAATGCGAACCCTATGAACCGTGCAACTTGTTCCACGTGTGAGCCATCACATGGTATTGATTATAGTTGCCTCAGACAGCAGATGGATTTAAGCAAGTGTCTTCATGCTGCAAAAGCTTTCTAGTCTATCTCCCGGGTACATTACAATTTGCCATATGCAAGAGTCTATGGTATTCCAAGGGTGGGGGGAGCTCCCCTAGGAAGTTCCCACAACAAGCCATTTCTTTTTGTGGCCAAAGGAGCTGCAAGATGCATTGAATGGGAGAAAGGATTTTCCTATCCAAGCACTCTGGCAGCTTGGAGCTGGGACATGGCAGCTCAGTGTAAAGGCGACTCAGCAACTGAGTGCATTGGAGTCTGCATCGCCCTCCTGCTCCATTGTGGCCCAGCAAATCGGGCTGGGAGTGTTTTAGACTGGATGAGTTATTACAAAATCCTGGTTAGAACAGAGTGAGAGATGGAGGTTTTAAAGTTCAATAATTGTTAATTATTACCCGAGCTTCCCGTGGGACTTGCTGGGAAAAAGACGTGCAGAGGTGCTTTGTGGAACATTAGTCTCTGTCCTGGCCATGCTGAGTCCTCTCACTCTGCCTCCTCTCTGCCTCCACTGGGATTAATAAAGAGCTGCTGGAGAGCTTCTTATCTAGCAGCTGAATAATGTTGGTAATACAGGGAGGGGAGGCAGCTTTGATCCGGGATAGAGAGCAGAGGGAAAGCAAGAGATGGGCTACTGGGGCAGGGGGAGGGTGTGGGCCAGGCTGCAGCGTGGGAAGCGGGCACGGCTCCGGCACCCAACCTGTTCTGCAGAGGAGAGATGTGGGTTTGTAGGGCTGGGGAAGAAAGGGCTGAACCCAGATGTGAGCAGAAAACATCTGTGAAACCCCCTCTGATGGAGGGGAACAGGGCGCTGCGGATACCCCCCCCCATGGACACCAGGATGCTCAGCAGCTTCCCACGAGCCCAGCAGCTCCTGCCTCCCTCCTCTCAGCAGCACAAGTGGCCGCATCCAAGCTGGCACCAGCGGGAGCCCGCAGGCGAAGGGCCACACCTGAGAGGCAGGATGGGCTCTCGCTCTTCTCACGGGTGTGGGCTGGGAGCCGGTTGGGCCAGGCTGGGCCCCCGAGGCCAGTATCTGTGAGCGTGCCAGGGCTGCGGGAAAGGGAGCAGCTTGGCTCCTTGGAGCAGGGAGAAGGATGGGGGTTCAGGGATCCACATGCTCAGTTCTCACCCTAGGATGACTGCTTTGTGTCCTCAGCTTCTTATGGCCCCTGAGCCCTTGAAAAACACATGGGATCAACCCTCCCATGGGCAAGAAAAGCGGCTGCAAGACTCTGGTCCAGAGAGCCTTAACTTGTCTAGAGCTAAAGCAAGTTATGTTAATGGTGGTAACAGCTCCAAAACTGGCTCTGGAGAGTTTATAATGGACCACTGAGTCCAATACTCCAATGAGTATTGCCTTGGGGTTTTCAGGAGAGAATGGGCCTGAGCAGTTGAGACAGCCTGTGCTAGGAGCTGAGGTTCCCAAAGGAAAAGCCGCTTCTTTAGCGTTTGATTTCTTGCAGCGATGTTCCCTGGCATCTTTAACCTGTGTTTCCCCACAGAGAGTCCTTTGCCTTTACAGGTCCAGGCAGCTGTGTAGTCTTTGAAGTGCATTTTCATACTTGCTGCTTTCCCCCGTAGTGCAACCAGTGATGGGGCTGACCACACCAAGCTCACTCTGCAAATCCAATGAGAGAAGAGGTCTATGGCCCTGAGAAATACCTTCTTCTCCCTGGGTCCTCCTCTCAAATACTCCAGAGTCATGGGTGCCTCCAGCAGAGCTTAGATGTTGTTTGTCTGCTCCAAAGCCCCACACCATGGCCCCACGCGGACAGGCTTGAGAGCTAATCCACAAGGAGATTAGTGGCTGAGATTTATCTTCACCCATCCCGGTCCTCATCCCTGGTCTGTTCGGATGAATCCATCTGGGAGATGCAGTGAGGCTGTGGCAGTTGAGCTCACTTCACAGATGGACGGGTCTGGACCCCACTCTTGACTGTTGTGTGATCCCCCATCTTGGGATGTCAGGTTTGCTAAAGGCAGGCAGGGAGATGCTGCAGATGTCTGAGTAAACACGGCTATTCTCTTAGCTAGAGAAGCCCATGGTGGGTCTTAGAGGGTTCATACCCCTTGGGACTGAGCATCCATGGGAGGCCACCCCAACGTGGCACCAATGTCCCGCCATGGCTGGAGGACGAGCGATAGGAGCTCGATGGGGGTGACCCCCCCCTGCCCCACAGGGTCCCTGTGCTGCTCCCCTCGAACTGGGATTTGGCTCGGCAGGACCATCTGTTCCTTTCGGCCCGTTGCCATGGCGACGGGGTGGCTTGAGATGGGGTTTCACCATCGGCAGCCGGGGACGATGGGAAAAGTCTTCCTTGTTTTTTTTCCTTCCTGGGCGGAAATGAAGGGGAGAGGGAGGGATCCTCCCCCTTCCTTCCTCCCTCCCTCCCTGCTGGCCTGTCCCCAGGCTCCTCCTGCTCGCCCCCCTTTCCCTTCCTGAGTCTCAATGCATGTGTGCAGCAGCAGGATGGGCTGTGGCTGTGCAGGTGTCTGCTGGGAGGTGTCTTTTGTTCTTCAGCTTCTCCCCCAGCCTTGGTGCAATTCCCATCCATTGCCCATCACTAGGTTTACTAACCCTGGGGAGACGCTGTTGTAGTCCCCTCCACGCTGTGCCTATGTCCCACCGCTTCCCACTTTCTGCCTGGTGGCTTCTCAGGCTGAAGTCACCGGTGTGATGCTGAAGCACACAAGGGCGTTCAGGACATCTGCTGTGGGCGGTTTGGTTTGTGCTCATGCTCAGCCCAGACAGCGGGAGCAAGATTTTGGGTTCCTCCTTGTTGGGCTGTGGTCGGGCCCCTCCTCTCCCGATGCAAAACCTGTGGTTGCATGGGAACACATTGGCTGGTGGGCAAGTGCGGACTGGAAACGGGCTGAGATGTGCTGCTGGCGGTGTAGACAGAGCCTGGCCTCCTGTTCTGCTTGAGCACCATGCAGGGAAGCTGGGCAGAGCCCCTCGCCCTGCCTGTGTGTGTGCAACCCGGAGGAGGCTGCGGCGGTTTGGCTGTTGGTGTTAATGCAAAGAGTCACTTGTCAGACCAAGTTACTCCCAGTCTTTCTCACTAACGAAGCCTGGAACAAAGAGTCAGCCTGGTGAAAATGGTGCACTGCTGTTTGTGTGCGCCTCTGTGTGTGTGTGTGGGTATATTTCAAGTGGAGATGGATTGAAGAAGGAAAGCAAAAGGGGAAACAATAAATAACTGTGCTTATAGACAGCAAGACCTGGGCGAACGCGTGACAGATGAAGATGAAATGAATGCGAAGTGGCAGGTTGACAGAAAGACAGACATGTTTTTGTGCTCGTTTAGCATCCTGGTAGAAACAGCAGATAATTCAGGTTGCAGAGGACCTCGGGAGGTCATCCACCTACCTACTGAAGCAGAGGGGTGTGCTAAACGCCCTCCATCGAGGGCTCAATCCCCCTTCACCTTGCAGCACTCTCACTAGAAGGCTGCTCTGGGTGGCAGGGCTGTGGCAGACAGAAGCCTGGGGCGGTTCCTGTGCACTGATTGCGAACTGATAGTAATGGGCTATGAGCAGTGTGTGCCCTAAGAGAGGCAGGGGGTCAACAGGCAGCGAGTAAAACAGTAGCAAGTGGGGGAAGCCTAAGCACGGAGCTCCTTTGGGTCTGATACTCGCTGGAAAGGCAGTCTGGGGTTTTCGATGATGAGGCTTTTTGTTTGTTTCTACTAAATGGAGGCAAGCGGGATCGATGGAGAGAGTTATCACTGCATACTTTTGTGTTGGAATCCTGCTGTGCTGGCTGCAGTCCCAGCCGGGAGATGTTCCCATCTCCGGCTTTATCCCTGCGCCGGACATGTCTCTTAGACGTGTCTGCTCCCAGGGCAAGAGGAGGCATTTGGGGCCAGGGCTGAGTCTGCTGCTTTGGAGATCAATCTTGCACAGTGAGAGCTGTAGGAAATGGAATATCAGACCTGACCTGAGAGGAGAAACCAGGGGCTCATGCGGCCCTTGTGAGCGCAGAGCTGGCTTAAAGTCACCTTTCTCTTCCCCTTGTATCCCAGATCGGAGTGCAGCAGCACTGAATGTCACCTGTTCCCTTGTGACTAGCGAGTTACAAGTACTCATCCTGCTTCTTGTTTGCAGAGCAAATGCCCTTTTCCTGTTGGCTCTGCCCTCCCTGCAGTGGGGAATCAGCATATTCTGGTCTTGAAGCTTCTCCCAGATTTATGAGCTTGCTCTTCACCTTGAGAGTAAAGGCTCCCTTGCCCTGGGAAAGCTTTGAAACCCAAAACACCAATTGCTGACTTAAGCAAACACCGCTGATCCTCCAGCGAGTGAAATTTATGTCCTTTACCTTTTTAGGACGTGGCTTGTTGTGATTGTGCTGTTGTCCTCCCTGCGTTTCTCTTTTTGCCCCTCCGGAGACGTGAATCCCAAAGGGTTCTGAGCAAAATCAATGCTGTTTGAAAAGAACTCGTCGATAACACTTACGGGAGATATTGCCGGAGACCAACAAAAACCCCACCAAAAAAACCCTCTCTCGGTTTCCTCTCCCCTTGAAAAGCAAGGTTCTCTAATTGGCTTTTAATCTGGAGAAGATGAGAGCTGTTTGCATTGAATTGGTAATAGGGGATAATATCTTACCCTGAGTGATGGGTTATTTGATCTCTGTGCGTCAGAAACCTGAGCATATGTCTGTGAAATCAGGCTGGGGGGGGGATACCAGGGCTGGCTGAGGGCCCAAATAGGAGCACAGCTGCTTTTTTATTTCCAATCATAATTAGAAATAAGATGGGGAACAATCACCTTTTGTCCTGTTGCTCCAGGGTGTCAAATGATACTGGGAACCCTGGGGGAAAGCCTTCAAAGACACTTGCATGGGGCATACAGGTGGTGTTAGCACTACCTAGCCACTTCATGGGGCAAAGCCCAGCCAGTGCTGCAGGCAGCCCCACCTCAGCTTGGCTTTAGTGAGACCTGCAGTCATGGAAGGCTGCAGATACCTGCCTCAGTGTATGCACAGCAAGGAGGGCAGCTCCACTGCCTGCAGCCCTTCAGCACTTGCTTAACTCCAAGCCCATGAGGAGCCCTATGGAGAAGCATCTAGGAGGAGGAAGGTGAAGCCTATACCATCGAGGAGATCTGTGCTATCCTTTTGTGATCAGGTGTTTAACAGGGCTGCAAGAAATGAGTGGGTTTGGTATGGGGACACTGTTTTGACCTTGGCTCCTACCAGTGTCCCACAGTTGTGCCCTAGGACTGGTGCAGCAGCAGCGGCCTCACTGACCTCTACAGCTGCAGGCTCACAGGGCTGGCTGAGCACCTCCTTCTGTGTCTCTAAATGTCATTGTTTGGCCTCTGCTGCTCCCAAAGTGGGCTTTGAAAAGGAGACGAAAGGGGGTAAATGAGTTAGTCCCCAGTTTACCCTCCCAAAGGCATCACAGAGGGTTTTGCAGTGAGATCCAAAGCGAAGATCATTGACGTCATTAGCCGATGGATCGGGCTGTAGTCTGCTCACTCATGCGGTGCAGGGAGGAGCGGAGGGTGCTGGGAGGCATGTGGGACCTAGAGAGCCATGCACTGACAGCCCAGTGAAATGTGCTCTTAAATGCCTCCTGGCTTCAAGCTGACTCAAGCACACATGGGAAGCTTCTTGATGTCGATGACACCGTTCGTTGCTGCCTGGTTCTGTGCGCTTTGGTTTGCGTCTTGCTGCAGCTGCCTTTGGAGCAAAGGAATAGCTGTGGACGTTGCTTGTGGTCTGTGCAGGGTAGTTAATATTTAATCAGAGGTCTGGAGCTCCATTTGTTTGCTTGGCAAAACACAGAAACTGCTTTTTTTCTGTTGTTAGAGCTGGGGCAGGCTTTAGGGAAGGCTCAGGGTCAGCGTTGACTCAATCGATTACTTGAGGATGAAGGCTGACATCGGTCAGTGACAGGTTTCCTAAGCACTTCAGCTCCCAGCAAAGCACCCTGGTATATATCTGCAACGACTGGCACCCGGCGTGCCCTCAGTGTGGATTATTGGTTATAGGAACAGTCCTGCTGGCACATGCTAACAAAGGCTTATCTTTTCATCCTGTTCGTTCTTGGGGTTTTCCTCCAGGTCTTTTCACATGGTTGGATTCTGCTCCTGAGGATGCAGGGAGGAGGTGAGCGGAATATCCTTCCTGAAGCAGGATCTAGCTTTCTTAGGAAGCCGTCCCTCTGGCTTTGTTGGTGTTAGGGATCCAGGCCCTTTACCACTCTTAGTGTAGAAACCCTGCTGCAGACTCCAAAGGGAGAAAGCCCGAGCTTTGATTCTCCCATTAGCAATTCTTGCTGCCTCCAGAAATGTTTCTAACACTTGGACTCCATGGTCAGGCTGTCTGGAGCATTGCATCACTTTTCTTCTTCCGATTCTTTCATGTCGAGCTCAGAGAAGAGAAAAGAAGTGCACAGGCTTTTAAGAGGGCTGTTGCCAACCTGGAAGATGGTGGTTGTAACATTCATAGAGCAGTATCTAGTAATGCTCTTTGTCCCAAGCCCTGAACCCAGTGCAGTAGCAGAGGCTGCTCTGCAGCATCCTGCCTCCTCTGGTCCCTGTGGAGTTTTTATAGCCCTTTTTGTCCTTTCTTTTGGGAAAGACACTGGCACACCAGCCTTAGGAATCTGCTGAGCCCCTCTTCACATCAAAGTACATGGTATCTTTCCAGAGAGATAGGAGTGAATCCTGCCTGTACACAAAGCCAGCCAGACCACCAGCACTGTGGTAGCAGAGAGCTCAGTCCCTGCTTGATGGATCCTGTCCCTCTGCAGAGCACAGCTCCCACTTTGCTCCAACTGTTGCTTTGGGACTGCTGTAGGAACCTAGCAATATGTGGGGTGTCCTTTGCAGTGCCTGGTGTCTGGATTATCCCTTGAGACTAAGCACTGGGATGGCCAGGACTTAGCCAGCTGGTGTTTTCATTGTGTGGGAGGGCACGGTTTATTTGTGCGGCGGCCCAAGCACCAGCATGTCAGCTCTGTTGCCTGATGGCCAGAACACCACGCCTGCTAAAACACAGCGATTGTATTAGGTCATGGAGTCCATCAGTTCACCTCCAGGGGCCAGTGCCTTGTCAGGTCTTGTTTCTGAGGGTTTTGTGTGCTGGCCTCTCGGTGGACAGTTATGCAAAGGATGGAGACCTTGTTTCTGCCCCTGTTAATCAAAACACTCCCTGCTGGGGCTGGCTGAAGCATAGTTAGCTTTATGAGCCTTTCCAGCCTCACCTTGCACTGCCACATTCATCAGTGTAGAGGGGATGCTCAGCACAGGATCCAGCCCACAGCCCTTTCTGCACAAGCCCAAGGGGATGCAAGGGTTGCAGGATGGGGTTAATGCTCTGCCAAGGCATCCTTTGTTCTGGGCAGGCTGTTGAGGTTTGGAAATGGAGTGCTAAGAAGTGAACACCGCAAACTAGATACGTCTGCACTTTCTGATGCTGATTTTCAGTTTCAACAGCTGTTCCAGTTGGAACAGATGAACGTGCACTCCGGCTTAGTAGGAGTCAATTAAAAATAAACCGAGAGAGAAGGACTGGTGCTGGAGCCCAGCGTCGCTCGTCGGACATGAAAGTTGCATCCTTTCAAGCCTGGATTTTCACTCCAATTTGCCACAGGCAGCAGGATCTAACTCGGAGCTTTCATTAGCATAGAAATGCTGTTGGTTGCTCTGAATTCCTGGCCCCATCGCTTTGTTCGTGCTCATGGCAGGAGCAGTGATCAAGCCACCTCCCCGCAGATCTCCCCTCCCCCTGCACACCCGGGTCCGGTGCACATTCCAGGCTGGGAATGGCTGGTCCAGCACTCCCTTTCCCTTCCTTCCTTTCCCTTCCCTTCTCTTCCTTTCCTTTCCTTTGTGATGGACAGGTCGTTGCATCATCACACTGTCAGTGCAACAAATACGTCTGCCTCTGTCTCATAGACTGGCTGTTCAGGAGGGCAGTAGGGGGTGGGAAAGAGAAGAGGTCAAGCATCATTTTACAAAGGCTGGATTGAGCGTTGGGCCAGAACGCATCATCTTTAAGTGATGAGTCAGAAATGTGATCCCCAGGCAGCATCAGTTTTCACAGAGGGGTGTTTTGCAAACAGAGAAGAAAAAAGACAAGTGCTTTGCTTAGAAATGTGGGCAAGAACTAGGCTCATACTGCCAAGGAGGCTTTGGAGGAGGAGGTGGGTTCAGCTGATGTTCCCCTTGTAGCTTGTGATTTGGGCTGCCCGTGTTAAGACCTGTTAAGGAGGCCAGCACTTTGTAAGAACAGGCTCACATGAAATTGGGTCTCCAGCTTGGAAGAGCCAATTAGAAAACCTTTCTTTTCTCCCTTTAGCCAACTGAGGCCAAGGTCCCCTGAGCAAGTGTTTTGAGCAGTTGTTGGGTACGTTGCTGAATGATCAGCAGCAGGAGCTGTGTTTCCCATGAGGGGCTGCTTGTGCAAGCAGGGTTTCTACTCCTCTCATCTTTCTGCCACTGCAGCTGTAGGAGCCAGTTCAGTAGCTTGGCATTGTGTTCTGGAGATGCTGAGGTGCTTCACAGAGTGGGGGCAGAGCCTCCTTCTGCCCTTCCCTGCTTCCCTCAATCCCTCCTTGTGCCTTCCATCATTCTTAGTATTGTGTTTGCGTGATGGGAAGAGAAAACACAAGTGTGGGAAATGAAATACATGGAATCAGTCCATGCAGACAGAGCATAGCGGCATCCCGGCATGGTGGCATCCCAACACTCTGTCTGGTTGTGCACAGGATGAGGATAAGAGCAGCAATGACTGTGCAGAAGCTAAGCCATCGCCTCCCTTTCAGCTGCTTGTGCTCTCTGGGGGTAATTCCCAGCACAGTGTTTCCTTGGGGACAGAAGCAGAGGACAATCCAAGTGACCTGGCTGGCGTCTGCACTGCAGGAGTTACTCTCCGTTCGTCTTTAGAGTGATGATTATGGGGTTGATTATGAAAGCTGAAGTCTCCTGAGTGCGTCTGGCAGCAGCCTATGTGGTACTTTCAGTCGCTGGGAGGCCTTGCACCCTGCTTGCACTTCTGCTCCTGTTAATGCATTATTTAACATTGCTATGGGCAGAATCCCGCAGTCCCAAGGGATGCCAGAACATGCTGATGAATCCTCTGGCTTCATCCCCTGGCATTATCAATGAAAAAGCCATTTGTCCTCAATGTGTACACTGAAAATCTGTCGGTTCATCTTTTTTTTCTTCATCACCTTCAGTGCACGAAGGCCTGGGACTCTATTTGAAATCTATTTGAACAATGGTTCAGGGGTTTCACAGTGTCTTGGTGAGGTTTCGCAGCCTGTGTATTCAGTCAGCGACTTCACTGCCTCCCTCAAGATCCTTTGCTCTATTTCTACCTCTTTGTGAAAAACAAAGGCAAAGGATCAAGCTCAGTTTTCAAACAAGCACACTGCATACTTGGGCCCGATCCTTCCTTGGCAGGCTCTTTGCTGAGTTGTGACTAGAAACTCCCATCGTGGTGCTTCCAGTTGCTGCGTGCCTCTGCATCCGTGTGCAAGTGCAGATGTTCCAAGGCAGGGGAAGTTTCTGCAGTGAGATGAACCTGCTCAGCTCTCCCCTTCCCACACACTTGGCTCCCTGTGCGCCGTTGCAGAGCTTCGCTGCTCTACATTTGTCAGGATGCTCTTGCTGGCAGCAGAGAACAATGCTGCTGTGTGCAGAGGTGCCGGGAGGGCAGAGTAAGAGCCGATGCGGTGAGTGGTAGGAAAGGAAAAGAGAAAGTGCAAGTCAGGTGCATTTGTGCGTGGTCCTGAGCCTGGCACTCTGCTTCCCTTCCTCCTGGGAAGGCAAAGCTGAGAGACAGAGGGGGAGCTTCGCAGCCAGCTCTGTGCTGCTGCCCTTGACACGCAAGAGGGAAATCACTGTGCTGGCAGGGACCCCAAGGCAAGCAGTTCCAGCACAGCTTGCCTCCCCTGCACGCCATCCCCCAGGAGAAGGCACGGATGCTGCCAGCAGGCCCTGGCACCATGGCTATGCTGAGTGCTTCCAGAGTGAGCCTCGGGCTTTCCTTGGTGCAATACAGCCCTGGCTGGATGTGTGCTGGAGCTGGTTGTCAGTGGGGGCTAAGTCACCAGGGCACCCTGCGCAGCATCTGCATCCCAACAGGATAGTGTGGGCTTAATAATACAGTACTTAATAAAGTACGGATGAAGGTGCTGTGCCTTCTGCTGTGTTCCAGCCCACGGCAGCTCCTGCACAAATGAGGTCAGGCCAGGAAGCCCCATCCCTGCTCTCCTCCTGCTCTGCCCAGCTGCTCTGCGCTGAGCTGTGTCTCCAGGATTTCTCATTTATGGGCTGGGTTTCTCTTTTGGCTGCTTTGTTTGCTGGGGAATAAATGACACAATCAGCCGGGCTGATCTTATGTGCTGGGAGGGAGGAGAGGATTGATCCAGATCTTCATTGCTGCTGCAATCAGCTTTAGGTGTTCCCAGCATCAGGGTCTGTAGAGGTCATCCTTGGTAGGGAGCCCGAGACCCTGCTCTGCCTGCAGGGAGGGGAGTTTTAGTGTGAGCACGACCAACCCCAGTGTCATGATATTGCTTCCCCAGTCTTACAGCCCTATTTCTCCCCACTGCAGTGCACATCGCCGTGGGCAGGCACAAACCGCCCCGTGACTTCTTCCCCTCCTTTCTCTTTGTGCTGGCTTGCTCCTTGTCCCATAGTTCTGGGTGACCCTCCTTCCTCGCAGCTCCTGGCACGCTGCCTCTCCCCGTATCTCACACCTAGTGCTCCTATTTGCTCAGTTGTGCTATGGTTGGAGGGTAAAGTACAGGGAGCAAGCACACCGCCTGCCCGCCTGTGTCTGCCGTACATGACAACCTGCTGCGGTAGCCATAGCCCAGTGTGGGATAGAGAAGGTGGGTAGGGAGCGAGCGTGGGAGAAAAGGGCCTGTGTATAAAATATTCCAAGTGGGGAAAATTGGCATGTTTGTTAATGCTGTAAAGGAGGCAGCCTTTTCTCAAGCCCTAGGGCAGATAAGTAGGCAATAAAGGAGAGAAAAACCACTAGAAATGAGATCCGCCAAGCTGACGGCCCAAGCAAGCTGAAACTTGCCAGGTGAGGAGGCTTGTTCCAGAGTGGGAAGGGGCAGATTCCCAGTCAGGACTGGCTCTGTGCAGTCCCTTTCTCATGGTAATGGAGCCCAAGGTTTCCAGGAAAAGCTGGGCTCCCTGGAAGGGAATTCTGCCCCCAACCCTTAACCTGGACTTGAGGCTGCTCCAAGCTTGAGGAAGGCTGTGAACCCCGTTTGAAATGCAAGCCCAACCCAATGTCTTTCTCTGCAAGTCACAGTTCACAGGGCTTATCTGGGTCCTGTCTGAAGCCACGCTGGGGCTAATTTACAATGACAGTATAAAAGCAGGCTCAGTCTAGCAGCACGCCAGGACCTTTCACTTGTGCTCAACTATGGAGAGCCCACCAGAATAGGAATGAGAAAAGGAGCCTTTCTGGTGGGTCCTGCTGTGACAGCTGGGGTTTGCCTCTGCAGAAGACTCATGCTAAGTAGCACCCCACAACCAGGCTCTGCTGGTCCTTCCCCTATATCATAAGCAGTATTCACAACTGCCCTCAATTCTCACACCAGAGCAGCTGTATTTAGCCTTCCACCCTTATTTAGGCTGGAACTGGGGAGGGCCATGGCTTTCCTGCACTAAGCCACCCCGTGTCACTGAGGCTGGAAGCCAGAGTACATTCCTCAACAAGCCAGCACAGACCCCCTCTGTCGACACGCGCACCTCTCCCTGCTTTGCACATAGGTCCCAAGTGACAGGGACTGATTCCATGGCCCTTCTGCTTTCCCGTTGACGTTCCTAACTACAGCTGCATTTGCGGGGCAAGTCGGAGCAGGCAGCCCAGTTTCTTGTTGGACAGGCTTTGTGCTCTGGGAGCAATGGGGAGCTTGGCTGCAGGCTTCACCTGGGATGGGAGTTGCATGGTTGTGGCCTGGGAGAGAGAGAAGGGGATGTGTTGTAACCTGCTGCCCATTGCTCCCCTTCTCCCCGGTTCCCTCGCAGGGTTTTGAACTTTGGAAATGTCCCTGCAAAAAAAAAAGAGGTGTGAAATGGTGCCAAACGGAAGGAAAGGCGGAAAAAGGGGAATAGCAGGAGCAGGTGATTCTGTCTTATGGGAGTAAACTTGCTGGAGCGTGAGCACTCAGCACCTGTTGAGGCTCTATGGTTGGAGGCATAGGGATGCAGCCATCCCCCATGAGCTGATGCTTCAGGCTCTGGAATTAGTTTGTAGCCTCCTGTCCTCTTGGGTAGCTCAGGCAGGGCCATAGCAATCCACTATCCTTTTGTCTTTCTGTTTCAACCCCCTTCCTACGTGCCTGCAGAATGCCTCTGCCCAGACACAACAGATGCTGAAGGGCAAGACTGGAACTACTCTAGATGCAATCTCCATTTTGCTCAAGGATCATTAATTACCTTGATGATTAAATACAATTAAAGATCCGTAAGACCTTTCTGATATCAGAGCCTTTAGCAAGGGCAGCTTTTAGGAACCTTCCCCAACAGTAAAACAAAAGAAGGAGATAGACCAGTAAATCAGGGAATCCCAATTAAAATCCATGCTTAGCTCATTAACCTAATTACACATTGTGTCGGAGGGAGAAGAGAGGCAGCAGTGGGGGCAGGCTAGTTCCCCGTGTGCTAGCCGTACGAGGTTGTTTGTATTAGATCTCTATTGTCTCTCTGCCTGAGAAAATGGCATTTGTGGGGGATTTGTAGCTGGGCTGCGGAAGTTGAAAAGCCTTTGTGCCAAGCCCTGCAAGGAGGAGTGCATCCATGGGAATAGAGCATGGATTCCTCTTCCCAAAGCGTGCTTTCTGCACACGCACTGCTCTGTACCCCGCTATTAGATGGCTCCCCCAGTGCTAGGCAGGAACAACCCACACCCAATACACCTCATCCCTTCCCCTTGGAAAGGGACCAGTGGAAGGAGGGGTGAACAGGGTGGTAATGGACTTGAGGAAGAGAGGGGGTGGCTGAGGAAGGGGGAAAGGGAAGGGGTCGATGCTGAGCATGGATGCTTCAGCTGAGGCAGGCTCCTTTGCTGCAGTGGAGGCTGAAGCACATCAGCCCTCCGTGACTTGCGGCTTGCTCTGCAGGGAGCTGCCTGCTGTAGTTATCTGCTTCGGCACCAGACATCCCTGGCTCTTCCCTCCTTCCCCTTTTTCACAGCAGGACATCAGGTTGCATGAAAGCCTCCCTTTCACCCACCCTAAGGGCCAGGATCCTGCTCTCAAAGCAGTGTATGCCCCCCCTACGTACTCCCATCAGTTACTGGAGAGGGAAGAGGGAGATGCGGTGTCTTGGGAGCACGTCTGTCCCACTGAGCAAGGGAAGAGGACGGGAACGTTTGCAGGCTCTGTCCCTGCAGGTGACTCATGGAGCTGTGGTTTTTCCACCCCAAAGTCGGAGGGCTGGATCCCGCAGCTGCGTTGAGCGTGTTTCACTGCCTACGTGTCTGTGTTCAAAGGGATGGGGAGGAGGGGGCAGGCTCCGGCTTGTCCTACCCATAACCAGTCGAATTTGGGGAAGCAAGTCAGAGCTCGAAGAGGTCAGGGTGCGGCTTCCCACATGACAGGGCCATACTGGAGACCCCGAGTCCTGTGGGACCAAGCCGTGACTTTCCTAGTACGGAGGGAGAAGGGAAGGAGGCAAGGAGCCAAGAAGACGTGCTGCCCTCAGCAAAGCAGCTCCATGTGGGGTCTATGCAGCTGAGCCATTGCCAAGCCGGGACGGGATGGGTTTACTCTGGGGAACATCACTGTATTCCATGGATCTGCAGGGGTTAAGCAGCCCTCCTTGGGAAGGAGGCAAGGGAAGAGCAAAGAGGGGGGTTAGGCACGTGCAGGAGTGCCATAGAGGCACAGCACAGCTTGCCAAGCAATATGTCATGTATGGGATTTTTGAGCCTCTGGTGGGGAGTGCTGCCATAGCCGCCGGTGACTTCACACAGGGACAGGGCAACCCAGCAGGCAAACGGCCATCCCTGCTTTGGGAAGAGCTGCTGTTCAGCACTGGCTCCCATCTTAATCTCTTGGGAAAGAGCTGTTCCTTCCCTTCCCTCTGCCTACATATAAACACACCCAAACACCATTTTCTTTCACATGGGTATGCTGTGGGCATTGGGGAAGATGGCAGGGATACGAGGGGACCAGAAGCCATGGGTAACTATTGGGAATTGGATAGGGCTAGGTAGAATTGGGACAGATGGACTGAGATAGGCAGATGGAGCCTAGCGGTGCAAGCAACCTGCTGGGTGGGTGAGATAGGATCATGACAGTGAATCCCCTTGCACAGCTCAGTCCTACGTTCCTCCTGTAGTCCCAAGCTTGAGCCATGGTGAGAGTGGTAGACCTGGCACCACTTTGCTTGAGGACATTGTCTATGTGAACTGTTTCTGGGGGTGACACATCCTGGAATATATACACTGACCTCCTGAAGCTCTAGGGCTCTGAGAGAGTGGGATCTACTCTCTGCAATGGCAGGGATGGAAAAGCAACAGCTTCAAACCCTCGTGAAGTCATGGTTCCTGGGATTTTGCAGGGCGTGTTGTAATCCGGATGGGAGGTTTGCAGCTGCAGTGCTCTGGGATCACAGGCATTGCCCCAAACCAAACAATGGACTCGAGGGTGCAGGAAAGAAGTTATCCCCATTGCTATCAAAGTGTAGGCCAGGGCTCACAGAAGAATTTAATCTAGCTAAAGATCAGCAGGCAGCCTTCCTGAGACATCCCAGCCCCACTGGGACAGCAGGGCTTGCTTTACACATTGACCATTCTTTGGTTGGTGCTCTGCTTACAGGTAATTAAAATGGCTTAACCCTGCAGCCCAAACAGCTGCCTGCAGATAACTTGTCTTTATGCCCAAGGGACCCTTACCTCATTGTCTGCTCCAGAGAACCCCTTAACTGCAAGGCATGTTTGGAGGATACAAGGATTTCATTACATAGTGAGAGAGTGAAGGCAAAAACTCAAATACCTTTTCCAGGATCAGGGCAGTGGAAAGAAAGGGCAGGAGAGAAGAGAAAAAACAGGTCCAAGGGATGTGAATGAGCAGAGGATTTGTAGATCCTACAGTAGGAGTATTCACATTCAGGCCAAGCATATCAGGAGTATTCCCAGAGCAAACAATGCAATTACTTTGGATTCACACTACGCCAGTCGGTTGTCAGGCCTGAGGTTCAGACTCCCAAAGGGTCCTGTGCAGACTTGCATGTAAGCTGTTATGCTTTCCCAAGGGATACGGAACCTCAGAGGGAAAATGCCACATGCACTTTTCTGAGGACAGCTGTAAACTTCCCCTTCCTCTTGGGCTTCCTGTTGCTTCCCTGTCTGAGTCCTTCCCTTGAGGAGATCCATAGCAAAAGCTCCCAGTCCTTTTCTTAGTGCTTGTTGAGTGCTGTATAGCCCAGAGGGTTGAAAATAGCCCTGGGGATAAGACTGGGCTGCCCTTTCAGATCGCCTTCAGCTCTGCAAAGAGGCAGTTGTTTTCCATGTGAGGGGTGTTATTTGTTTCTGATGGCATCTCTGCTGAGGAAGGTGTGTCTCTCCCCTAAATGAAGTCTCTTCATTTCCCTTTGGGGCACATCATTCTTATCCTCTTGTGCTGTTTCCTCCGTCTCTGCCCATGTGTTTTGCTGGGTCTGGGCACAGGGTGACTTCGGATGCAGAACCCACCACCCATTCTTGCTTGGGCAATTCCAGTGTGGACCGATGTGCTCGCCACGCTATTGATCTGTTGAGAGCTCAAATCCAAAGACCTGTTCCTTCTGGCTGTTGGATTTGGTGCTGTGACAGCATCAGAAACAGTCAGTTCTCAAGTCTGGTGCCTTTCCAGGACTGGGAAGGAACTTAGCTTTTGGTTTAATTAATGATCCTTTCATTTCATCCAACTGGTGGGTAACTGGCAAGGCACCAGTCTGTGCCTTGCAGCAGTATTCCCCTTGCTTAAACCAACTGTGCTGCTTAGCACAAGTAGAGGCTTTTACTAGAATGACTGTGCCGTTTTCCAGTACCTGAGCTTACATTTAATGAGCAAGTTAAGCTATTTCTGCGTGGCACTGTGCTGTGCCAGGAGGACACGTCCTGCTCTGCTCCGTCTTCACGCAAGGTGACAACATGCCTTAAAACTGATGTGTTTCTGCCCACCTTTGCCTCCTCTCAGAGTCTCTGCAGACAAGCACAGCCCCTGAAACCTCTACCTTTAACTGGATTGACCCTTTGAACCCTCTAACCCCCACACTAATAGGAGTTCATGACATTTATCTACATACTTAACCTTTCTTTTCCCCTGCCCACACTGAAGTATCTGGGTACCTTGGGTACCTTACTGCCAGTATTGGTTTGTGGCATCCAGGTGACATCAACTCTTTTTGCAGGAAGGGAGAATTAATGTTCAAACAAGTTAAGGAGCTTCCTTTAATCTCTTTTCCCTGGTTTCTTTATTTTCTCCTTGTTGCATTCATTTAATACCCATGTGGATAATTCTGGAAGTCTTTCTCCAGTTCTATTCTGGTCATTTTTTACTGAACTGGAGATGGGACTTTTTGTCCTCTTTTCTTTTGGTCTTAGCTATTTATATCCTTCCATCCATCTTCTTACGTAGTCAAGCGTCCAGATGTGTTGTATCTGTCACCTTGGTGCTTAAGCAACAAGTAAAGATGTTTCTTAACAGATGTTAGCTCAAGCCATGCCTGCTCTGGAGCAGGGGTGGCAAACAAGTGACAGTCTGTGAGCAATTCAAGTCCAGCTGCCATGCCCGGAGGTGCTGAAGCACCAAGGGGAGCCCTGGCCAGGCTTGTCCTATCCTTCTGTGGAGCATCAGGACACCAGGGGAGGTGTGGATTCATTCTGCATAGCTCCTCCTTCCCTTGTGTGATGGTTATCAGCGGTTCTAGGACCACGCATGGTAGGTCAGGAAACTCCATCACATCTGACCTACAAGTCTCCTTGCTTCTGCTTACAACACTTTGTCTCCAGAGCCATTTTCCCCATTGTGATGGGGATTTGGGCTGCTCTTGTGTGGTGCTGTGGTATTGGGGAGCATCTGACCTCAGTAGAGTTTGGCTTTTTTAGGTACAGTGGTCCACAAGAGCTGTGTCCGTATCGTCACGTCTGCTGAAAAACGCAATAGTCTGGTTTGTGTTCTCTCTCCTGCTTTCCTCCCCACCCCAATCTGAAAAGAACACGAGTTCTCTTAAATAGCCTCCCATGTAGTTGTTAGCAAGTGGGAAGACACAAACAGCAGACGGAGGAGGAGGTGGGCACAGCAGGCAGGTGGAGGGTGGGAGCAAATCCGTCTGTCAGGAAGGAAGAAGGAATGGAATCCAGAGGGACACACATTGGAACAGGGCACCCTGTGGAGCGGGGCTGTGCGATCCCATCCTGTGCTGTGTGGATTGTCCCAAGTCCTCAGATGGCTCCTAACCCAAGGACAGGGTGGGATGAGACTCTTACAGTATGAATCCAGATGGATTGGAGCTGAGAGTGAGCTGTGGAAAGGAAGGTGGGGAGATCTGCAGGCAGGCGGGAGGTGCTTTCTCTTTGGGTGTGAGAGCTGTTGGAAAGGTCCCTTGTGGAGATGGCTAAAACACAGAAGGGGCTTGCAAGTGGGGATCCTTCTGCTTTTGAAACGAACTGGCATTTGAAAATGTCCATGGAAATGAAATTTCAAAGGGAAACTTTGGCCTGGCTTGCTCCAAAATGTGCCATTGCATTGCAACCAAAGCATTTCATTCTGGTTGTGGTTCTGATCAGTGTTTTACCATATTCCATTTGAAAGGGAGGAGAGTCCAAAAGGATAAGTTGTTCTACAATGAGTTTAATAAGACTTAAAATGAGAAAACCTTTTTTTTTGACAATGGGAAAAGCTAAAACCACAAAAAAAGGAAACATTCAGTTGCAAGGTTGGCCATTGCAACCTTATCAAAAGGCTTTTTATTTATTTAATTGAATTTTGCCAAAATCAGCACGTTCCAGAGGACAGTTTTGGCTTGGACTAAATGGCACTTTCCATCAGAAAAAACATGCCGTGGTGGCAGATTTTCCACTAGATCTAGTGCTTTTTTCCACATGCTCTCCATTTTTGTGGCAACTTCGTCAGCCCCCGGTTTCAGCTAGGACGAAGCACACAAGGAACCCCAAGAGAGCAGTTGACCTCCTGGTCTTTGAAGACCACAATGATTCACTGGAGCTCTCCCAGTGGCATAGAGGAAAATACATCTGCCCCGCTGAGCAGCCTGCTGTTCCTGTCCACATAGCCAGCCTTTGGACCATGGCTTAATGCTCTGTAAGGAGACAGGGAGCCTAGTGCTGATGCTGTTTCAAGAGAAGTCAATAAAATAGCTATGAAAGTCAAAGAAATGTGGCAATTAAGGCCAAGCGAGCTATTTAACCCTCGGTCTATGGGGCTGGTTTCTCCAGTGTGAGGCTGAAAATGGAATGTTGACTTTCAGCTTGCTCCATCCTGTCTACTGTTAATAGATGTTTGTGGGGAACTGATTGCTTTTTGGTTCTGGCTTGTTTCTCATGAATCTAGAGTTAGGGAACAGTTAGGTTTAGATCCTACTATTGGGATTCAGACCTGCAGCTCCCATCACAGTTGTTGGTATCCCAGCCTTCCTACTCAGGCATCCCCAGATGGGGGGAAAAGTGAAACGTGCAGAGAGAGACCCCCAAAACCAGCCCAAACAGCGGAAACCTGATATAGATGCTGATGCATCCATCAGAGTCTGGGTGCTGCCTAGCAGAAATGTCTCACAGGATGTGTATGAAGGGACATCTCTATACCTGGACATAGGAGGCCCAATGAGTCACTCAGCACAGCTTGTCATTCCTCCTCCTGAGTGACATTTGTCATCGAATTCCCCGTAGTGTTATATCACAACCCACCTCCTCCCTGGGGCTACCTGGAAGCACAAAGCTGTCTTGTTTGAGGAGGGGATAATAAGGCACCAAGAAGCCCTCATTAACTCAAAGTCCCCAGTTACCCCTGCTTGTCCCACCAGAAAGACCAAGCCTTGCTCCCATTGGGGTATCCAAAGGGAAATGCAGTGTGGTCCCTATTTTGTAAGCTCTCTGCAGGACAAATCATCTTCTTCCTGCAGAAGTCCCTTTGAACTCCTCTTCCTCCCAACTTGCCCTCTGCTCTGGGCTACCTGCTAAATGTCTTCACAGTGCAGTGAGCTCTTGCTGACTGCCCTCACCTTTCTGTGCAGGTAAGAGGGGATAAAACTGTGTTGGTCTCCCTTGCCATCCCCAGAAGAGCAAAGCCTCTGCCCCATGTACCCCAGAGCAGTGTATCAGGCAGGAGCATGACCCCCTGTGGGAGGCCTCCTCGCTGCCTTCCTCCCCCCGTTTTGATGCTCATCACTGGGGCCAGACCAGGCTGCCTTTAATGGGTGGTCTTGTCACTTGTTTACAGTTCTGAGCCTTACAAGCTCAGCAGGCTCCTCTAAGCCTGTGCAGGCGTTCTGAAGCTCAGCAATCATTCCCCAGACAGCCTGGATGGAGGCTGTGACCTTAATAGATAGAGTGATGCATCTCCATCCTGCACAGAGCCTGTATCTCTGCCAGCCGCCCTCCACTCAACCCCACCATCTGCTGCGAGGTCTGGAGTCAACGGGACTCCCATGCACCCAAATCTGTCCTGTTCACGTGTCTCTTCTCACTGATGTGGCATAGCTGCTGAGCTGTATGTAGCGGGCTGTGCCAGGTCTAAACCTGGGCTAGGAGCATCACAGCAGCCACGAGATGAGGCAAACCTGCAGTGCTCCTTGGGGCGGTGGGGAATGGAATTGTGGAGCTGGCTTTGCTCAGAGGTTGAACGGGACACTCACCATCAGCCTCGATGTCTCTCGTAGTTCCTGGTGTGTTCTTACACAAAATGACATAGATTTGGTTGCAGCCAGTTTGCTCCTTGAGAAAAACATGAGCCGCATTTTGGGAGCCTTTAGTCTAGCTGTTGATGTGGATAATGTTTAAGTTTTGCTCCCAGGCGCTGTCAACAGAGTTAAGTTTTCCACTTCATCTCCCTGTGCCTTGGTTGGTTTCCTCAGCCATAAAAATGAGGGTGACCTCTTCTGTTTGCATGAGTGGTGGGTGGGGCTGTGAGGCCTCACCACAAATGCCTCCATACCTGCTTCCTTAGGTGAGAATTGTCACCATAATATGCAGATACCCACATCTAAATCGAGCCATTCAAGTGGGATTGCCAGTGCTTGCCTGGGTGGCCTTGGGCACATCTCTTTGTCATTCAGCACCTCTGATTTCCCCATCCCTGAAAGCAGGGGTAATGATACTTTCCTGCCTCTCAGGGTGCTGGAAGATTAATTAGTTACTGTTTGAAAAGCCTTTGAAGATGCAAAGCTTTTCATAAAGATGCAGAATTATGCCTACAGATGGGGCCCAGGAAGGACTAAAGGCTGGTGTCTGTCCCTCTGCACTGTGGAGATCGTAGATCTGGGAAGAGGTTACATTAGTTCCCTGCACAAGGACTTGGTGATAAGAAAGCTAAGCAGCAGCAGGCTGGAAATAAGGCAGGGCACTGAGATAGGGTTTATATGTACACACTGTTCTTGACAGCTTGTTATTCATGGGCAGGAGGCCTTAAACAGGTCAGACAAAGTCGGGAGGTCTGAGTCTTTCACTTTTGCTAGGACAAGATCATCATAGAAATACAGAATGGTTTGGGGTTCGAAGGGACCATAAAGATCATCTTGTTCCAGACCCCCTGCTATGGGCAGGACACCTTCCACCCATTAACAGAGAGGCAGTCAGCTGGCAAAGGGCATGTCCATTGCATCTGTTTAGTGCCATGTTTGCATTTATGTTGTTTGCAAAGCTTTTGCCTAGTTGTCAGCTCTGATGGGTCATGAGCCGCCAGAACATGGATCACATTCTTCTGGTCACATAAAAATAGTGTTGTTTCTGTCCCCAGACAGATTACAGTAGAACAGAGCACGGCATTCCCACTTGCAGGAGTAGGAAACATTTGCCTTTAACTTACGGAGCTAGTGCAATATCTGCAATACATTATATACTAAAAGGATAATGGGAAGAAAGACAAGAGGAAAGCGAGACCACAGTCACAAAGCCATGACTGGTTAGCATGCATTTAAACTATAGGAAAGTGGGACTTTTGATCTTCTTCACAGAAATTGCAGGTCTGGTCGACACCAGCATGGTTTGGCAGGCAGGGGTGCATTTTTCACCATGTCTTGGACAGAAGACCAGAGGGTTTGTGTCCTTTGGTAATTTCCCATGACCTGGCATCTCCCCCTCTGATAAAAGAGGCCTGATTTGAGCGAGGGCAGAGAGAACCAGGGCCTGGTGGGGGCAGCCAGTTTAGGGCTGCCAGCGATTAACCCTGGCGCTGAAGTCATGCCTGAGTCAGCAGAGTTTCGGCTTTGTCGCGTTCCCATTGTGGAGGCGAGTGAGTCACGACCGGCCGAGCCCTGAGCGCTCCCCGGCTTCCTGCTCTGAGCTGTCAGCCCAGGGAGGGAAGGAAGGATCTGATATTCATTCCCTCTTTCTGTGCCATCGAGTTTATTTCTGTTTGTGTTGCATCTCTTCAGTCTCGAGTTCCTCCCTTTCGGAAATGAGATGCTCTATGGGTTACTATCTTGATCCCCTCTTCACAGCTCTTCATTAAATCCCTCCTCCTTAGCACCTGGAGAGCTCTAATAGAGAGAATATTTAGCCCTGGACCAGGACTCCTTGAACGACATCCAAGGCAACAAGGAAGTCCAAGAAGGAGGCAGGGCAGAGAAAATACTCATGTACATTTGGGGACTGAGCCCATCAAGATAAGGTCTCAGGACAGTCTCAGCTTAATTAGCTTACCCCTGCTTAATGCTTCAGCATTCCCCCTCCTCCACACTTGATTTTCCAGCTGTGCTGTTTTTTTCTGCCTTTGCTTCCCCACCCAACCACCAAATAAGCATTGGCTCTGACTGTGGTCCTCTTTCCCAGTCTTCCCCCTTGTTTACAGCTCAGAGTTGGTAAGCACAAGAAGACTCTGGCTTTTTCCTTTGTGGCAGGCAATAAGATGGCTCATGAGAGAAGGGTCTGTGATTTCTTTGTTCTTTGCCCACCCTTGTATTTTCATGGCCCACTGCCTGCTTTTCCTAGTGGAGAATTATGATCCTGGGCATATTCACTGATGGCCTTCCAAAGGGAATAGTGGCTAGGGATGAGAAGATGCAAGTGATGTTGGAGAGACACAAAAGGGGTAGGAACTGCTGTAAAATGGAAGGAGGGCAAGTCAAAGAAACAAGCATTGTAGACCAAGTTGTGAGGCAATCCTCTCCTGGCTCACTGAGACAGGTAGTGGGGGAAGAGGGAGCTGTGAGTTAGCTATAGCAAGTTACACAAGGCCACAGGGGAAAGGAGATGACGGTCTTGTGAAGCCAGGCACTGGACAGGTATGAGTAAGAGCTCGCAGTGGGAAAAGAGCTGACGGGAAAGGCAGCACGGATGGGAAAGTGGTCCCAGTGCTGGTGCACGTCAGACGGAGGCTGGGGGCAGCCGGGTTCGCTGCTCAGGTGTGTGGGAACTGGCAGCTCTTGCCCAAGGATTAGCCGACATGCTTGCGGGGCGGGCCGGGCAGCGGAGCCGGCTCCTCCGTGGTGACTGAGGAGCCTTTGTGCTTTGTTGCTGAGCATGGGGTTTCACAGCTTTATTGCAGGAAGGCCTTTCCCAGTGCTATGTCAGCTCTTTCAGCAGCTCTGCCAGCCCTCCTGCGTTTGCCATGGGGCATGTTCCCCTCCTTGACTTGGGGGGGGGGAAGCAAAGCAGCTGTGTGAAAGCCAGGAGAGGTACGGCATGGAGTGAAAGCCAGGCATCATTGTTCTGTTCCCACTCCTCTGGTTGGCAGCCCTTTTCCTAGAGACCTAGAAGGTTGGCTACAACTGAGAGCGTTCGCAAAGCAGAAGCACAGACAGCAAGAGCTAATGGTCCAGCCTGGTGTTCATCTCTGCTTTCCACTGTCTGTTTGATCTGTGGCCAGGCTTACCCTGGCGTCTGCTTTTCTTTCATCTATTTCTGTGGAGAACGCCTGGGACAAACATGGCCTCGGTGTTATTTGGGGCCTTTTGTGTGAATCCCAGTGGTGGCTCAATGAATAGACCTTCCACACCTTAACAGAGAGCAATTGGAGCATCAATGGATCAGGCCCTTTGGGGAAGATCTTTTATTGAAGAGGATCCTGAGGCTACTTTGTGCTCCATTTATCCTAAGAGGAAATACTGCATAGGCAGAAGGCAACCCTGCTTTACCCCAAAGGCATCTCCACTGCCCTGTCCCAGCAGACAGCCAGCGAAAAGACCTCACTCAATACAAGCCATTGACTGGACCTCAGACAATAGCATTGCTGCTGTTGCTACTATCTGCTGGTCCTGAATATGAACCAGTGACCTAGAGTAAAAGACCTTGTGTTTCCCATTTGCAAGCCAAAGCCAAGCCCGTTGGTTCTTTTTTGAGAGGGATTTGGATGAAAGCCAGGCGGGCCAGTGTGCACACTGCCATTTCCCATTCAGCTCCCATAAACCTCTCAGCCTGGGGAAGGGATGCTTGGGCTTGCAGTTTCTGTTGGTGTGCCCGCACCCGATCACAGTGTTATCTCAGGCCTTTCACTTTCATGTGCAGCCATGTCACCTGGAGCTATAATCTTGCCACATCTTTTGCATTCATCTTCTTTCTAAGGCCCTTGTGTTGGAAACTCAGTCTTCCTCTTCTAATCCCTTTGGTGTTCAAGGTCCACAGTGAGTGGGGCAGAACTGAGTCAGTGCATGACAGTGAGACCTCCAGTGAAAGTCTGCTGCTGCAGGAAGTGCATGTTGGTGAATCACTGGAGACCACTCCTTCGTTGCAGTCGGCTGCAAGCATTGACTAAGCAGGGTGAGGCAAGCACTGTGCTCTTTTGGAAGAGCAGCAGAGTGCTGATTTGAATGCCTGGCAATCAATACAAAGTCTCTCTGGCAAGAGGACAGGTATTAACCCCAACATCTTGGCGCAGCACCAGCTCAAACCTTTGCTTCTAGCCACCTGAAATTCCCCTGCTGGGATTCAGGATCTGCTTTCCCATTTCCCACCCTGCCTAACACACCTGTGGCATTCCTCTGGGCTGTTGGAATCCGGTTGTGTTCTGCTCCACAAGGGTTGTGTTTCAGACCTTGGTTTCCACGTAAGAATAAGGAAGACTTGGAAGGTGAATTCAGAAATGCCAACAAATGTTTTTTGTAAGGTCCAGCTACCTTGACCTTCAGTTTAGTTATATAAGTGATGCAAAGAATATCAGTACTGATTCCTCTGACTTTTGCATCAGCCCTGATATTGCCACACTGAAGGGTGGCTCATCACGCTTGCTGCCAAGGGCTGTTTCAATGCCCTTGGGGTGAGATGAGTATCAGGGAACAGGAGGGAGAGAAATTGGTGAGAGGCTCAGCCGAGGCAAGGTTGTGCAAAGCAGCGTGGAGTTCACATGGTTCTTAACAAAGAGGCATTGATTGGAGGCTCGCTGTTGTGACAGAGCTCACCAGGGCCTGGGGATCATTTCCAGAGCTTTCTATATGGGGGAGCAAGAACCAGATTTACAAGTGTGGGAGCCTTGATGTAATAACAGCAGCTTGCGGGCTTTTAGGAGAAAGGGTTTTCAGGTTCAAGAGCCACAAGCTGCCACTTCATCTGCTCCCTCCCCAGCGCCCCTCACACCCAAGGAGTCCAGACCTCCCTTCCCAACCCGCTGCCTGTGCTGCAGGGCACCTTGAGTTCTGCATGGTGCCCCCAAGGCCTTGTGTGACCCAGTAAATATCTGGGTTTGGGATCGTGGGGAAAGGCATCAGCGCAAACCACTTCAGAGGCCAAGGTGGAGGAGTAGGATCTCAGAGGTCTCCACTAATGAGGTCTTGGCACCAACATGTCTTTGGCACTCAGCTGGGCCTTTTTTATTGCTTTTGGTCCTGAACAAAAGCTTAACACCAAGAAACTAACGAGTAAAACACACCTCGGCAAGCTTCAACCTATACACCTAATGCTTCCATGCGTGCTGGCTGCCCCTGGGAGGTATCGGAGCGCATTGGTGGGCACTGGGAGATCTGGCATAGGCACCCCAAATGGCAGGATGTATCCAAGCCTTTTCCCAACCACACAGATCCTTCAGCAAAGAAGCAGCAAGGCGAACCCCCAGCGCTGCGCATCCACACACAAATCCTGCTTTATATGTTCAAGGCTCTCCAGAGGTTGATTAGTGATTTTCTTTTCTCCTCCTCTCCCGGCCTTGCACGCTCATTACCATCAATTATCTATGCGTTTGCCCTGATGAATTATTGAGTGTGTAACGGGGCGAGGGAAGACCTGCCATCCCAGCTCAGTCACCTTGCAAACAACTGCTCCCCAGAGCATGACGGCCGCTAGTTTGCCCTCTGGCTTCTGCTTGAGGATGGGAGCGTGGAAGGCTGATCCAGCAACTTGCAAAACCCCTTTACTCCATGTCCCCCTCCCTCATCGCTGCTGTTGAGGTGCAGGTGTTGTTGCCCTGGTATGGAGCACAACAATGGGTGAGCTGTTTTCCTGAGAGAGGCTTCGAGGAGCACAACAGAAAGGGTTCACCCTCTCTTGCAAAAGAGCCGTGGGTTATTCAGTCACCTGGAAAGGAAACACGATTTCCGCACGGTGTTTGGGGTTTTTTGGGGGGTATTTTTTGTTTGGTTTGTTTTGTTCTCGTGCTGTTTTTATTCTCCCCTGTTTTCCCCCGAAGCCTTTAGAAAGTTTGGAATGTGTTTTTGTTAAAGCTGCTACATGTAGGAGCCTGAATCCCAGCTTTGGCAGCGTGGTGTTGCTGGCAGGCAGTCCTGAACTGGCACCGGCTTTTTCCCTAGCCAGAAGTTTGCTACACCTGGGCAGAGGGTTCTGCAAGGACCCTTCTGGGGTTGGGTTTGTCATCACCAAAGTCTGCTTTTCCTCTAGTTCCTGTCCAAGCAGTCTGCACTGATGCATGGACCCCATGGCGGTGGTAGGGTAGAAGGGGGAGAGCAGGAGTAGGAATTGTTTCCACTGCTCAAAGTCAAGAAAAATCACTTGATTTTTAAAAGGATCGTTCATTAATTTGCAGGGAAGTCATAGCTTGAAGAAAGGACATAGCAAGGATAAGTGAGGGACTGGATTGATCTCTCTCTTGTGATGTATATCGCATTCTCCGCCAGGTTGGCTGGCAATACCCTTATTTAAGAGGCATGTCTTAGGTACCCATCCTTGGGCAGCGGTAGCCTGCATCCTGGCATAGCCTTCTGCATGCACAGCCCTTGTTAGAGAGAGACCAGCCTGCTGCCCTGCATGGGAGCTCTGGGGAGATGCTGGTGGCTTTCCATCCATCCTCTTTGGGGTTCGGCTCATCCCTCGCTTTTCTGGCAAGGGAGGAGGCACCGGGCCACGACTTCCTGCTGTCGTGAATGGGGCCTCTTTTATTGGGATGTGGAAAGCTGGGTTCAAAGGGAAGCGCTGGGGCCTGTGGGGGGTCAGGCAGCTTGTGTGGGAGCGCAGCCAGCTGCGCCATCGCCCCAGCCGTGGGCAGGTCCTGCTCCAGGGCATGGGCCCTTCATGAAAGAGGTGGGGACCGGTGCTGATGAATCCGCTCTGCTCCAGCCTTGGGAGAAAGAGGGAGTGCTGAGCACACCTACAGCATGAGATGGGCGGCAGGTTGTTCCCAGGGCCTTGGCTACGTGATTGCTTTTGCTCTCCGGCAAGCTCCCACACGCTTTGTGAAGCTCTGAAGGCTTCCGAGCCAGACTGCTTGGCAAATGGTGTGGGCAGTTCTGCAAGAGACTCTCACCTGCAGGGTAGAAGGAGCAGCACATGTTGGAGGCATCTCCCCTCTCGCCATCCATCTCCCTCTTGTCCCAGCATAGCGTTATCTACATCCAGCGCCCTCATTCCATCAGGAAGGCTGATGTGTGTTGAGGTCCCACAGCTCATGGGCTGGTCTGGTGTTGGAATAGTCTTCATGCATGCAGGCACATGAGGGCACCAGCGCTTTGCTGTGGCTGTAAGCAGCTCTGAAAGGCATTCCTGAGCACCCAGCTGCGATGCTAGGGTGTGGGGCAAACCAGCACTTGACTCAGGGAAGGGGGCAAGTTCACACAAAGCTCTAGAGACTTGAGTTTCGGTCTTAACTGCTGATGACTGTGGTCAGCTGATGGCGTCTCATGGCCGGGATGGATTGTTGAGGCTTGTCCTCGGGGTCATAGGCTTGGCGTGGTGGGAAGGAGAAGGGGAGAAAGAAGAGGCTTAGAGATGAGATGTGGGGACTGAGGTGAGGTGGAGGGCTGCAGGCATGGTGTGAGAGGGCAACATGGGAGCATGCTGAGGGGCTGGTAGAGGTGATGCTTGTGGGTGAGGCTTTTGTATGCCTGCTGTTGTGTGCGGGTGAAGGTGCAGGAGGGAGACCTTGCTCAGGTTCCTGTGTACATCACCCTGTACATCCCCCAGGAGTCTGGGGGGGATAAGACTGAGGAATTCATCTTGGGCTTACATGAGGAACCTGTTTGTCCCCTGGAAAAACAGAGCATTCTGAAACGCTCTGTCCCCTCAGTTAGGAGATGCTGCCCTGTTTCTCTCGCCATAGGTTTTTTCTTTGCCCAGACTTTGTCTCTTTCATTACCCTTTCATGTTCCTCCCTCTTTGTACATCTTTCTGTTTTTATTACCCCTTTCTTTTCCTTTACTCTCAGTCTCCCAGAATACATCCAGTTTCAGATCCTGCCAGAAGCAATGAGCAAAACCCGCTTTTCTTGTTCTTACCACCTTGCTTCTGTATTGCATTTATCATATAAATACTGGCTGTATAATTACCAGAGCGTTATCTCTAAACATACAGATTAGGGAAAGACACAGTGGCAGTCAAAGATGAATTTCAGGGTCAGTCTGGTGGGAGACCTTGCACTCCAGCTGTTAGGGGAGGGATCAGCTGAGGCAGAATAGCAGTCATGAACACCAGCCACCACTTTGCCCAAGCACCTTTCATCTTTCCTCCACAGGATGAAGGTGGAAGGTTCCTAAATGCAGCCACTTCTGGGGTTAATAAAAGGCCACAGATTATGCAGTTAGATCATGCAAGGTGTATGGGCCCTGCTGTAAGTCTGTTCTTAGATGGGAACTATTGCCACTCTGAAATCAGGGCTGAGTCTTAGCAGCGCACTTAATTACGGATGCATTTGCAATAGGATTAAATGGATGTCTGAGTGTGTGTTAGCATATGTTAGGATATGCCGTGCTGATAAAGATCAGTGCTTTCATGAGCCTCCAGATACACAGGCTCTGCATGTTTACAGCAACTGATCAAGTGTCGTCCAGATTTGAAGACAAAAGGAAGGAAAGTATTACTGATCCAACCTCATGCCTTTTGGTGACCATGAACCCCAGCATTAGGGCTGGTTGTAGTGAAGTGTAAACAGCGATTGTGGAAAGGAAGGCGTTTATGAGCAGGAATGAAGCTGCGGGAGATGGAGGTGGATGCAGGTAGTTGCAGAAGATAAGGGTGCTTGTAGCCATAGACTGGCCTCATATCAGCCATGCCAAGAAGCAGACAAATGAATAAATGAAGGAATTCATGGGTGTGATGTCCATGAACTGTTCTTTTGCTCACTTTCTCTGAAAAGCATGGGTATATTCATGTCTTCCCATTCTATTGCAGGGCTGCAAGCTCAGACTGTCTTAGTCAATGACACAGTCTCGGGGTTTATCGGAACAGACGTGGTCCTGCACTGCAGCTTCACCAATCCACTCCCCAATGTGAAGATCACGCAAGTGACGTGGCAGAAAGCCACCAATGGCACCAAGCAGAATGTGGCCATCTACAACCCTGCCATGGGGGTCTCCATCCTCTCGCCCTACAAAGAGCGGGTGACGTTCCGGAATCCATCCTTTAAAGATGGCACCATTCAGCTCTCCCGGCTAGAGCTGGACGATGAGGGAGTTTACATCTGTGAGTTTGCTACCTTCCCAGCTGGCAACCGGGAAAGTCAGCTCAACCTCACTGTGCTGGGTAAGAGTCCTGTGAGCCATTGCCTCCAGTTAAACAGATCTGAGACTCATTTCCTGGGAGCTTAGGGCAAAGGTGAATCTTGGGTGTGAATTGCACCTATAATGATCTCTCAGGTCGACTGTAAAGAGGCAAAGAGCAGGGAACTCAGGTGGTTCACTGAGCTCTCAAAGGAATGCCTCTTCCTCTTTCCAGGCCTCAGTTCCCCTGCCTCTTAAATGCAGGAGCAGTAACAGTGACCTGTGTCCCTAAGGGAGTGGTGAGCTGTAGTGAGCCGGTGGCTGTCAAGCGAACAGAGAAGAGACAACAGAAAGATCCTGTGCACAAATAGAGCTTGTCCATGGAGCTTAGGTTGTGAGTGAATAGACCCCACCTACAGTGTGCAGGATACATTTGCTCTCCAGTTTTGGTTTCTCACTCAAGCATAGTGCTGAAAACCTATGGCAGGAAATGACTGACTTTCCATGGTGTATCTATGCCTTTAAGGGACCTCCACCACTCTTTCTGCAGAGTAGGTTGCTGGCAGTTTTCAGCAGCAGGCTCAGTGGTGCTAGATGTCTCTTGGATGGTAGCATTGCTTTCCTAACCCTTTCTTTCTCCTCCTTTTTGCAATTCCTTGCAGCCAAACCCACAAACTGGATGGAGGGCACCAAGCGGCCGCTTATTGCTAAGTCTGGCAGGACAGAAAAGATCTTGGTAGCTACCTGCACCTCCTCTAATGGGAAGCCCCCCAGCACTGTCACCTGGGACACCAAGCTCAAAGGGGAAGCGGAGTTCGAGGAGATCCGGAACAGCAACGGCACCATCACCGTGATCAGCCGGTACCGGCTGGTGCCGAGCCGGGAAGCCCACCGCCAGCAGCTCATGTGTGTGGTCAATTACCAGCTGGACCGCTTTACCGACAGCATGACCCTCAACGTGCAGTGTAAGTGAGCATGGAGAGAACACTCCATGGCCAGGCCCTGGGGTGGGGATAAACCTGGCCAAAAAGGGGTTGTTCTGAATGCAAGATGCTGGCCTGGTGCAAGGGTTGAAGTAGGGGCTGCTGTCTCCTTCTGGAGAGTGAAAGCTGAAGTGATGCCTGGAATAATCATATGCTTTCTCTTTCTTCTTTCCCTCTCTGCCTCTGCCGTGTCCCTTTCTTCCTCCCCTTCTCTCTCTCTTCTTCATTCATCCTCTCTCACATTCCTTGTCCCATCATCTTTCCCACCTTTCAATCTCTCCTTCTGTTCACCTCTACCCCCTCATCACTTCCTACTTAATTTTCTCCCTCTTCTTTTTCCATAATTCTTTCCTCTCCTTTTCCATCCTGCTTTTCTCTTTTTCATCCCCTTGCAGATGAGCCAGAAGTCACTATCGAGGGCTTTGATGGCAACTGGTTCCTCAACCGGAAGGATGTGAAGCTGATATGCAAATCTGATGCCAACCCCCCAGCTCACACCTATGAATGGAAGCTGTAAGTGTCTACAGCACTGCTGCTCTGATCAGCACATATGATCTTCAAACAGGGACAAGGAAACCTATAGAAACCCTCTGGTCAGTTAGGGCCTGGTCACATTACAGTCAGTGATAATGTCCAAGGTAAAACCTGTGTATGTGAGGGGAGAGCTGGTCAACTGCATCCTCAATACCCTGGGTAACTTCCTATTCTCACTCCATTGGGATAACATTCTGCTGTGGTGATGTGAAGCAGCTATGACAAGGTGAATAATTTGCCCATCACCAATCGAGTGAGTCAGTAGGAGAGCTGAAAAAGAACCCAAGAGTTCCCTTCCTTAAAGGTGCACGAATAGCACCACAATTATCTCCATGTCAAAAAGCCTTTCCCTGGAATCCGCCCCAGCAGTGAGCAGGAGCTCCCCCTTGGAACACTCATCCTCCCGTGACTGACATTAAACAGAAGCAATTCCCGATCCTTCAGGGTTTCAGCTTTTGGCTGAGTGCACTAAAGGGATTGAAGAGTGAGTGAGGGGTGTCTGGGGAGTCGGATGGGAATTGATGCAACCTGGTGTGGTTCTCTCTCCCTCTTTCTTTTCTAGAGGCACTCGTGTAGCTTTAAAAAAGAAAGATCAAATGGATCCTTTCTTCTTTTCAGCTGGCATTTGTCATCAGGAAAGAGCCTCTCAAAATGGCTTTGTAAGGAGCTAGGCATATTCACTCTTAACTTTGCCTCCCAGATCAAACTGTTCACAGTGAAAGGCTGAAGAGGATTGTTTTTCTTGCCTTCTTTCTAGTTCTTATTCCCCTTTCTCTTGCTCTGTTGGTTCTGCCAGTTCAACTTAAACTCCAAGGGGACTCTCTGGGTTCCTCACAACACTGCCAGGAAAGCGGTAGAGGCAAAGATGCTCCTTGTGGCACCAAGGCAGAAGAGATTCCAGTTTAGGCTATCTCTGTGCAGCAGGACCGATGAATTGAGCTGAAGCAAGCCCTGTGAGATGGAGCTGGGGACAGAAGGCAGGGTTTTGCTCTGCTTTTGGGCAAGTCATTTCATCCCTTTGTTCTGCTATTGCTCACATCTAGGCTGGAGGCTGAATGCTTGCTGGGCTCCTGGGCATCAGGCTTTCTGCGGCAGGGGCTCTGTCACAGACCCTGGTCTCTGTTGGAGCAGTCTGCTCCTGCTATGACAGTGATGCTGCAGTCAGGCTCAGAGCTGAAGCATGGGGCCACCAGGTGCCAAATGTCTCAGCCAGGTGATGTTTCTGCAGCCATGGGCAAGAAAGAGGTTTAGTTACCAACTAGGTTCAAACACAACAGGGGATGCAGGTGTTAGGGTTGAGCATGGTACACTATTATGTGTCATTGGCGCACCTGGTTTATACAATGTGTGGGTAATAAAGTCAGCTCTGGCAGAAATGGATTCTTGGGAATAGCATCTCTGTGAGCCAGGCATTGAGTTGGTCCCCATGTGCTTATCTGATTGATGCCTTTGTTTTCCATGCTGGAAAGAGTTGTTTTCCTATTGGATTCTCTATGAGCTGGGCATATGTCCATTTGTCTGTCTTTAGCCTGCAAGGGTTTCTTGACGTACAGCTGGGAGCATCAATACTTTGCTTTGAGGAGGAACAGTGGGAAGAATAATGGAGAGAGAAAGCAAGGAGCTACAGAGTATGGGTTTCAAAGCCTGACAGTGCTTCAGCCTGATTCCCCAGTCTCTCTTGCACACTTGATGGGTCAGTTAGGACAGTGTATAGGATTATTGACCTGAGAGGATGGAAAGGAACAATGGAGCCCAGATGAAGATAAGGACAATGGAGGTGGAAGAAGAGGAAAATAGAGAAAGCAAGTGAGAGTGGGGCAAACAGAGGAAGAAAGGAAGGAGGATGGATGATGTTTGGTTCCTGCTTGGAATGTAAAAGCCATCCATCCCTGAAGAGCAACAGTCAGGGGAGCTGTTAGGGGAAGCAGTAGCCTTCTTTAGCATCACACACCACAGACTTCAGCTGCACCCTTTTGTTCAGGACCCTATAGGCAGAGGATCATCCTTAGGCTGTTGTGTTCTAACAGCTTTGGAATCATTGGCCTGATGTAGCTGAGAAAGACTTAAAGTGTTTGCTGTATGTATGTGCCTATGTGTACATGTAGACATGCAAAATATGTGCATGTGCGTTTAGGCACTTCTTTACAGACCTAATTATACCCCCATTATTCCCTTTTGTTTCTTACAAATTGCTGACAATATGTGCACATCTTTGGTGGGAGGAGGGGAAAGAATGACTTGAGTAATTTTTAATTGCCTAAGAGAAGTAATTACTTTACTTTGCTTCAGTAATTAAGAATAACCAGGCCATGTGTGTCTTTTCCTAACACACAGGGGGGTTGGTTTTATTTTCTGCCTCCTTTTGTTCATTCATTCTGTGTATCTCTAGATCTGGGTCTGCATTGTGCTGGTTTCACACCTATTCTGACATGGGCAGGTCATAGGTGGCAGGGCTCTAAATCAGCACTGCTTTACTGAGTTGCAATTAGCACTGGCTGATAAGCTGCCCAGGAGACTTCCATGGGCAGGAAACTGGAGTAAAACAGGGCCAGGTTGGTGTCCCATTCCTTTGTATCCCATCAAATGCAGAGTCAGGGTTGAAGGTGACCCAGATACGTTCAATCTCCCTTGTAATCACAGAGGAAGGGGGAAACAAAACCCCAAACAATCCATATAAAGAACCTGATTCTCATCATTCAATGGATTTTACCCTCTTTGTTTCCTCCAGGCCAAATGGGACTCTGCCAGGGAGCGTGGAAATCCAGAACAACACCATCTACTTCAAAGGGCCCGTCTCCTACAGTGTGGCTGGCACCTATGTCTGTGAGGCCTCCAACGCCATCGGTACCCGGTCGGGGTTGGTGGAAGTCAATGTCACAGGTAGGAAAACACTTGGTGTGCTTTGAAAGACAGAAGAGGAGGTGGGGAGAGAAGGGTACGAGTGGCTGACAGCTACCAGTTATGTCTCCTTAATGTCTGCCTTAACCACCAGTGTCCCCTCCTAGGGGTGGAAGTTTCACGATGGGACGGGAGCAGTGAAGTTCTTTGCTTTGTCCTGGTTTTGCACTGGTTTTGGCTTGGATTTTTTCTCCTTTCCACTTGTTGTCTTTTCCTTTCTTAAACCAAGCTACATTCAATTTATTCCCCCCTTGTCTTCTGCTTTGGAATCAGAGAGATTATTGGATAAGTTAGAAGCGAAGGCACAACAGGGAGACATTTGTTAGAAGGTAGAAGAAGGAGCAGGATGAGGATATGGACTACCGCTGAGGCAGTAAAGCATGAGACGGGTGAGGCGGTTGTTGAGGATGATGTTTGGTGTTTCTGATGTTAGGCAATGCTCCTTCCAAGGCCAGGTTGGTCTGTGCACTTGCTCATCTGACTGCCACACGTTACCAAGGAGCTGTGAGTAGCGCTTGAGTTGCAGAAAGCAGTAACATCATGGGATGCAGACAAGGTGGGCAGGCAGCACAAACCCAAGGCACGTGGCCACTTTTCCAGCTGGGCTCACAGCAGGGACCATGCGGTATCGGAGCATCCTGCATCTTGCAGATACCACAGACAGCATTGGTGCCTGCAAACCGGATGGGGAATGAGGACCACTGGGGTCTTCCCAACGCATGGGAAATACAGGAAAGGTGCCTGAGGCATCAGACCTGGTAGCAGGCCACCTCCTTGAGCCATCCCAGTCCTGGAGGAGCTGTCTGACCTGGGAGTGATGAAATGGGCTGCTGGCTCTCTTTGCCCACTCTCTATAGTGGTAAGTGCTGGGCAAGCATAAAGAGGCCTGGGCAGGTGACCTCCTGAAATTAGCAATAACACTGTGTTTGGCACCTTCTCCACCTCTTCTGCAACATGGGTAAATAAGGCTAATCTTCTTCTATCCAAGTGCTTGGAGGTCAGTGGATGGGATGTGCTAATTAGATGCTAATTACCAAGTATTTATTTATGATCATTATCAACTGTAGCAAGGCTTTAATTCACACCTCCTGTCCTGGATCCTTGCCTGCTGGTGTCTGCTTTTCTCTGGGGGGTATTTCATTAGCCAGTGAAAGGCACGAGAAGAGCACAGCTCTTTGTTGAGGACAGATGTGGCACAGCACCCTTTCCATCCCTGCCCAACCACCCGAAGCCGGGGAGAAGGTCAGAATCCATTCACTAGCCATTTAATGGCAGTTGCCACCAAAAGCGCTCTGTTTCTGGGACAAGTGCCTGGTACAAACTATCAGACGTGCTTCCCATCAGCAATAGAAAACAATCCCACACAGTACCAAGCACCTTGAGTCACATTGGAAGCAAGAACTGGGGGGAACAAGCCTCCTACCTCAGTCCCCAGTGGCAGAGGAGGAGGTGGGATGGGTATTGCAGAAGACATAGAGGAATGGGCTCTCTTCACCATGACTCATTTTCCATTTCTCTTCTCCACTTCTGTCTCTTGCAGTGTCAGGGCACGCGTTCTGAAACATCACATACAGCCTTGTCCTCATATTTCCTTCTGCCACCTGCCAGCATCTTATCTGTCTCAGCACAATAGCATCGCAGCCTGACTTGCCTGCATGGGCATGGGCTCTCCTTTAGGGACAAGAGCTGTGGGTTCCTCCTCTGGGCTTTAGGAAGTGTCTCCCTTCCTGGTGTTTCTTAAGGGGAGTGGTAGAGCATCCTTCTCATGCTCTATCGGTGCAGTGCTGGCAAGGGAAGAGGGGACGGGCAGGGGTTTGGGGGAATGACGTTGGGTTGATGTCTGCCTGCCTGTAATCTCAGTTTATTCCCAAAGGAGCGGGTTATGGGTTTGAGGTTAAATGAGAGGGAAGGAAGGGCACTCCCGCAGCTGCCTGGCTAGGAGGGATTACCAGGCAATCTGTCAGGCCAGGCCTCCACCACATAAAGAAACGCCTTTAATAATTCATGGGATCTGAATATGTTTATCCAGCTCTCCCTAAGGACCGATTAGGCCAGTGCTGGGGAGGGCTCAGCCATCCTCGCTCAGCTATTACAGGTACATTTGTTTGGGTCTTGCAGGCAATTTAGGGATTGTCAGTGGACCACGAAACCTCTTTCAAGAGCTGCATGCAATAAATGGAGTTCAATCTAGGGAGCAGCCAGCCTTGGGAGGAATAAAAACAGAAGGCTGATGCAGAGAAAAACCCTGCAGCAGCTTTCCCCCCTCCTGTCTCCCTGGGTACAGACCCCCCCCTCCTGCCACACAGCATCCTTCCTCCCAAGAGGGCTCCAGATAGGAGTGCAGGGATAGTTCAGCCCCTTCCTGGGGAGGGCGATTTGCTGGCAGGGAGAAGGCTGAGCACTGCTATTAGGGTTATAGCACATTGAGGAGATTGATAAGAGGGAAACTAATATTTATTCCAGCAATCTGTTCCCATAATAGCTTCTCCTGCCTTGCAGGACCTTTGTCAGATGCAGCCAAGCCACGTAGTGCGACACATAACTACTTATTGCAGGCGGTTAGGTGACTTCTAAAAGGCTGTGGTTATAACCTGCATGGCTGTCCCTGCACACACATGCACGTACATCATGTACATACACATATGTGTGACCCCAGTCTGTATCCTGGCATGCAAACGGGCCTCCCAGACCTGCAGGCCTGCAGTCACGTGTGCATGCAGGGTGCAAGAGCATCACATTGGCATGTATGAATATGCATGTATTAAGCAACATGTGCTTCGCTCTATGGGCTTGTGTGTGGCAGTGCATGTGTGGACATATACATCTGTGTGTCTGCAGGGGGATGTTCATGCACTTGTGTACTGGCTTTAGCCAGAGGAAGCCCAAGGAGAAAGAGGTTAAGAGAGGCTCCCACCTGCTTCCCAAGGCCAGGAAGGGGTTCTTTCTTCCAGGATACAGCAGGCTTATGGACACTCTGTGCTGTTCCCTGCCCTGGGCCAAGCTTTGCAGCCTTGGCCTTGGATGTGCAACATGCAGGCAGGGGGTGATGCCCCCCCCCCTTTGCTTGGCTCGCATCAGGGAGTTATTTGCACACCACCAGTGATCTCATCCCAGCAAGGTCACTGCAAACAGCCCGTGGGGCTCGCTGGAGCTCTCTGCCATGCGGTCCTGAAGAGGATGCTCGTTCTGGGGAGCATTAAATGCAAGTGCACCCGAAGGCCAGATGCTGCACCAGCAAGTGTTTGCTCGTGGCTGCTTTATATGGGAGGACACAGGGCCAGGGGCTACAGAGGAGCAAGCCTGGGGGTCTGGCTGATGCTGATCTTTGGATGGCAGTAGGATGGTCTGCTGCATCCTGTCTGATGGCATCTGTGCCAACAGGCCCCTGGGGGAGCAGCGCTTGATTGACAAGCGATAGGTGACCTGACAGAGAGATTAGAACCTAAGACACGTTTGGCATCTGGCCTGAAAGCCGTCACGCTCTGAAGTGCCAGCGGCAGCTGCTCAACTTCTGGATGAGCTGCCAGTGGTTTTTCCATCCCCACTGCCTCCTCTCCCCATAACCCTGCTCCATGGGAGAACAGAAACCCCAGGTAGGGAGAGGAAAAGCAGGGTGCCTTGAAGCCAGCGATGGGCACGCATTGGCGAAGGGAAGAAGATAGCACTACAGGTTTCTCGCATTGCAGCCCTGGGATGATTTGGCATGGACTGGAGCGGCAAGGGAAGCTTTGCCATCAGCAAGCTGTCTCCTAACGAACCACACATGATCACTGCTGTGTTTGCTGAGACCAGCTAGGAACTGGGAAGCCCCATTGGAATTAAGGTTCCCGAAGCCGCTGTTCACCTTGGCTATGCTTCCCATTGCAGTGGGAGTTTGGTTTTGCAAGGCAGGAGGAAATCCAATCCAGAGTCTTCCTTTGGAAGAGCTTCACACCAGGAGCAGCTTGGGCTGATACATGTCAAGAAAGTGATTTCTTATGGAGTTTGGCGTTGTCCTCAATGCCCATGGCTACAGTGAGAGCCTCGGCTGGTGCTGGGTTTTTCCTTGGCGCTTATGATTGAAGGAAGAAGGATGGAAACGTAACTTCAAGAAGCAATGTGTCCACGGGAAATGGTATCTTTTCAAGTATCTAAGCAGTGTGATAAGCAGAAGGGCTTTTGAAAGCTGGTTTCCTGTGGATCTGCATATCCTAGAAGAATTACTTGATGTCTAAAAATAAGGTTTTTCTGATCTGGGCCCTTCCTGCCCTTGGGAGCAGCCTCTTGTCCCCATGGGTTCTCTGATGTCTAATGAGGTTTAGCTCGCACCTGTACCAAGGATCCCACTTCAACTCTCTCCAAGAGCTTTATGATAGGATAATTCGGGCTCATTCTTCTGTCAGACAGCGCCGAAATTGGCCAGCAGGTTCAAAAAGCAGTAGATAAGGCAGGATGATGGACAGGCAGGACGATTTGCATGCGTCTCATTCTCACTGGAAACCGGCCATTAGGAGAAAGATGTGGCTTTTAAACCATGTACGTTGTGATGGGGAAGGCCTGCTTTGTCACTGGGTGCTGATGGCAGCAAGTAGGAGCCGGGGCAGGGGGATGCTCGGAGCCTTGCATGGAGGGATAAGGAGAACCTGTGGGCTTGGCCCCCGTCCTGGCATGGGGACAGGAAGCAGGGCTGAATGCAACAGCTGGCAGAGCTGGGCAGCGGGCAGATAGTGTTGCTGCTCTAATTCCTATTCACACAGCACTCCCTCTTTTATGGGGGGGGGGAGCAGGAGAAGGAGGAGGCTCTTTATGCTGGCATTAAAGCCTGGCTTGTTCCCCCTCCCTCTGCTCTGCTGTCTCCTGTTTCTCCGGCCCGCTTTTCACAGCGGCTTTAATTCTCTGCAGGCTCTTCCTAATGGATTTCTCACATGGGGCCCCCGGCACGCTCAGGCTGCGCGCTGCTTTCCAGAGATTTCACGCACCCCTCGGGCACAAAAAGGGGGATCCTTTTTCCCACACTTTGCCCTCTCCCCCCAGGCTCTCTTGTGCACCCCAGGCACGAAGCTGGGTGGGCAGAGGGGTAAATGCGCCTTTGTGGGGCTGACAGCAGCGGCTCTGTGTGAAGCAGCACCCGCTGAGAACCGGACCTGTCCCAGGTCGCTCGTTTCCAGTTACCTGGGTAACCTCTAACTGATGAAGGAGCAGCCGTCCATCAGTTCACGTTACCTGGGTGTCGAACCATAGCAGGAGGCTGCGCCTTGTTGCGAGGCAAAAACACTGCCCCCAAGCCGGGGACCCCCATCCCTTACCGGCTTAGCCCAGCCTGGCCGCTCGCTGCAGCCCAGCGGCCACGGCGATGGGCTGCGGAGGCAGCGCGGTCTGTACCGCCATCCAGCGGCGGTGTCGAGCAGCCGGTCCTCCCTCCTCCTCCTCTCGGTACCCTTCTACCACGTTCCCCCTCTTCATCCGCATCCCCACTCGGTTTTCCAGGCTCCGGGGGTGTGCGGTGGGTGGACGAGCGGGAAGGGAGTGATGTGGGTAGGGAGGGGATGGTTTCGGCTGCTCCCTTGCGATCTTCCCCGTCTTTGTTCTCCCTCTCTTCCCACAGTTTGGTTTTGTTTTCTCTGGCATGGGAACTGGGCCACTGCGAGGAGGATGGGGATGGGATCCGAGCAGAAAATAGTTCGTTCCCTGCACAACGTGTGAAATCCAACACAGCAGCGTGTTAGTGCTCATGTCCGCGGCATTGGCAGTGGCGGGGGGGTGGCATGTAGGAGAGTGCTATCTCAGGGGTGGGCAGCACAAAGGGCAGGGAAAAAAATAGGTAGAAAAACATTCGTCCTTTTGCTTCCCGCGTCCAGGCTGGGCTCTTAATGAGGCTTTTAATAGGAAAGTGGGCCAAGCTCCCTTTGAAATCGTGCGCAGATTTCTGCTCTCAGATCTGTCTGTGCTCCAGCGCTGGGAGGCAGAGAGGGGGGATCAGTGTGGCTTCAGGGACATGCACACCACGGCTGGGTCCCATTGCTCTGGGTAGGACGAGGCTTCAGACTGGAGCTGTGGGGTGGATGAGGCTGTGATGGCCAAGAGGCCTGGGTGAGGGTAGGAAGAGCCGTATGGATGCTCGTGCGGTTGAAGCTGAGCCCTCAGCAGCCAGGGTTACCAGGGGATGGACGTGACATTTCTTACTGTCTCTGCAGAGAGGTTTTGTATGAACCAGCTGGCTGTGACAAGCCATGTGTTGTTGATGCAACGTGGGGCTTTGGCTTTCCAGAAACCAGCCCCGTGCTGAAAGACATGCCCTCGCTCCTGCTCTGAAGGCTGTCTTGGGACAGGGATGCTGGCTCCTGCCTGCACAGTGTCTTGCTCCTCATTCTGACTACAGCAGGGAGCCCCTCCATCTGCCTGTCTTCCAGCTCTTTCTGCCCAGTGTGCTGCTCTGTGTGTGGTTTCGGGCTCGTGAGGCTCTGCTCGAGGCAAGCCAGCGCTGCAGAAACCAAGATGCTGTTGTTGGGACGATGATGTCTCAGGAAAGGCAGGCATGAAACAGCTCTCAGGCACAAGCAAAACGTTTCTGCCACAAGGACCGGGCCAGCAATTGCTCGAATTCAGTCCCCTTGTCCAAACCCTGCAGCTGTTTTCAGGAGCTGCCTCTACCCTGGGGATGCTCTGTTCTACCCTCTTCCTTCAGCAGCTGGGCTAAGCTGTGCTAAAGGGAAACCCACTCCCTGCCCTGCTCCTGCTTGTTCTAAGGCAGGAAAGTGACTTCCAGCAGCAGGCAGACCCACAGGTACATGAAGAGGGGGCAAGAAGCAGGCTCTGCCTCATATCCCTTTTAAATGTGCTGCCTTTGAGCCCTTCTTTCTGCATCGCCCTATCCCGGCTGCTGTTATGGGAGGGTGTGATGAGATTGCTAGCTGTTCTGCGCCTCTCCTGGGCTGCCAGGTTAAAATGTGAGGCTCCAGAGCAGCAAACAAGGAGTGCAGAGAGGCCTTGGGGGTGGAAAACAGCAGGGTGAGGGGTCTGAGCGTGGTGTGGGAGGGCAAGGCTGCCAGGGGGCAAAGTACCAAGAGAGCCATTTGGTTCTTAATGCCCCACAGACAGAGATGCTCAACAGGCAGTATGTGAAAGCTGAGTTTGGCCAGGGGCTGTAACTGTGCCCAGAGAGTGTTAGGAAGATTGATGTAAGTCCTGGATCAAACTTTTATCTGTGCCCGAGTGTAGGTGTTGAACTGAAAGAGAAGAGTTGCTTTGTGATGGCTTTCCATTCTCTGAGTGATTTATGGCTGTTTTAAATAGGTCAGGGTAACTGTAGGAACAAGATTAGCATAAGCAGTGGCATTCAGCTGGCCACAGCGGTAGCAGAAGGAACAGAAACAGTGGGAGGGCTGTGCCCCTGTGCTGCAGGGTACAGCCAGGGCAGGAAGTGGGTCCAGGAGCCAGCCATGCCCTTGAGCACATCACTTGTAGGGCGGATGGGACGGCAGGTCACAAAGTGCTGCTGCCTTCTGGCCTGACCTGCACTGGTTGGGGTCAGACAAGCTGGGATGCTAAGAAGGGGCCTGGCATCCTATAGGAGCAGCCGTGGAAGCTCCCTGCCCACTGTGGAATGGGGGTCTGGGTCTTGCTCCCCAGCAGGAGCACTCTGGGGCTGTCGGTGTGCTCTGGTAAACTGGACCTGAGATTCACCCAGTAAAATGGCAAGCGTCTGGACTCAAGGCACTGGGCTTGTGGGATCTGAGCTCGTCTGGAGAAACCAGGTGGGGTGGGAAGGGAAACACTGCTTCCAGCCTGTTCCTGCATGAGGCTTTGGCGAGCTTGGCACAGCACGCTGCGTTCCCCTTGCTAAGCAGAGCTCCCGTGCGCTGTTCCCTCTTCCCCTCTCCCTACTTTTTCCCTTCCCTGTTCCTTACCCTCATCTTCCCACCCCCTCACCCCACAAAAATGGCAATGAAAGCATGGAGGGAGGGCGCGTTTCCGCATGGTTTGACACTGTTCCCCCTTCCATCTGTCTTTTCCTACCCAGAATTTCCCTACACCCCGTCTCCAATCGATGATCGCAAATCCATGGTGCAGCCGAACATCCCCACACCGGTGATTGGGGGCATAGTGGGAGGAGTCTCGCTGGTCCTGGTGGTGGCCGTGGTGCTCTTTGTGGTACTCCGGCGCCGGCGTCACACCTTCAAGGGTGACTACAGCACAAAGAAGCACGTGTACGGCAATGGCTACAGCAAGGCCGGCATCCCGCAGCATCACCCCCCCATGGCCCAAAACCTCCAGTACCCCGACGACTCAGACGACGAGAAAAAGCCGGGCCCGCTGGGCGGCAGCACGTATGAAGATGAGGATGAGGATGCAGGAGGCGAGCGCAAGCTGGGTGGCCCCAATAAATACGAGGAGGATGCTAAGCGGCCTTACTTCACGGTAGACGAAGGGGAGGCGCACCCCGAACCTTATGACGAAAGGACACTCGGCTTCCAATACGACCCGGAGCAGCTCGACATCGCGGAGAACATGGTCTCACAGAACGACGGATCCTTTATTTCCAAAAAGGAGTGGTACGTGTAGCTCGGCACCGCATCGCTCCACACACACACACACACACACACATGTAACACGCATCCACATCCATACACACGCACCACGAGTGATGCCCTCCCGCTGCCCTGCATCCCTGCCGGGGGCACGCACAGTGCTCACCCCCCTGCACACGCACGCCTGCCCCAGGCGCTCAAGCAGAGACGTTGGATGCTGCCAGCAGGGGGAGGGCAGCTTTGCTTACAGGTCATTTTTTGGGGGGTGGGGAGCGGGCAGGAGGGAGGTGGGAGGTCGGGTAATTATTTTTCTCCGTTTCTTTGGTTTTGCTTTTTAATTTCCCTCGATGACTTTTTCATCCCCCTTCTGTGGTGTTCGTATTGGTCGGTGGCTTAGGTGTTACTATTTGCTTTAACGACTGTTGCCCAGCCTGTATATTACACTCTTGTTTGTGTCTTCATGTCTCAGAGTGCCCTTCGGCCCCGCTTCCCTCCCCGAGGTTCCTCCTCCCACTTCCGCACCCCTGAAACACTGGAATTTGTTTGTATGTTGTCTTCTTTGTTGTTTTTGAACCTTGGGAGGGGGTCAGGTGGGCTGTCCGTAGAAGGACAGAGGCCAGGAAAGATTATGGCGATGGAAACGTAGGTGCCATTATAAGGTGAACGGATTGACTTTTGTCCCCTCATCTCTTTGTTTTCAGTGGGGTCTGGGTATCCCGTTGCCCACTGCATGCCTGGGGAGATCCACTCCCCGTTTCTAATGACTCCAAAGGGAAACAGGAGAATTAGAAGCAAGGGGGGGAGAAAAAGCCCTAGAACAAACCCCAGGTGCATGGGCTGATAGCAGGGCAGGGAAACAGCTGCCATTTTCCTCCTGCAATTTATTATTTCCTGGCTTTTCATTTTCCGTCTTTGTTTGAGTGTTCTTTTAAACGAAAGGAAAGGAGTATTTATTGCTGACATTTTCCCCCCTGTGATGGCTCAGAGAAAAACTGGCTCTTTTTGTTCTTGTTGCTGTTGTTGTTGCTCGTACCAGCCACAGAGCAGTTAACTCTGGCCCTATGGTCGTGCACACACATCGCCTGGGGAAGGGGACCAACTGATACCACTTTGCTTCTTCCACAACCCCACTGCCTGGCCCTGGCAGGGCAGATCTCCCAGTGTACCATCCAGTGTCTTGGAGGGCTTCAGCACGGGATCAGGCCCCTAAGTTTTATTATACCACTAAGACTTAACCGTCATGTGTTTACACTTCTTTCTGAGGAGGGGGTTTCAGAGCACGGGGGTACTTTAACTCTCCTAGCAACAACCCCAGCCTTTAGATCCATTGCTTAGTCTGCATTGATTGCCACTTTCTCAATATCACATCCCTCTCCTAAGCAGAGCCTTGGTAGACAGGGCAGGATTGAGTGAGCCTGGGGTATTGATCTTGTCCTCCTTCCCCTGAGCCACTGTGTTGTGATGGGGAGGCTTGGATTGCTGCTATCGCTGCTCTGTGGGTGAGTGGGATTCCAGACTTCAGGGCCCCTCTGACACTGACCATATCCAGATCAGGTTCACTGGGTTGGGGCTTATTTTCCTTCTTGTGGGTTGTTTTAATTTTTATTTTTTTTTTTTAAGTTGATGTACAAATAAATGTTTTGTTTGAAAAGAAATCCCCAGTTTTCTGAGCTGTGTTATCATGCACATCTAAAAATAGCAGGACTAATTCTCCTCCTGCCTTACCCGCTGGGTTTTGTTCCATAGCATCCAGTAGTTACCCTGCTGCAAAAGGGAGGGTGGAGAGTGAGACCCACGCGGATGAGTGAAGGTCAGATCTCTCATCCAGGCAGCCTCCAATGCTTTCCTTTGCGTGTGGTGCTTGGTCCAGACAACCGAGGCTCAGCCTGAGCCGTCCCCACTTTGTAGCTTGCTCTTATTGCGTTAGCGGTGTGAGGGAATGGGAAATCCAATTGTTACCCTGTAATCTTTCTGCTGTTCCTGCCAGCCCTTCAGGCTTCCTGGCTTCTGGCAGAGCAGCCAAATGCCACAGGAAGGCTGCTTTATGTCCACTCAAAGCAGGGCAGACAGACATTCCCTCGGGATCTCTTGGGATTGAATTTATAATCTGGATCAGGACAGAGCAGCACTGCTGAGCACTGTACCTTAGCCGCCACAGCTTACTTTAATGTAACAAGGGATGTGCTTCAGAGCCCGCGCCGTTTGTGGGTCAGAGATGATTCTCCACAAAGTCCGTTTCTCAAGTGAATCATCCTTTAGATCTGAATTTCACAACAAGGATCTAAAAAGGGTTGGGACAACATCGCCAACATCAAACTCCTCGTGGTCCATGACCAAGCGCAGAGTGGAAACCAGTGGCACAGCCCCTCCTCTGCGCATATCCCCCAGGACAGATGCGCTCCACGAGGAAATGGGTTGGGAAGAAAACAACCCTTTATAAAGCCCATAGGGTCCAGCAGGGATTCTTTCATGTTCTGCACCAGTCGCAGGCAGGGACCACTGAGCTCATTGGCAAGTTCACATTGTACTGACTCCACATCTCCCCAGGGTCCCAGCCCACAGTGAAGCTGTCTCCTAAAGACCAAAGGTACAAAGCCTTGCAAATGAAGCAGACAGAGCTGGGAGAGAAGGGGCCGGTGTGAATGCTCCTGAGATAACGTATGGCTTGCAGGAACTATGAACAAGGAGCTCGAAGAAATACGCTTTGGTAGCTGTTAGCCTTGCACTTAGAGGTGTCATTTTGTGATACGTAGCCTCCTTGGCTTCTTCATTGCCCATCCATACACAGTCCACGTAGCTCAGAAAAACAGTGGGCCTGAGAGAAAGGAGAGGAGATAACAAAGCAATATGGTGCTTCCAGGTGTTGTGTGGTGCTTAGTTGCCAGCTGGGGTTAAACCACGACAAGCCTATATACAGTTCTCTTTCTGCCACATCACACTTCTCGCTTCCCACCAGCGCAAGCATAGCAAAGAGCTCAGCCATTTAGCTCAGAATGGTTCAGAAAGGGGGTCAGATGGTTATTTCTCACCCAGAACGTGGGCAAACCTGGACTGGAAGATCCTTAGACAGTATTGCACAACAGTGAGGTACCCTGCAAGGTTCAGGTAGCTCAAGGTTCAGCAGTGCATTCCTCTTCATCCTTCAGCGTTAACTGCGTTGGTGCAATTATCCGCACAGCCATAGAGAAGTGCCACCTCTGTGCAGTGATTTGCTTCTTGCTGTCCCTTGCAAGGTCAGCTAATTGGCCTAGAGACTCTTGGGGTGGTAATTAGCCAAATGATTACCCATTAAACTGAAGCAAGGTAGAAGAAAAAAGAAGCGTGCACGAAAAAAATCAGATTGATGTTGCATCCGAGAGCTGTTTTGATCCAGTAATAGCATCACTCCCTTCGCTGGGTTGAATTGCTCTGAGGGGGTCATGGAAGGAAATTAGATCAGGTTTTCCAGCAGCGTCACGAAGAAAGTGGTACCTGTTTCTACTCGAATGCAAGGGTGGGCTCAGTAGAGATGCCAAATCCAAGACCATGTGTATCCTGGGAGGTTCTGCAGGGGAGCGGAGTGATGGAGACGGTGCCGTACTCATCCTGCAGGGACAATCTGCCTCCTGGTGGTCCCTAGGGCTGCGAGGGAAGGCAGAGGGGCAATCCTCTTACCTTGGGGGACGGTGTCACTTGTCCCTTTGTGCCTCAGTTTCTTGCGATGGTCCAGATCCTGGCAGGCTGGAGTCAAGCTGCCTGGTTTAAGTGGTGATGCACTTCCCACAGGCTGGGCCAGCTGAGCCACCTCTCCCAGGGACCCTCAGGCTACCTCAAGTGAAAACTCCCCTGCTTCTCTACCCCCGTTTCATCAGAGGTGCTAAAGAGGTGTAATATGTCCCTGTGGGACACTGCAAAGAACAAGCAGAAGCTTCCATCTGGGAGATGGAAGCTGCCTTGGAGGTATGGCCGGTTGCCCTACCTCCATTTGAAGGTATCATTGTCCACATTCCTTTGCTGGGTTCTTGCCAGTGAAGAGACTTATCAACATGGTGCTTTTCCCTTCCCAAGCCCTGATCCTGCATGGCAACTTGAGGCAAAACTTGCGGTACCTCAAGATGTACGATGTGCCTATGGGAAAGCTGAACAGGCGGATGAGGGGAGGTCAGCCTGAGCCCTGTGGTACATCACTCTGGGTCTCACCCACATCCCAACAAATCAAATGCAGCTGAATTTGGGCCAAGCCCCTGTGTGTATTCAGGGAGTGGTACTGATGCAGATGCATCGATGTCACAACCCAAAACAAGCCTGTAGTTTATGTACAAAGACACCCCAGCTGTTTTCCTGCTGGGGCTTAGCTCTGAGATTATTCATCACCGTTCACCCTGGTGATGTTATTTTCCCTTATTTAATTGCCAGATTCCTCCACCCCACCCCTGTTGTTAAAACATTTTCATTCAGCCAGGGGAAAAAAAGAAAAGGATTAAAAAAAAAAAAACCAACCAAACCAACCCTGAAGATTTCAGAGTAAAGATACAAAAATCAAACCAAATGGTAGCACCAAATTGGTTGCAAAGACATAAGGGACAAAGGGAAACATTTTCCTGATGTTGAGTCAAAAAAGGAACACAACTGTTCAGCAGGAATCACTGAGGGTTAGAGAGAGGGATCCAAAAGATCTTCAAGCAATTAGAGGAGGGAATGAAATTAGAACAGGAGCTGCTGCTCTCCTTTCCCATGCATAAGCACAGACGCACACACACACACAGAGCTTTTTGGAGGTTCAGCCACCAGTCATTATGCTCAAGAATGGAGAAGAAACCCCATTGCCCAGCCCACTGAGGAGGCAAACGTGTTGTGCCTGCAGGCTGCACAAAGCTAGGGGGTTTCATACTGTGGAAATGAGGGGGGTATCCCAGGCCCATTGAAGTTTTGGGGTCTGTTTGCTCTGCTAGGACCCAGTGAGGAGAAGTGATGCTGCCAGCATCGTGTGTACTGATGCCTGTTCTTCATTCTGCCAGGCGTATGATAGCAGAGCACAGCCAGGGCTGGGGTGCTGGAGCAGAGGGTGCTGCCTTCTGCAATGGGGCTAAGGGGAGGATTCAGTCCACCAGCAAGGGAAGGAAACCCAAGCCTTAGAGAAGGGGGTGAGTTTGTACTTTGGACCAGTGTGACTTTCATATGGCATTTACCTGGGGGTGAATGTAAGAAGCCTATGGAGTCCGATCCTCCGCTGGCATAAACTGGTATTGGTGGAGGTACTCTAATACTGAGGATCTGATTTTTCTTTTGCCTTTCTGTTTTTTAAGCATAATTCCTTAACTGCAGTGATTTGATCTCTCTTTCTTCCTCCTCTTGCTGTAATTAAATTGTGGAATAAAGACTAGAGACAGACAAACAACCCCAACCCCACTTCTTTCTTTCTTTTTTTTTTTTTTGGTAATCTGTGTTGTAAGTGCTTTTGTAAAAAATAAAAAATAAAAATAATAATAATAATGTAATGGACTTTTATGATTTTTTTGTTTGGGTTTTGTTTCGTTTCGTTTCATTTTCCATCCTTTGTAATTTGTTTGTTTGGGGTCCAGGGAGGCATTTTCATGGTTATAAGTTGTGTGGGCAGGGTGTTGCATCACCCTTCCTTTTACTTGTATAAAACCCAATAGTGGCTCAGCTGTGGAAAAAAAAAATGTACTTTTTTATAAATAAAGAATTTTAAAAGAAAAAGAGACATTTTCCTTTTCTTTGTGCATCTGTGACTGCGTCGATTCGCAACCTGGGACTGAAGCTGCAAGGAGAGTCACAGTAGCAGAAATGGCATCTGCTTTCCAATGACCTGGGGCTGTTCCCGTGATGTGCGGTACTTTGTAATGGGAGTTGCTTGCAGATGAAGGCTCAAGGGTGAGGGGTAAGAGATGTGCCAAGCAATGAGTGGCCTGGAGAAGGTGGACAGGGAATGCCTGGGTTGTATTACGTGAAATTCTTCACAGCAGATTCAAGATAGACGAAAGGAGGTGGGAGCGTTTCCCCTTATCAATGTAAACAGTGAAATTCCTTGTTAAAGGATGCTATTGATGTCTAAAGTTAACCTGAGCTAAAGAAGAACCTAGGGAAGAAAAATCCATCAAAAGCTATTAACAGTTATGACACTGCCTCTAGCTTAGGAAGTTCTTAAGTTGCTGTTAGCTATAGCAGATGGGACAGGCTATTGGAAAGATGTCAATACACACTTGCTCTCTTTCCTCTAGCCACTGTTAATTAGGTGTGGTCAGGACCAGGATACTGGGCCAGGCCAACCTTTGATTTGACACAGTAGGGTATTCCTATAGCACATCGAAAACATCTGAATGCTATAGGGATGCTAAAGGTCCATTGAGAGGCAAGATGAGTCAAACTGAGCCTGCATCTCCGTTACTGCATTGGAAAGAACAGTTTGTCTTTCCCCTTGCTTTTCAGACTCCTGACTGCGAATATATGCTACAAAGAAAGCCTTGTTGCCAAAGATCAAGGCAGACAACTCTGCAAGACTCAGACTTTGGCAAGGGAGGGAGAGACAAAGCAAGCAAGAGATGAGAGAAAATGCCCATGCTCTTCCTTGCAGTGATATCAACAGGCATTTTGCCATGGCTCTGGCCTAGAGAGTGGAATACTCCCTGGGAAAGGAATTTTGCACCCAACTTCAGCATGTGAATGATGTGCTGGAGATCTGAGCCAAACCCCAGCACAGAGAGAGGGATCCTGACCCAGATCTGAACTGAACTGGTCTCCATTGTGAAGAGATGGGTTGGACGGAGCAGGAAGTGTTCAGGATTAAGCTGGAAAGGAGTGGTTTGGTGCACTCTTCATTCCCAGTCAGCAGCAAAGCAGGCATGAAGCATGAGCCAGAGCAGCAGGAGGCTCTGATACAAGGCTTGATGATCAGTGCATTGTGTGCTGCTTGGCAGACAGGCTCCCTCAAAACCCCATGCCACTAAAGGGACCAGCGCTGAGCCGTTCTGCTGGTAAAGGACAGTGGGCACCTCACTTTGGAAGGGGTTAAAGATAAAGCCTTTGGGAGCCTCTCCTCAGATGCAAAGAGGGCGAAAGCCAGGAGCACTCTTGTTATCAGGCTTCAACGTGGCCAAGGGAGTTGGGAGCACTATCTGGCCTGTATCTATATACCCACATATTTTACTCCTCTCATTTTCCCCTTTCTGCAGCTCTTCTTAGTCGTGACATGATGTTGGGGGTGTAGCTTTGCTTCAGCTGCCATGGTTCAGGTCAGGAGCCCTAGGACCAACCACGACAGAGATGCAGAGGGGCAGGAATCTATAGAACTGGATCGCCAGCAGCTGGCTCATCCACATCAGCCAAGTTTGGGGGTAGGGAAGTAAAGGGGAAAGAAAAGGATCACCAGGGAGCTGGGATGGTGCTCTTGGATGAAAAGAAGGATAGGAGGGGCTGTCTTTGCCCATGGTCCTACTGCGATGAGCCCCTGGGAAATGCTGCGGTGGTTTCCCAGGCCATGTCTTACAGTTAAGCGATGATGGATAAAACCCATTGCAATGGGGCCTCTTCTCAGCAGCTCAGGTTGCAGAGGGCTGAACACAGCGGGAAGTGAGTCCCATGCAGTGCCCCTAAGTATTGTGTTTCTCTGGAACAAAACAGAAACACGTTGGGGGCGGGAATGCCAGCAATGCATGTAGCCCATGGAAAAATGGCAGCGTGGCTTGGATCCCTGCTCAAAGCCACATCTCTGCAGGCGAGCGCTGCTGGCCCCAACAGCAACTTCAGAGCCCTGACGATCAGCAGAGGTGCCAGCAGAGGCAGGGGAGGAGCTGGATCAGGGCAGGAGGAGATGAACAAGAGGCTCGTGTTTGCTCACAGGCTGTTTGCCCACTGCTGAGCATGGTCCAGCAGCAGAGAGCCAGTCTGAACCAGAGCAAATGCCATGCGATTTACCTCCCTGGACCTGGGAGATGTACATGGAATTCAGGGCTGAAATGTCCATGGTGGGGAGACAGAGCCAGGTTCCTCAATGGTGTGAGCATATTCAGCTTTTCTGCCTATAATGGAGTTATGCTTATTTCCACCCATACAAATGAACGTGGCCTAAGTAGGGTATATAGTGAGTGAGAGTGAGATACAGTCCAGTGTAATCAGGGAATTAGAAGGCAACCGGCCCAATACCCTTGGGCACTGGCTCCTGGGAGGATGTCCCTCCCTTAGTGGGGTTAATGTCTCACACAACACTCAAAACCACATTCATGGCAGACTCAGATCTGGAAGCACAAAGGGCTGCAACAGAAAGGCAGTGTAACCGGGAGGTGTTAAACCAGGCTGGATATGCAGGGGTGGGAGCACGAGGGGCACTGGAGACAGGTCAGGCCGTCCAGAAACATGGCACCATCAGTCTAAACCTCATCGTGAGGTAAGAGGCAATCTGTGCTTTAGTTCAAGGCAAAGCACTCAAGGTCACACATACCATTAAATCTCTTGGAGCTAGTGCTGGAAAAGTGGAACTGAGGGAAACTTGTCGGTTTAGAGCAGCGCTGGGTGAATCGCTTGTAGTAACAAATATGTATGATGAGGTTGTTTTCATGGTTTCAGAGCGTTTGCAATCTTGAGTTTGATTTGTATGAACGTATTTGTTAGAGGAAATTGCTTTATGCAAATGTATTCCAGCTGGGGGACCTGTGACACTGTTGATGCTCTCAGTGGTGCCTGGCAGAAGGCAAGGGGGGCTGCTTCTTTCCTCCTCCAAACAATGCATTTCACAGCCTTCCCCGATGTGTTTAGACGCAGGCTCTCTCGCTTATATAGGATTTGCCAGATGATGAACAGAACGAGCATCAGCCTGTTTAAAACTCAGCCGGATTCGTGTTGCACAGGCATGGCCGTGCAGGCAAAGCAAGGGCACAGCGAGATAAATGTGGCCAGTATTAAAATGTAGGTTAAAAATGTTGTATCACCCCTCAGGGGCTGAGATATTGAAAGGCAGTGATTTATGGATACCAGCCATTGGAGCCGCTCCCTTCACCTCATCTGACTAAGCCCAGTGCAAGGTGAGTTAGGGACAATCCCTCCTTTGTGGGTTTCACAACTGCTGAACCAAACCCTGGTGCTCATAGGAAGCAGGCAGAGGTTTCTGTCTGAACAGGGAAGAAAATGCATGCAAAGAGGCACTAAATGCTGAAAACATTGTCCTGTAGTTTGCTGGGGAGATCAGGAGGAACATTTCAGTGCTGGCTAAATCCCAGGAGATTAATAAGGATCAAATGTTAAGAGATCAAAGGGAGCGCCCTTTGAGGAGGAAAGGGTTTCTCTCTTTCATTTGTTCCAAGCCTTTTTCTAGCCTCGCACCCAAGCCCCTGGTGTATCTGGACCTTTGCAAAGTGAGCGCTTTCCTCCATCCGCCTGCCTGTGATCCCCCGCTAGCCCCATGGGGAGAGGGCACCTGGATGTTTCCATTCCTCCCTTATCTCTCTGCTCCTGGCAGCCTGTTTATCTCACTGGTTTGAAAAGAAAATTGCCAACTTCACACCTGTCAGGTTTAACTGATTGCCTGTTGCTTGGAGGGAGGGAGTCCATCCATATGGCCTTGGTTGCACGGCCTGGGCTCACCAGGGGAAACGTCTCCATCCCTCAAGGAACAAACTGCTTCATTTTCCATCTCATCTTATCGTCCTGCTGTAGCTCCCAGCCCTTTCAATTACTGCCTTACAGTCATAATGAACAGTAGCTTTCTCCTGGCACAGTTTTGTCTGCCCAAGCAGCTGATCTGATCATGAAACACTTGTCCCCTGAGGTCCATCATTTTTCCCCTTTCCCTTGGTGGGAGGTGATACAGAGAAGTGAAATAAATTCAGCGAGGGTGTGCAGGGAACCAGAGGAGAAGGCTCAGGGGCGGACTTAGGAGAACTAAATCCATATCTTGCTCACGAGAGCATGCTTCTGCCTGTGGGATGTGTACAAGCATATGCTCCCTGTCACCATCTCCAGCAGATGCTCATCCTCTCATCCGCTACCCCCTCTTAATCTACAGAACCTGGAGGACATTTAATACTGGATGTGCCCTTCCTAATAACTTAGACAAGGAAGAGGCAGGAGAAGGAGCAACAAGTAGGAGGGGCAGCCAGTCCAGCTGCTGCCAGCTGTGCGAGGAGCATGGCTGTTGATATGAATGCCGCAGCTGTCTGGTATTATGAATGGATACCAGAGTGGGAATGCCAAGTCTGAATGGGTAGAGTAAACACTGCAGAGCAGTGGAGAAATAATGGCATGGGGCCTTTATAATAGGGAGAAATCATAATTAAATAGAAATTAGTTACTTAAATGGTCACTTCCTGGGGTTTCGTTGATGTCCGATTAACTTAACTTTTAATTTGCATAAGCAATAAATGTCTAATTATGTTATTAATATATTTGAGTTGAGGAGCTTATGGGGTTTTATAATTGGCATTTAACTAGATAGTTCCAGCATATTAACTGATGTTTTATAGCTCCACACGAGGTTTCCCAATTATAACTGACCTAAAAATTTCCTTGGAGGACCTGCCTTGAAAGTGTTACCTGAGCAACAGAATAGGGGGAGCTGAAGGGGAGGATGTGTGAAGCCGGTCCCTGCACGGAGGGATGCGTGCAGGGAGCTCTGCACCACCCACAGAGGCTTTCAGACCCTTCTCCCCTCCCTAGGATGCTCTTTCCTCAAAGCCAGTACCATTCCCTGTGTCACAGAGAGGGTCACATCCCCTCTCTCAGCATTCAGCTGACTGCTGAGCCAAAAAGGCTGAGGATTAGGGTGGGGAGAAAGAGGTGTAGAGATGGGGAAGGTTTGTCTGTGGTCTATAGCATCACCTTGTGACTGATAGGTGCTGGCAGCCCTTGAGATTCCATGTTCAGCTCTCGCTTGTTCCCCTGTTTCTCTGCTGCAGGTTGGCACCAGTTTCTTTCTTTCCAGGGAGGTGTTAAGGAGCATCACTTAAGGTCCAGTTTCAATGCACTTACTGTAAAGCTATACTCCGGCATCTTTTGCATTCTTCCCTTCTCAGTTCTCTTCCCAGAGCATTGCAATGGCTGAATTACAATGCCCTGGGTGTATAAATGGTCTTCTGTACAAATCCACAGTCTCCTCCAGGGATTGCTAAGGCACTGAGGTGGTCATTATTTCCACCAGCCCTATGAAAGCATTGAGTGGCATCAGAACCACCACCCCTCCTTGCAGACTATGTAGAAATGTGCCCGCTGACAGTGATTCCCTGTTGACAACTCCTTCGGAGACCTGTCAGCTAGCCAGTCTTAATCTATTTTCCATTCCACCTCTACGCTTACGTTGACGAGATGACTGGTTTAGGAGGCAAAAGATGACATTGTGTTTGACTGACAAGAGCTATTTCCCATGAACCAGGTAGATTGGCATTGATTCGATGCCTGCCTTGTATTAATTCCTTATTAACTGCAACCTGTGTTAGCTTTTTTTCTTTGATGCCAGCAATTCAAGACCTTCTCTGTGTCCTCTTCCAGCATCCTAGAATTTAACCTCCTAGAATTCAACTGTTTTAACATATACTAAAACCTAACAGGACTCAGTTAGGGACATCCTCAGCTATGACTTTCAACCTATCTGTTTGCTTATACTAAGTGGAGTATCCAAGGAGATGGTGTCCAGCAAGCTCCTTGCTCTTGTCATCCTCAAACATGCAGCAATTGTTTTGTCATCTTGGAAGCAGCAAACAAATGTCTGTTGGTCTCCAGAGAGAGATCATGAATAGTTATTCAAATCTCCTGCCTTTTCTGAATCGTTACTGCCCTCTTGACCATATCCATCTGGTAAAGTGACTATAGAGCACTGCAGAGATGTTTGTTCCTGTTGTATTCCCCAGGGTAGCCCTCCCTTTTGTATCCATCGCCTGTCCTTCACAGTTTCTCTTTCATACTGACTGATTGCTTTCTTTCCAGCTTTTGCATTTGATCTGTATTGGACATGAGGGAAGTTCCCTATGTGCCAGCTAGGAAGTACCCAGCTGAATTAAGTCTATATGGCTAAATATTGATTCAAATTCCATGCTAAGGCAGAGACTGTCCCACAGTTCTTTCAAGAGAAGGTAGGAGCGAAGGTGTGCTAGGAGTTTCCATTGCTGTTAACAGAAGGGAGAAAACAGGGGAAGGGTCAGAAGCATCAAGTCTGAGTTGCTTTCTGCCCCATTGTCTCTCTTCTGGAGCAGGATTGAATAGAGGCAGCAGGGATGTTATTACTAAATCAGCGCAGGCACAGTTACAGCCCTGGCTTGGGAGGAGCAGATCTCTTACCCTCAGCACCACTGGTCAGGAGGATGCATGTGAGGAGCAGGAGAGGATTACAGCCATTACCAGGGGAAGTAAGAGAACTGAAGCCCGGTCCACCTTTCCATTTGCACAACTGTTGGTGCCCTTTTGGCCAGACACAGAAGCAGAGCAGTTCCTCCTTGCCCTGCAGCACATACGCTGTGTCTGCACCTCTCTCTGCATAGGTGCAAAGAGGGAAATGATCTCATCCTTTGGGAACATCCAAGATACAGCTGCCCTGTGCTGTAAGCATCCAGGAGGCAACAGGAGACAAATACGACCCAGGGCACGTGGCCAAGCAGATTGAGATGTACCCAGGAGTGCTGCTGGAGATTGTTGAGCAAATTAACTCTATTAACGCAAAGGATGAGAGTCTGAGCTGCAGTGCCTGTACCTTCTATCTGACACAATTCATCTGGTGGCTGCTTGTAATAGTATGACCTTAATGGACTCATCAAGGGAGCAAGGCTGCATCTCTTGACTAAACATGGATTTGGGACCATACTGTGCCCTGGGTAGCCTGCTAAGATCAAGAGAGACACCCTATGGTGTAATGGGGTTCAGGATCTGGCCCCTTCCTCCTCTAGGAGAGGCAATTTAAAGTGCCATCACCTCCCTGAAACTGTACGGCAGAAGATATAAACTGCTAAAGGGATTTGATTGTTCGTTACTCTGCTGAGTTGCAAGGAAATGAAGCAGAACTAAAATTAAGAGCTGGGAGGCAGAAGAAATGTCAGATAACGTTTTCCGTCTTCTCCATGGCCCATCTTCTCCCCCAAAACAGGTTTGGGCACTCTCCATATTGCTGCATTGAGCTGGGAAGCCCCCAGTTCTGGCAAAGCAGGGAGATGTGTGGAGATGGACACGCAGGATGAAGAGAGGGCAGAGATTTGGATAGATGGGTTAGAGACAAGTCTGGTCCCTCTCTGCTAGAGCCATTGAGTGGCATGAAGAGACAGGGACATCCCAGAATCCGGAGCTAATGCAGACATTGTTTGGCTGAGTGGAAGGCACAGGGACATGCACAACCAAAGTTTCTAAGGGTGGACACTGCTGCAAATGGCTGCTTACTGCTGCACCCTCTGAACACGTGGCCTTTCTGTTGCACAGTGATGTCCTTGCTAAGCAATGTCCTTTCACATAGAGAACAGGCCCCCCTTCCTAAGCTCCCAAACCGTGTGTCCAGGTGCTGCTCAACACCTTTGTTCCAGGAGGGGAAGAAAAACCAGCTCAGTAAGAGGTGTCTGCAGGGGAGATGCAAGGGTCAGTCCTCCTCTCTGCTGGATCCCATGGGGTTAACACACTGCTCCTATTGCTGCTATCCAAACCCCAGCCTCTTTAGTGGCCACTGGGAAGCATTGCAAGGGAAGGTCACCAGGGGTTAAAGCCACATTCCAGACATGCTTTTGCAGCCAGCAGCTACTTAACCAGATGCTACTTAACCAAGGATGACTCTGCTGCTTCTCCTGCAGGAGAGGAAAGGGGGAAAGCTGGTCATTACTGGAGAGAGCCGAGATGCCTCCACCCTTGGTGAATGGCAAAGCAATTGTCTTTGCTGGAATGTGTGTGAAATCTCTACTAATACCAAGCAGATCCATGTGTCCACTTGCAGTTGGGCACGCTCTTCAAAGCAGGCACCCCAGGGAGGGCTGGATCCACACACCACACTGCCAAACTCTCCCAAAACCTCATCAGAGGCGGGCAAAGTGGTTTGCAAAGTCTTTAAGTTGGGCTGGTAAAAATTACAGGGGAAAGCAAATCGGGCAGGGATCTTAAAAGGATGCTGCGATTAGTACCTCGGCAGTAGGATGGATACCCATGCTCCGGATTCACTTGGGACCCAGAGAATACCCATAACTTCATGAGAGCGGAGTTAGAGGGGGGGATGTATCAGGTCACTCATAGAGGGCTTGGCAGTTGTGAGGGATTCCCGTTTGTGGGAGGGAGAGGAAGGACAACACAGAGAGAAGTCAGGAGCATTTGCTTGTTTAACTGCCCCTGGGGACACTGAAGAACCAGAAGCACCTTCTCTTGTTAGCAAGATCGGTCCTGAGCTCTTGTTGTAGCTGGAGGAGTCTCTGGGAGGCAGGGATGGGGAGGGCTTCCCTTGCCAAGTGAAGCCCAGGCTCTCCTCCTGCTCAGAAAACCCTGCCAACCACCCTTGCTAACCAAATCACTCCTCTTGCCCATCTTTCTAACTCCCCTTCTTTCTCTCTTGGCGTATGTCAGCAGATGAGCAACACTTGGTAGCAGAGCTGGTTCTGGATGAATATTGGGATGTTGTGTTCCCCTTCTCCTCTCCATTACAGGCCAGGATGAAAGGAAAGGGCATGGAGATTCGGGACCCAGCTTGGATGGGTGAAGGAAATGCTGATGCTGGGAAGGGGTAGGATGGAACTTTAACCTCACACTAATGGTCTACTGCCATTGGCTCAGCGTCTTTTCCTTCTTAATCCCCTTTATCCTCTGGATGCTTGGCTGTCCCTGCAGGGGATTCACTTAACATACACAGTGAAGGGCACTGCCCCCAGAGAAACCTACCCCACCTCTCCTCCCTCGTACTTCAGATCCCTTTAAAACCTCCAGTGACTCACAAGCCCTGCTGTTCATCTTACCCTTTGGCCCATCAACTCTACCAGCTCACATCTCCGCTCCCCTGAGAACAGCATTTCATTAACCCTTCATAAACACAAAGCATCACGAGGCTCTGAACCGGCTTGTGCCTGGGGATGTGTATGCTGTTGGAGCGTGTCTCAAATCAGCCAATCCTGCTCTTGTCTTTTAAACCAAACTGGGGATGTATTTGTTCTGCCAAGCTTTTCAACTCGGTTTAATTTAGCTCTGTGAACTTGCCGTGTCTCAGGCTGCCTGGAATGTGTCAGGTGGGGTGTATTATAAATATGCATCATCTGATCTCAGCGTCTTGCTCAAAGGTTTAGCAGCAGAAAGAGTCCAGCAAGTGCTAACTCCTTCCACTGGAGCAGGGTGACAATCCAGGGCACAGACAGGCTTACTTTGAGCTGGCATTGTACCAGGACAGGCTGCTTTGTATCTGCAAGCTGTATGTGAGCATCCCTGTGAGCAGGGATGCAGTTGAGTACCAAGGTAACATTAACTCCAGCAAGGCTGGCAGTTAGAAGAGCTTCAAAGCTGCCAGCATAAAGAAAAGGATCACGATTCCTTCCTATTGATTTGCAACTTGTCTGTGAGTGAGGCAGCACATTGCTGAGTGCCTTGGCCAGCCAGCCTTGAAATAGATGGGGATTTGTTTTGTGTGGGGAGGTGATAAACAGAAAGGGAACCCTGCTTTGCAATTGGTTACAGATGCAGGCAGATCTTTGAGCAAATGGCTTATCAGAAGAGGTGTATGTTGTCATGCTGGTTTTCTGCGAAGCATTGAGGGATCAGGTTGAAGTTAGGAGGAGGCAAAGACAGAAGAGTGTGCAGCTCTATTTGAGCAAAGTGGTGCTCAAGTAAACCACAGAGTGAACTGTGGTGAGCTGGGCCCAGAGACTGACTCAGCTTCCAGATTTACCTGGGAGATGCAGGTTAGCACATCAGCAATTAGATGAGGTTTAGGCTGTCCCTGGGGCAGCTGAATACATGGCAGACAGGATAGAAAGAAGACATTAAAGGTGTGAAACCCAAACTGCAGCAAGCATAGAACTGTCTGGGCAATCCCAGCTTTACATAAAGTCAATCCCATACAGGCACAGACCCTTGGTGGGGATGTAATGTATCCCACTCGCATGCTTTGATCCCAGCAACAGCCAGGCTGCTTCATGATGCAAATGTCCCAGCCATACAAGTAGCTGTAAGGAAAGGCACCTTACTTTCAAAAGAGTGACAGACACTCCTCTGTCTCTTCTTTCCTTTCCTTTTGCAAAGTCCTTCACATCACCCTCCACCAAGAACAACTGAGTCATTTCCTCTGCTCTGGAATACCCTCCTCTGGAAGCTTTCCAGTTTATCCGCCTTTGCCTCACTTCAAGTTCCCTTTGGGAACATCTCTCTTGCTCTCCTGCAAGCTGGTTCTCCAAAGCCTTCATTGTTCCTCTATTATTATTTAATACTGTGCTCTGCAGCTGCACTATTTCACCCCGTGGGCATAGCACGTGTGGACAGCTCTGTGCTTTGAAATGCTACCATGGCTGCATGCAGTAGATCTCAGCGTACAGACAGAGCCCTGGGGCTGTTTGGACAAGGGTTTTGCCATAGCCATCTCTATGAAGCTATGCATCAGTTGAGCGCTGTGATTGCGGCCGATGCATCTCTCCAGGATGGACATTCTTGTCTAGTGGACATTCTTCACTTGTTTGGGAAATGAGAACAACAGACAGCATTGAACTTCTGGGTGTGATTTAACTGAGCACAGGGACTGATGAATTGCAGTATCAGCACCTCACACCATGTTTTAATTGACCTGGTTGGTAGAAAGGTCTTCATCTGTTACCAGTTACTTTTGGAAACCCAAACACACACACACACACCATTGGGTGAGTGGGCAGGATGCTTTACGGATAGATAACCGCTTTTCCTCCTTTCTTGTGTCTTCTATCTCCAGAATAGCCATGGGAGAACAAAGTAATGAAGGAAACTGCTCTGAAAGAGACTGGGGGTGGAGTGTCCTTCTTTTCTCCTTAATTGTAACACCATGAATTAATTCAGTTTCCAGCAGGAGCGAGAAGTTCCCAGCAGCCCTTAGGCATCCAGATAAGGCTGAGCTCTTCATTCAACCCCTTTGGGTTCTCTGGTACCAAGCTCACTGCCAACTGCTTCACACTAACTTTTTGGAGAGTTTAAATTACCCGAGCGTGACACAGAGCAAGGGGTTTTGCATTCTTAATTGCCAAAGCCTTTTCCCACTCCAGTCTGGAGGCCCCTGAGCTGCCCTGCCAATTTATTCTGATCCTGATTCGCAAGCCTTGCAAACACCTTCCCAGGGCTGCACGGAAGCCCTGTCAATGTAACTGAATCCTCATCTCCCCGTTCTTAGCTTCTCCTGAGGCTTTCCTCATGTCCTCCTGCTTCACTTACAGCATCCTTTCTTGCAGCCATCCTGCCCTCCAGGCAAGCCCTGTTGGTGCCTCTGACTTTACCTGTTACAGAGGCAGTGCCCACAGGGAAAGGAAGGGCATAGGCTGGGTTGCAGGTAAGTCCTCCAAACTATGCTGGCCATAGCTCTTCCCCAGGAAGGGGAGGTTGAGGAAATAGGTAGGGATGCTGATGAAAGGAGGTTTGAAACAGGGAAAAAACCAAAGCAAAAAGGGGCGAGGGAGGGAAGAGCCAGCAGAAAGGAAGGTCTCTCTCTACCTTTTCCATTTCTTTTCCCCTCCTCTGCACTTTCATGATCTCTCATTTATCTCCCTTGTCTCTGGTGTTTCCTCTTATTGGCAGCAATGATCCCATTGCCTTGCACAGCTTCCTAGCTGGATTCCTGTGAAGATGTCATCACCACTTCTGCAGGCAGGCTCAGCCTGTCCTCAGGAAAGGGACCTGCACATGAAAGGCAGGGCTTGTTACTGTAGGACTGTGTCATTGTTTGGTATTTGCCATTCTGTGGAAGCAACACAGCCCCATCTTAGGCAGCTGTAATGGGTACCTACACCAGAATGCTCATACCTTAGCTTGGCAAGGAGGAAGTACTCTGTTAGACACCCCAAAGCATTCACAGTGCTCCTTTGTCCTTTCCCTCTCCTCATCCCCTCACTTTCTTTACCCAGTGCCCTGTATTTCTCTTCTGCAAACTGATGGCTGCATTTTCCCCTCTTTAGATTTTCCTAGCCCTTTTCCACTAGAGCACAGCCGTGTTCAAGTTCCTGGAGATTCATTTTAGCTTTATTTATTTCCCTTTCCCTCTTCCTCCTTCCATCCCTTTCCCCCACACACATATACACACTGCTGATTTACAGCTGTAGCAGGAGGCTGATGTTCTCTGCTCACTACCTGCCATCCAGAGAGCCATTAGGGGCCAATTCATCATGGAAATGCCCCAGCCAAAGTGACTGGAAGATTCTTTACAGTCGCTGTCCCTGCAGCTATCTCGAATGGTGTCCTGGGGTTTGGATTGCAACACGTCAGCCTGAGCATGGCTGTAAGTGAGCTGTCTCAAGGCAGAAATATTATTTACAAGATAATGTGGCTTATGGAGAAAGGAAGGGAAAGCAAAGTGACTGCCACTGCTGAGGATGGTGGGGAGCAGAGCCTCGTGTTCTGATGACTACAGCATCACTTGAAGACACACAGCTCTAAGCTCTTAATGAATGAACAGGGAAGGTGTGGGATGCTGACTGATGGAGGCAAGAGAAAACCAGGTTGGCATGGAAAGGGATGAGGGATCTGTGTCAAGACACTTCCCAGGGAAAATGCCTCATTGGTAGCAATGCTCTCAGCATGGTGCTGGGAGTTCAAGTGTTTTGTACCGATGCAGTAAACATGCCAGTCCTCTGCTGTGCAATTTGTCAGTAGTGACCAGAGAAGGGGTTTTCCCTAGGAAAGGTTTATACATCTCAGTTCACTTCTGGATGACAGGGGCGAATCTGAAAGGTGAAGAGGTGAGATGTGGGAGCAGGCTCTTAGCAGCACAGCTCTGCAATTGCGCCTGGTGTATGTGATTTCAGGGAGCCCAGCCTTCAAGCTAAGCAAGCGGTGAATCCATGGATATGAGGTGGGAGTACATGGCAGATTTGCACCCTGAAATGTCCTGTGTAAGTTGTCCTGTGTGATTTGGGAACGTGTGCGGGTGTTTTGTAACCATGCACACATGTAAGGTGTGATTTTGAGACCATGGTTTTAGTGGAGATACAAGCTACCACTATGATACCCAAAACCAACTGTTGCAGAATGAGGTCCGTATAGTCCAGTATCTAGTCTCTAGCAGCATCCAGGGCATTAAGTACAAGAATTAGACGTGACAGACAAGTTCTATGAAACACCTTGCTCCCTCATCTCTGTCTCGCTCCCCTCCCCGGAATTCCTTTTCCTTCTCCTCCTCCTACTTCTTCCTCCATTCCAATTATCTCCTCCTTTCATCACTGCCGGAGCTGTAAGTACAAAGTACCAATTAGCTAGTTTTCAAGTTTAATTAGGTTGGAAGGTAGAGCAAATTAAATCCTTTTATCGTATGTTTCAAAGCGCTTTCCCGTGGGCCCATGGGATAGGTTTCCTTTGAATGAGGTCCGTGTTAGCCACTGAGGAGCTGGCCCAAGTCACCGAGCTCTCTGGCCATGAGGCAAAGAGGAAATGAAATGCAGGATATGATACATCTTGTCCCTCAATCCTCCATGCAGGACTTCTTCTTGGTATGGTTTAGGAGGGTACATAGCTCTACTCCACATCGATAAACTGAGCTTTGGTCCTCAGGTCTTCTAAGGTCTACATTAATAGCAAAGCTCTCCTTCATTTCAGCCAGGACTTCACTGAAGACACTGTGAGAAGGCCCTGAAGAAGGCTTTCAAGATAGTTATTGGTACTATTATCTCAAGCAGCACATCCATACGAGTCCCACTGCACCACATGGGGTGTCATCTTGGAAGCACCTTTAGTCCCTAAGCCCTTCTTTCTTTGAGGACAGAACAAAAGCAGAACAGGCCCAGGAATAACCACCTAATTCAAGAGGGGAATTGCAGAATGGAATAAGGAAGTGGTTAGCACTTGGAAACACATGGGCTGCAATTGCAGCTACCGATTTCTGTTCCTTTTGAGCTCGTTTCAGCATGACCTTTGCTCTTAGCACCTTACCCTTGTGTTGTCTGATACCCTAACCCTCTTTCCTGTGCTTCCCTGTGTGTTGCAGATAAGCCACTACCTCAGGGTGCCCCAGGAGGCGTTATTGGGATCGTGGGAGGTGTCATCGCAGCAGTCCTCATCATTGCCGTGGCTGTCACCGTAATTATTGTCTACAGGAGGCAGCAAAAGAACCGCACTGAAACAGACAACGACCTGTAAGTAGCTCCATGCTTGAAGTACAGTGTGCTGGTGGTCCAGACTGGATGGGGCTACAGACAGAGAGCACCATGGGCCTGTCACTACCTGCACATAAGCTGGTCAGCAAACTGGCTTTCCTGCCATTCCTCCCTGTCTGCCACCCCCTGGCTCTCTCCTTTGACTCAGAGAGGGGTCTGTGATAGAGCCTGAGCACATTGGATATCCCAAGGAATCCAGTCACAGGCATTCCATGTTCATTTTTCTCATGCAGTGCTAGCCTGAAGACCTGAACTCTGGCAATACAAGGGCAGGGCAAGGGGATGCCCCAGGGGCTCCTCTTTGACAGGGCTTTGCTCTGCCCTAGGCTGTGCAGCATGGATCCCAGGCAGGGAATTCGGTGATGTGGAGTTCTGGCTATGCAGCATGAATAGAGCCCTCTTCAGAACTGTTTATCCTGGCCTCTTCCTGAAGAGCTCTATCTTGTAACTGCCTTTTCACAAGAGCACCAGCTCCCTTCCTCCCCACTTCATAGGGGAGGCACGGGAAGCCCAAAGGCCAGAAGTTGCTTTTATCTTCCACAACACCCATCCTCATTGTTGATACATCTTGGCCACATTCTGTGCTCCATTTAATCCCGTTTGAGAGAGGGCATTGGAGGATAAGTGGGGAGGGAGGGAAGAAAACAGGGAAAGCAGGAGGAGGAACTGAAAGGCACACAAACAAAACTACAGCACCACAAGGTGAAATTGCATCAACAGCATCAGCCCTACGCTAGAGATGCATTCAGACAATCCACTTCCCACAATGGCCCTCCACGCAGGCACAGTGAAGAGCCACTTTAGCTGAGAATAGAAACACAATGCTGCCCTAGTCTGCAGAGGTGCTGCCTCTATTGTGGAGTCTGCTCCAAAGCCTCCAAAAGGTAACAGCATTTCTTTCCTTCAAAGCCATCATGTCAATGCTTTGCAGAGCCTTGGGGACCTGTTTTACCTTCCCACTCACCCCTACACTCCGATCCCACGCTAGAATCCATTGGGTTGCCAAGGAAAGTCACCCATCTCTGTCAGAAGATCTGGTGAAGATTGTACAGAGAGAAGGGAAGGGGGGCCAGGCAATTAGTGGATTGGCTTTAATAAGTTTTGTAAAAGGATTAGGCACATCTATGCATGTGAACAGAATGCACAGAGACAGTCTCTAGGCTGGGATTATAATGGGTGCCAATGCTTATGCTCTGGGGCAAAAGCTGATCCCCTGACTGGGGTCATGGATAAATACGCCTGCGTGGCATAGCACATCTACGAAGAAGACTCAAAGTCGTACTGGGAAGCCTGTGGCAGGGGTTGCCATTCCAGACAAGCTCCTGAACTGGGGGTGACATTACCCTGTGGGTTTGCAGTGACCACTGCCAGACACTTCCTGGTACCCTACAGCTATACACTGAATAAGCCACCTCCCAAGGGATGGGTTGGAGCCATCCCAAAGCAGTGCTGGGAGACAGGTATCCCAGCTGCACCTCAGGATCTGCAGCCCGACATGGGGATTTGCTTGGAGTTAGGAACAGAATGCTGATTTCTATTAACACTTCTAATTGGGGTGAGAAGGAGGGCACAGAGGGGTTACAGAGAATAATGTATATGGTCATATTGGCAGTTTGGTGCCAAACAAAACCCAACCTTTGGTGCATGCAGGATGCGGCTTGTCACGTACACCAAAGCAAGCAGAGCCCTTTCCTCTCTAACCACTTCTTTATCTGCAGAATCGACTTGCCTCCATCCCACAAACCTGCCCCTCCACCAAAGAGGAAACAAGAGATGAAAAGCCACCTGACTGCAGAAGACATCCAGGTATGGCTCCCTAGCCCAGCTGCAAGTTCCTCCCTCTGGCAAGGAAAACCAACTTCAAGCAGTGTCCGCAGTGGGTTTGCAAGGGTAAAATCATCCATGGCCTAAGTTTGAGGGTCAGAAAGTGAGGACTTGTCTGCCCGGAACTCACAAATATTGGCACTATTTGTGACAGCTATAATTGGGATCCTGCTTACTTTTGTGGGGACTGAGTTTTAAATGAGGTGGTGTTCAGATGAGAGGACTTTTGAGCATGCCCACCATTCTGAATGCCCTGAGTGGCAGTGAGGGGTATGAGAATGAAAGAAAGAGAATGGGAGGCAAATCATATGGTTGGAGGAAGGGAGAAGGTAAGATGCACTGCCTTCCGTGGTGATACCTGGTGGTGGTACAGATTTGGCCCTGAGCTGTGATAGAAGAATAGCACTTGCTCTTCTCATCCCTCTTCTCTCTCATCTGTTATAGGTTGTTCACTTAGACAACATGAAACACGAGGAGGAAATCCAGAAACTCCCTCTGCAGACTCCATACTATGACATGGCAGCCACCGAGCCCTCTCCCTACACTGACAAACTGGTAAGGAGATGAGGGCGCTAATAGTGCTGCCCGGCCCCATCCTCACTGCCTTTCACCCTAAACAGCAAAAGAGCCCCACCATCCACAGCTGTGAACAAACAGCCTTCCCAATATAGGATTATCCTCTCCTGGAGCAAGGAAACCTCCACACTCTGATCTGAGCCCACCTCTCAAATACCACTGATGCTAATTCAGCACTTGCCCCCTTTGCTGTTGGTTTCTATAGGTCCTAGAGCTGTGCCTTATGGGTCATTCCTCTATAAAATACCCAGTAATTATCCACGGGGCTGAGCATGCCCGTGTTTGACTCTCAATTGACAACCAGCTCTTTGTGTGGATTTGCTCAGCCCCAGACAGGGAGATGCTAATGTGAGGCAGCAGCAGCAGAGGGATACTAGCAGCCATGCAGGAAAGGCTGGTTTTCAATGACTGATGCTGAAGGAGGAAATAGTAGATTCAAAGGGCAAAGTCAAGGGGAGCAGAAAACAGGCAGAGAGTCCTCCCCAAGGAGAAAACAGAAAACCTTCCTCCTTCCAGACCTTGGACAATATCCTTTCCCTCCCTCATCCTATGGCATGGGGCTGCTCCCCAGGTCCTCCATGGCAGACATGCGGTCCCCATGTTGATGCTGCAGGTGTCTCTCACATTCATCCTCCAGGAGGGCTGATTCACAGTGCTCCACACCAAGAGTGGTGCTTCTAGGTCTCAGCAATGTGAATCCATTTGCCTGAGAATATCAAGTATAAATATCAGCCCATAGCGGAGTAATATTTTATGAACCTGACTAATTATAAACCCTCCCTCCAGTTCATCCTGGTGTGACCCTTTAATGCATATTCCTGGGCAGGTAATAGAAGGACAGGGCCCAATGACCTTTAGTTAGAAGAAGTCTGCAGCAAAGCAGATCCTGAGGGTACTGGAAATAAAAAGGCACAGCTCTGTACTGAGCTATGTTGATGGGATCCTATTTACTTCACTCTAGCTGAACCTGACTGATGTCCCTAAAGAAAAGCTTCCCTTTGGAGTCCTCCCTTAGTCCCAGGGCTTGTCTCTAGCTCTTTCTAATCCTTGTTGAGTGGTAGCTGAGCTTTAAATGAGGCACAGGATGCTAGACTGAGATGGATGGCTTTGTGGGGAGCATCTGAGAGCCCAAATTCAGGCAAGCAGGAGGATGGAGGAGCTCATTTCAGGAAATAACGAGCAGTCAGTTAATTAAGTGGCAGAGTTAGTGATGTGAGATGGGGCCTGATGGGTAGCTGCTCCGTAACCATGGGAACTGAGTTTGCTGCTCTCAATTCTGGTCTGAGAAGATGCATTTCTCTGTCCCATGCTTGGCACTCGCTGCTCCTTACCCGTGGCTTTAGCCAAGAGGTGATGGACTATGGAGCCCTCATTTTATTTGGCCCATGAAGGAACTCCCTGTGCAGTAGGGATGTGGTGTCTGGGTGACTCAGCCGCCGCTCTGCCCGCTCTTGGCACAAGACTAGCACAGCTGTGCATTGGGCCTGTCCCCTGGTCAGCTTGGCTGGCAGTCCCTCCGAGTGGCATCAGGCTCCCCCATCACGTCTACACACCACGCTTTGGCTTCTTGCCGTAGGAACAAGATGAGGCTCGCTCCTGTTTCTTGCTAAATCACTGCATCCTTTGGGCAGACAGCAGGCTATTCAGGTTTGTGACTGGCAAGGGGAAGGAGGGTGTGGGTTTGCTGCCAAAGAGTGCTGGTTTTGCTGGATTCGGCCCAGATAACACAGGCAGTACGTGCTGCCACAGCCAGCACCAGGTGTGCATCACGTTGCCCATGTGCAAGGAGCCAACGCTTGCCCTCCCCTCTGCAGGACCACTCACAGGCATCACCCCTAAAGCATGGCAAAGGCTTCTTGTTCATGTCACACACATTCTCTTCCCTGCAGAGGGGATGCTGAGGAGCGTCTGGCTGGGATAGCACTTGCATGGAAACCTCCAGGGATAGTGATGGTTACTAAACCCAATACCAGCACGCCTGGCTCAGTCCCAGTAATCACACTCCACCAGCATGCTAAGGGACTGACCAATGCAAGCTAGACCTGCACAGTCCTTTTTGCCTGAGAGCTGGGTCAGTTGGAGGATGAGGAGGGAAGCACATTTCCTTCAGCTTCACTGGTTCTCTGCCAACCTCACTTTGATACAGCCCCTCTCCCACTGTGTTCAGATGCAGATGTAGGCAGCTGCTCTGCTATATATGCGGTTCTGGGATCCTTTAGAGGGGAAGGCACAAAAGAAAGGCAGGCTATTCTTGTTCTGCATGTACTTCATCTGGAGATTTGGCTTGGGAGGGTAGTGAAGAAGATGAGAGTTGAAGGGAATGGATTCTGCAGGAAAATGGAGCGGGTGCATTCAGCTTTCACCGAATTGTGCAAAACCTTGTAATTTGGGATAAACCAGATTCATCACAAGGCAGCATGAAAGCCACTGCCTGGGGTTGGCTATTTCACAGCACTAGAATGGGAGTCAGAAAGTGATTAGAGGCGGCAAACAGTGAGGGAAGGGGGAATGGGAGAGGTGCCAGGAGATACGAAGGCAGGTGGAGGAGGAATGCAAAGAGGGTGTGCAGGTACATGTGGATGTGTGCAGATGCATGCTGGCTGGCGACCAGGTGAAGGGGACAGGCTGGGGCATGTCTGCAGGGACAAGATACCTGCACAAAGGAGCAGGGATGGGCCCCGTGTCAGAGGCTGTAAGTGCATATGTGTGTTTGTGTGTTGCAAACTGTGGGAAACATAGCGTGAGGCTAAGCACAGAAATACACAAGGATAGCATAAGGGCAATGGGGTTCCTTGCAGCATTTGTCTCTGAGCTCTTGTAGGGTAAAAACTGTGATGTATGTGAGGATATCTAAGCAGGAGTGAATGGGATGGAAAGGCAAGTGCGTGTTACAGGTAACAGCTCCAAAGACCATGCATGCCAGAGTGCTGGTACCCATGTGTATCAGTGCACAGAGTAACACGTGCGTGTGTACAAGTGTGCACATGGCAGTGTCTGTGGGTCATGTAGATCCTGTGGGTATGCATGTGAGAGGGAGCATGAGCGAGAGAGGTGGAAGCATGCGTGCATGTAGGAGCAGCAGTATGATTGGTGTCCATGTCAGCAATACCCATTTGCACAGGTAGAAAGGAAAGTTCCATTGCTATAGACAGCAAAATAATTCCTTTCGGTTTACAGGGCAATTACCAGGGTGCCAATGCTGATGATTTACACAGAGCACTTGCATGTGGCAGTGCTAGGCCTTGTATACAAGTCACATTATTGATATTGTAATAATTTTTGCTCCAAACAAGCAGCACAGAGCAGGAGCAAGCCTAAGAGTGGCAGAAAGCAGGGGATGTCCATGGAGAAAACACCTGCAGGGGGAAAGAAGCGCTATTTGGGAGAGAATTGAGGCAAAGTAGTCAGAATAGGAATGTAGGAGGTAAAGAGTCTGCCTTTCTCTGGGACTAGAAGAGGTACTGAGATACAAAGGTCATGGGGAAAGTTCTACAGGACATAGGTTTAGGTTTAAGACTGGAGTTGGCATCACTTGCTTTTTCAGACATCCATAGACACGAAGCAGGAAGGCCATAGGATACACAGCTTTCACACCAACAGCTTGACACTGCTGTCTGGTCACCTCCCCAATGACTGGACCCAGGGGGGACCTCAAGCCTTGTGGTCCTCCAGCATGCAGCCTTGCTGAGCACCACAGGGGAACTGGATACTGGAAATGCCACTGCAGCAGTGCTCCCCTTTGCCCTGTGGAACCAAACCCTGTCACAGAAGAGCACAGCGGAGGGAATCGCTGACTGAATAACCCCTCCCAGCAACAGGCACTGAAACAGCTCATTGTAGGGCTATAAACGTCAGAGAATGGCTCTGCCACAGCTGGTATGTGCCTGAGGATGCTCCCAAACAAAGAGAAGAGAACCATTTTCAAATTAAACACCTTTTGCGTAATTGCCAAGTGATGCAGCCATTGTGGAGAATGGAGAGAGAAACTGGGAAGCGATTCCATTTGGAAGAGACAACTCTTCTCAGAGAGGCTTAGCAGACACTTGGCTAAGGCTGGGAGAAGAAACCAGGCCCAAAAGCGAGTATTAGAGAAACTCCATAGGGCAAGTAGCCAGGGCATCCCCTCCCACCTTCAATACTGACACCAGGGCTCCTCCTGGTGACTAATTTTCCTCATTAAGCAGTGATGTTTCCAGGGCATTCTGCCTTTCAGGGTTCTCCAACCATTATTATTTGTAAGGCATGAAAGATGTCTGATCATTCCTGCTCCAGCTGGATAATATTCCATTCATGCAGCTCTTGCTGATAAGCCCGCTTAGTAAAGGGATACCCATAAATATTTTCAGGGCAAAAAAAAAGGATGCTTTTAGCATCTATTAGACATTATTACAACAACAATGTCATGCTGCACAGCAGTGTCATTTCCCTATGGTAATGCATCCACTGCAAACCCACTCATGTCTTTGACACCACTGCCTCTAGGAATCTCCTTCTTGACACCCAACGTTCATGATTTTCACTCATGTCCCCAATGCTGCCTTTGCATCCAGTGTGCTGCAATGAACCCCAAATTCCTGGGTCAAAACTGACAGCTCAGATATCCCATAGGGTTTGAATTCACTGAACCACCCCAGCTAAGAAAGGTTCACAGGAGGACAAGAGCAGCGAGATGTTGCTTGGGGCAGATGCTACCAAGCTGGGCTGTGTCACTCAGCTCAGTGGTGGAGGGAGCAGTGCCATTGGGACCTTTTGATTTGGGATTTCACCTGACTGACTGTTCATCACCTCCCCACCTCCCTCTTTTTAACTGGGTTTTTTTTCTTCCTCCCCCCTCTCACCCTTTTCTTCTTTCTCCCTCCACCCTTCACACACCCTCTCCTGTCTCCTTCACTCACTTCTCACCTTCTGCATGGTTCCTGTGCCTCCCCACTTCAACCCCAACTCCTCCCTCTTGTGTCCCCACCGCCTTGCTGCTCTCTTCTCTCCAGAACTCTGGCAACAAGGACTGTGATGTCCACTATGCAGAGCTGGACACGTCCGCTCTGGCCTCGTCACCCAGTCCTCGGACCTCCATCCATGCTGGCGGAGACCTAGTCGAGTATGCAACTATCCAGCCCAACTTACGCTAGCGCATGTCACTCTAGGCCCTTTCCCCTCAGATTCTGGCCTCCAGGTACATGATCACACTCTGCCTTCCTCACTGCTCCCCTTTGAAGTCAGTGCCTCCCCCCTGCATCTCCTTCCCTTCTGTGGAGTGGCTCATATGCATCGAGTCCGTCCTCATCCTCCTCCTTCCACCTCCTGCACGATGCCCACAGTGGCCGGTCCCTTTGCTACCCTTGTTTCTGGGGGCACTGACAGCAATGCCTTTACCTTGTCTTGCTTCCCGTGCATGCTCTGCAGTGTTTTCCTTTGCTTTATACGGTGAGGCAAGGCACGTGGGAAAGGGAAAGGGTTAATGGCTTTGTTTCAGAGCAGGGGTCTGCTCCCTCTGCAGTCAGTGTGGCTGGAGACACAGGGAGCAATGAGGTGAGCTTGAAAGGTACAGCTCTTGGGGTGGGATTTGATATCAGGGATTTCTATGGGGCTCAACAGCGTGAAGCAGAGCGGCAACACCAGGATGTGCAGAAGCCTAAAACCTTGTGGGGATGTTAAGAGGGCCTTTCCAAGCTAGTTGAATACAAAGAGGAGAGAAAGGAAAGGGGCCTGACTGAAAGGAAAAGCAAAACAAGGAGCTTTGTGTGAATGGAAGCAACTATAGATAAGATGGAGCATATGTGCATGTGTGAAAGAACAAGGTGGGAGAGGATGTGAGAGGATATGGGAACACATAAAGGTTCCTGCATCTAAAAGAGTCAGTGAATAAGAGACAGACAGAGAGGAACCACGGATGTTAAAATAAAAGAGCTTGTATTGTGCGGGGTCGGTGCAGACAGCGCATTTCAATGTCTGAAAGAGAGGAAGAAAGATTGTTTTCTTTGGAGCTCTCCTTCTCAAAATTGGATCCCAGACCTCTCTGTTCCCTTTTCTTGTGCTTTTCTGACCGCTTTAAGTGTCATCAAGCTCAGGTCTTGCAGCAGGGGCTGATTAGGACTCAGCTTGCATTTAAACCTTCAAGTGGTTGCTCTGGACTATCCCTAGCTACCAGTGACCCTTTGAAAGGGAATAGGGTTTGCAATGTCTTCAGCTCTTATTGCCTTTCTCCTATAATCATACCCTTTTCTCAGTTATTAAAACCAGCAGGTCTCTATCTGAAAGGGAGGAAACTTTCCTCTCCCACCCCTGGGAGATATTTGCTGGGTAATACCAAGAGCTGTTGGCCAAAGAAATTCCATTAGCAGCCCCCTCCTTGGATATAACTCTCCCTTGCTCCTGGGTATTCCCAGAGTTTGGCAACTACAGCTCCTTCCCCTTTATTTTACTCCCTTTTAAATGGGAGGAAGGGGTACACAGGGGTACTCAGTGGAAAGGATGGGGAGGCAAGGAAGAAAGCAAAGGGAGAGATAAGGTGCTTTGCAGCTCATCAAATCCCTCCCATGTCATCCAGGGCAGATCATAGGAGGCACAGAGTACCTTGGGGACAGAGAAAGGGCAAGGGAATTATATCTTTGAGAAGGAGAGGAATAACTCTGTGCAGGAGAAGAATGGTGTCCCATTGGACACACGTTGATCAGTGCCTCCTTGCGGGCTAGGAACATCCATGCTAAGAGGTGGGTAAAGGTGGAGCACAAAGACCAGGGTAGATGATGTGCAATGGGTTGGGTTAGCTCAGTCTGCCTTTATCCCTGTGGTCCCTGGTGTTCCTGTGTTGGAAGCAGCCCTGTAGTTCCCTTGCTGTAGCAAAAGCCTTCCTAGGTAAGTGTCTGCAGCAGGCCTGGCCCGGATCAGAACGGTAACCTCTCTCTCTTGCGGTGTCTCACCCACCCCTGCTCCCAGAATGAGGATCAAGGTCTTCGTAGACGTAACGAGCGAGAGCGGACAGTAAGTGCTGGATTGGTTTGGTTTTTCTTTCTCCATCTGGTTTGTGGGATCTGTTTGTCACTGGAGACAGGTGCTGACGGCTCCCAGGCAGCAGCACCACCAGCTTCTTGCATACAGGGAGAGGATGGAAATGCCAGCCCAGAGCAAGATGCGGTCGGAAGCAGCACCTCCAATTCCCAGCAGTTTCTTGGCCACTCCTACTGTAACAAGACAAGCGCTCCCTAATCCATCCTGGGAGGTCCTGCCTTGTCCTCCCTGGGGTGGGGGATTTTATAGTCAGCAAAAGGACAGTAATCCTCCAAATCCAAAGTGGGAAATCCTCCCACTTTCTCTGAAGTAAAAATAAAGCCAGTCATATGGTGCTTTGAAGGTGTAATCTCACCGCCACAAAACCTCCCTCCTCGGGCACGCCATAGAGCAGGGAGATGGTTTTATGCTTTTTCAATGATGTCTTAACCACCTAATGTAGCAGACCTGACTCAATTCCCAGTTAACACACTTCCTTCCAGCAACACCCAGGTCAGGAGCCCCATTTTCGTTTTCAGGAGAAATAAAGAACTCAGGTGGCTCCTTGCTAGTTTCCCATTTCTACATGAGGGTGACATCCCTGCTCTGACTCCAAAAAGGGTAGACAGAAGGACTCAGGAGAGAAACAGCAAGGAGGGAAACGTTTAAGATTATTGTTGGTTTAAGATCCTATAGGAATGCATGACAGGTACGTACTGTAGACAGCAAGAGAATGTTCAAAGCATGCTGTAAGAAGGAATGCAACTTTAAGAGCAAGTTTTCTGTGTAAGTAACACTTGCATGCTCATCGTAGATCCTTGCCCTATATTGTGGGAATTTCAGCCTTCCTCATACCTTTTCATCTTCTCTAACTCAGGGGTGAGCCCCTCTGTCCCACTTGCTCTCTGTTTTGTCCTCACGAAAAGGAGGACGCTCCTAAAAGCAAGCTCAGGGTTACTTGTTCCTGCTCAACCCCAATACACTGACATTTATTCTTCACTCCAGACAATGATTGTTCAAGGAGGATGTGTGGCTTCCAGCACCACACTTAACTGCATTATGTTTTCTATCTTCCAACACCTACATCCTTTCCACAGGCTGGTCCACACTATGACAACTGTCTTCAGCTGCTGTCACTCAACAGGACTGCTTCTTTCTGTCCATCCCAGAATTCAAAACCAATTCATGGAGAAGGTCAGGATAGTGGCAGCCCAAAGCTGGGATTTTTCCCAATCTGATACATCATATCAGTGCATGAATGTGCACTGTGCTTGCCTTGAATTTGGCCAAGCAGAGGAAAAACAGCCTACTTGTGTTTGTGAGCCATGCTGCAAGACTAAAGACAAGTTTAAACTGCATGAGAGGTTATTAATTGGCTCTTGAGCTTTTGAGCAGTAACAGAAACCCAGTTCCCTGTAGCAGTATCTTTCCAACTCTCACATGTTACCAGAGTCTTCAGGTTCTCCTGAAACCATAGCAGAGGAATCCTCCAGACCCCAAGAAGGAGTTTTTCACTTTTGGACCAGCAAGAACTCGTTATTTTGGGATGATTAAAGGTACAGGACATGGTCAGATCACAGGGAAAGCTGTCTGCAGCACACCTAGTTTTACCAAAGAGATAGAGAAGGTGTATAGGGGATGGAAGAGGGTTGAGAGTAAATCATGGCAGAAATGAAAGCTAATTCAATCAAATAAAGACTGTTTAAAGCTAATCTACCAGGCTGTCTGAAATGGATAGATTACTGACATCCCCTTTAATCAAGCTCTTGGAAATAAAACTGAGAGGGGAGGAGGTAACCCAGATAATGAAGAATTGTATGGAATCATGCTGGAAACAAAGACAAGTGGGAGAAGTCAGGTGGGGGAAGGTGGCAGAATCGCGTGCCAGTTCCATTTAATTAGTTCATTATCCCTAATTTAATTTCAAACTTTTGTTGAAGATAAATTAGATTTGGGAAAAGTCACAGTGGGAATGGGGAAGGAAGTCAAAGGGCACCAGCTGCTAAATACCTTAAAAAACATCAAGATGGTCTTGCTCTCTTCACTTTTGCCGGTTAGAAATGAGATCAGGGAGCAAATGGAGCAATGTGGCTCCTGGCTTCACATGCTACAGGAAGGTGAAAAGAGACAGGGAAGTCTCTTTCTTTGACCCCAGTGCTGGTGTTTTCCAGCTGCCCTGCTCTGGCCACACTCCAACCCATGCAGAGTGAAGAAAGAAAAGAACTTGCTCCTATACTCACCTGGCCAAACTGAAGTACTGACAAACCATCACTTATTTGCTCTAGTCCTACTTCACAGATGCTTGTTTCATGCCCACATTAACTGATAGATAAACAGAAAGAAATATGCTTTACTAACACGGTATATTGTCAATAGGCAGCCCATGAAACAGTATCTCATGACCCCTTCTGCTTGTTTCAGTGATAGACATGAATACCCAACAATACACAACTCATCTTTCCTGTTAGACCTTCCTGTCTATTAGACATTTTGAGTGCACTTACTAGTATGAAGCCACATGCTTTTCTGTTGCATGCTCAAAAATCATATAAAACCACCATACCATTTAACTGATAAAAGACTGCTAGCCTTCCTAAAAGACTCTTCTTGCCTGCTACATCTAAGTTTCACTCATGAAGACAACTTCCCTTTCAGGTTAGTTCTATCCAGGTAGTTGAGCAATCAGTTAATGACTTACCTCTATAATAATGCAGGAGGAGAGCACTGCTAATAGTTTTTCCCCCTTGCAGGCATGGAAAGAAGCTCTGTTGTGTTTGAGACTCCTTAAGAGTAGATTAAGCATGGAGAAACCATTTACTCTGCTAGCCAACACTCTCCCAAACCTGTTCACCTCTCTTTATCCCTTTTTAGCAGCTGGCTCAATCAGAAGAATAGCAAACAGCTGTTCCTTGTTCTCTGCTACCCTTATGGTATGAATGCCTGGTAATGCTATAGAATTTGTATGAAGGTAACTGTCTCCAGGCTTGAAGTATGTGTTGCCACAGCCTACCTAGTTTTCTAGCCACGGGGTTGTATGTGTACAGAGTAAATCTGACTCTGCAGAGGCCTAAACTTCCTCTGTAATTATAGCTGCCACTTGGAAGGGTGCCTTAAAGCAGCAGGAAGAGATTGTAGGGGTTAAGGTGGAGTTAGTGAAGCTTCCTCATGTCCCATGGTTTGGGTTCCTCCAGTTTAACAGCTCTAATGCTGCACAGCACCTCTCCACGTGTTCACTTGGCATTTAAAAGCCAGAAGTGGATGAAACCCTCAGGAGGTAACTGTGGGAATGGCCCACCTAAATTGCAGATACCCATGCAGCAATTCTAAATAGAAGGGGCCAAGGGCCTTTTGTCCTTCATTATGTGGCCAGGTCAAGATCACTGACTTTCAACAGCTTAAGTGATGGGCTATAGGGTTTTGCCAAGGAAAGGGAAATGAACATCAGTTTGGCCTCAGCATTGCTGCAGTTATCCTGGTGCTTAGACAAACTTTCCATCCTTTAGCAGCCTTCATTGCTCTTAGTGAGGCTGTTCCTGACATTGCGCTAACCGCAGCCCTCCGACTCGCTTGTAGCCTCTTTGAGCAGCCTGGACCATCAATAAATTATTGTCGACACTTCATTTTCTATCAGATTTTTTAAGCACCCTGGTGAAATATTTATCCAGGAGCTGGCAGAGTAGATTGTTCTGTTCCTCCAGGCGTTTTCTCCTGAGGGTCACATCCTTGTCCTTTCCACTAAACTGACTGTTTCTGGTACTTTGAAAGAGAACAAGGAAGGACTCAAGGGCAAGTTACTTGCTTCCACCAGCCCCCGTTCAAACCACAGGCATAAAAGGTGATTGCTAATGCATTTGCTCTCTCTTAGAGAACAGATTAGCCCTTGGTGAATGTGGGTTGATTTTAAAGACCAAAAGTGCTGTCCTCGCTAGATGTCCCTCCTGCTTGAGTCATCCCCTAGGTCTCCAAACCGGAGTGAAGGGCCTGGGAGCAGGGAGGAATCCTTCCCATCTGCTGCCACCCTCTGGGGAGCCGGAGTCCTGGGCTACGGGGAAGCTCTGCGCTCCTCTGAGCTTACACAGGCGTGTAGCAGGGGGATCTCTGTCTCCTGATGCTGCTGTTTGCACGGACAAAAAGGGTCTCTGCAATACTTGCACTTGAACAAGCAGTCTTTCTTCAGTATTGCCTCTGCAAAATTACCTCAATGGAAACCAAAGCATTTCGGACTCCAAGAGGGGTTCATTTCATTTGGTTTCATTTAAGAAGGCTCAGATTTTGCAAAGCATCCATAAGAATGCACTCCATCAGAGCAAAGATCGTGGGACCACAGAGTAGTCTTGGCCTTGAGAGCGCTTTGCATTCACTGTAGTTGATTTGACTTACAAAACTGGCCCCAAGGCTTTTAGTGGGATTGCTCACACAGGTAAAGATTAGCACATGCACTCCTATCTACTAGGTAAACATTACACACATATTTTGCCTCCAAAGCCCCTGGTCAGATACATGTGCCCTTTAAGTAAAAGAACATGAGCCTGAATCAGATTAATGATGCATACAAGCACTGCTTTTTCAAAGCTCAGCTGTGAAAGAGTTAGGAAGCTTGAAAAGAAACCGTCCTTGCTTGGCCAAGTGCTTATTTTGTACAGAGGCATTTGTACATTTACAGACAAGGGGCAAACTGTGCAAAATCTATCCATATTCATCAGCAGGATGGATATTTCAGGAAGGGAGACGATGATTTTGGGATGTGAGGGTTCATCACCTGGGTTTCTGTTTTTTTCTGAAGCAGTAAGCAGAACTGTTTAACTTTCCATCCTTCTTGTTCTATGTGTCTCAGCAAGGAACTGAAGAGTTGTGTGGTTTATGGCCACTGATGCCAGAGTTCTCACCCATTGACTTTTGTCTCTGCTTCCAGAACTTTGGAAAGTGTCACTCAGAAGTATCGAATGCGAGTGATTACCTGACCCGCTGCTACTCACATGAAGATCGATATCTGGAGAAGATCCCTCACGTTTACACCCCTATGTCAGATCTTCCACAAGATCTTTATCCTCATCATGCGGACATCTCCTTCTGCTGCCCACCTCCTGGTTCCCGGGCTCCTTACATCTGTCCTAAGGAACAGTATGTTTAAAGCATCAACACTGCAAAATGAAGAAGCTAATGTTTCTCACTTCTCCTGGGCCAGTCGCTCAACAACCAAGGCCTTTTAGATCCCTTCTTTTGCCATTGCTTGTTTTATTTATGGCATTTGAAATTGGGGTGCGATTGTAACTGACATGGTTAGGTTAAGTATCTGCCTGGCTTGCTTATGCTCAAGGGAACACTCTGCCATCACCCACATCTCATTCAGTACTTGCGTCTTCCTTTTCTCATCCTGGCCATCCTGTATCAAGCTAGCTCTGTGCGTGCATGTGTGTGTGGGTGACAAGCTGCCCTGTGTTGGATGGGATGTGCCCAACCCGATTAAATGTCCGTAGGTTCCCTTGTGCCAATCTCTGCACTGTTTGCACCAGAGTAGCTGGGTGTGGATGTTTCACAGCCCTTGTTTCAGCTCGTGTGAAGGTTTACAGCACAGCCAGTGCTAAATCTGAGGCTGTAGCAGGGCTTTTCCCCCTCCTTTGCAGAAATTTGTTTCCCCCTTGGCAATGGGGATAGGAAATCCCTGTTGTGAAGAGCTAAACAGCCAAGATTGCTGAACCAAATAGTAAGATGCTTATAATGAAAGATGCTCAAAACCAACCTAAGAATAGAGAAAAGGTCTTGGTTTAGGGGTTTTGTTTCTCTCCCTTTTCCCTCCTTCTCCCACTCCCAATATCTTGGATTGGCTCTTTTAAATCCAGATGGTGTGGGGATATATTTTGAAGCCAACACATTTGGAGAACGCATCCTTTAAATAACCATCTTATAACCCAAAACGCAAAGGGAAAAAAAGTATAGGAAGGAAAACATTCTCTCTAATTTTCCTTTTCAAAGCCTAATGTGACCCCCCCACTAGCATTTCCCCCTCTCTTCCTTGCATCTGTTGATTGGAATTTCAGAATGAACTCAGGCAGAATATAAAGAATAAATCACAATTTCAGGTAATCCTCTTGCTCTTCATGAAGGATAAAAGCCAAGAGCAGAATCTGGCCTTTTAACTTTTTCTAAAGCATCTTGGTCTTGGGACTACAAATCTTTTGATACTGGAATGTGTGTGTGTGTAAATGCAAACGTGTATATTCCTGTGACCACAAAGTGTTTTAAAGAATGGAACTCATCTCCACATCACATTTGTGTTCACTTGTATTAGAGTAAAAATAAATATAGATACACACTTAAAGGTGTATAGAAGCAAAGAAGAGGAGAAAAAGGCATTAACATCCTGTCCGAGAGCTTGGCTTCAAGGATAACTTTCATCTGTTCACCCAGGTATGGCGTAGAATAGATGACGGCTGGATGTTCTGAACAAAGGATATGCCTTCTTGGCAAATGGGCATTTAATTTCCTTTGTCTCAGGTTGGGTATTTGGCAGTCTGCAGACATTGCACACTGAATATCACTCTGGAAACCATGAAGCTGTTTGAGCAAAGTGCGTGTGGGAGGGAGAGATGGGAACCACACCATTATCCTGTTGCCCATACACCGATAACGTGTCAGTGCTACCTGCACAAATAGGAAGTGAAACTAGCAAGCAGATGAAACCCTCCCCATAAGAGGAGGTATGAATACTGCATTGGATGCTTCCAGCCCAGCTCCTGCTGTGCCACATGGACTGAGGCACCATGTTATTTTTGTATCTCTAAATCTAAACAGCTATAGTTGTTCTATGCACTTTCTGTGTTCCCATCATCTAAAGCAGCCTCAAGACTCACCCTGCTTGACCCTCTTCCTCCACAGAGAAGCACATCTGTGTTCACACTACCTCAGGGATTCCCTGCAGGCTAATAAATAGATCTGTATATAAGAGAGATGTTCATACTTCAGTTAGGCAATATAGCACTGCATGAGGATGACGCCACGTGCATGTATCCCTGCATGGCGTACAGCACACCCTCGGAAAACCAACCCTCCCTCTTCCCCTGCTTCCCTGGTGCACGTTGCCACTCTGTGCTTTGTGGAGACAGCATGAAGCTGGTCACAAGGACAAGGTGGTTGTCTCTGAGGTGGGAAATGGATATACCATGTGGGTAGGTAGTTTCCTGCTGGGACGTGGTTCTACACTGGGTTGAGAGGGTGTTGTATCAGGTGAGTGACCTGACTCTGCCTACCTGGGTGAGGTCCAGATGAAAGGGCACTGATGTGCTTCTTGACCAAGCTGAAATGGCCAATACCTCTGACAGGCATAGCAGCTTTCATACGTGCTAGTGCATGGGGCACTCTCATTCCTGGAGGATCAAGGCACTGTACAGACATAGCCTTTGAGCATTAAACACAACTTTTCCAATACTATCCTTTTGGTCTTGACTGATGAAACCCTTTTCAGAGTAATTTGGATTCACATTTCCTCTGCCAGTCTCTAGGGAATTCAGCCAGTCATTTCCTTACAGCAATGGACTCGAGTGCTACGTGTCTTGATTCAGATAATGTATTTCTCTCTCTTGTTTTCCTCTCACCATACCTTAAGGTACTTTCCGTTTACCACAGAGCTGGAAATTGGGTGTGCTCTGAACTGAACTGAAGCCACAACCAACACATCCACCTTGGAAGGGGAAACATGGAGTCTGACAAACGTGTCTTGGGTCACTGAGTTTGGAAAGGTGATGAGGTCTCTGACATCCTAAAATCAACCCAGCACCACTGACCATGAAGAAAAAGTAAGGCAAACTCCATGAGACACTTCCCTATTTGCTTGCCTGTAATAGCAGGATGCTGCCTGCACAGCGGCAATTAAAGTAGATTTGATTGGGAGCCTTCACCTGGTGCACTTTCAGACTGATCTAAGAATATAAATGAGAAGTGAAATACGGTCAGATCTTCAAATACATAAGGGACCATTTTCCAGAGGAGGCAGGGAACATGATGCAGGTGGTTTTCTGTGCTGCCTGTGGCTGGAGAGATGATGCTTTGATAAGCAAGGGGAAGGCAGAGATATGGACTGCAGCGTTACAGAGAAACCGGTTGCCTTGTGCAGCTTTGAATCACAGCCACAAAGGGTTTTACTGTGCTTTCCAGCAAAGGAAAAGGATTTCAACCCTCCTTAGAAAGGGAAAAAGCAGGAAAAGCATAAATTCAAGCAGTAGTTTGACTTGTGTCAGCACCTCTATTAGGCTTAGGTATGTCTTGGTTCTCTTTGCCTCTTTTCTCCTTAAGACTGCATTGGTCTCCAACAAAATGGCAAAAGAGAGTCTCCACACACCACCAAATTCCTTTGTACCCTAGGAAAAGGGGGGGAAACCCCTGCAGAAAACCCCTGCTGAAGGAGGCAGTGTGGTTCAAGTCCATTGTTTTAGTTTTATAAAGCTGCATTTAGAAATGGTTCAGATTCAGGGCTCTTTTTCCTCCCTCTTTTTTCCATACAGTTGCACTGTGTTTGCCTAATGGCTGTTTCCAGACTTTGCTGTGCTTGTTGTCATGGGCTTAACTCTACCTACCCCTGTCTGTGGTGACCTTGCAGGCACAGAAATCCTGCCACAGCAATGCTCATGAGAGGTGTTCTCCTCCTGCCATGGTGCAAATAAGATCCCTCCTCTGGGAACAGAGCCATCCAGTAGCATTGTTGGGTGTAGGCTGCCGAACAAGTCAAACAGGAAACTGGTCCAGTGTGATCATGCACCCAGTGGGCTCGCAGTACATGGGAGAAATTGGTGTTCTATTCCCATGTCTGACTGGTGTGAGACGTGAAGCCGTTCTTCCTGTTGCTGGGGTGAAATGTCATCATTTCTGCTTCGTATATTGGTGGCACCGACACCCGAGCTCTTGCAGATGGAAAAGACTGATCACAGAACTCAAATAAAGATGAACTGAAGAGTTACAGCTTCTCTCATAGCTGTGAAGCTTGTGTGAGGTGCTTGATCTCTTCCTTTCACCCAGTGCTGACCTCCTCCTGAGTTGTTCACTACATCCATCATCCCTCGCACATTCACACCCCAAAATGTACACATGTGCACACACACTCCTCCCTGGCTGAGTTCTGCTAAGGCTGCCCTCAGGACTAGATGAAGCCACCTTTCATGTTGCATCCTTCACTGCCTGCAGCACTAGCAAGGACATGGGACTTCAAGGTAAGCAGAGGAGCAGCGTTCAGGTGACCTGCAAGGCAAAGTGTGGTGCACATCACTACTAGAGCTCTGCCCTCGGAGCAATGCAAACATAATTACACTGCCCAAGTGCTCTAGGAGAGATGCCCCTTTTCACTTAGTTCATTTTACTTCCTACTCTTGTGGGAAGCCTCCTCCCTGCAGTGCAAGTGGGTGGAATAGATTCAGCCACAAGCAGCTCTCTGGGCCAGCAGCTATTTAGGGAAGGTGCAGGTAAAGGCATGCCTGCGGCCCCCTCCTCTCTAGCCCACTTCTCTTGTAAGTGCCCTGATTTCCTTCTGCAGGCAAGCACTCCATATGCATTCCGTATGGTTCCATATGCAGGTAGGCATTGAACACCCTTTTATGACAACACATGCATTGCAGCTGCCTTTGCAGCATCCTCTGTTGAACCCTGGTGTGCTGCATGGGAGCTGTCAGAGAGGGATGAGGAGTCCTCCTCTACCCCATCCATAGCACATAGGGAACAAGACTACTCCATCTCTGCCCCTGCTTCATTACATGCTCCACTAGCACCCCTGAATCACAGTGCAGTGAGCAGCAAGTGCTGGTGTCCTGGATGTTTCCTTACCAGCAGCACATGGCAATCATCTGGTGGGAAGTGCTCCCTGGTTAATCTGGGATTAGCAATAGCTGGATTCGCATGAGAAACAGGCAACAGAATAAATCCCCATCTTTAAAGGGGGTCCTCTGGTTAAAGACAAGCTGTCTGGCATGAGGGCAGAGGACAAGAAGAGGAAAGCATTCCTGGGGGGGGGGTATTTCCACCACAGCCCCATGACTGTACAGCCCCATCAGCCCCAGGGTAAAAACTCCTCTGCACAAGGATAGAGCCTCTGCATCGGGATAAAGATCTTTTGGAAGGATGTAGCCCCTCTGCACAAAGACGAGTTTATCCTGTATTTCTGGATCCTGGCATCTCCCCCCAGGACCGTATCTACTTTCTAAACAGGGGAAAGGAATACAGATTTATCTCGTGTGTGGCAGTCATAACACATTTGGATGGAGACTCCCACCAATGCCCAGATAGAGATTTGTTCATCCAAGTCAAAAAGGCACACAAACACCCAGGCCAGTATCACAGACACTGCACAGATAAGGTGGAAAAGATGCCCATTCAGGCAGAGATGCTGTGAAGCACATCCATGCATGCTTGTTTTCTATTTCCCCGCTGATATCAGATATGCAAGCAGGGTCAGCACTTAAGATGAGATGTGAGGTCTCTTCCTCCAGTGCTGAATGTACTATGATCAATGCTTCACTCAGAACACAGTACCTCATGCAGCTTCACTTTGTGTGTATACAGAAGTCTACATATGAATCTGTGTGTGTAAGACTAAAACGTTGGTGTTACTACCCCTTAGAGTGCTGTGGAGGGCAGACGACACACCACCAGTGTGGAGTGCAGTGGGGGAGCTGCAAATTAGAGGAGAGCACAGGAAGGAGCTGCATTAAAGATTCCACATCTCTGCTGCAAACAGGGATGGCTGATCTCTTTTTCTGCTCTATGCTGTCATGCTCTATTTTCTTGCTCTTTATGGTGGATGGGAGGTGAGGTTTTAAAGCCTGCCAAGAATGCATCCAGCCTGTTCCTCTGGGTGAACAGCACCATAGAAAGAAATGAACTTTCTCCAAGCTTCCTCCCACCCCCAGATCCACCCCTCCCCCTTGTAATCCAGGCTCAAGTACCATCATTTTCATATCAGGACTAATTACATTAATTATTCTCCTCAGTATAAAACTCATTAAGCTGGAATTTATGGTTCATTAACTCGGAGCCAGAGATCTGCCTCTGTGCAGTAGTGTGGGGCCAGGATTATTTGTGCCCTGGCTGAGGCCAGGTTCTAATCCGTGTCCCTTGGCCACACTCAGCATCCCCTACTGAAGTGTGAGCAAAGCTGTGTGAGCTCGCACAGGAGCATCGCACCGGGCAGGAAGGTGTTTCTGAACCACATGAGGATGGAAAGGTCAACAACACCCCTGGTGCAGACCTAGCGTGGAATGCGTTCGGTTACAGTTCAGGGAAGATCAGGTGTGATGAGCAGGGTGAGAGCAGCCAAAGGAACCCTTGCAGGCAGGCTACGTTCCAGGACTGCAGCAAACGTGTTCAGTGCTGTGGGAAAAGGTCTGTACCAGTGCTTGGGAGATCCAGCTCCAAGTCACAATGTTAATGTGAGCCTGTGGAAGCCACCCATGGTGCAGGATAGAGAGGATTTGCACTGCCTGACCTAAGGCAACCTGTTTAGGTGGCTGGACAATAGTCAGGAGTGAGGTGCTTCTCCAAAAAGACATCACACCTACTTCGAGAGCAAGCTCTAATCACTTCCTTAACATGCCATGGACTGGAAAGGCCATCCTGGCTTATGCACAGCCTCCCTGTGACTCAGGGGTAAAGCTATGGTGAGCACTTGCACTCTTACTGGGGGTGATGGTCAATGTCACCATCTCTCCCAGGGACACTTCCCTAACTAACAAACACTATTTGGCCTGATAAAGAGTAGCCAAGGAGTGGCCTTTCAATGGGCCTGATCTTGGAGTGTAAAAGCAGTCCTGGGAATGGGAAGGAAGGAAGGAAGGAAGGAAAGGAAGGAAAGGAAGGAAAGGAAGATGAGAAGTTGCATGTCCTCTGCCTGGGAAACGGCATCCAGTCCAGTGTGTTTCAGACAGGCATCCCAAGCTGCCAGACTTGAGCATCATCTGCTGCTGGAGATGGAAGTGACAAGCGGGCTCAGCCCCTAATGGACCTGCCTGACAGAGAATCCATTTCCTGAGTGCAGTGCCTCCTTCACACTGCGCAGGTTTCTACCATGCTCCTTAATTACTGTAATTAAGCAGTCATGCTGAGTGATGTTAGACAGAGGGTTCAGAGTCATTACAGGCCTGCAGAAAATTAAACCAGCCCTGGCTTCAGTGTCTGAGATCTTCTTCGTGCTGGTGATAATGAATGCTGGAGTAGGAGATAGAGCTTTATGACATGGGGTCAGGCCATTTGTCACGGCTCTTAGGTCTGCCCTTGTCAAACATGGCCAGCACATGATGGGACACAGCAGCAGTATGCATCCTTCCATCTCCCAGAGCTGGACAACTGCCCTGAACAGTAGTTTGGAAGCTCCAAAAGGGAAAGGTCATTGTGACTGGCCCAGAGATGTTAGTGGTGCTTGATGACATGTCTAGTTTGCCATTTGCCAAGCAAGAGAATAAACATGCAGTTAGCTGGGAGGTGCAAGGGTAGTCTATAACCATGCACATCAACACCACAGTGATCATGGAGGTTAAATCTGTTTCCCTACGGTTTTATAGAGCAGCCTGAGCAGCTGAGAAATGGCTTTCCCTAAGGGGCTTGCTGACAATAGGAGAGGACTAAACTGGAGACCTCACCTTTTCAATCCCTCTACTCAACACTTTCTTTGCTTGAGGGTACGCTGTGTTTTGCAGACCTATTTCTATTCATACAGGTAGGGAAACACACTGTGTACAAGAGACAATGGCTCAGTTCATATACAATTGGCATCTAATTCATTTCTTTGTGAATGTGAAAATCAATACCGTTTACAGAATCCACAAAGGCTCTTCAATCGGTCAGTGTCCTTGTTGAGTTCATTTCTGGCTGCCAAAAGAGCCTTTCAGGAGGTGATTCTATGAGCTGAAGAAGGAAAATAATGATCCCGTTTCTCTAATGAACCTCGAGAAGTCTCTTGCCTTCTCCTCCATCCCCCAGTAGAGGGAAAGTGTTCCTTGGTAATCAGCTTTATGGGATGGACTGGCTTTTCTTGGACTTCTGCCTGGCTAGTCAACTTCTGGTGCTTGTTTTGCTCCAGCTAAGCTTCAAGTGTCACATATGCAACAACACCTATTTCTTCAGCAGATGTTAGATGATTTCAGCTCCGCTTGTGCTTGTAGGTTTTGTGGCACAACAATCAGAGCCCGGTTTGGTCTCTCCCAGCTCCACTGGTTTTTGCAGTCTCCTGTGCCTCTAATTTGATCGGTAGCAAGCGTGTTCCTGCCTGTGCGAGGAACAATTCCAGCCCTGTGGTCAGTGCATCCAGCGATAGCTTCTTTCCATGTGGGGATGTTCCAGCTGTTGGCTGCTTTCCCATTTCCATCTGTTTATCTACTCCATGAGTCACCGCCTCAGTCCGCTATTTCCAGTATGGGACTCAGGATGCCGTAACGTGGCAACACCACCTGGAGCTGTTGGACAAGTGACTTTAGCCAAGCAGGAAATCCAGGCTGAGGTCTCCAGTTTGCAACTGCTCTTTTTCAGCGTTCACTTCCTAAAACCTACAGAGCTGTTACTAATAATCCATCCCTGCTTATTGATGGTGAGCCAGCTGGAGTGTGATTGCTTGTTATTGCTCAGGGTCTGCTGACAAATGTCACCATTGAGCTGGCTGCTTTACAGTTGTCAGGGCCAAAAGACCAGAAAACCTTTAATTTATTTTCCTTTAAATACAAAAAAACAGAGCCTAAGACTTGAAAATTAAGATTAGTTTTACCTTTTCCTCCTTAGTTTTACCTCTTTTATTAATTTTACCTCTTTCCTTCACAGCCTAAAGAGATGCGTATTGAGATAGGGCAAATATAAGATACCTTTTACAACTCTTCTGTGATTCTGTTTTCTACCCCATGGCTTAAACTGATGTCTGGTGCATTCCCCTGGATTTACACCCATCCCGAACTGGCTTGTTATGTTTTGGGTGTGCATTCAGTTACACAGTGAAATCAGCAGCAGCCTTGCTGGGTGTTTCAGGGATTTTAGGAATACTTTCTGTTCTCTCATAGCTGTGTGGAATAGAAACATTTCCTGGGTGTAAAACCCCTCCTTTCCTCTCTCAGAGGGTAACTGCATCCGAATTAGGCATAGCCCTGAGGCAAGGAGCCCCATTCCCTCTTCAGGACCAGGAGGTGAAAAGAAGCAGCTGATCCTCCTCTGTAAAGATGGGACTTGTCTTTTCAACACTGGCAATGACAGAGCCCCAGGACAAGTCACTTTTCACCTGCTGATCCCCAGGGAAAAGCAGGGCAGTCAGCATAAAGCATCAGCATTGCTCCAAGTCTAGCCCAAGGGTAGGGCAAACCAAAAGGAACAGGACTCTATCATCTGTGGTGTTTGATTTGAGTATTTTATGGGGAGGAATTTATTTCTCTGCAGGGTGTAACAAGAGACAGCAAAGAAACATCATGATAAATACAGGGTTCAAATTAATTCTTTCTTTTTTTCCTTCCTTTTTGGAAAGCAATTTTCCTCTTTATTTTTTTCACTAAATGCTACAGAAACAGCCACAGAACTCCATAGAATTTGTAGATTTTTGTGAGCACTGGATTCTCCTGCCCCCGTTCGCTCTGCTAATTACCCTTTTAGCTTGCTTTTGCTCCCTTTCCACAGATCTCTTGGTTTATTTATATCTACCTATCCATAATGATTTCAGACCCATTACTCACAGCAGCACCAGGAAACATTACATTCCCCAATTTACAATTGCAATTATGATATCCGTCAGAAACAAATGCAGCTGCCTTTAATTTTAAGCAATATTTTGATCATCATAATTAAAAAAAGAACTTGTGGCATCGCACACATTAGAGGAATTAATGTAATTTCCTGGCTGCCTTAAAAGGCATGCAAAGTAGTGGTCGCTGGATAAGAGATGTAAGGGGGGAATTAACCCTTTACCACTCTTTAAGGCACATTGAAAGCCTTAATGATATGTTTTTTAGGAGTTAACTTCACTGCAGAGTTTAATGCGTGAGTTCTTTGCCCTTCAACTCCGTTTTCCTCCTACTTTTCTCTTTCTGAAATTGCTAGCTATTAAAGTATTTGTGTGCAAACAAGAACATTTTCCTGTCACTGTTCATTTCAGCTCGCACGTTTGAATGTGCAGGGACAGATGAAATCCAGTTGGTAATATTATAATCATTTCCACAATTGCATATTACAAACTCAGTAACAAACTCTGGCAGATCCCGGGTCTTGTGTGTCTCATTGTGTTTTACAAGGAAGAGTATATGCAGAGCAAGTCTGGATTAATGACACAGCGGCATCATTGGGGGGAGGAAGGATTCTGATGAACAGCCATAGAACATCCTTTTCATGAAAGCTGGGGCTCATTCAATTAATTTTAATGTGCTGTCTCAGCCATGAAAGGTGAAAGTTTGACTTCTTGTTGTCTTAGTGGCAGGAGATTCATCTGTGCATGAATTCTCTTACTGTATTGTTTGCTTCTTACTTTGAACCTCCCTATCAGGACTCATCTTGGGTAACTGCTCAGCCAGCGCACTGACATGCTATAGGCCTCTGAACCTTTGGATAATGCTGGTCAACTTGACTTCTTCCCTTGGAGTATTGACCACCACACTAACCCTGGAGGATCAAGCTGTATCCGTATCAGGATATTCGGGAAGCTTCCCTCCTTCTGCAGGTTCTATTCCCTCCTTCTGCTCAGCCACATCTCTGTTGGTAGTGGACAGAATGTAGTTGTTGCATCTGATCATTATTTGCACTGTGTCCCTGCAGGTCTTGTCCAGTTGGGTTCTGTACCAGGTGGAAAATGTCCCTGTCCTGAAACTCATATGATCTGAATAGATGCAATACTGGGAGAAGGGAAGAGTTTTGAGGCTGGCCAAATTGGGCTGATTGATGATCTCATATGACATCACACTGGCACCAGGAGGACCTGCCTTTGCATCTCCCTTGCTCCAGCTTGAACCTCCAGTGCCAGGGTATTTGATCCCAGTGTCCTCTGTGAGTTTGAAAAGCATGAATGTGGTTGTAAGCACGAGCAGTACAGTCAAAGCCAAACAAAGCAAAGAGCATGAAGTGATGCCCAGGGGAAGGAGCTAACAACCAGAGGGGTGTAACAGAGCAGATGGCATTGAGCAGATGTCCATCGGTGTCTGCTGAGGTTTATATCCTCTCCAAAGGACCTATGTAGCTGAGCAAGACTGGCCAGAAGGATGAGCACTCCTTACATGTTCATGGCCAGTGGACAGAGTGCTCAGAGGCTCTGTGCCTTGCCTACAATTGCATCCCCTGGCATACCCCTCTGCTCCCAAATCATTCATAGCAGCCTGCCTTTTGTTCTGTATGAACAACTCTTCCCCTGCTTTGGCAAAACAAACACACACCAACTCCAACTGCATGGGAGATGATGGGTGCTTGAGCATCACAGCAGATAAACTGGGGTAGAACAGATTGGTACTAAACTAAATTATCTCATCATAACTCCCTCCTCTCTGCTTCCTGTTTCTCCCAGGCTCTGAAATCTGATAACTCATCTAACTACAGATTTCCATCAGGTGCAAGGTGATTTTGAGGTAATTTGATTTCTGTCAGTATCGGGTCAGGAAGATGAGCCTTTTTATGTTTTCCTTTAAGCACAAGCACCCATAGCTACAATGTGGAAGGAGATGATCCTATTCCAAACAGAAAACAAAAGCATAAGAGAGGAAGGACTGACTTCTTGTACGCATTTCCCTTCAGGCTGGCACCTCGTCTGACTGGCCGATGTGATTGCATTCTTAATTTCAACCTCAAAAAATCAGTTCAGTTAAAGAAAACCCAAGCTGTAGTCAGTGCTTGGAGCACGGAGCAGTAATCACTGCCTGATCAGAACTTGTTTGCCATTATCTGCCTGGTGTTGGTCTATGATGTATGAAGCAATTTTGGCTACGACAGTTCTGTGTGCATGCAGCTCCTTCCTGGTAAAAACTATACAGGATTGGGTGGGATTATTTTTCTTTGTGCCTTCTTTTTTCTTTATGAAGGAGCAATATTTTAAACTAAAAGGAGTTTTCAAACTGTAGTCACCATCATTCATCTTTACAGTCCTGGGGTATGAACAATCTCTTCATTAGACACTGAATTTTTCTCCATTACAGCACTATCTGAATGCATTTATTCGGTCATTTATTAGAAGTTACTTGATGTGGTGCAGGGAAGGAGAGAACTAAATTAAAGCAAAAGGGCCGTGTGTGCAGGTACACTTGTATACTCTAAATGGAGAAGTCTATAAAGATATCCAAACTTAATAACAGCCATAACTCTGCAACTCAGACAAATACACAGTGGAAACACTCCACTTCACAGTGATGGGGAGGGAGGTAAAGAGAAAACAGGGGGCTCTCATCAAACCTCCTCTGCTGGTGGACTGGAGCTAGGGCTGGGGAAGAGTGCTTCCTCTTTAAATGTTGGGATCAGCATCAAATGCTTTGTTCACAGGCAGCACCGGTGGCTGTTTGGCTGTCTTGTTGGCTGTACTTTGGTTTGAAGGATGGGCAGGAAGACGGGATTGAAGTGTAACAGGTTTGATCATGCTGAGCCGGTGCTTTTAGGATTCCCTAGGCCTGTCCTGTGCTTTATGTTTTAGTAATGCCTCAGGCCCATCTGATCAGAGGCTGATTGTATAAATTCAGCATCCATCCATAGCACGCATCATATTATATGCATATGTAATGGGCGAGCTAGACACCTCAGCTGGCCTTTCCCCAAGTAATCATGCGTGCTCAGGTTAAATCCCCTCCTGAATCTAAGGCAACAGAAGTGGCTCACTAATGCATGGAAATAAACCACAGGAGAGCCTGCATGGAAATGTGACTATCAAGTTAAGGCTGGGTATTTCAGACTGGTCCTTTATGGACACATCTCCTTTGTTTCTTCAGAAGCCAGCAGTAGAGCAATCCTCTTGTCTGAGTGAGCTCGCTTTACGAATCAGGATGTGATAAAGATGGAAAACAAGCTCTTGCTGTCTCACAGCACAGGCACAGACAATATGCCACGTACACATCCTCCCTTCTGTACCATATTAATCTCCTCTAAGCCTATTTTTCACCCACACTTCCTTCCCACCCCTTTTGCTTCTACCCCATTTCTGTGCATGTTACACCATCATTCCCAAGTTAGTTCTACTAGGATGCCTGTAATTTCAGGGGATATATGGCTTGTTTCTGGGTTTATTTCTTTTCTCCCTTCTCACTGTTATTAAAAAAGACAAGAATTTCCTGCATGTTCCAGGAGAATGCTATGTTTCCTCAGAGATTTGTAAAAACTAAGCCAAAAAAAGGGACTATTTCCATCCGAATACTCTTAAAAATTTAACAAAGCAACACAACAGCGCATAGCTCAATAGGAGCATTTAGTCTTTTGTGCTTAATTTCCACTGTGAATCTCTCCCTCAGAAGTGTGCTCATGTAGCAATTGCACAGTGAAAATGCCAGACTGAAAACCAAATGCGTGTAGGCATTTGGCCTATCCAAAAGATAGCAGGACATAAAGCAGGATTATGATCACAGAATGCAGTAAAAAGAGGTAAAAGAAATGGCAGAAAAGATCAAAGTCATTTCAAAAGCGAGTGAAACATCTACATGGGAACCATACCTTAAAAATGGAAACAGAGCAAATGGTATTACCCTGTATTATTGACAAGTGGTCTAAGAACAGATATGTATATGAAACTTGTTCAGTGCCTCTTGAAAACTAAAGAAGGGACAGGTAAAATAGGAAAACTGAGCTGTGCAGGTCACCTTAGGTCCCCAGTGGATTGTGAATGAGCCAATAGCTGGGATACAGCAGGTTGCAACTGGATCAGCGCGTGTAGTTACTTGTTCAGTTGTCCTTCTGGAGTCCTGCCTCTGTGTGGCAAGAGGAAAGGAAACCAAAATGAACGCAGGGGAAGGAAACCATCAGAAGAAACAGAAGTCCTTGGATGAACTTTACTGAGGGTAACTCTGTGCTGTATCACTGCCAGTCTAACGAGAGCAGAAGGGCTAAGGGCCAGTGGCTGGGGGTTTAAAAGAGGTCCTTTGGCCTGCAGTATCTATGCATAGAAAGGGCCTGCTTAAAATTGATGGATGGGGGATCTATTGGCAGTTGGAGCTGAGCCTCTGAAACAAAGCCCTTTGAAGAAGTCTTTAATCACATCCAGTGCCTTATCACCAGCATGGCCTCTCGATATATCCTGCCCCTTGAGTTAGAATCAGCCCCAGATGCAAGACAAAGGGGAAAAATGAAATCCCAACCCCACACCGAGTGCAATCAATTCTCATTTGCCTGGGACATGACACGGTTTTGTCTCACCTGACACAGGCTCAGAGAAGCAATTTTTTAATGTCACAGCTCATGACCTCCATCTCTCCTGTCTGCTTTCAGGAATCTTCCTTACCCAGGCCAGGAAATGAGGCTGCTGAGGAAGAAGGGGTAGCAGCCCTGGGGAGACAGTTTCAGTTTAATGCCCAGCATGTTCAGCTTTGGATATTCCATTGAAATAGAGGGAATTTGTTAAGCTGATGAGGGAAGGCTGCAGTAGAGAAACACAATAGCGGAGTGGGATTAGGCCTGGAGTAAGTGTCTGTGCTTTGGAGGATTAATGAGAAAACTGCAATGGATTTTACATGGTGAATAGGATTCACTGAACGCTTTACGTGAAATGAAATTAGTCCCACTCACGCTCCCTGAGCCCTCAAGCAGAAGAGACTGGCACCTACCCATCACTTGTAATAACCAGATCCCCTCCAGCTGCTCTCTCCCTTATGGAAAATTCCAGTACAACACTGCTGGCCATATATTTCCATTTACTATGGCAACCCATACTCTCTCTCTGGGCAGTATTTCTCCTAATGGGACACTGCCAGAAGGCAGCTCTACTCCAGCCACTTACTGGTATCTCTACTGACTGTGTCAGCTGGGCTCCTCTTCTTTGCTCAAACCAGCAAGACCTCTTTAGGTAGGGCCCTGGAGCCACAAAGAGAATGGTCTGATCCACACTAGAAGAATAATCACAGAGATAAAAGGTTCTCCCCATCTCTACAGCCTGGCTCATGGTTTGAGTTCCCTTGAGCAGCTTGGCTTTCCTACCAGCATGGGGCATGTCTAACGAAGCCAACTCTGTGTCCTCATAGGAGGCCAGGGACTCAGGGGTCTCCTGAGGTGGAGAGTGAAGAGAAATATTTGCCTTAGAAATTTCAGATGCTCAAAATGCTTGTGGGAGAAAAGGCTGGGGAAGGCAGACACTGGAATGAAGAAGGCACGAGGAGAAGGAGCAAGAGTTCTTTAACACATCGATTTTGCAGGGGAAAAGTAGATGGAACGAAGAAGCATGTGGATGGATGAAATCTTCCCAGGGTCACAATGACACATGAGAGCTACTAGAGAAGGACTTCCCAGCTCCCTGAGTGAAGGGAAACATCAGAAAAAGGGGACTGATGCTAAAGCATTTCCATTGCATGTATCTGATGCTCCTGGATACACAGAAGCAGAAGAGGCCATTCAGAGCAGCTTGGGCTGTCTCATGCCTCCTGTGTGTTGCCTTCCAGTCCATCATTCTTTCTAATTAGGCACCTCTGACACACAATTAATCCTATTTGCCTTCAGGCTTTTTTATCTTTCCTTCTGCTTTTATCAGACAGGGAATTAGACTCTGTTAGTATGTAAAGTGCATTGCATGGACCTGGCTTTTCATGGGGATTTGGAGACTTTTAAGAAGGCAGCGTCTAACCCATGATCTTAAAAGTTTCTTATGAGTAATTAATTTCTTTCTCTTCTCCTCTTTTCCTAATCACAGTGGTTATTTCACCAATGCTCAGTCAAGCAAAAAGGCAAAGGCATAAGAGTGGAACAGAACTCAATTCAATGTCCTCGGTGTGTGCCAGCAAAGGCAGCTCAGAGGAGCCACTTTGTGGACCTTCAGCTGTGTCTTGGGCTTGTCTTGTGCTCTCTCTAGCCCAAATGCAACATGATGGCTGATGTCACTTGTCACCGGAAAGTTAATACAGGGATGTTAATGAATACCCACTCACTCCATGAGTTGTGAGTGTAAGCAGCAGTGACCACCACACCAACTATTCATCACTGTCAAGGTCCCCCCGCAGCCTGAAACCAATTCTAGACCCAAATGAAGAAGGTTTGGCTCTACCCAGAGTGTAATCTGCCTGTCATTTCTAATATGTATTCCTTTGCGTTAAGTGATGAATTGCAGGGGCTGCCAAGGCTGAAGGGTTGTGAACCATTGAGAAACATAGTGCTTCGTATCCTGCACAGCTCACTTCAGTCACTGATGGTCAACAGAACATCTAACTCCTCATTTGGCTCTTGCCCTGCTTAGAGCCCACACAGCTTCTCTACTGGGAAAGGAGGTGGGGGCTGAGACTTTCATTTGCCTCATGCTTTTCTGCCCTTTTTCATGCCCTGAAAGGATTAGTCTCACCAGTCTCCAAGAAAAGGAAGGAAAACCCAGTGCTGTTCTTGAGCTCATGGCATCAGCTTTTTGGCAATGAGACATGGTTAAATCCCATTTCTTCCTGGGATTTCGAATCAAAGAGGTGCCTTTGTTATAAATGAGAAAGAAGGGAAGTCTTCCTGCATGAAGGCAAAGCAAAGATGAACTACCCATAAGCTCTAGTGACTACTGGACTCAACACTTCTCTTTTCCATGGACTAAGACAGAGGCAGAACAAAGCCTCAACCTGGCCCAGTGCCCTTATTCTGGGAATAGGGATATTTTCCCTTCTCTTAGACATCACATTCCCTCCTGAGCAAAGGCATCCTTCCTGGTTCTCCTCTCCAACAGCCTTAACATATTCTAATACAGTTGCAGCCACACTTCCAGCCATGTTTGCTGTTGTTGTTTGGATCAGGGGGTTAATGAGTGCTGTATACTTGGTTTGGAAATGGAGGCACAGGAAAAGGCCACAGTTCTCATCCTCCTGTTACTGTTCAGTCTTCCCCAGTCAGCCCTATTCCCAGCCCTCCTCACAGCCACCCCGTGGATCAGACCTGTTAGTCCCTGTTTGTACCAGCGGTTGTTTGATCCCTGTAAACCAATGATTAACAAGACTCCTGTGACTTAGCAGGTACTGCACCTTCTTCACAAGCTTCTTATGCTACCTTTTATATATCACACTGAAAAGTAATTATCTTTATGGTGCAGGGTGTAAATCAGAGTGCGTGTCAAGGCGATTGCCTTCAGGGATTTATTTTATTGCACCATAATATCTGACACAGGGCTTAGAGGTGCTGTTACCCGCCTAATCGCGTGAAACAATTTCATGTGCAAACAGCTGGCAAGGGTGGAAAGGGCCATAAACCAGCTCCAGGAAATGCTCTGCTTCCCTCCTCTAGAAATCCTTCCTGGAAAATACCCCCTGGCACTGACGTTTGTACATCAGGCTGGGAGAATAGCTCCCACACAGTGAGAAACCAGGCTGTGTTCACATGGTGGGTGCCTGTGTGCTCACTGCATCCCCCCCCTTCTCCATCAGGGCCCCCGTCTGTTAAGTCCCTCAGGCCAGCCCCATGGAAAGCCTTTGGGTCTTGCAGAGCTGAGGCTCAGTCCTTATTTACAAACCCTACTCAGGCGTATGCTTCCCTGAATGGTAAAACACTTCTTCACTTAGGGATGCTCAGGAACACGGACACGGATCAAACCCATATGGGAATCCAACATGTACATTGGTAGCTGTTGTTATGCAAGGCTGAAGTGGGCAAAGACACACAAAGCCGAGTTCTCCCTTGCTTTTCACTGAAGGTGCAGTTTGGAAACAGGGGGAGCACAACTTTGTGTCCCTGCTGCAGCAAAACCAAAGCAAAGGGAATGCAGAGAGGAAAGGGAAGATTTGAGCAGCCCTCTCCTTCTTCTTACAGCACAAATGAGGCCTCAGAATCTGCCTTTGGGAGAGGGTGAAGAAGCAAGAGGCAGAGATGGCTATCTTGGGACAATAGCGGTTATTTATAATGCTTTTTCTGTGCCTTGCAGATCACAGCCAAGAGGCATCTGCTTGAGGTCTGAATGAGTCAGAACGGGGCTGGGATGGGAGGTGGGCAGCTGCTTGGCATCACCAGTCTTCAGGTCACTATTTTTCCCCCTTCAGCATAGCTGGCATTGTCAATGATGGTTTAACCTACTTACAATAATAATCCCTGTAATAAAGGCATGTTTTAAAGTCTCATAGCCCGACTGACTGTATGGAGGGGTACGGGAGCTGCTGTGCAGGAAGGCTTGCCAGTGAAGAGTGAGCCAGCTATGTGCTGTGATTTCTTTAATACACTCTCCCAGACCACTACTCCCCCCTAGGCAAGAGAATTCCTTTCCAGGAAGGGAATTGGCAGGGACTGTCCCTTCTCCCAAGGCAGATCCCTTCCCTGTGGATTAGGGCATTTCACATCTGGAGCAGCATTAGATCATCGACGTTTCTGATGCGTTCTGAAGGATCAAATGCTTCTAATCCTGCCCACCATCTGGCCCCAGCCCCTCGCCAGCTGGGAGGTTCCCATTGGCACTCCCAGCAGCTCTGTGCCAAGATGTGTGCCCTGGTGTCGCAGGGACCGGAGCTGCACACACAACGTGTCGGAGGCTGTTGCTTCAGGTGCCAGCGCAGGCAGATGCAATGGCAAAGATGCTGGCACAGGGGTCGGATGCTCTGCAGGTCCATCAGCAGGTTCATCAGATGCCGAGGCAAGGCCCTGAGGTGGGCAGATTCCTGAGCAAACAGAAACCATTCTGACACTAGGACCAGGAGCAGTATCAACAGAGCAGTAGTACTGACTGCTTTTGGACCAAACTGTACACACATACAGGTTGCTGAGGTTTGTGCCAGTGCCATCCCGAGGAGACAGAGCAAAGCAAGCCTGAATTGCAACGAGATCCCTTAGAGGCCATAGATAAAGCTGGCCTTGCTATTTATCCGTGTTTTGTTTCTGCTCCTCAATGCAAAGCCCTTCACTTCCCCCCTCCTTCTGCATTCAGGACTTTTCCTTCTGCAGAACATGAATGCCCAGCAGCCTGTAGCTCACCGTCACACTTCCTAACTCCACTTAATGAGGTGCAGACCTCACTGTGTATCTGACTCCAGCTTTGATAGGGTCTTGGCTATATCCTTCTTGCTCATGCACTGGAGAACACATGGATGCTGAACTCAGCTTGGGGCAGTGCCCAGGGAAGGAGGCATCAGAACAAGTGGGATGGAACCTGTTCTCGCAGGGCTTTTCCCCAGGCACTGGGCGATGTGGGAAGACAAGAGCTTTCTGTGTATTTACCAGCTATCTGCTTACTGAGTCACTGAGAACAGCATGACACGGGTTGTACTGGACGTGCACTGAACAGCAGGGTAGACAGACAGGGCTGGCAGTGGATGGCAAGGAAAAACAGTAAAATCATGCATGGCTATAGGGGGAAGAACTGTGATCTGCATTATTTCCTCTATCTGCATGCTTCCATGAGCAACCTGTGCCTCAGCACGACATTAATAAGGGTACTGAGTGCTTCCTGGGTCTCATGTATAGACTTCTCCTCACCCTAAACCACTAAGGTTGAGTTGCCATTTCCTGTAAGTTGAATGCATCTCCCCCCTTTGTCTGGGTACATGATGCTGGGGACCTTGCATGCAGTGAGTTGGGAAGGATAGAGCTGGCACAGAAGCCAGGAGGGTACGGGGAAACTCTCCCTTATCCCTGTGTGCTGGGTGAAGCTTTTACATACGAAACCATCATGAAGGCAACAGGCTTCAGCTTTGACACCAGACAGATGAGGTCCCCTCAGCCAAGAGACAACAATGGCACTCCAGGGGCACTGCCTGGTCTCCTCTCCAGTCAGATCATTTCCATACTGAGTAGTGTTATTCATGAGGGTGCCTGGGGGCCCCACTGATGCTCAGAGACTTTTATAGTGCTGCAAATCCCAGCTGCTCCAACCAGGGAATAAACAGCTGTGAGCAAAGAGAGAGATTTACCAGTGCTGGGACTGTGGAGCAGCAGTTAGCAGAGCTTCCATGGGATTAATGGGGAGGGAGGTGACTGCATTGGCACAGATGAGTCCCGGGAGAGAATGAGAGCCTGCCTTTAGCATCCCTGTGGCTTGTCATGGTTATTTGTTCATCCCCCATGATGGAGGAAGGAGGGCTGAGGTGCAGGCTGGAAAATACTCGGAGGTATAAGCAGTGATTTAGAGCACTGTGCTCGGCTGGAGGTGCTTTAGCTGGCAGCGTGCTTGGTCACAGAGCTAAGCTAGGTTCAACTGACTGCAAAGCAAGTCCCAGAGGGATGACTGGATGCTTGCCACAGACACTGCCCTGTCTGGGGAGAAGGACAGTCTGACAGGTAGCACAGGACCTGGCAGACAGGGTCGTGGTCTGTGGTCCCCTTTGGGATGGAGGATGAGCTATCTGTTAGACCAGGAAGGAGGAGCCTTCATCTCCGTCACTGGTGAGGGATGCTGACCTATCTGCCAGACCGGGAAGGAGAAGCCTTCACCTCCATCACTGGCGAGGGATGCTGAAGTACAAAGCAATGGGGTTGTTACTCTGGAGAGCACTGAGAAAGAGGTTTGTTTGCAGACCGTGTGAGTGCAGAACAGTAGCTCCGGGCCAGTCCAGCTAATGGTGTCACTCCTATGAGTAAGTGGAAGAGAGGGCAGAATGCAGTATGCATGCATGATAAGCAGCAGCTTTGTGAACGCTAAGGAGCTGCTCAGGCTAAAGCAGGGGGTTTTATTCTAAACCATCCATGAAGCGTAGCTTGCAAATTGCACTTGCTATTGCTACCTCAGCCGCTACAATCAAAGCTGAAGACGTGCAGCTCAGAGAGCTGTGAGAAGCAGCTAAAAATACGGCAGGTCAAAAGGGAGCACGAGGGAAAGTGAAGCTGAGCCGCACAGCGACTGCTTCAACAAACAGAGCAGGGCAGCACGGCCATGCTGCCAGGGATGGGGCTTGGAGGTGTAAAGTGGGTCCCCAGGTCTGGGGAGCTGGGGAGGGCTAACCCCTTCCCTGCCGCATCATCTCAGCATCAAAGGGAAGGAAAGCTATAATCAAGTTTTGCAAGAGCAAATATGCCTTTGTTTGCATGTTGAGAGAACAACGTTTAGGGTCCCGTTAATCCTGTGTAGATCACATTAACACCAATAGAACACACGCTTCTCTCTGTAAAAATGTCAACATTTATTAAGTGCTGTAGCACAGGCAGCTGCAGCTGGATCTCATCATTGTCTTTTTGCCTGGGATTTTGGAGGGGAGAGCAGCAGTGTTTGCTTTTAACATTACTTCGCAGAGACGCGATTGTGTTGAAACAGGGTGGGATACGGTGACCCTAGAGATGTCTAGAGCAGTAACAACATCTTCCACATGCTGCTGTCACCTGAATTTCTTGCAGCCTGGAGTCTGTAGATCCAGGCTGTGCTCTCACTCCCTTTTGTTTCATCCCTGGCAGTACAGCTGCTGTGAGCCCTGGTTTTATGTCACAGACCACGTGGGCTGCCTTTCCATCCTTTGCATCCCCAGATTCCTTCTATTTATACAACCTCATTGGCTGCTAGGCAGATCTAAGGTGTTAAAAGATAGTACCCTAAAGAAATCTGGCAAAGACTTCACTATCTCAGACTCACAGCAGAACAAGATATGAAGCTGAAGGAGCATCTATCACTGCACGCAGGACCCAAAGCATCCTCCTGAAGAGCAGTGCACTATTGAGCATCTGACAAGCAGCAGCCGTGGTCATAGCCACCCTCTACAGAGATTTACCTGAGGTGAAGTAAAACATCCCTGTCAAAGCAAGAATGTTGTGTGTCTTTCACTCATTTCCCACATGCTAGGCTACAGCTTTCTCTTTATAGGGTAAACTGTGAGGAGACAAGGTCCAACTAACAGCATGCAGCTATGATTCCTGGAAAATACAGCTGGAGTGGATATGGTGGTCATATACCCTAGCACCTATGGGATACAGGCATGATGGATACCATTGATCATCCTGTGCAACACTGAAATGCCTGTTTAGATGGGAGTTATCAATTTTGCTGCCATAGCAACCCCAAAAGTCACCTAAAGGACAGTCTGTCTGGGAGATCAGGGATGGTTTATGCATAAGATCAGGGGGAGTCAGGGTCTCTGGGTGCTGGTTTTTAATGTCACAACCCAGCTAATTCCCCAACATCTTTTCTACATAACCTGCCTCTTCATAAACCCGTGTAGAGTTTAATAACACTCAGACCCACCATCCCTTTGTCAAACTTGGTTGAAGCTTGTCAAAGGGTTCAAGAGTTGTAGGAGAGGACAGAAAAGCAATTGCCTTTTCTCACACGTACCATGTGTGATGTGACCTCATAAGCTCCCTTCCCTTAGAAAACCAGGCTGAAACTGGTACACTTGAACCAATTCAATTCTTTCCTGTCAATGTTTTCAGAACCAGAAGTTCAGCAAAACTGCCTTTTTTCAATGGAAAGGGCTTCAATTTTCCTAAATTGATAGTTGCTGACCAAAGATTTCATTGAAAACTTTGCAGACAGCTGTATTCAGCAGCTCAGAGAAACCAGGGTTTCCTTCCTTCATTCTAATGTTCCTATCTCATCCTGTACCTCTTAGGCACCTTTCTGCCTGTCCCTAAGCTGATGTTGGCTTCTCATTCCCCCCGAATGTTCTAAGTGCATTAATGTTATTGAAAGACATTGTCAAACTTACATCTGTGTTTGCATCTAGGATGTAAGCTCTGAAAAGCACATTTTCTTTTCAATCTGACCCACTGAACACTGATTGCAGGCAATGATTTCTTCTGCTTTCCCATCATCTGCACAACGCCCTCCTTTTTGTTCGGAGTTTATGGTCACTGACTATGGATTGTGTCATTATTTGCCTTTGTTCCATGTTTTAACCTTTGTTAGAGACTCAGCCGTTGTGCAATTTCTGTTCAGTGACCTATAATACCCTAACTTAGTTGGCATTCTGATCTTGGATTCCTGGTGAGCAATCCATCATACGCAATGTTTCTTTCCCTGTTTTCATCACTTCCCCACTTCATTCCATCCTACCTCTAAAAAGGTCTCCCTTGTGTTTCCTTACCCTCTTTACACTCTGATCTTTCTCTCCTTAGGTTGTCTTTCATCCATCCTTCTCTCTCTTTCAGCTTCCCCTTTCACCCCTGCTTCTCTCTCAATCCCTGCACCATGTCATGTCACTGGGAGAGGTCCTGCAATGAAAGAAGGCATCTGTCCATCCCCTCAGGATGAATCTGATCAGGAAACTGCTCTTCTGCTGAGGATGGAAAATTTGCCAGACCAAGAAATGTTGGTAGAAGAGACAAAATAGACTAAGCAGAGTTCTGGACAGCTCCTGGCACTGGGGCCCTTCTCTGGATTGCCACCTGATAGCAGTAAAGGGAGGAACCTGTATTGTGCATCACATCTTTCCAACTACATTTCAGGATGCTCTCCCAGCAGAGTCTGGAGGGAGCAAACTCATCCTTCCTGTGCTCAGCAAGTGCTCCATTACAGAGTGTCCATAAGGACAAAGCGCTGGAGCTCTTCATTTCCTTGCCTGCCTTTCCCAGGATCCGCAGGAGCTGAAACTCAGTTGTGGGGACGTGAATGCTGCAAGGCTTAGGAGGCAGCAACCAAACCAGAAGGGCTGTCTATGATAATTTCCCTCTGTAACACAATGCCTAGCAGCTTGCCCTCGATGCAGGCAAGTCACCAGACGATAGTCTTGCTCAAGCAGCATGGAAAACACCTGAACCACAGGACAGCATCAGCCCAGATGGGGAGATGGATGGAAACTCAGTGCCTTGCTTATGTCAGCCTTGCAAAAGTAAAAGGAACCAGGATTCTTCATCCTCTGCAACGTACACTGAGATCTGCTGGGCAGTTGCTGGAGACAATTAATGGAGGAGGTAAAACAGGTAAATAATGAAGAAATGGGGGTGTCATCTAATTACTCTGCTTGCCTTTGTATGGCTAGGGCCATGTTCACCTACTCTAATGGGTCAGCACCCCTGTACATGCCCATGCAGAGTTTGCCATGTGTCAGTTTGTTGGGAGCAGTAAAATAGCTGGCGGCTCTTTTGGCAGCTCCTGAATCTCTCCTTTTCTATCGCCATGGTGGCATTGTAATGAGAACATGAAAGAGGATGATAACGCTGAAGGGAGGAAAATAAGGCCTGCATTTCTCTCTCTCTCTCTCTGCTGTTAGGAACGAAAGGCAAAGCGTGGCAAGCAGGCCTATCAGATCTGTCAGCACGACAACTGGCAATGGGAGGGAAGGGGGAGATGCTATTGTACGCACCATTCTGCTTGGCGGCCTCCTCTCTCTGGCTTGGAGAAGGAGAGAGAAAACAGAGGGAAAACAAGATGCAGGTGTTCAACGGGGAGCCAGAGACATTTGTTATCAAAATGGAAATGCGCTTCTTTGTTGATGAAGGTGTATCTGCTTCCCATTGTCTCTCGTGCCAGCCCAGTGAAAGGCTCCTTTGATGGCTCCGTGTTTGTGCACCGGCTATGAAATTGCTTTAGAAGATAAAGGGAGCGCGTGCTTATTGGTAATGAAAAGGAGGTGAGGGATACGTTTCTCTAACCCCGGCTCACCACACGAGTGCAATTTCCCTGGGAGCAGCTGTCAAAGGCTTGCAGAGAAAATTGGAAGGCAGAGACTGGATGGGTGGCCAGTGATGAGTACAGAGTTGCTGCTCTTCCACAGGGCTAACGTGGCCATCTGCTCTGATTTAACAGGCCTGCTCCAGTCCAAGTGTTCCAAAGCCCTCTGGACCACTTGTTCTCTCCTCCCCAGTACATTGGCTTCCATCAGCAGTGAGGGTAGAGCAGGGGCCACATCACTGCCTGACACATAGTGCCATGTTAGTCCACTGTGCAGGCACAGAGATCAGACCTTCCCTGGCTGGGGAAAGGAGTCAAGGAATCCAAGAGCCTGAGGGTTGTATATCTATCCCCTTTCATCGCCCTACTGATCACCAGTGTTCTTAGCTGGGGACTGCACCAGTGACAGAGATGTAAGTAAAGCAGCATCAGAAGTGCAGGGATAACACCCTCAGGAAACGTGCCAGGCAGTGTAACACTACTCAGCAAAGCTGTTGAAGCTTCAGTACCCGAAATGCAGAACTCCAGAGCTGAGCTCAGGCAGCCGATCCACCAGGCAGCAGTTGCACTAGTGCATGGTCCATTCCTCCATCACCTCCTGTCCTCACAAACACAGCAAAACATGGTTTTGCTCCCTCTTTACCTGCTTCTCACACACATCTCCAAGCCCACCTGCATTGCACAGTGCTTGCACTGCCTCTGCTCCCTCTGCTCCCCATCCTGCCTTTCCACTCACACACAACCTGGGACCAGGTGCGTGTGTGCAAACGCTCTATCATCGCACACACACGCACACTTGCTCATTAACTAATAGCAGCCCTAATAGGAACGTGTTTCTTTCTTCACCTCTCCTTCCTCGGATGGAAAGTTTAATCGTGCAGTCATGCTCAGCCAGCCTCGCTCCTTTATCTGTGCAATAAAGAAATGGTTTATGGCAGATAGACGCCTCAGACCGAGCTGTCAATTTCACACAGGGCCTTATCAGCGCTCACACATGGTGTAAGGCCGCTGGAAATTGGACGTGGGATTCACATGTCTAACAAGCAGGGTTAAATGCCTTTTTCTTTTCCCCCTGCTTTTCCCCTTGGCTGCTCCTTCATCTCTCCTCCCTCCTCCTTCTCACTGGTTACAGCGCTGACAATGGCTTTAAAAGGATAGCCTTGCCTGGCTCCTGGTAAAAGATGTTAATTTATTGTAGTCTGTTCTTTATTTGATTATCAGTTTATTAAAACTGCCCGAGGTGATAGCGTTGCTTCTAGAACAAATCCGCTGTTCTCTCCTTTAATCTTTTACCAGCCTTATTGGCAAGAGGAAAAGCAAGTGGCTGTGGCTTGTTGGGGGGATCACACCCCCTTTCAGCAGCAGGAGATGGGAGCACAAGGTGTAGCCAAGCCCCAGTTTCATGCCCTCCAGCACAGAGGAGGTGTCTGCCAGGAAGGGCTGTCTCTGAAAGAAGGTGTGGTTGTCAGATCCTCTTCTGTCTTGGACATTATTGATCTGTTGATCTCACCCGCACCTCTAGAGCTCTTCTGTAGTGTGCACTGAGTGCCCAGGGATGCACCCTATTGCAGCCTGGACCCTCAGCCCTGCCTAGCAGGGATGCTCTGCCTTCTGCACAACAAAAGGTACCCCATTAGAATCATAGAATAGTTAGGGTTGGAAAGGACTTTAAGGTCGTCCAGTTCCAACCCCCCTGCCACAGGCAGGGAGACCTCACACTAAACCATGACACCCAAGGCTCTGTCCAACCTGGCCTTGAACACAACCAGGGATGGAGCATTCACAATCTCCCTGGGCAACCCATTCCAGTGCCTCACCACCCTAACAGTAAAGAACTTCTTCCTTATAATATATTCTTCCTTCCATTGCATCCTCCTTTTTTCTAGCTCTTCCATTCCAATCTTGATGCACCCCCAGCACCCCTGCCCTGAACTAACAGCTCTCTCCTGTCCCATGAGTCCCCTTGAATGGGAGTCCTCAACTGCCCCGAGGCAGGATTCCTTCAGTCCTCAAAATCAAGTGCCAAACACCCCATTACACTCCCTGATCCAGAATTTTCCTGGAGGTCACTACAGACATGCTATTGCTGCCCAAACTGCAGGAAAAGAAGTGTCTGATCTTCCTCAGGCTGTCCATACAGCCAAAAAAGTCCATTTGTATTCAGAGAGCCGACATCCTTGTGTTTGCACTCAGGGATGGAGTTATTGCAGCAAACTAACTCCTGCTGGAAGCACTGGTACAGCCGCAGCCCTACTGAAGCTGCTGCATCCAGCTTCGCCTCTTCCCTATACCTCTGCCAACCCCTGCGAGGCATCAACCCCTTTCATCCCTCTCAGCAGCGTCAAATGCTTGTTCCCTTTCTCCTGATTTGCCCTCCAGCTCAGCCACAAATGTACAGGGATATTTTTACAGTGACAGTAGCTTGTTATAGACTGCAGTGCCTGCCACATAAAAGTCAGCAGCAACATAGAGGAGCGCTTAATGATAATGGTTAACATTTTATACAGTGCCTTCCAGTCTAAGCTGTGCAGGGCACTTAGGAGGTTGCATCAAAATACGGACCCTTGTTTCCTTCGGAGGCAGAAAAACAGCCCCTTGGGCAATGCAATGTGAAAGCTGGGTTAATGGCATGTGGCAAGCATTGCCCAGGAACTGGGTGGGCAGCAGAGGGGAAAGTTGACTCCCTTTCTTCTGAACAGCTTCCAAACAGCTTTAAAAATCCACCTTCAGCACTGATGATGGTTGAAGCCCAATGGGTCTGTGTCTTGAATTAAGGCAGGTATCGCCCATCCTGGGGAATCTGCATATTGCCGAGGCTCATGTTCTCCACACTCAGTGATCTTTGAAACACCATCACAGCTGAAGCCTGCCTCAGCTGACCTGTAATTTCATTTCCTTCCTTTCTGCCTTAGACATGTACAGTTGGGAGGGACATCAGGAGAGCATCGCATCCCTCCCTCCTTCTCTGACACAGAATTGTTCACATCCAACACGTCCTTGCCCACCTTTAGGAGTCTCTGAGGGAGGAGGTTCAGTGATTCTCCTGGATAACTTGTTCCTATGCCTTGCTCCTGCCATAATTAGAAAGCTTTTCCTTATACCTCACCTGAATTGTCTTGTTGCGTTTTTCCCTCTCCCATTCATGACAAATAAGTAATGAACCAAGCAGTTTTCATGCCCCAGTAAGAGCTTTTGGCATGAACCATAGGGAATGAGCCCCACCCAGAACTCAATTCTTTGTTCCCAAGTAGGAGGCACATGAGGCTAAGGCCTGAGACCTGGAGTAAACTGATTTGCACAAATAAGAGGCATTTATGCAGTATGTTGATGATAAACCAGCATTCCTGGATTCCTACTCCCACAGTGAATGCGGTGCCTCAGGGCATGAAGCTCCTGACTCACATGTCAGTGTTACAGGCAGAGATGGCTGAATAACCCCTCCAGTTTGGCTTCCATTCCTGTCTGTGAGCTCTCCGCATGAAGATGTCTCTCCCAGAATCTATCCATTAGGTGAGGTGACACACACAATGGCAGAAGGTGTGAATCCCTGGTCCTAGTGGAAGCCCTGAGTTTGCTTTGCTTTGCAGCAGGAGTTATTCAGGAGTGAGAGCTGGTTTGGATTGGCTATGCTGCTCACATGGCGTTGTGTCTATCTCCCAAGTAGCTGAACCCAGCCCCTGGAATGAGTTTCCAGGATGAATAAGAATATCACATTTGATTTCCTTTAATGTTCTGTAACACCGCTTAAAATTCACTTCCCTCAGTCAGACTGATCTATCTGTCTGTCTAATTTTGTTTCTAGAGCACCCATCACTGCACCATCTAGTTATTAATTCGTCCACTAGAATGTTAGCTGCAAGCTCACATCAAAGGCATGTAGATACAACTGGAGTAAACCAGCTGAAAATGCAGACAGATATTGTCTGAAATCTGCTAGCCAGTTCCCTGTATCCAATCCCAGTTTTCCAGGCTCTTTAAAACTGCTGGACAACATACACAAATCCGGGGAGAATGAAAAGTGTAAGCTTGAACCTGCTCAGGTTCCACTGGAAATGGAAGAATCTGATATAAGGAAGAAAAGGATGGTTATTATTTGTATTGCATGAGAGTGGGTGCCCGGAGCCAAGTGTCAGGACACTGTGCCTACAAGCAGGCAGTGAAAAGACTAGAATGGCTCAACAGCAGCTTTCCAGTAGGCAGGAGGCAGTGATAATAACTTGAGACAAGGCACAAAGAAAAGGATAGATCTCATCTTGAAAAACACAAAAGAAACCAGTACAGATAAAGTATTACTGGGACCTTTTAGGGGATGATAAACCTCAAAGAGAAGGGGCTGGCATTTTTGTCTAACAAAAGCGGAGGCTGAAAGAGCATCTGATGCCTGCAGGTATAAACAGCAGAGGAAAGAGGAGGGAACTTCAATCCTCCAGCCAAACAATAACAAAGAAGGAGGGCAAACAGAGAAAAACATCTGTGACTACAGTTAGGCTAGAAAGAAGAAAGAGGTTCTTTGTCATCAGGGCCACAAGATGATGCTTTCTACGCTGGAGAAGATGATGGCGCATAGAGAGGACCACACTGGTCACATCAGCCATGGGCCAGTGCCACTGGGGCTGCCTGCATCCCTGGCCACTCATTTCCCAGATGTGCCAGAGCATTCCTCGTCTCCATCGGGCTGATGCTGGCTGGGTAAGCTCTAGCTGCTCCACAGAACCTGATTCACCTGAGGGGCAACAACAGACCCACAGCATCCAGTATTGGTCTCCTTTACTCCACCAGCACCCAACTATAGCCTGCGCTTCGCTTTGGCACACAGGCTTCCATGGGAGTGGAAGACATACATGTGGATTTCACAATCAGTTTTCCCATGGACCTTATACCTTCCCCAGCTCAAAGGGAGGGAAAATCAAAGCACATCACTGTCGGGAAACGTTGCATGAATGAGTCACTCTGCCTTCACCCTGGTTCCCCACTGTCTCCACCAGGTGATGGTTCAAGTGGGAGGATAAATATAAATAAAGAGAAGGCAGCTGAAGCATTTTGATGACTCATGTAATATTCATTTTGAATTAATTTGTACATGATTCTATAAAAAAGATACATTCCATAAGATTATTTTTGTGAGCTTTAATTTGCTGCTGGCAAGGAGCAGCGCTTGGGTCTTTTATGGGTCCTAGTTCCATAGTGTATAGCAGGAGGCAGAGGAAGTTTAATTATGATTCACTGAGCCACATTGTGGGTATGTTTTAAAGCCACTTAATTAGTGTAGAAATATACAGCTGTAATTATCCTGAAATACGGCCTAATTAACCTATCGAAAACCCATACACGTGGCTCAGGAAACTTGGAAGCATTAATAGTCTATTAATATACCGGAGCTGACAGCCCATCATGCTCACGTTTGGGAACAGGAAGGCAGAACCCCTTGAAGTGTGGTCTCCCATTGAGAATAGCTCCCTATGAAGGGTAAGGTCTGATCTTCCCCTATGCTGGGAAGGACTGTGACAGGTCTGTGCACCTCCTCTGCGCATCAGATGAAGTTGCTGTGTTGTCCTCTTCTGCAGTCCTGAATTGCATCTCCCTATGTCTCCTGTCATCCTTCCCACTCACTGCAGCCCTCACTAGACATTGAGGCTCGGGAAACACACAGGGTGTCCTCAGGCACTTCAGCAGTGCTCTGTTATTTTCCCCTCTCTGGAACTAGAGACGATTAAATGCTGCAATGGACGTTCTCTCATGGATGAATTCCCAGCCCTGAAGCAGAAAGCAGATGATCAGGGAGATAGCTAAAGCATAGCTAAAGCAAAAAGGTGATGGCCAAAGGTCTTGTGTTTGTTCCTGGGTGTTAAAGCTGATAAAACCAGGAAGAACCAATTATCACTTCAAAGACACCTTGATGTCATAGGGTTTCCCAAACCATCTTGCAGACCCAAGAAATGAGGCTTACAGTTTGTCCTTGCAACGCTACCTATAGGAGCCTTTCCAAAACAGAACAGCAAATGAACGCCCTGTTCCTCTGCCCCATCACTTTATAGATGAGGAAACCAAAGGACACACCTGGAAATTAAATTCCCTGAGTGTGCTTTTTCCTTATGCCCTGCTCTAAAAATCAGATCATGCTGCCTTTTAGCTGGGAAAACATCCTGATTTAAATAGAGCCTCATCTTTCAGGAAGGGGCATTTACTTCCACTCGAACTAAAGAAGCAGCAGAAAGACAATAATATCCCAGTTGGTAGGGAGGGGTGGTGGGGGCTGAAAAGGGGGAGGTGGAGAGAGAAGACAGGAAGGAAGCAGCTGGTGTGAGGTTCTTCTTTAGGCAGAGCACATAACCAAATATTCAAGTGGCATCTTCGTCCTTTGGTGATCAAAGCAAGAGAAATTGAATCCGGCTGTAATCATCCGCAGGGTAGTTTGCTTAAAATTCCCCTAATTATGGAAGTGCAGAAAATTACTGCTCCATGATGAACTGAATAGGAAATTGAAGGCTCCCACAACCCAACTCCTGCCACTACAGCTTAAAGACAAAAGATACGGGAGGCTCAGAGAATAGGAGACATCAAGAGATGCATGTGTGAAAGTGGCAGGACGTGTGAGCAAAGGGGCCGGGGGCACACTTGACACTGTACCACAAGGAATACATCACAGTCACTAACTCCAACACCAACATGAGAGGGTTGCCTGCCTTCCCAAGGCACACACAGAGCTGAGGCAGCTTGCCAGCCAGCCGTAGGTCTGTCTCTGCGCACATCCTGGCTTCTGTTGGAATTGAGGTGTCTGCAGCTCCTGGTAATAACACGGGACATTAGCCTGCTGATGACTTTGCATAACAAGAGGATTGCAATTAACACGATGATCCTTTCTTGTGTTTGAGTATGTTGGCATGGGCTATGAAGTCGGTGAAATAAATGGTCCAAAGGGAGTTATTTATCTAGCTGTAAAGGGGCTCTGAACCTGCAGAAGCAAGAACTCCACTGCAAGTTAGCTTCTCAAGTGTGTATCTCATTGTAAAGCCACACGAATACAGGGCTTTAAAGACTCTTTCCACATGCTGTTGCACACTGTAATCATCCCATTTCTTTAGCCCTGGGTTCTCCCACCCCAAGCTGTGTATTTCATAGTCTGCTTCCAATAGAATTTGTACCTTGTTTTGCATAACCCTACATCATTTCATTAATGAGAAAAACGAAGCCATTCTGAAACAAATAAACAAAAGACCAACAACTAATCTTTCCCTTATATTGCAAGGATTAACTAAACAGAAATACCAGCAGGAAGTATTCTGGACACGTTGGGCTGCCATAAAATTTAGTGGGTGAACTGTCAATTTCCCTATTCCCCAAATGCAATAGGGTGACACTTCTGAAATTAAAAACTGATGATACAAATGGCATTTAGAGTTCATTTGGTATTATTTGTTCAAATTCCGCTGACAAATCTGTCATATGTAGAGCAAATCCTATTAGTAGGAGAACAAAAACACCAAAAAGCAATTGAAATCAAAACCCACCCCAACACTGAAGGGTCTATTAAAGCAGAAGAGGAGAATTCACATTATCAAATAATCCTAACAGGAAATCTTATAAATGGAAATGCAAAGTGTAGAGGGTTTTAAATGTTAATTTATAGCAATAACTAGTTTCATAAACAGACTTAACTGTGTTTCTCCTAGGTACAGAAGGAAAATGTTTCCCTGGGGGATTGGGAGTATCCAAACAGCAGAATTGCATTTCTGAATAACAAATCTGCAACCACCTGGGATGAGGTTAAAGAGGTGCAGTCGAAACTATAGTACAGTGGGTCTGTCACTGGCCTTGCTTTTTGCTTCCTCTGTGATTCTGAGGATACCCATTCCCACCCATATCTGACCTGTAGGTCTTGCTTCCCATAGGTCCATATGGCACCACTCACAGGAAAAGCCCAGTGTTTGGCTATCTTGCCCCTATAATAACGCTCTGAAGTCTTCTGGAAAGCCATTTCTTGGCCTGAAGCTTCCCACTAACCCAGAAGACACAGAGAAAGACTTTCTGCATAAAGAGAAGCATCTTGATGCAAATGACAGATAGCTCATACACCATCTATAAGAAGCTAGATAGGTTTCCTTTTGTTTGCTTATTTCCCCTTTCCATAAATATGGAAGGAAAGCACTGCAGGTGAAATGATGCATGGAAACCAATCTGGTTCATAGTCCTCATAAATAATAAGTGGTTGGTAAATAGGTAACCTTGTTTCTTTTCCATCATCCTGCATTGCTATTTGTACAGCAGATCTTTCTATTGCATCTGAAGACCTATTGCAGATCTTTCTATTGCATCTGTCTATAGCCATCTATTGCAGCAGTGACACCGGGGCTCTGCAAAGTCTTGTGATGCTGATGAGTGGTATGGGACCAGCAACAGGATCTGAAGCAACAGGCTCAGTGCATCTTTTGTTCCCAATTCCTACAGGTCTGGGCCAGGCCTTGGGATGATGTCCTCCACACCAGGCATCAGCAGAAACACATTTGTGGTTCATGAGCCAGAACAGAGAACAAGAGAGGCAGAGGGAGAGCTACATAGAGAGACACGCACTGTTTAGGAAAGGACTGTTTCTGTAGTAATTAACACTTGTGTCCTGCTGGTTTTATTTCATAGGCCCATATTTTCCCATCCAGCAGTGCAAATGATGTAGTTTTCAAAGCAACCATGTTATTTTCTGTTAGCAGATCTTTTAATGTCTAGATTTCTGAAGGATAGCACCCTATATTTGTGTGTTTACATGGATCATTGCTGAATTGGAACCTATCCTGTTCTTATGAAAGGATTCCTCCTTTTTTCTTTTTGGCAGAGAAAATGGGTTTGTTTTCAAATCTAGCCTATGTGAAGGATCATGTGGCCATGAAGGAAATCTTGAATCAGCTCCAAATGGTGAGCATCACGAAGGCAGATTTGTACCAAACCCTCTAACACTTGCAGTTGCAGATATTTTCAGCAGGGAAAACCCTCTGCTCACAGAGAAGACATTTCACTGGCCTGAATTTTCCTGAAAGGCAAAATTGTGAATCATATACAAAAGAAGGGGGAAAAAAAGGCTGCTGAGACTTTATGCAACATTGCCATATTTACATCCCTCAGCAGCCTCCCTGGAAAGCACGCATCACTGAAGAGAACCAGAGCAGAGAGCCAAAAGCCAGTAGAAATAGATCAGGTGAGGATGCAGATGGGGAATGGGTACTTGGAAAGTTATTCAGAGTGAGGGAAATAGAGGAGACAGATGATGGTGGTGGCAGAGCTGGAGCGTGGCCCTAGGTTTTGTCCAAGCTACCAGGAGTAATAAGATATCGGTGATAACATCTCCCTGAAACCAAGCTATTCATCTTCCTCAGTGGAGATGGATTCCACAACCTGGCAGCTGTCCTCTGCCCCTGCCAAGCAGCACATCTTCAATTCAGTCCCTTCATGCCCCCATATTCCCTTTAATCACTCTTGGGCAATCCATTCCCTGCCTGTGCTGAAGCCGTCAGGCCTCTTCAGCGAGTGTGGAGCTGGGGCAGTAATTGTATTGTCGTGGACTGACATCTCCAGAGAGGCAGCTCAGGTCTTAGCAGCAGAAAATCCAGCGGCAAGGCTGGAAAGCTATTAATGTTTAACACAGAGGGAAGCTGCTGTCTGTCAGATGCTCCCATCACCCTGAGCTTGGCAGGCAGAACATGTTAGCATCTCTGAAGCTGATGAAGGATTTTATCAGCCTGACAGGACAAGGCGGACCCATCTCCCCTTCTGCTGCCTATCTAGCGTAGGCATAAAGAAGGGGACCCTGTGGAACGGGCCCACACGTAGCTTTGACACGTCAGCTCCCAGGAGCCTCAGGGGATGACTCAGTTTGCATGGGAAGTTTGAGATCTTTTTGTCAGGTCCTGCTGGGGCTGTGGTATGTGTTGAACACAGCACAAATGCTCCTTGCTGGTACCAATGATGTTGTTCCCAGCAGAGACAGGCTGGGATCACTCCTGAAGAGAGAGCAGAGGACTGAGTTATGGGACTTACTTATGAGACAGTGCCAGAATAAGGTTTCCCAACCTGAATTAATTCCACTTGCTCTGTTAGTGTGGGGAAAACTGTGGCTTTGTGCATGGGGCAAACTGCTCCTGCTTCTGAAACACCCAGGGGTCAACAGGAGCACTCTGAGGGGGGACCTGGTCCCTTTCTCAGGGCACAGTCAGGGCATCATGAGCCGCAATGCAATTCTCTTCTCTTGAGGAGAACCCAGCCTGGGAGAAATACAAATACCTTTAAATTAAACAGGCAGAAAGGTCCCCCTGCATTATCCTTGCATTTGAGTTCTTACCCTCAGCCACATACCGAGCTTTCAGTCTTCTTTGTATTCCAGATCCTGTTAAGTTTCCCATGGAGGAATAGTTTTCCTGCCCGCTGAAGACCTCAGCTAAGCCTGCTGACAAGCTGGCTTTTCTTAGTCTCTTCTTGCAGCTCCTTAGGTATAATCTGTTGACCCCAACAGTCTTCAAAGTGCAGGTTAAAAACCACTGATCTGTAGCATTTTGGTGCCTGCCACCTCAGCACATAGCTTAAAACTGCTTCCCGAAGCACCAGGGGATTGAAAGATGTGTTATGGATCCAGATGCCGGCCCAGCCATGTGTGAAAGTGATTCAGACCAAAAAATAGGGAATCAGGAGGCTGAGACCTGGAATTGGTGGTGCTGATGGCTCTGTGATGACTGTCTAAATGTCCCCATTTAGCTGTGCTTGTATCCGAGGCAGGTCATGCTGCTGTACCTTAGTAGAGTGTTTTATGAGCTCTGCTGGAGGATAGGCTAGCGCTAGGCTAGCACCGAATGATGTTGGTTTGACAGCACCCTGTCCTGATGGTTTTCCATGGAGGAGGAAATATTTCCTACCTCTGCTGCCTTTGATCCTGGGTGCTTTTGATTTACAAATCTTCCTGCGTTCTTCCTGCCTCCTCCCAGGACAGCCTGAAACCTTTGAATCCAAGGCAGGTAGTTTCCAGCCAGCCTGCGTTTGAGTCCCCCTTACCCTGTGGAATAAGTATTCAAGCCTCAAATGAGCTCCTGGGAAAAGTTCCCAGTGTTCAGGATCTCACAGACCCATTCTGGAATGTTAACATCCATTGCCCTCCTCTCCCCCTTGAGCAATGCCTGGACCAGCAAGCTCTCCAATTCCTCACCCCTAAAGCAGCTCTTTTGATGCATCATCTGACAATAGAAGCATTAAGGAGTGTACAGCGTGGCTGGGATCAGGTCTTGGCTTCAACCACTAATTCTTCTTTGTGAACTCGGGTGAACGTGCCTTTCCATCTCAATTGTACTTTGTCACACCTGGTGCAGCTGGAATCATGCAGGTTTTAGTTGCTCTGATGATTGCTTTCAGGCATTGCTAACTCAGGAGAGAATCCAGGAGATGAAGTTAAAGGTTAAGACATCACTATGGAGACAGAGGCTGCCAATACTCTGTTATCAGTAAGGAACCCCTAGGAGTGCTTCAGAAACGGGCTGTAGGGTCCCATGTTCAGCTCTGCCTCAATCCAAGCAACTTGGAGAAGAGGAGCTGGAATCTCTGCTTTATGCCAGTGAGAACTCTCTGGAGTATTCCCATTTTCAAAGATTTACCAGCTTAATGCTTTGTTAGAATGATAAAAGCTGGTTAATTATCCCTTGTGAGACTCTGCCTCCCTCTCCCACCTTCCTCACACACGCATCCCCCCCACCCCAGCCTCCCCATGGCTATATATTTATCTTTGGTTCGTTCATTTGATTTGGAGCTGAATAAATTGGAAAAGCCGGAGTGATTCATGTACTGTGGATTGCATATTGATCTGGCACACTTTCCCCCTGAAAGTCCCCATTAGTCATGCCGATCAATGGTTCCTTCTGGCTGGGTATCTGTGTTTGAAGAGCCAAGAGAGGAGGCGCAGTCTGTGCACTTCAGAGCCCCTGCCCAGCCCCTTCTATTTCGCATCCTCTCTTGCCAGAAATAGGGATGCGTAAAGCAGGATATCCCTGCTTCATTCCTGTTTCCCAGAATGGCCTGGCCCACATTAGCTGTTAAAGCTATGCCAGAGGCATCTTGAAGGTCTTGAGAAGTCCTGGTTCCAAGTGTGGCTTGAGCAGTATTTTGTAGGAGACAGCCTGCAAGGGGCTTGTGCAATGTGTAAGCCTTACATCCCCTCCAGAGTGCCGCAGTACCTGAACCTCCCCTCTTTTTTAGTCTCAGAGCAGGGAGACTGAAGCGTGCTCCCCTTAAGTAGAGCCAATCTTGAGAAACTCAGCTGAACACCCCTTGTCTCTCTGATCCATCTTCTCACTGCCTATCATCAATGCAGGCACGTCCTTTCCTCATAGCACCCTCCCAAGGCCTTCCCATCCTCTTGTGCTGCGGGGTTTCCCAGCAAAGTAATCTCTGGCTTTGCAAAAATGAATGCTGTTCCACTGTTCCAGCCTCCTGATTAATTACTTATCCAACAGGATTTGCTCTGCTTATTATTAACTTCATTAAGAGGATAGTGATGGGGAAAGGGAAGCCTTTGAGGAGAGGAGCCAGGCTTCTGGGAGCCAGCCCACACAAACAAATCTTATTTGTCTTAGCATGGAAATATTTGGACAAAGCTCATGTTAGCTTCTTTCAGGCTCTGAAGCAACTCTTCCATTCCTTCCCCTCTATTCCCATTCTGGCTTCATGGATTCCCTGATGTGGCACTGCTTCCTCTGGACCTGATGGTAACCCCACACCTTCTGGGCCTGAACCTTCATACCATGGCTCCCACTCTGTCTTACACCTTCCATTCTTCCCTCATGCAACCCCAGCCTCTCTGCCACCGATCATGAGTTTCCTGCCACTGCTACATGCAGTTTTCACACTCCTGATCGGCTCAGGAACACAAGTGAATCCTGCAGAAGGGAGAAATGAGAAGAGCGGGGTGGGAAGACAAAGAGCCAGAAAAAACCCTACAGGTTCTGAAAAATATTGGGTTTTGATTCCGAGCACTTCCTCTGCCCCAGGCCCATATAGGCAGCAAAGTAAGTTTAATTAAAACTGCAATAATTCTTCTCATATTGAGCTGATGGGTCTCCTGGAGCCATGCGTCTCTGATAAAAGCAGGTGTGTGATGCTGTGTTCTTCTGTTCCAACCAACAACCCGCACTGCAGAGCTATGAAATGTGTTTTCCCATCACAAGGCAGCCCCAGTCCACAAAGCAGAGATGGTGTCCAGCATGAGGAGAGGGGCTGCTCCTAGAGACATGCACTGGGCACAGGGGCTGCAGGGTCCCGCATAGTCAAGTACAGTGGCCATACCCCTCGGTGTGCTCATGTCACACCATAGAGAGAGAAAAAAGGATGGGGAGGGAAATGATGCTCTTTACTGACAGAAATCCACTTCAAATTGAGGTAAGAAGTCAATGCATTGCCAATTTTCCCCAAGATGACCAGGAGAAATACAGCTTAGATTAGGTCGCTCCACACTTTACTCCAATAACTTTAGATTGTTCCATTTTGATTTTGAGCTTTGGGGTATTTTAAAGCCCACAAGTTTAAGCTTCAAGTGAAATGATAGATTTCAACGAAGACTTTCCCAGACTGTGCCTTGATTATATGAGGTTCCTTGCTAATTTTCAGCTATGTTTTTCCAAGCCAGAAAACTCCAAATCTTTAATAGTTCTATAGCAACAAATCAGCACTTTTCAGTGAAGGACAAAATGCATCTCAGTGCAAAAATTGCCACTGTGTCTGCCTGTCAGAGGCAATCTCATGCTCACCATTCTCTTTCCAGTTCCCTTATTCCTAAGTGTAGCACACGACAGCTCCTTGCCCTCTGCTGTACAAACACACTCTCCACTTTGTGCCCAGCTAAAGAGTGTTATTTGGAGAACTGCCATGGGGAGGGCAGAAAATACGTTCATTGCTTTAAAGGCTCAAACTAAAGCTACAGGGACTTCAACTTCACCCCATGGCCTTGAGATCCAGTTGGTTTTCTATTGGTTTCTACTGGTTTTCAACTCCCCTCCTGTACAGAAGGAGTTCCCCCCTTTCCCACAGCCTAAAGGTGTCCCTTACTGGCATATCCCCTCTTGCTTGTTGTCCTCTTTACTATTCCTGCTGGGAAGTTCTGTGCCCAACGACGTGCTGAAGAGGGGAGAGACGCTTTGGTTGCCATGCGGAGACTTTCAATTTCCCCATGTGGCGATGGTATCATGGCCCTGACTGTGTACTAAGCGCATGTCTTATCTCTCTGCCCGTGGAAAAGCAATATCAATTTTGTGGCGTTAAGGGCTGGAGCAGGAACAATGCGCTGCGCATTGTTAAACAAGCCACCAGCCCCGTGCTGTACAAGCAGAACAAGTGTAATCGGTGATATGGACTTGCAGCATAATTACAGCTCACCAGTAAGCACAAAACCCTTCCCTGTCCTCCCTCCCTCCTCTTGAGCATCCTGTATTGCAACAGCCCTTGAGATTAGCCTCACACCTTCTTGCTAGAGGGAGACTGCCCCTTTGCCACCTCTGCACTTCGGCTGATCTAGTTGAGGGATCCAAGGATGTTTTTAAGGAGAGCTTGGGTGAGTCCATAGGATTTGTTCTACTTTTTAACCCCTCTCTGACTGGTTTCACCATTGGAGATTGCCACTGCAAACTCCCCACTGAGCCACCTATAGAACCACATTTGTCACCCTGTCTTCAACTGGTTTGGAGTGGGGAAGAGTCATTGCCTGGATCCTCAATGACAGCACAAGACACTCTGTGTGTTCTCCAGAGCTCTCCCACTGAGACAGAGAGGGAACTGCCCCCATCTTCCCACCTGTATGCGCCCTTTCTTTAGACAGAGCAGACCATAATGCTCTGAAGTCTAATTGCTACTCTTAGCAGACAGATCCACATAATGACTACAGTGTTCTGAAACGCTGAATAGCAGCTGTGTATCTCTGGAGCAAGGTCAACTGCTTTGCAGTAAAACTCTATCCTGCCTTTCACATCCCACCAGCACAATCAGCAAATTGGACTCTTCTCCAAATACTGAATGCAGCAGCAAACTCTAGAATAAGCTTCCCTTGAGAGTGACGGGCTCTGCTTTGCGAGCTCAGACTGGATGCATGTTCTGGATGCTGTATTACTGCTGCTGTCTTCCCTGGTCCCTGCTCAAGGCTGTGTCCAGCCTCATTATAGCCAGGTCAGGCAATGTACTTAATAGGAGCACAAGAAATAAAACTAAGAGTATTTCATTATGCCCTAGCATAGAAGGGGATGTGGGAAGCACCCTGCGAGCAGAAACCCCCCTTTACCTGCTAAATCTTTACTTTGAAATAATGAAGGAAAGAGACATGCTTCAAAAAGGTTGGGGACTGTCTCTTGGCATGGCTCTAGAGGCTGCAAGTCTGTCTCCTCAGGCCCATGAGGACCTCTTACGTGCTACCATCTGCACCAGACAGTGTAGATGTCTTTTCTCTACCTAAATCGCTGCTCTCCTTCATTTTTCCCCTATAGAGCGGTATCTTCTTTATTTGCATGGCCATATCCTTGTTGGGTTGAGGACACAAGAAGATAATCTGGTTTCTCTCAGCTTGCTGTCTTCAAATGCCCTGGGAGACTGCGTGTGTGCATACTTGGGTTTACCTGCACATAGCTACACAAGTTAATACAGTACACACATACAGAGAAAGAGACCAGAAGAAAATGTGAATGCATGGACAGCCTTCGAAGGGTTAAGAGCAACATCCCTATTGGCAGAGGAAAGGAGAGATGAATTCACAGGCTCAAGAGCAATTTCAGAACCCACTCAAGCTTCATGCCACTCGGTGAAATCTCAGCGCACCTCAGCTAGATCAGAAATTGGTTTACATTCCCTTCTATGTGTTTATGAGTTTGTAAAAGCTGCTTTATTTTACTCCTTTGCTACTCGAGGATGTTATAGCAAAGGCATCTATTGGGAGAAGAACTAGGATTCATTATAAAGTTGCTTAAACAAAGTCACTGCTATCAGAAGTGCTGGATCAGATAGTATTTTGTTTTTATTGCACTTCAAGGAAATACCTTGGCAGCAGTGCTGATTATGGCCTAGCATCTGATGGGAGAGGGTGGAACTGTGGTGGATGCAGTCAGCAGAAAAATTACTTTCCACTTCTCAGAGGACACAATTTCACCTGGGGGCTTTCATTTCTTACTAGGTTCCATAGTTGCTTGCACGATGGCTACGATTCCCTTTTTCTATCACTGTTGGAGAAGAAGATACCAGGTTAAATGGATTTTGGGTCTGTCCCAATCAACTCAACTGATTTTAGCCATAATGTGTGGGCCGATATTACAGGCACGAAGATATTGGCCTTCCTGTAGTCCTTCACATCCTCTCTAACTATGCAGGGCAGCAGCAATGTTTGTGCACACCAGGTGCTTCTAACTCTGAAAGGTTAAGGAACCCATCCCTTCTGCTGTGAGCCATGAGCTTCTGTCGAAAACAGCATCTTTCATCCCTCTTTTCATTTCTTCAGCCTCCCCAGTCTCAACCTCTTGGCCTCCTTTCTGCTCCCTCCTTCCCAAATGCTTTCCTTGTGTCATTTCTGCCTTGCTCAATCAAAAGGTTCACATGCAAAACCCAATTGTAAAACAATCTGAAAGCAATTTTGCAGCTGCCTCATGATAAGAGGCAGAGCTGGTATCAGGGATGTTCACTTTAGAACCACGACGCACAGAAATAATTATCTCGGCTCATGAAGGGGAAAAGAGAGAGGGAGGGAGAGAGAAAACATGAGCAGCACGTGCCCAGATCTGCCTGGATTTCAGAGCTGCTATCAAATAGTCTTGGCTTGTGTTTTCCCCAAGTCATCTGGAGAAGGTTTTCCCTTAAACAGATGCTGTGAACTACCCCATGCATAAGTTCATTGCACTGATTTGCCCACTGCCCAGTAACTTCTTTGACACCAGAGCAGCTCCACTCAGCTGATCTAAGTGGGGTATTCACACCCTCAGATTGGAAGTGAATTGGAAAGTAATGGTGTTACATACTTCCATCGTTGTGATTTATTACTCACTGGATAATTCCCTCATTTATTCTTTATGTTTATTAGTATAACTGAGCTCTTTGGGGTGGGACTGTGCTTGCTCCATGCAGTGCACAGCACAACCACTATCTGGTCTCAGCTAGCTTCACTTGATACTGCAATTCCAGAAGTGAATCACTAAAGACTGAAATGACTTATTGAAAACTCATCATCTTTCCTCCAAAACCAGAGTAAAAACAACACTCTGCTCCCCCAAAGCTAAACCCAAGTGCAGCCATTCCCAAAACTTTCACTGTGACTTTCTGATCCAGATCGGAAAATTGCCTGTCAAATTAAGCCAACAAATCACAGCAAACTGCCCTTCCTCCTCTAATTCTGTGCCAAGATCAGTGTTCTGCCTGAGCTGCAGAAGGAGCTGAATGAATAAACAGCACTTGCCTTCAATCTCGGCACCTTTTCCTCCGAAGATGACAGCAGATAAGCACACACACTCTTGATGTAATAGCTGATTCTGGGGAAGATTAAAGCTGAAAGGAATAGGCCACATACAAGGAACTTGTACCTATAGGTGGGAGGGAGCCACACCATTTGAAAGAGTGGACAGAGGGTTTCCTGTGGTTTGTTATAGGAGACATGTCCCAAAAACACAGGGAATCAAAAGAAGAAATTCCCTGGACCAGAAGCCAGCAAAGGACCAAACGCTTTAAGCCACCATAGCATAAGAGTCTCCAGCAGAAGGCATGCCCCAAATGCCTGGACACACAGCTCCAGAGATGCCTTAACACATCCTACTTCAGAAGTAGTTGCAGATCAACTTTCAGATTAGCAACGTGGGTATTCCTGTCACCTCCCTGATCCTCTTGTTGGTTCAGATAGAATGTGCAGCTTTTGAAACCTCCAAATCCCTAGAACCAAACCCTCTGGAAGAGGCAGAATATGCTTAAACTCGCTATCCAAGTGCCTGTTCCAGGCCCTGAGCTGTAATACATAAAAGATAAACTGTGCACCTATTAACACCGCATCAATATCATTTAAAGCCCCATTCTGAGGAGGGCCTGGCAACCCTGTTAATGCACTTCATTTTCCTGTGTCTCTGAATGGACATAAATAATTGTGCAGAGCTGGCCCTTCCCGCTCCATCCTCTGCAGCCAGACGGATTATCTCTTGTTCTTTCCCCAGATTTGGCTTCAGGATGCAAACACCGTTTATGGTCACTGATTGTTCGAAAGGCCAAGTGTATAATGTAGCATAAAATGAGATTTTAATACTTGGTGGGAAATTAGAGCAGCTAGTAAGCTTTATTGTGTTAAAGCAGCCTGTGTTCCCACACTGCAATGATCCACAGCCCTTACAGCTTGCCACTGGGTTCAGGAGAAGCTGGTGTGGGGAGAACACACATTGACCCAGCATGGACTTAGCTTAAATGATTCTGTCTTCTGCTATTGTTTTGACCACTTTGTCTTCAGGTTTTTGCCTTGCAAGGGCTGCTCTTGATCCTAATGCTTTGGAGATGGAAGAGTTACAGGAGCATGTGTGGTCAATGGGTTCAATGTGGTGCTTTGGTGCCTGGAGCCTTGTTCTCCAGGAGACACATGCAGACATGCCACTTGCCATGGTGGGCAAGAGGTGGCCCACTGACCTCCAACAGAGGCCATGTACTGGCCAGCCAGCTTCCTCCTGTCCACCACCACTGTCAAGCTCAGCACCTCTGAGCTCTGGAACATCCTTCCTATGAGGCAAAGCTGAAGAATCACTGTTATTCTCCATGTAACCCAAAGGTTGAGAGCTTGGCAAAGCCAAGTCTAGGCAACAGACTGCAAGCAAAGGGGAGAAAATCTATCATGAATTAATCACAATAGGGCACCTTTCCTCAGCCTTCTATAAAACACCGGTGTGATAATTTAGTGGTGAGAATATCCTCTAACGAGCTTCGAGGAAACTGAAGTCGTCTTAATGGGCTTCTTAATGAAGAATCATTTAGGATTTTATTAACACTGAGGAAAAACACATGGTGTTTGGCAGCTATTCGGAGCTCGATGAACATGAATAATTGCTTCAAATGTTCAAACACGAGTGCCCTAAGGGGCCCCTGGCTGGTGCTTGAAGGGGTATCACTATTTGGGTCTTTGAGAAGTGTATCCAGAAAGAAGAATTTATTTGGGTTCCTAAACAGAATCTCCAGCACTTCAAGCTCGGTGGCAAGTGCCATCAGTACCATATGGCTCCCAAATGTTCTGACAACTAAAGACAGTTTGAAGATCCAGTGGGAACTACCAGTGGATCTCAGCTTTGAATCTTGTACTGGGTTTGCTGCAGGTTCAGCCATACCCACTGAGAGCAGTGTTTGCCAAGTCATTCCTATTTCTCTTTCTACTCCTGTTATTTTCTACTTGAATCCTTTTTAAAGCCAGACACAATGTCAAGGCAAGTGTCCCATTGGCTTCGAAAGAATGCAGCCCAGCCTTATAGTCAATAGAGAATGTGAAGTCTCTGTGATTTTGTCATTCCTGATGCAACCCTGCACTCTAAAACCTCATGTCTGACTTAAGCTGATAAAGAAAGGAAAAAGCAAGACCATGACACACTACTTGAAATGGACTGGTAGAGTGGGAGAAGAGCAAGGAACTTGCTTTCGTTTCCTATCGTAATTTACCTAGTTAATGGGCAATCTGTTCTGTGGGCATTACAAGTCTAGTATCAGTAAAAAAGTTTGAGTCAATAAAGCCAAGAGTTTCATGCTTTGCAGCCACATGGGATTTGTTCATTGTATCACACAGATGCAGGAGAAATCAGAGCTGCCTTCTCCCACAACAGGAACAGGGATCCTCTGTGTCATGTGGCCCTTGATGCTGCTGAGCCCTGTATGGGAAGCTCCAGCTCCCTTCATTATAGCATTAATAGCTGGGTCAACAGGCATGTGCAGATGTTCCGGGTACACCAACCTCCATCTGGCCTGAGTGAGATGCTTTGCCTAATCCAAAGTTTTCCAAGGGATATCTCAATTTGTCCCGGAGACCCCAGCAGTTGGGAAAGAGAAATAACCATGAAATTACTGTCTTAGTCTATCTGCTTCTTACTGTGGAATGAGAAGACCAGAGGTTACCATACAATTATGGAGTTAATTAAACGGGTATCTGCGCCCTTAAACGTAAAACGTTACCAGGAAGTTGGATTTCAGAGAGCTAAAAACAAAAGAAGGGGGAATGGAAACAAGCTACTTTAGATTAAGGGCAAGGAAGGAAAGGGTGTTCATCATTTTCTCTTCTGATATTCCAGTTTGCTCGATGCCAGGAGCTGAACTCCTATTTAAACAAGATCTTGTGTTTTCAAGAACTGTGCCTCGGTGCAGGGGAAGCAGCAAGGGAGTGCTTTTGCCAAATTCAATAGAATTAGTCAATAATATTTCATTAATAGAGGCAGTATCGCAAGCTTTTAAGTGTAGACACAGTAATCACAATTTATTTTGAAGCTAGGTTTATTTTCCCTGTTCAGCTGGCAGTAAAATAAACGGTAATAGTACCATTATAATTAATCTCTAACCTTGAGATTTTAGCAATGGCTGAGAAAAGAAAAGGAAGCTTTGAGGAGGAATATTCTGGGAGGTATTCTATGCAGGTGGGTTTATTCCACTTTCAATTAAAAGATTAACACTTCTGTTACTCTGTCGGCTTTGATTTGCCAGCATCTTTCTCCAGTTTTATTGCAAGCAGAAATTAGGGTCCTTTGTTTCTAAAGAAGCCAACACCAGATTAAAAATGTATTTATCCAAATAGGTCACAAGTGCTTTGGGCTTCGTTTAAATGGCTCCTAATTTACTCCAATTTAAGGATAGCCTTCCCTGTCCTTTGTGTCTTCTTTAGGATGGGTCTCCCTACCCCTTTGTGGGCTGATGCACTCAGTTTAATTACAAATCACCTCAGGGTCATCAGTCAAAACTATCCTTAAAAACAATTGACTTCCTGATCTGGGGTCCCAGAACTTGCCTTGAGCCTGAATAAGAGACTTGCACCTTTCTGGTGGCCTCTGAGCAGTTTTGAGCAGAGCTATGCAGGTCAGTGTCCATACTCTGGGATCTGCTGCCTCCTGAGGGATGAACTGAGGGCTTTCTCAGCCAAAGGCTGAGCATATGAATTCCCCCTTACAAAACAAAGCTGCAGTGAAAAGGAAGAAGCTTCCTACCCTCATTGCCTGGTGTTTCTGCCTGTTTCTCTACTTCCATTTCTCTGGCACCTCCACTGTGCGGTATCAGGCTCCTCCCAGCAGAGCTTCCTGTGATTCTTGTCAGCGCCTGCAGAAGTTATTCCCAAAGGGCAAGCAAATTACTTGCCATTTCTCTCCCTTCCTCTCCTTTGCGATAAGAAGCCTACAAGCTAGCACCTCCAAACATACAACAAGCCAATATGCAAGTCTAAAGCTTGCAGATGCCTCCCACAGAGGAGCTGCGAACCTTGCATGGCCAATTACCACCCTTTTTGTCTGCTTCAAGGGCCCTCCTCTACCTCCCTGGCTTCCTCTCAACTTAACAATTAGCATTTAGCAAAGGTAAACTCCGGAGGCTTTCCAGCCAAAGGAGATCCCTCTATTGCCTGTGGATAAACCACACACGGCAATAGGCCTGTGTCTACTACACAGAGGGGTCCAACAGGCTGAGATTAGCATAGATTAAAGAAATTAAAGGGGAAAAACATCATACCTCCATCACAGTCTCCTGTAAAGGCAGGGTCAAAACCTCATCAGCTATTCAGGGCACATGGTAAGGTTTAGATCATGCTCTGTACTAGGAGAACCAGGAGTCTTGAGAGGGATAGAGATGGGTTTTATATTAGGTAAACAGAGACTATTCACACTTCCCCCCCTCACTATTGCTAATCAATATGGACTCCCACTCCTGTAGTGAGATTCACTGTAGAATTTCCTCTCTGGTTGCTCCTGCTTGGGTTTCCAATAGAGATTCCCTCATCCATTGGGGTGTGATAGCTTGATTCATTTTTGGCTCACTTCCCTGTCATGCCTAAGTGATGGACAATGTGTCTGGAAGCCAGTATAGAATAATAACATTAACTCTGTGTCTAGCAAACAAACCAGACTTAAGAGAATACTGCCAAAGAAACCCTGAGGAAGAGAAAGTGATGAAAATATAAGTGATTAGGAAGAGATAAGAGACAAAGAGCCTAAACCTGTCCAGGGAGAGAGGAAATGAAAGTGGGAAAGTGGTATTCAGTGGGTTTAAATCAACTCACTGATTATCACAGACTGACACCAGCTGAAGATCTGTCTCCCTGGCTGCTGCTGGGAGGAGCTCAGCCCTAGCACTCTGCAGGCTGAATCCTACAAGCTTTTCCCAGCATTAAGCTTGCAGAGCCTGGGTTTGTTGCGCTACCCATCAGCGTGTGTTGATCTCTAATGCAGTCCCTTTGTATCTTTCTCTTCAGATGCAGGCAAAAGAGGAAGGAAGAGAATATGGGAAGAGCCAGGTGATTTTTAGTCTTCTGCTGTCTCGGCTGACAGGGTGTAGGGACAGTTTACCTCCAAGAGACAAACTCTTCCATCTTTCCCAAAGGAACACACAGGGAACAACACTGCCTGGGCAAGACCAGAGTACTAATGCCAGTTTGCTTCATGCTGGCATTTTAATGTCCCCTGTGAGAACTCTTCCTCAGTGCAATCCAACTCGCAGCTCTCACTCCTGGGCTCACGTTATGGTCTCTTTGCTCAGTAAGGTCTGTTCATCCTCAAGCAGGGGTCAGGCATGAATATGATCAGATTTGCAAGCGTATGTGTGTGCTTGTGTAGTTAAGTGTCCCTTAGAACCATGTTCCTTAGACATGGACAGGTTCTCCCACCCTGGAAGGAAGAATCGATGGGAGTGGAGAAAGTTGCTTTACATTATTCAATATAAATGTAAATAGGAGAAAGGGTTCCTTTGAATACATTGTGTTATTTATGCTCAGCCCTGGAAAAATGGGCAGCAGGTTAGGATCTGCTTGCAAATCGAAGGCATTTGTTTTCCTGGTAGTTGATGCAAATAACGTAAATATGCTTTACATTTTAGAAGGAAGCTTATGAAATATTAAAGGCAAATTCCCAGGTCCCATCTCCTGTTGAAATGGAGCACTCTTGAGGGAGACTCAAAGATATAGTGATGGTAAAGCACAGAAAGGCAGAGGTGTGTGTGTGCAAGACAGAGAGAAAGCAATGTAAAGGGACGACTGGGAAGACAGTTGTGTTTATACAGAGAAAGAGATGCCTAGAGGAAGGGATGAAAAGAGAAAGGAGTATGTGTAACGTCTCTGTGTCCCAGGAGAGTCCCCTATTTCCTATTCCCTGTGTGTGTGCGTGGTGGGAACTATGTGTGTGTCTGTCAGTGCCACAGAACTCTTCCTGCTGTTAAAAACCCCATTGTAAGGAAAGCAGGATTGCCACCTCATTGCTTTCAAGGCTGAGGCCTTCAAATGAAGGGGGTTATTTCACACAGCAGATGCTTGCTGGGCTGTTTTAAGAGAACAGCCCTTCCAGCCTTTTATAGCTCTGCTGTAAGAGGAGGGCTCTGCCTCACTGTCATGGCCAGCACCCCCTGCTGAACTATTGTAAGAAGAGAGGATGGAAAAGGCAGAGTTTATTATCACAGGATGCATAATAATGTTGGTGGCTGGGTCCCAGCCATACAGCACAGCCTGTTTCCTCCCCTCCTTTGCCTGAAGACGAGCAGGGCAGCATCTGCCTTCTCCTAGCACTTAATCAGAGAGGCTGCATGAGCAGAGGTAATAGACGGCCTGTCAATTAAACATGTGGCTAGTGACCAATGGGTGGCAGTTGTCAGGGCTTGTTGCGGGGAACGGAGGGTAATTATCGGCTGTAGTAGGGAGCAGAAGCAATTGCCTGCTTTGGTGAGGTCTGATTAGGAGGCAGCACTGCCTCTGGAGAGCAGGCCATGAAAAATGCAGGAGAGTGGATGCGTGCGTGACTCAATAAACATCATTACTGCAAGGGGAAGGGAGAAAGACCTGTGTGTGCAAGAGGATGCAACCAGCAGTGATTCAGAGAGCAGTGGTACACCAAGGAGCACAGGGGAAATGCTCTGGTAAACAGGGCTGTTTGAAGCATACCCTTGCATTGCTCCATCACGTTCCCATAATGGAGTGTTGGACTATATGGAGAGCCACATGGGCATGGGAGAGATATAGCTATGTATGCATATTATACATGTATGTGCTGACACCAGGGCATGCATGGGCAGAAGCCAGCCAGTGGGCCTGTGAGTGAAATGCATACAATGCAGGTCTCTGGCTTAGTAGCCCCAGACAGTGCAAGCTGGCTGGCCCCAAGAAGCATCTGAAACAAGGAATAGATATTAGCCATGGCAGGGCCCCGCAGCTGAAGCAGGAGGCTATGCAAACCCTTCTTTAACATGCCTTAAGCAAACAACCCAGCTTCTATTTTGTCTGATTTATTTTCTTCCTTCCCTCTTGAGATAGGCAGCATGCCCACTTCAGATATTTCTGGGGCTAAATAAGGAATACAGCAAGAGGCAAGCAAAATCAGGGTTTAACCATCTGCAGTCCTCAGCTGGATAGGTCCAGGGAATCTGAAGAACTCCAGGCATCCCTTTGATCAATGCCATCACTGCAGTAAGGGCAGGATGTCCCTTAGCAGGGCACCTCTCTGCCAGGAGATCTGATTTCCAAGACATTTTCTCTGTATAACTGAATGTACTTATCTATAGCACTGCCAGTGCCACCCCTGAAGACAGCAGAGAGGAGGGAAAGGAAAAAGGGCATTATTTAACTTCAGATTTGAGAGTCTGTCAGTCTAAATAGGGACCTGCAAGTTGTACTGAACATTTTTATAACATACAGCTCTTCAGCAGCATTTTAAGTAGGACCCCAAAAAAAGACATCAGTTGAACTCCTTGACTTGATGACTGATTGGGTCATTGCCTATGTCTGGAAGCTGTACTTGTATTTACTGACAGAGTTTGAGACTCCAGCAATGCAATCATTTGCTTGAGTTCCCCAGGCAATGGTGTATAATACATGGCTGTAAACAGTAATGGATATAGAAGTATTAGTGTAGAGTCTAACCAGAAAACACACAACAACCAGTGGAGCTCTAGGAAGGACAGTGCATCCCAGCAGGATGTGGTGCTCATTGCAGAGGAGCTGGAAGGGGACAACTCACATGGAGCAGTTGGCTCCCCTCTGCCAGATCAGCATAGCTGGGCATGTACTTATTCACCTGCAGGTTCTCTGGCCAGTGCTAGCTTGGTGGCAGCTCAATGGGAGACAAGCAGCCTGAACCATGTTCCTTTCCTCCCCCATTGCAAGTCAACACAAGAACAAAGAATTCACCCAGCACTCAGGCACATCTTTTGCCATCCTCCATCCTCGCAGCGCACAGCCACACTTCTCTGACATGAGCACACTGTAAATGCAATGACATCGCAATTGCATCCTGTACCCTGCTCTGATAACAGGAAAGAACAGATTTCCACCCAGACAAAAGGGCTTTTTCCGCCCCTCTCCCTGTTTCCTTTAGGGTGGAACAGCACCCTAAACCTTGCCTGCACTCCTGGGATGTGCTGCAACAGCCCCAGTGCATGGCTGGATGCTAGAAGTGGATCATGCGGGCTCCTCCTGCCAGCTGGATGCTGGTGTTGCCACCGGCTCAGCACCAATTATTTATGAAAGGAAATAGAAACAAAACTGCTTGACATTTGAAAAGAAATCATTACCACGCACTTGTGGCGAATCAGAGCTGGAGTGCTTTAAAGTTCCATCGTCCCAGTGCTTAATTAGAGACCAGGCTGCTTATGTTTAGCTCTCATGAAAAATTTAACCCCTGGATGCTTTGCCTGATTCCAGCCAAACTCTGCTTCTGGACCACATCCCAACAGGGTGCTGGGCTCGTCCAATCCCTGCGCAGAGGCATCAACCCCAGCCTTAGGACTGCTCAGGGTGAGTGTTTCAGCAGAGCTCCCAAGGCCATTGGGATGGTTTGGGAATTGAAACTCTTAGGTTAGGACCTAAAAGCCATCATAGCCTTTCTTCCTCCCAAGCAAAGACTTGATGCATCAGCTCTGAGGGGTTACTATCCCCCTGCCAGGGCACGATCAGCTTTGGCCAAACCTGGCCTTTTTGCTTCCTTGTTTTTACAACACACACCCCCATGGATGGCTGAGCTGAAGAGGCTCACCCTCTCCACCCCAAAGCCTTAATGGGTACTGGGTTAGTTATTAGAGCTTAGTCACCATTTTGGGGTCTAGTCTGAGCTGCTCTGCTCTCTCTGGATGACACCGCTCGTCTCCATCCCTCTTCTATAAAATGGGTGTAGCAGGTGTAGTATGAAGATAAATAGACTGAGGAGCACAAACTGCTCAGATAATGGGATCTATATAAGCTTCCAGAGTAAATGATCATTGTAGCTACAGCTGAATTTTCCTAATCTAGACAAGCCCCTGTTCTCCTGTCCTTCAACTAGCAGTTTAATTTGCATTAAAGAAATCCATCCAAGATGATGTGAATTGCACTTTCCCCCCCCTCCACCCCATGCTTTACAAGGTATAAACATAGCATCTTCTCTCTTCAATGTAGCCTCTGGGTAGGGATTCCTGTGAACCAGAGAAGCAGGCCATTTTTCAGATAAATGATTTATACAGAAGATGCTGTGGATGACCTGACACTGACCTGGTTGAATTAATTCCAGCATTTGAGCTTCCATTTCTATTAAAACTCCATTTACCAGGGAAGTGAAAAGGTAATTATCGTCCCCAGCTTTAAATCACTCTGCTGCTGAATTATTAAAGGGAAGAATTAAAAATAATCAGGCTTTTACATTATACTTCATAGAGAGGAAATTAAAGGTGTAAGAATGCGTTTTTTTTTTTTTCCTTGAATTTAAGTATTCATTTCTGAGATTCATGTAGAAATTGAAATTACTCTCTCTGCATGCCCAGCTCATTCTCTTTATGAAAGATGCACAGATACACACATGGGGGGGAAGGAAAAAAGTAAGAACCCTCTTGTAGAATTAAAAGAACAGAAGGAAGAAGGGATTTAACATGAAAAAGTATAGGAGAGTGTTTTGCATTTTAATACCTCTTTTTTTCTGCACAATTACACCTCTGAGTGATCCAGCACAGGGAGATTAAGCTGCTACTAATTTTTCTCTGTCTTTGCAGAGGGAAACTCAGATGCAAATAGTGATCAGGTGGATGGACACACACAATACAATACATATAATACACATGATGCCAGGAGTGTTTGCAGTGGGTCCTTGGGTGCTTCCATTACACAGAAGAGGTGGGCTTCCTAACCAAAATAGGGCCAACAAGCATGGTCCAGCATTGGCTCCCGCTTCAGTTCCCAGGCAACCACCTTCCCCATCATTTGTACAAAGTAGTTGCTATCTTTTCTCCCCCAGCCATATTCCCCTGTACATCAGGCCTCATGAGTATCCAGTTCCCTGGAAAAGGAAGGCAATCACAGAAGGAAAATGCAAACACGGTGCCTGCATTCACAACTGCCACAAGATTGGACCAGGGAATCTAGGCCAGTTAACATCTGTCCCTGGCAAAGTAATCAGAAAAGTTGATATATGATTCAATTGATAAAGAATTAAAGGACAGGAATATAATTAACATCAGTCAACACGGTTTCATGGAAAATAGGCCTTGTCAGACAAATCTGATTTCATTCTTTGATGAGATTACAAGTTTGGTTGATAAGGGTAACTGCAAAGACGTAATATATTTAGCTGGTGTAAGATGTTTGACTTTGTATCTCACAACCTTCTGATTAAAAAATTAGCACTATACGATATCAGTAAAGCACATGTTAAATGGATTAAGGATCAGCTTCCTGACGGCTCCTTGGAAATGGGTTGTCAATGGAGAACTCTCACTGAACAAGGGAGAGAGGCAGAAACGGTGCTTCTGACACATTTCTAGGCTTGCGCTCAATTTTCCTTGATAATCTTGATATGAAGAATTAAATTAATACTAATGAAATCTGCTCAGCAAATAAGCCCAAAGATCTAAGGAGAGGTGTATGGCAATAAAAAGGGAAAATTGCTCCGGAAGAGCCCTGGATCACTCAGGAAGCTGGGCTTGTTCAAGCCTCAAAGGACATGGAACAGTGTGTCTGTAGTTCCACAGCGAGCAGAGGCAGGAGGCAGATGAGTAACTCAGCAGCTGGTGCACGAGCAGCAGTGAAGCAGAGGCGATTGCTCCACTGGATACAGCTGCAATGAGAGCAATCAAGCACTGCTTCCCACCCTGCTCTCCAAAGGATGCTGCAAATGTGAAGCCTCACAAATTACCTGGCCAGGAAAACACGCCGGCTAGGAAGCATCCATATAGCAGGAATTCACTGAAGCAGGGCTGGTGTCTGGATAACTGCTTTCCCTGGTGGAGACCAAAGGCGGATGCAGAGCATGTTGACAGCACTGATGCATTGCTCCCTGGAGGGGGACATAAAGAGCTCAATCCTTTTAGTTTATCAAAGCAAAGTTTTGATATTGAGAAGTGCCTTGTCTGGAACAGTTTAAAACCTTTGTGGGGAGGCAATAGCAGGTACTAAAGGCCTCATTAATCCGCCAAAAAAAAGACATTAGAGCAATCCAATGACTACAAGATGAAGCCAAAGAAATTCAAATGAGAGTTTAGGCCCAAATATCTGACTACATTGTGATTAAATAATAACAAATCAGAGGAATAGCACAAGCTCCAGACATGCAGTGTTTTATGAAAGGCTGCCTTAACCAACAGCAGATTGGTGCGCTCGTGTCTTTTGCTAGAGAGGAAACAGAATTTCTAGAATTAGAAAAAGCTTCTTCAAGTTCTCCCTTCCTCTGATGCTTCCTAAGGAAAAACTGCTTGAACACAGCTCTGTTACCAAGTAGGATGAGCAAGTGCCCCATGTTATCGCTCCTGGCTGTCCATGCACCCACCTGTCCCCTTTCCGAGCTGCACAACCCTATTGGGGAGGGAATTGAGATTCAGACCCCAGGGCTTACACACAGCACAGATCATCCCAAAGAGGTATGCACACACACTGACCTTTCTTAGACCCTCCTTCTAAAGACCCACTTTAACCCAGAACCAAGGTAACTCTCAGCTTGATAACCCCGGCTATGTTACCTTTCTGCTCAGTATCGATGTTTAAAAGCTCCTGGTCTCCAGCAGTCTTACCTTTTTACCATATTCTGCACAGAACTATACTACCAGATCTCCTGGGCAATGAATTTATTATCCCTTTAACTGCCTGAAAAGAACTTACAGCCCTTATAATAATGCTTCACATCTCTCCCGGGTTTTCCCTTTAAGGATCTCAAAGAGCTGTGCAAATAACTATTATTTCTTATGTTCCCACATATGGTATTCCTTTCCATCACACAGGTATGGAAGTAGACGCTGAGATGACCTGATCTGTGTCATACATGGTGCTTCAGGCATGGTCCCCCAAGCCTGAAGTCAGCTAATGCAAATAATCACACCACAGCACCCTGTATTACTGATGTGACCAATGCACTGTCACTGCTGCCACCAACAGAGTCTTGGCCAAGCCTTATCTCTCCTACCCTCTATGAAACCCAAAACATGCAGACATGCCACATGCTCTCCCACATAGCACTTAGCTGGAGTACCATTTTAGTTTGGACACATCAGCATCCACGCACGTGCAAGTGTAAGCCTTAGCATTTTGATACTAGTCTGCATCATGCAGATGAGGACATGGAGACATTTCCTATGCTTGCTCTGCTGTTTTTTCCCCCACCACCTATACACCAAGCCATTGGGAAGAAATTTTGATTAAAAACCAGGTAGAGATCCCTTTCAATAAAGCAGAAACAGCGTTGACACTGTTAGAAAGGAACACCTTCATCCCTCATTTTAAGACCTGCCATTTCAGAACACGGCTTTTATACTATTATCTTTTCAAGGCACAATTGAAAAGAAATATTGCAGCTGGCCCAAAACAATGTTGCTTGCAGAAAAATTGTGTTCCACAGAAAGGAGTAACATTGGATTCTAATTCAGAACAGAAAGCAGACGCATTCACCCCATGTTTGGATGGATATTGCAGAAGGAGGAATAGACAGGCAAGCTAGCAGATAGGTGAGCAGGTAAACGAGAGATGTATGGCTATTGTGAATGTATGAATAAATATGTAGCTAGAAGATACAGCAGTAAGCAGGGGGATGAGATTGTGTGAAGGGATGTGAGTGGAATGCTGGACACGCCACTTGCAAGGTCAGCAGCAGGTAGTTTCTTGGGGATGCTTCTTGGGCTTTAAGTCCCTGCATGTAGCATTTGCTGTTGGTACCCACCACCCTTGCGGAACCAGCACAAGCAGCAGCTCCCTGTACCTTGGTGGGCTGTTATTTGCTGGTTTACATCTCCCTGCTGCGTGCACTGGGTTGATGCAACTCCCTCAGGGTTCAAGGAAGCCATTCTCACTAGCATTTCTCCTTTGTGCTCCTGCTCCTTCCACTGCCACCTCCTGCTCTCCAGTCACTTCACACCACAGCCTGGTTGCCGTAAATACTGTCACCAACCAGCAGCCGCCTGAACAGATACCTTTCCATTCATCTGCCATCCCTTCCCACCATGTGAGCCTGTAATGAATGAGCACAAAACACTGCTGAGGTGACAGCACAACTGCCATTAAACATAATTTTCTAATGAAAAGGTTATAAGTGACTGTGTCAGAGCTAATCAAAACTCAATCCCCCAGCCACTGCACAACACAACCCTCTTCCAGTGCGTTTAACTTGGATGGCTGCAAGCCCTGTACAGCAATGCCAAACCAGGGGGGTCCATGCCAGAGCTTGCCTTTGCAATGCCATCCTTGGCAGGAGTGAAGCACCTCCAGGTCTGGGGACAGAGGAAAGGGTGAAACAGTCCGGGGTCCCAGTAACTTGCAAACTGATCATTCCCTGGCTCTTCACCAGGGCACAGAGCCCTCTCCCCAGCCCAGGGAGCTGGAATAGCTTGCTCCTTGGCTAGCCAGCAAGCCAGCCTCTCTCAGGGTTGATTTTGCCCTTAATTTATCCCTCTCACTGTCCCTCCCATCCTTCCTCTCTTGTCTGTCTTCCCCAAACCACTAGAGAGGATTGGAGGTAGGATTACTTATTGATAGCAACAGCCACCATCCTAAATCCACTCAGGGATGGTGCCTAATCCCTTTAATGAGTTGCTTTAGCCCTGGCAGCTGAGCTAAGCTGTATGCTAACTCACCAGCTCTCCTCTCCTCCCATACAAGCTCACCTTCACCTCCTCCCAGTGCTGAGCTCCCCTCCGGGTGTCCCAGGGCCCAAGCTCAGATCACACACAGCACACAGGCTGTGCTCACGGGCAAGGCGACTTCTTTGGCTAACAGCATCTTCCCTGCAAGCAGCAATAGGAGCGGGATCACCCTGGGCTATTCATGCACATGAGGCTGAACTGCTCTCTCTAAATTAGGCTTTGTGCAAGGGCTAAAACCTCCCATTGATTCACTCTCAGTCATTCATTCCCAAGGCTCATTGGAGCTAATGACACTTCCTTCGCTCCAAGCACCTGCTGGGCTGGGAAAGGCTTCCAACCAGTGTAACAGAGCAGAGTTTCCCAAACTGCATCCCCAGGGAGGCAAGGTGCACACCTCTGCTGCCTCTGAAGGGTGCAGACCCCATGGCCAGAGTCCTCAATAACCTGCTATTAATCACTGCTCACAGTCATTCAGTACTGCACAAACAGAAAGCCCATCTATCCATCCCCAGCACTCATGTGGAGATAGGACAGGAGAGGTGGAAAGATGCACTTGGCTCTTCGCTGAACACAGCTTGGGAAAAGCTGTTGCAGCATCTAAGGAGACAGTCTGGAAAGGTGCTGCCCGTTTCCTACCCAGCCAGCAAGGATGATAGGGATACACTCGTGATTTGGTCCCAAGGCAAAATTCCTCTGCATGGATAATGCATGGCAGAACACATCATAGTGGCCTCATCCAGCCTTTACGGCTGTTCTTTGTTATTTTCACTGGTGCTACAATTTGCCCTGATGCAAAGAAACAGCATAAATCAGGCATGAATGAGGGAGGATTACTGCTTCAGCAGCCTCTGACTGCCCCACATTGGCAGCTTTAATTGCTTTCCCAGGGACCAGGCCAAATCAGATTCAAATGCTGAGAATGGAGGCATACAAGCAACCACACTGATTGAGCATCCTCCCCACCACAGGCTCTGGTCGTAGCCCTGCTGCAGGGTCTGTGGGTAGGAAGCCTATCTACCACATCTGATGCTTTGTTTCTCCTCCTCTGGATTTTAGAGGGAGACAGGCACCAGTCAAACTTACCTAAAAGCCCCACAAAATGCAATTCTACCCACTTCCCTTTTGCTCCACAGGAGCAGCCCTGTGGCTGTCAGCACATCCCTCTTGTCCTTCACTTACAGGTACTTAAGCTCCCAGCTACAGCTTGGAGTAACACTGCTGCCAGTGCTGCGCTTCCATTCCTTCTAGTGAGGCCTTCCCTCTCTGCAGAACACATGCCACCTGGGTTTCCCCCCCCGTTTCCTTGTTAAGATAAAGCTGTCACCAGCTTCCCCATCCCACTGGTTTGTTGGGGCTTTCAAAGCCTGGAACCGTATTAAATATTCAGTCAACTCTTGGCTACATTTCCGAGCCTGTATCCCTCCCTTTAATTGCTCTGTCAAGAAGAGATGAAAGTTTGATACTGAGGCTTTGACTGGGACCAACTCAAACACTTTGGGCTCTGCTGATATATTTATTTAAAGAGAAATTAGCTGGATTATTCTGCTTAAATTAGGCCCTATGCCATTGTTGAAGACCTCTTTTTCATTTGTTCTTTCACTCATTCATGCACTCTTCCATTAATTCACTCTTTTCCCAGCTATTTCTGATTATGCTCAATTATATGCATACACTTTCTTTTATCCCTTCTTTTCTGTCTCTCTTCTGTCACCAAATGTACATCTCCTCAAACACCTTTTCTAGCACAGCACTGTGCCCTATACTCTCATGGGAAGGCAGTTTGAGTTTTCCATCCAAGGAGATACCTCCCTGGGGCATTGCTCCACCAGCAAGGCAGCAGAAATCAGAATTCTGAGAGAACTTGGCTGGCAAAGAAGAAACAACCACAGCATCCTCTACATAGCTTCAAAGGCTGGCTCTGATTTATATGCACCCAACAGAAGCTCCTTAATCTGCACCCCATCAATTCCCTACGCAGCCCACCTCAACTAACAGGCTGTGCTCTCAGCCATGTCTCCAGGGCCCTTCCTCTCTTTGCTTCTCCTGAGCATCATTCTTGCTGTGAATACTGTTTACTTCCCCACAAGCAGACAGAGGCAAGCTTTGCTCTCCATGCACCTATTCAGATCCCTCTTTCTATCTGGAAGGAGACACTTGTTTTGTCTGGGGCCTTTTTGTCTGCTTTGTCCCTCTCTGCACCTCAGCTGCTTTTGGAGTCTGGGGGTGAGCTCATGTGTGCTGGGATCAGGAGGACAAGGTCAGCCCCAATCACAGGGTGACAAACAGCAGCCACTCCATCTGCATGCCCCCCTGGTTCCTTTGATGTAATTAACATCCCTTTGTTATTGTCTGAAATCCCTTCTGTCTCTGCTTTAATCATCTCCCAGCAATGAGCATTCTTCCTCATTAGGGTCTTAAAACCCTCCATTATAAGCATGTAAATGGGATGCAGTGAGGAGGGAAATATTTTACTACTCCAATTTCCTGTTGTGCCACTGCCAGCAAGTCGTGATATTATTACTAAGCATCTCCAAACAGCACCAGCATCTACAGGACCAGACCTACATTGGGCTGGCAACCAGCATTTGACAATACACAAGCGCCCAGGGGTACCAAGGTTTCCAGCCCTGAATGGAGATTTTTCCTTTGAGGAAAGAGTAGAGATGAAACAGTAGGTCCTAAAAGCAAAGGAGAATCTTATCCACTCTCTTGAGATCCAGTTTTCAATTGGCAGCACACTGTCAAGGCAAAATGAGCCAACTGCCCCATCTTTATAGACAGAAAGTAAAGTCTTAGTCCCTCTGGCAGCATCATTTAAGGCCTTTAACTTGTCAGACTTTCCTACATTAACACCAGCTGAGCTCTGGGCCAGCAAGTCTCCTGATCTGCTGGTATCCCCAGACTAGCAGGCACTCATTGCATTGCACAGACCTGTTTGATTCTGTGAACTTCCTTCTCAGCTAACTATGAGGTTGCCTATGAGTCCCCTTCTCTCCTTCATCAGCAACAGAAAACAAGTCTCCTAAGCATGAGCTTTACAAGATGTCTAAGCATTTTGTCCCCTTCTTTCAGTCTTATATTTCAGAGTAACACTGACCTCTCCTCTTCTCCACAGACTCCCATCCAGCAGGCATGTCACACAACGCGTAACCTCTCTTACATCAAGACAGCAGCATGCTAGCCAGGTACTGCCAAGGTCTCTTTCAAATAGGAATAGCTCAACCCAATAACATTTACAATGCAAATATCAATTCTGTTTGCAAGTATAGCAGGCTTAGGGGGAAGCACACTGGATCATCCATCTCCAAAAAGACATTGGGAAGCACATCAAGACAGATGCTGCCCATGGTGGCGAGAGGTTCTGCTCCCCTTTATGGTGGCTCTTACAAAAACAGATCTCCCCATGAACCTCTTGTCTTTACAAAAGGCCTTTGGGCAGACAGCCACTCTTTGGGCAATGTGTGGAGAGCACAGCAGCACTGACACCTCTTCCACCACTGTAACATCTAGGCAGTCCTGCCACAGCAGCAGGTCAGCTCTCTATCACCATGGCCCGTTATGTATGCCCTATATACTTTGCACATAGCTGTCTACCTTTCTCCTCTGCCAAAACTCCCATGCCAGGCACTCCCAATTCCAAGAGCATCATAAGCAGTTTAAGCCTTAGGATTCACCTGAAGCCCGTATTGGGTTTTTTCTCCTTTTCCCTATTCCATTTTTATTTGCAGTAGAGTACAAGAGACATTCGATCTGATCTCTCCAGGCAGAGTTTTTCTACCTTGTGCATGCTATGCCTCTGCAAGCAGAGCCCTCTGAATGCACACAGAAATATTTCTCACCCAAGGTACCTAACAAACCCCTAAAGGCAGAACTTGCAGCCAAGGTGCAGAGAAAAGATAGCAAATCAGTGCTTTCAACTCCAATCTCCTTGTCCTACCTCCTGATGAAACGCTCCCGAAGCTTTCCATCTCTCAGCTCCTCTCTAGCACATGGACTTGGCAGCCATGAGCTTTTCAATTTCATAAGCCACCGGTGCTTTTCCTTCCCTTTTGTACCCTGTGCCTTCTTGGAGCTCTCTGAGCCAGGTGCAACCACCTGATAATTCCCTGTAATGTGATTACATCAGTTGGAGCAGGGCCTCTGTGCCAGAGCTGAACTACAGCCCCAACCAAAGAGCACCGTTGGCAATAAAAGAGCAGGACAGTCCCCTCAAGCTTGACCTGCATCATACAAACCACCTCGCATTAATACCCACAGCATCCTCCTTTATATCAAAGCTCAGCAATGCTACTTGCCTTCATTTCTTAAACCCCCTCACTTCTCCTCTCCATGAGTAATAACACTAAACCAAAACACCCTCAGCTCTCTGAGGAGTGGTTTATATCCTCTGTGTGCCTGAGGAAAGGGCACGTGCTATTGGTGCTTCAGCTAAAAAGAATCCCACACACCTTTCTGCACTCAAGTCATCAAGACAAGAGCAAGGCAATTGTGCTCGCTCGGTTAAAGGGGTAAAGGCAGAGAAGTTAAAAGAGGTTAAACAGACATATGAGGACTTTCAGCCTTTTGTGCAAGACGCTGTGCTTACAGGCAATCCCCGTTAGGTTTAAATCTCTTTAAGAAATGCACTGGCTTTGCTCCTGAACCTTTCTGTGTGTTCCCTTGGAGACAAGCCCTGAAAGCTTCTCTAACAGCCCTGAGTTATGTGCTGCCTCAGAAGACATCTACCATGGCCAGGCCTTAGCTTTCTCTGAGCCAAGCTGAGGATGGACAGGACAGGTTAAAACAAAGCAATTGCCTTCTGCAACAGGAATGCTCCTATCCTAGCAGTTTGCGTCTGCAGATGCACAAATTCTGCTTCATGTGCTCAATCCCACTCATCCTTGTACCAAGCCATGGCCAGAGTTGGTCAGAGCATCTATGTCAAAGGCAAAAGCATTACCAGAACCTGGACCTGCTTGCAGGGAATGGTTTGTAGTGAAGGGGGATTTACAGGCAAACACATCCATTTGCCCAAAGACCTGCCACAAAACTGCCTCATCCATCCCCTTCCAAACACCGCTCAGCTAGAATTGAATGCTTACAGGTTCCTATTTATAACCCCATCCTATAACAGCCTTTTCACAATGGAAAATCCATGCCTGCTTTTAAACACAGGAATGCCCTTCCCCAAATAACTTCTTCTCAATTAGAAGCTGCAGCTTCATGCAACATCATCAAGTACATCTCCCTCCTCCTTGATGCTCACGGGTCTGCAAGAGGTTAGCTTAAAAGCAATAGAGGCCCAGTGTGTGGTGCTGGCAGGGTAGCAACTGTCTCTTCCTCTGAGTTCAGCCCAGGCTAGGGCAAGGGTTATGAGTTATGATGTAGCATTAAGAATATTTAATAATGTGAAGAAGATTGAACCAGTTGTAGAGATAAGGCATGAAAGTTAGAGTGCTAATAAGGGCTTTAAGGGAGGCTTGCTCTTTAAACAGTCATGAATGAATGGGGAGTGAGTGAGGGCGGAGTGGATAGATGCGTATATGTGTGGGAATTAATAGTTGTAAAGATGAAATTTGGCTTTCTCTTGTGGTTAGAACTGGGATATAACAAGACTACCATCAAAGTCTGGATGATTTCAGCCTCTGATCTGTATGACTGGCCAATATTCTGAATTCCCCTTTGTTTCACTTATTTGGGAGAAGATACATCAGCGGAGGCAGAGATGAAAATGCCTTTTTTCCTTATAACTTTGGGTGCTGATTTTAATCAGGGTTTCGTTCTTGGTTTTTTCCTTCCCTTTCACAGCTACATTTCTAAAGTAAAAGAACAGCTCAGAGAGAAATTGGAGCTACTCCCAGGACAAATGGGCCTGACTGGCAGTGCATAAAATTACCACTGTCTCTTCACCTTGCTTTCTGCAATCCCTTTATTAACTAACCGAATCCTCAGTCATTCTCTCTTTCCTAGCTCATTCATTCTCTTTCTTTCCCCCCCTCTCTAATCGCAGACAAAATGTTCATTATCGCATGCTTGTGGACTAATAACGCACCCATATCATGAGGGAGTTCAATTACATGTCCTAGAAACATCACTACCCCAGGCTGGCAGCAGGAGGCCAGTCTGGCCTTGCAGGATATGCTGGGTCTGGACTTTGGAGCTGTTTTCACTGGTGTGGCAGAGATGCGCTGCATGGGGTTATGCATCTGGCTGCATCTAAGGGCACTTTATTGCTAGGATAAAGAGGAATCCTGCCTTCCTATGGCTCTGGCAATGGGAAGCAGGAAGAGGAAAGCAACACAGGTATGACAAAAGGCTCAGCTAGCCCAGGATTTTGCCTCCAGCTGGGCCACAAGCCAATGAGAAAGCCTGCAAGCTGCTGGAAGAGCTTAGCAAGCTTCTTGCTCCTGTCTTTTTCAGCACCCAATGAAGCCACCTTCTGCGAACTGTTGTCTCACCCCCTTCTCAGAGCCCTTCTTAGAGAATACCTGACCACAGGACTGAAAGTGTCACAATTAACAGCCAAGCTCCATCGCTGTAAACGGGCCAATGTGGCTTTGGCCTTGGCACATCATTTTCTGGGGCAGGGCTGAGGCATATCAGAAACCATGCTGGGGTGATTACACCCAGCAAGCTGTTGGACTCCGCTCGGCAGTGCTGTCAAGCCAGTTCTCACTTCAGCCCCTATAAAAAGGATTCAGATGCAACCTCCAGCTGTCAATCAGAGCACACATCCAGGTTTAAGTTCCAGGAGGGTAATTAATTTCCATCCAAAGACTGGAGGAGAAATGTATTTGTTTAGTGAACGCATTAACAATTTGTTCTTCTGCTCAGTATGTGTGCTGGCATTTTATTAAGACTTGTGGGGTTTTTTAACTGGGGGTGGGGAACAAGGATTACTAAAATGTGTTAATGACAAATACCAACTGCCTGAAGAGAAGACATAAACAGGACAAGATGATCTGTGGGCTGGATTGAAAAGAGACTCTGTACACCCAGTCCACAAACTGGGATGAGGAAGAGCTGACATCATGATCGCTTGAAAAAGGTGGTGGGTTTCTGGCACTTTTAAATCTCTCTTATTAGTGTCTATCTGTGGTGTGATTTTGCCTGAAGGAGTGCAGCCCTCTCCCTGCAGGGGCTGTCTGCCACTCTATCTGTACTGCAAGGCTTCTTCTTCCTTGCGCTATGAACTTCACTGTAGTGACCATGCCCCTTAGGAGTGACATTACCACATCTGGGGGCAGCTGGGTCCCCCAGGTTACCAACACTGGGACCCCTAGGCTACCATCACTGCAGCTTCCCCCTGGGCACCGGGAATGATGGAGTACCAGGATGAAGGAGGTACCTTGGTACCAGGATGATGGAGGTACCTTGGTACCGGGATGATGGAGGCGAAGCTGCCCTGGGGCTTGTCAAGGTGCTGAGATGTGCCACCAGGCAGGCTCCACCAGACAGACCTTCCTACTCATCCTCATCCTTTTGGAGCTCTTTATGGCTCCCACACCCTCTTTCTGCAAGGGAAAGGGCCCTGCACCTCTACCTACACCCAGCCATGTTGCTCTTTGACTATAGTGACTGATGCCAAAGGAGAATCCCACTTCTGGAAAGCTGCAGTCAAATTGCTCTCTGCCTTCTTTTCATTGCTTCAGCTTGCGACTAAGCCATGTTTTCCTGTCCTGATCACGTTGGTGGATAGGATCTAACACCAAGATCCCATCTTGGACATCTCATCTGGTTGTTTCAAACATAAGACAAGAAGGGACAAGCTCAAGAAAAACTCTTGAACTAAAGCCCAGCGAAGGTGGGAGGAAACATTTCTGCCTCTTTGCAGCTCACCAGCCTCTTAACTGTGCTTTGAAAAGCCAAGTGAGCTGTGCACAAATGGCATTGCTCCCTCTGGCTGTCTGCAGCACTACTCACAGCTTGCCTATCTTTCTGGTGTTGGGGGTTCTTGCATGGAATGCCCAGTGGCTCACTCAGCCTAGCTGTTTTCAGGATGGGCACGGCACATCACAACTGTCTTTCCCATCATCATTTTTGCAAGGTGATGCCACCGGTTACGTGGTAACACAGAACACTGTTATAACAAATATATCCATGCCTTTGTTACAGCAAATATTGTTTTACAGGAGATGAAGGCAGATAGGACCCTTGATATAGTGCCCTTCATTGCAGTTATTTTCTCTTCTCTGTGTTTCGGGTTGGGGTTTTGCTTTGGTGCAGGTTTTTAGAACCATTTATACTTTTCCATATGTCACTTCAGAAGCAGAAAGGTCTTTAAAAGGAAAATTGCATTTTTCTCTCATTGCAAAGTCTTTTCCTTATGACTCTCCTCTTGGATTTTTCTTTCTCCCAAAGTAAATAAACACCAATATTGTGTTACCTCACTCTCAGGAGGTTATTTTCTGGTCATTTCTCATTTCTTTTTTTTTCAGTTTTCAGTGACAATTATCACAGAAAAAGAAAAACCAACACATTTTTTCCATCCAAGACCTAGAATGGGAACAGTCACGTAAACCACAGCTCATAAAGGAGGAAGCAATGTGGCTGGATCCACCTGTTCCAGAGAGCCCAAGTGACCTTGGGTGCACTAAGCAGATTTGTGTTGTTTAACTTCTGCATCCCCTGACATCCCCAGTGCTTTCTTACTTGTACCTGATACACATCGAAGCTCTAAGAAAGAGTGAGCACATAACACCTATATTTTTATCACTTCTTCACTGTTTGGAGGTGTTACCAACTTCCCCAGTGTTTTTGCACCAGATGCTTGTCCATATCATCAGGAGGATGAGACCTAAAGAGTCGCTCATCTTTCCTGTCTGGAAGCATCCCAAAGTCCTGGCTAAGGGAAGGATTGTTCCTTTGGTATCTTCCCCTTGTCTCTCATTTCCTCCCAGTTTCTCCTTCCATCTGTTGACACATACAGGAGTTTTGTTGTAACTGGAAATTCTTCACCATTAAAGGGGTCTGCCCCATGGTATATGCAGCATAGCCCAGGCAACACCTCTGCTTTGATTAATGTCTCCTTCAGGTTCCAAGTGTGTCTCCATCTGCTATCAGCTCCATCTCCTTGCAAGGAAAACAGATCACCAGTCTGCATTTAATCACTCAGAACAAAAAGAAGCCATGCAGAGCAGAAAGGCTATCAGGAGGCAAAGCACTGTTCTCTCACTGTGCTCTGTGCCTTAGGATTCACTAAGAACATGGACAGAAGGGCCTCAGGGACAAAGTATTGTTCAATGAACTCTTCTGTGCCTAATCTGAAGAATGCCAAGTGTGGAAAGCAAGGGGTGGAATAGCAACATCTCCAGGCACAGCTTGCCCATTTTAAACCCACTTGGTTTTCAACGGAAGAAGCATCAAAACCTTTCTTGCTCACTTGGCAATATCAGTTCCCAAAGGAACAGGAGAAAATGCCTCCTTAGATCTCTACAGGTGTCCATTCTGTGAACTCAGATTAAAACAGTGTTGTGGAAAGGACAGTGGCTGTTTGTGTGAGGACACTTCTGTCCTCTCCCCATGCAAGAGGAAGGTGATGCTTTCAAAGTGGGAGAAGATGGACAGCAAACCGGGGCTCCTGGTTCTGCACTAAAGGGTGGCCAGGGTTCACCAGGAGTTGCACTCTGAAGGCGAGCTCTGAAGCCTTTCTCACCTTCTCCCCGTCTGGTCTGAGTTTCTAACAATCGCCCCATTACTGCTGGTGACAAGCTTGTGATAACATTGCCATTTCATTAGCTGAGTATTGTTCAGGAGATTGATGGCTGGCAAGCTAAGAAAAATTGCATCTCCCTCTGCAGCTGCCTGTCTCATAGACAGCATTCATCACAGAGGGAAGGGGAGTGAAGAGAATCGTACAGGAGTAGGAACCACATATACTGGCATCCCACTGAAGTCAAATGGCTATCTGCAAGCATGCGTGAGGATCCTGGTATCCAGGCATTTTCCCTTCACTGCTCCAACCCCAGGAGAATATCTCTTAAAGGAAGAGAAAAGAGGAGTGCCAGGACCACCTTCCCCAGTCTGAGCTCACAGAGCTGGTCCCAGAGGCCTCACCTCTCCTCTGTTCTTGAGAGTTATTATTAAACAGAAAGAACCAAAGGAAAGCAAATATTGATATTAAATGAGAAAGTAAATGCCACTTTGCTGCTGGGTGCTTGGAGGGAGTGAAAAGGAGAGACAATGTAGAACAGAAAGAAATAAGGCTCTGGAAAGTTTTAGAGAGACTTAGGTCTGCTCCCAGCCCCTCTCACTGAGTGGTGTAGATGGGAGGAAGAGTGACTTAGGCTTTCAGATTGAGACAGCAAGACAGCAAATGCTGAGAAAGGTGGCAAAGGTAGAAAGCAGGCAGAGAAAAGGCTGAAAGTCATGCCAAAATAAATGTTTCCATGGTTGTGTCTAACATTCCATCTTTCTGGAATGGCTTTTTGCAAGTCTCATCCAATATTGCTGACTGGTCCTCCGCATGGATGAAGCCAACTGTCCAATTTCCAGAAGTTCTCCCATGCTGAACACCTCCTTCCATGCTTTCAACACCTCTGCTGAGCTGAGAGAGTTTCCTACCAGTACTTGCATGGTGGATGATCCTAGGAATCTTGCATTGCTCTGGCACTATTGCTGAGGACAAGTTGTCCTAAGTCACTTATTGCCCAGCAGTATGCTATGTTGTGCAATCAGGCCATTTCCTAGGTGCTAGGAGGGACACACTCCAGTGTCTCCTGCTTGTGACAAATAGCCCCAGCTGATATTAAAGCTGCAATCTCATCCTGCCACTTCTGGAACAGCATCCCAGTTTTGTCTGGCTCTTTCCATCCTTTTAGAGGCAGTTTCTGACGTGGGAGGCCTCCGAGAACTCCTGATGCGATGAATAAAAACCACCTCGCGACTGTACACAAAAAATTAAAACCTCATTTGTGTCTGCTGAGCGAACAAACCACAGCTAATTAAATCCCGTAACAATAGGACATTATACAAATGAGTACCGCCTCCTTAAGAGCACAGCTGGGGACCAAGTACAGTTGTTCGTGCTGTGCCCCTCCAGAGCCATGGGGTGACGAGGCTTTCACAGCGAGGCTGTGCAACAAAGGCAGGAGCTCCACCATGCCCTGCCAGATGAGCCAAGGTTTCTTTTCTGCCAGGGAAAACCCACACAGAGACACACAAACAGCATGAACACCCTCCTGCTGCCTCCCTGGGGAGCATTGGAGCTCACAGCGATCGCTCCTGCTGTGGGCTGGGGGAGTTTTCCCTTCGTGCTCACCACAGGCTGTTTGCAGCAGCTCACACCATGGCAGAGCGGGCAGGATGGAGCCCGGCTGCACAGGGAGCAGAGGCACGCTGCTGAGTACAGCCAAGGCTTTGGCCTGCCTGACGTGGAGAATGGATTACTGTCTAGCATCTGTGCCAGTGAAAGCATACCCATCTCCAAGGCTTAAATTACTATTGTATAGGATCTCCTCACTATTTTCACACATCTAAGGGAGAGAAGTCATGAGTTGCTTTTTTCCAGACAGCCTCTGAGGCGAGATGCTCAGAGAAATCTAAATGACAAAACTAAGGCCAAGAAGCAAGTCTGCACCAGTACCAACATCTCATCCAAATGTGATGCTCTGTGACTGCACTTCACACCATCAGCATGGCTGGGGTGGCATCCCGCATGGGATGCTCTGCCGCTACCTGAAGACATCCACAAAGGGAAAGGTCCCCATGCTGCTAGTAAGGTGTCTCACAACTAAGGCCCCACTTCCCATACTGTTTATTTACAACCTATTACATGGTGTGATGTGCAAAGTGTATAATGTGCCTGCACACAGCACTGGCTTTCCAGTGGAAGGCAAAAGTATAAAGGTGGATTGGAAAATGACCTGCTTTGTATTAAAAGGATGAAGTTCATTCAGCTGAGCTCTGTCTGAACTCCCTGGGCAGGAAGAAGACAAGGGCTCCTTCCCTATCTACATCCATACAAGCTCAGCCTTTGTGATCTTTTTTTGTAATATCAGTTAACTTTCGTTTCTGAACAAAATGGTGTCTTGTAATGTAAAGTGGAAGATTTTGCCGATTTTGGAAACGTTGAAACGGGATGATTTGCCTCTATCTTTCCTTTTTTCCCTTAGATTAATATGTTATTGCATTGCTTGGGAAAACTGACTTATTTATGAAAGCGCTTTCTGCAAAGGATTTCAGTTTCATTAAAGCAGCCTTCTGATGAGGAAACAGCTAATCAAAGAATACCTGACCTTCCTAAGTCATATCTCATCTTCCCCCATTAGTACTGAGGAGCTCTTCTGACACAGGCTGACAGTTGCGGCAGTGGAAGGGCTGGATTTCTGTGCTAACCATGATCCTGGACCCTGTCTGGGAGTCAAGGAGCAATCAGGGAGGGAGAACCCCAGCCTAGAGCAGTCAGGAAGCAAAAGACAGCTCTTTTCACACCAGCGCTCCTCTGCTGGCAGGGGTAGCAGCATCACTTCTCTCATCCTGCATTTTGATCCCTGGGGCTGCACTGAGCACTCATGGAGAGCTGGTGGGGTTTTAAAGTGATGAGAATCCTGATTTTACACCAGTTCTGCATTCCCCAGGCTGGCTCATTTGTGACAGAATTCCCAGTGGCCATGCAGAACTTTTTCTCCTTCCCCACCTTCTCTTGCTCCTGAGGGCAGCTTAACTAACTCACCTGAAAGATTATTTATTTGGCAGTAAAAGCCACAAATAAAACACAGCTGCCTAATGAAGACAACTCGGTAAGTCTGGCCCATTTTTAATGTTAATGTTGCATGTAATCTCCATTCTGCTCTGTGGACTTGTCAGTGGTTTTACAACTTCTGATTATATGAGTGCAGTAAGCAGAGACAGCTCAGTGGAGGAGCTGGGGAAGCAGCATTAACAACTGCCTCTGGGGAATCCAGCCAAAGGAGCAAGGATTTGTCTGCACCATCATTGCAATGACAGAAAGCAGAGCCTGAGCGAGCACTCCATGTGGTGTCCTTTGCACAAACTACCTTATTTAGCTCTGGGTCTTAAATACAAGAGGAGACTTCTGCTTCACCATCCATGGAGAGAGGGATGCTTCACTGTGTTTACAGAAGGGCAACTGTTACAGAAGTAAAGCAAATACTAGGGATGTGCCCATGGCTACAGAGCAGGGGAGCAGTGGCAGACATTAGGTCAAACCTATAGCCAAGTTTCTAGTCTTGGGCTAACCATCGTTGCCTAACTCCCCATCCTCAAGGCTATCTGCACCAATGAAGGGTTCCATCAATAGCAAGTGAGCCAACCTCCCCTTCAGAGCACTGTCCTGCCAATAAAGCCTTCCAGACACATTCTCCTCCTTCCATTAGACAGTCTTGCTGCCAAACAGCTTACAGATCAGAGAGTAAATCTATTCAGAGGCTAAGGATTTTCTGACAAAGACGGATACAGAGAAAGCAGTTGCCTTGCCAGCATGAACAGAGGCAAGCATGAAAGGGCATGTGCATAAAAGCTCACTGCTGCTCCTGTTCAGAGCCCCGTAACCTCAGCCGTCCTGCATGCCTCTCTCTTCTGCCTGCAGAAGCCCAAGGCTCACTGCTTCCATTGTGCCATGAAGGATGCTGTCCTCCACCGCTCACTGAGCACACGGGCCTTTCTGCTGCCCTGCTGTGAGCTTTACTCCATAGTGAGTATTGGCAACCCAGAATCGGGCTGAAGCAGTGGGCAGAGAAGCACATGGAACTCCATGACTCTCCTGGCTGTTGTGACGGTCGGCAGGAGCACTCTCAGACCTGAAAGGGCTGTATTCCTCACAGCGAAGGCAGGAGGTATCCCAGCTTTTATGGATAGGAGAATTGGGACTGGGAGGAATTATACATCCGACTTACAGGGAGGCTATGGCAGATCTCAGAGTTTTATCCCAGTCATCCATCACTTTGCCCCTGCCAGCACTCCTCCTAGGTTTAATGAAAGCTGCATCCCTTCCCTTTACAATCAAGCAAATCTGGAGCAACTCCCCTGGAAGTATGCTGTCCTTACCTGCCTAGCAGCCTGCTATAAGGTGCTGAGCTGTGGGGCTGTCCTCATAGCCTGCCCTCATAGGCAGGCATGAGTTAGGAAGAGAAGACACTTCGATCCCTTCACAGTCTCCCAGCCCTGAGCCCGCAGGCTCTTTCCTGATGCTGGGCCTCTTTTCTTCCTGGGGAAATGGTACTGCAGTGGAAAGAGTGCTTGGATAAAGTCCACAGGCATCAACCCCCAGTGAGAAAGGAGTGGCCACATTGCCTGGCTCCCCTCCAGGCACCAGCATGTCAGCCACACAAGATGCTTCTCGCATGAAGTGCAGAAACTGCCACCAGCTGTGGAGCTGGTGAAAACTAGCCCATCCATTGACAAATCTTTCTCTGGAGGCTGACTCAGATGCTTTTCTGCCTCCCAGTCATCTGCTATCATGTAGGCCCCATCACTTCCATGTCTCAGAATTAGCTAGGAGGGCTTTCTGCCATCTGAGTTTGACCTTCTAAGGATGTTCAGCATCTTTCAGCATCTGGCCCATTAGGGATGTGACATGCTACACAGATGTGCAGGACAGCAGGCACCAGCTTTGCAGAGCAATAGAGACCTCATTCCTCGTTCTTGCTTTCCAGGGACTGAAGACACACAGTCTGCCTGGCTCCTTCAGGTCCCAGAAGCAACACACAACAGCGCACCCAGCTCACCACGATTCCTCTCCTGAAAGAATGAACACTGTCTCACCTTCCCCCTCTACCAAATGAGGTGCTCTAATCTTCAAGCTAATCACTAGCCTGGTCCTATCCGAGGAGGGGAGGTGAACAGGATGCCTTTTGCTCCTCTCCTGCTACACTGCACATTTCCATTCACATAGGAAATCCCTGTGCACTTCAGGGGCTCACCAACCTGGGCTGCAGCTTGGCATTGTACCAGTACCTGAAGCTACCCTGCTGGCTGTGCTTCCCAAGGGGCAAGGAAGAGGCTTGTCTGTCTTTATGGATAATTAAATCTGGATTAAAACAAGATCTTAATGGAATCTAACCTGGGGAAGGGCTTCCTGGAGGTGAAAAGGCTTTGGTGGGTGAATCTGTTCCCATGCCTCAGTTTCCTCAACTGTAAAATGAGGCACTGATGGGCGAACTGGTCTGGGTCATTGCCCTGCTTGGTGAATTGCTTTGAAAAGCAAAACCAGCAAGCGAACATCAGTGCTGGCTGGACACCCACAGCATTCCCCACCCCTGCGCTTCCTCCTGGCTGCTGCATCACGGGCCCGCAAACACAGACCCAATATGCAAATCTGACATTTAATTTGGACATGAGAGTTTAATGAGGCTGTGGGGATTCTGCCACTCGCAGCCTCCACATCCTGCAACCTCCAGTCACATTCCCTTGATCGAACACATCCCCGCTGCACGTGTGTGAATGCACATTCACGTGCATGTGCGCTCCAGCACCATCCGCCCTTTGCACAACAGTTGCTCCCATCTCCATCCATGCCTCTTCCCAGGCTCCTGAGCCCATAGGGCAAATGTAGGGCTTGTAACTCTCCATTAACCAAAATCTCAGCTTTTCACACCCCACTTTTGGGGCGTCTATTCAAACGGTGTTGTGGCGTGATGACTTTTAAAGCACTTGGCTCTGCCGCAGGGCAGGCCTCTCCGCTCTGAGCCAGACAGCTGGGGTTTACATTTCACACGTGCCGCGCAGTTGCGCTGCATCACTTAAAGCAGATTTAGGGCAGGAAAGGGGCCAAATGGACAAGAGACGGCTGGAGAAGGCGCTTTAGGGTACCCACCGCACTGAATAGCTGGGCAGAGGGCAGGGGCAGAACCTGCTGCAGGACACGCAGCAGGAGCCGCCGGGAGCTGTCTGCAGCACCATGGGACGGGTCCCCGCAATGCCGAAGAGCCGAGCCCGGCCGAAGGCTGTTCCGAAGGCTGACGGAAACAGCCGGAATCGCCCGGGGGCGGGGCGCGAGGCCAAGCGCGTGCCGCAGCCCTCGAGGTTCCCGCCGGCGCCAATCGCCTCACGGGTGGGCGGAAGAGCGGGAGCGCGCATTTACCTCACGGCGGGGGCAGACGGGAGCGGGACCCGCCGGGGGACGGAGCGGGAGCAGGAGCCGGTGCCGCTGGGGAAAGGGCCGCGATGGCCTCGGGACAGGAGGGAATCGGTGCTGTTGTCTTGGTGGGGAAGGGTCTACAATGGCCTCGGGACCAGAGGGAGCCGGTGCCGTCGCCTTGGTGGGGAAGGGTCTGCAATGGCCTCAGGATGGGAGGGAATTGGTGCTGTCGCCTTGGTGGGAAAGGGTCCGTAATTGCCTCAGGATGGGGAGGAGCCAGTGCCGTCGCCTTGGTGGGGAAGGGTCTGCAATGGCCTCAGGATCAGAGGGAGTCGGTGCCATTGCCTTGGTGGGGAAGGGTCTGCAATGGCCTCAGGATCAGAGGGAGTCGGTGCCGTCGCCTTGATGGGGAAGGACCTGCAATGGCCTCGGTGCCGTCGTCCTCGTGGGGAAGGGTCTGTAATTGCCTCGGGCCGGGGCGGAACCGGTGCCATTGCCTTGGTGGGGAAGGGTCCGTAATTGCCTCAGGATGGGGGGATTTGGTGCCGTCGCCTTGATTGGGAAGGGTCTGCAATGGCCTCGGGACAGGAGGGAATCGGTGCCGTTGCCTTGGAGCGGGGGGACCTGCAATTGCCTCGGGTCGGTCACCGCCGTCAGGGGTCTGTGAGCTCCACGGGCCGGGCTGGGCTCTGCGCCTTCCCGGGAGGCGCTGGCAAGCATCGCCAAAGGGATGCAGCAGGACCAGGGAACATCCAGCTTCAGCCGGGAGCTGCCCGGAGCAGCAGAGCGTCCTTCGCCCTCGTCCCTGCAGGGAGCTCCGGAGCACCCATCCCGGGAGAGAAGCCGAGAGGTGAGCTTTTACCGGGTGGGAGGTGGGGGGGCAGAGGGTGGGGGGACGGGGGTAGGTGCGGGGGGACGGTGGGGCGGTGGTGCTGGGGACAGCTCCCGCTGGGGCCGGGATGGGGTGTGGGGGGCTCCCGGCTCTTCTCAGCCCTGATCGCCTCCTGCGTTCGCACCGGCCGGCGGAGCAGGCAGAAGAGGCGTCCATCGCGTGGCACTGCGAGGCAAGAGCGAGCCAGAAGAGGAGCAGAGCACAGAGAGGGAAGCTCGGGAGGCTGAAGAGGAAAGAGAAAGGCACTCTGGGCACAGGGACCTCCCTGTCACCAGGGCTTTGGCTACACCAGGGTATCAATGGCATCTTTGGGGTGCCCTGTCTCCCTTTGAGCTGGGTGCCTTCCCTGTAACCGTGGCTCAAGTCTTTGGCCTTTTGCCATGTTGCCCCACGGTTTGGCTGCCCAGAGAGACAGGCAACCCTGTAAGCAGGGTGAAAGCCACCGTCTACACATTCCTGGGTGTGGGGAAGTGGAGCTCCTGAGGATGGGGTGTCATTCTGCAGCCAGGACAGCCAGCCCCTAACACAGGCTCCATGGGGCTTGGGAGCACAGAGCCAAGGGGGGCTGCCCTGTAAGGAGGGCTGTGCGTGGCCCCTGCGCTGGGCGGGATGTGCTGGGAGGGATCCCATGTAATCAGATGGGTGTCTCTGGTCCGGGCCTTTCAGAGGCATGGGGCTGAGATGTGTGGGGATGGGCATGCCCTGCTCTAGGCCTCTTTCTCTCTGCTCTCAACCCTAGGAGTGGTTTAGGAGGGAGTGGACTACTGGGAAGGTGGGAGGCTGGGGGGAACTGGATCCCCTGTGGGTATTGTGTTATTGTGTTGTGCCTGCAAGTGGGGCAGTCCTAGCCTTGAGCTGGGCTCGTGCCCCAGAAGCAGGGCTGGGGCCTCTCTTGGCTGGTTTGCTTCCCTCCGGACCACTGAGCATCACGGAGGTGAGAAAGGTTGGCCTAACGCAGCTGATTATGGGAGGTGTGAGTGGAAGGGGGACCAGGAGCCAGGGTGCAGTTTGGGACCTTCCTTTGATGCTGAAGTCCCTCACTCCTCTGGGCGGAGGACCTGGTTCTTGACTGTGTCCCCCCTTCCTTGGCAGCAGCTCCTGGACAAGAAGAACATTACCAGTGAGCACCATGGGCGAGCTAGACGAGGGGCGGTGGGCTGAACACAAGAGCCCTGCCAACACCTTTAACTGGTGGTGCACTGGGCAACCTCCCTGTAAACATGGCTCTGGTCTTTGGCCTTTTGCCACGATGCCCCACAGTTTGGCTGCCTGGAGAGTGTGGCAACCCTGTAAGGAGGTTGAGAGCCACCATCCCCACACCCGAGGGGGAAATGGAGCTCTCTGGACCCCCAGGCCAACCTGTAAGCAGGGGAGGGCCATTTTCCTGCCCCACTCCTCTGCCCCAGCAGCTTTCTGCCTGCTGGTGGCCTACCCAGCGTGACCCCCTGTTCTCGGGGTGTCTCACAGCATTTGCCCCTTGGTGTGTTGATGCTGTCCGGTTTCCATGCACCCCAGGGGCCTGGTCTGAGGCTCTCCTTTCCTGCTCGCAAGTAGGGTGACTCCCCTGACATTGGCTGCATGGAGCCCATGCTCTCTTTGTGGAACTTCTGTTTTTCCCTGTTTGTGTCTGTGGTTGAGTGTGTGTTTTTGTGTGTGTGTGAGCAGGAGAATGAGCTTGTTTAGGCCCTTGTTAAAATAACTGCAGCGTACTTAGCCTGAACTTCCCAGGAGAGCCGGGCTCTGTGCAGTAACAGGGGGGTCCCCTCTGAGTCCGCGAGCAGAGGGACGGTTTGGGCTCGCCCCTTCTTTCTAAGGACAGTGCCAAGCCACTAAGTCATGGTACAGGCAATGCGACCTGCCTGTAGTCAGGACCTGGGTCTCTGCCTCTGTGGCTGCCTGTCCTGCTGGTGACCTGCCAGCGTGACCCCCTGTTGTCAGGGCATGTGTCACAGTTCATGGAGCTCTCTGTCCCGAGGAGCATCTCCAGACTGCTTTAAGCAGGGCTTGGGAGGCTGCTTTAGTCAGCCCACAGGGAAGAGCCTTCCCTGTCCCTTTAAAGGGTGCAGGTTGAAGTGCTGTGCAGAAGGGCACAGGCCCACCTTTGGCTGGGGTGGCCTCCCCTTCGTTGGGGTTGAGGTCACTCGGGGCTCCTGAAGAAGTGCTTCTAAAACACCAGGGAACGGCACGGAGCCAAGTACCTCCCTCAGACCCATAAAGACCCTCCCAAAAGCACTAAGGATGCTGTAGTGTGACTGCAGCCCCGGTAACAGGGACATCCCTTTGCCCGGAGTGCCTTTCTCTGGGCCCTTCTTCAGCCCACTGCTTCTCCTCTGGCTCACTCTTTCCTTGCAGTTCCACCCGCGAGGGATGCCTCTGTTTAACCTTCTCCTCCGGGGGCTGCTGCCAAGCTACAGGGGAGCCTTTGCCAACTCCTCCGCCCGGCGGACCGGGGGGACATCCACCCCTGAGGAACCTCCCTGCGGCGCTTACTGACCCATGGCCGTCATTCCCCCGGGCCCGCTTCTCTCTGTGCTATGGTGCCAGTTGGCAAGATGTTGGGGGGGGAGTAGTGGGTAAGGGTGGGTAGCAGTTGCTTGCTCTTGAAGAGATGGACAATGTACCAGCAGTCAGCTCTGCTGAGAGCTGGGGTGAAGAGGCAAGGGCAGAGATGACACCTTGTGAGCATTACCCTGCCAGCACAAGCCCTTGAGTCAGGGAGGATGCATCCCATCCACTGCAAGGTGGGAAAGGAGGAAAAACACATCCCCCCTTATCCACAGGCTCACTCTGATATGAAAGGCACCCCTGGAAACCAGAGATGAGCTGCAATTTATCTGCCTCCTCAACTGCAACAGCCAGAGTTGTTGCTGAGAGCCCCAAATACAATGTGCACAGGATACACTGCTCCTGAAGAGGGCAACCAGGAATAAGCTATGAGGCCCTCTAATACATCCTTAGCACTCCCAGTGCAAAAGAAAACAAATAATCAAATCACAAAGCCCAAGCAAAACCCAGGCGCTCTTACAGCAAGGAGATCCTCCTTTGTGCAACCTGCCTGAATGCAAAGCCTTCCACCCGCTCCCAGCGCAGAAACTTCACAGTCTTTTTATTTGAAGAGGATTATGGAGCTGCCATTCAGTAAATGAAGTGCCACTCCAAACGGCTGCACCGTGGCCTGCCTGTCTTCAGAGACAGAGCCTTGCTGGGGCTGCAGGCAAAGGCTGCTGCTGGCCTTGGAGCTCTGCAGAACGAAGTGATGCCTGTGAGGGCATGCACAGGAGCCAGGAGAGGGGTGAAGAAGCAGGAGAGCTCCTTTGCTGTTGCTCCTCTGCCAGGTATAGAGAGGGGTTTCAGCCTTCCAGGTTGCAGCCACAGCACTGAACCTCTGGCACCTCTGTTCCTTCATTTCCTAGCACGGGGCAGAAGGATAGAAGAATACAGGTCAATTCCCTTCCTTACTGCCTTAAACCAAGTAAGTTGGTCCCAGAACCTGTTACCACCTCAGCAATCATGGCACTCGGTGTACAGGGCTGGTTACCCAGCATCACACAAGACACAAAGTGAGCTGCAAGCTCCATTTCTAAGTGTGCCACATTTAATAGCCAGAGAATATGAGCTCTTTACAGCCAGGGAAGAGACAGGGAGACCTGTCTGGAAGGGAGGAACATGAGCTGGCCCAGGGCAGGAGATCAGCGGGAAGAGGCAGGTACATGGGACATGAACTCCCTTCAGCACGAGCAGGCTCCAGGATGAAATATTAATGTGAGCATCCTGAGAAGGCGGCAAGCAGCGGTGTCTGCACCACTTGGCTATGAATAAAAGATGGTCCTGAAAATGGGGAAGAGCAGCAAATTAATTGATCGAAGCAAAAGTCTCTCCGCTCCCATTAACGAACAAGCCTCGAATCTTCCCTCAGCTCAGCTTGGGGAACATCCAGAGCATAGAGGGGAGAATGACAGCAAAGGCAGGGTCTTCTCCCAGTGTTCTGGGGTCTACCACTACCCAGCAGTGCCTGTTAGCACAGGTCCTGGTGCAGCTCCCCATCGTGTCTAGCCTGTCAGCTTTGGGAGTTCAGCCTCTTGGCCTCCTCCCCTGTGTCACCCCAAGCAGGAGCCAGCACACTGCACCAAGAGGGGCTGAAGCAAGGCAGCACCTTCCTAATCCTACACTGAGAGCTGAAACAGCCCCAAACCCGGGGGCCCAGTCGGATGCTCCCAGGGCTCTCAATGGGGGCATGTGCTGGCGAAGGGCTCTGAGTTGCTCCTGCCTGCAAGAGAAGAGAATCCGGTTTCCCTTCATTCAGAGCTGGGAATTTTCTGGTGGCTGCCCTGCCCAAGGCTAATCCCTTATGCCTGCGCCAGTTGACTGGAAGCAGTGCAGTGGGGGCTGCTGCGGATGGAGAGCCACCCTCAGCACCGAGAGATGACTGATCTCCTCTTCTGAAGCCTTGCCCATAAATTATAGATTTTAAGCAGTGTTTGTTTAAAATATTCAGCTTGCCACTTAAAAAAGAATACTCATACACATCAGGAATGGGGAGAAGGGTGAGGAGGGGGGGGCTGGCTGCGTTCCCGCTTGGAGGAGGTGTTTCCTGGACTAATGAGGCAGCATCCCTCCCGCTGGATGTGCAGTCCGACACGTGAGCCACCTGCACTGCAGCTTTGCCCACCTCTCCCTCCGGTACACAGCCCAGGCCAGCGAAGGTCTGCAAGGAGCAACAGCCTCTGCTTTTCCCAGCCTGCATCCCATGTGTGGGTCATCCCCCAGGCTTCCCTTCGAGCCTGCAGGGCAGCATTGTGCTCGCAGAGACAGATCAGGGGCTCTGAGGGCAGGAAGAGGGTGAAAAGGTAGGAAAACATCCCCCTCTACACACACAAACACCCCCCTTATCTGAAAGCACAATCATTGCTTTGATGAAAAATTCAGCTCTTCAGCCGACATGGCCAAGGGGCAAGTGTGTAAAAGGTGAGACGCAGGGAGCAGGAGCTGAGGTGTTCCTCATCAATGAGAAATGTCCTTCTTCATCTCTGCTCTGGGCGCATCCCAGCCCTGCCAGTCACCAGAGCCTATAATGCCGCCTTATGGTGAAGAGGAGGTAGGGCTCTGCTGCAGTATAAAGGGATTTCTCCTCTAGGTTGCAGCACTTCCTAGGCTAAGGCAGGCTCTCGGCGTCTTCTGGGGTGGATTTCACGTGGAAGAGACTACACACAGCATTGGAGAAGAGACACAACCTCCCAGGAGACGCCTAAAGGCACGCCTCAGCTTCTCCTGCCCCCAGAAGTTCACTCATAGGCTCAGGTACATCTTGCAGCAGGGTACAGGTAGCAGCAGCCCGGTTGCAGAGAGATGCTCAGGAAGGCACAGATCTCCTCCCAGCAAACCCAGACACAGCAAAGGGCTGCTGCTATGCACACAGGCTGCTCAGCTCTTCGTGTGCAAGCACTGGAGGAGCTCTCGGGAAGACAAAAGGCTGTGTGCTCAGTGCTCACAGTGCTCCTCTGCCAGGAAACAAGGCAGTTGCAGGAAGGGTACCCAGAAACACCCATCACCTGCACTGCGTTGTAGCAGCACTATGGGGAGCCTGACCCACAGCCTTCACCTTGAGGATAGCTTTAGGAACACCCAGCCTCGCTGGGGTGAGAAGAAGGTGAGCAGCCATGCGGGGTCTGGACCTTGCCAGAGGAGAAAGACAAAGATCACCTTTAACAAAGCGAACACAGCCCAGGGGCAGACAGAGCTCATGGAAAGGGCTGCAGCTTCAGGTCCTGGCTACCCCACATTACCTGTGATGTTACCAGGATCACACCCAAGCTCTAGCAGGTAACATTCAATAAAGCTCATCAGGCCCAACAATGCAACAACTGCAGAGATTGGGGGTCCCCTTCAGCTTCCATACAGCTCAGAGGCTCTCCCAGCTCACAGGGGTTAGAATTTGGCTCTCTTCTTGCCAGTCGCCAGCCAGGCAGCATCATCCCATGGCCAGCCACAAGCCATTTGCCAGCAGAGGGCAAAGAGCCACGCTTGGTCTATGTCTCATGGATGGAACCAGGGGTGTTTGGGCTGGAAAACTTTTGCCAGTAGCCAGCTCTGACCTGCTTAGCCCCAAAAGAGGGAATGGGGACTCCTGGTTTCCCCATAAGCAATACAAAAGCACCAGTAAAGCCAGGGAAGGGTTGATGCTCAATGTGAACCTACTGAGCACCTTCAGAGAGAGATTCAAAGGAAAGACATAAAGAAAGCCCAGAAGATGAGGGAGTCACACTGGACTGTGTGCTCCTTGCAGCAATGTCTGGTTTTGGGTACACCCAGCACCTAGGCAAGGGCTACTTGCATTGCCAGCACATGCTAGCACTGCTGCATCCCATGCGTCCATCAGCTGAGCGGAGTCCCTTTAGCTCCTCCACACTGCCTGTCTGCACACAGTGCACAAAGACCTAACAGCCCCATGCCAAGCCTGAGCCCAGCTCCCCTCCATGACCCTGGCAGGGCCGTGTTTCTTGCTGTCCCTCTCAGGAGACACTGCCCATTCTGGCAAGCTCTACACTCTATTTATAATAAATTAGCCCCGAGCTCCATTTGCATGGATAAATATAGCATCAACCCCTCTGCCAAGCCATTTTTCTCTTGGTTAACACATTCATCCAAGCTGCTCTATTTGTCTTTCCACCACAGACTTATATTCTTCTGGATTCATTTTGTCAAACAAATTGCATAAGCTGGAATACTACATTTACCCGGTGCTGTTTGATTACAGGGGTTATTTATGACACAGCAAGGCATATGGCATTAAGCTCCTTAAAAATAATAATAATAATAATGAGAGAAGGGAAGGGGGGAAAGCTCTACAAGATGGGAGGGGAAAAGTGGGGTTTATTGCAGACAAAAGCTCCTGCCACTGGTGATAAATCCCAGGCACTTTCTGCAGCTGCTCTTGCGCTGCTGGCGTGATGGATGGCACAGGCACCAGCACACAGCTTGGCTGCAGGAGCGTGGAGCAAGGAGGGAATAGGTGGAGCATACCCTGAGGTGTGCAGGGGGTGCTGGCCGGCAGTGACCTGGCACTTCACAGGAGGGCAGCCATACAGAGAGCTCAGTTTGGTCTCTGGACCCATCCTCCTCTGTCCTGGCCATCCCGGCTCTGATTGCGTATTGCAATTCAATCAGAATCTCTTTCAAAGGCAGGTGCTTGGTTAAGGACCTGCAAGACCTTGAAAGTAGAGTCCCTCCTGCAAGAGGAAGGTAATTAACTTTAATCAGTGGGCACTGATCTCAAGGTCTATAGAACAGAGTCAGCAGCAGACTCACTCCCACAGATACACAGTGGAGCACTGCCACATTACTGGAGAGCCCAGGGGAAGTGCTGGGATTGCACGTGGTACCCACGAAGGATGCTGTATCATCCCATCCTTCATAGCCCAGACTCTTACAAGGGAGACCCTGGCAATGGGATGAACAAGCTCAAACACAAGGGCTGAAGGCTTTTTCCCTGGCAGATGCAAATGGTTCTGCTGTACTAGCCCCAGCTTCTGCTCTCTTGTTTATGAGCTGGCACAGACCTGGGAATGCTGGGCAGGCAGAGTTAATCAGGCCTTGTTTGTGATTACAGGGAACTCTTGCGTTTCATGGCCTGCATCCTAAACCTACTTTCTAATTCCCCAAGGGAGAGGGATTTACACTTTCAATTTTATGTCTACTTAGTTAATGGTCCATTACTGTCAAAAGGATCAGTAGCTAGAAGTTAAATCCTACAGGATTTATGATGAGGAAGAGCCAAAGGCTGCAGGAGAAAGAGCATCAGACAGAGGGCACAGGGAACACAGAGGGGTGTTTGAAGGTCCTGTGACACCACTGACTGGACTCTGGTACTTGGCACAATGTGGAGAGTGGGGTGAACCTTGTCTAAGGATGTCACTGGGCCAGCATTGCTGAGTGATCTTGAAAGCTGCTTTATTTCCACAATATATACATATTTGCCTCAAGTACGAGGCTGACCAAGATGTTCACCATACTCCAGCATCACTTCGGTGAAGGTAGGCCATTGCATCCCATAAGCTGCATGGGAAATCAGTGTCCCAACACTTTGTTAAGCTCTGGCTTACTTTTCATTAATGATTCTTACTAAGGAGCCCAAGCTCTGCTGTAGGTAGAAGATGATGCAGCTACCTCTGAAGCAAGACACTGTCACTACCCCATAGCACAGAGAAGCTCTGAGCCTCTGGTTGCCTTTTATAGGTCAAGGTAGCTTGAGCTGCACACAGCACAGTGCACCTCTGAGCTCTGGAGTCATCAGGGCAGCTTCAGAGTCCTTCCTCATCCTGGTGCATACCTGCAGGAGAAGGACACATTAGATCTGGAAAGACAATCCAGGAGAGCTCCCAATGGGTTCCACAAGGCATCCAGCGGCTGTCCTGCTATTGCTTTTCATCATTTCAGCTGGTAAGCTTCTAGAAGATCAGCATTGAAATCAGTGTTTCTCCACTAACCTGCCACGGTAACTTAGCACATACATGAAACAGAGCTGTACAACTCATGACTAGATGAGGCCATAAAGCTCACTTTCATCCCTATTATTTCATCCCATAAACAAAAGATGGGACTTTAGGCTCTTACAATGTGTTCCTTTACACATGTAAGCACAGACCACTGTAGGGACCTTAGGATGCAGCCTGCTCCATCCCGACAATTCTCACACTAGGGATAACAGCAGCATGACAGTGGTTGCCACAAGTGTACTCCAGCAAAAGGCAATGCTACCCTCTGGTGCTTCCTAGCAGAATAACCAGCCTGCCCACTGCTCAGGAGCTAACACAGGGCCTGCAAGGCAGGGATGCTATCATACCGCTTCCTCACACCCCTCCAGACAGGCCAGCCTATGTGTATGGGGCAGCTTTGTCTCTGAGAGTGCCATGGCACCGCAGGTTCCCTGAAACACTGCACTGGAAAGAGATGTCCAACGATGCTGACTGGCTCACCCCGATAACACAGACCACCTTCACCATGGAAAGCCATTAAATGCACACAGCAAGGCCCAAAGGGCTGCGCTCACACTCATCTGTGCAGGCAATGGAGCTGTTTCCTTTTCCTCCCCCTGTTAAAGCTGGTTCTGACTCTTTTCAGTGTAAATTCCCTCTGCAGGAGAAGCAATTAATGTAGCATTAAAGGGAACGGAGGAAGAAGCTAACTCTTAGCAAGTCATAGCTTCGCATGAGGAGGGCACATGGAGACTTCGTGGCAGTCTTTGTTGGCCCTTCACACTTGATTAACTCACATTTGCAAGGCTTTTCTTCACTTGCATGGAGCTTTTTGTCATTCATTTCTAATACAGTTCTCAGAAATGGAGCCCTGGCCTGCCAGCACAGGCAGGGCTCCCATTAAAATAGGCTGTGCTTTGGTTCCTAGGGTTGATTTACCATTCCTGTGGTAAACAGCAGATTACATTGTTTGCGATGCTTCATAAATCCCCTTTTTGTTAAGTGTGTGTTTGTATTTAAGTGGAGCTTTCCCCTGTGTCTGTGTGCATGCGCGATTATAATAGCCATGTTCCCCTCTGACAGTACTTGTTTTTCATCTCATTCTTTCCCTACCTTCCTCATTTTTTCCATCTCTTTGGCCCTGCCTCTGATTTTCACCAACAAAACTTTCCTTTGGTTGCCAATAACTTGCTCTTTGAGGATTCTTTTGAGCTTACTAACGTGGCTTCAGAAATACCTCTAAGAGCTTCCTGCAAGTTAAGAGATCACCAGAAAGAAAAGGGACCTCACTAAGATGCACAAAAAGATGCATATTTCCCCTCGGTTACAGCTGCAGAGATTCCAGTGATGTGTATTGTGAGGGTTGTCTTCTCTACCATTTCCTAGCCTTAGCCTAGACTCTGGGTATATACTGGACATTGGGGTTTGGAGTATCTGTCCCAGTGCACTTCTTGACTGAATCTCATCAAAACAGAGATTCACGACATCAAAAAGCATCTATCCCATGGCAAGAGTGAAATGTATGTGTAACACCTCATGTTAGAGCTGACTCATCACAAGCACCCTCCGCTGCTTGCAATATAAAGCACTATGTCGGTAAACACAGTCTCTGGGTATATGTCAAGAAACACAGTGTGTAAATAAGAGATGCAAAAAAACCCAGCAAAGACCAAGGAGCATACTCATTCAAAGGGGTTCTAAGCCAACATACAATCTTAAGTAATGATTTCTGAGCTTGTTTCATAAGATTCATAATCTCATGGGGTTTGGGTCTTTGAATACCTCAGAGGGCTCAGGAGAACGCTGTGATACTCAGACTGGACAGTGCTTTGTATCCAGGCATTTCAAGGCAACGGTAAGTACAAACCCAGCTGCGGAGAGAGGAAGGATGCAGGCTTGAGATGCATCCCTAGAAAGAGAGAGCGTAAATCTTCATTTCCACATTCGTTTCCTAGCATTGCACAGGAAAGATAGATAACAACAACTTCTTGATAGGTTGCTGTTTAAAAACACCAAGGAGACCACTGAAAACCAGCAACAACTTCCTGCTCATATACTATACAGTGACAGCATCTTTGCTTGTAAAGGGCCTAAAACATCATGTTTAGACTTCAACTCCTGAACGATGTAAATGCAAGGGTTAATGGATTTGATGTTAACTGCCCTTCAGGTGATGCCCATGAGGGCTGCTGCCCCCCCCACCTTTGTCAGCATCAGCTAGGAGCTGCTGTTTGTGCTGGTATGAGGTGCTGAAAGGGTCCTCAGTATGATCTGCATTAAAGCTTCAGAAGAACCCAGGTAGATACAGGTATTTGGCTGGAGATTGGGTATAAATGCTTGCAGAAACATTGATAATGCCTTGAAAAGCCTAGAAAAACAAGTGGAGAGGCTGCTGCTCTGCCAGACCCGGAACCGTGTGTCAGTGCTGGCATCTGCTGATCCCTGCCTTGAGACTGTTCTCTTTCACTTCCAAATGTCTGGTCCCTTTTTAGAGCATACTGTCGCAGGCTGCTGTTTTGCATTGATTAGTACTGGATCCACATACCTGTGCATCACCTGGCAATGAAAGCGGTGCCCAGACCGATGCACAGGCAGGTTTTAGCCCCATTTGCTGGCACATGCAGAGCTGTTTGTGCTGGCTGTGTCATCTGCAGGAGCACAGCTGATAGCCTATCTGGCATCAGCCTGCTGGGACAAAGCTTCCTCCTTCAGAGTAATAGTGCTGGAACACCTGAATCAGCAGAGTGAATTTACACTGATTCAGCATTTCGTGTTGGCACTGTATCTCCAGTCTGGAAGTGGGTATTCAAGGCCTGGATGTGAGCTTCTAGTTCCAGTAAATGTAATTTCTTTGACTTGCAAGAGTGCCAAGACTCTCTAGAGAAAGTAATGCACAAATTGGCTTTGGGGGTCCTATTTTGCCTTACTTAGGGGTTCTTTTTGCAGCTCTTGAGGGTTGGAAACTGAAGCTTGAAGCCCTATGGACACAGGGCTGCAATCTGACCCAGGATGTTGATGACAGGAAATGTACATTTTCCTGCTAACCACAAGAACCTCTGTGCAGAGACCAGCAGAAAAGGAATGCTTTAAAATGCATAAGGACCCAGCCTTATTTCCTTAAGGTTTATAGCTCTTTCTGACCACGCGTTCCAGCGCAAACTAGCGTGCTCCCTTTGGAATTGTTCCTGGCAGAGGAACGGTAACTGCTGAAGCATTTGTTCTGGGAAAACAGCGGCACAAATGTGGACAAGATGAAACCAGATGTGTTTCTGTACAAAGCCACTTCAGGGGGTGCATGCGGTGGGGAACTTGGGGAAGCCAAATCAGAGCACACAGGGCTGACCTCCAACTACCTATAATAAAGGAAATGAAAGGGCCTCTTGTCTTCAGCTGACACAGCCTGTGGGCTGCTTTGCAGCTCTCTTCAAGCAGGGCTGCTGCACCTTTGCACATCCAGCACGGTTTGCCCCGGGTGAGTGGCTCTAGCATCATCCAGAGCCCTGTCGCGCATCGCTTTGGTGACACAAGCTGAAGTAAGAGGGGGTTTCTGTGATGGAGGGGATTGTTATCAGCTACTCCAGTGCAGGACCTGCTTAGAGCTTCCTTTTGCAGTGTTTTGTCATGCATGTGTGGAATGGGTATCATATGATGGAGCCTTTTCTCTGTTATTTTAGGCTGCTTTGCTGTCCTTTAGGTTAGAGGTGGGTTTGTCTCGCTTAGTTTGGGGTTAATTGCAGCATATTCATGTTGGAGACAGCTTTGGGCCCCAACATCTGGAAAATCAATGTTCTTCCTGTGCAGGTACAGCATCTGTGATTGCCCTTTTCCCCTTTCCCATCACTCAGTGTTCTGGTTCCTCCATAAAATGATTTTTCAATCTCTGTATTGTACTCATAGCCATTTTCACTGCCTGTTTTCCTGTTTCTTATGCTCATACAATTGCACCTTTTCAGCAGCAGTTGCAGTTATCGCTGTCACAAGGTGGTTGTGTATTTGTTCTGGGTACTCCTAAGTGGAATCTTGGGTATCATGAGGTGCTATCCAGGTAAGTGACATTGCCATGCAGATACCTTATGGGGCAGTGCTCAAGAGGTGCTTTGGTCCCTTCCCAAGTGGAGTGCAGGGACAATGGGCACCCTGTCTGGCCTGGAAGTGGTGCTCCCTTGAGGGACCAGTGTAGTTCTTCACTGGGTGTCTGGGTGATGCTTTCTCTTTCATTGCTAACATTGCTTTGGGTGTCTCTTGATGAAAACGCAGTGATTCTTCCTGATGATGCTGTCTTCATCTGCAGTCTGTTTCCTAGAGACAAGTGTTTCAAATCAGAAGGTCGGCCTGCATGAAAAAGGAAGGAATTTCTTCAGGACATGTTTCTCCGTGGCAATATTGATGCACGGAGGTATGAAGTGACCCGCTTCCTGTCCCTGAAGGAGACTGTACAAGAGATGGAGACTCAGCCTTCCTAGCTCTGCTGCAAGACCCTGGGGTAACACAAGGTTCCCCAGCCTCCTAAGCAATCAGAAGCAGACAACAATGGGTAAAAAGCCGCCTGGGAAATGCTTGAAAATCTCCCTCTGCTCCAAACCATTTGTCAAATGGGCTGGGAGGAATCAGTGAGTGACTCAGTACAGCACAGGGCTGGCAGATGTGGCTCTGCACGGCCAGATGTGGCTGGGAGGATGCTGGTGTTTGCGGCTTGGTGCAGAGGAGAAGGGTAAGGACCAGAGCCAGGGCTTGCCCAGTGCCTCCAGGGAGAGCTGACATCCAGGCAGTGCTGTCTGCCCCTCTGCTCCTTGCAGCACAGACTGGCTGGCTCCTATCAGCTGCAGGGAAGGCAGGGAGCAGGGGAAGCCCTTCTGCCCAGCATGGGTACACGCTCCCATTGTCCCCACTAACAATGGGGGAGACAAGCGAGTGCTGGAGCTGATGACACAAACCCAAGTGCTGCGAGCAGCTGGCTGGATGCTAAAGGGAAGCTCTGTGCGTGCTGCAGGGACAGCCCCTGCCTGTCCAGCACTGCCAGGGTGAGGGCCAGGCCTCCCAACAGCAGAACCGACCTCTGTTCTGTGCCTGTATTTAACCTGCCTGTATTTAACTCACCTCTCTCCAGCCTGAGGAGGCTGGGAATCATCCCCGGGAACCTGTGTGGTGAGAGCTGACCACCCTGCTCCAATGGTTCCTCCATAAATAAGGAATGCCAATAAACAGTTTCCATTCCTTAAGGGCCATCAGGTAGGAGGAGAAAATTCAGGGAAGCTGTTTCCATTTTCTGTAGCTTGCATTATTCATGCCTCCTGAGACACAGAGGAGAAAGTTAGGCTGGTGATGGAGAGCAGCAGTGCTGTGCTCTATGCCGCTTTCTCCATCCAGCATCGCCCTAGCAGGGCCCTAAGAGCTTCTCCTTTCCCACACAGGTGAATTTCCCCAAGACAAAGGGATTTTCAGTTGCTCTGGTAATCAATCAGTTGCATGTCTGGGGCTTCTAATGCTGCACAACCTGGCATCAGTGGGGTATTCCCATCGATCGCCATCCCGATGCAGGACAGGGGGTGATGGTGTGTCACAGGGGAAGGTGCTCAGCAGGTTGAAGGAGGTGAGTTCCACCATCGATGTGGCATCTTTTCCCAGTTCCAGCTCTCTGTTCATGTCACCTCCCATATGAAGAGCCCATGGGATGTGGCACCCTTGCAAACAGGCTGAACACAGGCCCTCTGGCCACTCACACTGCAGGTAAGAGACCCAGACCTCCAGACTCTGAGCTAGGAACCAAGTTATCTGCCTGGCTTAGTTGGCAAGGATGCTTCTCCATCCCCCAGGAACACATCTCCCCCTGAGCTCAGCAGAGGTCAGGTTTGCAGGGAAACCTGCTTTCCTCTCCCACCAGGATGCATTACTGGTTGCAACAGGAGGCAGCGAGGAGTCTGAGCAGGCAGCCAAGCACCATTCCCACTCAGTCTGAGGAGCAGATGGAGCAAGCTGAGAGCTTTGTGCCTCAGTCAACCCCTCTTGCAGGCTGAGTTGGCTCCCACCAGGATTTCCAAGTCTCTTAGTGTAGCATCTCTGGGAGTGAAGGGCTAGAAGCAGAGATGGTCACCCATCCTCCAGACGGGTATCAGACTGCAAGGAATTGCTCTGCAATGGATAGGCAGCAGAGCTGCCCCACTGGGACCTTGCCTGATGGCTCCCAGACACTGACAGCAATGTCAGGTGAAGCAGGGGTTTACTATGGAGCATCCTACATTGCAGTGCATACTCACTGCTGGCAGCCTCCCAGCCAGGGTCTCCCTTCAAGGCAAGCCACCACGACAAGCAGAAGTGTGCAGCATCCCCACTGGGCCCTCTTGCATGACTGCATGTCAGCATGGAGCCAGGAGTTAGGTATCCAGACCCTGCAGGCAAACAGGGAAGCACAGAGGGAAGGGAGGGATGTTCCTGCTGCCAGGTGTATCAGTGCAGGGACTGGAGCTGATTCCTCTAAGAGCTGATCTCTGTGAGGTCTTCAAGTCTCTGGGGGTTCTCAGTACCCAGGATGCAGCCATAAGGCAGGCAGAGGGACCATGGAGGAGCCCTGCACACTGCAGGCAAGCTGCTCTGGCAGTGCTGTTCTGTTGTGCCAGCCATCTCCTTTGCTGGGCTAATGTGGCTGCTCCAAGCACAGCAGAGGCCCTGCTTGCCCCTGTTTTCCATGTGCTGCATGCAGGAAGGAGGGGAGCACAGTCTCCTCCACCCCTGCTCTGTGCGGTGGTGCCACAAAGCCCAAGGGCTTTGTATCTGGGCCATGCTACATATAGCATCCGTGGGGCCTCGCTGGGCTCCCAAGGGCCTTTCTGTCTCTCCAATCAAGGGCAAAGCTCTTCTGCAGCCTCAAAGATGGGGTGGGAAGGGCCTGGGTTTGGCTTCGGCTTCGTGCAGTGACAAGCATGAAGTCTTTGCCACCCTCCTGTCAGCTGGAGCTGCGGGGACATGCAGGGGCAGGCACTGCGCTGTGAAGCTGGTGAGCATATCCATCAGTCGAGCCTAGAGCTGCAATCTCTGCCAGATCAATAGCACTGATTCTCAGACGCCCTCCCTTACCTCCTGCATCCCGTAACTCCCCAGCTCTAATGGCTTGGGAGAGGATGCCAGGGGTTTCTCCTTGGCTAGGACCTAATGTCTCTCCTCCCTTGCAATTAACAGTGGGGGAGCAAATGATTGCTGGTAGGGACCGGCTGCTGCGTGGGCATCCTGCTGTCACGTTTTGAGCAGGACCCAACGTGATGCTGTGCCGTGATTCATGAGCAGGAGGGAGGGATGCTCCCTTTCCTCCCGTTTTTGGGGGTAGGCTGAGGGCAGGGGGGAGATGTTCCTCTTGGGAAGGATGCGCACCTCTCTCCTGGAAGGGCATCCCCTGCAGCAGCGTGTCCTTGGGACAAGGCCAGGTTTTAATTGCTGCAGCAGCACCAGGCACTCCAGTCACGGTCCTCACCCAGTGCCTCAGCTTCCAGCCTACCTCCTGCAGCTACTGGGGATGCTCCTGGGGCGACTCAGAGCAGTGATGCCCCTGACGCACTCCATCAGAGCAGAAGGACTCCCCACATGCCCTCCAGACAGGAGATAGGGGAACTTCAATTGATCTGAGCTCTTAAGAGAGCTGTGCCCTGCCTCTGCCTCTCTGTCCTGCCACATCACCTGTGCCTGCTGGTACCTGCACTGTCTGGCTCCCTCCTTGCCCCTGTCTGTCTGTCTCTGCCTGTCCCCTGCAAACGCTGCCTGCACCCTCCCCATTTCTCTGTCATGATTAGGTTTTCCCCTCCCCACCCACCCTTTCCTTTGCCTTGGAGCACAATCTGGAGGCCTCTGCATTAGGTGTGACTTAGGGACTGATTTCTCCCTGTGGTGTATGGATAACAGCCAGCCTGCAATCTGCAGTGAAGGGGTTACCCAGTGAGAGAACCTCTGCAAGGAGCCTCCTGCAAGCACCTAGGCAGGACATTCGCTGCCAGCACTGCCCAGAAACTGCACAATCATGCCTGCCTCCACAGCACCACCAGGCAGGGATCTGACGGGAGATGAAATCTCTTGCAGTGCAGTGCAGTGGGGCTTGGGCAGCTGCGTGCCTCCAAAAGCCAGCCCCTCAAGCCTGCATTCCCTGGTTGCCTATGCTTGCATAGCTGGGAGTGAGGGTGGGGATGTGGGGCTAGGTATAAAAGGGACATGTGTGTGTGCGTGGTTACATCACAGCTGTGTTTGGATGCAGCCCTCATGCTTGCATGGTTTTTGCACCCTAACAACGTGGCAACGCGCCTCTTGTTCTTGCCTGTTTGCGTTGCATCAATCTGCTTCCAGTCGTTGTTAGTGATGGCTTTCTATGCCAGTTTGCCGTGCCTTTAACCCCACCCTCACCGTCAGCTTTGTATACCCTGGGTTACCATCCTAGCTGTGGTACTGGTAGTGACCACAGCCTGGCTCCATTCAGTACCCAGATAGGGTCAGGCCTTTGCCCTCCTCGTGGCAGCACACTGGGAACCCTTCCTGAGCATCATGGCCTGTGTCCAACCCCATTTGGGGCAGCATAGCCAGGGCCAAGGTTCTGTAGAATTAGCAAACCCCCCCTGCACAGCCAGCTCAGCACTTGGGTGTCAGCGGGGATCAGGTTCTGCTGGAGCAGAATATGACTTCTCCTATCAACTTTCACCATGCCAGCCCTTTTCTGCAGAGCCAAGGGCTGCGGGCAGAGGTGAGGACAGGGCAGGCCCCCCTGCACGCCTCTGCTCCTTGCTGGGATGCTTTGGAGCACAGACTCCCAGGAAGAGCAGCTCCATGATGCTGCCATCCTCTTCTGTCATCTCCACTTGGCCCTAGAGCAGAGAAGAGCTCCTTTGCCAGGCTCTTTACTGGGTTCAAGGATGTTCTGCACAGAAGCTTAGCCCCTTCCCAACCATGCAGTGGCGGGAGCTTGTGGGGAGCAAGCCCTTGTTTGCATCCTCACCACCACCAGCCCTGGGCGTAAAGCTTAAGGCTTGTGGCCAGTGGTGTTTCCATCACCATAGCCTGTATGGTACATAGGTGGCTTGGTGTCTGCTGCTCATTGTGCACCTGAGCTATACCCATTTGGGGAGGGGGAATACGTTCCCCTTCCTCAGCAGAGCTCAAGCCACGCTCTTCCGTCCGCTTCCAAAGCTTCCCTTTCCCAGCAGAGCAACACCCGTGCTGCCGGGAAGGGCGAGGGCTGGCGGCTCTTCTGCAGAACCGCGCTGTTCCCATGGCGATGGGGATGTGTCACCCTTCCCGCTCTGCGCAAAGCGGAACGGGGAAGGGATGGATGGGGAAGGGGCCGGACAGGACCCCCCCTGTGCCCCAGTGAGGGACCGCCCGGGGGCTCCCTCCCTCCCCGCTCACCCCCGATGCCCTGGGCCGCTTCGCCCGCATCCCGGGGCGGGGCCGGTCCGCAGAGCCGAGCCCCCCCCCCCCCCCTCCTCCCCGCACCGCGCCGCAGGGCCGGGGGCTGAGCCTGCGTGACGCCGCCCGGCACTGATTTGCTGGGGCCGCCCGCCCGGCCCGGCCCAAACTGCGGGGAGCGCCGAGCCGCCCACAGCCCCGCCGGGCAGCACCGGACAGCGCCGGCGGCAGCACCGGACAGCGCCGGCAGGTAAGGCACGGCACGGAACGGCACGGCATGGCCCCACCGCACCGAGCGCACCCGCCGCTGTGATGCCCTCTATACAGGGCGGGGAAAGGGGAGGGTCGGGGCTCCAAAGCGGGAGCCGCTTGTCCCTGCCCGGGAGGGATGCGCTGCCCGCCGCGGGGACTGGGTACCGGGATGCTGCTGCAGGGCGGCGCTCCTCATTCTTCCTCCTTTTCCCTCCCTCCCTTCCCTGCAAAGGCTCGGGACTGCGGCATTCCTCCACGGGCACAGCACCGCTGCCTGCGGGGTGGGCAGCTCGCACCCAGCCCTCCTGCCCCAACAGGCCCGGCAGCGGTGTTGCCCGCATCTCTCTTCCTTGAGCATCCCCGTAAGGATGTACCCTTGTTCCCAGGTCTGCAGCCTGGTTTATCCCAGCCCATCATCCCGGCTCTCTTCTGCCCCGATGGCTTTGCCATCCCAGCTCCTTTGTCGTGGTGGTGGGTATGGGGGTACCACCATCATAGCGTGGCCCCACGTAGGTGGCAGAGACCACGTTAGAAAGCTGGGGTTGCTCTAATGCTACCATTCTTGGGAGATCTGTCCTTGTGCAAAGATCCTGGGACTGTGCAGGAGCAAGAGTTACCTGGCACCACTGTCGGGAGGAGAGGTACAAAGGATCCAAGGGGTCATGAATGGAGATCCTGGAATATCTGTTTTTGCACATAGATGGGAGGAAGCCCCCTTCTCTGGGAGCTTATTTGCACTGATTTTCTGGAGGAAAGCCTGGCTGTGACCTAGATAGTGTCCCAGGACGTTCAAAGAGGAGTGGGTCAGAGCTGAGAAATAACAAAGGAAAGGACAGGGGCCAGTTTCTCAGCACCCAGAGGAGACCCGAGTAGTCTCTTCCATCATGCCTTTGCCCCCATTTGCACCCTCTTGGTTGTCCAGACCAAGCAGAAGGGATTTTTTTCTTCCTGGCCAGGGTTTGGGGTTGCAGATACAGAGATCTTTCACAGCTCCACAGTGAGCAAACGGGTTTGGTATTTCCTCCTAGAACGTTATATGAAAGACCGAAAATATGCTCAGAAGAAGAATCCAACTGGCTGCAGTGCAGAGCTCTCCCCTGGATGCTTAGTCAGGCTCAGAGGGAGCAAGCTGGTGGCCTGGTGTCCCCTCTGCCAGCCTGGAGCCCCAAAGGGTGGTACTCACCTCCTCCTCTTGCCCTGGCTCCGCATCCCCAGCCTGGAGAACCGGCTGCAGGATGCGGTGTCCTTCAGCCCCGGTGTCTGCTTTGCTGCTCCCCCCCCCTCTGCCTCCATTCCGCATGCCTGCGGTTGGGTTCCCCATGCGGCTGCTTGGCTGGGCTGCAAACCTCTAATTGATTCCTTTCAGCCACATTGGACCCTCAGCAGCCCCGTGGCTTTGACAGCACATCCACAGGCCCCTCACCCTGAACAGACCCAGGCTGGGGACCCAGAGGGTGGGCTCTGCCACCCCAAAGCCCTTCCACGCCGTAGCTGGGCAGGCTCGGCTCAGCCCTTGGAGACTCGGTGCCATCCTTTGGCAGCCTTGGCTCCGTGTCCAGCTGCCGTGTCCCTCCTTCCCGCTGCTGTTGGCCCCTTTCCCTCGCTGCATCGCAGTGACTCATCCGTGCTGAGCTCACCCGCTGGAGCCGCAGGAGGGCTGGGGGCCTGGTGCCCGCCGGCACCGACGGAGAGTCCCTCACCTGGCAGCCCTATGGACATCATGGGCAGGCACTGATTCCTCCTGTATGGTCCCCATCCCCGGCACGGGGCAGCAGAAAGGGAAGGCAGCACATGTAGGTCCGTGCCATGCTTGTTTAATGTCTGGTGTGGGGATACAGACAGGGAAAGAGTGTGGCTGGTGTTGCCTTGGGATATGGGAAGGTGATGCTGGCCAGGCATATAACCCCTCATTTCCTAGCCGGCTGCAGGGCCGGCCAGTCCCTGCACAGTCAATCAGCCACCATGATGAGAAGCAAGCCATAGAGCATCATAGAGAGCCAGCCTGCCTAGCTGTGCTGTATGTGCCTGTATCTGTGTGCTGGGTTCAATGGCTAACCTCCTCTCCTTCTCTCTGCCCAGGCTCCCCTTCCAGTGACGGCCACTGCTGGGCACCTCAGCGGAGAGATGAACCCCACCGTCGGCATCGCTGTCATCCTGACAGGTAGACACACATCCCCTCCCTTCTCTGCAATGAGCTCAGCCCGGAGCAGCCAGCAGAGAGCCGGGGGCTATGTGGGCATCCCCAGTGCTTGTATCCCTTTTCCAACCCCTCCTTGCCTCCCTCTCCCAGTCCTCCAGGCTGCCCACTGCCAGATGATCAAGGACCTGAGTGCCTGCCTGCTGGGCCAGAGCCTGCGGGTGGACTGCCGCTATGAGAACAAAACCAGCAACCCCCTGACCTACGAGTTCAGCATCACCAAGGACAACAGGAAGCACGTCATCCACAGCACCATGGGCGTCTCGGAGAACATCTACCGCAGCCGAGCCAACGTCACCATGCACAAGAACCTGCTGTGCCTCTACCTGCAGAGCTTCACCACCAGCGATGAGGGCGTCTACATGTGTGAGCTGAGGGCCACCAACGACTACACTGGGAACCAGATAAAGAACATCACTGTTATCAAAGGTGAGAGGGGCAGCCTGGCTTCAATCCCTCTTTCCCACCTGCTCCTTGGCTTGGTAGGGCTAGCAAAGAGAACCAGAACCCCCTATGGTGTCCCCAAACCCTCCTTGAGCTGTTTCCCCAGCCCTTACAAGCCATCAGCCCCACTTGCTCTGCCTTGACTCCTTAACCCTGTCCTTCCTGGGCCCCACGTGTCTCAGGTGTCCTCCATAGGTGATGCTTCATAGTCCCAGCAGAGGGGACAAGACTACTGAAGAGGGATGTGGCTTTTCCACACTTAGGTTGTGCAGGAGCAGACCTCCATCTGCAGAGCCCTTCATCTGCTCTGGTGCCCATCCCCTTGTCACCCCAGTCAGCCAAACACAGGGTTATGCTTCCCCAGGTCTCTGCATGCCCAACAAAGCTTTGAAGGGCACAAGGTGGGAGGGGAAACAGGCAAGGGGCCACGATGAGACTTGGTGTGGTTCTGTGGCCAGGGCGAGAAGCTGAGTCCCAACACCCCTTATAACACCTGATGCCTGTCCCTGAGGGATTTCACCGTGGCTCTTCTCTCCCTCCCCATCCCCAGACAAACTGGAGAAGTGCGCCGGCTTCAGCCTCTTGATCCAGAACACTTCATGGCTCCTGCTCCTTCTCCTTTCCCTGCCTCTCCTGCAAGCCGTAGACTTCGTGTCCCTGTGAAAGGAAGAGCACACACTCACACTCACACTCACACACATGCACGCACACACCGAGCACCCCAGCAAACCCGCCTCCCCCGCCAGAACGCAGCCCTTGGAAGGAGAAGCTGAACCATTTGGAAGCAGTGAAACCTCTCTCTGTGTTATCTCTATATAGCCGTATCTAACGCTACCCGGTGCCAAGGCCCGCCGTCACACGCACACATGCCCTGCTCCGAAGCATGGTGGCTCTGCTAGGCAGCGTTGCTTCTCCCATCGCTCCTCCCCACTCAATAGGCTGCCTGGTTGGGAGGGAGCACTGGAGCCTCAGCCCCACACAGCCCGCTTCTCCCATCCCTTTGGCTGTTGGGGTTTGCCTGTTTTCAACTGGGGAGACACAGCAGGTAAGAGAGGGAGGTGATGCGAGAGCGTGCAGAGGGGTCCCTATTGGAGATGGGGCTGCATGTCCCCAGCCTGGCCAGGATGGGAGAAGAGAGGGGAGCAGGTTTAGGAGACACCATCAAATGACCCCGTCTCCTTAATGCCCTTTCAAGGCCTTGGGGAAGGGGGCTCACTGCAAATGTGCTTTGGCAACAAGTATTTCCTAGTCTGTCTTTCACAGCCGATGGAAGTGAGGCCTCCTCCAGGCATCAGCTGGTACCTATGGGCTGCCCAAGCCACAGACACCACTTGCTCTCCCCCTGAGACCAGCCCTTAGCTGTGACGAGAGAATTGCTGCCAGCACCAGTGGAGGCAAGCAGAGCCTCTCTGAGCTAGCCACAGCCCCGCATTGCCCCTACTCCTCTCCCTGTGGTCCCCAGAGCTGGATCCAGCCAGGCTGGTGGGGAGGGCACATCCCAATGCCTGGCCACAGCTAGGCTTAGCAGTCTTCCTCCAGCCCCACCATGCCGCTGGGAGGACCCCGTGTACCCTTTCCCTTCTCCTTCTTTCCTTTCATCATCCCCTGTGTCCATTTAAGAACAGATAAAGGTGTAAGGGCAGCCCAGCTGGCCATGGGGACAGAGAGCAGAGGGCTGGTCCTGCTGTACCCTCCCCCAGGAGAGGGCACAGGAGCAGGGGAAGATGCAGGCAGGAGCATCCTGGTCCATGGGGTGAACCCCAGCCCCACTGAGCTACCCGTGCAGCCTGAGCTGTGCCACCACGGCTGAGAGCAACCCACAGCAGCTGCTCCCCACGCCTTGTGAGCTGCCTCCCACCTACCCCAGTGCCCCTTCCCTGCCCGTCCCTGCCTGCTTGCTTGCTGTCTAGTGCTGCTGAGGCCGTGTATAGCTGAGGTCTGGCTGCGCCCAGCTCCCTGGGCTTGCTGGTGAGCGCTGGGGCAGGCGCAGAGCCCAGCCAGCAGAGCGCGGATGCATCTCGAGTCTCATTTTTGGGTGACCATTTGTAGTTGTTTTCCACAGCTTGTCGTAAAGCAAACTCTGTCAAAGGGGTGGGGGGAAAGAACCCTACGAAAAGCAACAACAACAACAAGAAAAAACACCTTATCCTGCAGGAGTGTTCCTCTGTCTGCACAATAAAACCCTAGGTTGTGTGTTGGAGCCGCGGCCACCCATGTGTGAGGTGATGGGGTGAAGGGCTGGGATCCAGCCTGTGCTTTCAGCATCCCATCTTGGGGGGGTGGGACACCCTGGGCAACCAGCATCCTGCAGGCCTCCAGCAGGAGGGGTAGAAGCAGGCAGGGATAAATCTTGCCTTCCCCGGGGTGATCCCCTCCTATGAAGCCAGAACACGAACCCTGCACCCAGTCCCTTTGCCCCATCCCATTATCCCACCCCTGTCCCTGCACCCCGTACTCCATTCTGGAACCCCAACCCTCCTGGCCCCATTGTGAGCCCAGGGCCAGGGCATTCCATCCTGCTGGCAATGAGACAAAGCAGGGTAGGTACAGCTGGGTACATCCCAGCCCATCCATCCCCTGGGGAGGGAACTGTCAGAGCTGGGAGTGTGTGTGGGAGCAGGGCTGGCTGTGGATGCATGTGCTAGAGCCCCTGGTGCTTCCTGCACACGCTGCCATGGGGATGCCAAGGGCCCCCGCATCTCCTAGAGCAGCCACACGGTGCCACCCTGGGACCAGGGGCTCTCCTCACCCTTACGTTTGGCAGTGGGGCTCGACACTACCCACTGAGCCCACTGGAGCATCCTCCCAGAGTGACGCCCAGACGCATCCCTCCCTGTTTAAGGGCTTGGAGCCAGGCAGGAGGGCCCCAAATGCCACCGTAATTACACCCCTGCTAATTACCCTCGGCAGGTGCTCATTGAGTCACGGCCACCGTGAGGCCACAGCGCCCTGGGCGGGTCAGGCGTCGGGGGAGCGGTGCTGGGTGGGTGCCCCGCTGTCCCCATGGAGCTATGAGGAACGGGTGCTCCTGTGCATCATGGCCGCATCACCCACCCCGTGCCTGCCTTTGATGCAGGCTTAGGGGACTCTCCTTGTGTTTTGCCCCAAGGGAGCGCCTCCTCCCCTCACCTGATGCTCTACTCCAGTCCTCAGTGGGAGCCACGGGCTTTCTGCCTTCTTGACCCCCACACCAAGCTCGCTGTCTTAATGCTCCATCCACCCTTTCCTGCCCAGACCTCCATCTCCCCCCCCCCATATCTCTCCCTTCCCCATACCTTCAGACACGCTTCTTCGTTCCCACAACAACTCCCCCTTACCTCTGTCTCCTTCCCCCCTCAGCATCCCCTTGCCGTGGGCCACCAGCCCTCTCGGGTTCACGTCCCCTTTAAGCCTCCCCGAAGCTGGAATGCGAGAGGAGCATTTCAGCGCCCTGTGAGGTCAGATAAAGGCTCTATATTTATCTACCCGGTAACCTGAGCTGTGAATTTCTGCCCTGGTGTTTTTATGCGGCCCCACAGCCCTCCGGCTCGGCCCCCTCTGTCCTCTCGGTGCAGGGTGGAGGAGCCGAGCCGTGGGGTGCCCCGGTCCCTTACTAAGGGCTCGGGGTGCTGCCGGCCCGCTCCGCATCGCTCACTCTCATCCTGCCCCAAGGGAGATGCCCCGAGGAGGCAGGACCGGGCCCCCTCGCTCAGCCCCATGACCAGCAGCCTGCCTCCAGCCGCGCCAGCCTCCTGCCCCTGAGCAGCCAGCAGCATCCCGCACCGCTGCCCCGCACACAGGTGAGTGGAGGGGATGCCACGGGGGCACCGGGGGCCCTGGCAGCAAGGACTCAGCCCTTCGGCTGGGTGAAGCCATGGGGGATTGGTTTGTGGTCTCTGCGTCCCTATAGAGCCCAAGCACCAAACCTGGCAGCTCTCTGCCAGAATCATCTCCCCAGCACCATCCTTGTGCCCCAGCATGGGCAGAGCCTGCCCGGGTCCATTCCTTCCTTCCCCCCCACAGACCTCAGAGCAATAACACATGCCCTGGGTCTTTAGGGCAAGGTTCCCTGTGAGGTTGGGGTTCTATAGCCTTGGGGGGGGGTGAGCAGCAGGCTCCGCAGGCAGCTGGGTATGGGTCAGCATCACGGAGCGGGTCCAGGGTGATGACTCCTGCTCAGTGCTGTGCTATGAACCCTGGTGTTCTCAGGCTGGCCCAAGCTGCACGCATGACCTTGGGCAGGTCCTGTTGGGCACTGGTTTTCTAGCACCCCCCCAGTGACATGGGCTCAATGCAGGGAGCAAACACCGCAGCACATCCCCCCCTCCAGGGCTGCTTGGGGCCAGCCTTCCTAGAGGGAAATGCGGATTCCCAGAGGGATCTGGGAGCTCTGGTGTCACCTCCAGGCTGGGACATTGCGTCTCAAGGGACAGGGGATACAGCTCCAAGCCCTGCGTAAGCGAGGAGCAGCTGTGCCGTAACACCTTGGATGGAGCCAGTGCTGTGTAAGCTGAGCCTGCCCTGGGGCTCCGAGGGGAGCAGCTACCGCAGGGCCACGGGCACAAGGAACGGCTGGAGAGGGAGCCTCTGCCCGCCGGCTTCAGGCTGAACGACTCCCATAGGAACCCCATAGGAGCTGGCCACGTGAAGGCAGACCGGACATTCCAGTGCATCAGCTTCCCCTGACACCCCACGAGGATGATGAGGGTGCAGGAGCCCTGACTCAGCCATGCCAGCCCCAGGGCTTCGCCAAGGCAGCAGGAAAGCTCAGCACTATTATGGGCAGGGAGGGGCCAGGCAGGCCAGGAAGTGATGGGAGGAACCTGGGTGTTCTCACACCCCGTGAGCTCCTCCGGGTCCTGCCATGCTCCGCTGCCCCACGGCGCCGGGCTCTGCTCCGATGTGACCCGGGGACTCCGCAGCGCAGGCGGCCCTAGCAGATGCGGCGCTCCTCCGTGGTAAGAGCCCTCTTCCCGCAATGCCAATGGGGTAGCTGCTGTGGCTGGGGCAGGTTCCCCTTCCCGGGCCCCGCATCTCTCCATCAGCTCCCGTACATCCCCAGGGCACACGCTCCCCTATGGAGACGTGTCCTGCTGATGATGCCCTCCCGCTCCCAAGCCGGTGGCTGTCCTGAGAGCAAGGAAGAGATGCTGCTGGTGCCAGCACTGGCGTGGCACAGTGGGACAATGGCATGGGGTTGTCAGGGCACTGATTGTCGGTTCTGGTTAGGGGATAGGGAACAGAGAGAGCCCCCGTGTCCCATTATGGCACACAGGCAAGCGTGTGCTCCCTGGAAGCCGAGGGGCCCTGACTCCAGCATCAATAGGGGATGCCAGTCCCTTGCCTGGGCTCCCCATTGTCCATATCAAATCCCAGCTGGCAGAACCACTCCTGAGTCCTCCCAGTGGTGTTGAGAGTGGCCGCAGCCTGGCCTGGAAGAGCTGGGTGCTTGGTGGAGTCCTTGCCTGCGAGCCGATTATTCAGCCCTCCATTCCCAAACAGGTCTGTTGGCTCCACCTCTCCGCTGTGGGACGGTTGTTCCCTGGGCAATAACACCAGTAGCCGGGATGCAGCTGGGCTGCTCTCCAGGAGGTGGCTGGATGCTGTTTCTGACACCACCTCCTCAAAGCAAAGCAGTCCTGGGGGCATGTCCACACCAGGGTGAGATGGGCAGGGGTGGCTGTGGGAGCTGGTACCCACCACCCCAGGGTCTGTGGCTCCCATAGAGGGGTGCTGCTGGCTCCTCTGGGCAAGGGGTCCCACTACGGGTGGCATGATGCAGGAGGTGGGTACCCCGAGGGTCAGGCAGGGAGTGATGCTGCGGTGGTTCCTCTTGCTAGGGATCCAGTGCTTATCCCCAAGCCTGGATGCGCCCTGCGTGCTGCCAGCGCTGTGCGAGGGCTGGGCCAGGCACCGTCTCCATCACCTCCTGGCTTGGAGCCCGGCCAGAGCCCGCCCTTGCTGGGCTGGGAAAAGCCTTTGAATCAGGGTCATCTCCTGGGTGACTGGAGACTCTGGGAGCCACATGAGCCACTGTCCTGCCAGGGAAGGGACGCCGTGCTCCTAGGGAGCTGAGCACCAGCAACACAGGGACAGAAGAGCTCCGCTTGGGTCCTGCAACCCTGGACAGGTAGGGGACCAGCCATGGGTGCTGAGAGCAAACTTCCCTGCAGATCCAGACAGTGCTTGCAGGCACCAGGCTCTGCCCTGTCCCAGCTCTGGGTGCTTCTGTCCCTCTATACTCCTGCCCCATGTGGGTGCCATGGGGCAGAAGCCACCTGTGGGGACCAAGTGCTGGGTGTCAGCCACCCCTATGGGCTGGCTCTGCCTGGCTGTGGGGGGCACAGCAGCCGCCTCGCAGGAGGACCTGCATCAGCTTGAGTTACTGCTGGGAGGGTAGCAGGGCACTGCTTGCCTGGCAATGAGGGGGTCCCAGGCTGTACCCACAGTCCCCCAAAGCACCGTGTGGGGAGCAGGGATGGACGGCAAGGACTCCTGTGCTGACTTCCTCGTCTTGCCTCCGTTTCCCCATCAGCCGAATGGGGAGTGTTTTAGTGAGCTGGAGACGCCAGCCCCCTGCCAAGCCCTGGTGCTCACTCTGAATAACCAGGGGAGGTGCTGGATGGGCTGAATCAGTCCATCCCATCTGCCTGTCTCAGCGTCATGAATGTGACCAGGCACCTGGCACCCATGTGGAGGAGGCACTGGGGACCCCTCTGCAGCCCCATGAATGGAACAACCACAGGATGGATGGATTCAAGGGCTGGGGTGACCACTGTGATCCCTTTGGTGACTGTGGGTACCAGGATGCTGGGTGCTTCTGGCTGTGCCCCGGGGCTCAGTGTGGCACAAGGTACCCGAAGGCACAGCTTGGTCTTGGTGTACCAGGCTCTCCAGAAGCCACAGCCCCCCCTGCACCCTTCATCCCGTGGGATCCCGCTGTTGCCTGTCCCAGGATCCCCAGCTGTTGAGTGAGTGCTGGGTGCCCATGGGAGCTGACCCCTGGCCTCTTCTCTTGCAGTCGATGACTCCAGGAGAGCCTGCAGAACCCCAGCCTCCATCATGTCCCAGCTCTCCTCCACCCTGAAGCGGTACGTTGACTCATCCCGCTATGCTGAGACCACCTACAGCAAGGTGCCCAGCGGCTACAGCTCCTACACCTCCTACGGATCCACCTTGTCCCCATCCTATGCGAGCAGTGACAAAATCGGCTTCAAAAGCAGCTACCTGCCCTCCCCTCGCTACCACCACACAGGGCTGTCCCCAACCAGCGCCTATGACAGCAGCCGCCTGCCCCTGTATCCCGACTCCAGCATCCGCCTGAGCTCCACGTACATCCGCAGCCAGCCCCGGCCGCCCGGCGGTGGGCTCAACGGGGGTGCCTGTTACGCCTTCGCAGGGCCCCCCAGCAGCCCCCCAGGGTACCTGCCCCCCTCAGCATCCCTCAACCGTCGCAAATCCATCAGCCACGCAGACCTGGCGCGGGAGTTCTCCGGGCTGCGTGCCTCGGACAGCGCCTATGCAAGCACCGGAGCTCAGGGGCAGCAGGAGCTCGGTGCCCTGCAAGGTCTCTACCGGGCTGCTGCGCACTCCGACTACGTCCGCAGCTACGTGGAGAGCTACGGGAGGAAGAGCGGCCCCAGCAGCTTCCCCAGCCCCTCACCGGCCCTGCCACCCGCAGGCACCCGCGGCACGGCGCAGTCCTGGGATAGGAGCGATGATGATGATGGGTGCTGCGACACGGCCGCACGGAGCACCGCGGTAAGTTGCTCATGGTGGGATGCGCTGGGGTATGGTAACCGGGCCTGCTTGCGCTGGGATGGGGAGCCTGGGACGCATTGCGTGTCCTCAGCTGGTGCATCGCTGCGTGCCTCTGTTCCTACTGCTCACCCTCTGAGCAGCCCTTGCTGGCACTGTGTCCTCGAAGGGGCTGTGCTCACAGGGCTCCCCATGGGTGCCTTGCAGCTAAGGGTGCCCATGTTAGATATAAGGATGTGAGGGTGCTGAGGCGCTGGCACAGGGTGCCCAGAGAAGCTGTGGCTGCCCCATCTCAAGGCCAGATGGGATGCTGACACACAGAGCTGACTGTGCCCGCACCCCTTGCGTCTGCTCCATCCCACCCACGTGGGTTTCCTGCTGCTTCACCCCAACTAGAGAGGGTGACATGATCGGGCTGGGCACTCACCTTGCTGTGACACCCAGCTGGGGAGGCTGGTTTGGCTGGTGCTTTGGCACGATGACTTGGTACCCAGCTGCTGGTCAGGTTTTCCACTGGTACCCAGTGATGCCTGATCACTGGAATGGTCTATTGCTGCCATCCCGGTGCTCCTAGCATAGACCATTGGAAGCACCAGTTTCTCCATGGCAGCGGCTGCTCTGCTCAGCATCACACGTGGTGGCAGGCGCTCGGTGCCCCAGGTATCAATCGGTGCTGCACCATCCCCAGGGCCTCAGCCCAGGCCAGGAGCTGGCATCACACGCGCAGCCCGGTAATTTTCCACTTGGAAGGTTTCCTTCCAAGCTCCTGTCAGGCTCTGCACACGCTGCCTCCCGCTCTCTTTCCAGTCAGCCTCCATTCACCCATGGTGGAGGGACCAGGCTGCCCTGGCGCAGGGTCTGACCTGTGGCTCCCATGTCTGGTGTGGGACCCCCTGTGCCCATCCTGCCTGGTCCCTGGTCTCCATCCCCGGTGCGCAGGAGCAGGTTGGAGGGCTGGCTGAATGATGCTGTTGAAAGGAATTCCTGCCTCCTACAACAGGCACTGGTGGGGGGGACCGAGGGGGGACCCAGAAGCTGCTGCCCCCATGGCACTCACTGCTTGGGCTGGGGTCCCCACCACTGCGTGCCCCATGGGGCAGCTACTCCCAAAACACCTTGTTGTACGCGGACATGGCTGGAGGCTTTCCAGCCCAGGGCTGGTGGTGGTGCAGCTGGCACAGGGTGCTAGGGCAGGCGGGGAGGATGGATCAGTGACATTGGCTTAGGTTTCCTTGGTGCTTTGATGGGCTATTTTCCATTCCTGTGGGGTTTTTCCCTCCCTTTCCCAAGCCAGGAAGCAAATGTACCCATCGTAAAACGACTGCGGTCGTGCCAGGCGCCGGAAACGAGCGCCATCGGTTCTGCCCCATTACCCAGCCCTATGGGCAGTGCCAGCAGCACCCGCCAGAGCCAGGGCACGGTGGGGCTGGCTCAGTGCCTCTTCCCATCCCTTCTTCCCCATGCGCCTCCTGTCTCTGCAGCGCATGAACCATGATGCAGAGCAGGAGGCGAGGATGCCCGCATTCCTCCCTACCTATGGCTCCGTGCCTCAGTTTACCATCCCGCAGGGCAAAGGGAGGTGTGTGCAGCTGCAGCAAGGGCAGGAGGTGGTGGAGGGGGGGGCAGGACCGGGGCTGTGCCGCCCCATTAAGCACCGTGGGTGAACATAGGGTCAGAAGGCCAGAGCCACCCGCAAAAGCCCCAGCAGCTCTCCGCAGCCCCATCCTGAGCAGCTGACGGCTCTGGCCTGAGGCCAGTGCTGGTCCAGTGCCTTTGCGGTGCCAACCGGGCCTGTGGCAACCTCTGCCCGTGGCAGAAGGTCACCGCTGCTGAGGGCAGGGAGCAGTGCACAGAGCATGGGGCAGGCTGTGCATCGAGGCAAATCCTGTCCCCAAGATACCCACCGGGATGCAGGGCACGGTGGTGGGACCCTGGCTGGTACAAGCAGCGGGCACACTGGGGAGCTGTGCCATGGTCCTGGGGCCCAGGATGGGACATGTGAGAGCCACGCAGCCTTCGTGATGCTGACGGGGTGCGCAGCCCCGTGCGGACGTCGTGTCCCTGTGTGTGTACGGTGTACACACGGCGGGGTGTGTATATATATACACATGCGCGCACACGCAAGCAGGGATTACGACAAGCATCCTGTTGTGATGCAAAAAGCCCTGGCCCTGCAGATGAATAACGCTGCAAGATGCCTCCTCGGATATTTTTGCTGATGCCAAAAATAGGCTATATCATCCCCCCCCCTCGCCCCATCAGCCCCACCACTGGCTGTGCCGAGCTTGCGCCACGGACAAGGGGAGGCTGCATCTGCAGCAATTGGGATTCAGAGAGCAGGCACTGGCTCTGGCTGGGGTGCACTGGGAGGAAAGCAGGCTCTGCTCGGTGCCTCCAGCTTGGGCAGTGATGCTGAAGGCTCTGGATGTGCTCGGAGCAGCCGGGATGCTCTCCCTGTCTCGGCTGCCCATGGAAATTTCCCTGAGCAGGCAGGAAGGACACCTGGGCACGCAGAGCAGTGCTGCTCACCCTGCTGTGGTCAGAGGGGAGACGCAGGACTGGGACACGGGATAGCTGGGCTTCCTGCCAGCCTCCTCGTCTGCCCTTGCTGCAGGAGGAGAGACTGAGCGCTGCCCGCTCCGTGCCTCAGTTTACCCAGTGCTCAGAGGGCAGGCACCAGGATCACACAGGATCTGGGGGGAGTTTTCCCCCAGCAGACGAAGCAAGGCACTGAAATACCCTCTGAGCTCAGGGTCAACGCATCCCCCATAGAGGGGGGCACGCACTGTCTCCTGTTGCTCACTTCCCCCATAACAGGAGCCCAGCACTGCAAGGAAGGCACATGCCTGGGAGCCCCTGTCAGACATCCCCGCTCTGGGCGCACCCCATGCACCCCCAGTTGTCCCAGTTTGACCGAGCTCTGGTGAGTGACTCCGGGCTGGGACAGACCCACTCTGCCCAGTGCCAGACCAGGAGCCGGTCCCATCGGTCCGCCCCAGGAGCTGGGAGCACGGGGGAGCTCCGGCTGCCCCCTGGCCCTATTGCCCTTAGGATGCTGGCGCGGTGCACACGGTTGTGCGTGGGGAGCAGCGCTGCTGCGGATGGAGGGGGTCCAGGGATGCAGCGGGGCGCTGGCATCCTCCGCAGAGCCCCCCCCCACGGGCCCCGCCGCCCCTCGCGGGCCCCCTTGGCTGCGGGGCTGGGCTCGGCTGTACCACGCGGTGCGGCGGGGGCCGGCCGTCAGCGAGCCGAGGCCGCCTCTCCTCCCATTGATGTCAGAGCCGCTCAGGTGCCGTCAGCCCCGCAGCCGGCACCGGCTCCGCTGCTGGAGCTCGGCTGGAGCCGGGTGCTTTGACCCCGTACCCAGGGCTTGAGCCGCAGCGCAGGGAAGAGGTTGCCCCTCTCCAGCATCCCCCTGTAGCCACCGCTGGTCCCCTCCGTGCCGTGCCCGAGGGGGCCATCATGAGGGACTCGTACACGGTGACGCTGCCCGAGGAGCCCCCCACGCTCCCCGACCTTCACAAGGACCTGCGGCCCCGCACCTCCATGCCAGGGTCCCTGCTGGTCTCTACCTTCGTCGGGCTCGTCCTCAACAAGACCAAGGTATGAGCTCTGCCTGCAGACCCTGCCCTCTGGCTTGGGGGGGGGGCCAGGAGGGAGTGCGGGGATGGGGTGGCCCCTGCCCTCACTGGGGAGCATGGGGTACCCCACAGCATCCCCCTTGCTGGAGGATGGGGTGCTGGGGCTGGGGGCCCATCCTGGCCAGCCCTGGGGCTAGGGTGCCGCGGTGTCCTGCAGGAGGGACACGGAGCAGGTGAAGGCACGTGTCAGGACACCGGGGTCACCCTCCCAGCCCTGCCCTTGTGGTGACCTTGGCCAGGTTCCCGTGCCCCAGCTTGCCCAGTGCAAGGAAGGGGCTGCTGGCCACGCTGGCCCCTTGGCAGTGCCCCTGTGCTGAGCCTGGCGGTCCCAGGGCAGCAGTGCCGGGGGGCAGATTCCCCCCTGCTGCAGGGATGGCAGAGGCGAGGGGCAGACCTGGGCACTTATATAAGTCTGCCTGCTCCGGCTCTCCTGCTGCCCCAACGGGCCCTTGGCATGCGGACCCGGATGGGAAGAGCACAACCCAGGTCGTGTCCCTTGTCCCCATGCCCTGCCCCTTGTCCCCATCCTGCAGTGCAGCCTCAGGGAGTCCCCAGCCGCCGCTGCATGAGCCAGCTCTCCTTTGCCGCCTCCGAGCAGCGCCGTGTCCTAGATAAAGCCCTGGATGGGCGAGGGGGATTAGCTGGAGTTGAGTCACCCACGGGAGGGAGAACCAGGAGGGGGGAGGATAAGACCTGGCTGCACACAGGGTATGGGGGCACCCGGGCCTTTGGTGCTTCAGCCTCCAGCCTGGCCAGGCAGCGAGTGGGTGCTGTGTCTATGGGGAGGTTTGCATCCATACTGGGTCGCTCTGGTCCCTGTGGGCACAGGGAGGGAGATGCCGGACCAAAGCAACCGGATGAGCAGAGTCCTGTTTGGGGTGGCTGGGGCAGCTCCCATGAGATGCAGTTACCCCCCCCCCCCCCCAGGACTGTGACCTTGCCTCCCATAGGCATGAGGATGTGAGCAGCGAGGGGCAGCCCCTTCAAGGGATGCAGGCTGTTAGGGCACAGACCCACTTCTGCTGCCTGCAGAGCCAGGCCTGCTCCTTGTACCACGGTGTGTCAACTGACCCACTGCAGCCTGCCCCATGGCCTGTGGGTCCTTGCACAGGGATAAGTGATGGGTCCGGTCCATGTGCACCCCACACAGGGCACGGCCGAGTGGCCGCTGGCGCTGCGGTGGGTGATGCCTGCGCCGTCGCTAAGGAGCACGTGTAAGTGGATCTGGGTTATTTTGGGCTGCTGTCAGGGCTGGGTGCTCAGCACCTCCCACACACACACCAGATGCTGCTATTTCAGAGCTGCTGGGCCCCCTCCCCTCCTCTCCTCCCGCTCCTCACGCTGGGGTGGGCAGCTGGGGGGGGGGGGGGTGCCTGAGGATCCTTAAAACCTGGTCATCTGAGGGAGCAGGATGAGCAGCCTGGCCCTACAAGCCCCATTGTCCCAGCACCCTGCTCTGGGCACAGCTCCGGGGATGTTCATCCCACCACTGGAGCCCTGCTCCATCCCACTCACCCCATAGCCCTCCATGCAACACAGGCAACCCTGGGGCTCCCAAAGCCCCTCTGCGCTCATGGTCTCTCCAGCAAAGAGTGGCCATGCCTCCTGTCCCCATCACCCCACTGCCTGTGGCTGTCTCTGCTTGGCATGATCCTGCCTGGCTCAGGGAATACCGGTGGCCCTGGGAGTGACCCATAGCCCAGCGAGTGGTTGGGAGGGCACTGCAGGACATGCAGCCCCATGCCTGCCCTCACTGCTGCAGGGCTGGGCTTGCACTTCCCCAGATGGACTTTATCCTGTGCCACAGTCTGGGTGTGCTTGTGCAAGGGGGGGGTACCCAGCGTGGGCAAGGCAGGCAGCAGTGGGGCACGGGGCACCTCCTGCAGCCTTCCACACCCCACGGCTTCCCAGGGCACAGGGCTGGCAATGGGAGGAGGAAGGGGTGTTTGATCTGGCCTGCAGCCCAGGGCATGGGGCAGCGGTGGCACCAGGCAGGGAGAACTTTGAACGCTGCACGTTGTCCAGGGAGCCGAGCAGCAGCAGTGGGGCAGGCGGGATGGGGCAGGCCAGCCATGGCTTCCCTCTGGGTCCTTGGCTACGGTCCTGTGTGCATCCGGAGCGCAAAGCAACAGCGGGGCTGCCTATGATGCCCATAGGGAGATAGGGGCTCTGCTTGCACTTGAAGGGCTGCTGCACGGCCCCATGGCCTCACTGTGCTGCCCACAGCGTGAACACCCTGTCCTGGACACTGTCTCAGCCCTGTTCCTTCTCTCTGCAGAGCTCCAAGGTGGTGCAGGGGCTCACTGGCCTGCGAAACCTCGGCAACACGGTGAGTGCCAACCCAGGCACCCGGCTGGGGGTCCCAGCTCACACCATGCCTTCTGCTGGCACATCTATGGGGCAGAGGGAAGCCCCATCCCTTTGCCTCACCCCCCTCCATCACCAGCATTCACACCCCAATCCCAATGGAGCTCGCTGAGGAAGAGCGGAAGCTTCATCCCTATCCCCTGCCCACCCGCCCTGCGTGTCCCCCTTCCACCGCCTGCCTCCCTCTGCCTCTCGTTGCCATGGTTTTCTCTTTGCCTCCCCCAGTGCTTCATGAACTCCATCCTGCAGTGCCTGAGCAACACCAAGGAGCTGCGGGATTACTGCCTGCAGAACCAGTACCTGCGGGACCTCAACAACAACAGCCGCATGCGCACCGCGCTCATGTCAGGTAACCACCCCGCACCAGCCCCTGCCTATGCTCCCCGGGGACACCCCACATCCCCCAGCCTCGGCGCTGTGCCGTGGGTCCCATCATTGGGACCTGCACTGGAAACCTGCCTCTGTGCACACAGAGTTTGCAAAGCTGCTTCAGCTGCTCTGGACCTCGTCCCCCAACGAGAGCGTGAGCCCCTCTGAGTTCAAGATCCAGATCCAGAGATACGCACCCCGCTTTGTCGGCTACAAGTAAGGGGTGTTGGTGCAGCGGGGGTCCTAAGGGGGGGGTGCTGTGCTCCTGCTGCTGCTCACTGGCCATGCACTGTGTCTTGCAGCCAGCAGGATGCACAGGAGTTCCTGCGGTTCCTCCTGGACGGGCTGCACAGCGAGGTGAACCGTGTGCTGGTGCGGCCACGGGCAAGCACGGACACCCTGGACCACCTCCCGTAAGTGCGGGATGGGGCGGAGGATGCAGGCTCTGCCCAGGGAGGGGGATTATGTGGGTCCGCTCTGGGGTCGTCACCGGGGCCCCTCAGCCGCACTTCGTACCACTGTGTGTGCCCATCTCCTGCAGTGACGATGAGAAGAGCCGGCAGATGTGGAGGAGGTACCAGGAGAGGGAGGACAGCCGCATCAGCGGTGAGCGGGGCTGTGGGGAGAGGAGGGCAGGGCTGGGAGCAGGGCTGGGGTCTCACCTGCCTTTGTCCCACCTTTGTCCCACCAGACCTCTTCGTTGGGCAGCTGAAGAGTTCACTGACCTGCAGTGAGTGCGGATACTGCTCCACAGCCTTCGATCCCTTCTGGGACCTGTCCCTGCCCATCCCCAAGGTAAGGGGTGCTCTCCATCCCTAACCCCCAGCACCCTGCCCTGTACACCCTGTCCTTAATCCACACTATGCTCCCGCAGAAAAGCTATGGGGAGGTGACCCTCATGGACTGCCTACGGCTCTTCACCAAAGAGGATGTGCTGGATGGGGATGAGAAACCGGTATGGGGCGGGAGGCATGGGGCTTGCCTTGATGCAGGCTGGGCCCCTTTCCCTCCGTGCCTGTGTTGCCAGCACTGTGGGGCTGCCCTCTGCTCTCACCCTCCTCCTCATGCTGTTTGTCTCCCACAGACATGTTGTCGCTGCAAAGCCAGGACAAGGTGCACAAAGAAATTCAGCATCCAGAAGTTCCCCAAGATCCTGGTGCTCCGTATCCTTCCGGCAGAGGGATGGGGCCAGGGGTGCTGGGTGGGGGGGACAGGCAGTTCCTCGCAGGCTCCCCTTTATCCTTTGTCCTCCTTGACCTGATGCTCAGACCTGAAGCGCTTCTCAGAGGCTAGAATACGAACCAGCAAGCTCACAACCTTCATCAACTTCCAGCTCAAGGACCTGGACCTCCGGGAGTTCGCCTCGCAGAGCTGCAGTGAGTGCAGTGCTGGGGGGCAGAGCCATGGGGACTGCTCCCTCCTGGCCCCAGCTCCGTGCTGGCATACTGGGGGACAGCAGGGCAGCAGGCTGCATGGCTGAGCATCCCTTTGCTCCCCACAGACCACGCCGTTTACAACCTCTACGCCGTCTCCAACCACTCGGGCACCACCATGGGGGGACACTACACTGCCTACTGCAAGAGCCCCATCTCCAGCGAGTGGCACAGTTTCAATGACTCCCGGTGAGGCTGAGCGTGGGGTGCAGGGTCAGGGCAAGCAGAGCATCATCCTGGTGCCTTGTCCCCATTGCTCACAGCGCATCTCCCCATGTCCGCAGTGTTACCCCGATGTCATCCAGCCACGTCCGCAGCAGCGATGCCTACCTGCTCTTCTACGAACTGGCCAGCCCGTCCTCCCGCATGTAGCCAGCCCTGCCTGCCTGGGGATCCCCTGCGACACCCCTCACTACCGGCCCCACAAGTGCAGGAGGAGGTGAAGAGGAAGGACCCCGAGGTGGCTGCAGCGGGAGGCTGGAGGCAGCCAAGGAGCAGACCCCGAGCAAGGAACACCCCAGCTCCAAGCATCAGGGCAAGCATCAGCAGGGCAGGGCCCCGGCAGCTCAGACACCTCCTGCTCGCTGGTGTTTTACCTTGGGGTACGCTTTGGTTTCTTTCTTCTTCTCTTTTTGGTTGGTGTGTAATAAAAGCACTGAGCAAGGGACACCGCGGGCATGGGGCTGCCGGCCCCATTGACTCAGCCAGGACCTCTGCTCCCCTGCGGGAGCATCCTCAGCTGGGCACCCAGGAGAGCGCCTCCCGCATCCCTCCTGGCCTCTTTTGGCTCTCCCATTCTGCTCGGCCATCCCGGAGGATCTGTGAACTGCTCCCGGCCTCCTCCCAGCACTTCCAAACCTCCCGGCAAAGGACCTGAGCCCTTCGGTCGCCTCCGTCCCATTTGGGGCAGCAGCTGCCCCACGCACGCTCCTCGAAGCGAGACTCACGGACAGGAAGGAGGAAACCCGTCTGTGGGATTTCTATGTATTTATAGTGGACTTTGCTCAACCTGGAGCACCCCGCTGCTTCCTGGCTCTCCAGGGACTTGTGCCGGGGGATGCTTCAGGTAGGTTTTTACCTGCATCCTCACGCGACGGTGCCTTAAACCCTTCGGGGGGAGCGGGAGGCCATTGGGGTTGCACAGAAACATCCATCCTGTGGAGGAGAGGGAGGGAGGGAAGGGCAGCAGCTTTCCGGGACCATCTGCGATTGGGGTTTTCTTGGCCCCGGGGGTGCGTGTCCCCCCCCCCCCAGCCCTGCTGCTCTGTGCTCTGGCTAGCAAATGCCAGTGGCCTTTTAAGCCTTTAACTTATTCTCCTCCCCATCCTGCCTTGCCTGAGGTGCAGCTGGAGGAGAGATGGGCCCGACCCAGCCCCATCCCAGCCCCAGCCCGCAAGGCAGCTACATCCAACCCAGCAAACCCATTCTCCTTTGCCCTCGCTGGCGCCGCGGGCACACACGGAGCATCCCAGTGGGGCTCGGATGGAGGGGCTGCCCGCGGCAGGTACCGGACTGGGGCGGCAATGCTGCTTGGCAGGTGGCTTGTTTACTGTGTAAGCAAGATGGGTGGGAAGTGTCTCATACAAGGGAGACTCGTGCAGGAATAAATCTGAGCTTGGACAGATTGCTGTGTGCCTGTGCTTGTCTCTGGGTGGGCACAGGAAGGAATGTGGCTCCAGCAGCCAGAGGGAAACATCACCAGAGCCTCAAGAGCATCCGTGCCCCAAGGCGTGCCTGGAGCGACGGATGCAGGCAGCAGCCCCTCTCCTCCAGCCACCTGCGGAGGCAGAGGGAGCCTTTCCTCCTGCATCAGCCCTATAAAGCCCATGAACAATGGCCCCTTTCTCCCCTTCTTAGGAACGGGGACGGGCACCAGGGCATTGAGTGGGAATGAAGGTGGAAAGGCTCAAGCATTCAGTGCTGGGGAGGCACAAGGCAAGGAGCGATGTGTTCAATGTCCCCAACACAGCCCCTTCGGTGCTGCCCTGACTGATGGGGACCTGGAAACAGCAGGCAAACCAATGCTGCCAAAGCAAGGTCCCTGGACCCAAGGACCCAAAAGCAAGGTCCCCGGCTGGATGGGCTCCCAGCACAGTGGGTGCAAGCACACATTCCCCTTTAAGACGCTGGTTCTCTGTGCCAGAGCCTGACCTCGGCATCCTCAGCTGAGCTGGATTAACAGGGCAAGGGGCCTGCCGAGGGGGCTGGGACTGCACAGTGGGAATGGCCCTTGGGGTTCCAAGGGGTCCGGTGCCGGGGCAGCCCATGTAGACACAGCCAGCACTGCCACCACCTCTGCCTTGGTGCATGGTGGAGCGGGGGTCCCACAGCACCCCAGGGCCAATGGGGGCAGCTGGGGAGGAGCAGGCAGTGGGGCAGGGGGCTGTGCTGTGGGGCAGGGTGTGCTGGGGAGGCTTTTAGCCCAGCTGCTGCCATGAAGGACTTCACTGAGATCGTGCTTTGCCCGGAGGCTCTGGACCACAGCAAGGTAGGGCTTGGGGGGGGTGGCACTGATGGGTCCCTGCTGCGTGCTCCTCATGGTGCTCACTCTCCTGCAGACCGAGTTCTGCAACCCCGTCTTTGAGGGTGAGGAGCCCCGGGCAGCTCCAAGCACAGCAGATGAGGATGGGAGCAGCCCCACATCGCAGCGGGACGGCCTCGGTACCAGCCTGGGGTTTGTGCGCAGGCACCAGCTGGGGAGCAGGGTGATGGGCAAAGCTCCCCCCCACGGAGCACTTAGGGACCCGTTATCACGGTGGGGCTGCTCGCAGTGCTGCTGCTCTGCCCTCTCCCCTTGCCTCCCACAGGCCAGCAGCTCTGGGGGCGGGCAGGCTGGAGGTTCCGTGCTGACTTCAAGTTCACCTGGCTCTGCGTGGCTCTGATGAGCGCGGTCCTCATCTTCCTCATCGCCCTCCTGATGGGCATCGTTATCCACCGTGAGTGCATGAGCACGGAGAGGGCATCCATTCCGTACAGCACCTCCGTGGGATGGGGAAGGTCACTGTGGGACCCGCACACACAGGGCACGGGGCTGGGTGGGCTTCCTAAGCCCTGCTGGGGCTGAGCTGCGCCTGCTCTTCCCCGGGCACAGAGCTGACATCCCCGCAGCCACCCCATGCCCCAGCCGCAGCCCTGCCTGCCCATGGAGCCGCAGCACCCACCCGAAGGGCCCCCAGAACTGCTGCCACCCCAACCCAGAGCTGGCTGCCCACCACCGGCACCGCGGCACCGGGTAAGTGCCGTGTGGGGCAGCGCGCTGGGACAGCGGTGCCCTGCAGCACCGTCTCATACCCACACTACTGCCCCATACAGCCTGCGGTGGGACCCTGCGGAGCCCCGAGGGCTCCTTCAGCTCCCCCAACTACCCCAGCCCGTACCCCCCTGATTCACTCTGCATCTGGCGCATCGAGGTGAGCCCCGGCCTCGCCATCCAGCTGAAGATGGAGACGTTCAGCGTGGAGGGCACTGCCTCCTGCCTCTTTGACCGTGTGGAGCTCTATGAAGAGCAGGGTGCCGGCAGCACGGACCCTGCAACACTTAGGGGGGGTCCGACCAGGTAAGGGCACCTCGCACCGGGGGAGCGTGGCGATGCAGTGGGGATGGGGTGAGCGGTGTCACCCCGTGCTGTGCCCCCAGGTTTTGTGGCAATGTGGTACCCCCGACCTTCAACACCAACTCCAACCACCTGCGTGTCACCTTCGTCTCGGACAGCAGCGTGGGTGCCCCAGGCTTCAGTGCCCACTACCGTGCTGTGGCCCCCAGTGACAGTGAGTACCCCCTCCCTGCGCATCACTCGGACTCCTCACTGCGGGCACTGGGTAGCACTGTGGTACCGGAGCATGGGAGGGTGCCCAGTGGGATGGCACCACCAGCCTGGCTGTCTCTGCCAGGGAGCTGTGCCTGGGATGAGCACTTGTGTGACCAGGGGCTGTGTCTCCACTTGGGCTTTGTCTGCGATGGCTTCCATGACTGCACGGACAAGAGCGATGAGGCCAACTGCAGCCTCAAACACAAAGGTCAGCGTTTACCCCTGCCCATAGCCCCTGCAGCGCCCGCCCAGAGGGCACGGTGATGGGCGGCGGGAGGCGGGGGAGTGAGGAGACAGAGCAAAGGGAGATGGGCAGGGGGTAAAGCTGCATGTGTGTGTGTGTCCCTTCAGAGTGTGGGGGGCCACTAACCGCCTTGGAGGGGCACTTCTCCACCCCAAACCATCCCCAGCCATACCCGCACCAGCAGGTGAGAGAAGGGATGGAGGCGGGAGCAACCTGCCATTGGGAAGAGCCTGGTTTCATGGGCATCACGGCTCCCCCCAGCTGTGCCTCTGGCAGATCTCGGTGCCCGTGGGGCACGTCATCGACCTGCACTTCCACAACTTCAGCCTGGAGATGCATGAGGACTGCAGCTTTGACTTCGTGGAGGTGCACGACAGCGCCGGCACCGGGGCTGCCAGCCTCATGGGCAGGTACAGGCTGTGGTATCCCTTGGCCCTGCTGCACCAGCCTCAGTGCACTGGGCTCCTGTGGCTCCCATGCACAGGGCAGGGGCTGGGGAGGTGCTGCCCACCCTGACCCCATCTCTCACCCCCAACCTGGGCAGGTTCTGTGGGCATCAGCTGCCACCCATCCTGACCTCCTCCCGCCACGTCCTGACCGTCCTCTTCGTGGCTGATGAAGGGGTTGCGGATGATGGGTTCTTTGCCACCTACCAAGCCCGCAATGCCACAGAGAGTAAGTAGCCAAGCAGGGGCACAGGCTGCACAGAGGGGCTCTGCAGTCCTTGGGGGCCTTCAAACCCACCCACACTGGGTAAGACCCTGGGAAAACCTGCTCCCATCTGCTTGGAGCAGGAATTTGGGCTACAGGATTGGAATGTGGATTGCTCCCCTGCACACATCATGATCCATCACCTGAGGGCTGGCCCCTAGATAACGCAGGGAATTTGGGGTGCCCCTAAGCTGGGCCAGCAATGGTCACCTGAAGAAGAGTAAAGCATGGGAACAGGCTGAGCCCCAGCCTGCTCTCTCCCCATATCCATACTGCTCTTACAGAGACCTGCAGCCCCACAGAGTTCTCCTGTGGGAATGGCGAGTGCCGGGTGCTGGAGTCTGTATGTGATGGGTGGCACGACTGCCCCGATGGCACCGATGAGCTGAACTGCACCGGGGTCTCCTACCCAGCCTTTGGTGAGTGCCACCCCTCACCCTGGCCCAGCACCGCGGCACTGGGTGGGCATGACTGCTGCTATATAAGTGCCCTGGGGCAGGGTCTGTCTGTGAGCCTGTGCAAGTGGAGATGTGCCTGGGGCTGGGCTACAACGCCACCTCCTTTCCCAACATCTGGCTGGCCATCCCGGACCAGCAGGGAGCCGCTGAGGTGCTCCAGGACTATCAGGTGAGCTTCCCAAGGGATGCTGGCAGGGCTGCCCGCAGCGCTCCGTGGTGTGCGCAGTCACTGCCGCTCTCCCGCAGACGCTGATGGAGCTCGCCTGCTACCAGCACCTCCGACTCCTCATCTGCAGCCTCTTCGTGCCCAAGTGCACCCCGGATGGGGGGGTCCTGCAGCCCTGCCGAGCCGTGTGCGTGGCTGCTGAGCTGCGGTGCCAGCACTCCCTCGGCCTCCTCGGCATCCTCTGGCCCATCAACTGCAACATCCTGCCTGACTCCAATGACCCCATAGAGTGCTTCCAGCCCTGACCCGGCAAGAGATGAGCCAGGGCTGAAGCAGCCGCTGCCCTGCCCCAAATGTCCCTCCCATCCTCCTCCTGCTGCCAATACCCAACTAATGGGGTGTCCCCCATCAGCAGCACCCCATTGCCTAGCTCCTCACCTGCCCTTCGCTCAGAGCCAGCTCAGCTCAAGGATGCCACGGAGAGCAAGTGCCTCTTCCCAGCCTTGCTACAGGGAAAGGCTTGTGCTGAAGGGGTTGTACCCACAGGTTGGAGCTGTGCTGGTGGCACCGTGCAAAGTCCCCTTGCTGAGCAGCAGGATGGGGGCAAGAGTTGGGTGCTGCTTCCCCATCCTCAGCCAGCCCCATGTTGGGGTTGTGCGTGGTTCCCAGCCCATTTCTCTCTTTCAGCATCTCCAGGCCTCTTTCCCACAGCTGCTAGCCTAAAAGGGGAAGGGTTTAATGCTCCCCAAATGGAGCAGGCAGAAGAAGAGCCCAGGACTGCCCATATTCCTTAACCCCAAAGCTAAGCAGAATAAAGAACACGAGCAGCTGGCAAAACCCCGTGGAGAAGGTGGCTCTTTTGGGGAGGGAAGCCAGGGCTGGTGTGGGGGGGTCTGAGCAGGAATGAAGGGGCACAGGGGATGCTGCCTGTCTGCTGCCTGTGCCCTCAGTGGGGTGAGGGCCTTGCAGAGCCCTGGGGAGATGGATGAGTCTCAAGCTGGTGGCCCCATAGTGCACGGAGGGGATCCCTGCCCCAGCAAGGGCTGTGTCCCTGCTGCCTGAGCTGGTTGTGCTGGCTCCAGGCCGCCCTGATGGCCACAAGCCTGGCAACACCCGGTGGCCACAATAGCTCCACACTGGCCAAACCCAACAACCCCTTCACACCTCGGCAGGGAGGAGCCGTGTGGCTCCCTGACAGCACCAACACAGGGACACCCACACCCCGCCATAGGACTTCCCCACCACTGGAGCCCCGGTGGTGTCCCTTGGACGCACTCAGTGCTGGAACGAGTTAAAGGCAAGCTGGGAACATCCTCGAAAGCTTCGCCTCGTGCTCCGCGGTCCCCTAGGGCTAATCCTGCTTCCTGGCATGGCCACAGCACTGCTCTGCCTGTGCTTCCAATGCTGCTGCTGCTGCCTGGCACATCCCTGCCTGCTCAGCCCCACGCTCTGCCCCTTGCCCCAGAGGTGCTCCCACTGCAGCCCGAGTGCATCCTGCGCTAAGACTGGGGGATCTGCATGCCCCAAGAGCTCAGGCTTCCTCCTGCTGCTTCATCCCTGCCTGCCTTTACTGGGTTTCCCTCCCTTGGCCTTTCTCCTGTTCCACCCTCACTCTGCTGCCTGCTGCCTCTCCTTTCCCTTCCCTCCGTCCCGCTGCTCAGCCGTGCCCAGCTGGGCTGGTTTGCAGCCCATGCCTCCTCTCTTTGCCTCACTCTCCCTTCCCCCTGCTTCCAGCACTTCTGACACCATGGGATTATTTTTCTTTTCCCCTTCTCTTGTAGCTTTTGGCTCCCAAGGCCCTTGATTTCCTTTGGAGTTTGGGAGGAGAGACGTGAGGAGGAGGAGGAGGAGGAGGAGGGGGGGGGAGAGAGGCTGCCTTTCCCCGGGCCTTCGTCAGAGCGAAGCGGTCAGGAAGAGCCGCAGCCCGTCCACACCGGAGAGCAGCGAGGCACCGGGGCAGGAGCCGTGGGATCGCAGTGAGTGGGGATGAGCAGCTCCGGCGCGGACTGGCCGGGGTCCTGGCTCCAGCGCCGGGGCGGAGGACAGGCTCTTTGCCTCCTCCTTTTCCTCTTTGTTGCACCCGTCGCGTCCAGGAGGGGGAAGAGAGCAGCGATCCCCGGGGAAGGCCACGGGGAAGGGGCCGTGGGGCTCCGCTGTGGCTGCGCTGGGGTGGGAAGGGATGGGGATGGGCCCGGCAGCGGGGTGGTCCGGCCCGGCCGGGGATGCTGCAGCCCCAGCCGTGCCCCAGGGAGCCGGGCAGGCGTGGAGCGAGCCGCCGGCAGCAGGGATGCTGCCAAGGGCTGGGCCGGTGGAGAGCTGCCGTCCCGGATGCAACAAGCGCAGCCCATGCACGGCAGCTCAGCCGCCGCAGCCCTGCCGGCACCCCTAGGAACACCCATAGCCGGGCATGGGGCAGCTCCCACCCCATAGAGACCCAGCCACACGCACGGAGCTGCTGCCTCCCGCAGATGCCTCCTGGCGCTTCCATGGCGGGGTACACCGGTGCGTGAGGCAGGGTGATGTGGTGGCACTGCTGATGGATGGGGATGTTGTGGCAGGTGCAGCCAGAAAGGCAAAGAGGAAAGAAGGGAGGAACGATCCCTCATCAACCTCCAGTACCCACTCCCTGCTGAGCACTGCAAATCTGTTTCCCAGCCCTTTTCATTGAGGTCCTCAGAGCCGTTCCCCTTCTCTGCCCCTTCCAGCCCCTCCACAGCAGACGAGATGGAGCAGCTCTTCCTCCTCTTCCTCCTGGGGTTCATCACCAGCTCCTTGCAGATTGAAGACAACAAGATCCCTGGGCTGTGCTCAGGGCAGCCGGGCATCCCGGGGACCCCGGGCCTGCATGGGGGCCAGGGTCTGCCAGGCAGAGATGGACGAGACGGCCGGGATGGGATGATGGGGATGCCGGGGGAGAAGGGCGAAATGGGCCCTCCGGGTAAGAAAGGAGACTTGCTGGCTGGGGATGGGGACCTGCCTCTGGGGAATGCCTTAATGAAGGGGGGGAGCCCCACTTTACCAAACTGAGAGCAAACCCTGCCACCATGCCCCTCTGGTCCTGCCTGTGCTGCAGGTCCCTGTCACAAAAGATGCTTTTCTCCCCATCCCCAACTGCCATCCCTCTCTTCCACTTATCCCTTCCCGCTTATGATGCACCACCCGCATCCTATGGGAGGCTTCAAACCTTGGTGGGGTTGGGGGGGGCTGGTGGCTTAGAGGTAACCCTGCTCCCCTCCTGCCTGCCCCAGGAGTGCCCGGTCCCCGCGGGGACGTGGGCAGCCCCGGTGTGGACGGCATGCACGGTGAGAAGGGGGCACAGGGCGAGTGTGCAGTGGCCCCCCGCTCAGCCTTCAGCGCCAAGCGCTCCGAGTCCCGCAGCCCTCCCTTGGCTGACCAGCCCATCCGCTTTGACGTGGTGCTCATCAACGAGCAGGGCCACTACGACCCCGCCACGGGCAAATTCACCTGCGAGGTGCCGGGCCTCTACTACTTCGCCGTGCACGCCACGGTGTACCGCGCCAGCCTCCAGTTTGACATCATGAAGAACGGCCAGTCCATCGCCTCCTTCTTCCAGTACTACGGGAACTGGCCCAAGCCCACCTCCCTCTCTGGGGGTGCCTTGGTCCGCCTGGAGCCTGAGGATGAGGTGTGGGTGCAGGTTGGTGTCGGGGACTACATCGGCTTCTACGCCAGCGTCAAGACGGACAGCACCTTCACCGGCTTCCTTGTCTATTCCTACTGGCAAAACTCGGCTGTCTTTGCCTAAGCCTGCCCTTGGCTGGGGCCAGGACCTGGGTACCTGCCCCTTCCCCAGCCACTGGTGCCCTGGGGAGGGCAATGCCGGGGTCCAGCCATGGAGGAACCAGGACCGCTGCCCAGCACAGGGCAGGGATACAGCCCCTCTGCCAGCCCGGCTGTGGTGGGGAGCATCCCTTCAGCAGGGACTGGGGCAGGACACCCGCGCCAGGGAGCCACAGTAACCTGGCTGTTGTATGCAACTCGCCATAGCCGCCTCGACATCACGGGCACAATGCCCTGGTGCTGCCAGCTTCTCCCCACACCACACATAGGACCCAGTCCATAGGACCCGGTCCATAGGGCTAGCACCTACCCTGCCCATCACCCCAGCTCCCTGCCCTCCGCCTCCCCTTCCTCCTCCACCTCCAATAAAGGGCTCCTTGTCCCCTCCACGTGTGCCGGGTCCTGCCGACGGGGTGCCGCCACGGGAGACCGGAGGGAGCGGTGATGGGCTGCCGGCCGCAGCGGCAGAGCCAGCGGGAGCCACTAGATGGAGGTGCCGGCATCCCTGAGCGGGGGACCGGCCGCCCCAGCGCCGCGGGAGGTGCCCGGGATGGGGCCCCCCCCCTGCCCGGCCCGCACTGCAGTGTGAACGCGGTGACCCGCCGCTGAGAAAGGTCCCTATTTTTAGCAGGGGAATGAAGAGCTTCCTCATTCCTGCCCAAAATGGGTCCCTGCGGGCTCCAGCCAGGGAGGGGGCTTTTGGACAGCGGCCTAAGTCCTTAATGGGCCCTGCTGCTGGAGATCGCTGGGGACGGCTTGCTCTGCCTGGCCGTCGGGTGGCAGCTGGGCCGGGCTCTTCTCCTGCCATGGCAGCAGGGTCTACACAATGGGGCAGCTCCGCACCGGCTCCCCTCCTGCCCCACAAGTGCACTATCCCCATGCCCATCGGCGATGAACAAACCTTGCTGGGAGCTGGGGCTCCTGTGCCCCTGTGTGAGAGCCAGCACCACCTCCAAAAGGGGCTGCCCATAGTCCCACAGATCCCCATCATGGGACTGGGGACCAGGCAGGGACCTGGTGTCCAAAAGGGGCTGCCCATAGTCCCACAGATCCCCATCATGGGACTGGGGACCAGGCAGGGACCTGGTGTCCAAAAGGGGCTGCCCATAGTCCCACAGATCCCCATCATGGGACTGGGGACCAGGCAGGGACCTGGTGTCCAAAAGGGGCTGCCCATAGTCCCACAGATCCCCATCATGGGACTGGGGACCAGGCAGGGACCTGGTGTCCAAAAGGGGCTGCCCATAGTCCCACAGATCCCCATCATGGGACTGGGGACCAGGCAGGGACCTGGTGTCCAAAAGGGGCTGCCCATAGTCCCACAGATCCCCATCACGGGACTGGGGACCAGGCAGGGACCTGGTGCCAAGGGCATGTCACTGCAGTCTGTCAGGCTGTGTCGATAAGGGGGGGATGCGCAGCCCAGCATCCCAAGGACCACCCTTAACCCATGAAGCCTTGTAGAGGCTCTGGGACCAAGGGTGAAGCTAACAGAGGGGCTCTGGAGCCATCCTGCAGGCTCCTCTTCCCAGTGCCAGGATTGGGTTGCAGTGGAAGCGTCTTGTTTGGGTTGTGGATGGCCTTTTCCGTAAGCAGAGCCTCCCAGGGGCATGCAGCACCACAGAGCGGATCGATGGCATGGGATCTATTCTGGGAGGAGGAAAATGACTTGAGAGCAGGCCAGGGGAAGGGGTGTGGGGCTGGGAGCATCCTCTGCTCCCTATGGCAATGTGGGGGGGTGCAGCTCATAGGCACAGCAGTTTCTGGGCTCTGCTCTCTTTGGTCTTTGGGACACTTTGGGATCATTGTGGGGCTGTTGGGAGGAAGAGGATAAGGGAAGGATAACAGTAAGGGGAGCCACAGGAGACCTTGACTTGTGGCATGTTCCTGGTATGGTTTAGCTGCTTCTAATGAGCTCTAGAAGCTGCACCTGAGGAAGGAGTGCTTGAAGCCCCTGTTCCAGCTGAGCCCAGGTTAGGGAGGGACCAGCATCCCTTAGCCAGTGCAGGGCAGCAGCCTATAAAAGAGGCAGGCTCAGCCCATAAAGTGCTGTAGATGGAGGCAGCAGAGTGGGCAGAAAGGTGGCTTCTTTTGGGGTTATTTTCCCCCCTTTTTGGTTGCTTTGTGTTTGGGGTTTTTAAAGTTCCAGCACACCAAGGTCACAGCCACTGGAGCTGCAATGCTGGAGGACACAGCCTGGCCATAACTGAGCTGCTGAGGGTGCATCCTGCAAGAGGTGTGTGGTTTGTGCATCTCGGAGCCGTGCTGGCAAGTGGAGAAGGTCGGAGTGCTGTATGGTGGCAAAGAGGGCATTAAGGGGATCAGCTGCATCTCTCTGAGCTCAGTCCTTTGACTATGGTAACAGAGCATCCTCCTGGCAGGTTTGAAAGTGGAAATGCCCTCGATGGTGAAGGTTGCCCTGGTGACCCCTGACAGTAGAAGGATGGATGCTGCTCCCCCCTAAATGGCACAGGTTCGGTGCCCTCATCACTGAGGAGATGCAGGGACCACCCTCAGTCATCTTCAGGTGACCTCGGCCAGCTGACGAGGTGAGGAGAGCCTTAAATGGGGATTGCCACAGTGTTTGGGGAGCTGGTGAGGCTCCCTGTGCCGGGCTGGTAATGAAGGAGCAAAGCTGGGGCCCGGGAGCAGCCCAAAGGCCCCCCATGGTTCGGCTGCTGAGCATCACCTGCTCCTTCCCCATTGGGCTGCTATCATGAGCAGCGAGCGTCTGTCGAGCCAGCTCCCTGCTGTCAGGCAGGCGATGGCTCTTGTCCACCAGGCTGCAATAGCGGCTCATTAGGGACGGGCTGGTGCAGCTGGGCTAACAAAGGGATCATCCCAGAGCCTGCGGGGCCCTGCTTTCAGCAAGCTGTCAGCTCCTGAGCTGCAGTAACCCAGCAGCATCCTGCTCCTCACTCTTAGCGTTAGGGCTAAGAGCAGCCCACTCAGCTCATGGGCAAGGCTCTCTAGCAAGCCCTGGAGCAGGGAGGACCCCGGGGACTCCAGATCTCACACCCTGGTCTGTGAGTGCTGATGCTGCTGGGTACCCTCCCCAAGCAGTGCAGCTCTACACCAAAAGCCACAGTGCTGGAGAAGGCAGGCACAGGGACCCTATGCACTGCCCATCAGCTGGGAGGTGATTGTGTTTCCCTCCTGTAATGGCTTACTGCTTGGCTAGGGGCTGAGCTGTGTGCAGCACGGCTCCCAGGGGAAGGCACTGTCCTTCACATCCTGTCCTTGCTCCGCTGCAGTGGCCTGAGGTGGATGAGCACCCTCTGCATCCCCCACTGGGGCTGGCTGGGGAGTGATGGGCTGGGATCACCCTGTCGAGGCAGGGGATGGAGGCATGGTCCTGCTGGCTCCATTCTCCTGCCCTGGGGTAGCTCTGCAGCCTCAGTTGTCACCCATCCACAGCCAGACCCCCTTAGGGCTCAATGGGCTCTGTTCCTGCAGCCCCATCTCTCCCTGCTATGGTTCTCATCCCAGTTCAGATTAGCCCTGCCAAGGCAGGTGAGCTGAGGGCAGGATGAGCCAGAGCTCCTGGCACCTCTCCCCATCAGGGTCCTGAAGCGTTTTTCCAAGCAATTTACAAGGATGCTGGAGAAGCAGGGGGTGCTTGAAAGCACACAGCAATGTGCCAAGAGCTCAGAGCACAGCCAAGGAGCAGCCCATCGTGCAGCAAATGCACTGCTCACCGGTAGCACAGTGGCTGAGCCTGCCACAGCTTCTGCAGCTCCTGATGCTTTGGGTGCTGCCTTCATCCCTGGGGCAGTCAGGCTTGCATCGCCCTCCATCACAAGCAGCAGGATGTCGAGGACATGCAGAAAGCACCCAATGCCACTGGGAAATAAAAGCCCCTCAGCTTTGGGCTGCTCAAGGCTCCATCCAGCTCTGCCTTTGGAGATGCAAGTACCCCATAGCTTGCTGGTGGTGTCACCCCTCCAGCTGTGACCCTTGGGGAGCTCAGGGGTGGACCCCATCCCTCCAGAGAAAACCCTTTCCAAGAAGGAGGCATCAAACAGCATTTGGTAAAGGAGTTTTAATCTGCTCAGTGCAAAGAGTTAAACTTAAGGCAAAGCTCTCTCTTTTTCCTTTATAAACAGGCAGCAAACAAACAGGCCCTAAACCAAAAAGCATAGGTATTATAATAGAAAAAAGGGTTTAAGGGGAGAAACTGCAGTCCTGGGGAGGCAGCCTTTCCTCCCTGTAATTCACATAGGAAACATTGCACCATGAGGTGGTCCCTGACCGAACACCACAGCCTGCAGCACGGCCGCATTCCTGCTGCTGGGTGTCTCCACAGGCACACCTGAAGGATGACCTCTGCAAGGGCCTGTGGAATGCAGGAATGTGGTGGGGTTGCACTCGCTGCTCTGGTAAAGGCTTGGCTACTCAACTGCAAAGCATCACCGGCTGCAGCCACAGGGGACGGGGTTGGAGTGAGCAAACATTAACGTGGGTGCTGTCTGGGGAGGCACAGGGACAAGAGGTTGAGCAACAAGGGCTTGGGCAGGGTATCTCTGCAGAGTGAGGTGGAAGCAGCTGACAGCCCTAGGACCAGGCCCTGCTAATGCTCTGGAGCCCAGGGAGTGCTTCCAGAGCCCGTGGCAATGGGGTAAACCAGCCCCTGCAGTGCCTCCCAGAGCAAAGCCGCTCTCCCACCAAGACAGCATCTTGCTTACAGCCCAGAGGTACCCCCTAGCATGGCCTGGCCTCTCTGCTGCCTGCTTTGGCTTAAATCACTAATCAAGGAGAAGAGAGAAGGCAGACCATGCCAGCCACCCCCGGGCTCTTGGCTTGCAGTGCAGGAGTCAAGGCTCTTTCCAGCCTGGCTCCAGCCAATATTGGCTGTGGCGCGTGGCTGACCTCAGGCAAGCTGCTGGAAAAGGAAAAGCTTTCAAGTGCAAGGCCCTCCTGCAGCCCAGTAATTGGAATGGTGCTGGTTGACCAGGCTGGGATGAGCCAGCTCAGGCTTCCCAGCTGGGATTTGATGCTTACAGGAGATGCTTCCATCAAACTAGCTACATTTTGGACAGACAAGGAAGACAGAACAGCAGTGTAACAGTGGAACCCTGCCCTCATCAGTGATATCCCATGGTCCTGGTACTGCTCCATGCACACAATGGATATGCAGGACTTGTGCCTGGAGCGGGAATGTCTCAATGGGCTCCCAGGGGCTTTGGGGTGTCCCAATCTCCTCCCAGAACGTGACTCCCTTTAAGCAGCCCAGCCTGGGAGGCAGCAAGCAAGCACTGGTGTGCGCTACCCAGTCCCAAGGGCCTGAAGATGTGTTCTCCAGAGAAGATTCTCCAGCATTGGCTCAGATGCGTGCTGCCAGGGCCCTCGGGTTTCCCCAGCAGCAGCACAAGTAACTCCCTCTGGCCTCCCCACGTGAGTAATCTGATGTGTGCTTGCTAGTCTTGCATAGGTGATGCACGGAAGCAGCAGCAACACTGGGCTCTGCAGTCAGCTATGGCCTGCAAGGAGCCTGCGATGGTCACAGCTCCTCATTGTCCTGGCTAGGGGAACAGGAAGCTCAAAAACCAAAGCCATGGTGGCTGGGATGCTAAAGAACCCCAGAAACCCTGCTCTTCTCTAGCTGAAAGCCAGGCTTAGCACATTTAACTCGAGTGTGCTCATTGCTCTCCTAGGGCCTTGCAACGGGAGCACACATCTCCCTTCCCAATGAGCTCCCATAGATGGTGGGAGGAGGTAACAGAGACCTGAATGCAGTCTGCCAGGTGGTTTTCCTGGGCAGACCTTGGGAAAAATCCTCCCTTTACCTTGCACCAGCTCCTCTGACTCCCAGGAGGGCACAGCATTGAAACCTGCCACCACCTTTGGCTAGAAGGAACCAGAGCATCCTTCTGGCACTCTGAAACTGAGACTGCTGCAGGCAACAGGCCCTGGAACAGCAGTTGTCAACAAAAGGAAAGATAACTGAGCCCGCTGCAGAGATCAGTTATGGTGCTTGCTAGCAAGAGCTACAGTTAGTTCCGTAGCAAACGTGGCTAGCAGACACCCCTAAAAGCCTTTTGCCCTTTCAGCACCATCCTTAGTTCTTTGGAAGCTGCTCAAAGCAGCCCTGGGAAGTTCTGCTTCCTGGCAAGAGGCAGACAGGGGTGAGGTGCCCAAGTGACCCAAGCCACCCACCCCATGGGCTCACAAGTACACGTTGAGCGTCTGGAGGATCATCTGGCGGCACAGTGGGCAGTTGCGCTGGTAGATGGCCTGCTGCAGGAGGACTTCTGTGCACTCCTGACACAGGCACAGGTGCCTGCAGGGCAGAAGCAGGATGGTCTTAGTTTGGTCTTGACAGATGACGCATTTCTTGCGTTCCTCTTGTTCTTTCAGGAGCATCCAGGGGTCGTTATCCGCATCCCCAGCCCCTGCGTTCAGCTGCTGCCTCCTCTGAGCTTTCCCCCAGGAGGTACCCGGCTCCTCCCTGTGTGGCTGCAGACGCTGTCCTGACACGCTTCGACCCAGAGCAGGGCGCGCTTGCGGTACCTCCTCAGCATCCTCAGCATCCTCATCATCCTCATGCTCTGCAGGCCACTGAGCAACCCCTGCCAGCATCGGCCTGCCAGGAGCTGCGTATCTCAGGGCAGGCTCAGCTGCCCCTCGCTGGTTGCTCTCCCTGTTCACCATTCTGCCCCCTTGGCTCCAGTTGGTCACCTGCAGGCTCCAGTCCACCACCCTGCGCCAGGTCTGCGAGGTCATGGCCATACCCAGCGTCAGCACTGCCACCTGATAGAGCCGCCACACGTCCCGCTGCAGGCGGTGGTAGGAAGGCAGCGTGTTGAAGTAACCCAGCACGCAGTCCGTCAGCGTCCACAGCAGCCCTGGGTTGAAGACGAAGGCGCCGACAGCAATAATGAGGATGAGCAAGCCCAGGCCGTAGATATTCACGAAGAAGGTGGTGACGAAGAGCTGGGCGATGGCAGCCAGGAGCTCGAAGGCCATTTGGCACGGGGACCACAGCAGGATGGACACGGCGATGGCCCCGCTGGAGATGTGAGCCAGGAAAGCGGCCAGCAGGTCGGTGACCCTGAGCAAGGGGCTGGCGAGGGAATCCCACAGCGCCGCGGCCAGGGTGAAGAGGTTCTGCGTGCCGATGAGGCACACGTTGACCAGGCTGTTGACCAGGTAAGCCAGCAGGCTGGTGCCGATGGCCAGGCCCTCGCACACGTGCCTGGCCACCACTTGCCCGCAGCCCAGCAGCCCGCAGAGCTCACGGTGCAGCAGCTCCTTGCCCCGCAGCGCCAGGTGCGACAGGAGGTGCCCCAGCACCTTGAGCCCCTCCAGGCCGCAGCAGCAGCCGCGCAGAGCCGCGGCCAGGCCCTGCAGGGCGCCCAGCGCCGCTCGCTCCACGGAGGCCAGCGACAGCAGCAGCCCGTCCCAGCAGGCCAGCGCGCCGGCCGTGGCGGCCGCGGGCAGGCTCCAGACGGCGGCGAGCAGCCAGAACAGCGCGGACACGAGCGAGGACACCAGGAGGAAGTTGACGTCCAGCAGCAGCAGCAGCAGGTCCAGCGCCAGCCGCAGCCCGCGGAGCAGCAAGAACAGCAGGTCCATGGCGGCGCCGGGGGCCCCGGAGGGGCCTGTACGGGGCCGTTAACGGCGCTCCGCTCGGGGACCCCCGGCGCTGGGCGCCGCCATCTTGCTCGCGCGGCGCCGGGCCAATCGGCGCCGAGGGCAACGCCTCTCCCCGCTGTCCATTGGTCGGTTCGGAGGACGCGGAGGGGGCGTGTCTAATAGGCCACGCCCACCGCGAACACTTAAAGGGCCAGCGGCCCTCGTTTAGCAGTGCGGGCGCAGCGGGCGGGGACAGAGAACGCGGTGTCCGGGACACGATTGATCCCCCTCACCCTGGTTCCAGGCAGCGCGGGTGGGTACCAGCACCCACGGGATGCCTGGGGCAGCACCTGTGATGAGTTTGTGACGGCCTCAGCGCCGGCACGGGGAAGGTTTTGCTCTCGCAAGGGATGGATGGAGTGTCTGGGGCAGGGTCAGCCCGGGGCAGCGCCGCTCTCACACCAGCAGGCAGTTTCCTGCAGGAGGTCTAAGAATAAACTCATGGCCGTGACCCGGCCCAAGGTTACGGCCTTAGAGCAGCTCCTGCCCTCCCCGCCGGCTCTCGGGCAGGGCGTGGGGCTGCCGGCGCTCCGAGGGCAATGACGAGCTCTGGGAAACCCAGCCCTGGAGCCCAAGGCTTTTTAAGGAAGGGGAGAGCGAGCAGAGCGGATGACCCACGGCGAAGACATCTAAAGACATCTGCAGCCCGAGGAGGCACCGGCTCTGTCCCCCTGGGCAGCAAGGCAGGAGCCCCGAGGGAGCAGGACACTGGGGTCCCCTTCCTGAAGCGTAGCGCTGAGAGCAGGGGCACCCTGATGCTGCGCGGTGCCACCCGTGTCCGTCCGTCCCCTCCCGGCTGGGCTGTGTGTCCTGCCGGCTTGGCTCCCCTCCAGCCCCGTCCCCTCCCTGCCTGACCCCCCCCCCCTCGGCGGTGTGAGCGCCCGCGTCACGGAGCCAGGATGCTTTCGGCATTTATGGTAATGTTTGGCTTCCTCAGCGCTTCACCGAACGGGAGCAGGAAAGCGAAGAGCCGGGAGCTGGGCGCGGTCCGCTCCTTCCCTGCCGCCGGCAGCGCACCTGCATCCCTGCAGGCTCTCCCCGCTGCGGGGCCGGGGACATGCAGCGGCTGCAGGGTCGTGGTTCCATAGAGGGGGCTTCTCCATCATTGCTCCGGAGGGCAGAGGGGAGCCTGTGCTCCTGTGCGGCTCCGCAGCATCCAGACCCGTTGGAGAGAGGGACAGGGCTCAGGGGCGAGGAGAGCTGCAGGGGCTGGGAGCACCCGGGGGATCGGTTCAGGTTGAACACTGGAGCAGAGCAGAGCAGGGCTCCCTATGGAGGGGATGGGGAGCACCTTCCTAGAGCCCTGCTTTGGGGATAGAGGTCCCTGGCAGGGTGTGTGGACGAGGAGGGTCCCCCCAGCTGTCCCTGCACTTGCTGGAGGTCTGGGCATGATGCCACCGGCTCCCAGTTGTGCCCGTGGCAGCTGCCAGCAGCAGGACAGGCTTGTGAGCCCCCTCTCCTCATCATCTCCTCAGTGTTTCTACATAGAAAAGGCTCTACCATAAACTGGGCTGCACTGGTGCTAAGCAGTGCCACTGCAGCCCACCCTGGGGGTGAAGGAAGCCAGGATGTGTTCATCCCTACCTGCCCTGCGTGTACCCTGCCTGGCTATGCTGGCACTGAGCCTGGCCACAGAGCTGCTGCTGCATCATGCCTCTGAGCTGCCTTCCCGGTGCTGAGCTCACCGCAGCCAGGCAGCTGATCCGCATTCGGGAAAACAGAGCACCGGGATGAAGGCAGCTATAGGGCTTTTAGCTGGAAGCACAGGGAGCAGCCCCAGGGCTGGGGGTCACAGTGCTTGAGGAGCTTGCTTGACCCTGTGCTCTGGTGTCCAGGCTGTGTGGAGCCTGGGACCATGCTAGCAGCGCAGGGCTGCCTTGTATCTTGGGAACAGGCTGTGGGTGGCAAAGGAATGGGAAGAATGAGGCAGACAAAGGGCTGGCAGCGCAGCCTGCAGCCACAGAGCTGGGAGATGGTGCTGGGGACCACGGTGGCTCCCTCCAGGCCTGCCTCCATAGGGGGGATGTGCAGCTTCCCCAGCCCCAGCATCTTACCCAGCTTTCCTAGGCCCTTGCTGCACGGGTGCTTCCTGCCCTGAGGCAGGAAGGGTGTTTCTGGGATGTGGGTCCTGTTGGCATCACACCAGTGCTCCCAGCATGCTCACGAATGGCGAGGCGGCTGGGACCATCGCACCCCCTTGGCCATGCAGCAGCCAGCATGGTCCTCCTGCCAGCATCCTTACCTCAGCTCCCCTCACGATGCCCTTGCCAAGGGGCTGGGCAGATCCCTTAGCGGGTGCCTGCACCCCGTGCTCACAGGCCAGGCTGGAACAATAGCTCATTCCCGTGCATCCGCTCCAGGGAAGTCCCCGTCCCCACTTGGGCTCAGCTCCAGGATGCCGTGGCTCACTCTTCCTCTGGCCTTCGCCTAGCCTTGGAGGCGCAGGTGATGCTGTCCCACACTGCACGCATCCCTGCTGGCAGGGAATGGCCTTGGCATCCGCCCCGCATGGATGAGGGTGCCGGGGAGAGCCCATAGGAGCTGGAGGTGCCCATCTCCCGCTGTGTTCCCAGCAGCAGGCACCTTCCCTGCCTTTGTTTGCCCTGCAGAGTGATAGCACGAGGCTGTGTGGATCCCCATAGAGGGAGCTGGGATATCTCTCTCCTCCTGGAGCCCGGCCAGACAGCCCTGGGAAAAGCAAGTCCTCTTCCATGGGAAAGTCCCGCAAGGAGAAGTCCCTGCTTGGCCGCGCCGGCCACACATCTCCCCAGGGCCCTGGTGCTCTGGCATGTCCCCAGTGCTGTGGGGCCGAGCAGGGTGCGGGGCTGGTGGCACATGGAGGTGCCATGGGGGCTGTGCCCGGCTCACTGCCTTCTCCCATCTGTCCTTGCCTCTACTCCGTGTGTCCTCGCAGCAGCAGGGAGCCTTCCCTAAAGCTCTCCAAAAGGCCCTTGGGGATGAGAGGTGCTCCCCAAAGCTGGGGCTGCCCTCACCACCTGCCTGGGGCTGATTTCTCCTTCTGCTTTCTTGTAGTGACTCCCAATGAGCTGTCCTGGGGGAGCGCCAAACCTTACAGACAAAGCCAGGATGAAGACGTCAGCGCCCTGGGGCTGCAGGGTAAGCACAGGGAATGATGCTGGTCCCCTCTGCTGGCTTCTCCTCCCTTCTTTGGTAGCGGGAAGCACACTGCTCAGTGCAATGAGCACAGGACACGGGTGTTCCTCCTCCGTGCTCCTCCAGGGAGCTGTGGCACAAGAGCCGTGCCATTCATTAGCAGGGTGAGGAATAAGCACGTCCAGGCCCCTGCCTGCCCAACCATGGGGCTGCTGCATGGGTGTTGATGGCAGCTGCTCCTCGCGGGCATCCCAGTGCCGGACTCCCACCATCCGGGTGCATAATCCACCCCATTGTGCAGGGCGAGTGCCCAGCCCCGGCCCATCTGGCGCCAGGACAATGGGGCCTTTTTCCGGCCAGGGGATGGGGGGGGGGGAGATGAACTCGGAAGTCTTCCGAAGGAAAAGGCCGGTTTATAAATAGCCATCCCTATGCTTCCAGCTTCCCCCTGCTGCCCCGTCAGCCCCCAGCCCCAAAGCAATGCACGTGCTACACGTGCGAGCGAGAGGGCACTGTGTGGATGCACTGCTGCACCTACTGCACACACAGACCTTTATTGGTGCCAGGGGTTCAAACCTCCATCCACGTCTCCAAAGCACAGCAAGTTTCAAGGGGTTTTACACTTTGCACTCTCACCTTGGTATGATTTCATCTGAAGCATCCCCAGATACAATTGGGTAAGTTATAGAACCGTAGTCCTCTTACCCTTCTGCACACTTGGGGTATGTATGGCTATGATGACAGTCTATCAGTTGCCTTTTAGCTTTCAACTGCTAATACCTGTGTGCTTAGTTCTTTGTTCAAATTGTTGTCCTATCTTACCATGAGGGATGCTCCTGCTTAGAAGCAATTTACAGAAGCAGCTGCAAGCGGTCTACAGGCCCGAATTCTAATGCATGGTTTATCCTGCCTACCAGAAGGGCAGGTTCCCACCCTCAGAGCCTGCTGTTAAGCGAGCAGTCCTGTTTGAGTGCTAAATCCTATGCTAAAAAGTAGTTATTAACTAAGGCCTAATGGCTTGGTCTCAGTCAGCGCTCACTCCCCAGCTGTCTTGGTCCATGCACCACGCACACAGCAAGGTTTGGGTCCCCAACAGGGCACAAGAGGTTGCACAGCCTTCCACCAAGCCACATCACTTGCACGCCACAAACCAGCCCTCGCAGCCTTGGGTTTATGGGTCTGTGCTGTGCCCACGGCACCATCACCAGGGGGCTGTGCTGGGGATGGTGTGGGGCTGGGTGTCCCAGCTTGGCCCCTCTTTGGGGCTGTCTCTGCACAGCTGCCCTGGGAGGCTGCGCTCCTCCAGCACAGAAATCCAGATGTCACCTTCCTTCCCCGCTTCCGCTCACGTCCTTCCTTCCTCTGCCCGCCCAGCCCCTTGCCCGGCTCCTGGCCCCTCCTAAACAAAGGCCCCGTAGCCATGGTTAATAATCCCTACATAAAGGCCCTGCAGAAGAGGAGAGGAAGGAGAGGGGAGACACAAAGGAGCCGCTGGGAGCCCAGCCAAGGGGGGTGGAAGAAGGCACTTCGGTGAGCTGTAGGGCAGGGGCATCAAACAGGGCTCCCAAAGGTGGACAGAGACAGGGTGGAAGTGGCACATCTGATACCCAATCCCTCATGGTCTCCCAGGGAATGGGGAGCTGAATGTGGCTGGAGTCCCAATGTAAAGAGCCTCAGCACTGCCATGCCCCATCGGGGCGGTGTGGGAAAGCAAAGCACTGGCCCGCATCCCGTCCCTTCCCTAGGGAATGGGGCCCCTCTCGGTGTTGTGTGAAGAGGTGCAGGCCTGGGTGGACACAGCAGCCCGTGGGGGAGCAGCGCAGGGAGCCCGTGGCACAGCAGCACCGGTGGGGCTTGCTGATGCACGGAGCATCCCACATTGCTCCCCGGTGATACCCAGGCTGCTCTGGGCACCATCCTGCAGGGTGCTGGGGAAAGTGTGGGGCCCCTCATCCCTACCTGAGCAGCGTGTAAGGACATGCACAAGGGGAGTGCAGCGTGCTGCCTGCCCAGCACAGCCCGCAATGGGGGCAGCTCCCTTGGGCAGGACCCAGTGGAACACCGGGGGTCTCACAGGGAAGGCAAGGAAAGGCATCAGGGGTTGAGGTATGTGCCTCTCATCCCGGTGGTGCCAGGAGAGTGCTGGGAGGCCTGGATACCTGTATTCCCTATGCTGCCGGAGAGCTCAGCTGGGGATGGACCCATGTGCCCTGCCCTTCCCACCCCACTGTGTGCGTGGGACTGCGACAGGGGAGCCTGATCCACACTGTTTATTTGCATAGCAGTGAGTGGGAGCCGAAGCCAAATCCATTAAGCAAGCAAATAAACCAGAAGGCATGCGATAAGGCGAGAGGCAGGGAGGATGAAGGTGGCCACCCCGCTGCGCTCCCCACGCAGGGACACCCCGAGGCCCACTGGGTGCCACACACAGCGTGGCAATGAGGTTTCATGGCAGATGGGAGGGCGGCAGAGCCTTGCTTCCAAACCCTGCTTGTCTTCCCCAGAACCATTGCTTCGGTAGGGGAAAACCAAGTTTGGGATGTGAAGCAGTCCCAAAGGCAAAAGCCCAAGCGACTGGAGGCTGTTGCAGGGTGGCACGCTTCCTGCCGCAGCGGTTGGCCAGCCTGTTTTCCCCAGAGAGGGGCATTGTCTTTTCCAAGCACTGGGAATTTTCTGTGGAGGTTTTATTAGCAACAGTTTGCTTTATTTTTAACGCGGGACAGAAGTCGGCCCCAGGACAGAGTGAACCAAACCAGTTCTCCCAGTTGTTTGTTTGACTTGGAGGGTGCTTTCCCAAAGGGAAGTGGGACCCCTCGGGTCCTCTCCCCTTGTAGGGTGGTGTTTGAGTGGTTTTGTGCCAAATGGAACATCCTTCCCTCTCCTAAGGGGAGCAAAGCCTGAGGCCCCTGTGGTGCTGCATCCTGCCCTTTGGAGGCATCCTCCTGGGGGGTACTGTACCCACTGCAGACAGGGAGCATCCCCACACTGCAGCCTCGTGGGTAGCTTGCCCATGATGGCACAGCTCCCTTGCACTTGGTCCTTCCACTGCCCGTCCCCTCTGCACTGGCATCACAAGGGCTCTTATCACTGCCCAGCTCTTGCCATTTGAAGTTAATCTGGTGGGGGAAAAACTTAATCATTTCCGATGAATCATCCCTGTGGCTGGCACAGCGTGCGGGGCTGGCCAGGCATGCAGAGGAGGCAGGAGGAGCACCGGTGGGGAGTGGGGCTGGGGGCCCAGCACAGGGTTGGAGGTATGAGAGGTGCTTGGGCATGCCTGGGAGGAATGCTGTAGGAAGCTGCAGCCTGGCCCCAGCGAGGCTCAGGGTCTGGAGCACAGATTGTGATGCATGAGAAGTGGAGGCGAGGATATGCAAAGGTTCAGAAACCTTGGGGCTGAGAGCTGGAGGAGGATGCTCTTGTTGTGCCTGGGAGATGCTGGGCCGGTCGGAGTCCTTTGTGAATGGGGAGCAGGAGGGTGGGAGGCAGAAGAAGGGTGTTGAAGGACAAGAAACCCCCCAGTGCTTCATCTTCCAATGCATCTCCTCTGGCTGTGATTGACCCGGGGGGAAGCTGAGGCTCAGAACCAAGCTGTGATGGGGCAGAGCACTGGACTTGCTGGCTGCGGTACCTGGGGAGGTTTGTTGTGCTCCTGCAGGGCTGTGTTTAGGCTGGGTGATTAGCCCTGGATAATAGCGGCCTTGTGCAGCGCTGATCGCCCCCGGGCTGGCCCCAGTCCAGGCGTGCCGCCCGGGCCACCGCAACCAACGGCTTCTGCACAGCCGCCCCGTTCAACAGCTGCGTGGGGCTGGTGCCATGGCTGTGGGCTCCATGGAGCGGGGCCCGGGGCCCTGCTATGGGGACAAAGGGCTTTGAACAGAGCTTCCCCATGGGGCAGGGAGACCGAGGGGGAGCAGGGCATGGGGAACAAACCCTGCAGACCTCAGTGAGCCGCATAGGTCAGCCCCATCCTTGTGTCCCTGTTGCTGCTATCCTCAGGTGCCTCTTAGGGGCCAGGCAATTGATGAAGAGTGGTTTGGTCGCCCTGGTTTTGAGGTTTGTGTTGGTTGCTGTGGCTGGGCTTTGGGGCAGGGCTGAGCAGGGGAGCGGGTCGGGACGGATTCCCTTTTCCAGCATTCATTCCCGGAGCCCTTGTGGAAAACAACCCGACCCACACCTCTGCCCCCGCCGCAGGCTCGGCAGTGATTTACACCTCCAGCGCCCTGCAGTCTGCTGCGAGCAGCCTGTGCACGCCTGGACAGGCAGGACCTGGCAGACGGCGCGTCTGCAAGCAACGCTCCAACGAGCCCCTCCAGCCGGGCTGGGAATGCCTGGAAACGGCCCCGTACCGGCACCAGGCAGGGGGGGGGATTGCTTGGGGCTCAGAGATAGACCCTGCATGGATCCCCAAGCGATGCCTGCGGTTGATCGGGGCCGGGGCTCCGTCCCCCCCCACCCCGAGCCGTGCCGGGCGGTGCGGGGCTCGCAGTGCCGGCGCCCCGGCGGCTGCCGCTGGGGGGTGGTAAACGGCCGCGGGCGGTGGGCAGGCTCCGCGCCTTCCACCTCCTCCTCCTCCTCCTCCTCCTCCTCAGCCTGACGTCAGCCCGTGGTCCCGCTCAGTCGCGGGCGGCCGGCGGTGGCGGCGGGCATGGCTGGGGGGCGACGGGCGGCGGGGCTCGCCCTGCGTTGGGGCTGCTGCCTCCTGCTCTGCTGCGGTGAGTGCCGACGGGACGGGACGGGACGGGACGGGAAGGGACGGGCGCACCTGCAGCGGCCGCTTCGCTCCGTGCTGCCGCCGGCCCCGCTGCCCTCGGTGGCTGGAGGCGGGGGGGGGCTCCGTGCTGCAGCCGTGATGGGGTCTGCCCGCGGACACGGGGCTGCGGGGGGCAGGCAGGCAGCGAGCGGAGCTGACGCCCTTCGGAAGCAGCGTGGCTTGGGGCCAGGAATGCTGGAAGAGCCCAGGTGGGAGCAGCTCCCTCGGGCGCACGTCCTCGCCTGCACGGCCCCGGGGCGGGCCTGGGAGCGCCCATTCCGCTCTCAGGACCCCGTTAATGCAGAGCAGGCGGCTCTGCTTGCCCGGAGCAAGGCGAGCTCCAGGGTCCGTGCTTCGTGGGGCAAAGGTGCCGGAGGTGCCCCCACGTGTGTCCAGTAGCTTGAATTGGTCGAGTCACCAAGAAGCACCCACCCCATTCCTTCTAAGGAGTTTTTCCCCGAGCTCTCTGTTTCTCTTGGCTTTTTTCACGCTTGCTTTTTTTATCCTCTTTCCAGTCCATTTTCACCCTCGGGGCCGGAGGGGAGGGGAGGGGGAGGTTGCGTTTCCTGCCCTGCCCTCCTCCCTGCAGCATGCCCTCGCCTCCACGGGGGCCAGGGAGTGGTCCCGGTGCGCTGGTTACTCCCTGCCGCCTTCTCGCCTTGTCCCTGCCCCAGCCGAGCAGCGGAGGTGGCCCCAGGCGCTGGGGAAGCTGCTCCGGCCAAGGCGTTGGCTCCTCAGGAGCCCCAAGCCAAAGCAAGCGGCTTCCACCCCCGGCCCATGCTCGCAGCCAGCGATCCCCTTCCCCACAGCACATGTGCCGAGCGAGGAGTTTATTGGTTGGCGGCACTGGTGTGGTTGCAAGCCCAGCCGCTGTGGAAGCCTTGATGCTTCCCAGAAGCATTGGGAAGGGGGGACCACAGCCAAGCCATTCCCAGGCAGGACGGGGGTCTCGCTGTGCTGCGGGAGCGGGGGGGCTGAGCCCACACTGGTGCCGGTGCCCCCCTTTGCATGGCAGTCTCTGTGTGTCAGAGCTCTGTGCATGTTGTCACCTGCCTGCAGGACTGGGGTTCGAGGGTGCTGATCGCTGCTGCAGGAGAGCTTGGGCTCCATCCCCAGCAGCGAAAGGGCTGTGGGGCGCTGGGGTGGTGCTGCTTGCTGCAGGGCTTCGCTCTGCGCCCTGTTTGGAGAAGGAGGGGTGCAGGTGATGCTGCTCCCTTTGAGCTGGGCCCCGTGGCTCAGGGGTCCCCGCTGCCCAGGCACAGAGGGGAGCAGTGTGCCTGTGCCTGTGCCTGTGCATTGGGGATCTGGCCGCAGCTGCTTTCCCAGCGCAGGGAACGGGATCCCGCGGCAACCTCAGGCATCCCATGTGCGGCTCCAGACCCCTGCGGCGCCCCACAAGAGCGGGGCTCCCCGCACACCTCGTTCCGCAGGAGGCTCTGCTCTCCCCACCCCCTTTCCCCGGCTCTAAAAGCACAGCTTTGTTCTTGCGGAGCCCTGGCTGCCGGCCGGCTGTCCGCCGGCCAGATGGGACGGCACCGGGGGGCTCTCCTGCCTTCCCCGCTTGCTTGCTTGCTGCAGACGGTGCTCTCCCCATCGCTGGGGCAGTGCCAGGCGCTTGGGGTGCGTGGTGAGGGATGGAGCTCAGCGCTGCCCATGACCCTGCACCAACACTGCGGGGCACAAAGAGAGGTTTGCCATGGCCTCAGAGCCGTGCCTGCCCGTGCATAGATGGGAGCTGCAAGGAGGAAGCCTTGTGTGTCTCCCCCCAGCACTTGCCTTACTGGGGAAGGCGAGGTGGGGGGCAATGAGCCCCCCATGTTCCAGGCATGCGGGGGCTGCAGGACCATGTCCACCTCCTCAAGGGCAGCGGGTGGCTGGGAGGGCTGTGTGCCTCATGCCAGCCCTGGATGCCGCTCATTCCCCAGTTCTGAGCTCATGTTTCGGCTGCCTGGGCGAGGGCTCTCATGCCGAGCAGGTCAGTGGGGCTGGACACCAGCTCTGCCAGGGGCTGCTCCTGCCCTGGGGCCATGCACAAGGGCTGTAAGGATGCTGGGGGACACACACAAAGCCTGGCTGCATCTCAGAAGCGTGAGGGCACAGGGGCGCAGCAGGCAACGAGTCATGGCCATAGAGGTGCAGGTGCTTCCAGCACAAAGTTATCCTTTCCTAGGGTGTAGCTTCCTGGCCCCACTGTCTCTGGGGTTTTCACCTGTTTTTCTAGCACCTCCTTTCCTGTTCAGTGCTTTCCTTCTCCCTCTGTGCTTAGTGCCAGCGGGATGGGTGAGGGATGAAAGCTGCCTGTTGGGATGCCCCGAGGTGCCTGATCCTGCGAGCGGGGATGGGGTTTGCTGTGCCAGAAGGGCTCCTGGCTGCACGTTGGCATCGTGCCACCGCATCCCCTGCGCAGACAAAGAGCGTTCTGTGAGCACGGCATCGCCCTTTGAAGTCCCCTCTCTTGCAGGGCTCGGTGGCTGTCACCGCACGGCACTATCAAGGGAGCTGTTGACACAGCTGCCTTCTGTCGGTACCCTCGTCCCAGGTTCCCATACCTGGGCTGGGCTGCGGGTGCTGAGCCAGCTGGCCCTGCGTGCTTGTCCTGGCACCCGCAATGCCAATGGCAACTCGCAGCCTTGTGACGCAGCCCCTTGGGAAGCTGGCCTGGATCGATAGCCATTACCTTCCCTGCTGCTCTGGAGCGTGGCCAGCAGCTCCATTACTGGTGTGGGCAAGCAGGGAATGCGTGGTACAGGGATGGGCAGGCGATGCTCCGGTGCCACCCCTGTGCTATGGGTGGGCAGGCAGCAGAGGAGCAACAAGGGGCTCACTTTGGATGTGCTGGAGGGGGATGCGGGGAGTCCTGTTTGTGCCATGGCCATGGTGGCTGGAGCATGGAGGGGGAATGGGAGCCGCAGGGTTGGAGCATCCCACCTGGGTGCTGCCCTGCTTTGTGCACACAGTGGCAGCAGCTCCTGGCTGGCACTTTGGCTGTGCTGGGATGCGGTGCCTAGGGAGCGCTAGCACAGGACGCAGCTCTGCCCCATGCCCTTTGTGGGATGGAGGTGGGGATGGGCTCAGACACGAGGGATTCCCTGGGCTTCCCGCCCCTGATGGACCTTGTCCCATAGCTGCAGCCAGCGGCCTGGAGGTCTCCATGCCGGCACTGGTTGAAGCAGAGGCTGGGAGCACGGCCAGGATCGAGTGCAACTTCTACACCCCTGAGAATGGTTCCTCGGCCTCTGTCAGCTGGTTCTATGTGAGTGTGGGCTGGGAGAGGAGCAGGGCGCTGGGGCAGCAGCAGCAGCAGGGCCGGGGTTCCCATCAGCGCCCTCCCCTTGCAGATGGACCGCAACAACCGGGTGAGGCTGTGCCGCGTCGCGGGCAGCGAGCTCCTGGAGGAGAACGTGGACTACAAGGGGCGTCTGTCCGTGGGGGAGGACCGAGCCCTGGCCATCAGCAGGGTGACGGTGCAGGATGCCAGGACCTTTGTGTGCCAGGTCGGGGAAGGGAGCCACGTCCTGGGCGAGAACCAGACCAGGCTCCATGTGTACAGTGAGTGATGGGGCAGGAGGGTGGCGGGGCCGGGATCCCGTCCTGTGCATTCCAATGTGTGTGGGGTGGGTTCTCTTTGCAGAGGTTCCCGAGGCCCCTGAGATCGTGGCCAGCTCAGGAGGTGCCTCCGTGCAGAGCAGTGAAATCCCAGAGGTGAGGAGATGCTCCATACGGGGAAGGGGGATGCTCCAGGCCGTGCCGAGCTCCCCGCTCCCCATTCCCCATGGGGGCACCCCGTGTGCTCAGGGCTCCCTGTGCCCGCAGATCGCCCGCTGTGTGAGCAGGAACAGCTTCCCACCCCCCAATATTACATGGCACAAGAACGGGGAGCAGCTGCAGCCGGAGGAGAACAGTGAGTTGGGGATGGGGATGGGGATGGGGATGGGGATGGGGATGATGCCTGCCCATCCAGGCTGTGGCGCTCCAAAGGAGCCTTGTGCTCCTATGGGAACCCTCCTCTGTCCCACGGCCCGGGTGTTCTCCCATGGGACGCGAGCAGCTCCCGTGTCCCCTGCAGCGGTGAAGATGCCGTCGACGCTGACGCGCGAGTCGAGCGGGCTGTACACGGTGAGCAGCACCCTCTTCGCCCACGTCACCCGCGAGGACCGGCACTCCCTGTACCACTGCTCCGTGCACTACCGGCTGCGGGGCCAGCGGCGCACGGCCGAGTCGCGGCGCATCAACATCACCGTGTTCTGTGAGCCGGGGGGGGGGCTGCGGTGGTGGGAGCGGGCGCTGCGGGAGCAGGGATGCGCAGTGAGCGTTCCCATTCCCATTCCTTTCTCCCTGCAGACCCCGCGGAGCACGTGAAGCTGGAGGTGCTGCCCTCCTCGGCGCTGGTGAAGGAAGGGGATGATGTGAAGCTGGTCTGCGAGGCGGACGGGAACCCGGCGCCTGTCTTCAGCTTCTTCAAGAGAGGGGTAAGGCCTGAGCACCTCCCTCTGTTCTGGCTCCTTGTCCCCTTCCATAGGGCTCTATGGAGGGAGGGATGCTTGTATGGGGCTGAGGGCTGTGCTTGCTTCCCACTGCCCCGCAGCTGGATGACGTCTGGCACGACCTGTCATCGCTGACGGACACCAGCAGCGGGGTGCTGAATCTGCACGACGTGAACAAGAACAGCAGCGGCCTCTACAGATGCCAGACCCTGGATTTGGATGATATGAGGCAGCTGGAGAAGGACGTGGAGCTTGTTGTGAACTGTAAGGCACGGGGAAGGGGCCCTGTGGACCTCCTGTTGGGGGTCTCATCCCTGCAGCTCACCCTGTCTCTCCATCCCTCTCCTAGACATTGAAGGGGTGCGTGTGAAGATGGAGCCATCCTCGCCCCTTCGGGAAGGGGATAGCGTGAGGTTGAGCTGCAATGCCCACAGCCCTTTATCCCTGGACTACCAGTGGAGGGATGAGAAGGTGAGCAGGCATTCAGGTGCCGTTACCAAGCAAACCCTGGGCTGTTCAGAGCTGGAAGCAGGAGGGTGTAGTGCTGGAGGGCTCAGCACTGGGGTTTGCCCCTTCCCAACAGGACAGGACGGTGGCGAAAGGGAACCAGCTCTTCCTGAGCAACCTCACCTTCGAAACCTCCAGGAACCTCAGCTGCAAGGTGATGGCACCGAGCGTGCCGGGGCTGGAGCGCAGCAAGCGGGTGGCTGTGGCTGTCGAGGGTAAGACCCAGCGCGCGCGTGTGCGGGCGCCCCGGTGCCGGAGTGAGCCCGTCCTGCGCCCCGCATCAGCGCCGTGCCCCCGATGGCCTCCCCGCAGGGAAGCCGCGGATCGTATCCATCAGCTCCCCGCTGTACGTGCGGCAGGACGAGGTGGTGAACCTGACGTGCAAGGCCATCGCCTTCCCCAGGCCCTCTGTCCACTGGAGCGTCAATGGCACGGTGAGAGCTGCCTCAAACCCTGCTGTCTCGGAGGGGATGCGCGTTGCTCCAAGCACTCAATCCTTTCCTGTTCCCCCCGACCCTGGCACAGGCTCATGAGTACGTGGAAGACCAGCACATCGCCAGCAACCTGACAGTGCGGGTGAGCCACGACCTGCTGCGGGCAGGAGCCATGTGCAGGGTGTCCAACGCGCTGGGCGTCAGCGAGGAGCACATCCAGCTGCTGGGTGAGTCCTGGGCCCTGCTCCCTAAGGGAACCCAAAGCAGGGTGAGTGCTCTTCACACAGCGTGGCTGAGCTCTGTCTCTTTCCCTTTGTGCTCTACCAGTGGAGTCCATCAGGAAAGGTCAGTCCCTGGGCTGCGCTGGGTGCATGTGTCCATCAGCCCAGCGTCAATGGGAGTCGTGCTCTCCTCTGGGTTGAGGAGGGATCCCTGGCTGCTGGCTCCTGCACTGCATCTCTCGCTGCTCCTCCCTTCCCTGCCAAGCAGAGAGGGAAGCAGAGGCTCTGTCTCCATCTGTTCCTGCAGCGCTGTGGAAGCTGCCTGCTTGTCCTCTGTTTGCAGCCCAGTGAGGCCATCGAGTGCTGCTTCCTGCTGGAAGCACAGGGATGGCCTGATCCCATGGCATGGCAGCCAGGAGCAGGATGCAAAGTGTATTTATACAGACACTGCCCTGTCGGTGTATAAATACAGAATATATGGATGAAATAGAATAGAATAGAAACACAAACCCTGCACTTTTGTACTGACATCTGCATCCTGCAGGGATCTGGACAAGCACCGCGAACCAGGCTCCCCATGATGCTTTCTTAAGGGCACACGTTCTCTCCTTGCCCCGACAGGAGTGCAGCAGGTGGAGAGCTTCGGGGTGGGACAGGCATTAACTTCCTCCTCTCCCCTTGTCTTTAGATCAAAAGATACCGGAGAGCAAAGGGGTGATCATTGTGGCCATCATCGTCTGCATCCTGGTGGTGGCGGTGCTGGGGTCCGTCATCTACTTCCTGCACAAGAAAGGCAAGATCCCATGTGGCCGCGCTGGGAAACAGGACATGTAAGCACTGCTGCCTGCCCATCCAGGGAGCCCCTGGGGACAGAGGTGCTTGCCATCGCTCATGCTTCCCATCTCATTGCACCGGCTGCTCCCTGCCCATTGCAGAGAGGGGCGATAGTGCAGCCTCGGGGGGCACCGTGCTGGGGTCTCGGCAGCGCTTCCAGCTTCCCACAGCCTGGGGACCGCTCTGCTTGCCCCGTGCTTGCAGGGGGGCAATGAGGAGGAGAGCAGAGGGGTAGAGCAGCCAAGGGAGAGGGGATGGGCAGCCCAAAGCTTTCCGTGAGCCGGAGCCTCATTCACCCCGGCCCCGCTCCAGAGCATCCCCCGAGATGGAGCCAAGCGCAAGCGGCCACGTTGCCCTCTTCGGTATCGCGAACCTGTCTCAGAGTTGTCACCTCCCTCCCCTAGCACGAGGCCAGAGGCACGTAAAGACAAGATTGTAGTAGAAGTTAAGTCAGATAAAGTGTCCGAAGAGGCGGGGCTCCTGCAGGGCGCCAACGGCGAGAAGAGATCTGCCGCTGACCAGGTAGGACAGAGCATCATCGTGTGCAGCACCCAGGGCCAGGGCTGGGCACAGAGGCGAGGAGTGATAACGGGGAGGGCATCGAGGTTGTGCTTCCCTCCTCTCCCTGCTCCCCACCCTGCATGGGCCTCTGTCATCCATCATCCGCGCTCAGAGGGGCCGTGGGAGGGAGGGGAGGTGATAACGGCGTGGATTCCTGCTCCGAGGATGCGGCACCAGCGCACGTGCTCTGCTCCGTGCCAGCCCCTGGCACCTCCTGCTTTGGCTCTGCCTCCTTCTGCGCTCCCTGGAGCAGGAGCCGGGCTCCCTGAGGAGCAATGGGAGAAGGAGCTGCTTAAACACCTCTGGCTGAGAGCCAGAGGCTGCGGGAATGGGCATCTTGCAGCCATAGCTCTCAGGGCAGGATGGGATGAGTCTCCTGGGCTCAACCCCATCACGTTGCTGTCTGTCACACAGGCACCTGCAGTAGAGGATTACCCCTAATGGCCCTTTTTCCCCCCCCCTTCTTTCTGTTTCGGTGGCCTGAAGAGCGAGAAATACATCGATCTGAGAAACTAGAGAGGGCCCGAAGCTACCAAGTGCTTTCTTCCTTCAAACCTTTCCTGCTCTTGGATTGCCTTGTCCCACCCCTGCTCCAGGACCTGGGGAGCACGGCCAGAGACAATGACTGCGTCGCGGTGCTGAGCTCAGGACACCTCCCTGGCTCACCTCTCTGTTACCTCAACCGTGGGCTTGCAGGTTCTTGCCTTAGCAGCAGCAAAGCTGCACTTGCTTACTACTGCAGAGAAGCCAACAGCAACAGTAGGCAGGAATACCCCATTGAAGCTGCCTGATGGCAGGACTGGAGGAACTCTGTACACATACGGGAAGGTTTTGATGTGTTTTACCCCAAACTTGCCCAGCAAAGCGGATGGAATTGTGCTTTTGGGATGTCCCAACCACTTGGGGGTAGCGGTGTGCAGGTTGGATGTGGTGAGGATGCAAGTGGAGGGTTAGAGCAGTGTTTGTGAGAGCGGGGAGGTGTCGGTGCTTTGCTTTCCCATTGACCTGTTCTTGTCTTGGTTCATCCCAGTGTGTCCTGGTGGTGCTGCACAGCTCCATGATGGGAGGCGAGGATGCGGTGGAGCAAGGACAGGGGTGCCCATCTCAGGCACATGCCAGACTAAGGGCTTAGGGTCTCTGGTTTGCAGCGTAGCCTCACTGATAGGAACAGGAGGGCTTCCCTCTCCCCGTTCCCCAGGAATTGGATTGAGGGGCTGGCAACAACAGGTCCCAGACCCCCCCCCCCCCCCGAATTTAACCCTTAAGGAATATTAGGCCAGAGCCAGTTGGTGATGTCTCAGGGTTTGTGTTTTTCGTGCTGAAGTTACCAACCCCAGGTTAAACCGGTTCATTCTGTGCTTCGGTGGCACCAGGCAGCTTGAATGGTGGAGAGGGGAGATGGATGGGCAAGCAGCCTGCCTTCAGTTTCTGCTGCCGTGGCCCTTCCCAGCCCTCTGCCTGCTACATGGCTCTCTCCTGCCTTCCTCTAGAGAGATCAGCGCCCTGCAGCCCCTTTCCTCTAAGCGATGTACTCAGTGCTATGCTGTCCACAAGCCCCAGCCCTTGGGGTAGCTCTGTGCAGGTGATGGGGAGCCGTGCAGCAGCCAGCACCCTACCAAAGCAGCGAGCTATACTCGTGAGCTACAAGTGTTGTCGAAGCCAGAGCTTTGGTTTATATATATTTTTGTTGGGTTGTGTGTACATTTCCAGGAGTTTTGCCTGTTTTTTTTTATATATGTGAAAATAAAAGTACCAAGTTCCAAGCCGGGGTGTGAGTGTGTTCCTGCTGGAGCGGTAAGGACTGCCCATCTCCTGCCCTGTCCCTCCTCAGCTGCAGGGCTCCATAGCCCTACTGAGGGTGGTGGCACCATGAACACTGGTGGCTCAACCTGCCTTTGCACCAGGGCTGGGGCAGGAAAATGGGTTGTGTTCACTGGCTATAGGTGATGCTATTTACAGGTGTGTGAATGGGCAGATGGGGTACAGAGAGCAGATGATGTGTATATATCCCCTGTATCTGGTAACAGAGAAGTCTATAGGTTCTAACAGGTAATTGTATAGACATCTAATACAGACATGACTAACTACCAATGCTAATACTTCTATAGATATTCTAATGGGTAATCTAGGTATTCTAATAGATAACTGTAGTACTAGATGGTAATACTTAGTTTTTTACTAGAGATAATACTATCAATAGAATAGATCTCAGTGATAGAATCTATTAGGTGCATTCATAGCTAATACAGATACTGCTAACTACTCATAGTTAAGTCTAGCACTAGATTCTAATGAATAACATTATAGTAGATAGTTGTTTTGATAGCTACTATAGACTAATTGATAGTAATGCCTTTTTTCTCTTAAGGAACTCTAATACAGTCTAGCTTATCCATGCTCTAGCTACTCTAGATCGTAATCAATCATTCTTATTGATATATTCTAATACATTTTAAGTTGTATTAATAGCTACTATAGATGCTAAACACAACTAGGATTTGTTAAATGGTTATTAATTATTTGTAATTATTATTTATTAAATATTACTATTACCATTATTAAAACATTGCAAATTAACAGTTGCAATAATACTAATACAGGTAAGAATAGATAATTCTGTTAAAAGATTATCAGTTTATGAGACAAAATTGTATGGCTAGCTATTAGGAATTCCATAAGGAATTCCAGCAATACTGATAGGTAATTGCATTAATATTAATAACTACTATAGTTAATTGGATAAGCAGATTCTGCTATCAATCCTATTGTTTCTAGCTATTAGAGATGCTAATATCTCTAATATGAATAACAGTGTTATTAGGTACTGGTAGGTCATACAAGCAAATCTCATCACCAGCTCTTGTAGGCACTAATAAAGCCCCAAGTCTCCAAGTATATTCTGGTCAGTTAGGATTGTGATTCTGATCAATCAGGTGCTGGATTATAGACTTTGTTAATCGATTTGATTGCATTAACTCTAGCACTAGAATTATTAGCATCAACTTGGTCTAAATCAATTCTGCCCTCTGTTAGCATCCATGACATGAATGTGAATTTAACAGGTAACTGTTACAATAGGGAGTTAATGTATTAAATAGTTAAAATAGGTACAAAAATCAAGTTAATTACTGCTTAGGACCAACCACTCTTCATAGAGAGCTTGTTAGGTTCTAGTACCTACTGTATAGGTTGAAGTAGTTATCATCTGTGTTACTCCCTATTCGGATCCATAAGAAAACCCCTTTGCTACTCCTTGCTGTAGATGCTAATCATTACACAGAGACCATTGTTTTGAATAGAAGAAACTGAAACGTGGGATTGTTGGTCCTCATGGTGAGGATCTCCAGCAGCTCTTAGCTGATAGCTGGCATATTCCAGCCCAATGCAATGCATGAACTGAGGACTTAGTCTCCTCCTTTCACCCCCATAGCCCCCAGTTGAGCCCAGTCACCACCATTTGCCCCAAGGTAACCTTTGGAGAGGTCCATTTGACTTGAAGTAACCCCTCTGGGACCTATTTGACCTGTAGTAACCCCTCTGTGACCCCCCTGTGACCTATTTGACCTGTAGTAACCCCCTCTGTGACCTCGTGTGACCCATTTGACCTGTAGTAACCCCTCTGTGACCTTGTTTGACCTTGAATGACCCCAAGTTGACCTTTTGCGAGCTGAATTTGACCTAAAGTAACCCCTCCTGTGACCTAAAGTAACCCCTGGAGAAGTTTGGAGGTGTAGTTTGACCTGAAGTAACCCCTGTGACCTCATTTGACCCCTATGACCTTCATTTGACCCCTATGACCTTCATTTGACCCCTATGACCCCGAGATGACCTTTTGAGAGGCTCATTTGACCTGAGGTGACCCCTCTGTGTCCTCATTTGACCCTTATGATGTCTTTTGACCCCCTCCCAGTGTGAGTATGGGGGTTTATTTGACCCCAGGTAACCCCCATGTCTTCATCTGACCCTAATGTGACTTGGTTTGGGGGTTCCCTCAACCCCCTGCCACTTGAGTGCCCTTATTTGCCCCCGTGTACTCTTGGTTGCCCCCCGATGCCCTGGGGGGTTCAGCTGGACCAGTTTGCCTTCTCTTGGCTCCATTTCTTGGGGTGTTTCTGTGTTAAGAGAGCCCAAACCAGGCCCCTCTTTAGATGCTCAGAGCTCGGGGATCCAACCTCTCAGTGTCCCAGGGTACCAGATTCACAGCTCAGCCTCTCCCCGGCCCCAGCACCATACACTGGACTCCAACAGTGTTAATCATTGTGTAGCACCCACTAGAACACACAGTTAGAAGTGTGTAATGTTGCCTGTGCAGTTGTCATTTTGGAGTCATTATATCTCTTTTATACTTCATATATAGTCATAGTGTGTCCCTGTGCAATACATGGAGTGACAGAGATGCTATGCAATAACAAAAAGAGTCTTTAAGAGGCTATAGTAATGTATTAACCCACTGTGTGTGAGGCAAATGGAGCCTAACAGACTCCAGCAGCATGGGATGACAGCTTCAGGATCCACTGGGCCCCATTAGACACTGCATTAGGCTCCACCCAATTCCATGGACTCTCTTAGACCCCCCTCAGGGGAGGTACCAAATCTCTTCATGTCATTCTCAGACTCCAACAGGTCCTGCTGGATGATGGACTTTAGTAATCGATTTAATTAGAATAGACTATCTATGTTATCTATGATATCTGTCTAGTTATCTATGATAGATAACTCTATCAATAGAATTATTTGTATCAATTAGAATTACTAGTATTAATTTCTATGTTATCTATATCTGTTTGTGATAGATAACTGTATCAATAGAATTATTAGTATCAATTACTACGTTATCTATGATATCTGTCTAGTTATCTATGATAGATAACTCTATCAATAGTTATTAATATCAATTAGAATTATTAATATCGATTACAATGTTATCTATGATATCTATCTAGTTATCTATGATAGATAACTCTATCAATAGAATTATTAGCATCAATTAGAATTGTTAGTATCAATTACTATGTTATCTATGATATCTATCTAGTTATCTATGATAGATAACTCTATCAACAGAATTATTAGCATCAACTTGGTATAAATCAATTCTGCCCTCTGTTAGCATCCATGACATGAATGTGAACCTAACAGATAAAACAGGTACAAAGTGGTGATGTGCAGGAGATGCAGGAGGCTGTGTGAACCCCTCCGACTCGGCCATCCCTATGGAGGTGACTGAGACCAGGCAGGAGCAGGATACCCTTTCCTCCAGGAAGAGAAGCGACGCGACGCAGACCATGTGCTACAACAAAGGGGATTTTATTTAAAAATAAACCTTTTTTTGTTTTCTTTTTGTACTGACACGGGTGAAGGAAATCCCAACGAAAGCAGCTCTTTAGTGGGCAGCAGACGAGAATGGAAACAATTAATAAATAACATTAGTATAACCTCTACACATGAACAGTGCGTTCGCCAACAGAACGAGGGCTTTAAACCGAGTGAACCTTAAAGCTCAGCTACTCTCTGTAAGAATATTTACCTTCTGTTTCTCCTTATTCTTTACAGATCTGAAAGGATTAAATACTGCTATTACAGTTTTATATTAACGACACTATTATAGCTTTCTTAAAATAGTTTGTGAAAATCTCAACATTTTTAACACTGATATTATACAAATTGGTATTTATTTCTCATTCAAGGGGAAGAACAACGTGTCCCTCCACCCCCGCCACAAATTCCAAGCAACGTTTCTCTTAGGAACTTTAAAAACAAGTGTCCTTATTCCCCACTCCTTTTTAAAGGGGCACCTTTAAGGAAGGGGCCTGGGAGTTGCATTTTATTCTTGCTCAGCTGAAATAAACCCATTTCCAGGAATGACCCTGCCTCAGGATTAGCTACGGTAATGGAGTCGGCCTAGTGCAGGAAGCAACATGCTGCACTCCGAGCCTACCTGGCTCCCCAAAGGAAGGGCATGCAGAAAAGCTGTTCATCGTGAAAGCAAGGCTCTCAAGACCCTGCAGGCCTCAAGCTGCAGCACTTGCAGAGGCAGACACACAGGGGCAGCGCTGCAGACAGGCTCTCCCGCAGCCCTGGCAGGATACGTCCCATTTCTGATTCCCATTCAGCTACAGTGGCACTGGAAGTCAGTCAGAAACCCTGTTCAGAGCAGTCAATACTTGCCTGCTTTCCCCAGCTACCTGCTGCTCGCTGGGTTTGTGCCCAGCTCTTACTGTGCTGTTCTCTGCTTGCTGTGTGTCCACGCTTGACAGGCAGGGGGGAAACCAGCATCTTGAAGAGCAGAGCTTACCCTGTGTTACAAGCAAAAGCAATCCTGTCCTACAATTCTACTGTCCTCACAACCAAGCTTAGTACAGCACCAGTCCAGACAAGTCACTGTTAGTAACAGGTGAAGAAACCTCCACAGCTGAAATGCTATCAGTGTCAGAGCTGAAGTGACCATTGCCCCTCTTTTTGCCCTTCTTTTTCACCCCTTTCCAAGCAGCCTCATGCTCAAAGGTTGTCTTTACAGCTTGTCTGCTCTGGGCTCCTCATCTTCACAGAGGGGTGAGTACTCAGGTCCAGCCTAGAGATGCAGCATTCCCTTAAGAAAGGCACTAGACATGTGGGGGCTTTATTTCTTTTTAAAGTAGCATCATAACGTTAACTTCTTAAGAATAAAGATCAAGAAGGTGAAGGGAAGAAAGAGAAACCAATCTTGGGCTTATTTTTGTGAAAGAACAAGAAAAATGCACTGTACAGTGCCTGGACTGACTTCACAGAGCACAGCCATAGGACATGGTCAGGACTCTGCTGCACTTCAGTGGCTCTAGCAAATGCTAACATGTCTAAGGACAAAAAACCAAGATTTAAGTTTCTTTAATCAGGTTGGGACACAAACAGTGCACAGAAAGGACACATGCAGAAAGATCAGTGACACATGCCACAAAGACTGTTCTCTCTATTCTCTAAAACCTGGAACAACAGCCATAGGGACATCTCTCGGCACATAAACCCCAAAGACAGGCCTGTAACCACTCTAAGCATGATTTAGTTTAACATTACGACAAGAAGCCTGTAATAAACGGCTTGTACGGGACAGGGCATCACTAGGCTGATCACACACACTGTGCAAGACAAGAATTAAGGCTTTCTAGCTGGCTGGACTTGGCTCTTATGCAGCCTTGGCAGTGGCAAGAGTCACACACCGCACTTGAACACACTTGCACTGAGTTAACACAGCAAATCAGGAACAAAGTGGCTCCAAACCTAACAGGGACCAAGTGGCAGCACTGGAGAGGATACACAAAAAGAGGGCTATAAAACTGTAGTGCTCCCTCACAAAAGGGTTTTTACCTGGTTCTCCAGTACAAAGCCAAGGAAGTAACTCTCATACGCTAGGACTAGCTGCTCACAGGTGTAACATGCAGATCTATAGAGGGAACGAGAGCTGCACCATGCTCCTGCCTCAGCAGCACCAGTGCTGGGCTGAGGATGCACTGAGCAAGGCTGCTACGCACAACTGGTAGAGCAGGGCACACAGCAAGAGCAGGACTGGTTCACAGTGCTGCACGTATGGGCAGGGGAAAAAGAACAGCTCTTCTTCCCCCAGTGCCACATGCACTGACATCACCTCTGCACATGGGGAAGCGCTCAGACCCTGCTCCTGCCCTCTCTGTGCACCACAGCAGAGCGCCGTGCCCACTGACATGAAGCTCCCCAGCGTGCTGCATTTCCAAGCTTCAGCCCTCAGCCTGAAATAGCAACGGTGGTGATAGCCTGGAAGTGCTGCAGGAGATCTCCTTACAGCATGGGAGAAAATATTCCTTACTACAGAATGCAGAGCAGCAAAGAGAGACAGTTCCTGCTTTGCCTGGAACCCACTGCATCAGTTTATAAAGCTGTAGGCCTACAGAGAAACCTATACTCTACATAAACCACACATTTCATGCTCAGTTCCCTTTGCCAACAGTTGGTCAGCCCTCTCTGCCTATTGCAAGCAGAGATCTGGGCCCAGCCACGAGGCTCTTAAAAAGGCTAACCTGCATCCAGTAATCACCCCAACAGTATTTCAAGTTGCAATCCTTTGCCTAGTGACTACTGCTGCCCTTTGAGAGATGCCAGTGATGTTAGCCATGCTTCCAAAGGCTAATAGCCTCTCAGTGTCCACAGAGCACTTGCTCATCTGTCAGGCTGCGGTGCGTGCGTGCCTGCTCGATTTAACTCTTCTCAGAAGGAACTGCACACTTCTCACACGTCAAGCACATATGAACAGAGTCAAGTAGCTGAGTATGCAAGTCAGGCTTTTCCAAAGGAACAGCTGAGTACTGACTTTTAAAGCCATGTGATCACTTTACAAATAGAGAAGATTCCCAGATCTGTTTCAGCACAGGCTCTGGCAACACCTTAGAGTAATGGCAATGGAAAGAAGAGCCCCCCCCCCATGTAGTTGTGACAGCCATGCAGAGAACTGCTGCACTTCTTATACTGCAAAGCAGGTAAGACACCAACGAACACATCAGCTGCACCTACCACTTCCACAACACAGCCTGGCACGAAGACAGCTGGCTCCTGCAAAAGCTCTCTCGGAAGGAGATGATGGAATGTGCGTGAAGGCCACTACCCTGCACAGTCACCATGCAAGTTAAGATAAATACAACATCATATTTACCAGGTGCACCATTCCCAGAGGAAGAGCATGTGGGAGCGCCCAGTGACGGCTGCTCGATCAAGTCTGAGCATGAAAGCTCCAAATGCTCAAGGCTAAAGAAGGGAGAAGCAGCAGCTCCGATTCGTGCCACCCTCTCCCACCCCTCACAAACATGCAAACCTCTTCAGCACGTCGAGCTGCCTGGGATCTGACAGTGCTGCTGGCAAGGGGACACACAGGAGAGAAATCCCTGCCCTGTTGAGATCCAAATGCCTGACAGAAGCTTGTCGAGCTACCTCCAGGCAAAAAGGGAGGACTTGAATCAAGAGCAATAATGCTATTGTTACAGGCAAGAGGGAAAGGCCATGGCAAACGGGAAGCAATCTAAAGACTCTTCCGAGGTCTCCTATTTATTCCCAGCAGAAAGTGGCCTCCCAGCTGGCCTAAAAAGCCTGAGCCAGACACACAGCAGCGAACAGATCCAAACCTAGTACCGTGAACCACAGGACACACCACGCCGACCTCAAGACTCGGTTTCTCAGAGCATTCACTTAGAATTCACAGCACAAAACACTCCCCCCCAGCCTCCAGGGCATCAGCTTGGGAATCCCTTGTTGCGATACCTTTCTCTACAGGACACCCTGGAAAGAAATCTGTTCTCTCAAACAAGAGGTAGGGGTAAAGGACTCCAAAACATACACTGTATAAAACACCATTCTGCTCCATTTCATCCCACTGCTTTGAAATCTGGAACCACAAAAACCTGACAACTGATTCACTTGAGAGGCAGGACCGACCTCAGCACGAAGTCTCTAAAGGAACCCCCTTCCCCTTTGGTGCGGAGCTGGGCTAGAGCTGCCCAGGCAGTTGGTCCACAGAAGATGTAGGTGTGGAGGTAATGTGCTATGTGGCCACATGCGCAGGGGAGGAAATGGAAACAAACTCCCGGAGAATATTCTTGGCCATTTCAATATTGTTATGTGCAATGAGCAGTGCTTTCTGAATGTCCTGATATGAATAGCCTTGGCTCATTAGGTTCTCGATCTCACTGGAGAGCTGCAGTGATGCACTGGTCCCACTGCTGGCTCCGCCTGGCTGGCAGCTCCCTGCTTTCCGCTCAGAGTTGATTCTCCTTGGTAGCGGCTTTGGCGGCCTTTCTGGAACTTGGGAGCCATCGGAGAAACCTGGAAGGAGAACCAAAGGCATCACTTCAGGAAGGGATACGTAATTCTTGCTTGGAACAAAGCAGCAATGACATTAGATGGATAAACGGCACTGCAAAGAATGCCACTAAAACCTACACCACTTTCTCCAACCAACCAAGCCTGTAAGGATATGCAACTTCACCAAACATCCCATTTCCTCCTAGAACCAGACAGCAACCCCTGGTTTAACTGCCCAGATGCTGATCTTGCCTCACATTGCTCTCCACATTGAAGCGTGTTGAGGGAGTGGGTGCACAAAACCAGAGCTATCAGTTCCAACTCATCCACCATAAGTGCTCCAGCAACTGAATTATGGTCTCTGGAAGGTCTCTCCTCTTCCTCTGCAGGCCAGGGCCACCTACAAGAGCTCCTGCTGAAGCTCACCCTACCTAATGGCTGGCAGCTATGGCAGATCAATAAGCTCAGCCTGTTCTGCTTTTCCCCTTAGTCATTCAGATGCGTTACTTGCCAGTAGCCACATCATGGGAAGGAAAAAGAAGAGCCAATAAACCAAACGAGAGACATTAACACTCCAAGGCCTTAGGGAAAACCAATGCTGCTTAATGCATTAATCCAAAAGCCGATAGGTCTTTGAGTTCTAACTTCACCTAGCATGGCAGAGAGCATTTCTGCAAATCACAGGCAACTTTCCTGCATGAACATCTGACACCACCTTACAGTTGTATTTGTCTCCTGGAAAACCTCCTCAAGGCAATCACAACAGAGCTTTCTAGCAGTACAACAGACAAATCCATAAGGCTAAGAATGCCCAAACAAGCCCTTTTGAAGAGTGGGCACTGCAGCACTGGTCAGAAGAGAAGCAGTCACTGCAGAGCCGTTCTGAAAACACTTGCATTGAAAGCACTAAGAGGGAGAAGGCACCTCAGGAAGCTTCCTCCCCAGCCACAACGCACTTCAACCCCCTGCTCTTCAACCTCCAAGCTTCTGACACATAAAAAGCTTTTTGTAGAGTGGAGAAAAGGGACTACCCACTTCTCTCCCCTAAAGTGCCTTTTGAATCGGCTCTTTCTGCTCGCACTGGATCAGATTTCAGAGCCCGTGGGTCAATCTGAAAGGCCAACCACTAGCACAGCTCTTCTGGTAAATGATTAAGAAACCAAACTGTAAGGCACAACGCATGAGAACATAAATCTGCCCAAATGCATCCCAGGCTAGGCACGTTTGCTTCACACCAGGGGCCAATTCCCAGTGTTTCACAAAACTGCATATGCTCCCCAGAGCAGCAACAATCAGCATTCCTCATTAGCAGATCTCCTACCACTACACATCAGGACAATAGCAGTGTTATTGCAGGGCTGTGAAAACAAAGAGGAGTCAATGTTTAAGCGGAGTGCTTCACGTGGGAGGAGGATGTGAGCTCTCTCTGCCCTTTCTTAGCCCTCTCAGCAACATTCTGCAGCACAGTGAGACTTAAACAATGAGGCAGGGAGGAGTGGCAAAAGCTAATACACTTCTCTGCACTACGAAGGGCAAGCTCAGGGAAGGGGAAGTGGTGAAGGAGGTGAACAAAGCACTCACTGGGGCAAGTGGTCCTCCATAAGGAGCAAGAAACTCACTCCTCTTACTTGGCACATCACCAGGGTGCTCAGACAACGCGGAAAGCCCCCCGACAGGAAACGTTTCAGAGCTTCCTTTAGAGCTGCTGGGCAGTTGTAGGGAATAAGTCGAGCATTATTCAGAAAGGCTCTTGGAGAGATGAGGCTTTAGTTTTCCCTTGGGGAATGCGCTTACAGTCACAAGGACAAGATGTCCTCTACTCCCCAGGGACAAAACGCTGACCTTGCTGAGCCACTAAGTCCCTGCTGGAGGGAACTGACGGCCTCAAACAGCTCACTTGTGCCATCTGCTGGCTGCAACCTTCAGCGAGACCGAGCCAAGCTGTGCAAGACCAGCAATGTCATCTCCTTGCAACAGCCCTAATGTCCCGTTGCATGTCCCGGTACGCCCTGGCACAAGACATATGCCATGGCCTGTAGGAAATAGTGGCTTAAGGAATATCCTTGAAGCTGAGGAAAGGTTTTCCTAACAGTGATTTAAATGCTATTTGCTAGCTCAGTGATTAAATGACCAAGGTGGTGCGTTTAGTTGAACACCTAAGAAATCAGTGTAATCTGCTTTATAAACCCTCACAGCTTCCATACAAACCCTTGAGTGAGTGACAGTGCATAGCAAGCCATCAATACCCACTCCAGCATGAAGAACACCACGTTCTCTAACCTGTCACAGGGTCATTTTCCAAAGACATTCGGCTGAAGGCAGGTGTGGCATTGGAGATATCAGACAGGGTGCGACGAGCGATGGCAACTGGTAGTGGTGGTTTGGGGACATCATAGCCATCCTCTTCATTCTCTGACTCCTCAGGGCCGTTGCTGGCAGTGGCTGCTGCCAGATCCCCTTCATCTAGAATAAGAGGCACATTCTGATGAGGGCTGGCACTGAACAGAGCCTCTGTCTCTCGAGGCTGACTCTGGTCCCCTGTAGTCCACAAACATTGACAGGACACAGAACAAAGGTTTTGCTGCCAAAAAGCCCACATTCAACGGAAGCTCTTTCCAGAAGGTAGTATTAGATTAAAAATCCTCATGATAAATGGGGGCTGACAACTGCTGCCCATAAAAAAATGAGAATCTTCCAAACAGCAACTTTTATAACAACTGTTGTTTTTACAATGCATTCCAACCAGGCTCCTCACCAACATCCCCACACGCTCTGCAGCCTGCAGTACAGAGCCCCAGATGTTTCCCCATGCACCCTGGCTGTTTTAACAGCAAAAGCACGTAACATTTAACTGAGCCTGAAACGCCTTTCCAACTGTGAGTGGGACCAATCCATTGTCCTCCAGCTTCTCAGGGCTTTTTTTAGCACAGCCACTCACCACAAGTGTTGACAGCCTCGAAAGCTGAGGATGCTGCTTGGGAGTGGATGTTGTACATTGCTTCGTACGTACAGCCATCCGTCTGCTGGTCGCAGTCTAAAACTCTGAGGGAGAGAACAAGCATTTCCCTTCAGACAAGTGGCAGCAGTAAACCACCAATGCACAGTCTCTGTGACTCTAGGAAATGCTCAGTAATGTCTATTGCAATAGAGCATATTGGCTTAAAGGAGTTTGATACCACCAAAACACCATCTTTTAATAGGATTTAGAGTTTCAGTTGCTGCTGCTCTCCATAGGTTACTATCAGAAAGACAGGGGAGAGGTTATCTGACTCCTTTAATACTGTATAGGGATTCTGCTATCGAGCAGAATGTATAGTTACCACGTCAGGCTAGATCTGTGAGTATCACTGGGGGAATTCAGCAAACCCAGCAAGCAAAATCCCCCCCAGGAAACAAATAAGCAAAAGCCTTCCCAGAGCTGGAAGCTAGAACACACAAACAGAACCTCACCGTAAACTCTGAGCCATTTCCAAAGGCATTTTGAGCTCTGGTTTTTGTACAGCAGGACCTGGCGGCACTACAGGCAGAGAGGATGGTGACATGTATTCGGTGTCTTCATCACTTTCAGACTGTTCCCCAGGAGGCAGTTTTGGTACAGGCAGTGGTCTGGAGGCAGAAGAAACAAGATACAAACATCAGAAACACATTTACACCAAGTAAGTGGCCTTTAAGATCCACACTGGATGGGACAAGCAGTCAGAGTGATTCTGTCTACAGAAATAATCTGGCCTTCAGTATTCTTAGCAGCCCAGGTACACGGTCACAGTGACACAAGCTCATAATGCCATCATACACATCACACACCACCTACTTCACATAAATACCAACTCAAAAGTGAATTCATACAAGAGCTAATAGCAACTGTAGCCTGTTTCCTATTGAGATAGGCAAGGGGAACTACCACCACTATCCACAGACCTTTGGGATTCTGATTGAATCTGCTTCCTTTAGATTGTGTATTTGAATCTGTCAGAGGATGAAATTAAGGCTGACAAGGGTTGTGTCAGATTCTGTCCCTGGCACCAGCAGTTACCATTCTGTAAGGTATAAAAGCACTTGAGCTAGGAAACAACAGACCTGGCAGCTAAGGAGTAGATCGCATTGGCAGATGAGGAGGGTTTAACCTTGGGGTGTTCACCCTCTGAGGTTGTTGGGGGACCGCTGTTCAAGCTCTGTAAGACAAAATTCCAACCAGGAATCAGCAACACCACAGATACCAACAACGCAGTTGCCAAGCTGTCAGCCAGTCATTCCAAACATCCCGTGTGGGAATGAAACATCATTTACACCAAAGTATTTACTAATGCCATAGAAATCCTGGAGTTCTGTGACAGTTTTCCCTCAGTGGGGATACCAGCTGGGTTTTCCTCCTGGATCCAACTGCTTGCTTACACAAAACCTGCAGGAACTTCGCATCTTTTGAGATTCCAATGGCTTTGGCAAATTGAGCTGAACCAGGCTAGAGGGCCAAAAGAGGGGACAAGAGGAAAAGGATGCAGACAAGCACACACATCCCAAGCCAGAATGACAAACGTCCAAGTGCTATTTTCTTGGACAATCTGGCTCAAAATGTACTGCCTCTCAATTGGAGAAAGCTGGAGGATGAAAAAGGAAAAATTAGGGGAATGGAATGAAAAAAAAAAGGGCAAATCTGCCCAGGATTTATTTTAGAGAACAATATGTTGGACTATTAAGTTACACATCATGACATTGGTAATAGATCCGAATGTAACTCAGATTTTACAATGTTAAACTCATCATAGCTCCTGAGAAGACTAAACTGCACTTTTGCAGCATTCCAGCTCCCAGCACAAAAGCTCCATGATCCTGAAATTGTGCCTCATGACTGTTCAAACTGGGATTGCAGCCTAGCTCCCAAGAGGCACCAAAGCACCTCCCTAGGAAGTTCTCCCTTGCCCAGCATCCACCAGTTCCTTTCCATCTCTCCCCTGGCGCAAGATCACCCTATTCCAATGAATATTCTGTTCCTTATGAGGACACCTTGGAAGACTTAATTCCTTACAGATTACCTTCACCTCCAATAGGCCTACTCACCCCTGGGTTGTCCAGGCTGAGCGTGCTCCCAAGCCGATGGCTTTCAGGCCTGGATTCTATCTGAGAGGGCAAGGAGAAGGGGAGGGAGTGCCTGTTTGACAGTTCTCTCCCAGCCCAAGGGTCACTGGGACTGAGAGCTACAGAGGGGGCTTTTGGAATGGGCCTCGATGGCCACAGATCTGCCTGGCGGTTGGAGGGCACAGGGGGTGGTTTGTCTCCTGGTGTGCAAGGCAAGGGACGTCTCTGAGGTCGACCTTCAGTCCCAATGGAATGTGGCCTGTCCGGAGGCGGCGGCGGAGGGAGATCTCTGAGCGTGGGAGGGATTGGGAGAGGTTTATCCTTGTGAAGAGCACCAGGAGCAGCCTGCAGGGCAAAGGAATGTGAAATATTGCTTAACAAAGGTAGTTGAGCCACAAAACATCTAAAAAGAGGGTTAGGGTGAGTTTGGGCTTTCTTTTTATCTATTTTTACATGAAATTATCTCAAAAGGGAGTGGAGATAACTCTCCACAAGCTAACCCTCCCAAGATACCTTCTCTACAGGCTTGAAGAGATAACACGGTACCTACGTGCAGCTACAGCGAGGCACTAAATACCCCAGATGACTTTTCTAGAAGGAAAAGAAGCTCACATCAGCACTAGACTGGATTCCAAAGCACACCCATCACTTACAGAACTGATGCAACTGTGGGTTATTTATACAGGTTAACGTTCATCAGTCAGCCATGAATGGGTGTTTTCTTCTGCCTGAATTTTCAAGCATCACTTCGTTACTTCATCCAAACTAGCTGAACTGCTGCTGTACCTCAGTGATCAGATGCCACCAAGATCATACTACTGCCTTCTGCTAGTCAGTCAGAAAAGCAGTTAATATGACACCTTCCCTGATAGCTAGAACGAAACACAAGCCCACAAATGCAGCTCCAAAGAGCACAGGCTAAAAACCAGTGAAGATACTGGTAATCACAATAACTTGGTAGCTCAGTAGGAGGACACCGGTCACCCTAAGGGAGCAAGGACTTCACCTTAGGACCGGGTTCTTTCTAGCAATTGCAAGGGCAAATGTGAAGAAAAGACAGGCCCTTTAAACAGCAAAAGGGGACTCTCCCACCATGGATTCCAGAAGGAAGCATTTGCTTTTAGGACATTCTCATGGGGAATGGAAGGAAAATGGCCTAACAGGAAAAGGAAGAAGAAGAAAGTCTTGTGTGAAAGCACTTGGGGTGTCACAAAGGTTCACCAGGATGCTCTCCTCCCTGCCTGCCCCACCAAAATGACAGCTGAAAGGGAAAGCAATGTGTCTGACCTTTGAAGTGGTCCCAGGACTGGAAGCCCCAGGTGGGTTGGACACTCGCTGCTGCAAGAGATCCAGTCGTGGTGGCACGGGAGGAAGGGTGGCCTGTGGAGCTACTGAGAACGGAGAAGGAGGACGCTCGACCTGAGGAGGAAGAGAATGGGAAAATCAATAAATGACAAACCCCAGCAGAGCTCCTTTCCTCTGGAGAGGCTTTCAAGCTCTGTGATCTGTACTGGCTTCAATGCTGCTATTGAATTAACAATAATTACTAGATTAGTAACCACCACACACCAGTGAATGAAGGCAATTTCCCAGCACTACAGCATTTGACTTTCAATCACCAATGGCTTTAGCTGTGGCACACAACTGAAAATGCACACTTAGCGTTAGTAACAGAAAAGCTGTTTTGCTGCCTTACTGGGCCCTGAGCAGGAGCAAGCTTCTTTTCAACACAAGAGGGCATGACCTGCTGCAAAACCCACTGCAGGTGCCACTGTGCTCACTAGCGCCAACAGAGCCTGCTGCAGACCATGACAGGATGCCACACTGAGGGAAACTGCCTTGCTTTCCCAAGTTATGGGTACAAAAACCACCTCTGGGAATAGGTTTTACTGTTTAGTATACGATTTCACATGGTGGAAGCTAAAGAGAAATATGACCACAGGTAAACCAGTGTAAAGGCTTCTTTCTGACCAGGAAAGGCAACTTGTTTTAGTGTATTCAACTACTAAAAATTAGTTCAAACCCACTTCCCTATGCAGTAAAACACTGCAAAGCGCAGGTGTGCAAGAGCAGCAACAAGCTATTAGAAGTAAACCATACAGGGATCCATACAGAATGCCTGTCTTGTGCCCATCTTCTGGAAAGATGCAGCACCAATGGCAGAGAGTTATCACACCTTTATTATACAGATTTATCAGACAGCATACAAAAAATGACAGTCAAATTGACTTGCAGAGTAAAATAGCCTGTCCTTTACCCCATTAGTCATGAGGACCTAGATAGGAGTCTGTCTAGTTGGCTGTATTAATCACTGGGGGAAATGGATGAATTCTTGCTGATATGAGTGAATTATAGCTAATAAATCAAAAGCAGCATTGCTGAGTATACAGAGAAGTGTTACAAACCTACATCTTACACTCCAACAGGTCAAGCCAGCCTTTTCACCCTTCTTTCAAGACAACACACAAAAGATCAAAGATTTCCAAGTGTAATCACCTGACAGTATGAACTAAACGGACAAAACTGATCCTAAACACATGTTTTCCATACTGTGTGATACCTTTTCTGCTATGAGGTCTGACAACCCTCACCTACACAAATCAGTACGACCCACAGAAAACTGATGGAGCACATGCACTCTGTGTCCATCTACTAGCACACGCTCTGGTGACCTTACTTTGGTACCAGCGAGTTCTTTCATCATGAAGAGGGAATCATCAGCTCTGTCGTCGTCGTCATCATCGTAATTGGGCGAGGGAGTTCCTTCTGCCCCTTGTCGTGACAATCCTCCTCCTCCTCTGGGGTCAAACGGGTCTACCACAATTGGCTCCGTGCCTTTGATTTCACAGCGGCAAAAAGGACATCCCTGGCCTTCTGATTCCTTCAGGGAAGAGAAGAGAGCTGTTATATACTGCTCCTGTAATAGAGCAACCAGCCTTACTCACAGGGATTAACAAGAGGCAACAGCTCACCTGCCACGCAGTGAGACAGGACGTGCACATCAGATGGCCGCACGGTTCGATCTTCACATCCTTGTCGTTTTCAGCGCAGATTTTACACAGCTGAAACGTGGAGCCCATCTCGCAGTACAGTTCATATTGTTCCTTGGGGCAAGACAGGCACACGTGGTTAATGCTGTAAACCCCACACAAGAACACAGCGCAAAGAACAGAGATCTGCAAGGGTTTCACTGCAGTTTCACGCACTAGATACATCTGTCAAGGGCTAAAAGGAATGGCTTTCAAGCTAGGCCAGATTTTCATTGAGGTGTCCCTAAAGCAGGGCTCAAGACGTGCTGCATGGCACAAAAGCATGAATGTTTGTCAGAAACATTCTAAACCCAAACTGTCAGCCCTGCATAAAGCTTTACCTAACTTTCCTCTGCTCATCCCTACCACCCAAATCCCCACCTGTAAAACACATCACCCTTAAAAACAAAGTCTTGGGGATACCAAGTAAGCCAGAATCCTACAAACAGCTAAGGAGACTGGGAATTAGGAAGGAAGTTAGCAAGTCTGATGGGACAGAATACCTTGCTCACCTGTGTAACTTTAATGTGGTCCTGAGGTGTGGGTTCACACAAGCCAGTCAAGTCAGGATTCTGATTCCGGCCATCGGGAAATAAATAACTGTAAGCAGGTGGGGGAAAAAACAGGTCTCTTTCTCTGTGTGTGCATATACACACGTGCATACACACACATGAATGCACACATAAGGCTTCTTTTGGGGAGGGTGGAGGAAAGAGAAGAATGAAGGTGGGAAAGAAGCAAGGGGTGGGAATTCAAGGGACGCTGAATTCAGGAGATTTGGAAGGATTTTACTATGGGACAAAACCCCAAAATGTCATTCTTCAAAAGAAAAGCTTCTTTTCCTTCCTGACAGTAATTTCCCTTTCAAACAGGACTACTCTTCTTAAATCATCCTGTAGTGAAACTGTAATAGCCAGAGTAATAAACCTGATACCACAATACAAGTTGCAGTGGCTCAAGTTAGGCACTATTGGCAATTGAACTGTTTTGCTGAATCAACAACTAAATAAAAAGGAAGAGCCAAGAGATGTCCAAAAGTGATTTCAACAGTGATTGTTTGACCTCTGCAATGTGCTGCCTCTGTCATGATAAACCCAGAAGGTATCATTCAATTGACTTCAAGTCCTCATCACAGGACGAACATTTATAGAACAAACCGTGAAAAAGGGTAGAAAACTCGATTTTGATAAAGTTACTTACAAGCCTTCCCTGAAGCCATCAATCAGTGCTTGAAAGAGAGGTTTGTTGTGGGGGATTGTCTGAAGAATGTTCCCATCTGCAGTGACATAGCCAATGGCCCACTGACCGAGCCGTGTACAACTCAATCGGAAAATGTAACTAAAAACACACAAAGGAAAGGAAACTTCAGTTTGGACAGGAGCAGTGTCAAGTAGGCAGCCTTTGCCTGGCTATCTCTAGACAGCAAATGAAACCTAGTAGGGATAACTTGATTTATACCAGCTTTCCTTAATTATCCCCCAGGCAGATCAAAGGAGAACCTTGCAATCTGATACAGAGGAAAGCATCCGAGCCTTGGCCTCCAGGTGAAATTAAACCCAGAGTCCAGAGCAAGGAAAGGGTTAGCAGCCTTAAAATCATTTGTTTCAAATTACCTTTAAAAAACCCTCAGCAAACAACAAAACTAACAGAAGACACAAGGTTTCCATTCTTAAAACCAGCACAGAATTAACCACATAGTAACAACCTCCAGAAATTAACACTTGGCCCTTCCTGCATAAAGGAAAAGCTGTGTTGCACTGGGACGAGTTCTATTGAGGCCATTGGGTAGCTCAAAACTGTTCCTCCCCAGAGCCTCTGAAGTGGGCCCAGCCTGCAGCATTACCTTGAAGCCTGCTCTGCCCACCATCATGTTGCTTTCTTTGTCTAAAGTTGGCTTCAAAGGTACAAACTGCTCCAAGGGCTGCAATCCACTCAGCTCTCCTGGTTTTATGTGTATACATCAGAAAGTTATGGGGCCTATAGATACACACCCTTATTTATGGTCCTAAATGGCCCATTGTTTAGGCTCACCCTGGCAGGGTCGGCCTCTGTGTCCTGCTCAGGCCTGAGGGAGCTGCTGTGACAGCTGGGAGGGGTGGGCAGGAGGTAAGCCACCCCATGAACGCAGGGCAAGCTAGGGTTTGTCACAGTCTAGGTGTCTGAGCAAGGAGGACAAAGACAAACCAAATCCAGTCTCAGCTGGTGCAGTAATCAGTGGCGTTGGCAAGAATGACCAAAAAAGCAACTGCTGCCGAGCACTAACCTGCCAGGTTTGTGAATGAATTTCTGAAGCCGGGCTTTCACCTCATCATAGGTTAGGAATGCCATATAGCCAGGATGAGTCACCGCTAGACTGTTCCAGTTCCTGAGCAAAGAGGACCACGGCTATAGAAACAACAAAGAGCTATATTAACCATCCACTTCTAAAAGGTATCAATACAATATTCCTTAATCAAAGGGGTGAAGAGTTAAAGCAGCAGGTTTCTTATCCACCATAAATCCAGCAGAGGAACTAAACACTACATTGCAGCAGCCTTAGTATTTGAGTTTCTTGTCGGTGATAAAAACATCACTTAAGACAGACCTTAATCAAAACTCCTTTAATAAATGCTAAGGGAGAAGCCACTGAGGTCACATAAAGACAGCTCAACAATAGCTACCAATTTGTACTGCTTCTGCAGAGAAAATGACTCATTCCTGAGACAGGGATAAAGATGGGAGTTTAATAAGATTATACACAGGACCAGAAACCATGACTGGTCCAATCTCTAACACCGACTTCCTATATGGCCTCAGGGAAGTGCCCTCCCCTCTCTGTCTCAGTTTCACTATGTGTAAGATGCTTGTGACTATTCCTTAGCCACTTAACCTCAACTTGGGTGTGGCAAGGATTACTGGCTACTCTAAGATTTGAACAAATAAACCAGCACATCCATGTTAAATATCCCTTCAAATGATGCAGCAAAAGCTGAAACAACCGTTTGGAAGCCTTCAATCCTGAGAAGGGTTTGGGTGTCTCAATCTCATCCAATTCTGCTGATTTTCTCAACTTATCTAAAAGAAGATGGGAGCCCTCCCTAAGAACTTTGCACCTCTGAGGAACTGCAGCAGCTCTCAACTTGCTCTTTATGTACTGCAGCTGAAAAAAGCACTGAATGAGATCAGCTACATTGCAACACTGCACATGGGCATTTTTCATCTAGACATATCTTAATTACAACCCACCCTATCACATGGGAAAAGGCAAGTCAGAGCTAAAGAAGAAAGTGTTTGTTCTTGTAAATACCCAATTGTGCCATCAGAAGCTGTGGTTTTGAGTCTAGCACTGTTAAAGACTATGGGTTAGAATTTTAGCTACTAGTGATAAGGGTATTTCTCCTGCACAGCACACAGACATGTCCACAACATCCTGGCTGTGACAGTTCAAAAGCTAGGAAGCCCAAAGTTCCATGCTTGTACTGCATCCTGAACAACCCTTCCATGGAAAATAAATCTGACAAGAAAGCAGAGGACAAGGAAAGGCAAAGTGATAAACTAAGCTTCACATTTCCTGCCTTACAGAACTTGTGTCAAAACTTGAGTCTTAAAGTGACCTTTGAAAGGGAAAATCTGATTCATGGGAGGACAGTGAATGTGCCTTACAGTTGCAGTATATATTTAGACAACCTTTTCTTCTACAACCAGAAGTCCCACACACTTTTACTGCAATATAGGGTCCTAAGTAGTACCGCAGCCATTTAGGGGATGAAGGGCAAGACGACCAAATCCCTTACAGCATATATCATTTCTGTGTGTAAAGGACGATTTGTCCTGGGAAAGGGGTCTGAACTGAAGCACTGAGCCACATTTCAAGTGATTGCCAAGCCTCAACTCTTACCTGAAACAGTCGTGTGAAGATATCAAATTCAAATACTGAAATGTAGTCATTGCATGTCAAGTCGATCGTTGACTTCAGGGCCATGGCTTCCAGCCCTGAACTGATTGGATGCACTTCATGCAAGGCCTGACGGAAGCTCTTCCAAGGAACAATGGTCCTGGGGAAAACCAAGCCATCTGTAAATGTGATGCATCTCAAGACCACCACCATATACGTACCTTAGACACTTTCATTGTGAGTATGCACCCCATGATAATGAAAGTGAGGAAACTCAGAATTAGCCACAAGAGACCTGTTCACGTTGTTACTGCACTAAATCAGCAGTCAAATGAACAATTCTCTCTGCACATGCAGAATGTTTGAAGTCCAGTTCTGCTTTCTCCTTTCCCTTTTTCTGCACTCTGATCATGTATGGACCTGTCTGTACCTTGGGCTGCATGAAACACTATCACTTGATACGAGTTTCAGAATGTTGTGGCTGGTAGGGAAGGAGTTCACAGGAAGTGTTTTAGTAGAGGTCTATATAGTTCAAAAACAGGGAAAGAAAAGAAGCTGCAAAAGGAGGGATTAACTGGAGAAGATAATCACAAGCCAAAACCAAGGCTCCTGTTCACAGGGGTATTTTCCTTCTTTCCAAATATCAAGTGGAATACAAACACAGAAAGAACATGCCTACCTTCAGGCATGTTCCTCATGACTAAAGATATTATTGCTTTCTGTTCTGACAGCTACTAATTAAACTCTATGTGAAGCACCTGAAGTTACCTTGGTTAGAAAGCAGTAGCCAAATCCACTCATTTTAATCCTCAAACATTGCTTTGGACACATCTACAGTTCATTCAGTCATCTTTCAATAGACACAAAAGCGAAAACCGAGATTTCAACCATTTGCACTTCACTTTCTCCTCCATCCTATCTTAACAAAGCCATGATGCAAACTGACAGAAGTTCAGAGAAGCCAGAAGAAAGGTGACTAAGTGATTAGACAAAGTAATTGGAGGGAAGGTGAAATGGCTTAGCTAAAGGACAACTAATATTGCGGGCATGGTAACCTTTGGAAGAAGAAAGCAGATTAGTTTGCATAGTTACTTGCAAGTTAAGGAATTAAATTAAGGAGGGGAAAATTGAAGCTGAATAATAAGAGGGAAACTCTGTGACAGTTTCCTAGGGAAAGTGAGGAAAGACCCATCACCCAACACATTTAAAACCAGACAGGACAATGAACTAGGGACTATAACTGGGGAACAATCCTGTATCTCACCTCAGAGAATGGACCAAATGACTGTCGGTCTCTCCCATCATTCATATCAACCTTACAAAGACTCTTCTGAACAGGTATGAAACCTACACATTGCTGTGTGCAAGCTGTTCCCACAATTCTATCTTTAATCACAGTTAGAAACTTACTTTTCACCAAAAGCCTTTCTCCAAAACTCGGCAGCATCCGCCTTGGTGATCCGGAACGTGTCCCCCTGGAAAAGGCCGCTTGGGAAAATCCCTTTGAGCTCGGCCAGCATGTGGCTGAATATCAGGGATAACTTGGTCAGGTTACGCCTACAAAGGAGCACAAAAAAAACAAAGGTCTCTTGTGGTTTAGCACTGTACAAAACAGAAACGGTGCCTCCTGCTGTTCAAGCATCCCAGCCTAGAAAACTCCTCTTGCTTGGGACCGTGTTTACCCAGCATTCGGAGCACATCCCCCACAACGTACTTACCAGCAAGGTCTGTGTTTGTGAAGACGTTTTTCACCAAGACTAACTGCATAGGTTATTTCCATGGCAAACCCTCCCAGGAAAACACAGGCACAGAAAACGTCCAAACCTGGCATTCAGACCTTACCTATTAACTCAATAACACTATAACCAAAACCTCATCAGACCCCTTTGCTCTTGGGTCTAAGAATCCCCTATGACAGCACATAAAATTACTACTGCCTTAGACCATGCAAGCTGAATGTCTTTCCAAGTCTCCAAGGGTCCCAACAGGGTAGATCTGCTCAGATAACATCTAAGTGATAACAACAGGTCCAGCTCTCAAGGGAAGGACAAAACACCTGCAGTTTTTATCCATAATGGGAATAACATACAAAAGCTTGATGGCTCTTCTTCAAAAGCTTGAGAGTCCTTCTCAACCACACTGCACTGGGTAATTATCCAATTTCATTACAAATTGGTACAGATCCCTTCTCTGCCTAAACACACTGTTGTGTCTGAAGTGCTCTAGTCCATCAGGTTAGGACCTTTTCTAAACTGGAGGGGGAAAGTTGGAGGAGAGAATTAGTCAACACGCAAAGGATTTCCAGGAGTAGAAGACAGAAGGACTCCTGCCTAGCAGAGAGGACCCAGCAGCATTGGGAGCAACTACACAAGGAGGTAAGCTCTATGCTGCAACTGTGCTAAGCAGAAATAGAGCTAGCTTGGGTACCTCAAAGCATCAGTGCCTATAGCAGTACAGGAGTACTTATACTATAGCAGTACAGGAATAACAGTCTTCCTATTTAGGAGTCAAACAATAGCACTGTTACACACTAGAGAGGTAGTTTTCTATTCACAGATGGGGGAAAAAAGTCACTAGTGACATCTATTTGTATCATTCCTTTATCCAAATAAAGGATGATTCTCTTCTTTTCCGCTCCATTACATTATCCAGATGCTAGGAAAATGTAGTTCCTGAAAAGAGACAGGGCTATTTCTAGGCCAGAGGCTTTTTTTTCACCCCATGTCACATGCCTGAAGGTAAAAGAAGGAACTAGCATCATGTGGGAAAGGACAACTTCTAAGTTACACCCACCAGACCGGAGCTGGTCAGAAGACTGCACAACCACCAAGGCACTGCACGGAGTCAGTTACGACATTGAGCAACGAGTTCTGCCACAGACTGCAAAGGACTGACCCACCCAGGGCTAGAAGCATCTCCAGTCACACAGCATTGTCTTAATGCCTTGATTCCAAACCCTCTCCCTGCATATGTTACCATTGCAGTGTGCCACCACCCCTAAGACAGCTGAGCTCGGTAGCACACTATGCTCCCCCCCCCACCCAATTGGGTCCAATTTACTTGATCTTGGCCATTTTTCAGATAGCTCTTACTCCACATACGTGATTCCTATGTGAAGTACTGATCCTGTTACTCGGCCTGACTGCAGAACTGACCCCCAGCTAGAGACAGGGAACTGCCTCCAGACTTCCCACAAGGAGGCTCTGGACATTCGGGCTTAGGTCTTCTGGCTCCATACCATGCTTTCATACAGACTAAACTCAACTGGAAGTGCCCTATTTTGCTTGACATACGTTCTGCTATTTACTCCAGTCCATGGGAGTTCTTTCTCCACGCTGGGATAGTGTGGGTAGACCAGAATAGCTCAAACTTGTAAATGCTCTTGGACAGCAGCTCTCATTCCTTACCCTCATTTATTCAACTACATTCTGTGTTTTCTTGTGGAGAAAGGATGTTTGCTCCAAGTGTTTATAGAAGGTGTCAGCTACACAGCCAGGGGCTCTGGTTTTTGTCATTTCATACATGCCCAGTAACACCAGGTGCTCAGGATGAACAAAGTCAAAGCATGCAGATGCTCTTCCGTCAGCTGCTCCGTTCAGCACCTCTCTACTGGGTGCATTATACATTCAAACTGGGTGTGTTTTAGAGTAGCTATGTGATTTGCTTGTTTGAGTCTATAAACACAGACCAGAAAGCTTTGCTGTTTACCACTCTTTGTGAGTTAACTGCCCCCCCACAGAAAGGGGCTGGCAGAAAGTCCCCTTGCCTTACTAGTGCATCTCAATTGCAAGTCATCCGCTTACGCACTTTGTTATACCTTTGGAGTGCTAAAGTAATTCCTCCCCTTCTGTTTTTAGGAGGGTTTATACAGCATGTCTTAAACTATACAGGATGCATGTGTAGGGAAAACTAAGCTGTATCAGAACAGCAAAGTAATGGCTTCCTATGTGATCGCAGTTGCATTTATGAAGACCACTGGTTAGGACCTAGGACGTATAGATACACAAACCAGAGCAGCACAAAACCAGGCTGTTGCCTGTTTGTGCATCTCCCCATCCTTGTGTAATGTGAAGTAGGCCAAGGCTGTGTATTCCTCTTCCCAGGAGCAGGTAAGTGACTGTGCATTTAGCAGGAAGGCTTGGATTCCTAGGCACAGCCACTGGCTAATGCTATAGAGAAGACAGTGCAAACTCACTGCCCTCCCTGCAGAGGGTAGGTTCCCACCATGTCCCTGCAGTGCCTCTGGCTGACAACCAGTACAAAAGCTACAAATCAGAGGTTCCAGCTGCAGAGCTTGCTCCTCAAGCTGGCTGCTGAAAGTGCTCACTTCCATAAAGCGGCAGAATGGAGGACAGGTTACAGCAGTGCATGGGAACAAAGCAAACGCTGTGGATTATGAATCAGTCACAACTCGGGAACAGAGAGATTGCTTTTTCCTAGGTTGATCAAATCAGAGGCTTTGTTACACTAACATGGAAGTCATTGGTAAGAATTACGTTCCAACTAGTTCCTTGAAGGGTCAGCATGCAATATTTGTGTGCCATCTTAGCAGGTAACGTGGCATCTCGCAGCAACCCATTAATGCCAAGTGACTACAAAGTCAGCAACCCTAAAGCTGCTTCGTTATACGGCACTCTTAACATGCTTGAAACGAATGTATGCAATATTTGGTAGGTGGAAGTGAAATCATCTCAGGTATATACTTTTCCTATTGCTGCTCAGCAGTGTGAAAACCAAGCACCCTAACCCATTTCTGACCCTCAAACAAGCTGCTAAGTGGACAAGAGCATGGTTTAAAGTAACAGTTAGCACTGCAAGATGAAGAGGTATCTTCCTGTGTCAAGTTGCTTATGGCTTCTGCCTTAGAGCCTTCTCCCTTAGCCGAGTTTCAGGAAGTGCTTGCACTCAGCTAAGCATGTCAGTTCAGCGAGAGAAGAATGAACTTGCACAGGCTGGAAGGGGGAGAAACAAATCATTTTACACAGACACACAATGAGGGACTCTGTTTCCAAGGAAGTTTCTATTAACTGAACATTTTCAGCCTCATATTTTCATATTCAGCTGTATCTTAAATCAACAACAGCAAAAGCACAGAAAGTGAATGTTTAATGTCAGGAACCAGCTTTTACATCCAGCGACCAGTTACCAATCCTGTGCCAAAAGGACATTTCCTTTCAAGAGTGCGCTCTTTTATTTCCACCAGGCAAGTTAAACAATTGGAAGTTAATACAGACCAAGCAAGTGCTGGCAATGAAGTGAACATTTCTATTGGCATATGGAAGTTGAGTGATTGTATTTTAGTTTAGCAACATCAGCACTGGTCCTCATCTCCTTTGCTTCAACTAAAGAGAAGGAAGTCTTCTAGAAAAAGAGCGTACTATTTCCAATGAACACTTAAGTGACTTAGACCAGAGATTCCCAAACACTTTTGGCCACAGAACTCCAGCAATTTGCCACGATGACCCTCTTTCAGACTGCAGCTGAACACAGTAATGAACACAGATACTGCTACCAAGAGCCGCATCCAAGGTACGTTAATCGCAGTTTGGGAATCACTGATTTAGGCACCTAAATCCCACTGCATTTAAACACCCATCACATAAGCACTCTTGAAAACATCACCCAGGGACCACAGTTGGCTCTTCTCGCTGTTTGCAACTGAGCTGAAGGTAACACCTGCACCAGCTTCAAACACAGAACTACAGCGTGTTTGTGTTCAGTGGTTAACGTCCACGCAGAGCAACTGCTTCAGTTTAGGTGGGAGTTCACATCCTTGCCAGTGCTTTCACACATCCATGCAGGGTATTACTGTTAGACAGTGAAACAAGGAAGGACAGAAAAGGTGAAGCTCAGAAAGCCAAATATTTTTCCACTCCATACAGTAGCCAAGTATTTTCCTAACAGACATCTGCAGCTCCTTCCACACACACAATGTGAGCAGAACAGCTTCTTCAACACCCCAGCAGCATCACCAGAGCCTGTACAGCTGCAGTTACAGTCGCCTGCAAAACTGCACTGCCTTGACCCCGACAGGACTCCAAAGAGTGGCCGTATTGGGGAACAAAAACCAGCATGAAGCAAGACTCTTCCTTCAGTTACCCCGTGGTTATCAATCAGCTGGCTCCCCAAGGCCAGGTCCGTAGCATGTTCCTTCCTGCTCCCTCCTCCGTGCCCCCTCCGCTGTGGTTGTGCTACTTCCTTCCTGTTTCAGGCCTGTGTTTGCTCTGTGCATCTTAGCAGAAGTCCAAAGGTCGAGCAGGCTCTTCCATTTGCACCAGTTCTGTGCTGCAGGCTGGCCCCAGCTGGGGGTTCTGGTGCTGCTGCCTCCCCCAGACCTAGAGCGCGTTCTGCTTTTCCAGCTTCCTGGTGGCTGGACAAAAGCCTTTTTCCAGGCTCAGTCTCACAAAGCCATTAAGGGCAGAGGACAGCTGAAATCAGTGCTGCCTCTTTCAGCTAGGTGGACACCATTAGTCAAATGAATTCGTGTTACAAAGTCATACAGCACCTAATGTGCTTCATGACTAAAGCATCTTTCTCACCTCAAGGCAATGCTAATGTAGTCCTCACACTTTGCCACTACCAGGCAGAATTCAGTCGTTTTCCTCCACTATTTCTCAACTGCTTCCCAGCTGACACTGCGATGGTGCGATTCTGTTCCTCACACACAGCAGGGAGACTGCTCCACCGGATGATATAGTCACAATATTGTGCTCACATGCCATCATTTGACATGCACACACTGTCATGTCTGTACAGCTCGTGCTGTTGAAAGCGTGCTACAAACACTGTTGTGCAGAGGAATTCAGAGCAGGAACAAAAAGCCTTCATTTCTCCTCAGTTAACGTGCATATTTCGGATCTATGACCACATTTTCATAGGGGTTGCTGCCACTGACTTCAGTTACACTTGTGAGCACTGGGTTTACACCAGTAACGTTCAGCTAGGAGCAGGCTGCACAGCCACACCTTCACCTTGGCCCCAGAGTAAAGTGAAGCTGAATACTACTCAAACTGACTACATTTCCACACACTTTAGAGAAAACGCTTTATTTTATCAAATCAGTGCCAAAGTGGCTAAGATTTCCCTCTTGAATCTTCACTGCTGATGTGTAAAATGAATTAAAATCACAGGACCTCGGTTACTGTACAATCGTTCTGCTCAAAACTCAAGAGAAGGCTCTCTCTACACATCAACTTGGCTGTTTCAAGAGGCACGACCCCAAAATGAAGCTCACAGTAAGAAATGCAATGTCTATGCATTCTGTGAACTTCTAATTCCTTATCACATGCTCATGATTGCAAAATATTATCCCCTTACTAAGTACTACTGCAAGAACCACAGGTCTTGGGTCCTGCAAGCAGCCAAATGTTATGTTTTCCTGTAACTCTTTTACATCTTACAACTGGATATTGTGAAGATTTAAGAGGTAAAAACCCAACCAAACAGCTCTTTTCACAAGCCTCCAACAAGTAAAATGTACCGTTTGCAAACCACAAAGGTGTGAGGTTATCACATAACACAGCTGTGACTAAATATGCAGCAGACGTGAGCATTTAGACCCAATCTCAGTAGATAGGTGATAGCCTGGTTGCAAGAACTGCATCTTGTGTGCTCCTACCACACCAGCAAGTTTTCTGCATGCTCTTTATGTTAACAGAAACAGCCTATGCATGTAAGCCCTAAGTGGAAATGCTTGAAGTGATCCCAAGATGCCTTTTCTAACTCGGAGACAGCGTCAGGCCTCTCCACACACAGTAATCAGCGTTAAAAATAGAAGCAGCGGAACTACTTTCAGCACAACTTGCAACACAGGAAGTGAATGCAATTCCATTTAACTATTACTGGCCCAACAGAAGTCACCTTACAAAGTTATGCTGGGCCACTGCTCCAACACTTCCAGTACTTGCACAGGACCACTAATAGAGCAGACTAACAGCAAATCCAACCATTCAGAACCAGATTAACTGCTTGTACTACAAAACTTGACAGCTAAAGCTACACTGATTTGGTAGACCAGCTCATCCCAGCACCCTTAGGAAAAAAGGAATAACTTGAATGCACTGTGCATTGCCCCCTCTGCAATGGAGCTGGTCTGCATTGGTGGATGCCATGGATGCCAGTGTGCTAAGGATGTCAGCTCATGCACAGAACACCCATCTAACTGCACCTGGAAGCTAGACTTCATAAGGCATTGTACCTAAGCTGGCCCCCATGAATTGCAATAGTTGACTAGTATTATATACAGTATTCCTTCCCATTCTAAATATTTTTAATGGTACCAGTTGAAGCTTTAAAGAAGCAAAAAATACTATGGGCTAATTCCTTTATCAGTGCTTTAGATACTACAAGACAGAGCTATTACATGAAACATGTTTCCTTATAGTCTTCCAAATCCTGGCACTTTTCAACTAACACATATATGTATTTAAGCACCTTGAGTTCTGCAAGTAGAGAATGCCAATCAGCTTAACATGCCATGCAAAACACACCAGTGAATTTTGGTATACCTGTACATTTATGCACAAGGATGTGACCAATCTGAAGCAGAGAGGACAAGAGTCCAGTATGCCAAGCAGGCGCACCAAACCCACTGACCCCTTAGAGGATCTGGATTTATTATTCTAGGCACACATGCTAGCGTTGTATTTTTAACAAGCTAGATCTCTTTCAAAGTTAAGAGGCTAAAAATCCACTTATTTTTTCTGGATTTAAACACTATGGAAATACAACACATAGCATCTCAGCCCTTAATACACAAGCCAAGCACCCAAGAAACAGGCTATGGTTGCCAAGTAGCAGCAACACAGTTTTGCCAGCATCAAGAAACCTAACCACACTTCAAATTGTAATTACTGCATCCTAAATAACATGCTTGCACTTCCATCCACATCATCGAGCCCTCAGAGTTAGTCTTCCATAAAACTCGATGATGTTATAGGCTCCAAGGACAAAGAATAAAGCAATCTTCCTTCCTGATTATGCAATAGTTTGAAAGCTTACATTTGTCCATAAGTTCAGAAGACTGTGATCAATTTTTGTCAGAAAGAAAACTAAACTAAGTGTTACTTAAGTCCCACAGCTACCACCTGAACTAGCAATTTAAAGCCAAATTAGAAAGAAATAGCACATTTCAACCTCCAACAACATTTAAATGATAATGGATTTCTTCTTGGGCAATAAGCAGTTAGTTAGTGTTCATATGCTGAAGCCTGGCAAGGAAACCTTTCTTGTGGGCTGCTTTGGAGCCTGTTCTTTTCTTTAAGATGTTCTAATTTAAATGCAGATGTAGACTTCTTCACACTAGTGGGTTTTGTTACCAAAAAAACCCCAGTCTTAGCTGTAGTAGAAGGAAGTGACAGAAAGAGGACTCACACACTACGCACCGCTCGAGTTCCACATTTTATACCATCTCTTTTCCACTGCACAGCAATATGTGCAAGCACCCTAAAATATGAGATTAGAGCACTGACACCCTCCCCCCAAAGGGCTTTACTGGTTCATGGCTTAGCACAAGTGCTTTCCAACTTTTTCCTCTTTGAAATGCAACCCCCCCCCCCCCAAGTCATTCTTTATGCATTTCCTCTCCCTTTAGAGCAAGGTCATTTCCAGGAGACATTAAATATTGGTAGCTTTTTCCTGTGCAAATTAGTAAGTCTTCACTTTGGAGCTAGAGAAGAATATGAAATCCTGCTGAGCCAGCATCCCATAAGGCTCCTGTCACAAAGACAGTTAAATACAGACTAGCTTCCCAAAGCTTTTTTGCAACTTCATGTCCTATGGAGAGGGTTTATGATATTCCCCACCTAATCCCATTCTCCTCTACAGATATGTTAGCTTTGTTAACCCCTTCTGTTAACAGTTTGTTTTCCACAGTATGCAAGCTGAACTAGGACAATAACTTGTGCTATTTCTTAAACATCCAGTCCACATCCTGAGTAATTACTTCTTCTCAGCCTTTCCCCTAACCCCTACCCTCTGCCTTACAGAACTGCATTCTGATGTGGAAACAGTTGCCATGGTCTGATTTGATTTGGAAAATCATTTTCCCTCATAACAGACTGGTTTCACATAATCAGTAAATTTGATTCATTGGAGAAAAATGGGACTCTTCAGCCTAATTCACCCCTTTCTATGTAACAGACAATCCCTATCCCTGTTTACTGATCAGCAAGCTATTCTTCTGTCCTGCCATGTGAAGAATATTTACACAAGTGCAAAAAAGCTGCTGCAATAAGTAATTTATGAAGTGGGGAAAGCTGACAAATGACAGCTCCTCTGTGCAAGTAAGAGGTCTGGAGGAGTAAAAGCTTTCTGCAATAGGAACGAGAACTATTCCAGCATAACCACTGTGCCTCTAAATTAAACTGTAATCAAGAGCAAGTTCACCATGCTCAGAGCAATCGTGGCATTAGCATTAATGGCACGATCAGTCAGTGGAAGCATCACACTGCAGGAGAAACAATATGTATGTTTAACCAGTTTTTGTTATCATGGGTTAAAAAGTAAACTCAAGAAACTCGCCATATTTACAGGGTCAGAGAAGTCACACATTTGCCACTGCAGCAGCACAGCAAGCTACTCAGTGCTAAACAGATGGAGCTTTCTGCTCTGCATAGAGATCTGCTAAGGATCCTGTAGAGGATTTCTTTTATTGCAGTGTTTCAGCTATAAAGGCTACAACTTGACCTCTGGGTGGGTCTTTGTTTTGTTTTTAAAACTTAAGGTGATGAGTCTTAAAATACCTTTTGCATTAGAAAGCACTGTGGATCTGTTCAAGAACAGGAAACAACAGCTTTGGCTAAGTGGATAGCCTCAATACCTGCTTATTACTGCAGCAAAGCCAACTAATTATTGACTAACTTAGCTGTACCTTACTGCAAGCCTATGACAATATCCAGAATTATTAACTCTTCAAATACTATTTGATTCCAGTATTGAGGCCTGCAGATGTTATCCTTGTGTTTTACCAGATCCTCAAATATATGATTTGTTTTTATAGACCTACCTATAGGATAGGATATATCCTATAGGATAGGGTACATATAGGATAGGATAGGCAAGGATAACCCAAACAAGCTCCTAAAGCTCAGAAAACCAATATATATTTCCACTAAAAACCCCACACCCTACTCAGAAGTCACCAAGTTGAAGCTGATGTACTTGCTAAAACTCAGCCTGTAAACAGTAACTAGAAGTTATTGTGTGTACTTACGAGTCAGGAAGTGCATACATAGCTTTAAAAGCACACTCGACAGCATTAATTTTTAAACAGATATGGAAGTGACTTAGAGTAGAATTTAAACAGCATCTTTAAAGCTCTCCTAAGAAAATAAGCGAGTTTTCTTCACAAAAACTGTAGTATGAGTTCATGCAAGAGTAACAGTTTCAGCTGGAAGTCTATACATCAGTGCTACAGAGACAAAACAGCCGTTACAGCCCCAAGAAGCGGAAGCCATTGAGTGTTTGAGTGTTCATAGCATCGGGTATCACCTAACTGTGAGTTAGCCACAACAGAAGGATGCTTTCAGCACCCTGATGGTTAAGGTATGACGCAGGAGACCTACATTTGCTTTTACCAGCTAGTTAAAAACTGAAGGAACATTCACCCACATCCGTAAGCCCAGTGAATGCTCACACAAGCTGTTTCTCACCCTGCTCACAGCACCTTTACTCCTCTACTGTATTTTGAAAGTCAGAGAACAAACTGCCTGCCTTACAGCAAACACCAAACAGCATCCAGATTATACTGCTCCACATTCTGTACACACAACCAACAATGTACTAAACTGCTCAATGCTCAATGACACACATCGTATGGCTATCACAACCCTCAAAGCAGGACAAGCAGCTACAAGGCATGGTGCTCTCAGCAGCTGTGCCTCAGTCCACCTTGGATGGACATCATTGGAGATCCTCTAAAAAGTTTGAGAGGAAATACACAGAGAGCAATACAGAAATAATACATACAGAATAATAAATATAGAAAGAATAAATATAGAACAAATATAATAAATATAGAAATAATATAGAAATATTGACTATAGAATAAGAAATATAATAATTATAATAAATATAGAAATAATAAATACAGAATTTGTCAAGTGAGCAAGGCAATTCTGATCCTACAGTCTAAAAGAGACTTCAGTCATTTCTAATTACTGGCCTGTTTGTCATTTGCATAGCTAGTGTGAAAGCTGCGCAGGTGTTTGCTACTAGCAAAGTAGTGCATTTGCTCTATATCAGCAGACATCTGAGGGAGGAAAATAAGAGCAGAGACAACAGGAAACAAAGTGAATGCTAAATATAGAGGAAAGGAAGAAAGAAGCTTCAAGTACAACAGGAAAAGAGTCAGGAAAAGTCAAGACAAAGTGATACTTCAGTACACCAGGTTAGGTTTTTAAAGGCATGGCTTCATAACACTGCAGACTAACACCGGCCACACCTTGCAGGAGATGAAGAGCAAACCAGATTGTTTTATATATACATACACTCCCATGAGTACATGTTCAGTGACTACCAGGCTCGGGTTACATTTGCTTTACAGGGTGCCCACTATCTTCGAGGAAGATTGTTTCTATACCTGAAGTGTGTCACATCCTTGGAACATGTGAAGTCATTGATTCTTACAACAGGAAAAACCCTGTTTTTCTTCAATTCCTCACAAGGTGAGAGGTTTTTCTAAATTTATTCACCTTGAATTATTACACACACTTTAAATCTAAAGGTGCCTTGATAGCAATGATTCATCAGGTGAAACAAATTGGACTTAAAGTGATCAGGCTCCAAAAGCTTACGCAACCAGAGTCTGATCCTGGAAGTGTGGCATTGAACAGAATCCCCACTCTTTGTGCAGGTATCTCTTGAACTGGTATTGGAATCATAGGCACTGACTGCTCCAGCCACTTCCTTTTCTATTTGTCTATCTGACAAATGAGGGAATTAAGAAAGTTAAGATGCTCGCTGTCAGCACCCAGAAAAGGCTGTCTGGTATTTCCTCTTCGTGACAAACCAGTAACTGCTGCTTCCTGGGCTGAGCGGAAAGCAAATGAAGATCTACTGAAACTAGCCCGAATGTGATTCTGCTTTTACTCTTATGTTTACAAGTCTCACCACAGTTGCTTCCCCTGGTAAGCTGTTTATTCATAAGTGGTGCAATTAGCAATTCCCCAAGGACTCCCATCACTGCCGTGAGAAAGCAAGCCTCTATTGGAATTCTGTTTCTGAAGTTCATATCTATTGATCTGGATTTCACCCACTCCCTTTTATCAATTAGTTTGACTACAAACTGACTAGGATGATTAACTCTTTGGAATCCTTTCTCTTTGCTTCTCTCTGAAAAGAACAAGGGACTGGAGGCAAGATGCTGGACTTAAGATTGACATAGCTATTGCTTACTTACTCCATCAGATGTTCACAACACACACACAGTTAATCAGAACAAATATCACAGATACATTCCAAAGGGGTTTATATACCATTTTAGCCTACTTTGGGAGGTAACAGTAAATGTTCTGGAAAGTAACATCACTTCTACTACTTGGGAGCAACACACAACACCATTTTAAAGACAAATTCTACTTGAAATGATTTAAGAGCAACCTGCTGCTCTGCAAAAATCATAACTATTGGAAATCATTTCTCGCCATTACCTAGGTTGAGAGTTCTCCTCATACATCCGCTCCTTCCCTTCCTTGAAAAGGCTGATGGTCTGCTTGGTTTTCTTCATCAAGTTCTCCATGAACACGCGGAAGTACTCATTTTCTCCCAGGGTCTCCATCTTCCCCTCATAGCGCGACAGGATGGTTCGGAGATGCTGGTAGGTGTCAGGCAGCAGATCTAGGATATAGGGTGGGCTGTTCTTCAGCGCCAGTTTGGGGTTCTGACACAAACGCACCACCTATGGTTGATGGAGAAAAACCCATTTTGAAAACTTAAGTATAGGAAGCAGCGATCAGATACTGAAACACAATTCAGTGTTACAAACACAATGCACTGAAATGTTCACTCGCAACAAACTCTTATTTGTTGTGGATAATAACAACCATCAAGAAAGAACTAACTCAAAGGATTCTTTTCTGTGCTAGGATGAGAAATCAGCTGCAACATAGCAGATGTGGTAAGAAAAGTCTGGGTAAAAGTTTAGCTCACAAGAACTTGTGTCCACAGTTATGCATCAACGTATGTTATGTTGTTAGAAGCATACTTAGAGCATCAGTTATTTAGAACATCAGAACAACTGTTAGAACATCAGTTATGCTTCTAACTTCTGTTAGATGAACTGCAGGGGAAATCCAGGTTCTCCACAGTGATTTTTGTGGGTTTGCTTGGTTTTACTTTTCTAATAACATACCCACAGTGATACGAGGAATTGGATTAAAGGGTTATTAAATGAGCTCAACCTGTCTTCCGCTTGGCATACAGCTAAACATCTTATTTTTCCTCCTTCTAAGCCACACGTGCTCTATTCCTGTTGTAGCAGCAAGATCACATATTCTCAAGGCTAAGAACTTGAATCTGTTAACCCACATTTTGTGCATTCTACAGTGAATTTAAGGGATCGTTGACAAAATCATTTCAGGCACTTAGTTTTGCATTACTTACTTAAGGCCCAAGTAACAGGTAGAATATTCCTGTTCAGAGCTCACAAGCAATGCAATAGTTCTACCTGTACACACCCAAATCAGGATGCAAGCTGAACTGAATACAAGCCTTTAACACACAGGAACAGAGAGCTTACATGCCAGAAGCTCATGACAGCAAGTTTATGTCACAGGGGAGGACAAAGGAAGTCATCCACCATAGCCAAAATTTTCCATTATCTAGACTCAGAGAATGACAGAGATAACAGTGAAGTCAGTGGTGCACTTTCAGCTATAACAAGGGCTGAAACTCTGGAGCTGCAAGGCCAGTTTCAGATGCAGTTTACAAGCAGAGAACCAGCAGCTGGTATAGTCTTACTGCACACGAATGAGGTCTAAACTAATGACACTGCAAGGTACAAGGGTATCAAACAGTGTGGTGCTGCAGAATGCAAAGCTTAAGGGAAGTGGATAACAAAAAGTGAAAGAACCATCTCATGTCCTTTTGCAGTACATCATTTCCACAACATGCTGTGAAACCTTCAAGAGGAATCAACTAGTTCCCTACAACACACATGTAAATACCTACTTCCCTCAAACACTTTACATGCTGATGGCAAACAAAGTAATTTATCCTGAAACAGTGCTTCAGCATTTAACTTTGCCATTCAGGGTATATGCAGAAAGCAACCTCGTCAAGTGACATCTCCAATTATATCCGACTTACAGCAGTGCTTCTAGTAAGAGCTCACTGAGAAAGAGTCAATCTCAGCACAGAGAAAGTGGATCAAAAGTCAAAGAGAAAAATCTGACTGCCATTAAAAGAATGACGTGCCTAAAAAAGCCTCTGCAAGAACACATGGAAAACTCCTGCCACAATTTTCCTCCCATTTTGAAGAGGCTGCTGTGGTCTAGATAAGGAGATGGATGGTCAGACAACCAGCTTACCCAGTTCATTCTGATGCCTGAACTTCTGTGAACATTGTACAATGAGCTACATCAACAGATTGAGTCAACACACTTGTCCCCTGAATAGAACCTGCTTCACCGTGCAGCATGAATAGGTTCTAAATCTGCTCCTCAGACACAGCTGAGTTGTGCTGTGGACAGCAAAACCTTGTTTTCAGATTTATTTCTCTTTTTTCCCCCAAAAGAAACTGGTTGTTACACATTTTAAACCCTTACCAAAAACACAGTCAGCTCTGGTGACGCAGCCACATTAAGCTGGCAAACACGTCACAGTATGTACTTCTCCCTGTCGTCTGTAATAGGAAACAGTTTGGCTGTTACCCCTTGAAAATACCCAGCTACAGAAGCAGCAGACCCACTGTGCTGCTGTCATGTAACAAACCAGTAGCAATGAGGGAAAACTTCCCCACAGCAGGAGCAAGTTCCACATCCTCATAGCCTCTATTAGAAATGTTTCCCAAGAAGTGATTTGCAAAGATACCTCAAATAGTTAACAGAAAGGCCAAAACTGCTGGGATTTTATTATCAAATGAGCTGCTTTATTTACCACCTAGGCCAAAATCTGCTCAGAGAAGCGTTTATATAAGGTGAGCAGCAGAAACTGCTGCCTCTTGAGCAGAGTTGCTCATTTCATAACAGGAGCAACAAAACCAGTTGCATTCTGCTTGTTTCTCAAAGTGTGCACTTGCAGCATCGTGACAACGGCAAAAGGAATGTTCCCAGCCCTGGGAACAGCTGCCCCTTAGCGCGCTCCCCTGCCTCGAACAGGGACTAGTGAACTGAGCAAAGAGCAGCAAGGATTTTCGGTTAGGTGGGATGGCAACACACGCAAGCAATCCGTGTTTTTAAGGCAGCATCCCAACTCCTCCACGTTTGCCTGGCTTACGCTTTATTCGGAATAAGCTTTTTATGGTGATATTTTTTGCCTTTTAGAAACACCAATAAAGCATTTCAAACTCAGCACAAAGAGTTTAAGAGACTGGGAAGAAGCCTAAAATTGCCTGATTTTCATTTGCCAGCCTCAAGAGAAGAAAATAATAGAAACAAACCGTTTCCTCCCTCAGTTTTGAGGCAAGAATCTCTTATCTCCTCACTCGAGGAAAAAAGTCTCAAGCAGATTTTCTAGGCCTGGAACTGAGCCTTTTCCCTCAAGACTGTTCAGCTTGCCTTGACTTGTTTCTGGATGTAAAACATCCCCGTTCAGCACTGCTTCGCTAGGCTTGCACAAATAAAGCTACTGGGTAACCAGTGTAGGGAACAGTGACACTAGATAAGAAAGTGGTGTCACAGGCACAACATATACCTAACCTGAGAAAACACAGCACGAACCAGCTTATCTGAACACTGCAGTCCAGTTATGCAGCTGGATTGGGTGCATGTCAATAGAAGCAAGAAAGAAGCACTCGAGAGAAAACAAGATACCTAAGCAAATGCACTCATTTAACAACACCCAGTATTTGTTAGGAAGGGCAGAGAATGCAGCTTAACAAATCTATCCAAATTGTCACTCACCAGCTGCCCTCCAACGTACCCCGAATCCCCCTCTCTCAGCTTCCTGTCTGCCCATCCCATCCTCTTCCCCCATTTTGCTCATCCCCAGCCTGCTTGCTGCAGCCATTGGTACAGCACCCTGCTTCTTGTTCAGGCAGAAAGTCCCCAGCACAGACACCCCTTACCTGCTTGCCTCAGGCAGGGGACAGTGTTTAACTAACAGGCCCCCAGTGTGCTTTTGTGCCAGATGAGTGTTTTCCAGCTCAGACCCCTCCTTCAGCACAGTTCTGAAAAGCCATAGTCTTTTCCTTCCTTTAAGAACTAAATAAGTACCTTCTTCACTAAAATCACATCCCATTTCATCCTCAGCCAGCAGCAAAAAGAAAACCTACTCAAAGGTCCCTTATCTCCTGCTGAATTTGCATTTGGCCTCTCCTCTACTTACAATGAAGGTGACCTACAGTGGCATTTCTCCGTATCAGTTTTAGAAACTGAATGGTATCAGTACGCTGTTTGGAGAAGCTTTATCTCAAAGCTTGTCTTCCTCCTCCATGTCTTGCTGCAGGTACTCTTACCACTCTTCTGCTACATCCTTTATACCTCATCCTGAGTGGCTCACAACTACACATCACCAGTTCTTCAAACAGAATCCACAGCAATGAACTCAAGAGGTCTGCACTACCTGCTGCCCAGATCACATTCATAGGAACTGATTTGTAATTTCAACCTTTTGTGTAAAAAATAGGAATTGTTTTCACCAGCCAATACATTGTATGTTTCTTACACTAAACACTGCTTTATTTGCTAAACACAATGAGATGAGTTTATTATAAGCATAATAAAAGCAAACTAACAGCAGTTCCCCCCACTGGCACTAATCTATACTCTTGACTAGGTTCAGGACACTGCAAGGAAATTGCTATGCTGCTATTCATCACTGCAGGCTCACAAGATACCAGACAATGCATTCAGCTTCCAAAGACACATTTAACCCCTATCCCATAGGTAAGCACAAAAACATCACTGAAAGTGAACAACCTGCTGCACAGGGATGAATAGGGCTACTTGATGTCCATGCTCTCTATGTGTCCACATGCAACTGTGGGAGGAAGTCAGGACTGACAGAGATTAGAACTTGAAGCAAAAGGAATCCATGTCAGGCAGCTTATGGAGAACATTATGGGGAAAATATTTGGACAAGAATCAACTTGCATAGGAAATTCATCAGTCACATCTGAAAACAGAGAAGCACGAATGCTTTGACAGCACCAGCTGATTATGCAGACTTAACGAATCAGGTCATGAATGTAGCGTACGCACACAGATACAGCTCTGAAAGGCAAACACATCATCTATTAAACATGCTCACAAGCATTTCTTTCATTTGCACCTGTAATTTCATTTCTTGGCCCAGAAAACTAACCCATTTTCAACACTTGCCATGCGTTTAGCCTTTCTCACCACTGGTTTCACAAGGACTCTCTCTGCCTGGCAAGTTGCTACACTACTAAAAAGATGTTTAATTCAGATGCGTGCATGAGTACAACCGAAGCCTAATTGAAACGTGGAAGGCTTTTCACAGCCAAATCTTTCCTCTTGTACAAATCAGATTGAACAACTAACTCCTTAAGCCTTTAAAAATTAAGCCTATACATCAATGTTTTCAGATGCTGCCCTGCCAGGGCACATTTAAGAGTTTTCTTTAACAGATACAACAGTAGCCTTGGCTTTTCTGTCAGTGATATGGTGGAGAGGGTATATAGCCAAAGAGTAGGTGTGCAGATCTAAAGCTGTGAAAGTACCCACCCCACACTAAACCATCTCACTGCAATTCCAAATGCCAAGGTAAGGGAAAGGCTGTTTCCTTTGAGCAGACCAGGTTACGAGGTCAAACACAGGTTGACATCCACATCCATATCGCATGCACAAGAAGGAAGATGTGCACTCTTACAAGTTGTACCTGCAAGTTAAACTTGAGGATCACGTTTCCAGGCTCCAACTGCCTTTCCCACAGTAGCAGTTATGCTTGCCCTCAATGTTTGTAAGAGAGCCACTGGCACCTCTCAAAAGGCTTCCCTCTTTATCCCAGTCTCTCTCTGTAGAAGGTGATCAAAACTCATCACAAGCACAGCAAGGCACAACTATAAACCATGCCTTTTGTTGAGCCAGCCAACACAAAGTGATTTCTTGGCATGAACATGATTTAGTATGTCCTTAAAAACATCACCTGCTCTGCCTGCTTCGGGATTTACTGCAGGAGATTCTGACTCTGCATGGATAAGCAACGCAGGGAAAAGAGAAGGAAAAGTTGAAATGCATAAGCCTGCAGGGCACCGGGATGAAGTGTGCCCATCAGCCCTGCCTGCTCTGCTCCCAGAGGGGAAGAAGGCAGCAAGGTGACACTCCCCAAGGACTGGAGGCATCTTTGCCAATGCTTTTACTCTGCAGTACTTTTAGGGCCCTGAACCCAGCATTATAGAACACACTGCATGTTTTAGCCTCAATTCTCAGGGCTGAACAGCAGTAACATGAAAGGATCAATCAAAATCCCAGGAAAAACCCTGGAGGATATTTATTTTATGCCCACTTCTGGGTGCTCACTTACTGGGCCTCCTACAAGTAATGGAACATTCACTAACATCTCATCATCCTCGAAACAATGGGTTTACCAACACACCCAGCCAGGCTAGTACATCACTTGCCTCACTCCATCACACCATGGGGCCACAACGTCTGGTGTCCTGCCCCTGTCAGTAGCCATTCCCTGGCATTATAAGAGGCGGAGAAGGGGAGAGTCTTAATGACCCCAGAGTGTAGTGCCCTCCATAAAGGCTGTAAGATGGCCTTTCCAACCCCTGCACCACAGGTTCTCATTTTTTAATGTTAGATTTCATACCCATTTTATCTTTGCATAACTGCATGCATTCACTGCACGCAGGGTTTTATTAATGGGGTTTTTTTATCAGGGTTGCAGGAAAAGGTTTTGTGTTGAGCTCGGTAACGTGGCCCCATTGATTCAGAATAACCTGAACCGCCACAGAGCAACGTTCAGCCTTACCATGCAGTACCCACACAGCAGGCTCTGCCACAGGCCAAAGCTCGCCTTCAGACAAACAAATCCCAGATTCCTCCCTCGTGCAGTTATACGCAGGTAGGAATTCCTATTGCTGCCGCCACCAGGATGCACCTGCAGCTCCCTGCCGCACCTCGCCCATACAGGAATACAGTGGTACAACCCCCTGATCCTCTTGAGCAGGTCCGCATCCTCCATCTCAAACCTTCCCCTCGTTCCCCAGCCTCTTCCCTTCCACAGCCCTGCGTGCAGCTCATCCCTTACAGAGCTGCTCTTCCCCGTCCACACCTTCCGATCTCCACATCCCACTCCCATCCCGCTTCCGGCCTCTCTTCCACCGCATACCTGTCCACCAGCTCCCACACCCTCCCCTCCCCAAAGCACTGCTCCCATTCCTGCGCCCGTACAGCTCCCACCCCACACAAACGCTTCACCCCGGCCCCACAGCTCTTTACCCCCCAATTCAACCCTACAAACCCCTGCAGTTCCAGGCTTACCTCATCCAGCCGGGACAGCCCGACCCCAATCCCCAGCCCAAAGCCCTTCGCCTCAGCCCTACCTCAACCGACAAGTCCCGCTTCCGCCCCAGCCGGACCACCCGGAGCCGCCCCACGGCCCGACCCGACCCCCCCTCCGGGCCCACCTTGTCCATGAGCTTCCAGCACTTCTCCACCATCTTCTTGTCCACGGCGCCGGGCTGGTGCGGGCCGAGGTGGTGGTGGTGCGGCTGGAACGCGTCCTTCATGAGCCCGATCAGCCCCCCGGGGCCCTTCTTCAGCGGCGCCGACATGAGGACGGCGCGGGGGCGGGGGGCAGCGACGAGCGGGCCCGCACCCGCGCCCGGCCCGTCCCCCCCGTCCTGCACCGGGCCTTGGCCCTGCAGGACAACCGGACGTGCGGCCGCTCCCGCGGGCCGGGCCGGGCCGGGCCAGGCCGGGCAGGGTAGGGCAAGGCGGTGGCAGCGGGAGCCGCGGGCGGTGGCGGCGGCAGCGGCGGGGGCGCCCGGCTCCAGCGTGGCCCCGCCCTCCGCCCCGGCCACGCTGCTCGCTGATTGGCTGGCCCGCCCCCTCCGCCTGGGAGGAGCCGGCGCTGATTGGCTGGTACCCGCGGCAGAGGGAGGGGGAGCGGGGAGAGCCGCGGCCCGTCCGCCAGGCCCCGCCCGGCTGCCGTAGCACAGGCGCAGGGCGGCGGCGAGGGCGGCGCGGCCGCCATGTTTGATGAGGGCGGGCGGGGCGGGGCGGGGCGCGGTCGCCATGGGAACGGCGAGGGCAGCGCCTGGGGTGGGCAGAGCCGGGCCCGGCTGAGGGCATCGGTGGCGGTGCCGTTCCGGAGGGTGCGGAACGGGATCGGTTCCCGTTTCCAGGAGCAGGTTCCCGTTTGTTGGAAGGGCCGAAAGGGGAAGGGCGACGCCGTGTGCACACAGGGTGAGAGCGGGCAGAGAAACGGAACCTTTTCGAGCTGACAGCGCCGAACCTGCGGAGATCATGGCGTGTGCTCGGTTCTGGGTCTTCGCTGCCTTCAGATATCCTCTTTTCAGCCTCCTTCCTCCTGCCTGTGTGCTCCTGGTGAGGTCTCCCCCAGCGCACGGCGTGCTGAGGCATGGGATGAGCAGGACAGAGCCGCACCGCGTATAGGGAAGCAGCCCTGCATAAACCTCTTGTTAAACTGTCTCGATTTTACTGCCTTTACTAAATACGCCTGGGACAGGCTTTAAAGCCTCGCCTGGCTTTAATTACCTGGGCAAATTTTCCTCAGGATTATATCGACCTCAAATATGTCAGCGTTTATTGAGGCCGTGTTCCTGAGGCTTTTCCCATTAGGTGCTAATGGATCCTGGCGAACAGTCAAGCCGGCTTGACCACCGGAGGGTGCCCGAATACCACAAGTACCTGGCGAGAGGGCTGGGGAGGGTAACACCAGCTTTGTGGAGCAAAAATCACCATGGCCCCGGTCCAAAGAGATCAGGGAACGTGCCTGAGCAATTGCATTCCCAACTATCTGCTTCGCTCCACGTTACAGATGTGTTTCTATACCAGGCTTCAAGCAAAGGGGGCTTCTGCCTTCTTTCCCTGCAAGAAACAAGAGCCAAGCACCTCTTTGCTTCTATCCCTCAGGCCCATGATGGAGATGGGCACAGCTGCGCTGGAAAGCCACATCCTGCTGGTCGAGTGTGTCTTGGTGCCTCTGGCTCTCCGTGTGCATGTATGGCTGCGGGCAAGAGCAGCCTTTAGGTCCCAAGGAAAGCTTCCCCTGAGCCAAAGAACTGCTCTTGGCTCTGCCCCTTCCTTCTTCCCTCTGGCTGCAGAAAGAGCAGCACTGGAAAGTGGCACTGGAGGTTAACGTGCTGGAAAGAGCCCCTGGGTAAGGTTGGAAGGAGCCATGGGCCACGACAAGCAAGGGATGCTGTGGTGGGGAACCCCCCTGGAAGTGCTTCCTTAGCACAGTGCTGGGCTGAGACAAAGGGGAGGTTTCTTGCTATGGGATGAACTGTTGATCAGGCAAGCCTTGGAGGCAGGTGTGGACTGAGGTGGTGTCCACATCCCCTTGGCTTTGGGAGCAGAGAGGTGAGGAACAAATCACTGCTCATACCAAGAAGGTATTGGGCAGGGAATAGCCACCAGTATGGTTTGGATGGTGCCCTTTGCCTGCCTGTGCTCAGGCCAAGGTTGTGGTGTGGGTCTCCAGGGCATTCCTGTGCATCTCAGCCTTGATGTTCCTTGGAGGGACATGACCTGGCAGGCAAAAGCTGACAATGCAGGGCTAAGGCAGAGGCTGTGGGACCTGGAGGAGGCACTGGAGCAGGCACAGAGACAAGCAAGACACTCATGAAACAGAGGGCAGGAGTGGGAGAGGGCAGTGGCACAAAGCCAGACAAGTTTAGCCCACCTTTCCCTTTGGTCTTAACCACTCAGCCCCAAAGCACCCTGCTGTTGGATAGCCCTTCTGCCTCCTATGCTGTCAGCACGGCTCATATAGGCTCATACAGATGCCTGTATTCAACACAGGCAGAGATTCCCCTGCCTCCAGAAGGCATTCCCTTGCCATCTCCATTAGTGCTCGAGAAGGGGCTGCTTTCAGCAGAGGTAAAACCTCAGGCAGAGGTTTGCGGTCTTTGCCACATGCAAAACTCTGCTCATTTTCACTCTCCCACGCTGTAGAGAGGTAAAACTTTCCCTGCAGGGCTTCCCCTTGCCCCTGGCATCGTCACAGCCCTGCCAGGCAGGGAGAGGATGCAGATAACTGCTTCTGCTGTGGCACCAAGGTGACGCAAAAGGGTGTGTGATTAAGAAACGCTCTCACTGCTGCCTGTACACCCCAAGTCCTCTGTTGAGGACCGACAGAAGCCCTCACAGTGTTAAACCCAGGATGGTTTATTTGGGGGTATAGAGTATGCCACGGCCATAGGAGTAACTGCAGAGATGAGCAGAGTTTAAGGTGAGTGCTTTGTGATGGCTTTGGTGGATGAACACGAAGTTACCTCCTTGTGTTCTTTGGAGATCCCTCCTAAACGTGGCTCTGAAGCAGTTTTTCCTATGCTTCAAGGATACACAACTAACAGATGAGGCAGAGGCAAAAAGAGACACACAAACAGAATAGTTTTTAACCTGGCTTGATTAATGCTGTCAAGTTGCACATCTGAGTGTGAGCTCAGTGGGACTGTTGCTTTTGTTTAATACCACAAGACACCTCAGTCTGGATTGTTGCATTACAGTACAAATAAAAACCAGAAACAAAACCACATCTGCATCATACAAGGTGAGAAGAAGATGAGAATTCTAAATATTTACAGAGAAGGGCAAGGGGGGAAAACCACAAAAAATATTTACATAAAAATACAGGAGCTTGTCAGCATATACATTTTACACCAGTTCACAAAAAAAGACACTCTATAAATTAAAGTGAAGGGAACTCCAAAGGGAACCCAAGACTTTCTGCGAGGTTTTTCTCTCATGCGGCTCAGGGAAAGAAAAATCAAGTCTTTTACAGCAGGAAAATGAACTGCAAAACAACCCTTTCCTCCTCCCTCCCCACAACCGGATGAGGCAAGGCTCCACACACGCAGGTTTTATGCCTGTTGAGACCAGACCATGCCTTTCAGCATCAGGGATCTGCAGCACGAGGCTCTGGGGACACTGCTGCTCTCCTAAGCTGCCTCTAAGGGAAGCAAACCAGGTTTTCATCCATGTTTCCTAATGCTTCAGTCACTGTACTGATGACCAGGGTATGCATGAGGGTCTGTTCCTTTCTGGAGGTAGAGAGGAACAGCAGGTTTGCAAGCTGGTTTTGGTTTGGTGCAGCAGCTTACTGTGCAATCCTTACTGACCCCCCCCTTCAAACGATGAGCATAAAGCCAGGACCTCTGGAAAGACACAGGCACAAAGTTGTGGGTGTTTTGTCTGTGCATATAGATTTCACCTGATAAGACTCTTTAAAAGGGAGACGTTAATGCTTTACTTAAGACTTCATAGGGACTAGGTCCTCATTACCCAACATCTGCACTCCCCCTGGCTCTAAAGTCTCTGCTCTAAAGCAGAGGTGACAATCCAGTGTCACCTGCGTGCATTAGGGAGAACCTTGGCTGGAAACCTTGGAAGTGGCAATTTGAGGTGCAGACAGCTTCTGGCAACTTAGAAGGGTGTTACTTAAGAACATAGCTGCTTGTTGTATCACTGGAGATAGGGTTAGGCAAGGAATTACTACTCGGAGCAGAACGGGACTTGCAGGAAGAGTATTCTTTGTGTTGCCCTCCCATTTCTCTGCTAGGACACTAAGAACTGAATGCCCAACTCACAGGTCCTACTCACACAGCTGGTATAAACCCCCCCTTCCTCACTCTGATGCATGATGCCCTCTGGAAGCTCAGCTATGACTTGGGGATGTTTTGACTCGATGCTGACTCAGTTGATGAGGATAACCACAGTACAAAAGGAGTGCATAGTTCACTGTATGGCTTTGTGCGGGGTGGATGCGGGACGCCTCCTGAATTGTACTCAGTGTTTAAGCCATGGGCAGTAGCTACACCAAAAGAAAGGTGCTGGTGTACTATTCTCTGGGAAAAGCTGGTGCCTTAACCTTGCTTTCTGTTTGCCTGTTTGCCCTTGTGGCTCAGCACCAGCATACAGCAGTTACTTTGGGCTCTCAGAGAGCTTGCAGCCGTTGAAGTACACGCTGATGTGGCTGTGTGCAGAGGGATAGTGAAGTTCTCTGCTGCCTTTTTTAAATGGAGACCTTATTCTCAAGAGGAAGGCTGTGTGTAGCAGCCCCCTCACTTTCAGAAGCCCTTTACAGCTTTTCCTTCCCATGGGTGACAGGGTACATGGCACCTCACACAATGCACTGAGCTGCAGGGCACAGCCTCACGCAGGAGCAGTGACAAGTCCATAAGGAACAGAAGTTGTCCAAGGATGGCACTAGAGGGAGACAGTGGCTTTGAGCAGGAAAATCCAGCGAGGCATTGACAATTCCTGTTAGTAGGATAGTGCTGGTTAACCTAAGGCCAAAACGGAGGTTAGGAGAGTTGCTGTGGGGCAGGAGTGGGGAGTTAAGGCTTCCACGGAGAGGGAAGGTTGACCTCCAGCTCTCATGACCTGAATCCCAAATAGCCTGAACCAAACACGTTGTCCCCGCTTTGACTGGAGACCTCAGCAGGTAACTTGGCAGCTGTGGGGAGACTGTACTACAATGCCTTAAGACTGCTACTAGTCCTAATACAGCACACACCTCTACTGAGAGAGCAGGCACTCAACAGTGGACTCGCTTGGTGTGCTTGTGCTGAGGAACCTGGACAGGTCAGCCCTTCCCTATGGAGTCAGCTAGCAATGCCCACCTCGTGGCCCCTTTCTATCTATTCTTGTTTCTTTTCCTCCAAAGAAAACATTACAAAAGCCTGACCCCTCTAACTCACAAGGAGATGGTGGTAACCTGGCTCACAGTGCTGCTTTTTCCTTTATCCCATTCCCCCCCCTGCTGCCAGATTCAGCTCTCTAACATGGCAGAATGACTCTTCTCAACATGATGTTTAAACCAACAGCACTGCACAAGAAACAGGACCATGAGGTGGTGCCACTGAAACAGCCCCAGATGGGGCTACAAGATGAAAAAGAAGGTAAAAGCTAGGTAGCAACTAGAAACAGGCTTTCCTTAGGATTTAAAACAGCCATGGAAGTTTTGTTCTGTCACTGTGAGCGTTAACAGCTGTGTGCCAACTGCAGAACCTCCAGGGTTTTAATACAACAGTAAGAGATTCAACACGGGTGGAAAAGCTCTTCCTTCATCCACACAGAACAGGAATGGCCTTGGGTAAAAACTAACTCAGTCTCAAGTATTGCTTGCAAAGCCCTGCTTAATGAAATGGATGTGCTTTATAAGGTGAGGTTGTAGGGCATCCTGGGATGCCCGTTTTTCTTCTCTTTGACAAGATGGAAAGCTTTTAAATACCTAGGACAACGTGGTTAGTGTATTAGAGAGCGCACTGACCTTCTGTCCCTCCTGCTAACTGAACACTGGTATGAGCTTCGACTGCAACATGGGAGGCAATGCTATTTCACAGCACACAGTAACTACTCAGTATGTGCCACAGCTTCACAGGGATCCCTTTGCCAATGCAGAACTGAAAGGTTACAGAAAGCCATGTCCTGGAGACCTTCCTTGAGGTCAACAGGAGCATTCCCTGATCTAAGAGCTGCAGAATCCTGCCCAGGGCTAATAGCTGGTCATGCAGATAACTCTTACTGCACTTAGTCCTTCCCAGCTGGTTAAGTCTGCCTCCAGTTTACAAGCTGGACAGAACCTCAAGAGACTTTAGAGTATTGTTTTGTAGAGATGATGCTGTCTGGCCAGCCACAACACAGCATCACATTGTCTGGACCGGAGACAGCCTAGCAGTAAAGAGGAATTGGCATGAAATGGGCGTGCTGCTCCCAGTGGGTGTGCATGGTTTGGTGTGGTTTTGTGTCGTTTCTTTTGGTATGCGAAATGCAAACTGCCCTACTTGGCTCCCATAGAAATTGCAAGTAATTGGTTTCTTGTAGTCCTAAACAGTTTGTAAGTGAGCAATTTAGACAGTGTGTTGTATTCTGAGCTTGCTTCAGAGCCTATTCCACAGGCTTCAAGTGAAAACTGGCTCCCACCCACTTCAAAGCAATTGAAATGGATCCACGAGGCCTAAGCACTAATTTTCAAGGGAGACCTCAGCATTTATCAGGTAAATACTTGGGAATTCTTCCCCCCCCCCATCCAGTTCTTGCTGTGCAACCTTGTGGGGGGGGGGCAGAACATTGGTTTTCCAAGGCCTGTATGGAGCCCCTTGCTGAGAAGCTGGCAGTGGGAAGGGAGAAGAGCTGCATGCACAGTTCCTCATGCATGGGGAGGATGCGGCGCTAACTGCCAATGGCAAAGGTGGGGAAGGACAAGCATCTCCTCCCCTCCTTGCCCCAACAGCATCTCTTTCACCTCTGCCCGGCCTCTCTGGCAACGTCTGCATGCCAAGAGCCTGCCTTATCCATTCCAGTTGTCTCAAAACTACATGGAAAAGCTCTATTTCTACTACATAAAAACAGTGAGTGGCGGGGCTGGGGTGCTGCAGGGGGGGGTTTGCTTTGCTCGTCGGGGCAGGATTGGTTTGTGTTTGTGGGGTTTTTTTTCCATCACTGAAAAAATAAAACAGTCCACTGTCCAGCAGAGGCTGCTTAGACTCTATCCCACCTTCCCCCCCACCAACTCACTCGACGTGGACCTCTGTTTCAGGCCTCTGCAAACACAGCTCCGTCGGGAGGAAGGCTCCCTGGCCGAGCGCCGTGGCGTAAGTTCTACTGTGCACATGGGTAAAACTGGGGGGCACAAACCCCCCTCCTCCAACATAGCCCCCTCTTTGGTGCTGAGGCATGGTATGGTAATCCTCCAAATTATCATACTGGGACACCACAGTCATAGTGCTTTGGCGTTTCCCAAGGGTTTGGTACGGGTAGAGCAGGGCTGAGTCCCTCTCCATGGGCTCGGGGTGCTGCATTCTGAGGCTGTGGCTCCGTTCGGGCTTGGGCGGCGGTGCCATGGGGGAGGCAGCGTGCTCCTCTTCCTTATAGCAGTCTCTGGAGTGTTTCTCCATGGACGTGGTGGGTCTGCCTCGAGACCTCTCCAAGTCTGGCCTGTCCTCTGCCAACCTCACCTCCTTGTGGTTCAGTCTCAGGGTCTCCTGGCTCCCCGGGATGTACTTGCTGCCCGCGTGCTGGTAACCGATGGGTTCGGAGGGCTCGGGGCCACCTTTGGGCCGGTAGTCGGGATAAGGGGGCCCGTTTTTGGGTTCAGAAGGCTGCCTATGGCTCGCTTCCTGCTGCAAGTGCGTCCTGTGTTCGTTTGTGCCGCAGCCTGGCTCGTGGAGCTTCCTGTTCCGGATGCTGCTCTGCTTCTGGGGAAGGGATGGCTTCTCTGACTGCCCGTTCCCATAGGCCCCGTGGTAGTGGGCTCTGTCCAGCTCTGGCTCAGGGTGCTGCATGTAGTAACGCTCCTCGCCCTCGGGCGTAGCTGCTTTGGCCGGGTACCTCCCCTCCTTCCCTTCTGCCACGGTGAGGAGGCCAGTTTTCCCAGGATCCGACTTGCTGCGCAAGTGTATCACATCCAGTCCTCCCAGATCCTCCTGCAGCAGCGGGGCCACGTTATCATACTGGGACATCACCGGCCCTTTCACCTTCTGCCGCGTGCGGCTCTCCCGGCGAATAGACTGCATGCGGTACTTCTCCATGTCCTCCAGGTCCCAGGACATGTACATGTGCTTGATGTCCGGGGCAGGTGGCACGTCTCTGCTGATGAAGCTGTGCTCTTTGCCTGCGAGGTGGCCGATGAGGCCACCCCGAGGGTAGGCTGACAAGCTGGGGTAGCGGTACAGGCCCTTGCTCTGCAGCCGTGAGGCATAGGAAGCAAAGTCTCTGCTGGGCAGGGGGTGGAAAGGCCGGACCCGCACGGTGCTGTAGGGATCCAGGTCATAAAAGCTCCCATCAGCGGTGGTGTAGTAAGAGGATGCAGAAGAACTGGAGTAAGGGCTGTACCGGTAATGCACCCGCCCGTTCTCAAAGTAAGGCTGCAGCTGCGTTACGTGGTAGTCGGAGTGGGGCTGGTATGGCTTGTACTGATAGAGGGGCCGCGGGCAGTACACTGGCTCATCATCCGGAGGGACCTCGGTCCGTGAAATGGGAACCGAGCGGATAGCGGAGGCAGCAGGGGTGGGCACGTGCAGCGACTGGACCCTCCGGATCGTGGGGTAGGGGGGAGCATCCTCGGCATAGCCGGTGCTGCGCAGGCCCGTTGGGCTCACGGAGGACACAAACTCCCTGCGAGGCTTGGAGTGCAGGGCAGAGGTGCTCTTCCCTTGGGTGGTGTAGGTGTTGTAGCGAGTGCCCGCGGACGCGGGTGTCTCGGAGCGAGGAGGGTAGGCTTGGTGCTGGTCGGGCTTGCTGTGGTACACGTGCGGAGGAACGCTGTCGGGCCTGTACTGGTGGACGGAAGCTGCCTTGTGGTGCAGGTAGCTGTCTGGAGCAGAGGGCTCGGGGATGCTCTCTGGCTTGGGATGCGGCACGTACACGGTCTGCAGGGAAGCGTGCTTGGGAGGAGGGGGCGGTGGTGGTGGTGGCAGCAGGGCTTCCTCCATGGAGGAGGCCAGCATGGAGGAGGAGAGGAAAGCGTGGTAGTTGGAGTTGTTGATGGGGTCCGCGTTGTTGGAGTGCATGGCGGCAGCGATCTTGCTCTCCAGCGTTCTCACAGGGGGGACAGGGGGTGTGAAGCTGTAGGAGGAGTGAGTAGGGACGGACTCGGACCGCAGGTGCAGCGGGGGAGCCCTCGTCATCTCCCGAGGCTTTTCCACATGGCTCTGGTGAGCCGTGGGCACAGAAGAGGAGGAGCAGCGGGTGCTGGAACTGCCTTCTGAGACAAAGCCAGGCGCGGGCTCCGGTGGCTTCTCAGGTGCGGCTGTGCCCCATACCTATAGAGAAAGAATCGGTTAGACCCAAGTCTTCCCCCTCCTGCTCTGTACTTAAAATCACAGATGCTCGTATGGATTAGTTCAGTTTAAGTCCTGGTTTGCTCTGGAGAGCTAGTGCACCTCTGGAAAAGAGAAGTGGAAGCTCTCCCACTCAGCAAAAGCAAGGGGCTGGTGGTGCCTCTGGGAGGTGTTGGGACCCATCACAAGTGGCAATCTAGGGCAAAGGGGGGAAGCTGTCTGCCTACAGCAGTGTTTTGCTTACAAATACACTTAGTCGAATGAAAATGCACCTGGGATTAAGCTCCTCACACCCTGGTGAGCACCTCAAGGGATAATACAGCAGAAACCCCTTCCTTAAATGTGGCTATGGTGCTTCAGACAGGCTGCAGCAGCTTGGATTTCGGAGGGGATGTCTAACCCTCATGCAAGGAATCTGAGGGTATGGTCAGTCTGAGTGCAGAATCCCAGAATCCCGGGTTAGAAGGGGCCTTAAGGATCATCTGGTCCAACCTTTCAAGGCAAAGCATGACCTGGACTAGATGTCCCAGCACCCTTTATCTTGGAGTGCCCAGTGTTGGGGAATCCACCACAAGAGAGGATGCACAAGTTCTCACTTGGTTCTGAGCACTTCTGAACTAGCATTCCCTGTACCAGTTACTCCAGCAGATACCTATTTCCTTTAAGCCAAGGGGAGCAGCTCAGTTTGGATATAAGGAGGAAGTTCTTTACTGTGAGGGTGCTGAGGCACTGGCACAGGGTGCCCAAAGAAGTGGTAAATGCCCCATCCCTGCCAGTGTTCAAGGCTACATAGAACAGAGCCTTGGGCAAACTGGTCTCGTGTGATGCATCCCTGCCTGTGGCAGGAGCTTGGAACTGGATGAGCTTTCAGGTCCTTTCCAGCCCAAACCATTCCATGCTTCTATATTGGGGTGTTCCTGAGGAAATCCTGCACCGCTTTCCCCTAAGCCTGGCTCTGGTGGGATTCCCAGTATCCAGTGCCTCCCCTGCCTTGTGCCATTTGGAACGGCACCCTCCCAGAGCTGAGCCTCCTATGATCACAAGCCCACGTGAGGCACATGCACGTACCTGACTGGAAGCACTGGGTGCTTTGGTGGAGGCCACCGGCACTTGTCCCGTTGCCGCCTGGGGATCGTGGCGCTGTGCCGGGGCGGGCTGGCTGCCCGGTGCTGTGCGCGGCGCTGGCACCGCCACCTCCGCCTGCGTCGTGGTGGCACCCGCCGGTCCCCGCTGAGGCTCGGCTGCTGCTGTCTGGATGGGTGCTAAGTAGGGCAGGGAGCCCGGGGTGCTTAGGACAGGAGGAGACTGAAGCTTGTCATCAGCTGTGCAGGTGGGGATGTGGTGCTTGTCCCCAGCCCCACAGGGGCGGAGCTGGGGCTTATCTACAGGCAAGTCTGCTGCGGGTGGCTCCCAGTCAGGCAGTGCACCAGGAGGGTGGGGGGGGGTGTGCTCCCAGTCCCCTGCATGGGAGGGGAAGTGGTCTTGGTCCCCCGGTTTACCAGGATGGAAGCTGGACTGCTCCTGCTCTGCATCTCTGCTGCCAGGCACGTCCCCGGGGGTGTGGAGAGGTGGAAGGGGGTCCTGGCTTCCCGGTGCACCCGGTGGGTGGTTCTGCTCCCCGGGTGTGCTGCTGCTACCTTGGAAGTCCTGCTCTACTGGTGCACCCGTCTGGAAGTGAAGTCGGCTCTCGGGCAGACCAGTATAGAGGTGGAGCTTGTCTGGAGCACCGGCAGAGAGATGGAGCTTTTCTAGAGCTGTGCCAGCTTCAGCCTCTCCATAATCTGTGCTTTCAGCATGAGCATCTCCTGGCCTTTTCTGAGAGTGGGCGGACGCTTGCTGCGCGGACTCGGCTAACGCTAGGGCCAGCATGCGCGCCGCGCTTTTCGGAGGAGGAGGAGGGATAAGAGACACAGAACTGACGGGAACAGGATCCTGGGGGGAGTCGAGGGCAACTGCTCCTAATGGGGGGAAAATCGAGAGAGAGAGTTGATTTGACGTTACCCAATAAGGAGAGTGACCTAATCCTAATGCCTACTATAGAAAAATAGATGCTCTCCACACTTATTCACAGTGGCCGTTCCTTCTGAGGTGGAACACGACTCAGAGCTCGTGTCTCACAATGCAAACGCTGCTCAAGAACACAGCAGTTCATCACAAAAAGGGATGGGGGGGGGGGAGAAGAAACCACAAGAGATTGTCTAAAGGCTCCTCTTGCATTTCTAGAGGTAGGAAGCAGAGAATGAGACACCCTTACACAATTTTGATCATAAGGTTTTAGGCGAAAAGGTCCCTTCTTCGAGTGTTGGCAGAGTTTTAATTTAACAAAGAGAAGTCTTAGGTGGTCTATTGGCTGCAATGATTTAGAAGGACATGCTAGAGGTTTTCACATATGACAGGATGGGGGGGAAGCGGTCTATAGGGTATTATGTGATTTGTGTGATGTAGGGAGAAGGCAGAGGTTAAGACCTTACTGATCTGCACAGCCCTGCAAGACACCTGTGATCAGAACTGACGGGCAATCCCCTCTCCTAAAAGGCACGCAGAGGAGGACGTTTCTGAGAGCTGGTCCCCTTTGGAACTTAAAGAAAGAATGGAGGAAAATGCACTGTACCTGGCTGTGTGTGTCCAGTGGGTACAGTCTTATTCTGACTGCTTGACATTGGTCTCTCCCCTTCTTCTGGCAACTCTGCTTTGCCAGCAGCCACTAGCTGCGTGTGCTGTAGCTCTTGATGGGCTCCTTCCCCTGCTCCTGTTTCACTGTTTTTCAGGGGCAAGGACATCTGGGTTGGGGACCTGTTTGTGATTTCAGTCATGCCAATCCCTTTGCTCCAGCTGGAAGCAGAGTTGTTTCTGGATGCGACGGGCACTGCCCCGGTGGCTTCAGGCATGCGGCTGGGCAGCGCGAAGGAGACGGGTTCTGGTGTAGTCAGTGGTGGAGACACGATGGGTTTCCGGCCCATCTTGGGTGAGAACGTGGGGGGTTTGCAGCTCTTCTCTTCCGTGGGGCTCAGGTCCAGAGTGAAGAAGGGACTCATCTTCTCGTGGAAAGGGGAGACTGGCTCAGAGCTCGTAGCACTGCCTGGTGTCTGCGACTGGCTGCCCGATTCTACATCTTTCTTCAGTAGGCTTGGCTTCTCCTTATTTATGCCAACGGACTCCAGCAGGGAGGTACTGCTATCCAGGCACTCCGACTCTGCTTGGGGTGGGCTGCACTGAAAAGACATGGGGTCAAAATCCAGGCTTGCGACTCCGATATCGGGTGGGCTCAGGTCAACATCTTCAGCAGACCGAGGAGAAATGAGGGCAGGAACGTGGATGAGCCCCTCATCCCCATCGCTGTCATCGTGGGGAAGGTTGTCATAAGAATTGCAGCGATTCATGTTTCCCAAGAGCTCTCCGTTGAAGGAAGCAGACAATGCATCGCTACTGGACCTCGGTCTTCTGGGCCTAAAGAGTTTAGATTCCCCTAGAAAAGGGCAGACAGAAACGGGTTTGTGTCAAACCTTATTGTCCACGAGGTGGTCTTTTTAAAGTAGTCTTAAGGCAGTGTGCGAGATGCTCACCTGCTCAACTCTGACACACAAACCCAATGTAGCTCATTACTGTGCTTGCTCAAACACTCTGGTCTGATTTAGTCTGGAACTAAGCTGTGTGCACAAGCAAAACTAGTCTGAGTGTGCTGTAGAACTAAGGCTTTCTCTGTGATACCCATCTGTGTTGAGCAGCAGTAAGCTGCTTCGTTAGTTAGTTAGCAAATCCAGCTTTTACTATAGGGCTGGGAATGAAAATCAGCCGTCAGTAATGCCAAACTGCCTTTTGAAATGCCCACAACTCGTCTTACCATCAACAGCATGCAGGGAGGTGAGTGATTCTTCACTCTTAGCTGAGCGAAGTGTGCCGCTGTCTCCTCGTCCACCTGAGGGAATGCAGCAAGACAGGGAAAGGATGAGATAGGGAAGTGGTTTATATCTGGCCATGTAACACTGGCAGGAAACCCACAAATGGGTTTCCAGCAATGGTAACAGTTGTGCTTGTTTTAGAGACTGGGGGAAAGTAACCCAGTAACTGCTGCAGATGACAGGTTGGGAAACAACCCTCCCAGCACTCTGCTGCAGGCCCTGTCTGGATGTACCCATGGTAATGGGCTGGCTGCTGCCAGCAAACAAAACCCCTTAAAAATGGGGAAGGACGTAACATTTACCCAACTTGTTTGATGAGCACTAAACCAGTGTGACTTCAGCACTCTGAGAGGACAGCCACAAGGGCATTCATAGCATGTGTTTGCTATCTACAACAGTCTCAATCTGGAAATGGCACCAGGTAAAAGATGGGATAAAAGTCCTCGCTAGCCGGTGTTTAGGGATTTGTGGTGTGTTTTACCACAAGAATATCTTGTTGCTATTATAAATTGGGAAAGAGACAGGAAAATATACATGGAAAGGGCTGAGAGTTCACCCTATGTGGATATAAAAAGCTGTTGGGTGCTGCCTCTAGTTACGTTTTGGGGGTGAAGGTGTTTGTGGAAAAGTGACTTTAACTGGTGTCTTGTGAGAGCAGCAAAAGGAGACAGAACTTACTGTCTCATAGGAAGTGTCATAAGGAATTACTCAGACTTATTCCAGTGGTGCCCACATATGGGCTTTCACCAGCGTGCTCTAGATCTGAGCTAACATGAGATCCATTTAGGAAAGAGAGCGGTTAGCTGAAGGTGTCATGCACGACTCGAACGCTAGAAGGAGATAAAAGCACACGGCAGATCTGAAGTATTCCCAGCTGGAAAAGCCTGCCTTTTGGGAGCTGGATCCGCAGCCTCACCTGCCAGGGCTATGGCTTTCATTTCCGAGGGCTCGCTGGGATTGCGCTGCAGCTTGCGTTTGGACACGGAGGAGGATTTCCCCAGGTTGAAGAAGGAACGCCAGCTGCCAACTGGAGACTTCTTCATCTTGCTGGGAGGCCTCTTCCTGGGGTGAGAAAACAGGGCAAACTGATGGAGGGAGGGGAAGCTGCACTTAGCTCCCGTTACTGGTCGGTTGCTATTAGCACTGTCTGGTTTACTCAGCTTAGAAACTTGATCTCTTTCCAATAGCTGAGGATGTTTTTCATTCCTACCCCTCTGGTGTGGTGCAGGTGAGCTAAGCCCCATGCTCATACAGCACGCCAGTGAAGGAGTGGCTTTTATTTAGCTGGCAGATGCACCAGCTCTCTATGAACTGTGAAAGCATCTCTTGCTGATGCTGTAAAATCACATCTGCCTCCCTCCATTCAACTGCTCCATGTCGAGCAGAACCTGGATTTGTTCCAGGCACTCAGTCCTGAAACCTGGAAACTTCCCTTGTTTCCAGGTGTTCATCCATCCCACTTACACGTCAGTGTGTGTGACTACTACAGGTATCCCTATGCAACACATACAACACGGTTTTATACATGTAATAACCTTGCTGAAGAGGTGGCAGTGGCACAGAAGTGACATGGCTAAACTGAGTCCAGCAGACAGCTGATCTGAGCTGAATCCTCACAGACTCCAAAGCAGGTGGAAAAACTGGCTACATTCCTCCAGGTATGATCAGTGTAAGTCAATACTGGCAAGTTTTTGCTGTGATAAAACCCCAAACCAGTTATGACATGTGCTGGAAAGGAAAGTCGTCCCTACCTTTCAGATGGGAAGTCTATGACTGTGTGGAATTTCCCCTGTAAAGCTGCAGGGCCTTCTCCCACTTCGATGTATTTGCTGTCGGCCACGATGGGAGAGTTGATCTGGGCTTGTGTCCGTGCCTGGGCTTCCTCCAGTGTGAGCAGCTTGGTGGAAGGAGAGGACACCAACAGAGACTTGGGCCGTGATAAAGAGCTGTGCCCTGCAAGAGAAGACCACAGGCAAGAGGAGGATGAGAACACAGCAGTACAGAGATCAAAGCTCTGCTCTGTGTGTCTAGGGAGGTGCTGTGTTTTCCTAAAGCTTTGTTATCACAGCCACTGAAAGACGTGGTCAGAGCAACCCTTTTGTCAGAGGGAGGTATGGTTATGACAAACACAAATACACATAACTGAAAGCAGCTTAGTGCCTTTTAAGAAGCAAGGAGGTTAGAAACCCACATGAACATAAGCCTGCCTTAAGCTTCACCTGCATGCAAAAGCCTGCAAAGAAAGCTATGGGTTCATTCTTACACCGTTTTTGGTCAGCCCCAGGTTCCACCTCTTGGTGCAACAGAAGTGCTGTGTGTGAGTTAAGGGGTTGGGAGGAAGGATGCCATTGCATCTGCACCCTGGTTGGTTCCTTCCCTACAGCACCCCAGCTCTTGTGTAGTGTATGTGTTTGTCAGGTGTAGATGCTATCCCAGGTGAAGTTTGGGTTCCAGCTCTCTTTGCCATACCTGGAGTGGCTTAAAGCAGGCTTGGCAATACCACTTTCACCTCTCAGGGGTGGAAGCAGGTAAGAAGCCATGCTCAAAGCCAAGCTCCTGGAAGCACTGAAGAGATGCTGCCTTGCCTGCTCTTGCCTCATCTGCTGTCAAACAGCCTGAGCCATCTCCCTGCCAGTTTTGTGTCAGAGCACACTGACTGTGAATGACCAAGTCATTGAACAATTAGCTGAATTGCCATGGTCCACTCTAAGCCTGGATAATCATTTGGCTCCGATTCTTAGTGTGCTTATCTTGCCCTGGCACTGCTCAGCCAAGTTAACCTCTGGCTCTTCTTGACTTGAAATTGCCTTCCTGTAGGAACAGAAGCTGGACTTGGAGCAACTCTGCTGTCTAAGAGGAGCTGTTTAAAAGGGGGAGCAGTAAATACATTGGAAACCCAACTATCTGTACCCCACAGGTGGTTGAACCTGCAAAGGATGAGTACACTTCATAGTAAACTTCATAGGCAGGTTATCAAAGCAGATGGTACAGGCTGACTGCTGCTTAGGAGTAGTAATAGCTCGTGGTACCTAAGTTTGCTGAGCTAACAGGGAGTAAACTTCCTTGATGCAACTCTGCTCCTTTTCAATGGAATGGGCATACTTACTGCAGAGGCCAAAGCATTCCCTGTTAAGTTCCTTACTTGCTCTGTATTCCATTAGTGAATACAGAAAGCTTTCTTTAAATTGCTTTGTTTCCCTATGTTCTAAGGTGCTGGTGAGGGTGGGCACATCAGGCATGGTGTGGTGCTGCAAGGCAGCTTGAACAGACATGCAGGAGCATCCTTGGGGATGGTTTTAAAAAGAAAGGGAAGGGAGTAAGGGATACACAGGTTTAAGAGATTACTTACAATTTCTTAGTGCTAGAACATAAAAGCAGCAGCCAAACATTAAAGATGCATGCTTATGTGGAGCATCCTTGGCTTCTATGAAAGGTGCTAGCAGCAGTTTCTAAACCAGGAAATCTGTCCTTTAGCTTACAGAACAAATGTATTTTCAATGTCCCAGATGCCCATTAAGTGCCTCCTATCTCTTTTGATCAAGGTGCAGCTCCTGCAGGAAGGCACTCACCTGCTCCATCCCGTATGACTGAACTGAGCTTGGAACTGAAGAGGACATCCACGTGGTTCAAGATGAATTCCACAACCACTGACTGGATGCGCACCTCCATGAAGGCAGCGGTTCCACTGAAGCAGGCAGACTCTATCTGCTTTGATCTGAAGAGAAGGCAGAGGAAATGAAACACCAACAGCCAGAAGAACACCTGAAGATGTGCTCCTTGTGCCTGGTTCCTCAGGCAGGACTTCAGGGGCAGGGATTGTCTCCCACTGACCCTGCCCAGCCAGTACCCCAGTATTCACAGCAGCAAACTCAAACAAGACATCATTTGACTGCTTGGGGGTAAACTGCCAGCAAGAAGAAAAGAGTTTACCCTAATTAAGTGTCCACAGGGGAATCTATGACTCAGGGTTCTCACATTTCTCAGGCTGGACACAAAAGCAGCCCAGGAACCAGTACAACAGGGGCCACGTTGTGGCTGAACTACATTGCTGGGTCAGGAGCAGGCCTCGAGCTTGTGCTTCCTTCCCATTAGCAGGTTTCAGAGGAGGAAAAGAGCACATTGGATGGAGGAAAGGAAGCTCCTTCTCACCTGCTGAAAGCTGTGATTTTGCTGGTTTTATGGAAATAGAAAACCTCATCTTGTATTGAAATGGGGGAGAAAAGCCAAAGAGTACCTCAGGAGGTTTGGAGCCCAGACAATTGCTAAGTTCTTGGTGTGCATGTTTGTGATGGAGCAGTAATCAGCAAGACGAGCCAAATGCCTCATTAGGAACTCCAGTGTCCTGGAAAAGAGGAGATAGGCCAATGATCAGCACGGATGAGCAGAGCCATGCTGTGGGTTACAAAACAAACCCCACTTCATTAGTTTCTTTTGGTTTGGCAGCTCCCAGGAAATAAAACATTGCACTGTGTACCCTAAGAGTGATGCTGGAGTTGGCTTTAGCAAATAATTACACTGGGGTGGGGGTGTCTGTCCTCGTTTGTGTAGGCTCAAGGAAAAGCTACTCAGTCCAAGGGCTGGATGCAGAAGCAGAGTGCCCTGGAAATTCACTGCTTGGCTCCTTTTCTGTGCCACACAACTCCACTGTGTCTGAGTCTGCTTATGAAATGACTGCCTCCAGGGCTCTTGTACATACATATAAAGGTTAAACTTCACAGGGACAAGGCCTGGGGTGAGGATGGATGCTTCCAGCTGGCAATAAAACAGAGAGCTCTAGCACACCATGGAACTTCTCTGCATAGAGCAGTGTGACAATGAAGTCTCCCTCTTTGTACACTGGTTTGCATCCTGGTGCCTCCCATGTCCCCCCTCTGCTCTAGGGCTACACCACACGCACTGGACTCAGGAGCTCCAAGTCTTTGCTCACCCCCCTAAAATGAAGAGGCATTTTAGGGAAAAGGTGGAATGCACCAGAGAAAAGGAGATCACTTGTGAGGTTCCCTCAAGGCCCTATCCCCTTGGTTAACGTATACAGAGTACTGCCTTTAGTCAACACAAAGTACCAGCTACCACACTAACACACACAGTTATAGCTTATAACACATTAGTTAACAATGATTAGCTCAGATGAGTGCCCACAGAGTTAATTATTGATACTGAAGTAACATATAAGGCAGTTATAGCACTCAGGAACAGCACTGCAATGGCCCAGCTAGCCACCATACATTACAATGATTCAAATAGTCATAGTACCTAATCATAAACACATTAACATTTTCATACCCCATTAAGCTGCACAGAACTCAAAAACAAGATCAACAGATCCCCTCATTTCAATATATTAGCATAAACTAGAATACATTATCATAAATCCTCATACTACTGAATAGAGTCGGGCAGGACATGAGATTAGCTGGTCCCCTCATTTCCATTTTAGCATAAATTATCATTCATTAACATACAATTTTTAATATTTCTGCCTAAATCTGCATAGAGTCAGAACATAAGGTCCTCCTCATTTCAATCTATTAGCATAAATTAGTATCATTAACATAAATTTCCATGTATATGTATAAATCTACATAGAGCTAAAACCCAAGATCACCAGATCCCCTCATTTCAATGTATTAGCATAAATCTGTATAGGGCCCAATCACCAGATCATATAATCCAAGCACATTTGCATTTACTAGAATAAATTAGCATATATTAGCATAAATTAACACCGTTCTACTGTGCTTTATCTTGTTGCTTGCTTAGCATTCTTTACACAATAAGTAGTTATGGATATCCAAATAACTTTAGGAGTTGCACCCAGCCATTAGAATACTTAGTTGATGAAGAGAACTTAGCACACCCCATTACAACACTTAGTTACTAAGACTCATTACCATACACTATTATATTAGTTATTAATACCAATCACCAGCTTTTTTGTGTCTAATGCCTTTTTTACCATAACTTTTAATACTCAGGGCTATTAACATGGCCTTGAGTATTAAACACAATTACTTATACTCTAAGAACACAAATCAGTTAATAATAAATGGGAATATATTAGTTAGCTGGTGGTTTTTAAACCCCATATTGCAATCAGTCTACTCCCAACACTGTATTTGCCTCCAAACATAGTTTCCAAGGCAGGCAAACAAGACTATGCAGAGGAGATAGTGTTTGCTAAGGAGCAAACTTGAGCTAGAACCCATCGTGACACTGACCTGTAGTGGGGAGGGGGCAGCTGCTGGATGACATCGTGGATCTTCACCAACCGTTCCTCATCTGTAGCAGCAGAAACAGCATCCTGGAACGAGACAGGAAGGGATTCAGCTGCAAATAAGACTCAATACCTGATGCATCATATGGATCCACGTGGCCTCTGCAGCAGTGAGGTGGATCGTGTTGGTCTTCACCTTCTGGGGACAGAGCAGCACACAGATAATGTGAGAAAGGTCAAGTACATCAAGATCTGGGCCACTTTCTAGCATCACAGAATCAAAGAGGTTAGAAAAGATGTTTAAGATCAAGTCCAACCATTCAGGACAACTCACACTGGCACCTATAGGAAGAAAACTGAAATAAAGACTTTCAGAATCAGACTTTAAAATGGAGCCTTTCAGCCCAGATGTTCAAAAGGAAACAAGAGGTGGGGAAGGTCCCTTTGTGCTCTGAAACAGGGATGAAAAAAGGGGGGGGAGAATTGAGGGACTGACTGGTTTCAAAGCTACCTTTATGATGTGGGTGCAAAACAAGCAATTTTAGATGCACTGCCTGGGATTTGGGGCTTATTTTATCCGTGTATATAAATGGGGGCTGGACATGATTTGTTCTGCTGTTGAATCTGGACACACACAGAGAGAAGCAGGAATGAGGTGGCAATTATTACTACAGGTGAGACCAGAAAGAGAAATCAGCATTCCCTCCTTCCAGCAAGGCTGTAAATCATCACCTTTAATACAACTGAGCCATTCCTTACAGAGGGTCTCCAGCTCCAAGCAATGTTTGCTTCTAATCCCAGTCACGTTCAAGAAATCAGGGGAATTCTTACTTCTGTCCCAATAGCCTGAACCTGGGGCCCGACAACTGGAATTGAGATGGTGTGGCACAGGGGACAACAGCACATGGTAGTTAACCTAAAGGGGGAGCAGATTTGATCTGAAAACCCCAACCTAAGCAGAAGTAAGACGAAGAAAGGTGTGTGTAATAGGTTCAGCTTCCTGCTGGGTCCCCTTCAGTGGATCCACATGTGGATGAAGTGGAGCTGAAGTGGAAAGCCAAAGGTACTTACTGAGAACTTCTCATAGAGCTGGTAGGTGAGCAGAGGGTTCGGGAGCTCCCGGAAGTACAGTTTGCAGAGGGAGCCCACGCAGTGGATGTCCTGGATGTAAATATCCTTTGTCAAGTCAGGGATCTGCTCGGAGTCAAACTCGTGCCTGGAAGTGAGAACAGGACAATGGGCAAAGGGGGTTGGGAAGGAGGGATGAAAAGAAAAACCAGGGCAAATTCCAGTCAAGGAAAGGGAGCAGTTCCTGATCCACAGGAAAACATGAACCCTTAAGTGCCCAAAGCCACGTGCCCCATGGCCGTGGTGCTGCTGGAGTGGAGCTCTCCAAAAAGACCTTTCTGGTTTGATAAGGCATCTCCAGTTAGTTTTACAACTGCACCAGGGCTTTTCCCAAAGGCTGAGCACGTCTCCCACAAGCACAAAGGCAATGTGAAGGTTTAACTGTGACTGGGGGCTGCCTGGTGGAGCAGAGTGCCCAGGTCTGAGGGGAAGCTGCTGTCCCTTTGCATTGCAAAGGCTTGGAAATCAAAAAGAGAAAGCAATGCCCAGCAGCAGTGCTCTCAGCACACGGAAACGGGTTTGAGAGCAGGAATTCCCTGGGGACACATCTCTGCTACAGGGCGAGGGGAGCCAGGAACCACATGAAGAAAATCCCTGAGCATTCCCTTGGTTTTCCAAGAGAGAGGAAAACCCAAATCACAACCAAAACAAAAGCTGAGCTGCTGGAATACGTGCATGGGAAGTGCTGGGTTGAATCAGGAAGACACACTGGCAGGGGCTGCAAGAACACGGCTGCTCCCGATGAAGCTGTGCTTCCCTACGAGGGCTTTAAGCTGCAAACCAAACCTGCCCATCAAGTGTCTACACTGAAACCACAATGTCAGGGGCTTGGTGGCAACATCCCCGGCCTCTCCCCCTGCCCAAGCCAGGCAACTTGTAGCCCAGAAGATAAAATGTGCCTTCAGCAGAGCTCAGAGACAGAGCTCTCCTCTCTGCTGACAGAATGGAGCCCATTTGTACCTGTGTCCAAGGCACCAGGTGCATTTGTAACTGCAGCCATCACCCCTACATCCCTTACAGGATGAGGAAGCAGCTCCTGCCTTCCCCTAGGCACAATGATGTCTGATAGAAGCCACACTGGAGGACAGAAGGGGTCTCTGCTGCTTCAGACCAGAGGGTGAAGAGCCCATCCCAATGGGTCAGCCATGGTGCCCTTACCGCAGTTTCTGGATGTTGGATGCAATCCCGGACAGACGATATATCCCATCCACAATGCCATGCTTCTCAATGAATTCAGTGCAGCTCTTGAGGACCTGTGGGACTAAGGAGCAAGTGTCACTGGTTAGTTGAGCGCGTGATTCAAGTCCTAGTGCAGACGCCATACACTAAACCCAGCTGAGCTATTGCTTTAGTTCTTCCTTCAGTTCTTAGAGGAGAGAGTCTATAAGGAATTTCACTTTAGGAGTTGGTGTGGAAAGGGGTCAGAGGTTTCCTTTGCTCTAAAGAAATGCCAGGATGTGAACCAGGTTGAACAGAGTCGACTGTGGTCAAGCAGAGAGAGCGCAGGTCCCATCACACCTCCCACAAGAAGCATGGGCGTGAAATTCCATGCCAGGAGAGCTACAATACTGAGTAAAGACACAATATTAGCCAAAGGTTTCATTTGTTTGCAAATCTACACAGGATTAACCCTTACCCCTTCACAAGCAAATGCAAACATTAAGGAGATGCTACTTTCTGTACCAGAGCCAGGCCACTTTTAGCTTTTACCACTGAGTTTCCCCCACTAATGTCTACCAGAGTGTGACTGGATTTAGAAGCTACACAATGTGCCCCACAGACAAACCAGGCTATGGCAGAATGGAAAGCATAAGCCCAGAGGCTATCATTAGGTGTCAAGTTAATATTCAAACCACTTCACCAACCAATTCCTTCCAGCTGACTTCTCAGCCTCATGCAGCACCCACTGCTGGAGCTATCTGTGCACCCTTGGAAGCTGAAGGTGGAGCAAATCCCTTAATAAAAGGGAGGTAAAACTGCCCTGAACACCGAAGGAAAATCAGGACTGAGCTCTTAGGGGCCTCAGCAAAACTCCATGGGAAAAGCTCAGATCCCGGTGGATCCCCCGCAGGCTCCTGTGCCCATCTATGTTTAACCTTACGTTAGATGACCGGTCTGATCACTTTGCCATGGGACAGATCCTGGTGGCAAATCCCCTTCCATCAAGCAGCAAATGCCATCTGTGAGTCCATTCCCCTGCACTCAGATGCTCTGTGCTCCCCCCCCTCTGCAGCCTGAAGAAAGACCCATACTAACGGCTTCCCTGGCTATCAGCAGGTGAGTCCTGAGCACAGGGCACAACAAAATGCCTCTAAATGCTGAATTTAACCCTTTCTGCAAAGAGATTCAAGCCCTCCAGGTTCCCTGCAGCCCCTTCAGGCACTGGAGCTGCTCTAAGGTCTCCCCTTCAGGAGCCTTCTCTTCTCCGCGATGAACCGGCCCAATGCTTGAACAAGCCCCTAATGCTCAGCTCCACAATCCCAAAGACTTTAACAATCCACATTTGAATCTTATTAGGGCTCCCCATCAAAAGGAATACATAAACAAATAAATACATAGCACATTCCTGCCCAATTCCTACCAGGAATAATGCCCAAGGAAGGGTGATGCACACACTGTCGTATGGGACCTTCCAGAGCTATGCACCGCTCCGAGGCCTCATCCCCTGGGGTTTATGGAGCCGTGTCAACAAACAGCACGCTGAGAACAGTGTTTGCATGGTATTTATGGTATTTGAGCCCAGCAGCAACCTGTTGTGACAATGTGAACCAGGTCAAGGGACAATGGGGGAAGGGTGAGGGATGCAGCACCTACAATACACTTCCCAAAGTACTTACTTGTCATGGCATAGCCAGAATAATGAACAGACCCCGAAAAAGCTCCAGCAGACTTGCTCTATGCATTTCCTAATCTGATTACCAGGACGAGCTGTTCTTTAAGCTAAATATATCATGGCAAAAGCATGGATATTTTGGGGGAATTCTGCAGGGTTGGAGAAGTGGCTGCAGTCCAAGGAGGGCTACAGCTATACCTGAAGGCCTCGGCTGCAATGGTGACTTGATTGTTCTGAGTTCTGAATGTTGTGTTCAACCTCCTCTGCCCTTTGAGGCCCAAGCCCTCCAGCTACATCCTCCTCTCCATGCACAGACACACACCTGGAAGGGACTGTGTCATGTAATGATGGGGTGACAGCACAAGCTGGGACTTGAGGTTATAACAGTGGTTTCTGCCATCGTATCCTGACTTTCTCAGGCCCCCTCCCTGCCTGTGGCATAAATCCCTATGTGAACTTGCCAGTTCAGAGCCCGATTCCAGCTTCAGGATCCCAAACCAATCACAAAGGTAACACTGGGGATTTCTTCTCACAGGATGCAGTGGCATCTACACTAAACTTCCACTAACGATAGTTCCATTGCTGTGGTTTCCTGCAGTTCTGCCAACCAGGCTCCATGACACACATGGTCTGCATCAAGAGCCATCAAGGCCTGTCTTAGCTCAGCACCCAGCTCCTGATGACCACCACAAACAAGCCGCTTCAGCACAGGGTAACACACGGAATATGCCTCCAGCCCCAGTAATCTCTGCTCAGGAAACCTCAGGGCCCACCAGAACTGGTGTTTGTGTTTGTCAAACCCAGCACAAAGCCCTTTCCAATGCCATGTTCCCAGGCAAACAGCAAAACTGTGCTCATGGAGTTGGGTTTACTCCTTCCCTGAGCAATACTCCTTCAGCTTTAAGGTTCCATCCAGCCCAAACCCTTCCATGAGTCAGTACTAAAGCTTCAGCATCTATTTCTCATGAAAGCTCTGCAAAGCACTTTCTGAAGCAAAAACCTTGGTGCAAAGCAATCCCCTTTGTGGTCCAGGCCATCACAAGCAGGGATTCCACCCGTGGCTTCCTGGATCCCAGGATGTGCCTTGTGCTTACAATTCAATCTAGTGTTTGAAGACAGGAAAGGGGGGGAAAAGCAGCAAATCTGTAAATATTTATAACTTTCTCCTTTCCAGCAAAGTTTGCTTCACTGCTGGTTTGTCCTGTTCTATTTCACTCTCTAGCAGCAAGAGAGAGAGGGGGAAATGGTTGCATTTACCCTCTGAAGCATCCATATAAGCTAACTCCTAAGACTCAGCTGTCCTGAATTCCAAATCGAGATGGCAAAGACCCAAAGCCAGCCAGGGAGATGTTTATTATCATGAAAACTCTCAGTAAATGGGACTCCTCACATTAACAGTAAGAACCAATGTGACAACGCAGCCATGACCAACCTTACCCTTGAGTTAAGGGGAAGCAGGTCTCTACAGATCCCTGCCAAGATGCTGCCCACGATCTCATTCCTTACGTTCCTGTTCTGATCACAGCATTCTCCCTAGCTCAAATCTGCAATAAATAAGCATCAAAGGCAACTGAATCATTCAGCTGTAGCCAGGGCATGGCTCGAAGGAACAGGTAACACTGGAGGACCCCCGACAAGAAGCATTGACACTGGGTGCTCCTTTTACTTCTTATGGAATCACAGCCTCATTTGGGTTGGAAGGGACCTTAAAGCTCATCCAGTTCCATGGTTAGGGACCCCTTCCACTAGAGCAGCTTGCTCCAAGCCCCTGTGTCCAACCTGGCCTTGAGCACTGCCAGGGATGGGGCAGCCACAGCTTCTCTTGGGCACCCTGAAGCCATAGAGCGCTCTGTTTCGACACACTCAGAGGCACAAATGAGGACATGGCACAGATGCTGCAATGCAGCACTTCCCCAGCTCCCACATTAACCAAACACAGCCTCTGCAAGCACAATGCTTTCTAATTGGGGTCAAGCTAAATTTAAGTTCTACTTGGTTTCTTTTGAGAGGAAAAGAGAAAGAGGGGAAAAAAGTCTCTACCTCCAAAGGGAACACGGCCTCTACCTGAGCCAGAGGTTACACTGAATGTGCTGCATAGAATCACAGAATCCCAGACTGGTTTGGGTTGGAAAAGACCTTAAGATCATCCAGTTCCACCCCTCTGACATGGGCAGGGACCCCTTCCACTGGAGCAGCTTGCTCCAAGCCCCTGTGTCCAACCTGGCCTTGAGCACTGCCAGGGATGGGGCAGCCACAGCTTCTCTGGGCACCCTGTGCCAGCGCCTCAGCACCCTCATAGGGAAGAGTTTCTGCCTTATACCCAACCTAAACTTGCCCTGTTTCAGCTCAAACCCATCACCCCTTGTCCTCCTGCTGCAGTCCCTGATGAAGAGCCCCTCTTTAGGCTTTGGTAATGAACAGAACTCTGAACATCACTGCAGTCTGGTTCAACACTGCTTTCCTGAGGAGGACGTGAACACCCTGCTGCTCATTTCAAACACTGCTCCCATAAAACTACCTGGTTATGTTCTGCTTATGAGGTGAGGGAGCAGAGCTCTTTGCTCTCTCCAGTTCCACCCAGGGTCTGCTGTGGCATCTCCATCCCCTTTCAGCAGCTGCCTCCAAGACGATGGGATGAGGGAATCTTAAAACGCTGCTCATGCACGGAGCCTGGTTCCCAGCAAAACAGCACCATCTCCACAAAAACCAACCCCAGGATGACATCACTTGGAATACAGGTCAGAGAGCTGAATCACACCCTGCTGTGTGACAAGGAGACCTGCCCCTGTTAGCAGCATCCAAATTGGACCTGCTCCACTCCAGGGAGCTAGGGAAGAGTTGGGAACTCAAGGCTGACAGCAACTGGCAGCTCCTCAGGTGAAGAGGCCTCATTAGCCCCGTGCAGCAGTCACTCAGGCACATGATGATGACTTGAGTTCCTTAAGACTGTCAAACAGGAGCCTCTGGTGGACTTAGAACAATGCAGTTGAGCTCAGGATGTGTCTTTCAATGCTAAATGCAACGCACGCCAAGCCAGGGGAAGACGTCAACACGGAGGGCAGGGATAAGCCTTAGTTATTGCTGACTTCTGCCTAGCTAAAATGGGCAGGAGGAGGGCTGGGGTTAAAAGAGAACTCTCTCTTTCCTATGAATGAGCTCACTCTGCTGGCGTGCCTCCTGCCCTCCCACAGCATGAACATAAACCCAGCTCTCGAGCTAGCCGGTGGTGTGAATTACCTACCCCTGATGTAGTTCTTCCACGGGTTACTGTCTGTTTCTGTCTCTCTGATGCTTTTAGAGGCCCAGCAATAAAGCCTGGCTCCAGTTAACAAGCCAACGAGCCTTGATTCCATTAAGAACAAGCTCGTGTTATTCACCACCTGGTAGTAAACCACTCTGTGTAAAGCCAGGCTGTGCATGTTGCTGTTACCACGTGAAACCATGCGAACCATGAAAGAATCCCTGCCTTGGGTTTGCTCCACAGCAATGCAGGTACCTCCCCACCCCAAAGTGAGAGGGTAGGAAAGAGCATGCGAAAGCAAAGCTCATACAAGGAGGAGCATTAAGAACAGTGCTACTTTTCCTTGGGAAGGGCAGAACTTCTCTGCTGCCTCCCATAACTGGTGATGGGAAGTGAAAGGGACTGAGAAGAGCTATGGAAACCTCACTCTGATAAGGGAAAAGGAAGCTGTGTTCAAACATTGTGCCCATTTGACTCCAGTGAGCTTTGTGAAACCAAGGGAAAAGGTGGAGGAAGGTCCCGAGTCAGAGGAACATATGGATTTAACACACCAGTTAATCATTCATTGACACTGACATGTAAATCGAGTCTAATTCCTAAATAAAATCTATTTCCCTGAAAAAAAGGAATAAAAAACCCCTTATTCACTCTTTACTCATTGAAAGGTTGAGAACTCATTGCCAGCTGCAGCATTCCCACATCAACCATGTTTGCTTCCTTATTAGAATCCCAGACTGGTTTGGGTTGAAGGGACCTTAAAGCTCATCCAGTTCCAACCCCTGCCATGGACAGGGACCCCTTCCACTGGAGCAGCTTGCTCCAAGCCCCTGTGTCCAACCTGGCCTTGAGCACTGCCAGGGATGGGGCAGCCACAGCTTCTCTGGGCACCCTGTGCCTCAGCACCCTCACAGGGAAGAGCTTCTGCCTTAGATCTAATCTAAATCTAACTCCTTCCATGACCCCATATCCTATCCCTACTTTCTCTATAAAAAGCCCCTCTCCAGGTTTCTTGTAGCCCCTGTAGGCACTGGAAGCTGCTCTAAGGTCTCCTTGGAGCCTTCTCTTCTCTTACCCATTTCTCTGCTAGCCCCAACTAGCCCTTTACTGGCTACCATCACCCTGAAATAAGACCCCCAACAGAGGAAGAACTCAAGAACGGAGTGTTTCTTACCGTCATGGCCAGAGTTGAGAAGATGCTCCCCCAGGTCACAGCCGAACACCCTTTCCTTCAGTATCCCCCTTTGCTTCAGCTTCTGCTTGGTTGGGCGCGACTTCATGAATGTCCTCAGGAAGGTGATGAGCTTGCCGTGCTTTTTTGACACTGCACAACAAAACACAGGCAAAACCACCTTGGTTTAGGGTCTTAAGTCAGGCAAGGCCAAGCATAACACGTTCTATAGGGCAAGCAAGAACTGTAGTGGCAGTAATTCCAATTACCGATATTCCAAGGCCCGATACTCAACAGAGACTGGGCTTTGATGCTAGTGCAGAAATAACATGAGAACTGAACACAAAGAGACATTTATCAGTGAAGCAGCTGCAGGTGGGAGCATCCTGAAGGATCTCACATGGAATACTGGACAGTGAGCGGCACCTGAGAGCTGGGAGGATGCAAAAGGCTAAACCAACAAACCCGGTGTGCACGGACCAACGCCGTCTGTAATCCATGAGCACAAAGAAATGCACTGGCAGTAACTTTACATTCATTCTAGTGGTCTTAGGGCCTCCAGAACAAACGAGGGCCTAATAATATCTGGCTCTAAGTGCCCTTTCCAGCACACCTGCAGTGTGAATGGCCCTCGCTGCAGCTGCGGCCGCACGCTCCATTCCAGGGCTTTCCCAGCCTTCTCAAGCCATTGCAAGATGAAAACATTACTGTCTTTGTTTGATGTAACAGCAAACTAAGGCAGCTGACTCGAAGGGATGCAGTTTATCCTCTCCACAATAAATACAAGAAGCCTACAAAGAGAAGAGAGCTGTGCCTCCAAACCCCCTGTTCCGTTTCTCTCCGCAGTGCCACACTGGTGCAATCGGTCCCTGTTAACACCAACCAGTCCCTTAGGGAGCACAATCCCCAGTGGAAGGATATGGGGAGTCACAGGGGGCAGAAGTGGGTGACACAAATAACCCCATGCACATTGGAAGGAGAGGCTGAGCATTCCCATGGGATGCAGCACAATGCCCTTGGAGGTCATCTTCTCTTCCTGAGGCCCCAACAAAAGTGCCATTGTGTAGGTGAGGTAAAAACAGAAGAGCTCTATTGAAAAGAACAAATGACAGGGTAAAAAAGGCTGTGCTGCTTTGGGAGGAAGCCTTCCCAGCTCTGCCAGGTTGTAAAGGCTCCGGCAGCATCAGCAATCCCTTTCCCCAGCTCCTGTCTCTGATCCCAGGGCGGAAAGACAACCCCGTATTTCACCTGCATTAAACCCCCGAGCCCTGTCATTGGGGTCCAGCAGAGTAAGGCTGGGTCTAACAAAGCACAACAGCAATGAAGAGCCCTGGTGACAAAGGGGCCTCGCTAACACACCCAGCTGGAACTGCAGTGAGCAGCTCTGGGAGTGGGACTCGGCAAACCTGGGATTTATGGGGTAATGCTTCATGCTGGCAGGCAGGGTATTCCTCAAGCAGACAGCACGAAAGACCTTGTCCCAGGAACAAGATTATACCATAGGCTTCAAGTTGGTTTAATCCCTTCAAACAGCTATTTCCCCTTCTATTTTAACAGGTATTGATGCGGTCCCTCTGTTTAAGACCTTAACATGCTTCTATCTGCGTGAGCAGAGTGTTGCTTTTTGGATGTGGCACCACCACAACCAGCAGCAGCCAAATGCATCTGAACACCTGAAAGCCTCAAATCTCTACAAAGCCCATGTCTGCATCAACTCCGAATCACTTAACAAAACACGAGCATTGAGCATCACAAACGGTGGCTATGGGGGCTTTAACTGATCATTGATCACCTCCTATCAGCCCTCCTCAAGAATAACTCATGGAATCCCAGACTGGTTTAGGTTGGAAGGGGTCTCAAAGCTCATCCAGTTCCAACCCCTACCACAGGCAGGGACACCTTCCACTAGAGCAGCTTGCTCCAAGCCCCATCCAACCTGGCCTTGAACACTGGAGCAGCCATCCCCCAAATGCAGGTCTCATCCTGACTTAGGGCAATGTCAAAGCTGGAGGTGATAGGTCTGAGATGGATGCTTTTACATCAGTCAAATAAAGAGACAAATGAAGCGATGAGTAATACACAGGTGTTCATTTACAGACTCTGCACACAGTTCTTCACAGAGGACCTTATTCCACATAATGCAAAATGAGTCCAATGGAGATAAATGCAGTCCAGCACTGCAGAAATTCCACTAGTGCTGGTGACCAGGACAACAAGCGACTTTTGGGTATCACCTTGGTTGGTCAATGCAGGAAAAGGTGCAAGGGATGCACCTCCAGGATGCACAGAGTACTTTGCTTGGATCACAACCAGAAAGGAGAGCTAAACCACAATAAATCTGTTCTGCCTTTAAGCCACTGAGTGCAGGGTAAGATAATCCCCTTGTTTTCCGCATCGGTGTCCAGAACACTGCCATAGAGCAGGTTCCATGGGCCGAAATTCCCTGATCCACAGGTTTGCACTGTGCCTTGGTTAAACAGTTGCCTGCACCGCTCTCCTCTGACTCACTGCCTGCTCTGCAGGAGAGCTTCTCAGGCTAAAGCAACTTGAGAGCTTTATACCTACGCAGGAATGATTCACTGGTAGGAGTTCAGCCTCTCCTGGGTGGGGAAGAAAGGAGAACATCAAGACAACCCAAGCAGTCATCTCTTTGCTGACAGGTTAATGAAAAGCAGATCAAAAAAGCCAGGAGGGGTCTGATAAAGGACAAGCTGTCCTGCCAACAAACAGCAAGCAAAGGGGAAATGCTTTCTGACCCCCAAGCTAGCAACACCAATGAAGTGGGGATATGATGCACCTGAACCATTCACAGCTTGTGTCTCCACGTGAAGTGCTCAACAAAGGTCCTAGAAGTGAATTCAGATACAGCAGCATTCCTACAGGGCAGTTTTAAATGGTTGCTGTAGTCAGAGACAAGAGGTACCAACTGAAAGGCAACCAAAACTCAACACAAATCCTAATGTTCATCCATACGACTTTCCACTTGGGATTTAACCACTGTAAGTCAAGAAACAGGCTTTCCCAGAAGAACTAAGGGCTGATTTTGCTCAGGTCTGGATAAATCACAGGGCCTGAACCAGCAACAACAAGTTCTCCATCTCCATAGTGAGACTGGCTGCAAAAACCCCTCACCTGAGGTTGGACTCCTTGTGAAGCTTTGCTGGCAGCACGACTCTGTCTATTAGGAGTGAGAAGCAATCTCACACCCTTGGCTGACACAACTACACTGGACAACGTCTTTATGTGGTGGGAAGGGAGGGAAGGAAAAGGAATGTTGGTGCCAGGTCGTTTATTGTGGGTTTGGGCAGCTGCCATAGTCTATACCTCCCTGAGGAGCATTGATCCATCAAAGCATGCTGCTGTTACACCACCAAGCTTCTGTAGTAGAAGTGAGGCCTGAGATTCCCCTGGCTCTGATAAAAACCATCAAATAACAATTACTTCATTAAAAGCAGGGCAAACACTGCTCAGCCTAATGCCCAGACTGAAAAGGCACTTTGGGATATACTTTATGAAGCTTGCTCATGGAGAAATGCGCCAGCATCTGCTTCAAGGTACTTGCATGGCTCTTCCTGGCCACGATATGTCCTTCCTGGGTTAGGTCAGGAATGTACCTAAAGGGGCTGCAGGAAACCCAGAGAGGGGCTTTGGACAAGGAGTGTAGGGACAGGCCAAGGGGAATGGCTTGAACCTGCCCGAGGGGAGACTGAGCTGAGCTCTGAGGCAGAAGCTCTTCCCTGTGAGGGTGCTGAGGCGCTGGCACAGGGTGCCCAGAGAAGCTGTGGCTGCCCCATCCCTGGCAGTGCTCAAGGCCAGGTTGGACACAGGGGCTTGGAGCAAGCTGCTCCACAGTGGAAGGTGTCCTTGCCCATGGAACTGGATGAGCTTTAAGGTCCCTTCATCCCAAACCATTCCACAAGTCTCTGAGAAGAGCACTGTCTCCTGACTCCTTGGCTTTGAATCCTGGCAAACAAAGAGGAGAAGCCTGTTTAATAACTGAAGCTTTCCTATGCCCCCCCCAATCATCTTGTGCTTGCATTTTCCTCCCTTTTCCAGTAAGAAAACCCCCATGAAACAAAGTCTCCCAGAACAAAACACATTTCAAGTCTTGCACACTTACGGTGCAAGGCAAGTGCTTGCTCGGTGCCCATCCAATGCATGGTCCTGCATTTTGAACAGGATAATGGCAGCTTCCCATAGGACACTTTGCCAAGGGAAACCAAACCCATGCTAAACAAACACAGAACATCTGCTTTATCTCCAGTTGCTATCACTAATATGGTGGATTTGAACCTGACAACAGAGCACTTTCTAACACAGGGTTAGGAAACTTTGACTTTGAAAGAACATCTTGGAGGATGCGTGCACCTCGGCCACCTTTATTCCTCTTATTCTGGGTTTCTCTTATTATTAGCAGTGATCTTACAGACCCCAGAGCCCAGCCGTGTGGGGAGAGCGTGGTGCTAAGGTCAGGAACATGAGCTGAAAAGATACAACCAACCTGTGATACCCAGTCACAACATCAAAGCTGGGAAAAGGCATGGGGATGGCATAGAAGATGCTACAGGTAGGTATTACAAACCAGAAGCCAAATCCCTCCTCTCTGAAGAGAGATTTGCAGCAAGTCAAGCTATTCCAGGCTATTAGGCCTTCAGGATCCATCCTCCTCTAATATTAAACAGGGGGAGAAAGAGCAGCAATAGACTCTATTGAAGAAGATGAGAAGCCAGGGCTGGTTTGTCACTGTTTCCCCATGCTCCTGATGCTGCAGACACTCAGAAGTACACTTAATTGTGAGAGTGGACTGAGTCCAACAGGTTCCCCACACAGCATCTTCTCAAAAGCTCAGTAAATATCCATTGCTTCACACTCGGAGAGACAAGCTCTGTGGACCCACATCTTCCTGAAGAGAAGTTACATGAAGCCAAGAACTGAGTCACATCTCCCAGTTCTCTGTCATGTTCCTTAGCAACAAGACATTTTCCTCCCTTCCTCCTGCCACAGCACATTCTATTTTGGAAGCTTATTTATACAGCCCTAAAAGCCCAACCAGAATCTGGAACCATGCACCACCAAGCACCATCCGTCAGTCCTCGGACGGGAGGCTGGGTTTGAAGAAGGATCAACCAACACCACATCCATAATTGCACTCATCTCTGCACCAGCCTCCCTCACTGGTCATAAAGGCTTTCAGGAAGAGAATCACAAATAACCTTCATAAATGTGTGCTTACTGATTTACTCTGTAGAGAAAGAGAAGCAAAAATGCTCTTTGATGCTGCAGCGCTTACCTTGTGCAGGCTTACATCAGTTAAAGCTGGCCTTTGTGTTATAAGTAATGAAATAGGTTAAAGGTGATTGATATACATGTCATTAGATAAATACAATTCGGATTAACTATGATGGCAAGAAGCAGCACAGATTTCCAGCTATCACCACGCACATGGAGAGTAAAGCAGTAAGTGATGGTGCTGTTCTTACAAAGCCTAGTAGCAAAGAAGCCACGTTCATCCTTGCATCTGCCTGGGATTCTGCAGCCATGCTTTGGGCAGTGCCTGGAGGCAATCATCTCCTCAGAAGAGCAGCTCTCCCTCATCCTTGCCAACATCAGCCTTTGGCTCAAGCTGGAGAACTGGCTTACTTTGGTTAGCTGGAGACGGACCAGCTTGGGCAACTCACTCGGTGCTTTCTCATGCAGGTTCTGCTTCAGTTGGGTCTAATCAGTCCTCCTCCTCAACGGCTTCTCACCAGCAGCACTGATTCCTTTCAGCACCATTGATTTAACTCAAAGCACACACCTGTAAGGATCTACAGCCTGAAGTGCGTGGAGAAAGTTTCTTTATGTCAATGTAGACAAAAACCAGGCACTATTTACAATGGCAAAACATCTTTCCATGCTCCTCATTGTCAAATTTGCTGAGTATTTATATAAAGGGATAAGAATGACAACCACGAGGTGAGCTAGATATGTCATGTACATACAGCTAGGCAAGTCAGATACCAAGAAATCTGTGATACTTTCCACGTTAAAGATATGCCTGATCTTTCCAGAGACTCTAAGGCCATCAGATAATACAACCTGACCTAAACAAACAGATCATGGGACATCTCTGCATTAATTCCCTGCAGTGCACCTACCCTGATGGAAGCAGTCTATGGTTAGGAGATAGAAATCAGTCAGCTGAAGGCTAACTGGGAAAGGAAAGAGGTTCTAAAGGGATCTGACAAGTTCAATCTAGTAATTCCATGAGCATGTTTGAATCCTATTTGGGACACAAAAGCAGCGCTGACTGCACTCCTGGTGATGATGCAGCAGGGATGGGCTTCAGGTACAGGACACAAGGAGCTGAGGGGAAGCAAGGAAATGCTACTAGATGGGGAATAAGTTATCAGAGGCCAACACTGGGATAGAGAGTAGAGATGAGGGCGTGCAGCACACAAGGCAGCAGCATCAGCAGCTCAAATGACACGGCGGTCATAAAGCCAGCAGCAGGACTGGGAGAGAAGGGAACAAACTGGGAAATGCAATGGGCAAGACACTTGGAATGTCTTTCATTTTCATTCACACTGTGTACTGCAATCGTGTATTGGGTACTCTACAGATACTTGTAAATAAGGAAGAGAGGAGAGAAAACCCCAGAGCCACGTTGCCACCTAACCCATTAGGTGACTACCACCTCACCAGCTGCCCGTGATGAACATGCCACACGTTCTCTGTTGGGGATTACTTTGAGCTGCTGGATAGCACTCTATGATTCTAACTTTACAGGTGTCGTTTCCTACTGCCTGACCCCAAGCTCCTTCTCATACAACACACACCATTCATTGTCCTGTCTACAGTGGCCACAGCTTCAGAGGAGTCAGAAACCTCAAAGCTAACTGCCTTATTCAAACACCACGCTGCGTGCAGTATCCTTCCTTGCTCAAAAGCTTTACAAGAGCCTGAGTGATGCTGCTGAGCCTCACCCACACCATTTCCACTTCTGCTACCATCAGTATAGGAGAGCTTCCAAGAGCTTGACAGTAACCCAAGCCAACCCCAAGTGACATCAAGTGCTTTGGACACACACACGCAGCCTGGAGCCTTCACTAGTCACTCAAACACAACGCTTCAGCCCCATCCTGCCATCAGCTGAACCAGGATAACCAGAGTGACTGTGGCAGGCCAGTTACTCCAGTTTTGCATGGCAGCACGCTCCAGCTTGGGTGGTGGGAGGAGGCGAGCGATGAGAAGGGATCTGACATGAATCAACAGCCAACACAAGTTGAATAATGAGGAGTTTGGCAGATGGAGCCCAATCCTGGAGCGAGAGGGTGTCTGCTCTTACGCAAGGCTCCGGAAAGCCACTTTTCATCCCACCAGGAAGGGAGATGAGCAATCCAGCTGGAATAAGGAGGAGGCTCAGGTCAAAGCACGCTACCTCCCTTCTCTTAAGCCACACAGTGCAGCCATTACCCCAACCCTCAGTACGGGCTCCTCTGATGTATGGCACTCCCAGTAGGACAAGGAGCTCTCTCAATCCCTTCACTCTGAGATGATGCTGATCTCCATTTTCAGTAGCCAGAGGGCAGCTGTTTACAGCCCAGACCAGTTACTTTGCACATCACAGTGACCTCCTCTTCCAAGATTGGTATCATTCTGGTTCGCTGTAGTCACAAGCCTGACTTCCTGAATGATTTATACTTTAGCTATTAACACCTGCACCTGAGACCATTCTGCCTTTGGAAGCACAACTGCATGCACCTGGAGTGGAAACTGTTGAAGACAACAGGCATGAGCCTCATCCACACTGCAGTCACCTGAAGCAGCACCAGCAGGAATCAGTAGCTTTAAAGAGGGTGAAAACGGCATCTTCCCATACATCCTCCTTACGCAGCTAAAGAAGGATACAAAAGCTTTATGGGAAAAGGAAATTGGGCCCAATCTGTTTGGGGGATTTGAAATCTGCTTTCTCAGACTTAGGAATGCAGATATTGCGTTGCTTCGCCTGCTTTATTCCCTTCCTTTCTCTCCCCAGCAAGAGCTTTGATTCCAAATCAGGCTCTTTTATCATTGCTGTGCGGTGCCCAGAACAAAAGAGGTCAGGGAAGAGTGGAAAGGGGAGGCCTCCTGCCTTCTCTGTCATAAAGAATGAGCTCCTGCAGGGCGTTCAGCCTTTCAAACGGCCTGGAGCTTCTAGGAGGTTTTGTGATCCAATGGGAACAGACAAGGCATGGCGACTTGCAAACTGCCTCCTATGATCCCAGGAACTGTTATTTTCCCGGGGCTCCAGCAAACAAAGGATCAGCGGTTTTAAACAGGAAGCCCCCTTCTCCCGAACAGCAGAAGGAGGAATAGGAACGCCTAGGAATGCATCCTCTGTCCTCCGAGTGCCGGGGGGGGGGATAAAGCGATATGCCAAAAGCCATTGCAATTGAGATTCCAGCCGTTCCCATCTGCCAGCTATAAACGGGAGCATGGAGCATGCAAGCCGGAATCCCTTCTCCCTTGGCACAACCCATCCCATGCAGGAGGCTCCCTTTACCGGCTCCGGCTTGCCACCCACCCTGCGGCAAGTCCAATAAACCAGTTTACAACTTACGGACGTACCGAGGAGCAAGGCGCAATCGAAACCTGGAGCCGGACATCAGCGGAACGAGTAAATCAGCACGGGGAGGGGAAGCACACGGCGTTTACTCCATCAGCCTTCGGTTGAAGGAGAACCCAATGCTCACGGGGTCCCGAGGACCAAGCCGCCTCTTCCCCCCCCCCCCGATCACCATCAGGAAACGAGGGTCTCCCATGCACCCGCACATTAAATAGGCACGAAGCAACAAGTGGGTGCAGGAGCCCGAGATCTCCCCCGAGGCCGGGGTGGGGGGGGGTAAGGAGCCCGCTCTTACCGTCAGCCGCTCGGCCGGGGGGAGGCCGCGGTGCGTGCGCCGAGGGCTGCAACGGCGGACGGCTCGGCTCGGTTCGGCCCGGCCCGGCCCCGCTCGGCTCTGTCCGGCTCGGCTCTGCCCGGCCCCGCTCGGCTCGGTTCGGCTCTGTCCGGCTCGGCTCGGCCCCGCTCGGCTCGGCCCGGCGGTGCGGAGCGCAGCGCTGAGCGCTCACCGCCTCTGCGGCTCTGCCAGGCCCCTCCCCGGCCCCGCCGCCCGGCTCCACCTCCCGCAGGTGCCTCCCTCCACGCCGGCTCCAGAGGTTGCGGCTCTGCCCCTTCCCCGACCCCTTCTCGCCTTCCTCATGGGGCAAACACGGCTCCTGGTTCCCCTCCGCATCACCCACCGCAGCGGGCATGGAGCACCCTCTTCCCTCGCCCATCAACAAGCAGTTTGTGGCCGCGTTGATCGCGTCGAACAGAACCCCCGTCGGTGCTGTTAAAACCAAAGGCAAAGGACACAGCTCGCTGCGCGGTGACCCGCTTTACAGCCCTGCTCCATCCATCCCCATCCCCAACACACCGTGCCCCGCGGCAGGAAGCAGAACACGCCGTGGCTTCGGCTTGACCATCACTTGGCCACCCTGAAACACGGACAGAAGCCAAGCTGGCCACCGGGCTCAGGAAACCTGGACCAAACCCACGTGTATTCCATGCTTGAGGACTAAATGCGGCTCTGATGAGGAGGGTACGACTCCTTTCTCCTGGTGCTCGCAGCAAATGGGTTATATCTCCAAATACTGCCCCTTTTCCAGCTGCTCATTACACTGGATTTATTACTGGCACTGTTGTGCTTGGACAATGATCACACTACCACATCACTTTTCTCCTTAGCATCCACGCACGACTCCTAAACCCAGTTCTGAATGCAACCCCTTCTTCCTGCTACAAACACCCATGCCAGGAACGTTCTTCCTCTCAAACCTATGGATAAAAGGTGGTGATATCCCAACACAAAGAGGGAATGGACAGCACAAATCGACAAGGAAAAGACCCAGACCACAAGTTCAAAGGTAGAAACCTTTGAGCACTGGTTGCATGGTGATCTGCAGTGCTTGAGGAGCTACTTTACTATACGTGGTGGGTACCTTTCCCCACATGCACTTTGCTTCCTGTAAAGGAAAACACTTTGTGTTTGCTCCAAAACATCCTTCTTTGAGGCACGAAACCTGAGCAAGCAGAGATGGGGCTCTTCCACACCTGGAAATGGCAGCTCTGCCTTTGGCACAGCACTGCATCCCACTGAGGAGCATGTGCACATCACCACAGGGACCTGACTCCTCTGCCTGGGGAGTTCTAAGCTACCCTGCAGCAGTTAGTTCAGTACTGGGAAGGCAGAGAGCCCAAAACTGTTATTAATACAGCCTGGTTTTGCAGATTCAACCGCTGCAGGAAGCTTCAACCCATTATTAGAAGTTAGGCAGCTGGTATTTTTCAGTGCTGAGTCTTACTCAGCTCGATTTGTCATCGAATCCCGAACTGGTTTGGGTTGGAAAGGACCTTAAGATCCTCCAGTTCCAAGCCCCTGCCATGGGCAGGGAGGCCTCACACTGGACCATGTCACTCAAGGCTCTGTCCAACCTGGCATCCTGCACTCAAATGCTCTCAAAACACACAAAACCACCCCACAAATAAATACCCTCCCCCTTCTTAAATAAAGGGGTTTGGGGAGAAACCAGGATTATAGATGAAAGCAGGCTCAGAGATTAAAGAAACCCCAACAGAACAGCACACCATGCAATGGGACATGATCAAAGTGGTTTGATTCGATTCACAGAGCTCACAGAAGCCAGGCTGGACAGAAAGGGATCACCTTGTCACAGGGTACCTGGACAGTCGGGTGGTCACTTGTTCTTATGGTGGATGTAGCCATGGTTTGCCATGGCTCTCCAGGTCTGCAAGTCCAAACAGTGCATTTACAAAGGCAAAAGCAGAGTCAGGACTGAGGTGATGCGTAGCCAAGCAGGTAATAGAAGCCTTTTACTTGCATTTCCTTAAGCAAAAGCAGTTCCCATGAGAACAAGACAAAAACCTTGGAGCAAGCTTCCCACTGCAGCCACAGGATTAAACACTGAAGAAGAATGAGCACGGCATTGAGACCAGCTCCTGAATGAAATCCCTCAGATGAAACTTCAGATCACCAAAGACTTGTGCATTAATCACAGAGCCAGGCTGATTCACGGGCTAGCAAAGCGAGTCCTAGAATCCACAAGGAATGACCTTTGCAGGTATTGGATTCACTACCAGGGAGAGGGGGAGAAAAGGAGGGAGGACAGAGAAGGATGGCAAGGCAGAGAGGGGCAGGGATGCTCTTGCCTTGCTGCTGGAGGAGATCCATTACTCCATGTCCCCAGTAGACACCATAGCTATGCCCAATCCAAGACCTTCTGGGAAAGCCAAACACAGGGATTTGCCAGTGTGGGCTTTTCACAAGGGCAGGTAGGGCCAGGCCTAGAGGAAATGGCTTTAAAGTTGTGGCTGCCCCATCCCTGGCGGTGCTCAAGGCCAGGTTGGACACAGGGGCTTGGAGCAAGCTGCTCCAGTGGAAGGGGTCCCTGTCCATGGCAGGGGTTGGAGCTGGATGAGCTTTGAGGTCCCTTCCAACCCAACCCAGCCTGGGATTCCATGGGGATGTTTTTCAGCCCCAGCCTGGCTCCCACACTGATTTGCAGGATTATTCAGGAGGAAAGCAGAGCAGAACAAACCACCTTTTGCCACGATTTCCAAGCTCTTAGCATAACTGTGGAGTTGTGCTCAAGCCAACTATTATTAGAGTCAGGTCCTATTTCGACAGAGCTTGTGTGAAAGGGAAAAAACCATCTAGTTTAAAAATAACAACCCCTCCAACCTGAATAAGTGGAGAGCAGGCAGAGCGAGAAAGCAGCACAGAACATGTGAAAAGCAAGCTGGCCTTGACAGCACATCAGTGCCTCGAACACCCCTGTGCTCAGCCACGCTTCACCACTTTGCTTCCCAACCAGACATCCGATGCTGGTGGACTCTCCACTCTGCATAGAGGTGAGGCATGAAGGGTTCCGTAACGGGAAGATGAATATAGCTCTTTCTTACCTACACAATTCACAGAGCTATGTAATTACTTCTGAACTCATGCATACAGAGCCATACACCACGCTTTCTTTCCCTATTATAATTTCTCCAGGAGACATGGTCAAGATTTGCCATGAAATTACCTGTAAAAAACACGTGAAGCCTGAAGCCCATGGGTTCAGAAAGCCTCAGTGGGGAGAATGACCCTGCACAAGGAAGAAATCTACAGGGAATGCAGAAATTAATCTGTCTTGTCCTTCCATCCGTGCTTCCCTGCGCTTGAGGAGGCTCCAAGTGGTTTCCAATGCTGTGGTTACACCAGTAGTGCCTCCCAGTGGAGATGCAGGATGTGCTGATGGAGATGCTTCCCAAATGGCACAGCTCTGCCACAACCTAAGCTAGCAAAGGGACTCTTCTGCCTGTGCCTACACCACAACTGGGTCCTTAGGGGGGTATTTTTGGCTGTACCAGCTCTGGTGTGACCTTTTCCATATCCACAGCTGTGCCAGGAAAGGCATGAGTGCAAACCTAGCCTGGGGTTGGAGCCCGAGGTCACATTCACTGATGTTCACCACTTGGTCCTGTACAAAGAAGCCCACAATCACCTTGTTCAGTTTGCACTTGTGTAAGGCAATGCTCATGTGCAATGACTGCGTTGCACACCTGAGCACTTCCTGAAATGAGGAAACTCCTCTTCCTCACTGCAGATGCCCTTTTGGTTTAGTCCAGACTCTCTCCTGGTCTTCCCCAAACTATGGATCTCCTGCCCTGCCAAGCTTCCTCTGCCTCTGCCCCTGGACCCATCAGTAATCCCCAAATCCAGGCAACTCCACGCTTTCCCACCCAGGCTTCTTGAAGAAAACATGAACCAACTTACTCTCCAACACCCAATAACCATCCAGACGTGTTTCCATAGCACCTAGGAAGTGCTCCAAAAATACCTCATCTGTTCACACTGCCAATGCTGCATTGGCTACAAACATCACCAACAACTGAGTCTGGGGGTAAGAACCACAACCGTGGTGCTTAAAAACCCTGCCAAAATGAAGGCTTGGTTCCCCCTCCTGCTGTCAGTGCAGAAAACATCTGCACTGGTAAAGGATTAAAGGATTAAGAAGGAGACAAAAAATACACTGACTTCCTAATGCTGTGTATCCTTAGGAACTGCCTTGAAATACTTCACATTCTTGCTCGTCCCCCACTGATACCAAGATTTATTGGCTTTATTTAGGTGGTCAGGAAGAGTATTTCAGATATGCTGCTGAAAGCTGAATCCAAAAGCAAGTTGTACAGAAAAAGATGTTCTTATAGTCAGAGGTTGCTCCAAGCCCCTGTGTCCAACCTGGCCTTGAACACTGCAAGGGATGGGGCAGCAACAGCTTCTCTGTAGGACCCAGGGCAGCACGTACACTGCTGCAGTTGGGATGCTCATCATACCTACCCATGCTTCCGTGCCTAGTGAACACAGTATCTGTCATTTAGAGTTTCCATCACTTATGTGTTCCCAGCACACAGGCTCGAGGGAGCTGTTCTCTCAAACTCATACTTCTCCAGCAGAATCACAGATTTGATGGTGTGACTTTCAGAGAGGACCAGATGCATCCTGTATATAGCAGCATTTCCACAGATCAGCCCACGGTGCTTGTCCCTTTCTAGCTCAGCCAAAAAATGGGAAGGAGGAAAAAAAAGCCAGGAGAAGAATCACTTTAAAGAAAGGAGGGAGAGCAAAGAGAAAGGAAGACTGCAAGGAAATGAAGAACCAAGAGGAAAACGCTGCTGCTGTTCTGACTGGTACAATTCTGTGCACGAATCTGAGGACCTAAGACTAAAACCACTGCAATGGAACATGCTAGAGTTGTGTTCAGTCACTGCAATAAACCCCTTTCTCCTACAACCAGGTAATCACTGGAGCAATTCAGGTTAAATAAGCACTTTCTCAGCATTTCTTGCACTGAAAGCAAGAAGCAATGCAATGTAATTATGGAAGATGAAGTCTGGCATTCCTGATGTATCCCAGATGCAATGAAACGTAAGCCCAGCATCGTGGACAGCAGGACCTGAGGGAGAGCTGGCTGCCTGCCTTTCTTTGCATCACATCAGTACCAGCCACTAAACAATCCATTTTACCCATGGAACAGACTGGGGTGATCTCCGTGACAGGTAGCTACCCTGCAAATGCATTGCCACCGCAGGATGAAAGGACTGGATGAAGCAGAGGGACACGAGAGGACAATGCATTGCCTGAACACTATGCAAGAAACACTTTGCTTTACTGTAAAGCCCTGATCCAGACTTCTGGAAAACAAAAATCTCCCAGTTTGCTGCTCAGACTCTCTTAAAATGCCACTTACATCTTTTTCCAAAGCCCTTTGATCCAGCAAAACTGAAGGCCAGATCTGATTTAACCAAACGACCCCAACTGAAATGTATGTTGTCAAATAGCCCTCAACAACTGAGGATCAAACTGGTTAAGCACATGGCATGTACTTAAAGACATACCCGAGACATATCTCATTGCTCAGTTCCACTGGAGCACTTTGCTTTTACCTCATGCTGCTTCTGGAAAGCCCTAACGACGTCGTCATGACAAAGACAACACAACACAGTTGTTTTCTGCTATTAAGGTTGTTACATTGCCATCAAACTATAGGGGTTAACCACATTTCTCTGTATTCAAGCAAGCTCTTTCCTACAGAACATGGTCAAATGGGGTTTGGCATGCTTTTTGCAGATATCTGAGACACAAACTGAAAGCCTGGGAAGAGAACACTCTGTATTCAGAAATCCAGCAGTTGCAGGGGGGAAGAAGGTAATTTAGGATGCACAGACCAAGAGTCACACAGTCCTGATGCTGCAGAGCACTCGCAATACAAGCTCACTTACATTAAACATGCTCTTTAAGGTTTGGCTTCATTGACTTGAACGAAATCCCTTGTGCAAAACCTGCCTGTGAGAAGGTGGAGTCTGAGAATCAGCCTTTGGCTCTTCCAGCCAACAGATAGGCATAGAAATAAAATGAATAATAAACTATTTCAACTACATCTAGCTTCTGTAACCAAACCTAGGGTGTTAGTAAATGGTTATTGCTATCACACACAGCGTTAGACTTGGTTAGGACACCAATGGGCTCTACCTGAGCTCGGCTGGGAGTGGTTCAGAGCCTCTGTAACATACGCAGAGCCTGGCTTTACACTATCCATCTCCAAATCTGCACGTAAGTAAGGTCAGGTGGGAAGAGGGACAAGGGACAGACAGAAGGCAAGAGAAAAGGACAAAGTTAAAGTATCTCCTGGAACAAACAGCAGGAGCATAACAATGCAGTTTGCAGAGACAGCAGTTAGAGACAGTGCTAGAGGAATCACAGAACCCCAGCCTGTTTGGGTTGGAAGGGACCTTAAAGCTCATCCAGTTCCATGGACAGGGACCCCTTCCACTAGAGCAGCTTGCTCCAAGCCCCTGTGTCCAACCTGGCCTTGAGCACTGCCAGGGATGGGGCAGCCACAGCTTCTCTGGGCACCCTGTGCCAGCGCCTCAGCACCCTCACAGGGAAGAGCTTCTGCCTAAGAGCTCAGCTCCATCTCCCCTCTGGCAGGTTCAAGCCATTCCCCTTGGCCTGTCCCTACAGGCCCTTGTCCAAAGCCCCTCTCCAGCTTTCTCCCTGAAAGCAACTTCCCCCTAACAGGTGAACTCTAAGCAGGACCTTGGACCTTCCACACTAAACAAACACACAAAGTACCTCCCTAAATCACTGCTGCAACCATGCCCTTTGGTGGACTGAAACGTTATGAACAGGAACCAAGAGCTCAGACCACAGAGAAGCACTGGGGCACGGCCAGGATGCGGCACACCATCCCTGCAGCAGGGCTCTGGGCACAGCCCTAACTCAAGCTTCTGGTCCCTGGTGCAATTCCACGACTCACAAAGGGACACGGCTGCCCAAACAAATTAATCTGACATGAAGAGCAAGCACAAGCACTAACAAGCCTTATAGCTTTGAGCAGAAATGCTGTAGCTGCTCTGGGGTTGAAGTCTCCCTTCTCGACAATGGCTTAAGGAGGAGGGTGACTGAATGCTAAGTTGTCAAGCTGCTATAAATAACCAGGAATGGGGCTGTTCTTTGTTTTCATGTTAAAAAGGGCAAAAAGCTCAACCCCGCCTTTATTAACTGCTACTGGTCCTTAACAGGAATTGCATCACTGATGGGTTCAAGGAGCATGACTACAAAGGAGGGCAAAACCCAAGAAATATCTGTCCTCTCTTCCTGTATCACAGAATCCCAGACTGGTTTGGGTTGGAAGGGACCTTAAAGCTCATCCAGTTCCATGGGCAGGGACCCCTTCCACTGGAGCAGCTTGCTCCAAGCCCCTGTGTCCAACCTGGCCTTGAACACTGCCAGGGATGGGGCAGCCACAGCTTCTCTGGGCACCCTGTGCCAGCGCCTCAGCGCCCTCACAGGGAAGAGCTTCTGCCTAAGAGCTCAGCTCAGTCTCCCCTTGGGCAGGTTCAAGCCATTCCCCTTGGCCTGTCCCTAGAGGCCCTTGTCCCAAGCCCCTCTCCAGGTTTCTCGTTGGCCCCTGTAGGAAGCTATATCTGAAATACAAACCCTATTTCCCCCTTCCTCTCTGAAGTCTTTACCTTTCAGCCTGAAAAGCATTTGATAATGCTGGCACATGCTGAGGAAGGTGCTCCAAAACAAGCTGTTTGATGCCAAGTAACATTCTTCTCCAGGAGGAAGCATCAGGAATAGGAACCATGTTCCTGTTTCCCATGTTAGAAGGCTACCAGCACACCGTCTCTATGCCAACAGGCTGGACGTGCACATGTGCATGGGGAAAGCACATATATATACATATGTGTGTGTGTATATATATATGCATGTTATATATTTTGGGGTTTATATCTATCTCTCTCTACAGTATTTGCATATCCAGTTTTAAGGCTGATGTATGAAATGCAAACAACATCCCAGAGGGAATCCGTAAGTGTAAATGAGGCCTAAAGGTTAAAGGTACATCTATGGAAACAGTCACTGCTTTTACTCACAGCAGATCATTGCTAGGAGGTTAGATGAGCACTAGCAGGACCTAAACAAGACCAGGGCAACATGAAGCAGGATGCTCTGCATAAATAAGCCATGTAACAGCTTCACTTTGGGCACTGGGAGATGCTAAGCTCAAGTAGCATCTTCTGAGCTTAAGAAAAACTAAAGGGGAATCTTTGCTTCTAAGATTTTCAAGTTCTAACAGACTTTAGAATCATAGACTGGTTTGGGTTGGAAAGGACCTTCAGATCATCCAGTTCCAACCCCCTGCTGTGGGCAGGGACACCTCACACTAGACCGTGTCACCCATGGCTCTGTCCATCCTGGCCTTGAACACTGCCAGGGATGGAGCATTTATCACTCCTTTGGGCAACCCATTCCACTGCCTCACCACCCTCGCAGGTCGTTTACAACAGTGAATTCCTCTCCATCACCCCATGTTATCCCCTCTTTCTTTCAAACTGACATTTGGTTGCCTGGCACTTAATTTCTTTCACTTCTGGTCTTCTTCATCTCCTCCAGAAAGGAGTTAAAATATCTTTGTTTCCCTGCTCTACGTGCAAAGAGCTTTCAAAAAGGTATACAAGACTAAAGGTTGGGTTTGGTTTCCCTAAATATCCTTCAGAGCACCTGGACCTGCAAGTGCAGAGGAGAACAGTAATCTGTAAGAGATACAAAAGAGAGAGAAAGGGAGAGAAAGAGCGAAAAGAAGGAAAAAGGAATCAATGAGAACGTACAAGGGGGGAAGTAGCTCCAGGACGCTGGACGGGCTCCGTGGGCAGGGGAGACTGGGAAGGAGTAAGCGAAAAAAGAGAGAAAGAAACAAAACAGTTGGTTAAAACACGCACCCTTTGAAATGGGCTCACTTTACACAAAGCTCAGCCCCTATCCTCCACGTTGGTTGGTGCTTTATCCCCTAAACCCTTTGGGAATTCCATAGGATCCAACAACTCCCCAGCCAGGGTGTCCCAGCTCAGAAAACACCCCCAAACGTGTTGCATGTCTGAACCTTTAGCACAAGGCCCATCCCTGCTGAGCAAGGGAGGGGAGCATGGGATTCCTCTGTGTTACTTCCACCCCCTGTTGAGCATGTATTTATGGTTAAGCCCATGTTTAAGTACCTTGTGGGGTCAGGAACAGGGCTGGAAGACGTGACACTTCTTTGTCCAAATGGACGATGCCAAGCACTTCCACAAGAAAAGAACACCCAGATTTGTAAATGTGTATTTTGTGTGGTTTGGTGCCTTACACATTCACCTTCCCTCTATTTTACTATCTTTATTATCTCTAATATGCTTTATCTTGCTGTGCATTCCATGCAAAAAGAGAATAAGGGCACAGATCTGTGTTTTCCTCTTGACTAAAGGTGTTCTTCCTCACAATCATTACCTGCAGAGGAGGCAGAGACTTAGCTCTGCCTCAGCCCCAGGGATGAGCTTTGGTTTTAATGGAAGAGAGAACACACAAAGCCCAGGAGATAACTTGAAGGACCGGTCCTGAACTCTGTCAACACTGAAAGCACATGTCCTGTCTTCTGCAGCAAGAGCTGTATTTAGGGGCCTTGAGCATGTTTATTCCCTGTCTCCTCTCACACTGGAAATGGAGACCTGACTTGGCCCAGCAACAGCTTCACTTCATTTAGCTTCAATGAGACAGTTGCATGTTGAACACCAAACGACTAGTTCACTGCCATAAGCTTAAGGAGAATGGTACTAATTACATATATCTCTCTTTATAAAGCCACTGATTAAAACATTATGCACTCACCAGTGTCAATGACTGTTCAACCCAGGCCACTGGAGAACCTACCTTCTATCTGTACCTTATTCTTCATGCTTTTTATTCTTATGTCAAAGAAAACCTACAACCTTTTATGCCCAGGGATTAGCAAGTGGCCTGTTTCAACCCAGGCATGACCTTGTAAGGGTCTGTCATGGTTGCAATAGCTCTAACACAGTGAATGTAGCTCAGTTTGCCTTCTTTGCAGCTCAAATTCACTCCTTCAGCACTGTACCAGAGCCTTCAGTCTGCTGCCTGGTCCAGACCTAGATTTCAATCCTCCTGAAGGTCAATGGATTAGCTGTATTTGGTGTGTTGACCTGGATTAAGCTCACAATACTAACGAGTACCCTTTAATGTGTCCTTAGTTGCGTATCGTAAGAGCACATTTACCTGTTGAATCCAAATGTAATGAATGAATGAGACAGGAATTTGGCTGGGGTTATTCATTCTTTTGCCCTAAGCAAGACTGAGAAGCTACGGATATCCAGGATTATGAGGAAGAACGGACTGAGACGTAGGTGAGACATGCTGCCTGGGACTGCGAGCTATGCCAAGATGATGAGTGGGGACAAGATGAGCACACACACGGACACATCATTCCCAGAAAAGACCAACCAGAGACGGACAGAAGGCAATGAGCAGAGTGAATACAGCCACATGCTACAGACAGTGCCCTGAGGTTCACTGAGAAGGAAAAAACAGGAGCTTGTTCTATTACTAATACTGAAGAGATCCACTTCTCACCGAGTATGTGAAATTCAAACGCAACCTTTATCCTGGATCTCTTCAAACCCCATTAGAAACATGAGCTGCTTCCATCTATTCTAGTACTGCAATTCGCAGTAAATGGGATTAGCTCTGAACTATCAGCTACCAATTCAATATCATAATTTAGGCTAAGAAGTTATCATTAGAGTCCACAGGCAAAGAAAATACTGCTTCTAAGAGCAGAGTTGGCACTCCAACCCAGCCTTCCCCTCCCATTCCCTGTGTTTCATTTCCATTTGAACTTCAGTCATTATTTGTCCTGTTACAGACCACTGCAGTAGTTTATGGTTCTATTAAAATGCTGTCCCCATCGCTTCTGCAAATCAAACCCTCTCATTATAAATCATAATAAAAACACAGGGCAGGAAGTTCTTTGCTTTCCATCTGCTTTTCATTAGATTCCTCAACCCAGCCAAGCCTATGGACAACGAAACAGCACCAAGAGTTCTATGTTTGTAAATTCCTTCATGGCACAGAGCTTTCCGCTGCAGATACAAGATGTCCTGCACATCTGGATGGAAGCAAATACAGCTTGCATGTCGTAAGTACCTCTTATCAAGCCCAAATCACATTAATTCTAGATGAAATACTCTGCTAATGACGAGTAAGGACAAAAACTCCAAGTGGTTCCTTTTAGAGAAGTCTCTTATTCCTTGGGAAAAGCCAATCTGCTGTTTCAAATAGAGAAAAAACATGGATGTGGACATTTAGGTGTGTGAGAACTACCCTATATGTTTAAGCCATAGACTAGAATATACTAAATGCATGGAATATGGGTGAGGAAAATGCAAGCTTTTCCATGCTATCCCAGCAATGCAATTCCTAGCGAGCTCTGGAAAGATCCCACTTCCCAGCAGTGCTACTTAAGCTGCTCCGGATGCTCCAGCAGTTCATTTCTGACCCATGCCAAACTCTGTAGCACCCAAGGAAGACTCTCCTAAGACTTGTGCCTCCACCATAGAAGCACTGCTGCTTCCCAAGGTGAAATAATGCTACAAAGGAATGGTATCATCAGCTCTGTGTGCAAAGGAAGAGCAGAGCAGGCCTGCAGAACCAGTGTCGACGTTCCTTCTAGCAATCCTTACATCTGAAAGCTCATTTGTGTTCCTCTAGAGTGGACTTTTGCCTTTAACTGTATGCCCACAGCAACTACCAGGGAAGGCCAGCAGGGACAGCCTCGTGACTTGGTGATATCTTTCAACTGATTACTTTTGGTATCAACTCATAACAGCCATTTCCCAGGGCTGAAAGAGGAAATCCACCACCACGTGTGTTGCTGAAGCCAAACAGGATCTATTAATCCGTGCTGCTTCATTATCTCTCATTAAAGCAGAGCAAGAAACTACTCGCTAGCAGCTCACAACACTTCACTGCCTGAGTTGTGTTTAATAGCAAACACTTTGCTCATGATTGTATTGATCAGCCTGGCCTGTGTTTAGATTTAAAGCTGCCCGTGTCCCTGTGCTTTAGCAGAGCGAGCACAGAGAAGTGGCTGATCGCAGTACTGAGAGATCAACTTCAAACAACAAAAGGCAGATAACTGGATTTATGGAACGACCACCTGCTGCAACCCTTTGGATTGCTTTGAATTCTCCATGACACTGATCCCAACAAACCCATTTGCATGTTCCCAGCAATAACAAAGCCTTGCAATACCAAACGCAGAGGACACGATTTCCCTAAGCTGTCAGCTCTTTGAAGCACGTAGATTCATGCAGTGCACTGATGGTTTTTTACCACTGAACCACAAGTTCCAAGCTGTAACACAAGATCTGATAAAACACGTTTCCCTTAGTAAAAGCCAAACTTCTGAATCACATCTATTTGTTTCCAAATATCAAGTCAGCAATCCAAGATAAGGAACATCATTCAAATAGATGCAAAGAACCCCAGTTAACCAGCTTCCAGCCCAACTTGCCAGCTGCATAACATTTGAAGTTACAAACTGCTTCTCTTGATACAAAAGATATATAGATCTATCTTCATCTATATGAAGATATAGATTTTCTTATTCTTAGAACAAAAGCTTCACCACCAGCACACTCTGCAGAGATGGCAATTACGCCAGCACATTTACCTGCAATTACTTCCAGTGTATACTGGGGTGACAACAGAATAGATCAAAGGTCTCATTTTCTATTTCTTTTCCCTTTCCTCAGCAATGCTGGGTAGCAATTTGCCTGTTACAGAAGGCAATAGGAAGTAGATGGAGTCATATACCTGGAGCAGAAGCAAATCAGGACTCCAAGTTCTGTTAAATCCGACCCTCTCCATCAATCCTCAAACAGAAGGAAGCTTTCAGCACCTGATTAATCTATTCCATCTAAGTCAGCAGAAGCTTTTTTGGGTCACCTGTCTGCTGTATGAAAATAACCTATCAGGCAACACCTTCTGGACACCAGGAAGCAGGATGCCGCATGGAATCACTACTTACAGATTGCTGAGTGTAGTGAAGTTTCTTACAAGCTTAAATCTTTCAAACTACGCAGGAGATGGATGTTGACAGGAGCTTACAAAACACTGCAGACGCAAGACATTCACCAGTGGGAGCTACTCAGAGAGAGGGAACGTGGGGATGATTGGCACATAGAAAGGATAACATGGTACGCACAAAGAATGATCGACACACAGAGCATAACACGGTGTGTAGGTATAAAGGCAACATGGAACACTGAAAAGATCAGTTCACTCCTCATAAACCTGAACACACATACCTGGTTTTGGCACAGAGTTGGTCACAGACTGAGGAACTTTGTCGTTAATGAGCTCAACGCACTCGCTAGGGAAAAATCCAACCTGTGGGGGAAACACAAAGAGAGGCACAACACTCAGTGGGGCGGGTTTCACATCTGACCTGTAAAACCAGCACCCATGAAACATTCTCCTTCATCTCTGATGCTCCAAAACATGCCCCACCATAAAATGACCAGCCTGAGAGAAGTGATGCAGCTAAAATCCTACAAACCAGAGTTAGTGCTCTAAACCACTGTTGTGAGTCTGTTTTCTAGGCCTGGATCATATCCCATTGCAACAGAGAGGGGAGAGGATAAGTGTGCTACACATCCTAAAGCTCAAGTAGAGCTCAAGAGAGACAGAAAGACTCCTGCTGCGTTTCTTGCACTGCATGTATGTCCCATGAAATTTAAGGAGGAGCTCTTAGCAGCTCCATCGTGTGTGCTCAAATCACACCAACACCTCGCTGCTTTCACTGCTAAAATACCATATTCACAAGCACTTGAGCATTTCATTCCTTCAGACAACTGAAATCCAGTATGGTTCAATGTATTTGCCTCTCTGTGTAGGCCCACTACAGAACAAAGGCATATTCTCATGTGCCAACTTAGGAGACGACACACTGAATGCACAAAGCTCTCTACCATGTCCTTGCCTTACTCATGTGCTTGGTTTGATGAGCTAATGGGGCGATTCGTGATACTACTGCAGCATCCCAAATAAGTGTGTTTCATAGAATCAGAGATCAATTTGGGTTAGAAAGGACCTTAAGATCATCCAGTTCCAACCCTCTGCCATGGGAAGGGATGCCTCACATCAGCCCATGTCGCCCAAGGCCCTGTTTGACCTAGCCTTGAACACTTGTGTGAATACATTTACCACTTGCATTTCAGAGATGTGGTTTTAGTTCTGTTGAATTCAATTCAGTCTTAGAACTGAGAAGAGATGTAATAAAATACACAGTGAGTTCTACTTTGTAAGTAAGAACCCAGAGATCTGACTAAACAAGAGCCAGAATTCCTGGTGAGCATCTGAACATGGACAAGCCAGTGCAAGCCTTGTGCCTCAGTTTCCCTGTCACCAAAGGACAGGGGAGAAGTGCCACATATCCATTACTGAACACTGACCTGAGGAACAGCTGATGAACATACCACACGAGCTTCTTAACCATACCCACTCCTTTCAGATGTTCATTTGCAGTGTTCCTGCATCGTGGCAGCTTCCCCTGCATCCCTAACTCAGAAATGCCAGGGAGACTGTCAAAACCAGTGTAAAGATTGGAGTGTGGTGAGGATCTTACTGCTCTGATGAAATAGGATGTGTCAGCAGGAATTCACATGCCACTCAACAGTCTCCATATGTGGGGGAAATGATTTCATAGAATCCCAGAATCCCAGACTGGTTTGTGTTGGAAGGGACCTTAGAGCTCATCCAGCTCCAAGGGCAGGGACCCCTTCCACTGGAGCAGCTTGCTCCAAGCCCCTGTGTCCAACCTGGCCTTGAGCACTGCCAGGGATGGGGCAGCCACAGCTTCTCTGGGCAAAATATACTTAAGCAGTTCCTACTCTATGTTTTTTCCTACCTTACTTGGGCATCTCATGCACAAGAGATGAAGGAGGCAATATTTATGCTAGGAAAAATATACATATCCAGTGGGAGTCTGAGCCCGTCACACAAACGATACATTTGGGAGACTGTGAAAAACGGTGCATCTAAATCCAGCCCCAAATCCCATCCTGTAATCAAAAAGCTCATTTGCCTTTGATTGGCAACCTAATGTTTTCCCTGTTAGCAGTATAAAATGCTAAACATGAATTCAGGAAGGAAAGAAGACCCTTTTATGTCATTACTTCTAGGTATCTCAGAACCATGCCCCAATAAAACACTGTACTGTTCTCGTGGTGTCACTTCTGCCATGTTCCCAACTACTGGATTTTTTAGGGAAGGAGGAGTTTCCCTCATGCTGCTGCTCACAAGCAATCCAATGGTAACTCCCTGGTAACAGTTCTCCTTACTTACATCTTTTGACTTACTTATTCCAGCTCTTCTTTCAAGATCATTTTCAGTCAATGAAATGATTGAAACGATGACATGAAATGATCCCATCTTCAGGGTCACAACCTGTTACTTGTGCCTCATTCCCACCCATTTAAAAGATGCTGCCTTTCCTCCCCTGCACAGTTTTCCCTGGTTTTGTATGAATAAAGGAGTTTAGGCCAGGAGTTATTCCCAACAGATGGAGTAAAGGCACTGGATTAAAGGGTTTTGCAACATCCAAAAATGAACAGCAATGTATTTAGATCAATACAAAGTCATCTAAAGGTTAAAAAACCACCACACACCTTAACCAAAGGAGGAAAGCACAACCTACTGCTTCACTGCTGGCCAACCCAGGGCAGAACATGTCCCTTCTTGGGAAATCCATTCAGTCTTAAAGCCTGTGTTCAGGTTCAGCATGGACCACGGGGGTGAAAGCAAGGGCCACAACCAGTTCAAGCCCATGTGTTACCAAAAAGCCCAATCCACTTTCTGGTTACCACAGTGCTTTGTGTCACCTCCAGCAGCAGCGCAACTAAAAGACAGACTCATCCAGCACATCCAAAGGCACTTGTGCATCAAAAAAGGGCCTCTCCCTCGTGATTCAGCTGCCTGAAACTGTGATTGAAAAGACAAAGCATGAAGGAAAAGGAGAACAAAGAGGGCTGGAAGGCTCTTAGTGTGGAGGTGGCTGCAATTTAGGTAACAATCTGACAAGGAAAGCAGTGACTCACTAAGGGCATTTGAAAAGAGAAAGGCTTGAGGAGAAATGTCTTCAAAATCGCTTTACTTTAAGCAGAGTAAATGATAAGAAGCCCAGCGAGCTGTCCTGTTCCGCATTGGCTTTAGTGTCTTGCAAGGCAGTCATTAGATCAGGTACTGGGAGAAAAGGACCTGCAGCTCTAACAGGGAATTGGAGGATAACAGGAATGGTGATTCATCCCTGCAGGGTAGCTCTGCCTGGCACAGAATAAATTGACTTCCATGCCGAATCAAAGCTCCAGCTCACATTGAACACACTTGTAACCTATTGGATCTGCTTTTCTGACAGTAGAGCTGCCTCTTGTTCATCTGCCCACCACAGAGAAAGCCTTTATTCACTCCAGTAGCTGGGGGTGCGTGCAGAAATGAACACACTTCTGCCCAAGTCACAGCTGCTTTAAATGCACACAACCAAATAAGTTCTCTTCAGCCCTAAAGTCCTGGTTTTCCCCATGGAGCAAAGCCTTGCTCACCTCGATCAAGGTATGATTTACAGTGTAAGCTGTGGCTATTGCATAAAACCTTGCTCCTCTCTGAGCCCAGAGCAGAAACATGAGAACTAACACGAATAAACAGGCCATGCATTTGGTCTTTGGGCCTCATCCTTTTCTCTGCCCTCAGAATCACAACTCTCCGGGGCAAGCCAGTGCTGGTTGATTTATGTTATCCATTCAAATGACTGGATCAACTGATTGCTATCACCTTGCCACCTTCTGTTCCTACACGGGAACAGAACTGTTTGCCTAGAACAAATGCTTCCAAGGCTGCACAGCTCCATCAGAACCTGTGACTGTAACAACATTCTTCACCTATACACTCATCAAGACCAGTTTGGTACTGAACAGTAACACATCTCTAACTAAGGCTGGTGTACCAGCACCAGAGATAACCTCCTGTCTCCATTCTCTTCTCCCTGTAGCAGTTAGCATGGCCAAAAATCCCTGTTATATCAGGAAAACATACTTTTCCTGCATACTCACAGCTTATGGGCCTCAAACTAACACTAAAACCCCCTCTCCCTCTTTGTGCCACGCTGGAATTGGCATCTCTTGGTAGCCGATTTCATGGAAATGAAAAGCTCTGCCATGCCCTGTTTGAAGAAATGACAAAACCTATCAGCTCCTAGGAGAAATGCACCTCTCTGCACATCAGACCCACGGCGTGTGAAGAACTCTGTTGATGTAGTAATAACTGAGTTTGCATAGCTGATGAAATCACTGCCTGTCAGCCCAGATACAGCTGCTGGAAACCACCTCTGCTCCAAGCAGCTTTGCTTGGCAGTCAGGGGGAGCAGAAAGCACCCAGATGGTTTGTTACCTGCCTCAGCTGACAGGCAGGAACATCCCAAAGCACACAACACAAGCACATCCTGAGAGCTACTGAAACATGCACTACAGCTGCTGTGCTCCCAGTGGTGTGGTTCAGTGGCCACGATCGGTCTCACGTTGTGAAAGACTTGCTTATAATGTAAGACATGAGATTATTCCACCCCTAGTTTTCTCTGAAGCCAGAATATGGTGTTCTGCCTCTGCAGCTGCTTGGATCTGTTGTGTCAGTACGCTGACTGTGCATGGATCCAGACAAACCCCTCTTCAAAAGGTTTGCTGATCAACATGTCTTTATGCTGGGAAAGCACTCTAGGATTGCTCTGATGTGAGAGGCAGAATGCAGTGAGGTTGCACAAGAGCTCCCTTGCTTCTTGTGTCTTTAATCACCAGCAGCTCTCGTTGTATCGAGTCGTGATTTCAGCCAGCCTGATGGCAAGCAGGCAGCTTGCACTGAAGAATGGAGGCCATGGAGATGCTGCGAGGGCTGCAGCAGCTCTGCTCTGGAGCCAGGCTGAGAGAGCTGGGCTGGGGCAGCCTGGAGAAGAGAAGGCTCCTGAAGGGGAGACCTTAGAGCAGCTCCAGTGCCTAAAGGGGCTGCAGGAAACCTGGAGAGGGGCTTGGGACAAGGGCCTGTAGGGACAGGCCAAGGGGAATGGCTTGAACCTGCCCGAGGGGAGACTGAGCTGAGCTCTTAGGCAGAAGCTCTTCCCTGTGAGGGTGCTGAGGCGCTGGCACAGGGTGCCCAGAGAAGCTGTGGCTGCCCCATCCCTGGTAGTGCTCAAGGCCAGGTTGGACACAGGGGCTTGGAGCAAGCTGATCCAGTGGAAGGTTTTGTTTTATAAATAGACTTCTCTCTTTTAATGTCCTGATGAGAAAACCCAGGCTGGGAATAAAACTCTTTGGGCAGAGCAGTGCCACTTGGACTACACCATAAATGCAGACCTGAAAGCACAGGGTAGTTGGATGGCTTGTCCAGGTCAGTGGCTGTCTCTGAACCCTCGATGTTCTGCCTGATCTAGTTTTAGAGAGTGGAAGGATTGAGATGATTTGAATAACACTGATTATAGAGATGATAACAGTGATAACAGGGATGATCTGAATAACAGTGTCAGCTGCAGTGGAGGGGGTGCAATATCAGCTTCCACTACCATCAGCTGTCCAAAGGCTCATGGCTGTCCCTTACTCAAACAGGCAGGAAGTGCAGAGAGAAAGCAGTCCTCTTACATCGACACAGGGGCACTGCTCACATCGTGTGCAGGTACAGCAGCCCCATAAACACACTGCTCAGTTTCCTGCCTTTCATCAAGTTCCACTATCGTGTGTGGTGCTTGTGTCTACCTGAAATCCGTGCTTGCCTCTCCACCACGTGGTCAGCTCCTTTGGTGGCATATCAATAACAGACACGATGTCTCCCACCTGCAAAGCAATGGCAACATCAATCACAGCCTGCAGTTCACAGCCTCAGTTCAAAATAACTGCATTTTCCAACACTGCCAAAAACCTGTTCACCTCGTGAGCAACTGCAGAAACACCAATCTTGAGGCATCTGCCTCTGTGAAATCCAAACGTGAGGCAGAAAAGTTACTGCACCTGAATGTGAGCAAAGCCCTGGCAGCACCAGACCAGCACTATTATCTTTCCTTCCTGTGCTGCATGCCAATGATGTGATCACAAACACCCCTCTGGGCACTGTTTCCCTTGACACCTTTGTACACCACCACGAATGCACCATTGATAGTACCACTGCACATGAACAATCAGAGCATAAAATGCTCCTCTCTGGGTAGAACAGACAAGAGGTGGACACCCAAAGCCTTCCAGGGTCTGATCTTCCAGGTCTTTGCTCCAACAGCAGCTCCTACTCTGCATCAAGCAAGAATTCAGAGCAGCTTTAGAGGATCCCATTATTCAAGTATCAAATCCTTTGACAGTCTGGTTCTTTACTTCCCATGGGAGCAGCAGCTTTTACAAATGGGGTTAGCCATGGCCTTGCCAACAGGAGCACAGGTTGTGTAAAGTGCCCAGTGAGGAATGACCTTGGCATGTGTCCTCACACATGTATGTGGACAGAGACAACATGCCTTTAATACCCTGTGCAGTATGAGCTGCTGGAGCGCTTGGCAGCATCCGTGTAATCAGGAGATACTAATGCCAAGTAAAGCTGTATTTTACAGATGACTGAACTCCTCCCTGTATCTAACCCATTGCAAATCGAGTATTTAACTGAATCTTCTAAGCTTCACCTCACAAAACATTCTGGAAGTGTCTGCATCCATTCCTGATGTGCACACACACCACAGACACTCATGTTACACTCTGCTATGAATGACAACGAGGAGTAGAAGTTCTGTTATTTACCTCAAAGGACAGCTCATCTGCTGCTTGAGCAATATATCTCTTAATAACATGGGCAGCAGCAATAGCAGGAACATTAATGGACGATTCCTCGTGGACTAGCAGGTGATTCCCTTTGTTATCAATCTGAAATAAAGAGCACAGGAGCCTGTGAGGCAGCTGGGGACAAGCCAGGAGGCATTTTAGCGATGCTCAGCTACATGGCAGGGGCTTCAAGCTGACTCCCAGCAACAGCACAGCTTGAGGGCCCCCTGAGGAGAGCAGCACACACAGAGCAGGGCACAGCACACACAGCCAGCGAGAGGGAGAGCAAGCCAGGAAGAGTCTTTCAGGGCGAGGAGGATGGATATCAGCAGGGAAAATTGCAGGAAAATGCACTCAAAGTCCTTATTACAACCATTTAAACCTGAATTGCAACAGCCTAATAACAGGTGTTTCTATTTCTGGTGTGCAGCAAATACCATCAGGCAATGGAAAGACACACATAGCTCCACAAGACTCATCAGCAACAGCACTGATGACACAGACAAGGGGGGCTTCGTCTCTTAGCCCCAGTCTTTCCTGTACTGCTGGCCCAATGAGGTCTGTTGTTTGAGGTGGCAGAAGAGCATTAACACAGAAACAAAAGCTACAACTCCCAATATGCAAACAGCACCAGTTTAGCCAGCAGTAAATGGGAGCTGATTGGACTGCTTCTGTAGCCATCACCAAGGAAATTAAAAGAGGGCAGGCAAACCCCATAACGGAGACAGCCCCAATAGCTTTGCCACACTTGCACTATTGCCTTGCCAAAAAGGAGGGTAAGAATGTGTGTGCTTTCTGCAACCTGTTCCTCAGGGACTTCTCCAGACTGCCTAAGTCACTGCTTCCCTGGAATTACCACCTCCTTTTATTTGTGTTAGCAGAATGGTATGTCCTTGGGTGACAAAATCCAAGCAAGAGGGGAGGGAAAAGCTCCTATATTAACACTGGATCTGATTCTATTTGTTCTAGGCATTCTGTGGCCACTTATACGCTGGTAACCAGAGAGTAAAGCTTTTAGGATAGCATTTCAGTGACACCAGTAGGTCTTGGAAGGATTATATCTCTTTCTGGAAAGGCCAAAGAGCACATTCGTGGCTTGCTAAGGTCAGGAAGCAAAGAACAACCTAAGCTTCATCCCATACCTCCATCCATGTGAGAGCAGGCCCACAGTTTATCTTGTTGCCTGCGATGGCGGAGAGACGTGACAGGTAAGCCATCAGCATCTGGGTGACAAGCTGGGACAGAAAGAAAGAGAGACAGAGTTTTTCTGTTAATGCACCAGTTTGGAGAGACTTCTTCAGACCATAAATTGTCCATTGTCATAGCAGAGATATATTCCCTTTTGCAAGGAAATCTGTCATTGGAAGGACAGCACACTACAATGATTACACACCAGAAAAACAGGGTAAAACAGCAGCTCCCTATGAAAGTAACAGTTATTTCTATAAGAGACACCTGAAACCTAAAGCCCTTTTCTCATCATGCATTTCATACCACTCAAATCATATATTATGGACATCATACACAGCTTGGACCCATTTAGTGCAGCAAACCCCACTATGTCCACCCACTTGCAAGCCCTTAGAAACATGGCAACTCAGCCTGACCCATTGGTGAAAGAGGGAGTATTTCAAACAGTAGAAGAGGGGTTTTAATGCCCTTTCTGTTTCAGTAAGCTTGCTTTTATTAAAGAGAAGCTGGGGAGGACTTCCTAAAGCTTCCCAGTGTTGTAAAGCACTTTTACCAAGCAGCCCCGAGTTGGTAAGGGTGTTTAAAACATTGCTTTCTTCAAACATCTGTTCAAATGTGGTCAATTCAGAGTGAAAAATAGAGTGTAAGATGCCACCCAGCTGCAGGATTCCGTTTTGGAGCAGTAGAGCTGCTCAGTACCTTTACATCTTCTGTGCTTAGAGAGGAATTTTCAGGCTCATGCTATAAAGCGCATATGAAATCAGTTGTACAACTAAAGATGTAAGAGATAGGAATGCCTAAAATAGAACTTAAAGCAATAAACCCAGGAATTCATTCCCCTGAATAGTGCTGCTTCTGCTGAATTTGAAAGATTAGAAACTAAATTCTCCACAGGAACAGCCTGCATTAAGCCAAAGCAACTAATAATTCAGATGTTCTGATGAGCAACGGGACCACATTACCAACTTCCCATATGCAATGGCCCTGCAGACTCTAGTGGGTACTGATTTCAGCCACTGCCTGTTGCTCAAAAGCAATCAATCTTCACCAGCTCCGTGCTGAAAGAGCACACATTCTGATTTACAGGTCCTGGCTGGATCCTTTGAATGGCCTCAATTTCCCCATTTCCCTTTTCCCCATGCATCTTGTGGGCAGGCAACATCAGCCTTCCCGCACAGCACGTCAGGATTGTCCCATACTTGTGCTTGATGGCAGGGGGCAAGCACACAAGCACAGGTCCCTGAGCTAAGTGACCTGTGAAAGGAAGCAAGGGGCACTGTCCATCACTGGGTAACAGCCTCCTCCTGCAGCCAGACAGGCAGAATGGTTTTGTCCTGCTCCACTGGCTCAAGTAACCTCCGTGGCCATGCATTACATTGCCTCCCTCTGCACATCTTCTGACATGATGCAGTCAAGATGCACCTGCTCCTCCCCAGAAGATTATTGTGGACATGAGTGAATCTCTGGGTTATCAGCAGGTTTATGAAGCCAAAGGAATTCCAGCTCACAATGAAAAACACTTCTTATTCATTTGAGGAAAAAACCTACTTTTTAAGCTTTTTAAAGAGCATTTAAATAATGCACTAATGCAAATGCTTCAGTAGTTTTCTGTCTATAGATGTGAGTCTAGCACTGCAAATGGCAGTCCTCTTGCAGTGCCACAGCCCTGGCACAGCATGATTTCCTGGGAATGCCAAGCTGCTAACATTAAGGCAGGAACTCATCCCCATCATTGAAGATGTTTCCAAACTACGTTCTTAGCTGGACAGTTTCTTTCCTGACACTCAATAACCATTCCATGTTTAGCAGCACATTAATCCTTATGAACTTGCAGGGCATTTCCCTTTAGCCCATTGAAATGCAGGGTGGAAAACACCTATTTCTTACACCTTCTTACTCGTAATCGATGTCCAAACCTAACCCCGGCCACATTAAAACTACTTTGCACATGAGAAAGCAGTTTTGAGCTCTCTCTTCCAAGCCCTTGCTGGTGAGGGTGCTTTAGGGAACTCACCTCTGGGTTGTCCTTCAGGGCATCAGAGCGGGGGAGCTCGGAGAGCTGGGAGAAGCGCCGGTCATAAATACACAGGTGAAGGTGCTTGTCCAGGACTCGGAAATCTTCATAACTGCGCTTCACGATCCAGCTCCTCCCCTGCAGCAAGACAAGAGAGCATCCCCCTGTGAGAGGCTCCTCACCCACTGGGGTAGATGGAGAAAATGGAAGAGGGTGGACAATCACAGGATCAGCCAGGGTGGAAAAGCCCTTTAAGCTCATCGAATCCAACCATTCCCATCAGTGCCAAGGCCACCACTAACCCATGGCACTGAGGGTGTGTGAACACTTGCAGTGACTGCAGCCCTGCCCTGGGCAGCCTGTTCCAATGCCAGCTCCAACCAATCTCTGATGGATAACACATGACTCCTGAGTGCATATCACTGCTCCACTTAAAATCCTGACAAGACACACACTGCTTCAGGGGACAAGGAAGAGCCCAGGGCAGCATAACTTGCTTTGTGAAGCTATTACTATCTAAATGACTGCTACTAAATGCTGCATTATGCCTATTATGATCAATAAAAGAATGTGATAACGCAGCAGTTTACAGGTCAAAGCACTTTATGAACAGCCATTCATCCTCTCAGCACCTTAAGTGAGGCTGTTTGTGTGGTACAGATGTGGATGCTGACACAGTGACCGTGGACCTCCACAAAGCTCCTGCACCTTCTCTTGCAAGTGCAAAGTGCTTGTTTCAGTCTTTCTTCCCCAAACTCAACGGTGTGGCTGTTATTTATTCTTCCCCATGAGGGTGCTAAGGCGCTGGCACAGCGATGGAGGGAAATGCATGGTATAAGAGGGGCCACATCACCAGGGAAAGGAGCTGTAAAGCCTGAACCAGATGTGCTCTATGTGGCTCTCCATCTCCACTGGCTGCCCTCTTCACCTGATACACGAAAAGCATTACCTTGCATTCACCATTCTGCTGGATTCATTTGCCAGGAGGCTTCTAAACATCATTTTTGTATCGACATCCAAAGCCTGCAAGGCAGTTGTAAATGCAAACCCTATACTTCAGCATACCAGCTATTTATTTAAGACAACTCCAGACAGTGTACTGTGCCCAGAAACACGGAATCACCCCTGCTTCACAGCCCTACAAAGAGGGTATCTACACAGGACATAAATGCTTTGTCATTTCCAGTATGTCATTTTACTTTCCACCTAAAGGAGAAAACCAAAAGCAGGAGCACAAGTCTATCTGCAGAAAGGTGACAGCCTTTCCAGCCTCTCCACCTTTTGCAGCTCAGTGGTTCTTGCTCTCTAGGTATGCCACCTAAAGCAAGGTTTAGTCCCCAATAGAAGAAACAACAGAGAAATCGCTGCAGTCCTTCATTTCCTTCTGCCTGCTGCACTTCAGAGGATATTTCAACACAATCTCACGCGTTACCCACATAAAACACAAGCAGATCTGTCAAACCACCATAAATCTGTCATTAAGTCAATGACAGATTCCAATCCCCCCGTGGCAGGTCCTTTCCAACTCAAACCATTCTGATTCTGTATTTCCAAGTGTTGGACTGTAGATTTGCAGTCTCTTTTTACCTACAATCAAGACATTAGAGTTCTATTTACAAGGTGGGAATAGCGAACAACCGGTCCATGGCGCGGAACGAGCAGGATGCGCTGCAAGGAACAGACCATATACAGCGTTCTCCTTTCCTCTGATGAAAGCCATGCTACACCATCATGGTGACAAGGCCACTAGTAGCTAGCAAGGCAGCTGCTCGGTGAGCAGGGACAGCTTACCTCCCAACAGCAGCGGTGCTTCTTGCCCCAGCATCTCTCTGGGAGCTTCTTCACAACAACTCGTGGAGCAAGCACTGAGCCAGCACAGCCTGAGCGTGGTGCAGAGGTAGCCCTGACCCGTTCCTGCACCTTCCAGTTGCTGCTAAGCAACCAGCTGAGCTATTCCTGAGCTATCCCTGCGGAAGCAGCAGCAGCAACCTCCAGAAGAGGGGTGATGCACAACCGGGGTGACCAGCACCCCTGTTGCATTCAGTCAGCCCAATGCCTGTAATCCCAGCCCTCGAGTTCAGGCTCTTATGTATATGGTATGTTAGTAGAGATCACAGTTGCAGGGAGGAATAATATGTATTACTCTTCATCATGATACCCTTCATCAGGGACTGTGGCTATAGGACAAGGAGTGATGGGTTTAAACTGAAGCAGGGGAAGTTCAGGTTAGATATAAGGAAGACTGTGTTTCCAGCTGCATGTGCCTGCAGCTGAGCAGACAGGAGTCCTTTGTGCCTATCAATGCCCCTTCAAGCCAGGCAGGGTCCTACTGAATCCCTGCATGCAGAACTTGCCTGTCCCACGGTCTCTGTTTTCTCTGTAGCACCTTGGGTTTATTTATTTAAAGGCAGGGGTAGACCTTTCTTTTCTGGTTCAAATGCTTATTTCCTGAGGGAAATCACGTGGATGCTCTCATGAACCTCACCAGATCAAGCCCAGAAAATGGGACTGAAGTATACGGCAAAAGTCACTTCAGTTTGACCCAAGAGTAAGAAAACACCATGTATTAAATAGCTGGAAACTGCCAGCATCCCCCCATGAGGGTTTAACCCTGCCATGAGGGTGACTTTTACAGCTGTCTGGGTCCTGGGTTCTGTATGTTATTCCAGCATGACCCTTCAGCCTTGTTCTATTTCAAGTCACACTGGCAAATGGCTTAGAAACTTAGTCAAAACAGAAAGCAAGCCTGATAAAATCCATCGCTTTGGGTTTCCCCAGGAAGTGTTCTTAGCTGGGGCCATAGGCGGCTTTATCTAAGCTTCAGTTTACCAAAAGGTCCTGCATGATCTCATGACCTCTGGTGTATTATTATAGCTTTAGGGAAACCATAAATCAGTAAAACTTCGAGGGAGCTTGCACGGATGCAACTTCATTTCTGAATGAGAGCACATGCTCAGCGCCACGATGCTTCTGGGCTTCCAGGTCTCACCTTGAGGCCATAGAGGGATGCTCACTTGTGTTGCTCCTCATGGATATGGAATACACATTATGGCTTTTCCTTAAGCTGCAAGACATTTCCAAGATATTGGAACTGATGAACACGTTTTCCTTGGCAAACATCAGTGCTTGCTCCCATTTCAGCTGATAGAGCTGGGCAGACCCAAGCCAAAGGCAAGGGCAGCTACACCAAGGTGATGTCTGCTCACTTGACTGGCTTAGAAGAGAGCATCCACAGCTTGTAGTGTGATACCCATTCCACTGTCAGGCCTTTATTTATGACAAGAAGGAAATGAAGTATGGGCAGGAGGGAGGTGAAACAGGGTGAAAATAATGGGAATGCTGTAAGTTCAGCACTACTGAAATCACACCAGAGACCAGCTATCACAAAATGAAGGGAACACACAGATAGACTGCAAGGCAGAAGGCAGAGGAGCAAGTTCAGTGTATTCATGTGCTGAATCCTTAATAGCCTTATTCCACAGAAGAAATTCATGTCTCTCAGCATTAATGATCAGTTTATTATCAACTAATTGCAATCAGCAAAGAAAAGAGACTTTAATGGAAACCACTGAAGCTTTTCTCCCCTAAAAATGAATGCTTCCTTGCTCACCCTGATTCCAATTACAGATTGGAGCATTAAAAACACACGGGGACTGTGTTTAAACCTGCCAGAGGGGAGACTGAGATGAGCTCTTAGGCAGAAGCTCTTCCCTGTGAGGATGCTGAGGCCCTGGCATAGGGGGCCCAAAGAAGCTGTTGCTGCTCCATCCCTGGTTCAGAGAAATAAGAAGACCCACCACATGTATTTGAAATGTGAGCATCCATTCCTGCTCCCACAGGAAAGCCTGTTTCTGAATGGCAGGCTGACAGGCACCTAATGAACTCGGAACAGGCTGTACAACTCTCACCACGTGCATGAAATCCCCTGCTCTCCCGGCACGCTCTAATTGAAACAATTCAGCATCACTCATCTCTTTAGTAAAATGATCCTGTTCGGAGCAGCAGGTCGCAGAGGGACACAGAGGTGAAGCCACAACACGGGGATTGCTTTGTCACACTGCAGAACATACAAGGAATAACCCAACATGAGCTTACAGCCACAAAAGGAACAGTTCAAAGGCACTAACACGACTGCTGAGTAACAGGGAGTAAGATTCTCCCATCCTCCAGGTAGCAAGGCAAGGAGTGCATAGAGATATACATTTACAAATGATGACACAGGCACTGCTCATATCGAACCACAACACCCCCTTCACCCCACGCTCTAAATGTGCTATAATCTTAACCACAGAGAAGCAGCAGCAGTTTCCTTACAGTAAGGCCACAGCACCGTCCTATAAACCAGAGCAACAACAAAAAACCCCTTTGAAAATGACCGGCCTGAGGTTAGGGAAGGAAAATAAAACAGCTTTCCCAATGACTCGCTTGAGGCTGGCTTAGGCAGACAGTGATCTCCATCTAAGTCTCCGTTCTTGGCCATGGAGAGACATTCAACGCCATGGACGTGGTTCTAGGCAACCTGATGTAGCTGAAGATGTCCCTGCTCATTGCAGGGGGGTTGGACTGGAGGAGCTTTGAAGGCCCCTTCCAACCCAACCCATTCTATGGTTCTACCATCATAGGAACATGCACCACAAGACTCCTCTTAGCTTGGACGTGAGCTCTTGGAGAAGGTGTAAACCAAGTAAGACTGTAGACAAGCTGCTCCTCTGCAATGGGTTTGCACTTGCCTGGTTACAGGGCAGGATTCAATGTCTCTTCAGATGAAAAGCCAGCTCTACTCTTCAATCTGTGGCCGGGCCCAGCCTTGTCTACAAAGCACCACATGACAAGGGGAAGCCCTGCCAAAACCATCACTTACTGACAGAAACCATAATCATCAGCCTGGCTCTTGGACTGCAACAGTGATTTGCACATTGGCTTCAGAGCTAAGCAGAACACAACTTGGACACAAGAGGATTGGTGTCTCTAATTCAGAGCTTGCTTTCTGAAAGCAAAATGCCCAAAGGACGAGACAAGAACAAACTACCATGTAATTGTAAAAGCTTCTGTTGCTTAAAAAAACCCGCTTCGTGGCAGCACTTTTATGGGATATTGCATTTTATTTGGAGAGATCATTTCCCCTCTTGCTCACCATCCCTTCCTAGACCAGGGCTACACCAAGCATTCGCTTCAGCTTGTGGCTTTTCATCACAGCAAAGCATCTGAAGAGCACAGGAAAGCAGATTGTGCTACAGAGCACTCAACAACTGCACAGCAGCTCGGTCCAGCACAGGTTTGATGAACTGGGAGGCTGTTTGGATGCCTTCTTTTCCCAGTAAAAACCACCCTTAAATAAATCCAGCAGACCATTTCAAGTGGACACCTCCTGTTTGAGCAAGCTCCTCTAGTGGAAGCGGTCCCTGCCCATAGCAGGGGGTTGGAACTGGATGGGCTTTAAAGTCCCTTCCAACCCAAACCAGGCTGGGATTCTGTGATTTCTCTCCTAGAGTCTACAGTGGAAACCTTTAGCACAGAGCACAGTAAAACCTCTCTACCTTTGGTAGGGACAGCTTGAAATGCACTTCCATTTGCATCTGCTGAAGGAATAGGCTTTAGCACAAACATCCCATGGTATTTATCCCTATGGCATCACTCAATAAAGAAATCATCCCATTCAAAATCCACACAGCACAGCCAGAACCCTGGTACTGCAGCTCAAGCAGCCAGAGTGAGGAACAAGAAAGAACCATTCCCTTCCCAATCCATATGTAAATAGAGGAAAAACCTCAGAGAGAGCCATGAAGGGAGAATCTCAACACTGAAGGTGAAGATTCCTGATCAGTCATCACCAGGGGACGGATTTACACTCAGGAATCCTGAGTCTGCTCCATGGCTGGGAATGAAGGACGAGTCCCATCGAGTCCCCTGTTTAAAAGACCTGTGGCTTTCAATAGGAGGTATGTCAGCAGCACCTCCTCAGTAACTGTTCCCTAGGTGTTTGAACTCCAATCACATGAGATGAAACCATCAATTTGCTACAGAACAAGCCTTCAGGACAAAAACCACGCACACAAAAGGGGTTTTGAATCCTACTGCAAGCAATTTGTGGTTTCTAGCAGGGACTATGAGAGGCAGACAGAACCATACTTTACATGTCAGTAGTCTGAGTAAGACATTTGCTTCTGTGCAAACAGATCCCACTCTCCTCTCCCCACAAACCACTCAGGATAGGGAGTCCTGTCAGTTCTTCCTTGTTGGATCCCACTTTTTCCTGGCATTCTCTCTGCTGCCCATTTGAAGCACTTAGGATTGCGACCACGCTTCCAGCCACAGAACACTGGATGAGGGTGCCTTCAGAGGTTTGCAAATGCTGATCTTCAGACAGAAGATACCAAGCTTGAATCTCTTGGGAGGCACAGCTGGGAGATACAAGTGGCACAGAGCTGCACAAAAGCCTTCATGTAGTGCATAAGAGACCTTATTCTATCAATCAAAATGAACACAGCACAGGCAGCAGTGGCTGCCTTGAACAGAAAGCAGGAACAGGGCATCCCGCACAACAAAGCCACCCAGCTCCTCTTGCTGCCAGTGTGGGGTCTGCAAATGGGAGAGGAGAGGAAACCCACACCTGGCCCATGAGAACAGCCTCAAATCCTCCCAGAGCTGCAGCAGGAAGAGGTTTCCTTTGCAGGCCACTGGTGTTATCCCCTGGATAGCAGGAGGCAGAGGAGGTGCTGTGGCTCGGCTCCAAGAGCACAACAGCCAGCCTGGGTTTAAAGGTCTGGCGTGAGATCTAGCCCTAAGATTTAGACTAGATATCAGGAAGAAGCTCTTCACTATGAGGGTGATGGCACAGGGTGCCCAGGGAAGCTGTGGCTGCCCCATCCCTGGCAGTGTTCAAGGCCAGGTTGGACACAGGGCTTGGAGCAAGCTGCTCCAGTGGAAGGGGTCCGTGCCCACAGCAGGGGTTTGGAGCTGGATGTGCTTTAAGATCCCTTCCAACCCAAACCCTTCTCTCATTGTGCTAAGCATCAGCCATGCTTGCAGTCTGGCACTCCTGTTTCAACAGTCTACCTGTGATGCTGAAAATGAACAAGAGAACCCCCAGGAGATGACTGGAGTTTAAAGTCTCCTTTAAAACAGTTTCGCAATCTGTCCCTTGTTCTCTCCTTCCCATTCAAAACACCACCACAAAATGATGTCTGTAGTGTTCAAATGCATGTTTTTCAAAGCAACGGCTTAGACTGGCCATTCTTATGCTGGGATATTTAAATATAGAATCATAGAATCATAGAATAGTTAGGGTTGGAAAGGACCTTAAGATCATCCAGTTCCAACCTCCCTGTCATGGGCAGGGACACCTCACACTAAACCATCTCACCCAAGGCTTCAGCCAACCTGGCCTTGAACACTGCCAGGGATGGAGCATTCACAACCTCCCTGGGCAACCCATTCCAGTGCCTCACCACCCTAACAGGAAAGAATTTCCTCCTTATACCCAATCTAAACTTCCCCTGTTTCAGTTTTAACCCATTACTCCTTCTCCTGTCACTACAGTCCCTAATGAAGAGTCCCTCCCCAGCACCCCTATAGGCCCCCTTCAGATACTGGAAGGCTGCTATGAGGTCTCCACGCAGCCTTCTCTTCTCCAGGCTGAACAGCCCCAACTTTCTCAGCCTACCTTCATACAGGAGGTGCTCCAATCCCTGATCACCCTCGTGGCCTCCTCTGGACTTGTTCCAACAGTTCCATGTCCTTTTTATGTTGAGGACACCAGAACTGCACACAATGCTCCAGGTGAGGTCTCACGAGAGCAGAGCAAAGGGGCAGCATCACCTCCTTCGACCTGCTGCTCATGCTGCTTTTGATGCAGCCCAGGATACGGTTGGCTTTCTGGGCTGCGAGCTGCTGTACTGTCACACAAACAGGTCCAGAACCACCAAAAAGGTGTCTTTTCACAGCCTGCTTTAGGACTTGACAAAACTCCATGGCTTAGCCTAGTTCAACCTTTCTGCAGGCTTCATTTCTTCTCAGGGCACAGAATTACCCCTTGAAATGTGTTGCAGAGCTTGCAAATTCTTTGTGCATCCCTGTGGAATCTTGCAAGGACTGCAAATACTTCTTGCCAGCCTGCAGGGACAGCACAGGTTCACCAAGGTCTCAGCATTCCCTGGAGCCCTTTAAGGACCAGGGTTATTGTTAAGACTTGCAATTACTTGCACCAAGAGACCCATCCATCCATCCATCCATCCATCCATCCATCCATCCCTCCCGCAATCTTTTCCTCCCTTCCTCCCTCCCTCTTTTATCATAGAAAGGGATTTTGGTTAGATTTAGTTTAATAATATCAACCTCTCAATATTCCCACTGCTTCTTAACAGCTACTAAACTGGATTATTGTTTTGAGGTCTCTAAGCAGGAGAAAAGCTGAACAGAGACTTGAACCCCCGCTCTGAACCTCACACAAAGCTTGTATTTCACAAGCTGAGGGGCAGCAGAACAGTGTCACAAATATAATTCCCCTCGAGACTTGTTTCAACCCTTATCTGGAGGGTTTTGCAAGACAATAATTCTCTTTACACCACTAAAATCATACTTACAGATGGGAAAGAGTGGGATTGAGTTTCCTTAGTGTAGTGTGCCAAACACAGCTAAGGCTGAACTGGAGGTTTTAAAGGTCTAATGTTCACAAGCTTTGGTTTGTTGCCTGCTACAGAGGGAGAGGATAAAATCAATGCCTTTTAATGGACCACACAACACAAGACTGGGGCTGCACGGTCCAAACTGTGCAAGGCGCAGCAGTAGAGTAAGTTCAACCCCAAAACTAAGGGCTTTGGGGTATTTCTCTAAGGTCTGTAATCTGAAGTTGCCAGGATGGCCAAATGCCCTTCCTCTTCTCCATGCTGTTTATGCACCAAACCCCAAGTATCTTAAGGCTTTTAAATGGACATGGGTTTAGCCTTCATCAACAGAATTGGTTTTCTCTGTGTCCATCTGAGAAGTGACAAGTGGTAGCAGCACATCCAAAGGGTGAGCAAAGTAAACCTTGTTGTATAGGCCTTTTTGCTCCCTCCTTCAATATTTCGGGTGTTATCCAAGTGCATCCTGCCCCTGCCAAAATCTCTCCCCCACTGCACTATCATTCCATGAGCTATTTCACACCTCCCATTCCATTCTAACGTGGAGCCAAACCCATCCAGACACCGGCAGTGTCCAACGTGTGATCGAATGGAATCTTTCCCTGGACATTAGGAGAGGCTGCGAGATGTCAGGGGTGAAGTATGGCCATGGTAGGAATGATGCTCAGCTGTGCAGTTCATTCCATGCCTTTCCACTCATTGAATCCAGATGCCACAAGTTTCCCAGCTTTGTAAGTATCCAAGAGGCAAGGGCACAGACTAACACACAAGATGTGAATCAATGGCTGGGGTAGGGAGGAATTCCAGTGAGCTGGGAGGATTACTTAAAAGAGAATAGGAAAAGAGGAAAACAGAAGGTACCAGAACTTGTCATCAGTTGGACATGGAAGTGCTTCCATCCCTGGAAATGTTCAAGGCCAGGCTGAACATTCAGGGCTTGGAGCAAGCTGCTCTAGTGGAAGGTGTCCCTGCCTATGGCAGGGGGTTGGAACTGGATAACCTTGAAGGTCTCTTCCAACCCAAACCATTCCATGATTCTATTGTTCACAGCCTCTGGATCTATTGGAGCATCTTCCTTAGCCAAGGCAGAGAATTCCCCACAGAAATCAAATCTCTGCACTGTGTTCTCAGACACATCCCTGCAAAGCACCTGAGAGAGCAGGACAACAGAGAAGAGTTATTCTGTGTGTTCCTATCACACCACCTACGCTGCTGTAGTGCAACTTTTGCCAAGCTCCACCTTCAAAACGGAGCAGGATGCTTTGCTCCTCAGCTCTCCCCAAACACCCTACACCAGTGTGCACACAGAGTTAGAGGAGGGGAGCAAGCACACTGTGAACTCACTACCTGTCTCTGTGTGTACTAATGCCACAGAGCCAGTACAATCCAATACCCAACAGAAAGATGCTTTCCTACCTCAACAATTCACATGTAGGCAGCAGAGGCGTGCCTTGTCTGTACACTTCCTTTTGGTACCTGAGAAATGTCAGCAGGATCACATAAAGAGCTCTAAAAAGACAGACACTGCGGTGATGTTCAGCATAAATTGCTAAGAGGGATGCTCAAGAAGTGCTGACATGAATCACAGAAAGAACTGCTATGCCAAGAGGAACAAAGACAGGCATTACACTTAGCTGAATCCATCCATGCAATGTCTCACACAAACAACAGTTTCATTCAATGTATTAAAATCTGATCACTTGTTATGCAGCATTTGACAAAGTCACTATCTCCATCATAGCAGACAGGGTCCAAAGCAGCAGATTTATCTGCCCAAAGCATTTGGGTATGAAAGGCAGTGGAAGAATTCCATGCCAGATGTCTAGAGACATAGGTGGAGAATGCCCATCTCCTGGCGGCCAGCAGCCAGTGTCTCCAGGCTACTCAATGGGGCAGTTCTGCATCTCTAGGCTGCTCATCCAGCAGCTCTGCACGCACTGGAACAAGGATTCTTTGCTTACAGACTCCTTTTTCTCCCCTCGATGGTCCTTTGCTTGCAATAAGCTCCCTGCAGTCCCACAGACAGCATCCTTTGGAGGACCCAAAGTGAGAAGCAGAAATCCCCCTCCCCACCACTGATAAATGTCCCATCAAAATGTTGTGCTGCCAAACATACTGTAAAACAAAGTGGGGCTAGAAAACACAGCATTTACCTGGCAAGAGATCTGTACAAGGTAGACCAGTTCCTTGGATTCACAGCCATTTCTTGTTACTTCATTCTGTTCCTCCGGGAGCGAAAGCTACACCAAGGGAGAAGGGATGGGGTGGAGAAAGAGAGAAAGACCAGGTCAGTGAGCAGGGATAAGCCAGGCATGTAATCATGCATGGAGCACAACGTGCACATCAACTTGCTCCAAGACAGGCTGAGTAGCAGGGAATCGGGACGTGTTTGTGTGTCTGGAGCTGTCAGAGAGAAAACATCGAGCCTTCATGGCTTGTGCTAGGATGCCATTGGATTTTGGCATCTCACCCGACAGCTTAAAACTTAAACTGTGGTTCGAGAATAAAACCAGCCTAGGAAGGCAAAAAAGCCAGGGATTAAAGCTCAGAAGTCTGCAAAATCAATGTTTCACTGACATATCTCCATAAATATTCATGTATCAGGTAACAGTGATTTCCCCCCCAATTTTATTCATTTTCTATTCAACCTGTTCAGCAGACATTAGGTAACAAACCAGACCTCCTCGTTTCAGCCTTGTCAAGCAATTTACCACAACAGAGAGCTTTACGGCACCATTCATCATTAAATACAGCATCAGGATGTGCTTTCATTTCAGAGCAGGGAGGAGGGATTTAACCACCTCATTCCTTACATGCACCCAATGGACCAAGTGCCTTGACTAGTACTATTGCTAGTCCTGCTAGTTTAACATCCTATATGTATAATTGCTTATATTTCATCATCTTCTCTGAAAAGTCACCATTAAAAGTGATCAGAAGCAAATTAAGACTTTGCAAAGCCAATAATAAAAGGAAACATGTTCCAAAAAGTTGTTTTATGAAAGGAAGAGATCATTACCCAGCACAGAGTCCCAGGAACTAAAACCTGTATATATATATGTGTGTGTATATATATATATATATATGAAAAACTCCATTACACACAGAGCAGGATGAAGATCTCAACCTCTCAGCACTCACACAGCCATCTCAGCCACCTTTATTCCTCATGTGATAGACATTAAACTGCAGTGACAGCACCTTGTTAAGCAGAAATGATGCCAGCTTAAAAGCAGAAAGCACTGAGGAAGAGTCCAGGCCTTATTCCACAAAGGTCTTTTGGAGCAAGAGACTTGGATCTCTTTTAGAAAAGCTGAAGTCTGGGAAAAAAATCATTATTGGCCAAGAGCAAAAAAAAACCCCAACAAATGGAAGCAGAAATGTGAGACAGCTGAAACAACCTGTGAATGGCATCTCTGGTGACTGAGCAAAGGGTTAAACTGCATCCTTCAGATGGATGTGGCTTGATATAGAACCCAAAATGTTCACTTGTCACATGCAGAAAGTGTCAAACCTCTTGAGCACGATAAGCACATAGGATGCATTAGGTTTGGGGGGTACATTTGTTACTGGAATGCTGTGCTCAACTAGCACAGGCAGATAGGACTGACTCCATGGTACCCTAAAACGTTTCAGTGGAAGCATTTCATGATGCACCAAGAAAGCCCTAAGGATGTTCCTATGAGGTTTAACAGGTGCCTGGACAGCACAGAGTGCTGTGAATGTTATGTCAAGCTATCGTTGTGAGTCCCCTCCCTTCTGCCTTCCTGCACACCTCCACAAGGACAAGGTGAGTGTGTTAAATCCTGGAGCAGACAGGTCATTTTCCCTCTACCAGCACATTCACACTATGCTGCTCTGTGAAGCTGGCTAGTAAGAGCTGTAGTCCCTACTACGATGATCTGCCAAAGGATGAGTAACTATAACAAACCAAACAGAAACAAAGGCATTGAGAGCAGGAGGAAGAAGTAATCGGGACCTCATGGTATCACCAAGAAGGGTGAAAGGCAAAATGTACCTTGCTCATACACAGTTCTGCCACCCAGAGCAGCCAAGACTATTGGTCCCACACAGAGGCAGGAGTAGGTTCCAAGTGCCTCTAGTTCATGCAGTCTGAGAACAAGCAGCTCATCTCTGGTAAGCCAGCAGATAAAGACAGTGATTACAGGAGTCTCCCGCAGAGGATGATTTACTGCTTATTCCTCTTGTAGAGCTAAACAGCACCGGAGTGAACAGTAGGGTAAGTTATGATACAGCACATTCAGAAGGCTTATTCCAAAGCTCAGCAGTTTTACACGGTGCAATGCTGTGCATTTACCTTCCAGAACTGGGGCTAATGAGAACAAAACTCACACTCTCATCCCTCCTCTCCAAAGCAGCTTTGGAAGCTCCCTTCTGCTCACCCTCCAAGAACACTCCTCGCATCAGACCTTGGCAGATCTGTGCTTGGAGCAAAGCAGCGTGTGATTTAAAGACACATCTGTTTGTCTGGAGCTCCATGAGGCCATTGTGAACCTGTCTCGGAGCCACATGGGTCCTGCCACGTTCCCCACACAGAGCCAAAAAGCAAGGGCTGGTGACTCGGGAGAGGGCTTTAATGTGAGCAGAGGCAGGTCCTTCACTTGTCAGCGTGACCACAGGCTTTAAGCCAGTCACATCCTTGTGTGTTCCTCTTAGGAACTGCAGAAGCTCTCAAGAATCACTTCAAGGAAAAGCACTACAGAACTCCATTGCCAACACCAGGATTGCTGGTTACTAAACTGAAGTGCCAAACCCTTACCAAGCAAGAGCTGACTCTGCTTTACAATGTCAGTGGGGCTGTGCCTGCTCCTCCTCGCTCTGCCTCTGATCCTAGATGCCAAATAAGCTCATTTAAATAGCTTTGGCTTTCGTTTCCTTGTTTGCTGAGTGATGTCAACTCCATCATCCAGTCCTTCTGATGACAGGATAATATGTGAAAGACTGGGGAAGGATAGATTTAATTCATCTCTGAACCTTACTTATTTCAGCTTCTGCTTCCAACAGTCAGGAACACATGGATTTCACTTGCACACATCTATCTGAGCAGTGCAAATGCACGTTCTCCTGTGAAACACATATTCCATGACAAATCAAAGTAATCAGGTACATAAAATGCATACAACTCCTCTTTACAGATGAAGAGAAACCTACATGGAATCCTACAAGGATGGCAGAGGACTTGTCATCAGGGACTGTACTGATAGAACAGTGATGGGTTCAAACTGAAACAGGGGAGATCTAGGTTGGATATAAGGAAGAAGCTCTTCCCTGTGAGGGTGCTGAGGTGGTGGTACAGGGTACCCAGAGAAGCCCCATCCCTGGCAGTGTTTAAGGCCAGGTTGGATGGGGCTTGGAGCATATTAGGGGGCTGGAAGTGGATGATCTTAAGGCCCTTTCCAACCCAAACCATTTTATTATTCTATGAAACTGTAATGCTTCCTAATATTAATATCATTAGGAGTTTGCTATAAAGTCAGCTAACACAGACCCACTCCTTTCACTTGAACCCACGACCCATCCCGCTGTGACATCCCACAACTGGCAGCATCTGGCACAGCGTTCCAGGCGGGATGAATAGCTCCTGGAGGGATGTGATGGGGCAAACGGCAATGAACCAGACCCCCTGGCAAGCACGAGCTTCAAGAGGTGTCATCCCAAACACAGCGCACATCTGTGGAGATCTCCGGGAGAGGAGAGATGGCAAGAATGGTGAGGAAGTCTTCTGCCAGGAGCTTGAAGTCAGTGGAAAGGCTGATGCTTTTCCTGGCAAAGGATGTGTCATTGTTCCAAGGAAACCTGGTAATCCTTCTATGTTTTTCCGAGCTGGAATTTCAGGTTAAAAGCAGCCAGACACATGCAACCGAAAGCCCAAGCAGAGCAAAAGCTCATTAAGTTTCCAAACCACTATTACATCTGATGATTCTTCTCCTGACAGCATTAGGCACAAACTCTGCCTTTCTTCTCTTTCTGAGCCACCTCCTGCCTCCTCCATGGGAATTGATGATGTTTGTGCAACTGGGCAAATCAGACGAGGGGAAAAACCACAGGACAAATGCCACCTTCACGCATCGCTTTGGAATGTATGGATGGGGTGAAAAAGTACATCTGGTGGCCAAGAGCAAGAAACACGAGGCTCATTTTCCTGTGAAATATTGCTATGCTTTATTCACAAAAAAGCCCAAATATCCTTGGGATAAATCCTGCAGAAATTAAAAGAGTTAACACTGATCCCACTCAGAGATGCAGTTATTATAGGAAACAGCTTTTATCCCCTCTCCAGCTCCAGTCCCTGATAGCCAGTACTTCCGCTACCTCCTGAATCACGCTGGTGACTCACAAACCACTTCATCTTCATTTAGCTGAGCCCATGACACACGTTTGGCCTGCACTGAGGCACCTTCCTGACCTGGGTTTTGATGTATTTGAGGATTTGATTTGATTGTGTTTGAAATACTAGGCTGGCAAATCGTTTCAAGCGGGGAAACGTATTTTAACTCATGACTCTGACACCAGACATGTATTTATCTGGCCTATTTTTCCTTGCTCCAGATTTTTCTAGCTAAATGTACTAATTATCCTCCCACTGGGTTCCCCATCTTTTGCTTTATCCTTTTCATACTGAACTGTGGCTTCAGAGCAGGAAAAGAACATTTCTGACAGAGCAGCTTCTTTACCCAAGCATAAACATGCTGAATGATCCAAGTATTGCAAAACGCAGGTGATATATCTGCATTGAAGCATCATTAGGGGGCTGAGAAAAGTCTGGAGAGGGGCTTGGGACAAGGGATGCAGGGACAGGCCAAGGGGAATGGCTTGAACCTGCCCAAGGGGAGACTGAGCTGAGCTCTTAGGCAGAAGCTCTTCCCTGTGAGGGTGCTGAGGCGCTGGCACAGGGTGCCCAGAGAAGCTGTGGCTGCCCCATCCCTGGCAGTGCTCAAGGCCAGGTTGGACACAGGGGCTTGGACTCGGATGAGCTTTAAGGTCCCTCCCAACCCAAACCAGTCTATAACATCACTAGAACACACAAGGAGGATACTAGTGCCAGAGGTTAAATTAACTCCTGGCTTAGAGTCTCCTCCTCGCAGACAGAGGTCCCAGCACAGTGCAGGTGCACTGGGAAGGCTGGCTTTCCTGCAAGTGCAAGCCCTAAGTAAATAGCAAAGGTTGTGGGATGTGTATTTTGCCTGTCGTTACTTTCAGAACTATTTTAAGCCTGCAAATCACATGGGACAAGCTCTTCCGATGGAAGCATGATTATTCAGCAGGCAGCATCCCTTCGACTGAGCTTCACCTTCAAGACTAATAAACCCTGCCATAAATATGCACAGCTAGAGAAAAGGGCAGATACTGATCTTGCAGCAGGATCCTCAAGGTGCTTCAACCACACATAGTGCCTCAGGCACAAGATCAGGTCTTCTTTGGGTTGTTTTATGCTGGTTTCAGTATGGGCTTACGAGGAGGCCATGGATATGTGCTGTGCATCTCAGTACCTATTGGGGGGATTCAAGGCCAAGCAGAGGAATACCCCCAAGAGCCAGTGGAGAGAAAAATGCACAATTGGAACAACCATACTTTCAATCCCTGATTCCAGGGTGAGCTGGCAACAAAGGCAGCTGATGTATGTGCTGCTGGAGTCGGTTCTAATGCTTAAGCCAAGTACATTTGATGCCTAAGCCTGTTGAGACACAAGGTCTCAGAGAGCTGTGTCACGGATACTTCTTCCCCAGATTTTCCTGTATTAAGCTGCAAATGTTTTCTCATGTGTTCTCACTCTTTGATTTCCCCTCAGTGTGCAAGAAGGTCAATCTTCCTAAGCAATAAAATAGTCACCAGCACATCCCAGATGCAGCCATCAGGGACTCCATGAGGCAAAACCGACTTCTTAGGGGCTGACAACAGAATGCTTTCACAAAGCTCAAGTATGTGATGCTATTAAAAACAAACCCTCCATGTGGCTGCATGCAGAGCACTGCTTGGGGCACTTCTTCATGGCTGACAACATCCTGGAACGCTCCATAAGGTGGGATTGTCACCTGGATGGGGTTTAGTGGCTTTGACTTCTGTCTTTAAAGCTCTGAGTGAACTGACTGCTATGAAACTTGCTCACTCTATGTATTCCAGTCCACAGAAAGAGTGGCCAAGAGATAAATTAGACCCAAAACACTGTTAGTGAGAGGATTTTGAGGCTGAAAACTGCTTTTTACCTTGGGTGAAACCTGGATTTCCCATCTTCCTGTGTCTCCTCCCTCACTTGTAATGAAATTTGGGAAGACATGGGAGAAATACGGAACTATTACCAGCTTTGTTTCACAGATTCCATTCCTGCATAGTTTTAGCTTCTATGATGACCTCTTTCTTCTCCTTTTCTCATGGAGGAAACTACTTCCAGTCTCTGGGGTTTCAGAAGACAGCAATGAAACATGACACTAAGCAGAGGCAAACGCTTAGCGTGGACACGGGTGGCTGTGCTGCTGCCAGCCATACAATGGGGTAATCAGTTACACATGGTGACAACGTGGAAAGTCCCTGCATCCAGTAACTGTGACCACAGCTGGGGAATCACTGCCAGAGCAGTGTGAATGGGTGCAGGGAATCATATCCCTTCCTCAAACTCACCCTTGAGAGCTTAGGAGGCCATAGCCAACACCACGTTAACCAAAGTCCAGGGCTACTCTGCCACTAGACGTGTGCTTCAGGGATTAAGAACTAGAAGATAAATGAAGAGGATCTGTTACTGACTCCATCTATAACTTCTATTACCACCAAGAGCCATACAATAGAATCATATCACAGAATCACAGGCTAATTTGGGTTGGAAGGGACCTTAAAGCTCCTCTGGTGCCATGGTCAGGGGCACCTTCCACTTGCTCCAAGCCCCTGTGTCCAACCTGGCTTTGAACACTGCCAGGGATGGGGCAGCCACAGCTTCTCTGGGCACCCTGTGCCAGCACCTCAGCACCCTCACAAGGGAGGATATAAATATATTATCTATATATCTATGCATTATAGAACATGCATGGGATAAAACAACAAGGAAAAAGCCCGTTTTGCTAGCACACCTACAGTGGGAATGAAACCCACAGCTCTTGTGAAGTTTAAGCCCAGCCTGAGAGACATGAATGCATCTGCTTTCAGTAAATACAGAGCCTCTATTATGGCATGTTGTTGATTAAATGATTGCACTGAAGCAGTGACCAGCACATCGCCTGCAGCCCCACGTGTCTCCCCGTTGTCACATGTCTTATTAAGCAGCACAGTTCTTGTGAGGAGTCTGTCCCCTCGAGCTCCAGAGCGTAGCAAGTCGATCCTGATGAATTCCTACCTTTTGAAACGTGCAAGGGAACAAAGGAAGAAGCAAGCAGGAAACCTGGCTGCTCACTGAAGTGTGTTGGAAGGAACAAGCACAAGAAAACAAGCCACAAGTCCAAGAGATGGATTCCAAATAATGAATTTAAATGTCACAGCTGCCGAAGTTGGTGTGCGAGAAGCAAGCCGTGCAGTGCTCTGGAAGCAGCCAAACACATCCATCCCCAGCAGTGTTCAAGGCCAGGTTGGATGAGGCCTTGGGTGAGATGGTTTAGTGCGAGGTGTCCCTGCCCATGGCAGGGGGGTTGGAACTTGATGATCTTGAGGTCCTTTCCAACCCTAACTATTCTATGATTCTATGATTCTAATACAGGACAAAAAAGGTCTCAGTTTCTTTAGCTTATGGCAAATCTTAAGCTCAGATTTTTGCATCACCAGCAACATCAACCAAGAACTCAAATGAACTCAATGAAGCCAACAGAGGGGGGGGAAAGAAAGGATGTAAAGAGATGCCCCTTGCTCACAAATGCCCGTCTAGGGTCAGGGAATAAAAGGCACTGTGGGCCATATGAAAAGCAATGAGCAGAGATAGGCAGGAAATGGGAAGTGGTTGAAAGTCTAGCTCTCCTGCACAAAAAGAGACCCTCAGAAGGCTTTTGTAGGGGTCTCATAGATGCTTTGTACCGGTTTGCACTGCTAACTGAGGGCTTGGAGTGGCACTGAGCTGCCTGAGGCAGGAATTCCACAGGTAGGCACGTGGACAAAGTCATTCCTAGAAAGCCCAGAAGTTGCTTTTGACTGGTTAATACCTCACTGGCTATGGATGGAAACATCCTTGTCTGTCCCTGCATACTGTCCTATGGTTCCTGTCAATATGGCATCAAAGATGAGTATTATGTGCCCCTGCACCTGAATGAAGATTTATTCCAATCTCTGAGTCACATGCATACATACCTGCCTCAAAAAGAAATACGGAGTGAAAGCTTACAAAGTCAAATACACACTCCCCTCATCAATATTTCACATTCCAGCGATGATTTAAAAGGAAGATGCACAAAAGATCAAAGAAAATGAAGTAAATTCTAAAATCTCCTTATTGCAAAAAGAAGCCTTTACTAATCCTACCCTTAGAACAAAGGTAGCATTGTAGGCACTATCAGCAACAGTCTGGAACACATCTAGCACCCTAAAATGGGATATATTCCTTCTTTTACTGGCCCTCATTAGTTGGTAGAAGACACACTGACAACCCACAGAAAGACACACAGAAAACTGTGTATCTGAAGAGCCAAAGAAGGAAATCATTGCTGGGATGTTCCCAGCCCCACTCCCACTTAATCCCGGGTACCTCAGAAGCAGGGATCTTCCCAGAAGCCACAGTCTGCACTGTGCTGAGCTTTCAGATCTGTACCGGGAGACAGCCTGCCCAACAATGCCATAAACTCCCCCTGGAAACGGCAGCGGATCGCTCTGCAAAGGAATCACTGCCTCTAAAACCACCATCGGAATCGTCCCTTCCTGCCACATTAGCCCTCGGTACCATCCTTCCTGCTGGTTTGCTGCTAGCATCACGGTTACAGCGTGCCAGGAACAAAAAGGATCTTCTCTCAAGCACAGAGGATCTCTCTCAAAGGCTGTGCGTGCTACTTACCCCTGCTACAACGATCTATTCTTTCCATGGATGGATCCCTAGCCAAGGCCTAACGGTTCCAGGTCCCTCCGTAGCTTCCCAGCTGCTAAGTGCAAAAACCTTCCAGGCATCAGCTCCGAAAGGCAGGAACTCCAGGCTGGAAGAATCAAATCAAACTCCCCACATTGGCTTCCCTCGCTCTCTTCTCTTCCCGGTGCTGCTGCTTCTTCAGTGCCTATGAATAGCATTTAAGATCTGCCTCCGCAGCCCTGGACGCCGCTTCCACACTGCCCATTTCATGCTCAGTTTGCACTGGGGAGCGAGCCGCGCCGTTCCTTGCTCTCCCGTTCGCTCTCGCCTTGGAAAGGTCCCACAAGGCAAGCCGTGGAGTTTAACAAGAGCCAAGAGAAACAGAGAGGGAGGGAACGCAGGCAGGGGCTGTGTTGAGGCAGAGAAGTCTGCTGCTACAGCTCAAAGGGAAAGAAAACAAATGACAGCAAACTGCCATCACATGCCTGAAGCCCAGCACGGCTCCAGGCAAGCCGATTCCTCCTTGCTCGTCCTTTTCTGCTGGTATCACGGAGCTGAAGCTCCATGATATTCCCCTCCAGTCCCCCCAGTGCAGATCGATGCAGGATGCCCTAGTGCCTAGGTACAAGGGTTCTCTGTTCACTGTGTGTATTCCCTAAGGAAAACAGGCATTTTGATGGTGAAAACTCCGCTGTCAAATTGCTCCCTGTTCAGTTAAGAGCCTGAACACATTTGCTTGTCCAGGGGTCCTGTACTATCACTACAGAACAAACGGTGATGGGGCACATGCAGAATCAAAGTTGGCAGATCATTATTCCCTGGCAGGACTTCCCCATGCAGCTCCTGAGCTCAGGGACCACTAATAAAGGGATCATTCCTTACCTCCAGCCCCAGAATTCAGGCTCAGTTGAAAGCATGCCTGGTCAGTTAACCATGCAATGAACTAAAGACCACCACGCTGTGGAATACTGCTGCTGCAGCTCCATAGCATTTTGGTTAGTCCGTAATATCAAGCTCTGATCATTTCTATTCAGAAAGAGAGCTCCTCACCATGGAACTGGTCCTAGCTACAGCCAGCCTGCCCTCCCCAGGCAGTAATTTCACCCTGAAGGAAGGGACTGCAGTCAGCTCCCTCTTCTCCCATCTCTCCTCCTGAATCCAAAGGTTAACATGGAAAGTTGCACACTTTTCCTACTTGTTTCTCTAACAAGTGGAGTGGAAGATCCCCATCGAGGTGAGAGGTTTCAAGTCCATCACATAGGGCCATACACTTCTATCCCACTGATAGAACTGATTTACTCATCAACTGATTTCTCCCCTCTTCAAAGCTTCTTTCTATTCTTCCAGAAAACAGGAAAATACCCCAGAGAATTCGTAATGCTCAACCCAAGCTGTTCCAAAAATGCAAACTAACGTTGTTGTGAAGACACTCAAGTTCCTTTCCCATCCAATACACTGCTTCTCCCAAACCTTGGAAAACTGCTCTCCATTAAAGCATCTTCTTAACTGTCACAATGGAAAACTTCTTAGGCAGTGCCACTGGTTGCTGTATTTTCAGGGATGAGAAGTAGGGAAAGTTTATGATTGCTTCTCATACACCAAAGTAAATGAGTCTACAGGGGACTGTAATGGCACAGAGAAAACAATAGGGAATGGAGGAAGTCAGTGTCTTCAAATGACACAGCCTCAGGAGCAGCCTTGGTTTGTGCAAAAGAGGGTAGTAATCAGTGAGTAGTAGCTTCCAAGTCCTGCTCTCTGTTAACCACTCCTGTACCTGGTCTTGTCCATTAGAAAGCAACTCCTGATGCAGTACTGGTGCTGCTTTTGATGTGCAGACTGGCCTGTTGTTGGCACAAAGAGATGTTAGAAAGCAACAGTGAAGGAAATCACTTCTGAGGATGGAAGAATACTCCCTAAGGCAAACAGAACTCCAGTTGCCCTCAGTGCCATGGGTTAGTGATGGTCTTGGCAGTGCTGGGGAATGGTTGGAACCCATGATCTTAAAGGTCTTTTCCAATGCAGTTGCTTCTATGATTTCCTTATAAGAGGGAAAAGAAACACCAGCAAATAACTGAAGTTCTGATTCCCTCAACTGACAAATCACATTTGAACCAGCTACAGTTGGAACTCCTCTCTAAACTGACCTTATTAAATGAAATCATTGCTCACATCCTTACATCAGCAACACTCACCCCTGGTTCGTGCAAGGGGGTAAGAAGCCAGGTTGAACTTCAAACCCTAAAATCATTGGTTTAAAACAGCAGCAGCATTTCACATAGTGTGTTTTGAATGGCGAGTACTGCTGCTGAAACGGAACAGGCTCAACTACAGCTTAGGTTTAGAGACGTCTCAAGAGGAGCTCTGATGTCAATACATCCTACAACCTACCCGGGATGCTGAAGAGCTGCACCCAGGAGTATGCAGAGCCCTATGCCGCGTAGCCACAACCACCCCTTTGAACACATTACTGAGGATGCTGACCACTTCTGCTCCCATCACAGATGGAGCTGGGGATCTAGGCAGTCTGCAGGGCTACAAACAGGGTTTCAAAAAGGCCTTCAGGGCACCAGAAGTGGTGCTTCTAAGAAAACGACTTCTTTCTTGTTACCGCATCAACCTGCCTCAACTCCTCCCTAGAGGAATCATCTTCCTCGTTCCACCAACCCTCATCCCCAAACAGCATCAAAACCCCCACGTTTGCCAGGAACCCAAGTCCAATTGCTCTGCTGAACAACAGAACTAGCCACAAGTGTGTTTTTCCAGAGACAAAACTCCTACTACCATCTGCAGCACAACCACAGTGAGATACCGGTGCTCTCCCTCACCCCACTGAGCTCAGTTAAAGAGTTAACTACAAAATCTCTCTGGCTGCCAACCAAACCTTGCTTCCAGGATAAAATCCCATAGAATTCCAATGCCTGCCATTACAGAACCAGCAGCTTGTCTCCAAAGGAAACCCCCTTTAGTCACTAGTAAATTGACCCTGGTGAATATAACACCAACCACTTGGAAACGGGCATTTTGAGATACAAAGTACACAGAGCAACACACATAACACTGTGTGTTTGTTGTTACTCCACAGGCTATGCTCCAAAAGGGAAAAGTAAGTATCTCCCACATTACTGGTCACAGCAAAGCTAATTCAATGTAATGATGGGTTGCAATAGCCACGTTGGGTGTTTCTGACATGCTGTAACTGCAGGGGGGGTGGGATGGGATGCTGGCATGTTGGCTCCATGCTCCTGACTTTCCATCTCATACATTTTACAACGTGGAGCGTTTCAAACTGCATGAATGGCTCCAGTTGAATCCGTTACTGTTGTTTGGGTCTGTGTTGATTAACACATGTAAATGGAGGCATCTGGTGTTACCTCTCTCTCGCTCCATTTCACACCCCCTTTGAGTCTGATTGCACAGTTAACTGAAAGCCAAATGAGAATATCCAGAAAGGAATCCCCCCCTGGCAGCCTTTGCCAGGCTGGGGTCTAGTCACCACCTGCAGAGACACAACCCTGCCCCTGGCAGCAGTGAGACACTGGGTACCACACAACGACACCAACCATCACTTTGCAGAACTAGAGAGGGAAGGATTGTTCTGTCCCACTGGCAGGGAAAACGATACCCCCTTCCATGAGGGGAACTGAGACCAAAGTGCAGGCAGTGTGAGTGATGCAGTACTGCTGCTCCTGCCCCAAATCTGTGAGACAACAGGTCTGAAGAACAGCAAAGTCAATTCAAACAGCCTCTGACTTGGTGATTCCCAGCTGTAACAACAGATCAGATGTAAACACCTACCAGCCACTGGACATGATGCAAACCCCAGGACAGAAAAGCTGGAAGTTCACAGAATCCCAGACTGGTTTGGGATGGAAAGGACCTTAAAGCTCATCCAGTTCCAACCCCTGCCACGGGCAGGGACACCTTCCACTAGAGCAGCTTGCTCCAAGCCCCATCCAACCTGGCCTTGAGCACTTACAATGTTATTAGAACCATCTCCGCTGAAAGATGCTCCTGTTTGATGCAGAGGGAGTTAGGAGGATCACTGCTGGATGCATTTCCAGCGGTTTGGAAGCCCACTGCACACTAGATGGCACTGCACTACAAATTATCGCCGGGATTAGGCACTGATTGGGGTTCCTGGGGAAAACACCACCAGAAATCCCTTCCTGGCCCTCCTGAAAGGCCAGGTGCTCAGCACCACTGCCTGAACACTCACAGTGCCAACACAATGGAGATGGCTCTGTAACAAGAACCAGCCCCTCGGTGGCTTCAGGCACAAACAAAGAGGCAGTTGAACTAAACTGTTGTTTATTTATCAATGTGCTTATTTAACAGGGAAGTGGCTTTGCCACCAAACAACGCGTCCTTTCTTCCAGTGTCTGCCACGGGACAGAACAGGATTCCTACTCGGGCTGCTGCCAATAAATACACACAAGTGCAACGTTCCCCCTCAGCCTGCAGAAGGGACCTTTTCTGCTCCTCACACAGAAAAGCCACTCGAAAGAGACTGCTTCAAGTTTTCAGGCATCCTTTTTAAACAGGTTTGTTCTACAAGCTGAACCTATAATATATTTATAATTCCATCATGTAGGGCTTTGTTTAAGCTTATTGAAAAATGCATTCACCCATACCAAAAAAAGGACCAAGGCAGTGAATATAAAGTATTTTATAGCTTTGTAAGATAGGAGGGATGTGGAGCTGTTGGAGCGAGGCCAGAGGAAGCCATGGAGATGCTGCGAGGGCTGGAGCAGCTCTGCTCTGGAGCCAGGCTGAGAGAGCTGGGCTGGGGCAGCCTGGAGAAGAGAAGGCTCCTGAAGGGGAGACCTGAGAGCAGCTCCAGTGCCTAAAGGGGAAACCTGGAGAGGGGCTTGGGACAAGGGATGTAGGGACAGGGCAAGGGGAATGGCTTGAACCTGCCAGAGGGGAGACTGAGCTGAGCTCTTAGGCAGAAGCTCTTCCCTGTGAGGGTGCTGAGGCGCTGGCAGAGGGTGCCCAGAGAAGCTGTGGCTGCCCCATCCCTGGCAGTGCTCAAGGCCAGGTTGGACACAGGGGCTTGGAGCAAGCTGCTCCAGTGGAAGGGGTCCCTGTCCATGGAACTGGGTGAGCTTTAAGCTCCCTTCATCCCAAACCAGGCTGGGATTCTATGATTCTCTATAGATACTTTTAACCTTCCTGCATACAGCGTCTCAGAAAACTGCTGACTTTCAAGGAAAGCGCATTAAAATCACCACGTTAGTTACAACTGCCTTTTCTTCTCTGAGCTCCAAAATCCATTCAATTCTGTGGGAGGTCAGGGACAGTTTTAGTCACAGTCTACTTTTCCATTTGCTTGAAACAAGCATATTATTCCTGTGAGAGAACTGAAAATTGACAGTCCTGTCATTGCAGGCTATTATTCCCTTATTCACTCACTGCTTCTTTCTTCTCCCCCACTAAATCAATATTATCTTTTGTGTCCACACTGAGAAGAATCAAAATCACTGGCAAAAAACATCTTATATATAGCTGAAATAGCAGCAGGAGCTGCAAGAGGGGAGAAAGAACACCATAAACCCCTCCCAGACACCATGCTTTTGATGGGGGGAAGAGTACTGTGGTGATGAGAAGCTTAATGTGCTTAAGGTAGTCATTGATCCTGTCTCACTGCCACGTTTTCAAAGCACCTTTCCTTACCCAAGAGTGCAGGTAGGTTTTTGCTGTGACTTCTCACCTCCATCTCGTCTGAAGAGAGGTGTTCGTGTTACTCTGAATGCACAGGCCAAAGCAAGGACTGTGCTCAGGAACGTTTCCTAGTCTGCAGTTATAGAGAACCAGTAACAAGGAACCAACATCCCCAGGGCAGAAAGGAAGCAAACAAACCTTACCAATGCCCACAAGGGAAAAGCAAATGTACCCTGAAGAGCCTTGAAGTCAGTAGCTTGGTTGTGAATAACTCTGGAATCCCATTAGGAAGTGCACCTCCTGGCTTCATCGTACCCATGGGTGATGCACAACCTCCTGTCCACACACCCATCTGCCCAGTAATCCCATAGGCTCTGGAGAGTATTCCAGTGGATCCTGATGTGCTGATTTCAGATTGGTCATTGTTACCTTCCTGGAGCACTGCAAGACCCAGCCTTCACCCCACGCTCCACGTTTTACCCATCACCAAGTACAGAGGGATCCATATTCTTCAACCTCCTGCAGGTGGAGAGAATCAGCTCAACAAGATGACAGCATCTCCCTTTGTGAATGATAAAGCAGGCTCCTTAAAGAAGGATGCATAATACTAACCCAGTGTGCACAAGCACATACTTGCACTGCAAGGCTGGTCTGCAGAGTCTTCAAAAGCCTTCCACAACAGCAGATAAGGAGCCACCATCAGAACTGCTGAAAAAGCCTTAGGAAAGGACTGTAAGCAAAAGCAAACAAGCTTTGCACAGTGTATATATGCAAAGCACATCTTCCCAAGCAAGAACTTGCAGGACTAAGCTCAAGAGAGAAACAAGAGGCCGGGGAAATCAGCATTCCCAAGAGCTCCTTCCCCAGGAAAAGCATGATTTCTTGTCTGGCTACACACCAACTCCTCTGGCTGACAAGAGGAGCAGTGAATGAAGGAAAATCATCTCCCCTTAGCTGGCAGGAGGAAGCGATAAAAGCCAAGGGGAAGCGCAGTCCATTTCCTGCCATGACCCCAGAAGTGGGAAAGATCAACAACCACTCATCTTCCCAGAGCAGGCTGTGGGAAACCCTAAGTGCTGCATTCCACTCTGACACCCCCTGCTTTTCCATTAGGGTTAGGCTAGGACTAAACTGGCCGCTGCAAGCATCTGAGTATCACACAGGCACACTAAAGGACTCCCAGTGCTCTCCAATGGAGCTTATGGCCTTTAGCTGCTTGCTCATTACCTTGCTCTGGGGGAAGGCAGAAGCATCACTTTGTGCATGCACAAGCACGTTTGTTTTGCTGTGTTCCAGTAGCCCCTTTAGGCACTGGAGCTGCTCTCAGGTCTGCCCTTAAGGAGCATTCTCCTCTCCAAGCTGCCCCAGCCCAGCTCTCCCAGCCTGGCTCCAGAGCAGAGCTGCTCCAGCCCTTGCAGCATCTCCATGGCTCCCAAAGCCAAGCCAGTCAGGAACCCACATTTTGCAGGCTCACATCTATAGGTTCTATCCTATCCATGCTTCCTCAGCAGGACTTGAATGAAGATGCTTGTAACTGCAGGCCAAAGGCACACACACACACCACGGGAAAGCCAAGGCCATGAATGAACACCTTAAAACCCTGCAGCCTAACCTGCTCCCCTTGAGCTGCCAACTCTGCCATCAAACCTCACGTTTCTGGCACACAAGCCCAAAGTAAATGAACTGCCCTATTTGCAAGCAGGTACGGTAAATCCAGATTGGGAATGCTGCCCGTGCTGTTTGCTTTAACTGCTAATACATCCACTGGCACCACAAACCTCCCCTGGGGGCTGAAAACACAGCTCTGCCTTGGGAAATCTCAGGATCCCAGCAACATGAAGTTTGCTGGTCATTAAAATCCCACCAGCTTGGCACGCTGGCAGGTCTCTGAGCACAATCCTATGCTGCATTTTAACACCATTCGTGTTAACAACGTGCTTTACTAGACCCAAAAACATAGGGGGTTCATCCCTTTTCAAGCTATGAAACACCAGTAAGGTAGGGATTATTTTTCTGGAGCCTATTAATATACTTTAATTACACATGTCATACATCTCCCTGCTTTTTCCAGGCCATTAATCCTCAGGGAAGGCACATTTCCCAACACAAATCACTCATGAAAACAACTCTGGTACATTTCTGTCACACGTTGCTAGAGGTGATGGACGACGGTGGCAAAGAGCAGGTCAATGCCAAAGTTAAGGGTGGGCTTATTGCACTCACTTTTATTCATGTCATCAAACAGCCACAATGCACTCAAGACCCACAAACCAGTTTGCTGTGTGTTCAGGAAAGCAGAAATACTTGTTCAACAGAGTAACAAGCTGAATCTCATTTGCTTTTAACGATGATTTGGGGGTTATAGACTGCCCTTCTATTTACACACCTAGATGATGAACATACCTGGGATCACAGAGCTAGTCTAGAGCCTTTCCTCCCTGCGACAGGCAATTCAATAACCCTCCAGCTGAGTAATGTCAGCAAGTTACCTCTTACTTTATAGGATAAACATGGAGTCAGTCATAGCATCCCAGCCTATGGAAGGGACCTTAAAGCTCATCCAGCTCCAACCCCTGCCACAGGCAGGGACCCCTTCCACTAGAGCATCTTGCTCCAAGCCCCTGTGTCCAACCTGGCCTTCAACACCGGATCACTTGAAGGCTGCCACTGTTCTGCACAGCAAGCAACAAGTGCAAACAAGCAGTAAATGTGTGAGAGGCAACTGTGAAGCTCCATGAGAGACCCTCCATCCACTTGAAGTGACCCTTCCACTGGACCAGCCGTGCTGGATTTCTCCCCCGCTTCCCAGGAAGAAAAGCAAGCAAGCTGGAATGTCACAGGTCTGATCTCGTTCCAGGGAAGAGTTTGTGGCAAAGCTGGATGCAAGAGCAGGAAACAGAAGAAGCCACAAACTGAGGTGAACTTAACTCGAATATTTTCCTAACATTTTTGGCATCAGGGAGCTTGGCCTAGAGACTCTGAATCTTGGCAGGAGACTGCGCCAGTTTTCAGGGCATTGTGGCTGGAATTATTGATTTAATAGAAGCAGTTTCCACCTACACTATAGAACCACAGAATCACAGAAGAGTTAGGGTTGGAAAGGACCTTAAGATCATACAGTTCCAACCCCCTCACCATGGGCAGGGACACCTCACACTAAACCATCTCGCTCAAGGCCTCGTCCAACCTGGCCTTGAACACTGCCAGGGATGGAGCATTCACAACCTCCCTGGGCAACCCATTCCAGTGCCTCACCACCCTCACAGGGAAGAATTTCCTCCTTATATCCAATCTAAACTTCCCCTGTTTAAGTTTTAACCCATTACCCCTTGTCCTATCACTACAGTCCCTAATGAAGAGTCCCTCCCCAGCATCCCTATAGGCCCCCTTCAGATACTGGAAGGCTGCTCTGAGGTCTCCACGCAGCCTTCTCTTCTCCAGGCTGAACAGCCCCAGTGAACATAGTTGGGTTGATATAGCCATGTCCTTAAAGCAGCCCTTACAACATCTCCCCCTGCCCCTGTAGAAGGCAATGGTAAAGAAACCATATAGAAAAGACAGGCAACAGGGGGAGGTATCCATCTAAAGAAGGGGAACACAACGTAGCAGAATACATCAAAGCTTGGTCTAGTGGAAGGTGGGACTGGATGAGCTTTAAGGTCCCTTCTAACCAAAACCACTCTGTGATTCTATGATGTTTTCCTCTTAGAACACTTTGCAAAGGAGTTTACTGAAGACATGACAGCCTGGAGCTGCTCATCACTGCCGAGACATCGAGAGCCACCGTGCCCACAGAAGAGCTGCGGGATGAAGAAACCCTCCTACACTGAAGGTAGCGAGCAGCCTTGCTTTGAAACGGCTGCTGGACCCGACTCCTCACACAGACCAGCAGCATCCCTCTATTCCTGCTCTTTTTGGTTGATCTGTGCAGAGAAACTGCTCTTAGCAGAAGCATCTTGAACTACCCCAGCTCTTTCCTTAGGAGGGCATCTGGTCAGAGTCTACCACCTGTGTTTCCTTTGCAGTCCACCTCAGGAAAATGACTGTATAACTAACAGAGACACCTTCCCAAGCACATATTTCCCCTCTGCACCCCCTTCCCTGGAATGGTATTCAACAAAAAGGCAAACCAAAAGAAGACGACCCTGAAAAAATCCCTTCTCAACAGGCTTTGCTGGCAGGAAGCACGAGAAGAACTGAGCTGCTCTTCACTCTGAAGATGCAAGAGGAAAACGCGGTGACAGGCAGGAACCACAGCCCCCACTGCAAGGCAAGAGCATCATCTTGGCTGGAAAGCTGCAGCTTGCCAAAGGCATTCAGCAGCAAACAATACCGCTGAGCTGGGAACAGGAATTCCTGGCAGCATTCCTGGCAGCCCATGCCTCCGCAGGCGGAAGTGATTCTGGATCAAATACTTCCTTTACGGCTGATAACATGCTCCTACCACTTGCAATGCCAAAGTTTAACAGATAAGGAGAGGCAAAGGATCTTCCATGCCCTGTTATCCAATCCTCTTCTGATGGGGTTATATTTAGAAGGCAGCTACACAGAGAGACAAGAGACCTGTTGTCTGAAGGGGTTGAATCCATGACCAATGGAACAGTGGTGGAATGCCTGACAGCACTTTGCCTTTAGCAATATGCTTTTCAGGCAGCAAGGAGTATCACCTGGGAAGCAGTGAGCTGATCAGTTCCCCATATTCTATTACTCAAACCCACTCAATTAAAGATGAAGTCTTCATTCTTTCAAGGGTAGAACAAAGTATTGCTGGCGGGAAGCACAGATGTTACAGAATACCCCATCTCCATTTCTCCTGTTAACATGAATGGCACACAGCACTAAAGAAACCACAATCACATTTGCACTATTATGGGGGGACAATCACTCCACTCTGTCTAACTTAGCGACATGAGGAGGTGTTGAAATAGTTCCCTTCCTACACATTAACAAGGCCTAAAGCTCGCTGATGAAAGGCAGTGAAACTACATGACAAATGCTGCGCTGAGATCCCCAAATCCCATGTGAATGAGTTCACCTCCACAGCTCTACAGCACAAAACCTGGAACGGGCCATCAGGTTGGCTGAGGGTCCAACCTCAACTCAAATCCCGCCAGGAAGATGCTATGTTCTACCTCAGCTTCATGCTGGAACGACTCAAGCCCCTAAGAAGGCAACTCTGAGACCCAAAAATCGTGTTTAATTTAATAAGCTGCCTTAGAAGCTGATTGTGAACTTATATTAGGATGTCTTAGGCACTCATGAAGTTAAAAGCATCGTGAGCCTTTCTGCCTTAATGTAAGAGCTGGTAGAGATGCTGAGGACTTCAAACCTCAGTGCTTTGTGTATTAATGGATTGACTTTTGATGCTCCAGAGAGGGAAAGGCATCACTGAGAGGTTTTAGCTAAACCCTGTGTGAAGGCAGCAGAGCTTTGAGGGAAGGAAAGCAACAGAACTGACTTAACCAACGCCGAGTGATCCCAATCCAGCCATGGCCTCACACAGAATCAACCAGTTTGGGAAAGACCTTTAAGATCATCAAGGCATGATGTTTTGGGAGACCCAGATCACAGTTCTGCTCCTGCTAATGGGATTCTTACACATTAATCCAATGTTAGATATGTTAAGAGAATGTTAAGAGGAATCTATTACGCAGATGCTTTTCACTGTAAGATTAAAAATCAATGATGTAGCCTTAAAAACTCAATGCAGTAAGAAATTGAAGGTATTTCAGCAAAACAGCAGTGATGCAATCTGTAAAGCCTCTCCTATAACAACAGCTTGGACACCAACTACCTGTGCATGGCAACCCAGCAATTTCCTGCCTATGCAACACGTGTCTCACAGGCCAGAAGCAAACAAGGTTAAAACACATAAGAAAGCAGGAGAGCAGCACATTTCTGCGAAGAAAAAGTGTCCCCAAAAGCACCCAGTTTTGTTAGCACGGTGCTAGGGTAAGAAGTGAACAAATCCTATTTCACACATCCCAGAAAGTTAATTTAGAATGAGCTCATGAGGTGAGGAGCCAGGATATTAATACCGATTGCGCCATGAGCCCATCTTCGAAGTGACATCAACAGTTACAAAACAAGCTGAAATCCAGCCAGGCTCTTAACAGGCAGCATTACACAATACCTGCTAATGCTGCACTGCAACTCTGCACATCTTGAACACTGAAGAGAGTTTGAAAGGAGTTTCCACCCACTACCCCTCAGATGCAACTTGGCAGCTCACTATTAGGTGCCAAGCTGTCACTTACAAGTCACTTCAGCCTACTGCTATTCTCTGGTTCCCTTCTTAGCACCAAGGAGCCACCAATGAATGCCTTCTGATTCACACATATGAGCCCTAGATGAACCTATTTTGAAACCTGTAGACTAATACTGCTGTTGTATTAATAGCTTGCATTTATTTTACCCTTAACACTGCTCTGCTACTAAGGAAATACTGCAATGTCCTCCACTTCTGGTATTTCAGGAGCAAAGCTCTGTTCTTAGGATATGTTTATACATATCAAATGGCCATTACAAAAATCTTGCTTAGAAAAAGAAAGGGGCAAGAGGCACAGGGCCAGTACTCAGAGCCTCATTCACTTTATCTAAGCACATGCTTTGCTTTAGGTACCTTAATAGTGAAGTGTATATGATTTTTCAGAGGTAGGAGTGGTGGAAACAGAGCACAGATTCCCCCCCCCCAGCACACACAACCACACTTTGCCATTAAAATGCTTCAAATCCTGGTGCCACCCAAGGGCTGTGATCTCTCTGTAGCTTGCCTGTACCTCTGAATGATGGAAAGCAAAACTCATGGTGCAAGAGAGATCTGTATGGACACAGACACCTGCTTGACACCTACTAAATGTGAACAGTAGTAGATACAACCCCTGACTAGGACCCAAACTCCTTCTCAGTTGGAAGTTCATAGAGACAGAAAGATGCAGAACTGTCGAGTAAGGAAACATGAAAGGCTCTAAATAATTCACTCTCTAGTCCAGGAAATGCTTTACAAATGGAAAGGTTGTAACCTCTTTTTGGCTCCAAGGCTGGCAGATGCTGGAGGCATCCCTGCTTCTCTAAGTGCAGAGCAAGATGTGCCCTGTTCAGGAGAAACCAGCTGTGATTCTTGGTACTTAGCCCTCCCCATTACTGCCCAGCAAGAAATGCTTCTGATGGATGGATCCCACTTCCAGAAGTGCGACTCAGGCTGACTAACAATCGCTTGGATTCTGCTGCACAATGCAGAGCCAAGACAACATGAAGAGAAGGGATAAAATGGAATGATTTCTATTCACATAAATACATCAATTGGTTAAAGCCACACACACATAAAATCATGCATGCAGTTATCGAGATGACTCCATCATGAGTGTTTGAGGCAGTCTTCAGTGACCTCAGTCAAATCCAGTGGAAATAACACCACTCCAGCCTCAAAGGGGTGGCAACACGTGCAGATGCTGGCCCAGTACATGGAAGCAAGCCCACAGCAAGAGACCCCATTGCTTTCACTTCTCATCACTAAACAAGCTAAACCAACCTTAGTGGAGGTCCCTCCTTTGCCTTCCCCAGCAGGTTAGTTGGGAGCCAAACCCAGGGATGTGTTGTATATAAAAGAAGCCAGAAACTCACCTGGATGTTGCCGAAATCCACGTTTTCATAATGGAAATGTGCACATTCAGCCATCTTCGGGAAGTGACCCTTTGTAAAGGATAACCTGAAGCACACCAAAAGCACCCCATCAGATAGATGCAAAGCAGCGAACCAAGCATCAAGTACCATTCCAAAATGCAGTTACTAATAGAAAATAACACTTCCCACTTTCTCATCCAAAAGCCAAGGGAACAGAGGGATTTGTTGATGTGATGCACCAAAAGAGTGGAGAAAGGAATCGAGTGAGAAAGGAAAACTAAAGTGCAAAGTGGCTTTTACCACGGCATCCTTAAAGCACTGTGTGGCAGCTCATCCACACCAAAGCCCACATCTTGGAGGACAGGCACAGGGACAAGCTGCTCTATCTTTACCAAAGCTTTTGTGCAGTGCAAATACACAGCCTTACACGAGACACATAGGAAAGTAGAGCTTTACCTGTGAAAGGCATCACAGCCCATCAGTCCCGGGTTGATGTATCTGAGGGTGCAGAACAAACGCTATTTATCCTTTGCCTTTTTCAAATTCCAAAGTGAGCCATAATTATTTCCAAGTGTCTCCATTTACAGTGAGGGCTGACGGGGAGATCCTCTGGCTCTGCAACATGCTCTCGCTTCTGCTGAAGCTATTATAGACTCCTATAGATATTGCTGGTGGTGAGCCAATGAGATTGTCATTATCTAGCTCTCCCTTCCCACGGGAATAGAAGTGGGAAGTGAGATGCAGCAGCTGGCTGCTCAGCGCTAGAACAAAGAGCCATTTCCCTTACAGCATCAGAGAGGTGAGCTGAAGGCACAGAGCAATCGATGCTGGGGAGTTGTGGTCCTCCAGTCAGCATTCACAGCAAAGACATATTGATTGCTGCTGATCCCCTTTGCAGGTTAGAGGTTTGAAACCTTAGCTGCAAGCAGAATCAATTGCTTTATATTGTCTGGGGGAGAATGAGAGAGAAGGACAGAGGAAGACCATGGAAAAATAAATCTGGGAGATCAGAGAAGAAAAAATACCCCTGGAACTGTGCAAACCCCATTCAGATGAAGACGTACAGGGCAGAACGCAAAGAAAGGGAAGGAGAAAAAATATATCTAGGCCACCCATTTGTCCTGGTTTAGCTTCCCAGAGCATGGGAAGAGAGGGAAGATTCTCTCATTGACACATTGCCTGGAACCATCTTTAGGTTCTTCTAATGTGTATTTTTAAGTCATTATTACTAATTAGTTCTAGGAAGAAAATGTGTTAAGTTCAAAACTCTAAGATGCTTTGCTTCCATGGCCACAAACAGGGGGGAGAGCCACCAAAGCCTCTCACATCCCCACTTTTAGACTCCATCAGCTCTAATTTACTTGGTTTCACACGGATCTTGGTGGCTCTGAGGAATATTCTACCCCAAATCGTTCCCAAATGCCCTCGTTGGGATATCACAAAGAGAAGCCAAGCAAGGACAGGAGAATTAAAGGACACTGCTCTTACTTTTTCACATTCTTCACTTTCATACTGGCTGTGCTGCCGCAGGTCCGGAGCGCCAGCTCCCCTGGGATGTCGGGAATATCCGCGCCTCTTGCCTGCAGAACAGGAGGAAGGAACAAGAAGGAACTTCAGATCTGATTGCATGCTATGGCCTGCTGCCTGCTAAGCACATATCTTTACATGTATCTACAAACACAGCTAAAACGTATCTGCTACAAGCTGTACTTCTGCCCTTTGAAAGAGGAAAAGGGAACCTCAGGATTAGGATCTGCTGCAGAACCTTCCCAATTCTTACTAATAACTGCAAGTACCAGGATTTCATTCATTGCCACTGCTGGTGTCTGAAGAGGTTTTCAGAGGTAGGAGTCAGACATCCATCCCCACACTCCATCCTCAGACTCCTCATGAAGTACCTGCTTTTCCAAACACTTGGATTCAGGCAGAGGCACTGGAAGAAGCTGGAGAGCTCACACACTGGGAAATCAAGTTAATGACAGAGCTGCTTAGATGTGGGAGGTGAACATTTAAAGGAGGTGTTTGAAGCTACTGGTGTAAGTGCATATTAAAGTTCCTTAATCACTGAAATTGGTTGACTTTCAGGAGGACAGAACTGCAAACTCCCTCTTCTCAATTGTTCTGTCATGCTTCCCCATCCTCTCCCTCCTCCTCCAGCTGCAGTCACCATCCCAAGGGCTCTGAAACACTCGTGTTCCTGCTGTGCTGTACCAGGCCCTGAGCTCTAGAGGTGTCAAGGGGTTTAGGTGAGGCTCTTATGAAGAGAACAGTGATCAAATGGGAAGAGAAAAACACGGTCCCTGATGTTGGCCAGAGGCACTCATTAGTGATGTGGGTGACACTGGTTGAAGGAGCTTTTTTCTGCTTTACACAATCAATTATGGAAGAAAGGCACCTCAGTATTTCTTTTCCTACAGGCCTGCAATGAAAAAGTATTACATCAGATCCCTTAGGAGCAGAGGTGACCTCCCTGATCCACACCAGGACCGATGCTTCTAACCTGGTCCACCAAAGATCTCTGAACAGAGATGCTCAGTCCAAAAGCTGCTGCATGTAACAGAATATATGTAAGACATGGGAACAACTTGGTCCTCACCCCAAAACTTCAGAGTCAGACAACTACAGTTCCAGCCAGCAGCCCACATATGGGATGAACAACGGGGGAATCTTTCTTATCCCTGCCCCTGAAGCTTAGCTCTTAGCTTGAAACACATCACATTCCCCCATGCTTCATCACATCAGTAATAGCTGCAGCAAATGGCTCAAAATCATTCCCTGTGTCTATATTCATTAATTGAATACTGTCTAGATTCATTAATTGAATATTGTCTAGATTCATTAATTGAATATTGCCTAGATTCATTAATTCATTAACAGCAACAGGAAGGGATTCATGTCTTTCAGCTCCCACTGTGCACAGCTCCAACTGTGCTCTCTATCTGAGGATGCTTTTACAGCCATCAGAGATAAACTGGGGTCCAGTTCATATACTTCAGGCAACAGATGAGGACAGAAGAAACCGTGTTGTGGCAGGATCTATTCCTCCCTTGACACAGGGAATGTGGGATGATCCTGGCTGCATTCATTCAACCATCACTGCAGCTTACACAGGCCGTGAGAAGAGCATCTTCTCTGCACCCAGACAAACTCCTGTTCTCTCCAGCACTACAGCTCCCCCTTTTCAACATTCCTAAATACATCTGAAGCCAGGACACTCACTCTCCCAGGTGTGCCATTCACAGCCCTTCAGCTCCACTGTCCCACCACTGTACAGACCATGCACTGCAGGCAATACACCCTTAAAGAAGTATTTATACCTCTACACAAACCTCGCTGGGCTGACTGACTAAGCACACGATTGCTCCAGTATGGAACAGGACACTTGAGAGTCTCCTTGTGAACTGTAATGTTAAGGGGATCACCAATGTAATGAACCTGACAGGTCTTTTTACCTAAAGCAGATAACTAACAGTAATAACCATGCCATCCCTGCAAGCTGCTTTCAGGCAAAGCTGGATGTGCTTGCCTTAGTTTTCTAAGGAACAGAATTTCTGTAGGAAGAAGAAGAGTTTTTTCTCCTCCCTCCGCAGTAGAAGCTGCTGGGGTATAAAAATGGATAAACAACTCTGACAGAAAAATGTGGGCTTCAAGCCAGTTTGCAGCAGTGGGTAGAGACTCTCCTGGATCTGACTCAAAGCAGCGTAGGCAAAACTCACACCTCCAGCAGAGCGAAATGCCAGCATCTCTCTTTGAAGAAGTTGTATTATCCTCTTCTTCCCAGTTCAGTTACGTCCAAACCCTGCTGGAAGGAGTGCTCTGTGTCTCCCATTACCACCAAGTATCCATTTCAATGGGCTACAATGAGATGCAACACTCACTTGGGTTGCTTTTCCAAGTAGATCTGAGCTCTCTGACTCTGCTGCAGCATGACAACCTCTCCCAAGCCTCACAGCTGAGGGAAACAGGGCACGATGGTGATCTTGTGCAAGCTACACTCATCAGTAGGAGGTACTAACCCCAGGAAAAACAGGGTGGATAGACAGGTAAGCAAAAAAGAAACTCATTGCCATTTAGAAACCATGCTACTCCAAAGGAAACTGCAACTACTTTCTATTTAAGCCAAAGATATGAAGCTAGATAAAAGCACTTTATTCCCTACTAGCCTGTACCTGCTCTGATCCAAAACCTGGCACGCAAACTGTCCCCTCCTCTCAAAATACAAACCTCTCCAAATGAGATTTGTCATCTTTTGTGCTCTGTGTCACAGTGGTTTCATGTTTTAAATCACTCTGAAACTGTTGGGTTGCACACATCAGCTCGCCAGCCTCAGCAGCTGCTCCTCACTTCCCTGCTTTCCATGCAGCGCCTGTCTGTGGAAAGCCAGGAACTGCACAGCATATCTGTTTAGGGAAATGAGTTTGCCCAGTTTTAACAGCTTAATGTCACTGCTGAGCCAAGCTGCTCTGTCCTGAGACTTGGTCAACACATTAGGACTTGACCCAGAACTCAACTGACTTCCATAGTATCCCAGATTGGTTTGGGTTGGAAGAGACCTGAAAGCTCATCCAGTTCCAACCCCTGCCATGGGCAGTGATATCTTCCACTAGAGCAGCTTGCTCCAAGCCCCTGTGTCCAACCTGGCCTTGGCCTTTATGCACCTTCCTACCACCAGTCTCTCACTGAAACCAGCTTGGAAGGACCAGACTGCTCTGGATGCTTTCAGCACACAGCCTTGTTTCTAGAAATGGCTGAGCCGTTGGTTTCCATGACAGTCTTTCCTTCACATCCTCTTCATTTCCCCTCCATTTTTCCTGGAGGAGAGATAAAAAACAAAAAAAGAGGGGAAAAAACCCCACCATCAGAAACCCCAAAGCTCTGTTAGAGCTTTACTTCTTCGCTGGAGAAATGCTGGTTCAGTAAGACATGACTTTGTGGCAAGAGGGTGGACTGAACTATATAGTTGCCTATCTGAAGTGGGTGTTTATGCACAAGGACATCGACAGCTACTCCAAACTTTGGGTATCAACCAGCTACACCAAGCTGGCTCAGCATCAATGTCTCTGCAGAGCTTGGCAACATCAAGAAGGAACCATCCCCTCATCATGGGTCAGAGACGATGGCTTCATCAGCACCGTCCTGCTTCGACCCTTACTGCTCAAGAGTTAGCCTGAAGCACAGCAAAAGGAGAAAGATGGTTCAGCTCAGCTTCATCCTCCACAGCCACTCACATACAGTGGAACAGGCTGCCCAGGGCAGTGCTGGAGTCACTGTCCCTCCAAGTGTTCACACACCGTGGAGATGAGGCTCTCAGTGCCATGGGTTGGTGGTGGCCCTGGCAGTGATGGGGAATGGTTGGACCTGATGATCTTAAAGGGCTTTTCCACGCTGGTTGATTCCCTGATTCTCTGAAAAGGATGAGAACATACCAAGCACATGAGGCTGCAACTGGGTCACTTTAGTGAAGAGCAGAAAAGTTTGGTCATTGAAGAAGATACAGCTGTCACCCAAAACCATCTGAGGTACAGAGGCAAGATGACAGAACTGCAAATGTTTGCCACGTTCTCCATATTAGCACTTCCCATTGATTCATTCAGCGTTTTCATCCAGGGTGTTTGTGGCACTTTAACACATTTCAGCTACATTTTTCAGAGCTCCTTCAGATATTTGGACACATTTAAGATGAAGAAGCAATTGCATCTGGTTTATGGAACCACAGAATGGTTTGGGTTGGGAGGGGCCTTCAAAGCTCATCTACTGCAACCTCCTTGCAATGAGCAGGGACATCTTCAACTACATCAGGTTGCTCAGAACCACATCCAGCCTGGTCTTGAATGTCTCCAGGTCCATCAATCTCAGCAGAAACAGCTATATGCTCATGGTACCACTGAAGAAGTCAAAAACAGTAAATAAGCATCACCTTTCCAAGTGCATTTCCTAACAGAGCATCTTAGGAATGAAGATCTGTGCTGCTCACAGCGTGGTCAGCAGAGTGCAGCACTGGCACACTGAATAACCACCCAGAGCAGTACCAAAGCTGCACACCAAGGACAAGCTCTGCTTCTCATGCTCAAGGGGTCTGGGTACCCATCCATGTTTGCAAGAGCTGCAGCAAGGCATCACTTCGAGGGTCCAACATACTGTGATTACAAGTAAACAGCTTCAAGATCCACCAGAAGGCACAATGAGAAATAGTGGGACCTTTTACATTTTATAAAGGTATCCTTTAGTCAGTTTGAAGCCATCACTTAGCTCCTTATGCAGTGCAAATGTCTTGATCCCTGTTGCAAAGTTAAGAGACGCATCCTTTCTGATATGTAAGAAAGCAGTGGGACCATGGGCAGAGATAGCTCCAGGCCACAATGGCTGGAGTCATTCATGAGAGGCAGCGCTGAGTTCTTCATTTAGCTCTCAGTTCAGGGACTGTGTAGTTACCCAGCCAGAGATGCCTTCAAAAGCTCATGGTAAATGAGAAATGGGATAGAGGAAAGCCAGTGAAAAACTGACAAGTGCTTCCAACAGGGAAACTCTGAATCCTGGCAGTGCACATCCTTAATCCTGGGCCTAAGAAATCTGCATTCAATAAAGAAGACACTTTCATGTGTATCTTTTTCTGAGCGTAGGACTTTTAATGCCATTTTCCACATTCCCTGTCAATGCTGGGTTGTTGTAGGCAGTTCTCACTGCATGGCACGGTTAACAGGGAGTTCTACTCTTTCCAAAGACCACACAGGATGTACTTTCTCTATTCCCAGCTTTTCCCCTCCATAAAGGAAATAAGAAGAAAAACATTTCTAAGCATTGCCATGAGCTGGCAAACGAAGAGAAACCTCTCATTCCTGAGCCTCAGCATTGTAAAGGAGTTAGACCAGGGCATCCATTTACCATAGTTTACAGGATCAGACTGGAATGTACAAAGAATAAATGCTTAACTATTCACCTCCAGCTCATATGTGAAACAACAGCTTTGGTTAAATGGAATCCCACAGTGGATGGGGCTTGGACCAACATGGTCTAGTGGAAGGTGGCCTGCCTATGGCTTCTGTACAGCCTACAGAATAAAGGTGAGGAAAAAGCCCCAGCAAATAGCACATCCAATGAGCACAACTCTTGGATTTAAAAGAAATAAACCAGGCTAAAGATTTATCAGTGCTTTCAGGGGGTAATTCATCACCTTATAATTAAGAAGGCTGAATTAGGGCCAAAAAATTCAAGCCTACAACTTAAGCAAGGCAATATACGACATGTCTGGCCTGTCTCTTGCAGTTAACTTGGGGAACAGAAGGGAATAGATGAGGAAACGACTGACAACCCTTCAAGAACGGTTCCATCCTTCCTTGCATTACAGTAACCAAGAATCAATGATTTCAAACCAAACCAAAACCCCCCAACAAAAGCAAGCACTTGATTTAGAAGAGACTCCTTTCCTTCCCTGGATGCTCCATCTTATTGTCAAGCAGCTGGGAGTAGGGAAAAGTGATTGACTGATTAAATAAATGATGAGTCTTATCTCCCAAAGAACTACACTGCACACAAAGGTGGCTTTTCTCCTATGAGTACAGCAAAACATTACTCAAAAGAGACCATCTTTGGAATAAGGTAGGAGGAAAAGAGGTGGAGGGTCATGACAACGTGCTCCCATCTTCAGAGCTCATCCCATGGTGCCTCTCTGAGCTTCCAGCAGTGACTCATCACAACAGCATCACCACACTGGCACCAACAGGCAGATAATGGTAACAGATACCGGGATATGGAACTGTCTGACACTGAACCTCAAATTCTCCCACCTACACCCCAAGAAATGCGAACTGCTCATTCACAAAAGATGCTACCTAGAGTATGCACACCACCGAGCCCAGTGGTTTACTCACAGTGTGACAAAGTGAAGCGCTCGGGCTCCCTAATGCATTAGCAAACCCAGCCCTAAGTGCTTTGTGTTCATTAATACATGATGACACCTACCTACACTTATGGAATTTGCCTGGGAGCATTCCAAACACGAGCCATTACACTCCAGTGCCATCTTTATCTTTGTAACTGCTGTTATCCCCCTATGACCATAAGGGAATTCCTAGCGGAGGTGTGTAAAACCATGCCCCAAACACTTCACTGAGCAAGACCTGAATTTACTGATGTGCATCAGATTCCCTTCGAGATGGATAAATAGGTAGAAGGGGGCATAAAGTCATGATCATTATGAACAGCAACGTTACTGATCCAGCCGTCCCAAATTCCAACTCATTCCTTCTTGGCTAAATGCTGTAACCACACAATTTAAACCAGAAATAGAGAAAATGTATTACTTTTCTCCTGGATCAACACTGTACAGTATAAAGTGAGGAAATGCCACCAGAAACAACCCCTTCTGTAGCATCGCCACTGAAAATTACATGATTGCTATAAATGAATATTTACTGCCAAAAAGATGGGATCCATTCTGGTTTAATTGAACTCATTTAATGACAGAACCCAAATGGAAGCCAATGTGCTTCCAATTCAGTGATTGTCCCAGTTTTCCGAGATTCTCAGGGACAAGCTTTGTGCTGGGAGTTAGCCTGGGAAGCAGAACAACTCTTGAACCAAGAGGGAGAGAAAGAACCATGCAGGACAACAGAACACCTTGCCAAAAGCCTAACAAGGGGAAAAAACCCACTTCATTTCTGCAGCAAGAACAAGGAAAACAAGTGATGGGACTTGAAAGTGGAATATAGGTTACTGGTGCAATGCCAGACCAGAACTGCACGGAACAGTTTCAAGGGAATGTTTTCCATGGCATTTAGGAAATGCAGAGATTTAGAGCCAGAAGCCAACTGCTGGAGCATCTCAGTGAAGAAAAGATCTAAAATCCATCTCCACTGAATTGCCTGAACTGGATGAGTGCTAAGGTCCCTTGCATTGGGCGAAGTGCCACAAGGAAGAACAAGAAACGACCCCTGCACTAAGGAGAGTGAAATCTCTCTTTAAACCTTTGCAATTCACTCATTTCCACATGCTTTTATAAACTGCATTTAAAAATAGTCTTCTCCTCACTCATGTCCCAGATTTAACAGTGATGTATTGAGGTCTCATTAAACCACCTTTATTACCTTCTGGAGCCATGGCACCTTCCCTTATCTAGTATCAGTTGCTGATCTCAGAACTCATCTGACCTGATACAGGAAGAAAGATTACTCCAGGGCCTTCCTAGGATATCATATAACCCCTGTGCCTTTACAAAACCCTTGCAGATTTGTATTCTTCCACAGAAAACTCCACCAGCATAAGCCATAAAGGATGATGGGCAGCAAGTGCCACCTGCCTGCCTTCTTGTTCACTTCTGCACTGGCCAAATTCAAGGATTCATCACGGTTTCCTATTGGTAATGTAGAGGTTCCTCATCACACCTCTGCTGGCAGCCTGGCTATAAACCACTAACACTTTGGGCAGCATGGCTGTCACCTCCATATCCTCAATCTAGATCCCAAAAGCGAGTGTTTAGAAGGGTGGGAAGTTTACTGAGCTCATACCGAGGTGCTGAGATGGTCAATAACAGAAGGTAAATGTAGTATTAAGTATCAATTTAGAGAAAATCCATATCCTGCAATATCCCTTGCCTCAAATATGGCTTTTCACCCCTAGAACTCATAAGTCTCCTCCAAAAAGTCAATATCATCAACTGCATTTTCCAAACTGGAGCAGAGAGAGAAAAAGACCTGTGCAAAGGTTACCCTGAGGCACAGAGGGACCAGGAGCTTCTAATATCCCCAACCTCCATAAATACACAACAGGAGTTGGGAAGGGAATATAAAACACAGGAGTCCTTGAGGACTATGCAGGCAGCTGGCTTCTTATCCAGCTGCTGTCACATCTGCCAATGTAGTATTGCATCTTGTCCAGCTTGGTTCCCAAAATCCACTTAACAGCTTGGAGCAAGCTGCTCTAGTGGAAGGTGGATGAGCTTTAAGGAACTGGATGAGCTTTAAGGTCCCTTCCAATCCAAACTATTCCATGATTGTATGATAAAAGTAGTAGCACACCACTACTGAAGGACTGAAGCTACGCAGGTGCCCAGAATAAACTGGCAAGCACAGAAACATTAGAAATAGAGGTTCTGCCCTACTTTACATTTACAGTAGAGGAGGACATTCAACCTCCATCCATTTCAAAGCCCTTTAGTTTATTTCTAGTTAAGAAAAAGCTCTGGAAACAAAGCACTTTTATACATTAATAATAAGCACTTCAAAATGGATTGGAGACAAAAAGGTAGGAGGGAGAGAGGGGAACCAGAGTTCATCTAACTGTGACTGCTTAAATGGCCCTTCCCCAAAGTACAAAACCATAGAATCCCAGCATGGTTTGGGTTGGAAAGGACCTTAAGCTCATCCAGTTCCAACGCCCTGCCATGGGCATGGACACCTTCCACTAAAGCAGCTTGCTCCAAGCCCCATCCAACCTGGCCTTGAACACTGCCAGGGATGGAGCATTTACCACTTCCCTGGGCACCCTGTGCCATGCATGAAGGCAAAGTTCAAGGGACAAACATGGGTCTGTTGAGTATTTTGAGCTCTCCCTAGTGTTCCTACTCCCAGTATTTGCTCACACTGTGGAATTCAGCTCAATAACAAAGCCCTGTCCCTAGCTGGCTCTCCACTGCCTGCCACTGGTTTGTAAATACTGACATTTTGTAGATCCTGCCTTCTGACAGGCCATAAGGCAGGGATTGAGAGAGGAAAGGTGATTCTCTCAGCACAGTAAACAGGGTTTTGTACCCATCTACAATGCATTCGGAGGAGCAGGAGGTCAAATCAACACCATAAGCACAAATCCAAGCCATCAGAAACACAGGGTCGGTGCATGGAGCCCTGCGCTTCCATCATTCCAAATCCCTGGGCAGCAGATCTGAGATGGGAATTTTCTTGTTTCTTGTCCTCTAAATCTCCCTTTTACAGCCACCTGCACTGTTCAATCTTTACACTGCTGGCACAGAGCTGTTTAAGAAGTGATGTGATAGTGGAGTGAGAGCAACTTTACGCATACATGTAGGAGCTGAACACTGAACAATGTAAAGCCAACCTGGACTTCCCTTTTGGTTTACAAAAAGAGCAGTTTCCAGTGGCATAAAACACAAACGTGGTGTACAACACACTCGTTTCCCCACCTCTTCTAAGCACATAATAATGTGCAGAATGTGTCTACTTGTAACATGTAATTTATACCCCAAACACCAGAACAAGAAGTGAGCTCTGCAGGAAGCGATAGTGAGAACCTTCATCCTCCAAGGATGTTTTCTTGCATCATTAGCTAAAACCAAGGCATCTTTTTTCCCCTAAAGATTAACATTTAAGGAAAAAGAACAGCCTGAGCCATGAGCCCGACAGCCTGGATGAGAACAAAGGAAGCACCAAGCCACAAGGGGTGAACCTTCCCTATAAATCAACAGTGGAACAGAACAGTAACAAATGAGGTATGCCAGCTACCTTGTGTTACAGGGGGAGACACTGCATTAGGGACTCCCAACCCTGAGACACACCATGAGGTTACAGCCAGCACAGAGCAGTGTCACACAGTGACTGACACCAGCCTGGCTCCAGGGGGATAAGGAACACCATGCGTTGAGGCTGGGGAAGGCTGATGCGAACAGACAGTGATCTCAGACACTGAGCACCAGTGTGAGCTGCTGGCCAGGGAGGAAGAGGAGAAAAGAGCTGCAGATGGGAAAAAACACAGTCCCAGCTGCAGAAAGTCAACATTAACATTGGGTGTTGAGGGGCTGAGTGGAGTGACCAGCACAGAAAACAGCCACAGACAAAACCACTGGTGAATCCTATGGTTTGGGTTGATTTTTTGCCTTGAACATAAAGTTTGGACCAAAATGTGATCATCGTATTATATGGGGTTTGATGATGCTTTTTGGAGAGTAAAACAGACTACTTACCTTTGTTCCCCTGTTTAAAATCAACATAAACAGGGAGTTTATTACCTGTGCACTTTCTGAGCACTGTATAACCAATAGCTAACCCAAAACCAGGTGGCCAAGCTCTGTCACAGAAGGCAATTTCCTCTCCAATTCAGGATGCTAAGGAGGTACTATAAGACCAACTGAATACACCAGACAAGTTCCAACCTCCGGGCACTCCTGAACTGCAACAAAGCAGGTCAAGCTTCTGTGAGGTAAGGTAACCCCCCAAAACCACCTCATCACGTTGCAATGTGTGGCTGGGTAATACATAACATCTGACCTTCCAATCCCAGCAACTGCCAGAGGGGGTTGGAAAAGTGGAACTGCAGGTACTTTACTCCCTCATTTAGAAAGAAAACACAGATATTCTATAATCCTATGATTCTATATGAAGGTAATCCAGTTGTCTGTGGCCCACTGCCATTTGCAGTGCCTTCTGTCAGCACGAGAACAGCACCTTTGTGGGTCTGTTTCTGCTCCCTCTGATGGTACATTAGCTTTCAGGCTGAGGTTTTATTTCTGTAGACTAAAGCAGCCTTTTGCTAAAACCTAATTCTTCCACAATGCTGCATGCTTCAAAGAGCATGTTTGTACATGCTTCGTGCTCATGAGCCTTGCTGAAAAAGAGGTTAGTGCAGACAAAATCCTTGTGACATTATGGACCTTTAATTGGTTACCAGACCTGCTTTGGGGCACGTATTAATAGGGCAGAAGCATTATGCATGTTCCTTCTCCCTCCTTGACAAACTGCCAGAGGAAGGGAAGTATTTTGGTCTTGAAAGTAGTGTGTATTTAGAAATCTGAAACTCAGGGCATGTAAATGAGTGTGCAACTGGAAGAGCACTGAAAATAACACAGACAGAAAACAGCACACAGCATCTCACCATAGCGCTGAGAGTCTCCTCCCAGTCTGGCCTCTCTCTGGGATGGATGCTCCTCTGAAGCTCTGGCACAAAGTCATCTTCTTCTGAGTGTACAGAGGACTTCATCATTCTGGAAAGGAGGACAGGGAGGTTAGATATAGGTGACAAGGTTTAGGTAATCTTACTAGTGCTAGTGCTTGGGTTTTGGTTTATATGACAATACAAATGCTTTTATAAACCCATACAGAGTTTCTCTTCATTTCTCATTATCCAAGCAGGATAAAGTGTCAGTCTGGTGGAGAGAAAGCTGCACTCCCTAACCAACCCCAATGGGTCATTCTGTTTAATCACTGCACAGGCTGCAAGCCTTGAAACACAGACACGTGCAGAGCAGTAATTTCCAGGCCATTCAAACCCAATTGCTTCTGTTGCCCAGGCAAGCAACACGAGAAGAAACACACAGTTGAGTCCTTAGTTGTCCGTTCATGTTTTGCTTAAATGGAGAGAGCAGCTTCCACAGATTCATAGAATGGTTTGGGTTGGAAAGGACCTTAAGATCATCCAGTTCCAGCCTCAGAAAAGCCCTGCATGACCATAGCATGAGTTAGAAGGTAGAGATGCGATGCCAGCTCCAATGGGCACCTTTGACATGTATGTGGCCAAAAGAATGTGATTTTGTGAACCTGAAAACTTCAGAGCAGTGGCTCCTTCGTTCCTCCTTCCTTGAGTACCAAGAGTGAGAAGATGTGGCCTCTTTCTCCACCACGTGAGGAGTTTGCCACTTATTTCACTGCTCTTACAAGCGCAAACCGGGTTGTGCCACTCCAAAACAAGAGAGAAACTGAAGACAAAGGGGGGAAAAAGTCCATAGCTCTTTAAATGGTTTTGAACAAGGCCCAGTGAGGCTTTCCTCAGCATTTCAGTGTTGGGGCTTGGTTTACTACAGCTGTAGACATAGATTCTGACCAAACCATCCCTCTGCAGCTCAGTCTAATGCTGTGGGACAGCATTCAGTCTAATTCCAGTGGGTGCTGGATGGGTAACATGGGCAACATCCAGCTTCCAACCCCTTGTTTAAGATGAGCAGCTCATCCCAATGAACACTTTCTCATTATATGAAAGTCCATGAGACTGAATTTACACCTTTATCAGCACTCTGGATTACAAACTCATTTACTACACAACTCCTCAGGCTTAGGGCAATTCCTCCTGGATTCCTTAGCAGAGATGTGGTTTCTTTTCAAGTAAGCCTTCTGAATGGTTGTATTACACACACTCTATCCTTAGCCTGGTTACAGGGACCATTACTCAGCTCCTCCTGGATGATGCTTCAAACCCCATGGTGGTATGAGCACAGAGGATAACGTGTTCTGTTGCAACATCACCTAGGGTTCTCAGGTCTGCCCTCACAGTGGACAAACACAGGTATCAGCAGACCTTTTAACAGACTCCCATCTATTTGCTCACATTTAATCTGATTATGTCTATAGAACTCCATGAGAAACTCCAACTCTCTGTGTGTCCAATTGCATATTGCAGTCAATTCTTAGGGCATTTCCCAGACTTACTTAGCACAATGTTCTACTACTGATGAAAATTAAACCCCCAGTCACAGGACCATAAAAAAGGTGGAATCCTGAAGATTTTCTAACACAATTAAAACCACTTGATAACCACCTCTGAACCCTTACTTATCTTTAATTGTAACTACATCATTCCATGCCATCTGAGACAAGAGACGGAGGAAGGCTCAAGATGATACAGGTTATATTAGTCCCTTATATACTAAGTCCAGTGGCTTTTTCCTCCCTATCCATGATGGAAAATGAACGCTGTGGATTGGCAGCAGTGAAATATGGGTCTGAGTAGGGTCCGAAAGGTGGAAGCTGCTCAAGATGCTCCCATTCTTCACACTGCTCCAACAGCCTTTACTTCAAGGATGACATAGACAAGGAAGCCAAACCTCAGGGTCTGCCATCCATCAGCAACAACACTTCTAAGCATTATTTCTCCATCCATCCCTCATCTTGTTTCTGCCATGGATTCTTTTCCACGAGAGGGGAGAAGATCCAGGGTCCCACTGGCACTTACAAACACAGACACCCATATTTTGTGCACATTAAAGACCCTGTTGCAGGGAGCAGGTATTTGTTTGTTCCATGGGAGTTGTAAATGATTGAAAATCCACTGGGAAATTTAACAGGAGCCATAAGAATAGAACCCCAGTTTCATTTAAAATGCCACTTCTTCAAGTGCTGAGCAGCTCTGAATGCCCTTCAAATGCAGGCTGACACCATTACATTAATAAAGGTTCTGACTGCATAGAGGCCATTAAGCAATCCCTGTTCAGCTGAATGAATCCTTCTTCATTGTAAATTGAGAAGCAAATGTACTGGAACAAATGTTTGCAGGACATTTCACACAAGGCCCAGCCCACATTCACACCCATTCTTTAAAGTTCTCTGGCAGGTCAAGATGACGAATTTCAACTCAGGGATGTACATTTGTCCATGAGCAAACTGTATCAAGAAGCATCTTTTTCCACGTGCTCAATTGGCTGGTCCCAAAAGTGGGTTTGTGGGAAGAGCTCCTTAAATCAAACAAGGAGGAGAATTATGGAATCACAGAGTGTTTTGGGTTGGAAAGGACCTTAAAGCTCATCCAGCTCCAACCCCTGCCACAGGCAGGGACCCCTTCCACTGGAGCAGCTTGCTCCAAGCCCCTGTGTCCAACCTGGCCTTGAACACTGCCAGGGATGGGGCAGCCATAGCTTCTCTGGGCACCCTGTGCCAGCGCCTCAGCACCCTCACAGGGAAGAACTTCCTTATCTCCATCCTGAACTTCCCCTCTTTCAGTTTGAACCCATCACCCTTGTCCTATCGCTACAGTCCCTGATGCAGAGCCCTTCTCCAGCATCCTTGTAGGAGAAAGCACAGGAGATCTTAAACCACTGTGAGATCCCTCCAAGAACCCTTGTTCTCCTCCTTGAGGCTCTTTGGCACATCCTGCATCCCACAGCAAACCACAAACCACAACTGCCATGGGCTTTGCTGGCACCTCAATGCTGGTGATACAGGGATGAACTGCTCTCCTTTGGAAGGACACGAGCCTGCTGACAAGTGCCTTGCAGAGATGGCTTCAAAGCATGAGGCATTTTGAATGCCAGGCTCCTCATAGCAGAGGGGGAACTGTCTGCTTGACAGAGCCTCCTTGGGGCCTGGCTATATAAGCTTTAAAAGAAATGCCAAGCCTGATCTTGAGGTTGTGCTCCCCCATGGGGACATGAGGCATTTCAGCCTTCCTTGCTGCTTCTCCCACAAATGGCTCTTGTTTCCGACCTCAATATGAGAGGTGGGAGATGATGAGAGCTGATTTAGTAGTGTATTTATTATCTAACACTGGTGATTTCTCAGCCAATGTAAAAGCTTTGCCCTCCAGAACCAACGATACAAGAGGATTCAGAGCACCACAGAAAGGGATGGTTTCTGCGCTATAAATGTTACCCAAAAAGCCACACTGTGCTGACACAAACTTATCCTGAAAGCCAAGGAGCTCCAAACAGCAGCTGATGTAAACTGGTGTTTATGCACTCAAGTAATGTGCACAAAAAGCCAAAATACTGCACTAAAAAGAACTATGGCTTGAGCTTTGCACTGCTTGCAAATATCAAGTGCAGGGACCTCTGCATCTACTTGGCTCACCTCCCTTGCTCCTAGCAACCATGTTTGTCTTCAATAAGCACTCTTCAGTTTGCCAGGCAGTGCTTAAGGAAGAGGAGAACAGCAGAGACAGGTTACTTTCGGCTTCAGGGTGTCACTATGGGTGAGCCACAGCACATACCAACACTTCAAGGCCCTTCGGTGTAACAGCATCCCTGTCTCTTCCATGGAATCAAGTAGTCTTGACAGGATTCAATCCCAAAGGTCTCAATCGCTGCATGGACAGGTAAAAGCCAACAGTGAATCGACAGAGAGGTACCTTGAAAGCTCAGCTTTAGTGGGGTTAAAAACCATCAAATCAGAATGGTTTCAAGTAAACCCTGTGCCCAGGAAATTAAAACTAATGCAGTGGAAAGGAAAAAAAGAGTTGTGCAATATGGGAAGCAGAGATAGCTCAGGAGCCCCAGGAAAAACGAAACAAAAGATGGGAATTGAAGGCTGACAGTGCTGACCTGAAAGAGGGTTTCATTTCCCATGCTTTAAATCAGCTTTGTCAACACCTTCCTGATTCCACTATGTCCATCTGTACTATATAAAGGTTTCTGTCTCAAGGATCATACAACGTGAAGACAGAAGAGACCAACAAGGTCAGCTTAAAGCCTCCATCATAAATAAACAAATGGGAAATGGATTGTACTTCATCCTCGACCACAACACAAAGACCTGGCATAACTAAATGGTTTACTGTGATTGATTCAACCAAGCTGAAAGCTCCAATTGCTGCTTCCGATGGAAGCTCAGGGTCGGGCAGCCAAAATGCAATTGTTTGGGAAGCCACTAAATGAGAATAATTAAGAGAGTAACAGTATATCCCAAGCAGATATACCCATCATCCAGCGCCATGGGCAGGGATGCCTCCCACTAGAGCAGCTTGCTCCAAGCCCCTGTGTCCAACCTGGCCTTGAGCACTGCCAGGGATGGGGCAGCCACAGCTTCTCTGGGCACCCTGCACCTCAGCACCCTCACAGGGAAGAAGGTGTAAAGTACCATCAAGGTGTCAAAGATGCACCCACTGAAGAGATGCTTTGCACATCCATCAAGGGGTAAGGAGGGAGGCAACAAATAGCAACTAATAGACCCACTTCCCTTTGTTCTGCTCCTCTGCCATAGTGCTGACAGCTTCTTTTACTACTTCCTATCTCACCTGATGGTGTCTCAAGTCAGTTACACCATCTCCCTAAGTAAAATAGAGGGATGTGGACTTCATGTTCTGGAAGGAATGGAACATGTACCTCCAGAGCTTTGTTAAACTGGGCTGCAACAATCCGCATCCAAGTTTTGCATAACTGGAATTCCTTTAAACTCTTTATGAAAAGAGTAAGTTTGTGGAATATTCAGCTTTGACAAGCTCTGAGACATGTTCTCAGCTATTAAAAAGCTTTATAATCACAGAATCCTCATGCATATATTACTGAACAAACCTGCTCTGTTATCTGGCAACACATAAAAGAACACTGTTTCAGTAGGTGCTTGGCATTTTCCTGTAGAAGAACAGAGTCACTAAAACAGTTCTTCAGGAATAGGTTTTTCCTATCACTTTAAGAAAAGGAATCAGGAAATCACTGAACAACCAGAATCACCGAGTCCTGCCTTGGATTTCTTTCATTTGATTCAGGAACAAATATGGAAGTATTAAAGGTATTTCCCTCCAGGGAGAAAGGGTACTAACCTCTCATTTACCATTAATAAACTGCTAAAAGCAGCTTTAAACTTACAAGATGGGAAAGGACTCTGCTCCTGCCTTCCTGCTGCACTGGGAAGCAATGCTCCTTTGCCACCTCCTTTGACTTGTTAAGATCACACCTTCTCCTAAACCAGCCTCATTCCTTCCTCTCTGCCCAGCAAAAGCAATCCTGGAGTCTTCAAATAGCCCAGTAACCCAGGGCAGTAATGAACCCCACCTGCTTACAGCTCGTCCAAACGTAGCAGAGATCAAAGTATACCCCAAATTGTAAAGAATGACCCACACCTACATCCAAGGACATTTATCTGATCTCTTGGCTTGCAGTTGAGTGCCAGGGCAAAGCCAAATGGAATCTTTCCTCATAGAAGCATACACTGGAAAACTGATGCTTTCAGCTATGCCCAAGGGCAATCAACTCATCAGTTACAATGAGCCTCGCATGCTGTTAAGTGACAACTGCTCCTAACATGAAACAGCACTGAGACCACAGGGACATCTTCCACTACTCCAGGTTGTTCCAAGCTCTGTGCAACCTGCCCTTGAGCACTAAACAGACAGAGAATAGAATAGCTACAGTTGTTCTGACTTCAAATCTAGGCTGAAAAGTGTGGTGCCCTCTTGCATCTTATTCACAACAGCACTCTTCCTACCTGTGCTATTATCACTCCATTTCGATGGCATCAAGAGCAAACAAGAGGCTGCTCCATCCTTTCCATCCTGCTCATCCTGAGGGATGAGATGAGGAAGCACAGGAAGATGTAGGGGTGACACGTGAAGCAGCACCTGAGAGCTGGATGCAGACCAGAAGATGAAGGTGCTATAGGGGTTGCATTGTCTCGCAGTGCTTCAGAGCACAATTCCATTCTTCCCTTGTGCCCAGCACTGCAAACAGAGCCCAAAACACCTTCACTTGGCCCTTTTACAGTAGTTCCTTAAGTATGTTTTCCAGTGAATAAACCTCAACATAGAGGAAAGAAATCACTGCTCTCCCTTGCCTTGAGGTCCCAAGGATGCAGCTGCATCCACTACTGTCCCCAGTCATTTTTACCTCCCTCTCCCACACTTTAGGGACAGAAGTGCACCATGTCTGCTGGCAATGGAAACCTAGCTGCTGCCAAAGGGGTGAATAGAGAAAGAACAATTAGCCAGACCAGTTTAAATTGCTTTTTCTGCTTGGAGGACAGGCTGAGAGATGATACATCCTAAAACAAACCCGTTAACTCTAAAGGCTACTCAAAGGAGCACAACACTGAACTACCATGTGAAACCTGGGATTATAAGGATTTCTGACAATAAGCACTATTGCCTAGGGCCCAGGGACCCCAATTATGCTGCACTTGGGTATGTCAGGAGACTATAAAACATCAAGGTAATGACCATCTGCATCAAAGCAGACAAGAGGTGAGCAAAGAGAATACCTCCATCCATTTCCCAAAGTAACTGACAGCTTGTCCTGTGTTTCAGAGGAAGACTGGGCCTGAAGCAGGAAATCACTTGGGTTTCACAGTTACTACCCACACACAGCTTCTATCCAAAGGCAGGTGAGCACCAAACTCCTTTATCAGGGCCTGGAGGGAAAACAATGAGACTCAGGGAAAAGAACTCAGGGAGAAAGCCATAAGTTATGTACAGAAAGACTGCCTAGGCCTGCTAAACCCAGGAGGACTGGGCTGCAGAGATCATCATCATTCAAGTGCTTGTGCAGCACAGCTTCAAGACAGCACTTTCATCCAGCAAGGAGGTTTCTGTAACAGTAAGAAGCAATGCAAAGGGCTCTGCTGGTGCCAAAAGGGCAGCTCCCCACTTCTCCCCATGGCAGCAGAGGTGCTTGCCCCTCTCTACAGACACAGGAGGATAAAGAAATACATGCCAAAAAGGACCGGCTTTCATTGGATCAGCAGCAAAGCCCCCACCACAGCAGCTCCTCTTGGCCTAATGGAGATGGCAGGGCTGGAAACGTCTCCTTCCAACACAACATAGAATCATGGAATCCCAGATGGGTTTGGGCTCAAAGGGGCCTTAAAGCTCATCCAGCTCCAACCCCTGACATGGGCAAGGACCTCTTCCACTGGAGCAGCTTGCTCCAAGCCCCATCCAACCTGGCCTTGAGCACTGCCAGGGATGGGGCATTTACTGCTTTAGTCCACCTGCCCTAGAAGGTTGGTCCATAAGAGGGGATGAGCAACATCTTCACTCTCCTCAGAGACCTTTTGACTTTGGCCACCTCCTGCCCTATGGAGCCTCCTGTGGGCTTTTGCTGATCCCATCCTCATGTGTACGTGTGTCCCTTCATACTGAGTGAAGAGGCTTTGGATATTTATCTTAGCTTTGCTAGGGCTAGAGCTGAGGAGCAGAGGTTGCTGCAATGCTTCATCATGCAACGTCACCCAAATCTGTTGGGAATGCCAGAGCTCAAGAAAAAGAATAGTTGTGTTGGTTGTTGTGATCTCTGATTATATGGGGGGGAAGCATCTGAAACGCAGACACTTGAAGGGGAAGAAAAAAAGGTGAAGATTCTGATTTGAAAAGCAAATTATGAGCAATAACATCTCAACATCACAACCTGCAGCTACAAACAGCATTTTTACCACTGATGAAACATCAGTCAGGAGTCATCCCCCTTTTAAAACAAACCTATTAATGAGGTTTAGGTAACCTCTTCAGTTTTACATCACCCAGGCCAAGAGAGTCCTTAAAACACCAACCCACTCCTAAAGGCAGAAGGAAAGGGGGGACAGAAAGAGGGGAGAAAAGCGAAATACATATTCATAGATGAGTCAGGATTGGGAAGCTACTCAACAAACAACAAAACAAAGACCCCTCTCATGCATTATAGAGGATGAAAAAGATGAAAGGTGTTTAACTGCAGGTGCCAAACGTGGGATGTTGCATGAAAGAGCAAAAACAAAGGAAGTTTTCTGCCCCTCGGTTATAAGGTAACACATCTGCATTCCCCGGTGTAAGGAAAATGAGTAATTCCTACATGTTAACGTTATCCCAGGAATAACATCCTACTGATCTGCTCCACAGGACAAATCCTGCCAATCCCCACTCACCCTGATCACAGAGAGGCACCGTGGCACCATCGGAGAGGAGTTCTGCTGTGCTGGAAGCCAGTGCAGTTGTATTACACGCAAGAGGGAAGCAGAAAGGGCCGTGGCAAACCCATTCGAGACTCCAGGAAGCGAGCACAGAAATGACTGTTGAGTTGGGCAATGACTCAGCACGAAGGAAAAAATACAGAAGGAAACTATAGCTGCAGATAGGACAGGCTTTTCCATAAGGAATGGCAGCTACCAGAGGGAAAATAAGTGAAACAAAGAGAAACGAGAAGAGTTCCCAGCCTGGAATTGTGCCTGGTCCCGCAAGCTCCACGCACAAAGTTGTTTCTCCTCATCAGCCATTCTCTATTCCCGTTTGCAGCACACCTGAGTAAGCAGAAGAGCAGGAAACTGAGCTCCTTTAACCCCTGCTTCACCACTGCTGCTGCCTGGGCAGGCTGGGAGCCTGCTTCTCAATGTGACAGGAAGCTAAAGCCAGGCCCCAAGCACAGGGAAGGCAGAAAATGAACCCAGCACAAGCCCAGGAAGCAAAGCAGGAGAGTTGCCCCCATCTCCTGGCCTGTAACGCAAATAAGAGCAGTCAGGACATGAAGGTGATGTGGTATTTGTGCACCTCCTCTGCTGTTCTCACCTCCCTGAAGCTCCTGCTTTACCTGCATAACTCTACGGGACATCTCTCCCATTGCTGTTGATGCTCAAGAGCCCTCCCTGAGACGGGAAGGTGCAATGTAATCTGTTAAACACAGCTAACACAGTCCGAGCAGATGGAGGATGAAAGCTGTGCAGCTTTCAGTGCTCACTCTCAACACATTCCGTCCTTTACAAACCTTTCTGCAGCAGCTTTTCAAGAACATTTAATCCTCTAAATCACCACTGACACATCAGTTGCCCTGCAGCCTGGCACCAGCTGCAGGGGAGGCAGCAAGGGTGCAGGTAGCTGCTGCTTGAGCCACGCAGTAAAGTGCTGTGACATTTAAGCAGATGCTGATGTGCTTTTCAAGGGGTAGAAGAGAGCAGTATCAGGTAACTGAAACTCCTTCCCATCACTCGTGAGAAATGCCATGTCTTATCACTTCCTTCTCCTCTGCCTTGAAAATCACTCCTGGCCTGCTTCCACCAGTATCGATGCTACGGGGTATCTCTGCAACCATTCTCCTTATGCAGAACAGAAGCTGAGAGGATGCCAACACCTCCTCTGGGCCATGGAATGTATCTGTGTTAACTGGGCTGGATAAAGCAGGGAACTATAAAGTCAGAGGGAAGGGGAGGAAAGGCCTCAACATCTGGCCAGAGCAGCAGGAGAGATAACAGTGCTTAAAATGACCTAAATGCTCTCCTTTGGAGCCATACCACCTAACACAAGGCACTGCCCATTCCCACCACTGAGAAATGAAACCCTGCAAGGAGTTGTGGCTTTATACCTAGCTTGGAACAACCTTGTCTAAGTGGAAGGTGCCCCTGCAATGGCTTTAAGGAACTAGATGAGCTTTATAGTCCCTTCCAAGCCAAACCACTCCATGACTCCATGTGTTTGTGTGGATGGATGGCTGGCAGTGAGGGACAAAGATGGATGCTAGGCTGCTGTGTCAAAGCAAGTTACTGGTAACCCCAGGAATTCATAGTGAGGGGAAGCACAGTATCTGCTTGCCAACATCCACCCTGCCTTAGGCAGAGCTCTTACAATCCAAGGGGAAGCCAACAGACAAGGACAATCCTGCTGGAAATTTCACACAGCCACTAAAGCCACCACCAATCCTGTTTCAAAACCAATGGGAATAAGATCAAATTTTGCCCTGAAGTCATCTTTATACTTATACTTTATATATACAGCTCTCTGTACATGTATTTATACACAGCCCTTCAAATTCAGTCAGGACGTTCCCATAAAATAGCTATTTTTGTTACCCTTGCCTAAAACTGGTGTAAATAATGCACAAGAAGACTTAGCCCTGGCTGAGTCAGTGAAGCCTGGAGTAAAACCCCAGAGTCCTGCCTGCCCTCCTTCCTTCCTAACTGCCTTCTCTGCATAAAACCTGAGCATGGACAACGCACTTTAACTCCATGCTGGTTGCACACTAACACGGAACAGTGATGCACATTGGGACCAAGTTACTGAGAAGAGAGACCTGGCAGCATTCTAACTCATGGGTACCACAGCATGTTAATAGGGGTTTCATTTTACTGTGTCTAAGGGGATATTTCATTCCAGTTCCTACTGCATCACATCAGAAGCTGGAGTATTTCACTGCAACCTTTAACTGCCCTGGCTCATGCTGTCAGTAATAAAATGCCCTCTTGGGAAAATCAATAGATAGACAAAGAAAGCCTTAATGAGTTGGTAAAGGACCTACCAGGGCAAGCACACCACTGATGGCATTAAAAAGGATTGCACATGCAATATGCTGACCTACAAGGGGAGGTGATGGGGAGATTTATTGACAGAACAAAGAAGAAAGCGTGGTTCCACTTCTGCAAGCAGTTGTCTCAAGCACCCAACGGGCAGTGTGGCAAATGAAAGTGTTCCTATTACATTGGCTCTTGTGCAGAAAGGCAGGGTAATGAAGTGACCAGGCTACTGGCCTTCCCAAAGGAATGAGATACTGGTGATAGCAGTGCACATTCATTTCAAGCTTTCCCCCCCACCTGATGTTTTTAGGACAGACACCTGCAAAAGAGACTTTTTAGTGCCTAAGGAATACCTCAGCAAACCCAGAAAGCTGTGAGAGAATAGGTTAAGAAGTAAAAAAGGTATGGACATAGTAAATTAGAGTAGAATTGTAAGATATAAAACAACTTCCAGGGACCAGAGCAGCCTGATGGCACTTCCAAATGATTCCTGTTGAGGTCTGGCCTTACACAACAGCCAAATGATATGTCCTGGAAAGCTACTCATCGTTCCTCACTCCTCACATCCCCTCCTCACCACTGTTAATGCTTGGAAAAGAGAGTTCATCTTGTCATCAGCACAAGGAAAACCCCAGAGCACCAAAACCCAGACTCGCCAGCACTGCATCTCCTTACCAAAAAGGAAAACCCATAGAGGAAGAGGGGAAAAGAACATTACCTTCTGGTGCTTTATGAGCCAAAATTAATCCAAAATCTTCTACAGAGGCACATCTTGGTTCAAAAAGAGGCCAGGTCCTAATTAAAAAGCCCACTGGGCATCAGCTGCTATTCAGCAACAGTTTTGCATCTCACTGGGTATCTGTTACCATATCTTATGTCCATGGATTGTTAGCTGTAATCGGAGAGGAGGTCTCATTTGCCAGGGGAGATCAACACCTTGTCCTCCCCTTGCTGCTGAGGAGCTGGAGCTCAGGAAGCATGGCGCAGACTCTGAAGTGAAAGCAGTCAGGGTAATTCAATGTGATATACACATTAACTGAAAACATACATACATGTGGCTGTTGCTTCCCTGGAGGAGACAAAGAGCAACTCCATGGGGCAAAGAGCATGACGGGAAGGCCTCTTCTAGTACGTGCAACTCCACCTTTACTCACTGCTACTGTGTATTTATGCAGCCCTGCACGGAGTAGGAGATGCTGCTATCGTGGAACGCAATTCTACATTCAGATGCCCTTCAGAAGGAAGACAGAATGTGTTAACATTTCTATATGCCCATGAAGGAAAAAACCCCTTTCTTGCTGTTTTTCAAGGAGCTGAGGAGCAATGGGGAGGTATTTTCATTGCTAGACCAATCACTAAGACCTCCATGAGCATAAACATCATTGGGACTGCCCATGACCTTCAGAATACACCATGCAAAGCTCACTGTTAGAATTCCTTGTCATTCCACTGCAAGACTCCCAGCATTTTGCATTCACAAAGCTCCAGTCACGGAGCCAAAGAGTGAAGAAACACTCTCAGCTTTCCCTACGGTGATGAGCCCATGGTGCAGAGGGAAGCTGCACAACATGGCCTGTCTTGCATTTAAAAACTCAACCTGGATTCAAATGAAAACCCCATAAATAATGAAAGTGCACCTGAAAAGGCACTGCTGAAAAGCAATCAGGAGGGGCTTCAGTGACTTCACTGCTGGGTTTGAAATGCTGGAGGGGTCAAGAGAGAGATGAAATGCCACTGTAGTAGCTCGGCATTTCATTCCAATGAGCCTGTCAGCCTCTGAGTGACTGTGCAGACTCAGGCAAGGGATTCCCATGAGAAAACAATGAACAGCAAACCCCACATTCTCTGGTATAAGATAGCACTAGGATAAAGTATTATCATCTAATGGAAGAGATGAATGCCTGGAAAAAGATGTAGTCCAGAATTAAATGGAGAAATCCTTTTGTGAACCCTGTTAGAATCACAGGAACGGTTTGGGTTGGAAGGGACCCTCAAAGCTCATCTTGTCCAACCCCCAGCAATGAGCAGGGACATCTTCAACTAGTCCAGGTTGCTCAGAACTGCATCCATGGCCTTGAATGTCTCCAGGGATGGCTGCATCAAAAGGAGCATGACCAGCAGGTTGAAGGAGGTGATCCTGCCCCTCTACTCTGCTCCCGTGAGACCTCACCTGAAGCATTGTGTGCAGTTCTGGTGTCCTCAACATTAAAAGGACATGGAACTGTTGGAACAAGTCCAGAGGAGGCCACGAGGATGATCAGGGGACTGGAGCACCTCCCGTATGAAGATAGGCTGAGAAAGTTGGGGCTGTTCAGCCTGGAGAAGAGAAGGCTGCATGGAGACCTCATAGCAGCCTTCCAGTATCTGAAGGGGGCCTATAGGGATGCTGGGGATGGACGATGCATTAGGGACTGTAGTGATAGGACAAGGGGTAATCGGTTCAAACTTAAACAGGGGAAGTTTAGACTGGATATAAGGAGGAAATTCTTTCTTGCTAGGGTGGTGAGGCACTGGAATGGGTTGCCCAGGGAGGTTGTGAATGCTCCATCCCTGGCAGTGTTCAAGGCCAGGTTGGACGAGGCCTTGGGTGAGATGGTTTAGTGTGAGGTGTCCCTGCCCATGGCAGGGGGGTTGGAAGTGGATGATCTTAAGGTCCTGTCCAACCCTAACTGTTTTATGATTCTATACAACCACCACCTCTCTGGGCAGCCCGTGCCAGTGTTTACCACCCTCATTGTACAGAAGTTCTTCCTCATGTCCAGGAGGAAGCAATGTTACTGTGACCCCTCTGAATGAAGTGTGCTGCTCACTCTGCTCAAGCACAGGGCTGTGAGTCAGCACCAGACCTTTCCCCATACAGAGAAGTGCGTCAGCCACCTCTGAGCCCGTCACAGCCCCAAGCACAGGCAGAGGAAACATCACCTCGCCAGGCAGGGCAAGATCAACCCCCAAGAAAGGGATCCACCCTATTTCCACTAACAAACTTACTTTCTATTCCCTGAAGAGAGAAGAGGAAAGAAAAGCTACAATGCACACAACTGTGTTATTGCCTTCTTCATCTACTGAAGCACAGTGTGTGTATACTATCGAGTATGCACATAATTGTAATACCATTAGTGTCTCCCAAAAGTACTGCTTGCTCCTAACAGCTGCATGACAGATTTCAGACAGGCCTTCTCTTTCCCACAACCTCACCCCTTCCTTGGGCTCACGTTTGCTCAGATCTGCCACCAAAGCAGCTGTGAAGATAGGGAAATAGCAAACCCATCGTAATTCAACTTCCCATATCACACGTACAGTCCCTTTCTAATTTCATCTCTGATGGATGTCTGCCTGTGCTGCTTGCCAGGAGAATAAATGTATTAACCCCACTCTACAGAGACTGAGTACAAAAGGAAGCATGTAACTGAAAAGAAACTGGAATTCCCTGTTGTTGTTTGCTGTCATAATCATTTACAAGTATGAAAACAGCCAAAGAAAACCCCATAAAATCGCTCAGCTTTAACCTTCTTCCTGTTAGCAATGTTCACTTGATGAAATTCAACATCACAGCTACGTTGTGTTAGCACCCAAACGCATCAAGTATTTTCAACAACTTCACTCCTCATCGAAGGGGCAAAAAGGACTGAAGAAGAAGGAGTTTTTAGCCCCAGGAAGCACAGAACCATAGACTGGAAGAGACCTCCAAAGGTCACCTATTCACCCCCCTGTACTTTGATAGGGCTCCACACCAGGTGCCAGATTTAAGGGCACAGGGAATGCTCCTCCCTGTACAGTGAGCAGTCAAGAAGGTCCAAGCAATTCCAGCCCTGCTCTTTCTGGCTGTTGCCTGTGTAAATGCAGTCGGGTACATTCCCATTGTGAACTGAGTGCATGGGGGCTCACCTGAAAATGAGTCAGAGGGTTTGTAATGTGCTCTGACATTTCCTCACTGAAAAAGAGGGAAATAAGGCAAAACATAATCAAGAAACCAACGTTAATATTTGTGGATGGGGAAATCTTTAGCTTCACCAAGTCCTGTGGCTCTTCTCTTGCCATATCAGTACTTCTGACCTACCTGGCTGAGTAACCAAATAACTGGTTCTCAGGGGGCTAAAGCCCTCTCCTCCAGTCTATAAGCAGCAAAGGCTTCACTGCTTGTGCACCAGTGGCTCTGAAGCCCCCCAGATCCTACAGCTCTTGTTAGGGGGACAGTTCCAACAGCAGCAAAGCATCTTCAGTGTGCCAAAAGAGCAGAGCTATGAATAAAAGGAGCTTCAGCTCATGTGTGTGAATGGTGAGATTTTAAGGTATCTAGAGTCTGTATTTTTCAATGAGCAAAGAGGTAATCCTGAGCTTAAAGAGCAATAAAAGGGATTGGGAAAGGGCAGCATAAACAGGCCCAAAACAGAGCAGAACATTGTATTTGAGGTCTGTCTGCATCTGGAATTATTTGGGAGCAGCTGTTCCTGAGAAGTTCCATGTGTGGTCAAGCTCTCAAAACGAAGAATGCATTCAAACACAGAGACACTGGCTGGAGAAAAGGCTTTTGTGTGATTCGTGTCTCCAGTGGCTGTTCATGTACATTGAAGAGTGGAGAAAAAAGAGGCATTATTCTGACGAGTCCCAGCTCCATGCACAAGGCAGAAGGGAACATCTCCACCATCTCCATCAAGAACTGGACTGGGGGAAATGACTTATGCACCTTACCCAGAAGGGGCTGTGAGCTATGGAGGTGTAGAGACTACAACATCTGTACTGCAGCTGTTAACACCTCACCAGTACTGAAGTGCTGGGTAAAGCCCAGCACAGGAGCACACCACTGCTTCAGAATCATACTCAGTTGTGTTCTGTTTGCTTTCACAATAAAACTATGCAGAGTCCTCTCTCGGCTTGGTTTTAAGACCCAGCTCCTAGTTTTGCATGCATAACCAATGATAGATGCTTTTAGAAGCAGAGGGAAATATGACTAAGGGGTCAAACTGCATTCCCACTTGAAACAACTAGGGAAAGGAGGGGTTGTTTGGCTTTTCTTTCCAATAATGAACCCCTCAGCATCTCTGCTCTGCTCCTGAAGTCCCTCCTGCTCCAAGGCTGCACATTGAAGCTTTGCTGCTCCATCATCCCAGCAACCAACTGCACATCTTCCATATAGAACACCTCCTGGCTTTTCCCCCCATACAAGAGCAGCAGAGCTCTGACACTTTCACACCTCCCCAGGGGATTGAAGTATTAGATATAGAAGTGATCAGATTGTCAACCTCATTACATTGCTCCTGCAAAAAAGTGATGATGGACTGTGGCAGCACCAAACACATTAGGCTGGAGACAAAAAAAACCCAACATGGATTTGGCCAGCCTTCTGGGCCTCAAGTTTGAGGCTTTCTGCAACCACAAATGGTTGGATTTCAGAACAAGCATCTTCTCAAAATGCTGTTTCACTGCCCTCATTTCCCTCCCTCACTAACAGATGAGAATCTAAGTACTTTCATGTGTGCCCATGAGCAGCTCCCTTGGTAGCATAAGGGAAGTCCTCTGTTCCAAGGGAAGCTGTCAGCACTGTGCTGCAGCTGAAACCATGCAAAATTGAGACATCCTTGTAATTTCCTCCTCTTACTTGTTGCAACCCATGTCCTGGCTCGGGGTAGGAACATACACCCCCTTCTTTGCAGTGTACCAAGTGAGATGCTTGGTGTGCAACACAGGGTATCTAAGTTCCAAACACACCAAGTGTTTCAAGACACATAAGGTTAAAACTCATTCCCAGTCCAAGTGTGTTTGATGCCAGACAAAGTCCCAGCCTTACTCTGGTATCACTGATGGAAAACATGGAAATAGTGTGTCACAGCCCCTCTTCCCATCATTCTGAATTAGGAGAAACCATCAAAAAGAGGTGGTAAAGAGTTGAATGCTCTTTTTATTTGCCTTTTGGCTCTTGCTCTAGGGGTATATAGTGGTTTGCTTCCCAGAATTTCTCTCCTAGCACATCTCTATTTAAAGAACAAGGAAGTTTTCACACAAATAGTTATTCTAATATGATTTTACATAATCCTTAAGGAAGCACAACATGCCTTGGTCCTCACACTTCCCCAGTATAATTCATCACAGTTTGAGACTGAACGAGCTGCAGAGAGATATAGACTATGGCACAAATCACATTTATCTAATAGAGAGATTCTATTGTAACTGTATTAGATCATCAGCAAGAGAAAACACACAGAGAACAAGAGACTGGAAAGGCTTGGAAACTTGGTGTTTCAATAGTGCTGCTATCAGGAAAGGTGCTGTATAGCACAGAATGAACACACACTGCTAGAGTTGACCCATGTGTCACATTGGGTTTACAACAGTGCACTGCAGTCACTGACTTGGACCATGTGGAGAGTCATTACACCAGACCTGCCCCCTTCTAAGAGGGGTTAAATCCCATCAGGACCCCACACTGCATTGAATTCATGTGCTGAGAGGACACAAACCACTGCCACTGCCTGTGTAACAGCTCCACGGCCACAAAGCTGTCATCCTCTTTCAACAAGAGCCATAGGATGCTTGTGATCACCCAGCTAAAACTGCCCCCAGCTTGAACTGTCTGAATTAAAAAACAAAGAGCTGTGATAAAGTTCTAGTCCTTAACATCATGAGAAGTGTCAAAAAGTGTTACAAGGCCTTCCCCAAATTGGATTAACCAGAGATTTCACTCCTCCAAGGTGCAGCTTGGAAACGAACCTAGAGTAACTGTAAATATGCAAGTCAACAAGCAGTAATGCACTGTCATCTCCTGGATGCTTCAGGAGTTCATTCAGCCGTGGCATTGCACTGAAAGGCTGGGCAACCCTTTAGAAACTAAAGCAGAGGCCATGAGGATGATCTAACACAGATGACCCAACACATCCACGCTGTTCCTGGTGTAGGAGGCTGAACAGAGAGGATCACACTGGGCTCTACCACCTCCTCTTGGAACAGAGCGTGGTCTTTGCCACTACAAAGCACCCTGGTTGCCATCAGCTTTGAAACAAAACTGGGACTTAGTAGGTATGCAATAAATATTGCACTTCTGCTGTTGTACCCACAGGAAGAAAACCAGATTAGATTAGGGATTGCATAAGAAAAAGCAACTGACTGAAAAACAGGTATTGCATCACCCCGGGTGGCTGCAGGGGTGCTGGGATAACACATTTCACACTCAGTTTCAGAAGGAATGAACCCAGGATGTAGGAGAAGCCAGAATGTAAGTGGTGCTTCAAAGCAAGGGGGTACCAGTTCAAATCCCTCCTGTCATTCCCACTGTAAATCCCACTCTGGTCTCCAGCACAAAGAACAGGCTTGAGCATGAAATACACACCTTTGCTTTCTGGATATTCACCTCAAATATGTTTGCAGGCTCCAAGCATCTCTAGACTGAGAGTATGATGTTAAAACCCCTCTATAATCCCATCAAAGTCTTGCTTTGACAAAACAATGCAAGTTTTTGTGTCTATGCTAAACAGGAGGACACTGTGGGGACACGAGGAGAGGTCTCCCTTCAGGTACTCAACTGTCATAAGCTAATAGGGAGCTCTGTCATGCTCTGGACTGTCTGCACAAGCAGTGCAACCACTGCCAGACCTGGAACGGGCTGCAGACTCCACCTGAGATACCAGAGCTGTTTGGAAGAGAACCGCAGAGGTTGTAGCACAGCACTGCTAAACTGCAGCTGGCTTCAGCCACAGCGCTGGTGGTATTGGTCTTCCCACTGCCAGCTCCTCACAAAGGTCATTTTCCACGTTCCCAAGGGAATTCACACCAAACTCCCATGGTGTTCCTACTCACAAAATCCTCTATGGCGTGTGTGTGTCCATACACACGGGTGCTGATACGTCAAGAAAGAAGGAATAGGCAGCCAAATCCAGGGGAATGTTGCAGTGTTGGAGCTTCTCTCCTCCAGTTTCTGGCAGTGGGAGCTGTAGGAGGTGGGATTAGCATAAATTATCAGGACTTTGTTATCATCTCTTACCCAGTGAAACAGGAACCTGCATCTCCAGCTGCCTGCAGCTACGTTCACAAATAACCTGGAGTCTGGGAGAAGCAGCCTGGATGTATAACACAGGTAGGGGTAACAGCAAGTTTTCAATCACACTGCTTCCCAAAGTCCCTCTTTTGCTTCTTTATGCACCCTCAACCCTGAAGCAGAAAACCCCAAGTGAACTGCAGCAGCACTGGGCTTAGTTCCCATCAGTGCAAACCCAAGCCCAGGGTGAAGGGGATGATTCGCTATGAGGATAATCAGCACTGCTTCATTCCACAAGAATTCCAACCCCACCATAACCTGGCCCTGCAGCCCCACTGCTCCTAAATCCCCATCAGGTCGGTTATCCATCAGGAAAGGAAGCCCACTAAGCACAGAGCTGTTTGCACACAACCAAAGTGCTCTGCTCTGCTACAGACAGGATACAGGATGGTTTTGCTTTCTAAATGCATGTTTCAGTCATGCCCACAATCACATTCTACACACTTCACCATAAAATGCCTCAAGGACTAGTGTTACATGAAGAATGGGATGCATGATTATACTTGGTGTGCTTTCTGCATGCTACCCTAACCTACATATGCAATCTGATTGAAGGAGGCAATTAACCTTTCTCCATTCAAATAACTCAACCACTCAAAAGACAGTCATACACATATGCTCCAAAACACACTGAGAATTAAACTGAAGGTGTATTTGCTACACGGAATGACAGGTCTGCCTGGTTAAGTCATGCTCCTCATCTCCATCAGTGACACCATCCCCTTCCTCAGAGATACGGTATTGCTTTAATACTCCCTCTCGGAGAGCACAGGGTTAAGAAGGCAAGGCAGGAGCAGCTCCCAAGGGGGGTTCTCAGCGGGTGATGCATGGCTAGCACTGACCTTTCCGATCCCTCAGCATCGCTTCCAGCTCCTCCTGTCCCCGTCCCTGCTGCTGCCGGAGACCCAGTGGGGAAGGCGGCGGCAGCGGCAGCAGCTCCGGTCCCTCCCTCCATGTTGCGTGTGTGCACTCACTCACACTCACACTCTGGCTCTGCAGGAACAGGAGGCACAGAGAGGAGGAAGGGATGATGCTGTCCCCCCCTAACCCCGGCACAAAGGCACCCGGTAATGACACCATACAGGAGCTGCTCAAGCATCAGCTGTGCCCCGACCCTCTGAAACACGGGATTTAACCACCCTCCTCCCCCCTAATGTCTATAGGAAAAGCACAGACCAGGTCGCAATTCTGAGTTCCCATTCTGCCTTCTCTTGCTCGCACTGATTCATGTTTTCCCGAGGCTGTTCCAGGCATTTCAGTGTAACCCTTTCCCAGCTGGAGGAGGAGAGGCAGCGAAAGGGATTTCTCTGTTCTTACCTGCTCTCAGCAGGGTTTTACCCCATGCAAAACTTCAGCAACTCTGACTGTGAGCAGTAAGAGTCCTGGAAGCAGGAGTCTAAGCCTGCTTCTGCTGAGGGCACGACCTTGGATGAGCTGTTCTGCTTCCTCCAGTTTGAAAACAGGGTGACAGTGATGGGGATCCCAGGGGCTCCCCATGACCTGGCTTCAGTGGGTGCTGGGCTGCACCCATAAAGCGTGAGCAGGAGGTGCAAAGAGGGCATTCTCCCCTAGTTGTCACTGGCTGGGTCAATGTTGCTTGTACAGCAGAGACAATAACCTGATGCAGGAGGACAGAGCCATGCCAGCCCTTCCTTGAGCCAGTTACAGTGGAAGATGCAAGCTTGGCAAAGCCTGAGCAAAGTCAAACAGGTTAGACCTGTTCTGTGCCTAGAAAGCCTAATTATTCTTCCTAAACCCTTTTCTCCCAATGCCAATTTCTCTTTGCTTCACTAAAACAGACCCATCTGAGTGGGACAAGCTAAAGAGAGAACTGAAGAGGAAACAACATGCCCATTTAGGAAATAACCACCCTGACTTTGCCTTGGTAAACACTGTAGAGCTCCAGGAGCTGTCACAACCCTCTTCCTTCCCCTCCTGGTGGCAGAGACCCAAGTACAGTGGATGGATTTATCCCAGGGACTGCATCCCTCACCTTGTGGTTTGCCCTCTCTGAGGACAGGTAATGCAGCTGCAGTCAGGTTGTTCTTGAGCAGTGCTCTGGATTCCATGGCTGAACAGTAACAAGTGTTTTGTTTCCTAGCTAACCATCATTGCCTAGTTAAGAAACACCCAGCAAGTGTCACAGTTTAAACACTGCGCTTTTAAGGCAGCTCTTCAAAGAGCAGGCTCAAAACCATGCTAAGAATTGATGTGAACTAAGAGCTTCGCTGCATGGGAGCTGGAGGACTTCTGCTGGAGGCAAGTTTTGATAGCAAATGATCAGTTCTCTAACACAGACAAGTTCAGCTGCACTTTATCCTTACTTAGGGCTTGAATTACCACAACAGCAGCAAAACCAACCTGGAATCGACGCAGATTGGAGGTGGTTTGGTGGTTGTGATGGAGAGGACAGAGCAGAGCGTGTCCCTGACTGCAAGCTCCAATTTGCTGCTGAATTAGCAGTGGTTGGACAACTTCAATCTCTGAATCCATGGGGTTACAGAGGGGAGAGCAGAATCAGACATCACCACAAGACTCCAATCTGGAAAGCTTCTTTATGACACAACCAACTTCCTCATCTCCAGCTTGATACAGAATGATATCAAGAATGACCATTGGATTGACATCACATTTCAGCTTTCTACCACCTAAATACACTCTGGGGACCTGCAACACCAACTCCTGCTGCAGGCTACTCTAACAGCAACTTCTGTTGAGCACTTACAGAGTAAGATGATCCAACTTGTCACTTCTGCCAGCACGTTCATCCCTCCTTCCATAGGCCCTCTGAGTTTAAGCACCATTCCCTTTAAAGAGATTAAAATGCCCAGCAACAGTGGGTTTTAAATGTAACCTCTTTCAATGCTTGAGGTTATCAAATACCTCTGAACCAATGACTTGAAGCAACTCCGCTCTCGTGCCGTATATTCCAGCCACAGTTTTAGCTCAGGCGTTGCTCAATACACACCAAAACAAGCTCAAGAAACATCAAGACCAACTGGAAGCAGGAAACTGCAATATTGACAAGAAAACCTTGCTGTAAGCCCCAAGATGAGAACCATTTCATTGCTAAGTGATGGCACGGGTCACAAACTGCTCTCTGCTGAAGCGTATGGCAGGACATTTGCCTTCCATGAGCCACAGAGCACATAGTTCATAGCCTGTTTCAATGCTTTATGAGCTATGGGGGGTCTATAGGTGCATCACAGCCCAAGAAAGAGAAACCAGACTACAGGCTGACAAAACACATGTAGAAGCCTTTCAACCCCTCGCCACATCAGACACTCCTTTCACATGGCTCAGATCCAGGGCTGGTTTAAGCTGTGCCTTCCCCATGAAGACAACAGGCATGTTGAGGAGGCTGCAGCAGACACCTTCCAATCCCAAGGGAGATTGCTTTGGGACACATTCCCTGGGCCAGAACTAGGCTCCAGGCTCTACTTCAAATGCCAAAGCTATTGCCACTGCTGCACCCCTCCCAGTTAACCATCTTCCAAGGCCAGTTATACAGCTCTGTATTATTACATCCCCATGACAGTTATGCCGTGCTGGACTTTGTGGTGTTCTTTTGATGCCCAACTGATCTATGCAGGTATGTTACTGATGTCTCTATGAATGAGCTGCAGAGAGCATGTGGTATGAGGAGGAGGAGAGGAAACCATTTAGGATCTCAGTGAAAACCCAGCCCTGCAAGCACCTCAGATCAGGACTGAAAGGGGGTGACTGAGGCGTAGAGAACCCCCTCTCACACTGGGTACATAACATGGAGTACCTTCAACTCCCAAAGCCTTTTTTGCTTCAAAGGTGTCAAATACAAGTGCTGTGACCTCACAAGGAGCATTCAGCAGCAGTGCTATTGCTAGAGGTGCCAAAAAGCACGCAGAATGTGTCCTACCTCTCCCTCCTAAACCTGAGACTAGGCTGAGCATGGTGCAAAGAGCAGAAGCACCCATGCAGCACAGCTTTAGGACACTCCTGCACACACTAATGCAGTAAAGACTGACACATCCACACTCAGACCCACACTGAACACTTTTAAACCCTTTCTCATCTGAATTTTGGTCTATAAAAGGTGTAAAACTACAAGAGGATGCTTATACTTCAGCCTGACCAGGAACACCACCTGAAAAGGAAGCTAAGGAGCAGCTACCTGACTCCAAATCCTGAATGGATGGGACACATGGTGTGAGGTTTTAAGTCATGAGCCATGATCTGCATGGGTGGCATCCCTGCCAAGGGAAGAAACAGGTGCTCCCTGCAACTTACTGGGAGGGAAACCTTATTCCAAAGCAGAGAGGAACCAGCCTCATGAAGCAGATGCTGAACCAGATGATTCATCCCAGTATTCCCGCACTGCTTTTCCTGCTCTGTCAAACAGCCTGAGCAAGTGCTGCTCCACACAAGTTCCTGCTTGTTGGGATGCTTTGCAGTGCTGTGTCCAAGGTGTGTCTGTGCAATCCACCTGCCTGGATTCAGCACTGTCAGGACCGCAGCCGTGGTGGTTACCCCACGTAAGTTTTGGGTTTCATAGAATCCCAAACTGGTTTGGGTTGGAAGAGATCTTAAGATCATCCAGTTCCAACCCCCTGCCACAGGCAGGGACACCTTCCACTGGAGCAGCTTGCTCCAAGCCCCTGTGTCCAACCTGGCCTTGAGCACTGCCAGGGAAGAGAGCAGCACTGTCTCTTCTTCACTGAACCTGCATGATGCAAGTGCTCTGCAGAGCCAGGGAAGGAGAGCCACAGCTTGGGACGTTCTGTGGTGGAAGGTGGCCAAATCCAGACTCCAAGTCTCAATGACAGGGAAGCAGATCAATCGGCACAGGCACGTTTACTGCGAGCAGGTCAAAGTCCTCCAAGGTTAACAGCTTCTCAGTCCCCATAGGGCAGCACCTGAGGGAGTGACTTTTTCTCCAGTGCCAGAGGTCAGCAGGAAGAAGGAAACAGAAAGTGACTGGAGCATTTCTGTATCTAGAACCAGAAGAGACTCCACAGTAGTTGAAGCATTTCAAATGCTTCCTGCACCCATCCATCCCTCTCATTTCTGAGCATCACTCCACATCTCACAGAATCACAGAGCCCCAGACTGTTTGGGTTGGAAGGGACTTTAAAGCTCATTCAGTTCCATGGGCAGGGACACCTTTCACTAGAGCAGCTTGCTCCAAGCCCCTGTGTCCAACCTGGCCTTGAACACTGCCAGGGATGGGGCACCCACAGCTTCTCTGGGCACCCTGTGCCAGCGCCTCAGCACCCTCACAGGGAGGAGCTTCCTTACCTCTAACCTGATCTTCCCCTGTTTTAGCTTCCTCAAGTGCCTTTTCCAACCAGCTGCTCTTCACACACAAGCACCAACTGTTAAGACACTTCACCTAGAGGATGCACACAGGTATCTACTGGGACTGCACGGTCTGTCCTCTGCAGCAGGGGTGATCTAACTCCATGCCTGCACACAAGCTCCCAGAGGTGGGAATTCCATTAAGCCGCTAAAGAAGAATAAAACGGCTGTTTAGACCATGAAGAAGAGATCCCACTTTCTTTCTTGTTCTCAAATGGAAAGAAAATGCAGAAGCCATCTAATTTCTCCCATTACAATCCACTGATGCACAGATTTCTGCTCATCGCTTTCCCCATTGGTATAATCTAAATGTTTTAAAGCACAATCAACCCACAAAGCACCATCAAGAAAATAAAAGCAGATTGGAGAATCTTTTGGTAAGTTTGTCAGGGAGTTCTGCATGGAAAACAACATCCAAGCAGCATGTTACAGCAGGGAAAACACACAAGTGCTGTGGTCAGGGGGAAAGGCCATACAGAAGAGGGTGTTACTGCCCTGCTTTGCCCATCACCTAACCCACAAGGGGAGTGGTTTGATGGCAGTTGTTAAATGAATGTAATAGAAAATGAGCTGTAAGATGCAGCAAAAAAATCCCTTTTTGGTGTGTGTTGGGGAGATGGGGAAAGGAAACAAAGGGGGAAAAGTGCATCTTGGAAGTAGTTCAATAGCGATTGATCCCAGCGTTCTGAGAGCACAGCCACTGATGCTTTGCACATCGAGGCTTTAATGGCCTCTGAACCAGCCTTGCTGCAAACACAACAGTGAAGATTTAAACAGACAAGTGGAAATTGGCCCCACAAGGCCAAGAAGCTGCTTCCTCATTGAGTTTCAAGCACGTAATGAGCACACAAGGTGTAAAAGCAGCAGGTCAAAAGCAAACAGACCCCGGTTCCCATCTCTGCGAGGTAGCATCCATCATCATCCACAATGCCGCAGGTAGCTAAATGAAACACCAACTGGAAAAGAGATTTAAAGCATTTCCTCAGTAATTACAATGAAATAGGGAGTTCATGGGGTTTTGTCTTCATGCTCAGGATCCTGCAGCAGGGCTTGGTTTAGTTTAAGTACAGCCCTTTGTAAGACACAGTTGGCCTTTTGAAGGGTCTAGAGCACAAGTCTGATGGCTGAAAAGCCAGAGGAGAAATGAAGGGATGGGGCATGAAATGACTTTTCTGATTGCAAACAATGCTTACAGCCCATGCCTCCTGAGACCCAGCTCCATTTCCTCATGTCTCAGCCCATTTGGTTCACCAACCCAGATTTCTCTTTCTCATTAAAGCAGCAAGAAGACAACCCATCACCTGGGGTCAGAAAGGAAGGCAAACTGCACCTCCTGTTGGGTTAAGCCAAAATAAGCCCTTGGAGCTCACCTCTGAGCACTGATCTACACCAAGCAAGTCAATGGTTTCATGGACTGTGAGAGGACACAAGTGTCTAACAGCAAACAGAACATCACTTTAAATAGCCTAACAGAGCACAGGCATCATTAGAGACATGGAGTCTTTCACAGCGAACCACGGGGTATTGAGCAGACCTCCAACACCAAGTCCTTGCATCCACATCAACCACAGCTGCAGGAAACACACTCAGACTGCTCCCAGTTCTGTTTGGAATCCCAATTTCAAGGGGAACAATGCTGCAAATGGGACATCAACAGGGCAGCAAGAACGTGGAGTCACTTTTTGTGCCTGTTTGTCCAGCCCCACAGGCGAACATCCAGACCCAACACCTTGGATTTCTTTCAGGCTGGCACTTGGAAGTGTCACCTTTTTAGATGTCTTGGGACTCACAGGGAACGGAGGGAGGGAAATAAATCCCTATGTTCGAGTCAAATGTATAAAAAGAAAGCTGAGTGCCAGACGCCTGGGTGACAAGTGCTGTGCAGGAGGAGGTGAATCACGCCCTGGCACAGACAGGCTGCAATTTGGTGCTATGAAGTTCTCATCATCAATATTTACAGAGGAGTATTTTTATACAAAGAGGGTACTTTTGCCACAATGGGGATCTGGAGACTGCTCTCGGAATACAAGGACCAGATGCAAAATGTCATGTTCCTCCCTCAAATGTACCTTCAAACAAGCAGATTGACATTTACTGTATGAAACTGAGAGCAACAAGACCTCAGCAAGTGTCCCTTTTCTGTTTGTGGCAGGACAAAGTGAAGAGAGAAGCACTGTGAAGAACTCCTCAGGGATGAAGCCAGGTTGCAAGCACACAGGTTGATTACCTGGATGCTCAGGACAGCTTCGAGCTTTCAGGGCTGTGATCCTCAACCAGAGTTAATGCCTCTGCAAAGGGTCTCAAAGCCTTTTTGCTGCACCCTGTGCTTTATTATCAAGGAAACACAAGATCATTTTCCAAATGATGATACATAAAATACATGATTTATATCTTACATACTTAGATAATAATCAAGATATTCTAGAATAAAGCCAATTTAAGCTCTCCTGGTGCACTGCACCACCGTTACACGTACAACTACTTTTCAAGCTTCAAGCTCTCCAGATGCTAAGCTTTTGCCTGTGGATTTGCTCTGAAGATATAACCAACGAGACCTGACACCTGCAAATGAAATCCAGACCATCCCCATCAGTTTAAATCACTCCAGAAAAGCTCCAGACGTGTGTTTTACAGACCAAATATAACTCACAGCTGATTTAATTCATATTCCGATAGGGCCAAACACTCACCTAGTAAACTGTGTTATCGCATCATCACTTGTATAGTGCAAGGGACTGCATTTAAATGAAGATTATGAAAATGAAATGGCCTTCAAATGCCTTTTTTGACTCAAAACATGAATGTTAAAGTGAGAATTGCCCAGGGAAAGTGCTTCTAAAAATATTCAAGTTTTGCCAAGAGTGGTTTTAACAAAGATTTAAAGGATGCTATTGCAGAGAACAAACAACTCCAACACCAACCCAATCCATAGTGGAAGTTATAAGCAAAAACTTACCTCTAAATGGGAGCAGGCTCTTCAGAAAGAGAAGTTTGGGCATGCTGAAACACTGTAATGTATGGAAAAATGCACCTGGGCAGGTTCAGTGGGTGCAAAACCCCTACTGCTGTATGAACCAGTCCAGCCACATGCCTCTGCCTTCCCCATCACACCTCTCCCAGTCTGCATTGACCAACAAATTGACCTTTTGTCACAGCTACTGAATTGCTGCCTTTTGTCCAGCAAACCTGGTGACATCTTCATGCTTCACCCTGCCAGAAGCCTCCTTTTGCTCTTCCTATCAGATCTAACTGAATAAAGCCTGAAGAACTCAGAGCCTGAATGATTTTGGCAGCCCTGAGTGAGCAGGCCTCTGCTCTCCTGCATCATGGCACCAGATCTGATATTACCACGTTAATGCCACATGAACCATGTGCTGGCAAACTGAAATACTGTGTAGGAATAGAATTTACACTGCAAGCATCTGTACTGCAACTCCCTCCACCCCTGGTGCTCTCCGCTGATGCTTCAGTGGTCCTACAAATGCACTGATCATCATTTCAGATGCACCTGCACTGCAAGGAGGGGCCTGGGGAAGGGAAAAGCTGCTGTGGTAGGTCCCCTTGACAGCAGTCTCAAAGGACAGGCATTGACAATGATGTGATCATTTTAATAAGGCAGCTTTCCTTCTTCTGAAGCATTCTTGTCCTCTGCACGCTGCAGCTTACCCGGTGTGCTCAGCACTTCTATTTATATACAAGTGACTCACCTTGGAACTGCCTCAGACAATGCACCTTCTCTTCAAGGAATAAAAACAAAGGAAAAGAAGGTCTCTTTAGAAAGCTCATCCCAAAACATTCAGGAAACAACGGGATATTCAAGCTTCAGAATGCTCAAAAACCAATGTGGGGGAACTGCTAGACCAGAACCTGTCACCCTGATTCCACATGACATTGCCATATGTCTACTACCACAGCATCAGGAAGGAGAAGCTCCAAGCCCTCATCTGCATGCAGAACATCATTACGAAGGTGGTTTCAATGGGCAGACAAGTGAAACAGTTGTTTTCTCACTGTGTAAGCGAATTGTTGGTTTGCTTTTATTGTTATAGGGAGGATGTTCCTTTAAAATAAGAAAAATGAGGAAGACAGCAGTGAAGCTGGGCAGTTTGGCAGACATGTCCCTAGGGATCTCCTGTTTGAACGCTGGGAAGAACAGGCTCTCATCTACTCTGGTACTCCATAGACTGGAAAAGAGAAGTCTTTTGCAGCTGGTGCTCCTGAGGGGGTGTGGGAGGCAGGGAAACAACTCATCCACATTCAGGCTTGCTACAGTGCCTAAAGGTACAGAGGAATTGGATTTCTCCCACTTCTTCACATTCTGCCTTGCTCCTCGTTGCTTCCTTCTCTCAGTTCCCTGAACCCCAGCCTCACCTCATCCCCTTCAACAGCCTCAAGGCTGCAGCCACCTTGTCAAAGTCACCCAGCCTTCTCTTTCCTCCTGGAAGCTCCTCACCAGCTGAACAAAGAGGGGATTTTACCTCTTCTCTCACCTGTGTAACAGGGTCAGACAGACTCACAGGCACCAAAATAGATGCTCCACTTAAAGGAATGGGTGTTTCTTGGTCCCATGTCCTTTCTTCGCCAGCTGATTGCCTGTGGGCTCAGTTTCAAGGTCCTACATTGAAACTGGAAGCCATAAAAAGCAATTCACTGGTCCACTACCAATACCAGCAATAGGAGTGATGTGTTAAATAACACCGCTTGTCACTAGAAAGCAGTTTTGATGGAAAAGCAGAAAACCTTTTAATCCTGTCCTCTACCATGTCCCACCTATTTCACCTATGACAGATGATCTTCAGCAATGCCTTCTGTTTCAGATGACACCACGCTAACTCAAAGATCCCTTGTGCTAGTACAAAAGAGAGGGTTTGCTTTCTGTTTCTTATAAAGCTCAATACAAAAAGGTCAATTCCTCCCTTTCCACAGCCCCAGTGCCCCAACTGGCAAAGCTTTACTGGAATAATCTCTACTCGGGAAAGGCTGAGTTGTTCCTCCCAAATTCCTCAGCTGTAAGTAATCTTATGGGAACCACTGGGCAAGAAGTAAAACCCAGCTGGTCCTTATAGTCAAACATGAAGTGTCAGCATTCCTCAGCGAGGTCCAAAGGCAGAGCAAGCTGCTCAGCACATAACACGCAGGTCTGTGTGCAGTTAAGTATGTGCTGCAGTGCTCTGATGAAGTGAAGGCCAAGACAAACCTCCCGACAGAAGCTACTGCTCCTGGTCCCTGTGTGCTCCATTGCAAAGCACAGTTTCCTTGGATCCTGACACTCCATCAACCTACCCTGGCACCCCCCCCCCAGCTCTGCTCTCCTGCTTCAGGCCTGCCAGGAGCTGATGCTAAGCAGTTTGGGGGGCAAGGGAGGGTGTTAAAGGGTTCTCAGCCACAGATCCATGCAAAGCCAATCCAACACAGACCCCAAGGCAGCTCAAACTGGAAGGAATGGAAAGACTCTCCAGCAACTCTACTACAAGGGTGGTGAGACACTGGAACACCCAGAGAAGCTGTGGCTGCCCCATCCCTGGCAGTGTTCAAGGGCAGGTTGGATGGGGCTTGGAGCAAGATGCTCTAGTGGAAGTTGCCCTTGCCCATCGCAGAGAGTTGGAACTGGATGAGCTTTAAGGTCCCTTCCAGCCCAAACCATTGAATTCCATGGACTCTTTCACTCCCATCATTTTCAGAAGGATAGAGTGGAATTAAAGCCCTCAAACCACGAGCTATTAAGAAACCAGGAGGTAAACCTGTAGCCTCACTCAGAACACAGGAAAACTGGGTCTGGAAACTGCACAGGATTACCTTCCATTTCCTCCTCAGGTGCAAAACTCCTTGAAGTATGCCTCACCTCACACTTGCTCTGACATTCCTAATGCCATCAAGATGCCCTTATTTCATTTGGTTTCAATGGGCAAGTCCTATGAATGGAAACTGAATCAGGGCAGAGTCGCTTAAACAGAATTTGCTGCTGCCTAATGAGCTGATGCTGACTAATCCTCCTCTTTACTTCCCAGTGAAAGGCACCCAGCAGGAGCATTAAGACGGGGTTTTAAAGAGCTAAAAGCCATGAATGATTTCATTTTACAGAGAGTATTTCTCTTGCACAAGTTGCTTCCATCAGGTGTTCTTTTCAAAGATCATATTCTCTACAAACCATCCCTGTAGCCTTCAGTGGTAAAAGCTCAAAGAACAGCAGAAGGAAACACAAAAGATGAAGAGAAGGAAAAGCTGGACACCATCTCCTATAAAATTTTCCATATAGAAGTGACTACAACCAGGGATGATTTGCAGGACCTGCCTCTTGACCTACATATAAGCAACTGGGAATCTTTCCTCTTGCAGAGATGCAGCTCACTGTAACCATAATGTAGCCCCAGACTCACCAAGAGGTGCTCATGGCTTTACAGTGAGGCAACCCCTCACTTGCGCAGCCCTGTGGGACTGAGGGAACCTAAACACATGTAGAGCTGCTGCTAGAAATCCCCATTCCTTCTGTTTCCTCACAGCTCCTGCTAAACCACAGCTCAAAATACAAGAGTTGGAAATAAGAAGCCCCCAGAGTGGATGGGAAATCATTATCCATCTTTTCTGAAGCTGTAACAGAAAGATTCCACCAACTACCTCATTCTGTGACTCCACAGTCCTGTTGAGCATGGAAAGCTGCCTCCATTCCCCATTTTCAGTGATGTCAGCCAAGGGAAAACAAATCCGCTCTGCACTTGGTGAGTTTTCCATAAAATCTGATGTCAAACAACCTCAGTGCTCCAGCATCTTACCTTTCATGATGCAGATGTCCTAAAAATCATTTAAAGGGAGACAGCACCTGCAGCCTAACCTCTTCTGTGATGGAGATGCAGATCTAGAACTGCTACATGCTGCTACCTGTGGGTGTGCAAGTCTAAAGAACACTAACAACACACTTAGTGATGGTAACTGGGAGAAATCCAACCCTCTACAGTGAGGATGCTCAAGGCCTCATGCACCAGATCAGATACAGGACTGCTGCACTGGTGTCTTCCTGTGTGTGCATCCATAACTGTATTGGAAAACACTTCTTAGGAAAGGCCTATTTTTAAGCCACAGCTTTACCTTTAAAACTAACCCAGCACAAATAGCCTTTATCTCAACAGTGTAGCTCCGGAAAGCTGCCCAAGGTCAGCCCTGCCTCCTTCCTTCAGTGACACCACCAGACCAACACAACTGCCTACTCCCATTCCTTGCCAGCAGATGATCCAGTGGGAGCAATGCAGGACACTGAGGACACACTGGGAAGTCTCAGGCTTACCCAAACACACAAGTTGGCTCCATCAGCAATGAGAAAGCAGAAACTGGGGTTAAGGATGGAGGAGAGAACAGGAGGAAAGGACAGTTGGATTTACCCATCTCCTAGTTCTGCAAAGGTAAAGGAATCCCCCTTCTGCTTACACTGCGGAGACTCTGGATCAGGAACAAGAGTTGATGCAGAAAAGCTGAACCTGAAGAAGTGCAGGCATGAAGTCAGTGCTTCAGTGCAGAAGCTCTGCTGCTGGAAATCCCTTCTGCTCAAGGTCACTGGTGAAGCTGCTTTAATGGCATTGATTCAACAGCATTTAGAAAAACTCAGTTAAAAAAACCCAGCTGGCACAGAGCAGAAATTCCTATGAAGCACAACAAGAAGCATCACCCATAAGCAGAAAAGCCCTAGAAGGGAGAGGGTTAACCAGATCCTGCTGACTCACCAAGGCAGCTCCATCCTTATCCCCTCTGAACAGGATGGCAAAGAAACTCCCTTGAAAGCCAGGAGCTGAAATACAACTCCAGAGGAAAAAGGAATGATTAAGTTGAAGATTAGCTGTTTTCTATGACTGCAAATAGCACATCTCCCCCCTGGGAACCCAGATAACGTGACAACCCTTAGGAAGTTTAGTTGGTCTCAAATAGATGGAGTGAAAGAAGATTGCAGCCCCAGTGCTAAAGACAGAAAGCCCAACAGTTTCACACCCTCTTCCTTTCCTTTAGAAGAGATATTGTCACTTGATTGTCACCTGATGGTGCAGCCATGGTAGATAAGAACAAACTGGAACAGCAGCAGCCAGGGGAGGATCAAACACCCCAGAAGGTATTTCAAGCCCAACAACACAGATTTAATAACTTCCAGTGTGTTTTATTCCAAGCAGCATGTGACCTATTTCAGGCCTAACTCTGAGCTGACTATAATTAACTGCTATTTCTACAGACTTCAATTTACATGAAATAGCTTGGAAAAAGAAAAGAAATTAAAGCAGGGCAATTGCTAAAGTTAAAATAAAAAGTCAGAAACCCATTTTTCAGTTAAAACATCAGCCAAAAATACATTGCGCATCAGGTCTAGAGAAGAGTCTTCCAACAAAACTCCAAGGGAAATGTTTTAAAGAGGCTTTTATGCTCTTAGCACAAAGATAAAATGGGATTTCATAGTCTGAAAACTCTGCTTTCCCTACAAGAACTATATGCATGAGTGTGGAGCTCCTATCTCTGGGACAGAAGCACAGGATCATGCAATCAATCAGGGTGGAAAAGACCTTTAAGTCCAACCATTGCCAGCACCACCACAGCCACCACTAACCCATGGCACTGAGGGTGTGTGAACACTTGCAGGGACGGTGACTCCCTGTTCCAATGCCTGAGCACCCCTTGGGGCAGGAATTGTTCCTCAGCTCCATCTAAACCTGCCCTGGTGCAGCTTGAGGCCGTTTCCTCTTGTCCCATCCCTTGTTCCTTGGGAGCAGACCTGGCTCCATCCTCCTGTCAGGCAGTTGTAGGGAGCGATCAGGTCCCCCCTGAGCCTTCTCCAGACTGAACCCCCCCAGGTCCCTCAGCCGTTCCCCATCACACTTGGGCTCCATTCCTTTCTCTGGCCCCGCTCCACCACCTCAATGTCTCTCTTGTAGTGAGGGGCCCAGAGCTGAACACAGGATTTGAGGTGCAGCCTCACCAGTGCCCAGTGCAGGGGGACAATCGCTGCCCTGGTCCTGTTGGTTATGCTGTTTCTGATCCAGGCCAGGATGCTGTTGGCTTCCTGGCTGCCTGGGCACAAGCTGCTGCCATTAAACCCAGCCGTGAAATTCAGATGCTGCTTTTTTAACCTCTGTCCCCATTTCATCTACAAAAAGGGGTCATTACAGTTTCCTTAACTTTACTTGGGTATCTCTGAGACTCCCAACCCTAGTGAGACATGTTCCATCTCCCATTCTCTTCTATCCTGCTTCCTTACTCAAGCAAACACAACCTTCTCATAGAATCGCTGAGAGGTTTGGGTTGGAAAGGACCTTAAGATCATGCAGTTCCAACCCCCTGCCATGGGCAGGGACGCCTTCCACTAGACCATGTCATACAAGGCTCTGTCCAACCTGGCCTTGAACACCGCGAGGGATGGATTTCCAGCCTCCCCTTCCAGTGCCACCCCCAGTGTCATACAAAATCCCAGGAGTGAGGAGAAACAGAAGACAGCTCTGGTTCAGAAACCCATGCAGGCATTCCACAAGGATAACGTCTTTATCTCCAGGCTTTCCTTTTTCTCTCCCTCCCAGACCCTCTTATCTCCGCTAGAAAATGTTCTCTCTCCATGCAGGTGAGCTATCACAAAATCCCTTTTTTAGTCAACCTGACAAAGAAAAACAGAAGGCACCTACAGGGATTTTAATTAGAACTTGGCATGCTACATGCATTCAAATAGGTAAATCCTTCTGCCCCCCACCTCCAGTTTGCTGCTTAAGTGACACCTCTGTGCTTCAAATCCATCCTTTGAAATGTGGAAGTCTCTGGTAACTTTTGAAGCTGCAGCAGAATAAACCCATGGAAATCTTTGGTAAGGGAGGAAAACAAAAGCCTCCCAGTGCCCTTATCTGTGCCAGCACCTGCAGAAAGCCACCCACTGCATTGCACCCCACCGCATCCCACTGCCTGAGAGAGCCACATCTGCTTCGCAGCTCAGCCTCAGACTGCTTCTGCAAGACTGGGCAAAGAGGTGATTCAGAGCAGCCTGAGGAGAAGGACTTGGGGGTGTTGGGTGATGAGAAGCTCCCCATGACCTGGCTTCAGAGTGCGCTTGAGAGCAGACCCCCCTCGAGTGCTGGGCTGCACCCCCAGTGAGCAGCAGGTCAAAGGAGGTGATGCTGCCCCTCTGCTCTCATAAGACCCCACTTGCAGCACTGAGTGCAGTGCTGGTGTCCTCAGCATCAGAAGGACATGGAGCTGTTGGAGCAAGGCCAGAGGAGGCCATGAGAATGCTCAGGGGCTGGAGCAGCTCCTGTATGGAATCAGGCTGAGAACATTGGGGCTGTTCAGGCTGGAGAAGAGAAGCTGTGTGGAGACCTCAGAGCAGCTTCCAGTGTCTGAAGGGGGCTACAAGGATGCTGGAGAGGGACTGTGCATCAGGGACTGCAGTGATAGGACAAGGGGTGATGGGTTCAGACTGAAACGGGAAGTTCAGGATGGAGATAAGGAAGAAGTTCTTCCCTGTGAGGGTGGTGATGCACTGGCACAGGGTGCGCAGAGAAGCTGTGGCTGCCCCATCCCTGGCAGCGTTCAAGGCCAGGTTGAGCCTTGAGTGACATGGTCTGGTGCGAGTCATCCCTGCCCATTGGAACAGGATGATCTTAAGCTCCTCTCCAACCCAAGCCAGTCTGATTCTATGGTTCCTAGCACTGCAGTGAATGAATAAATACAGCCAAGGCACACACGGCTTCCAGCTTGCAGGGTGTTTAGAAGAAAGGCTTTGACTTCATTTAAACAACAAAAGGCAACGTCCACTCAAGATAGTCATGAAGTTAAGGAGAACAGACAACACAGCCCAGTGAATCAGTGAATTATAATACACCCCAGAACTGGAAGAGGTTTGGGGTCCAAAGCACGCACACCTACTTAGCTGTGGGCTGAACTCTGCGCCAGCAACACAAGAAGGATGTGCTGTAAAACACCAGAGGATGTGCACAGAGCTTTGTTAATTTCCACAAGGAATTAACTTCCAACACACTGCAAGCGCAGGCAAGCCCAAAGGGAAGATCCACATGAGAGAACAAAGGGCAGGAGCAGCTGTATGACCCCACACATGCCCTACTCTCAGCTGACAGCTTCTTTGCCCCCTTGCAGCAACTTGGGCTGCAGCAGACTCTTGCAGCAGTGAGTCCACTGTCTTGTGCTCCTTCTGCTCTTTCTTTCCACATCGGGCCACTCACACCCAGTAGTGATGTGGTCTGGCTGAACAGCGTCACCAAAACACCCACTTCTATCAGAGCATCATCAGAGCATGCGGCCATGGAAGGAGCAGAAAGCAGTAACCCCAAAACAGCAAATAAATACAGCACTGGGTCAAGAATAAACCAAAAGGAACAAAAAAAGAGACAGGAATTAAGGCTTTTAAAAGTTAATAACAGAAGGGTTGTTCCCTGTTTGCTCCCTGCAAGAACAGTGCATCATCATGTACTCTGCATGCTTGCTTGTAGAAGGGCTCAGAGGTCATCATCAGCCTTTTGCTGGAAAATGCTCCTGATGGGGCTTTATCCCAATGAATAGTGTTAATTGTGTACAGCAGCAGCAGCAATTGCTGTCAGCACCGTTTTCTCTTCCTCCCCTTTGCTTTTCAATGCTAGCAGCAGCTAGTCCTTAGCATCCTGAAATGAAAAGTATGACTCTTGTTCCGACTTCCCAGCCTCCACCCCAAACACAGGGTGAATAATGACACTTGCAAAGGATGGCCACCGAGAATGGACTGGGGATTCCGGCCTTGTGGTAGCATCCACATCAGGATAAAGGCTTCTACTACAGATAGCAGCTATTAAAAAGCCTCTGTAGTGTTCAGAGGCCCAGCTTGAATCCCCACGCAGTCGTGCCTGACAGTTGACCTGTTCTGAATTATAGCTGCCCCGTCTCTCAACTGAGATAAGACTTTTTATCTTGCCAGCCCTTAGAATCCTCTGCTGATAGGCACATGCCTGCCCTTTAACTGCAGTCAAATCAAGTTTTCAGCTCTTTTTCTATGCTACAGAGATTTCCATATCACGCAGCAGTAGAGGCACTGCTCAGACAACAGACAAGCAAAGAGCAGGTGCCATTAAGCCTTAACATACAGAAGGGCATCAGAAAGGCCTCTTTTTGAGCATGACAGGCAAATAGGGTGCTCCTCCCATGTGGGTTTCAATAAGCATCATGCTTATTTTGCCCAAGCAAAAGGCAAGCCACACTGACCACAACTGAAACTGTGGCTGGAAAAGGGAAAACATTCACTTTCATAGCAAATAACTAACCCTCCATTAAACAGAGACATCAACACTGACACTGCACTGCTCGGAGCTGCTTTAACTCGTCTCAACTTAAAAGACTTTGTTTCTTAGTGAGATCTATCAGCTGAACCCTCAGTAACTACACACATTCCCCATGGTTTTAGCACCCTGGTAACTGAGATGAATGAAGCATCCCCATGTCCTAAGTCCTTTGAGTAAAGAAAGCTGTTTAAGGGGTTGGAACTGGATGATCTTAACGCCCCTTCCAACCCAAACCATTCTATGATTCTATGTTCAAACCCCAAACCCCACTGACACTAAACATGGAAAACTCACACCAAGTTCAATGCTCTGATTAACCTTTCTTCACTTCCCAGCACCAACCACTGCACTGTAAGGCAGTTAGAAAGTCACCTTCACTGACCCTTGGCCCCTCAGATGAAGTAACACACCTTAGGAACTACTGGACCCTCATCATTCACTAACTGCCTTTCATCTTCAGCTCGTTTCAAGGCAGAACAAGCTCTTGTCCCAACGGGCTCAGCACACGCAGCCAAACCTCCTCTGTGTTTCTTTGTGATGCCTTCTTCCTCAGTATTTGGGATTCAGAGGAGTGCAAAGAACCAAGCACAGTTATTCCAAAAAGCTTTGAATGTGTCTTAGGGAGAGAGATGGGCAGCAGCATCAGCCATGGATACATGGATGCTTGGAGACACCAACTACCCCACAGGGACACAGCAGGGCTGTGGAAGGAGAGGAGAACAGCCTCTCTGCTTGCTGCTTGGCTTTTGTTGCCATACTGCCCCTATCAACACAATCTCAGTTCCCATGAGAGCAATCCCACCAACACCTGAAAGCCCAGTCACCGCAGTCTCACCAGTTCTTCTCAAGAAGGGCCAAAGAGACTTTCAGATCTCACTATGAGGTAAAAGATCAACTCTGAGAGATGGAGGAGAACATGGTCCAGTAGTGAATTATCCCTGCCCATGGCAGGGGGCTGGAACTGGATGATCTCAAGGTCCTTTCCAACCCAAACTAGTCTGGGATTCCATGATTAGCATTAAAATCCTGTAGCCCCTCCAGAACTCATGGGTTTTTTTTGTGCATAGAACTTAAAAATACATATATATCACCTACAAACAGTGTTTGGAGATACAGGGATGCTTTTCACCACAAGAGGTGCTCACTTGTTTGCATGGGCTCCAGAGGAAGACACAGCCACTCGTTTTCAACTGCACAAGCTGGGGCAGATGTGTCCTACCAGGGGAGGTGGTTTCTAACTCTGTTCATCTGGTCCAGTGAGTGGAACATCATAAGGAGAAACTTCAGGACTCTATAGAAGAAACAAGGTCACTTAAGTTCCTTGGCTCAAATGAAGGCAGCATTTGGAGGGGGGGAGCAGAAACCAACCCACCAGTCCTAATTTTAAACAGAACCATCAGGTCACAATCATCTCTAACCTACATTTGGGTTGGGGAGGGTGTTCTGGTTTGGCTTTATAAAACCAGTCTAAAAAGCTTCACATTTAGGGTCTGAACAGCTGAATCGGGTGCATTCCAAACACAGCAGCCTTAGAGATAAGCAAAGCTTTGCAGAACTTGTGTGCATGAAGTTATTGCCAACACAGCTGCTATGCTGTCAAATGTGGTTATCAGGGGACACAAACCAGCTCATTCTTTGCCTCGAATCCTGTCCTTCATCCTCATTGTGAAATCCAAGCGCTGTCTACTACTAACAGTGATGTGTTTTGCTGTTCAATAGCCTGTTTGCACTTACAAGCCAGGTTAGTTAAGTGCCCCCAACATTTGCAGCAAAGAACCAATAATTGCCATCATTTGAGTCTATTCTTCACTTCATATTCCCATATTTACTGCCAGATTAAAAACATGGGTCAGTTTTGCTCCCATCTTACTGAAAGGCAAATAATGGATGTACAGGAATGCTTGTTACTCCAGCACTTTCCTCAAGAGCCCAACCAGAATGCTGCTTTCCTTTAGACACATCTCTAGCTGCTGTCAGATGCTCCATGAGCCCCATTTATACGCAGGCATCCTCGTGAATTTGAGTCAAAACACAGCCCCAGAACACAATGATGACTCTAAAAGACCTAAAATGACATCCCTGCCATTGGTGACAGGGCAGCTACAAGGCAGCAGCTTCACCACGAAGGGTAGGAAGCACAGCAGGGAGTTGTTTAGCAGCAACAGAGATGTCTTTGAGGAAGCATTACCTCATTCGCCTCCTCCACATCCATTCCCAATTGGAATGAGGATATGAAAGCCATACTATTCAGAAAAGACAAGAGGCAAATGAAGGCACACAGCACTGGGAAAGCAGGGAGGCAGAAGGACCTGCTTTCCCCACCCAGCTATGTCCCCCTGTTGAATAGCTAGAGCCCAATATTAAGAAAACATACAATAACAACTAAAATTGCCCCACTAATTTAAGAGAGGGTAGAAAAACCCCACAAAGAACATCTCATAGTAGAGAAAAGGCATTTTAGGGCACCTTAGAAACAGAGAGATGCTTTTTAAAGCACACAAGGGCCACAGAGGCTTCCTCTTCCCCTCTCCCCCACACCTAATGTCTCTCAGTTGTACACGCTGGAAACATCTAAGCCTCAGAATCTAAGGAAACAATTGTCTTAAAGAACAAATTTGTTCTTTTGCTTTATTAAAATGAGAAGGCAGAAGGGGGAGGGTTTGAAACAGATTCTGAAATGGGAAAGCAAACCAGTATTGGCTCCCAACCAGCCCTCCTGAGAGCACACTTTTCCTGCACTACATAAGCAGGTTCTAGCTCCTCCACAGGTACAACCATAGAATGGTTTGTGTGGAAAGGGATCTTCCAAGCTCATCTAGCCCAACCCCCTGCAATGAGCAGGGACATCCTCAACTGGACCAGGTTGCACAGAACCACAGCCTTGAATGTCTTCAGGGACACCCACAGCACCACTGAGTGGAAGACAGACCCATCCTGAATCTTCTGCCCCGCTGAACCCATGAGGTCTCCATCATTCCGGGACTCCAAACTTCAAGAGCAGTATCACACTCCCAGCAGCACCAAAACCCCTGGTACATACGTGCACAGGATTCACCATCTCAGCAGCAACTCACTCAAAAGCCTGCAGACTGACAGATTCACACCATCACAGAATCATAGATTAGTTAGGGTTGGAAAGGACCTTAAGATCATCCAGTTCCAACCACCCTGCCATGGGCAAGGTCACCTCACACTAGACCATGTTTTAACTTCCCCTGTTTAAGAGGTCCACATAGATGTGAGTTTGTAACAGTCCTGACAGAAGGCAAACCCACAGCTCTAAAATGGACTTTTCTGGATCCTAGGTAAAGACCTGCACAGCCCATGAATCAAAAATCACCCAAGCCACAAAGAGGAGGAAGAAATGGAGGGAAAGAGCATCTTGCATATTACTTGCAACAACAGAAGATTTAAACTGAAAAGCAACAGTTACTAACACATGGCACTCAAATGTGCAAACCCTGTTAAACTACTTCGCTGTAGTCTCAAATTACTGACAGGAGTGATTCCTTATTAACTGATATTAATTGTGCAGTGCTGGTGTCCTCAGCATCAGAAGGATATGGAGCTGTTGGAGCAAGGCCAGAGGAGGCCACGAGGATGCTCAGGGACTGGAGCAGCTCCTGTATGGAGCCAGGCTGAGAACATTGGGGCTGTTCAGCCTGGAGAAGAGAAGCTGCATGGAGACCTCAGAGCAGCTTCCAGTGTCTGAAGGGGGCTACAAGGATGCTAGAGAGGGCCTCTTCATTAGGGACTGTACAATAGGGCAAGGGGTGATGGGTTCAAACTGAAACAGGGGAAGCTCAGGTTGGATATAAGACAGAAGCTCTTCCCTGTGAGGGTGCTGAGGCGCTGGCACAGGGTGCCCAGAGAAGCTGTGGCTGCCCCATCCCTGGCAGTGTTCAAGGCCAGGTTGAGCCTTGGGTGACATGGTCTAGTGTGAGGTGTCCCTCCCCCTGGCAGGGTTGGAACTGGATGACCTCAAGGTCCTTTCCAACCCAAACCAGCCTGGAGTCCTTTGATTCTATGACAAGGTGCCCTAAGTCAAAGACAGCAGGGAGAAACTCTCAGCAACAGGAGGATGCTGAAAGCATGTGTATGATAACACAGCCCTGCTGTTCACATCTCCACTTGTGCCTCTGTGTGTGCTGCAATTACCTTATTTCTATGTATAAATATAAACAAAACGTAGGATTCACCGTGGGCACAACCAACATTTATAGAAGCTGAGGCTGCATTTAGCAACCCTGATCTGCAATTAGCGCATCCTGGTGGCCTACACAGAAACCACATTCACACATTCCAGACACAAACCTGTTCTCGAAGCAGCCCATAATGACATCCAATTGCTATATCACAAAATCCCAGCTTCCACCTCTCATACTTTGTGAATTTAAAGCTGAGCTAAAATGAAAAGAAGAAACAAGTTAGTATTCACCTCACAGAGCTGTATTTACTCATCTAAGCAGTTGAGGTGTAGTTAGCATCCTTCCCACCATTTAAAATGGTACAAATGAAGGAGATGGGTGGAAGAAAGATGTTCTAAAACACCTCCTAGGGGGAAAAAAGTCAATATATACAAACACAAATTCCTCCTTCATTGATTCACCTGAGAATCAGAGTTTATTTCATTTCCAGACACCCACATCCAAGCCATGAATCAGTGTGTTTTCTGGCTGAAAGCCAGCGCTGCAGTTCTAGTTTCTGTGACAATATTGATGCCTCAGCACTCCATAGTCTTACATATAAAGGGATTCATTCAAAACAAGCAATTTGGAGGGGGGGAGTGGAAGTCTGGGCAAGACCATTATAAAAGAGACTGCTCAAAAAGCACTCCTGTAGAAGTCAGCTTGCTGAAAACACAACCAGGAAACAGGGAATCCATCACAGGAGCTATTTCTGCCACAGGACACGGCGCAACTTCCCGAGTGCCTCTCTCGGTAGTAGAACCTCATTTCTGGAGGCTTCCCCTTCCATCTCTTCTCATGGCAGCTAATGCAGAGGAAAAGGTCGTTTTCTATTTATTTTGATTACTTTTGCTGGAACATCTGTTTGCTTCTCTCTGGAAGAATGCACTGTTGTCCATACACATCCTGACCCAGCTCTGCTCCAGTTTCAACTGTTTCCAAGCTGAAAACCCACAGCATCACAGGAAGCAAAGGGAGCACTCTTGGTCACGGGCAAACACTTCTGTCTCCTTTGGCATATTCTCAACGTGCCACTAAACAACAGACTAATGCATGTCACCTAAGCGACAGGAGCAACACATGCCACTCATTCCCCTGAGAACACACTGAGCTGGGACCCGCAGGAGCAGAACACCTCCTTGGGTTATGTGCTGCTCAGCTACAGCGTATTCCTTTGGCCTGGAGCTTTGGCAATTCATTCCCATGATGACAATAACCACCACTTAGATGGCAGAAGATTGCTTATTTGCCATCTAATTGGGTTTAGACAGTTGCACTGTCATTTGTGCTCCTTAGAAAGGACTCTGCTCTTACTTCATTGGGACTGTACGAATCAGCGCTACCCACGATCCCTCAGCAAGCCCCAAACGTATTCCCCCATCCCAAATCATTCATAATAGAAGTTAATACCTTACCCTCAACACATTTGTTTTTCTCTCTGGGGAAGGCACTTGTGCTGCAAAGGACTTTACTGCAGAGTGCCTCTTTGCATTATGGCCTCAGTTTTGGAGCAGAGAAACATCTGGCCCTCAGCAGAAGTCTAATAAAGGACTGGTGAGTGGGTTTTTCCTCTCAAAAACAAAAGAGGCATAAAATGTACACTAACTAATGAAACTGCCGTTCCTTCAATGAACTGCTGGCTCATTTAGTCAGGCTGAACACCTGCCCCAAACCATTAAATAGCTTCCTGTAATCTCCTGGAGTCCTGTTACCGTCTCCAGAACCTGTCCTCAACACCTGCAGCAACCACGCCGCAGGAAAACCATGCTTTAAGAACCCAACAATGAGCACTAATCTCCATCTTTTCTGTTTTAAAGCTTCAGAGCTGGAAAAGCACTTCCTCCTAGCAAAACCAGGCAATGATATCAGAGACACCCATGAAGGGCTGGTAACACAAAGTACCCGATCTAAGTGCGAGTACATGCCTCCAGAAAAGCCTCATAATCCCAACCTTTTTAGTGTCTCTGCTAGATTTAAAGATTAATGCTTTACATAATTCAATAGATGGTATTTTGGAGTTTCAGCAGTGGATTCGCAGAGCTAAAATTACATAGAAATAACGGGGCAAAGCAGTTATTATAATACTCTTATAACCTTGTGTCCCTGGACTGGTCAAAGCTACAAATCCACTGCTTGGTTGGTCCAAGGCCTTTCAGGATTTACAGGGGCTTCCCTTGGATACTGGATCTTTGTGTCTTCTCTTCCTTTTAAAAGGAAATGGCCAAGGAAAGTGGTAGAATCACCATCCCTGGAAGGGTTCACAAACTGCATAGATGAGGCCCTCAGTGACATGGTTTAGTGGTGGTCTTAGGAGCCCTGGGGAAATGGTTGGACTTGATGATCCTAAAGGTCTTTTCCAACCTGGTTAGTTCTATGTTCTAAACTTACATTCAGGAAGAAAGAGGTCTGTCTTCTGTATCTCCTTATTTGATGGCACATTGAGATAGTGAATGACCCTGGAAGCCTCTGCAATTGCTGAGAGTAACATCAAGCCTTGAGGGCACCATGGCCCACTGGAACCACACAAGTACACTTGACAGGTGAACACACTGCTATGCAAAACACAGGAACCTCGTGCCCCATGTGGCACAACCTGACAGCATCACAACCTGCAGACACTGGAAAGACATGGAATGAAGATAAGGCATTCTTACTGGTAAGAGAATATTCCTGACAGCATCCACAGCAATGCCCTGACTGAGGCTGTTAAAGGCCTCAGGAACAGCTACGGCTTCTTCAGAGCAGCACACGCCTTCTCTTTAACATGAGAAACATGTTCAGGCAAAATGGCTTTTGCCATGTCTCATCTTGCCCAACTTTTTAAGGCCTTCCAGGTGTGCTGCTATACCTGGGTATTGAGCAATCACCAGGCAAGAAGGAATTCTCTTTCTATTTAGTGAGCAATACTTACCCCATGGTGTTCAAAATCAGGTTCTCTATAGTTTGTCCCTCATAGCATTAAAGGCCAACGACAGCAAGGAGCCAAAACCGGCTGTTCCCCTTCCATAGACAACAAATGGCTCTAAAAGGCACATGAGTTGTTTGAGAAGGCTTCGTGCTGACCTCATCATGAAACAACATCTGTGTCTTGTCTCTGAGGCCTTCAGTGAGAACCAGCAGGGTTCTGCCATACACCGCCTCTTTTTGCTTCCCACGTTGCATCTCCTCCTAACCATGAGGACAACCACCCTGCACCCAGAATAAATGCACCCACCCAGCTTCAAAACTCTGATTCATTCCACTCGTCTCTGTCTCCCCTGATCCTACCCACACCCATCTCCTCCCCTGTGACCACACTTCACCCCCCAAACGCTGCCTTTCAGCCTCAAAGAGAGCTGACAGATGTGAACCCCACTGGAAATACAGGCTCATCAGGCAACAACCACCCAACCAGGAGGACTACAGCAGAACTGAGGCTGAAGGTTTGCATGGTCAGAGGGTTTTAAAGGAGCTGTGAAAATGAATGAAACCCAAACCAGGCTCCAATGGGCTGTCCCTTCACTGCACTTGTGGAATAACGACAAACCCCAACCCAACCCAGCTGGACCCCAAAATCCTCAAGTGCTGTACAAAGGGTCAAAAGCTGAACTTCCCAGCTGAAAACAAAGCACCACCCCAGCATGTGTTGTTTGGAGCAGTTACTCAGAGCTGAGAAAGCTCTGTGGAAATCACTGCAAAGCAGGAAATGAACATCTGCTGGTTCAATTTATTACCAACACCATAGTGACACCGAGACTCCTGCTAGAAAATGAGAGTAGCTTCACAGCAGAGCAGTGGGCAAGGCAGGCAGCCCTGTTCTATTTCAAGCTCTAGACTCACTGGTTGCTTGACACAGGAAAGGCTTTGCTGAGCATCCTTATTTCCCAATGTCTTCAAACACTTACAGTTTCTGTCCTTCATGCTTTCCCTTTCTGTGTCCGGAATGGAAACAGCTCCCTTACTTCAGAGCACTGCCAGCAGTAACTGTACAACACAGAGCTCACCAAACAAAACATATACACAAGGAAATGTGTGATCTCCCTGGAACACTTCAGCTCTCTCAATGCATGCTTTTACTCCTTCCCTTGGCAGCCAAAACCAGCGCGTGACTGTGGCGCGTCAAGAGAACAGCAACAATTCAGTGCATCCTGCATCCGTGGCACACAAAGGCCAAGTACTCATTGGCTGCAATAGAAGTAGGTGTTGAAAAGAAGATTTCATTTTAAATCCCTATCCGCAGCTTGCTGCAGTTTAAATGAATTCCAAAATCCAAGCTTCTCAGAAATCATATTGTGTCCAGTTCTGGGCCCCTCAGTTTAAGAAGGACAGGGACCTGCTGGAGAGAGTCCAGCACAGGGCAACTAAGATGATTAAGGGAGTGGAGCATCTCCCTTATGAGGAAAGACTGAGGGAGCTGGGTCTCTATAGTTTGGAGAAGAGGAGATTGAGGGGTGACCTTATTAGTGTATATAAATATATAAAGGGGGAGTGTCACGAGGATGGAGCCAGGCTCTTCTCAGTGGCAAACAATGATAGGACAAGGGGTAATGGGTACAAACTGGAACACAAGAGGTTCCACTTAAACTTGAGAAGAAACTTCTTCTCAGTGAGGGTGACGGAACACTGGAACAGGCTGCCCAGGGAGGTTGTGGAGTCTCCTTCTCTGGAGACATTCAAAACCCGCCTGGACACGTTCCTGTGTAACCTTATCTAGGTGTTCCTGCTCCGGCAGGGGGATTGGACTGGATGATCTTTTGAGGTCCCTTCCAATCTCTAGCATACTGGGATACTGTGAATAAAGGCAGCCTTAGCAGGAATCATGGAATCTCAGACTGGTTTGGGTTGGAAGAGACCTTAAAGCTCACCCAGCTCCAACTCCTGCCACGGGCAGGGACCCCTTCCACTGGAGCAGCTTGCTCCAAGCCCCTGTGTCCAACCTGGCCTTGAGCACTGCCAGGGATGGGGCAGCCACAGCTTCTCTGGGCACCCTGTGCCAGCGCCTCAGCACCCTCACAGGGAACAGCTTCTGCCTAAGAGCTCAGCTCAGTCTCCCCTCTGGCAGGTTCAAGCCATTCCCCTTGGCCTGTCCCTACATCCCTTGTCCCAAGCCCCTCTCCAGGTTTCCTGCAGCCCCTTTAGGCACTGGAGCAGCTCTCAGGTCTCCCCTTCAGGAGCCTTCTCTTCTGCAGGCTGACCCAGCCCAGCTCTCTCAGCCTGTCCCCTGAATGGTGCCACGCTCTCCAGAAAAGGAACAACATTGTCAGAGGCAAGGAAACGACCCAACTTTACCTTTAACAAGGTGCTTCTTGCTGCATCAGCTCTTCAGCACTATGCTGGTTTATGGAGCAGAAAATGAACAAGTGTCTAGGGATGAAATATCCTTCATTCGAGTGAAACTGGGAAACAGGAAGCCAGGAATAATCTGACGTGGTACAATTAATCACCTGCACTGTTGGAAATGCATCTTATAACAGCACTTATCTTTAAATAATGACAAATAAAAATGTATTTCCAGGACTAATGAAGGCATTGCAAGGCGGTGGCTTGCCTTCCTCAGCTCAGACGGGACAATCCCACACTGAATCCTTCACCATCCTTCAGGGCACATCTCAAACCACAGAAGCTTGCAAAATAAGGCCGTTCCTGCAAGCAGAATTAGGCTGTAAAGGACCCCAGAGTATTTCCTCCCCTGCAAGACCTGTCCTGAATCGGCAATCAACAGTCCTTAACAGACCTGTTCCATGTCTCCCCAGAGGCTGGGACAATGAAACAGGACACAGAAGGTCCCACCAAGCCTCTTGCCTTGCGAAAGCAGGCTTTTTCCATGAACTCCTGAGGATGGCAAGGACACAGCAGTGACAGAGTTCTCATTGTAACCGGCTCACAGCGCATACGAGACGCCCAAATTTAACTTCCAGCTATTTATAAGTCTGCATAGAAATGGAGGGGTTCATCTCACTTAATTCTTCTCCCACCCTGTTCCAATCACCATCCATTTCTACCCTCATGAAGCAACCTTGGGTGCTCTGCTTCCAATCACAGTCACAAAGAGTAAGACCAATGCAGAATCCCCTGTACCCATCTCCACCAAGGGTCATGCCATGCTGTTCAGCCTTATTTAATGAAACTGAGATCTGATGCTAAACATCCTCCAGTCGAACCATCTGCACTTCAGCTTTTCATCTCACAAAACCCTTCCCTTCGCCCCTCCTGTTACATCCCATTCCCTCCCTCCTGCTGAAAACCTGGCATTGCTCTGGAACTGACACTATCTGGCACTGCTAAGTGACAGTTCATCATCTGTTTACCCCCTTGTGGAACCACTTCCATGACATGACATCCACAATGCTAAAGCTGCAGGAAAGATCCCATGCTCTGCAACTTTGCGCTTAAACACTCCCACTGAATGCAGCAATGATAATTCTCTCTGGATCCTTCACCAAGAAGAACTTGGGATGCCAAGTACCCTCCCCAGGAGCTCAAGGAAATCACTCTATCACTCAGCAGCACAGAAGTCACACTGGAATACATGGAAGGGGAAAAATCCCATCACTCAACAGAAGTTCAAGAGAAATTGGAGTCCCAGGGATGTGGGACTTGATGAGCTTTAAGCTCCCTTCCAACCCAAACCATCCTAAGAACCTATGAAACTGCCCACTGCCTTGACTTGGCAAGGTCCAGAGCCAGGAAAGTCATTCAGAATGATTGAGAGATGAGGGGTGGTCATGAGGGGTAGGGACAGCAGTGGGGTTCACTATGGGGGCAGATGAGGGGTGGTCATGAGGGGTAGGGACAGCAGTGGGGTTCACTATGGGGGCAGATGAGGGGTGGCTGTGAGTTGGGATCATGGGTGGCAGCCAAGAGATCATTTTGCCCTCAGTGCCATGGGTCAGTGGTGGGCTTGGCAGTTGTGGGGAATGGATGGAATCGGTCTTAAAAGGTCTTTTCCAACGCAGTTCATTCTATGATTGCTAAAGGATTTGTGCTCTCTTCCCTTCTTGCTCCCGCTTTGCCATGAAGCTTTACCATGCAAGCCCTGTCTCCCTCTCATCTGTTACCATAGCAGCCTAAGAGAATGCAACGTTAACAAAAGATTACTTCCCCCCCCCCAATTTATTTATATGCAAGTAACCCACCGAGACTTGACAATAGCACTGCCTGCACATTCACACTACAGGAAAGGGGATCTTTTTTTCCATACTCACGATACAAGAATGATTAAAATTCCTCTGGAGAGAGAGAAAAAAATATCCTGAACTTCTGAGGATTAAGAGAACGCAGCAGAAGATCTGGATAGGAATTAAAGCTGGGGGGGGGAAGCAAGAGGCTTAACAGATCCATGGCTCGAGTATTGCTCTCCAGAAAGCTTTCCACTGTTTTCAACTGTAAGAACCAGCAAGAGGCTGAAGTGGGAAAAAAAAACCCTAATTCCAAGCATTTACATTTAATTAAAAATATAAAAGGGAAAATGGGAAGCAAGCTAACTAGAAAAAGGCTCTTAAAAAGTACAGCCTTTTGAGACATACTTGCTCCTGATACGCTGGGTACACACAGAGCCGAATTCAGCTGTGAGGCTGTTAAATTCCTGTAGGAACTACTCATGTGCAATAAGCTTGCTTACAGAGTCTGAGAGGTGAAGCAGTGAGCATCACCCAGCTTGGGTGCCTCTGGTGCTGTTACATCCCCCTGGCAGGGCCAGCTCCAGCAAGGCAAGCACGGCTGACCCAGGGATGGCAGCAGCTCCAGCCCACAGTCCAGCTCATAACATGGTATCCCGGTGTTGAGGCAGGCCTGAGGTCAAGCTGGGAAGCCAATCCTTAGGTCAGGGTTAGGCTCAGGTCCATAGCAACTGGAGAGAGCTAAGCCCAAGCCAGGAGGCCACCCTATGGGTTGAGGTCCAGACCAAGACACTCCTGCTTGGCCACAAGTGTCTGCCCCACAAGACCACACTCCTCCAGCACAGCCCAGGCAGAGACTGAGCCTTGAGCTTGGGCTCAAGGATGTGGGTGCAGGCCCCAGATGAGGCTGCTCAGGACCAGTGGGGTTTATTAGTGCCCTCAGGGCCCTGAGGAGTTTTCAAACAGGTGCATCACCTTCCTAGGCCAAAGAAAAAGATGCTGTTTGCATCCTTCCCATCCCACTAAATTAACAGACTTGGTCCAGCAGCACTCACCATGTAAAAAGCAAGTTTGATCTCTCTCTCAGTAAGCTGCAAAGATGAATATGTATTATAAACTATAAGTTCTATTCCTTTTGCTACATCCACACTGACCTAAATACAGGTTTCAGAACAGAGTTCTGGTCAACATATGTTCCAGGTAACTTCCAATTCACCGTCTCCCAAATCATCTCACAAACAGCTCCCAGTATTTTCCAAAGGTTGGAATTTAATGCCAAAATAAGAAATCCTGGTACACTCAAAACATAATAGCCACTCTCCTCACTAGCAAGATCTTATGGTGCCTTTAATTCAAGCATTTCTAGAGCTTGATATATTCAACAACTTATAAATTCATCAGCAGCGTAAAAATCACTGCGGAACACTGAACAATGCTCTATGTAAATGTATTCATATCATGAGGTTTGTGGTCCCTCACTGGTTACTGGGCACATAGAAACAGACAGCCCTGTCGTGACACTATTTTTCCAGCTATACCAAGGACTAAATCCTCAATTGGTTTTAGCTCCATTAAAAACCATATAGATACAACAGTCGAAGCTGACCACCCTCTGAAATTCACTGGTTCCATCATCTTCATAGACCAGGAGGAGGACCAGAGCTATCTGACACTGGGGAGCAATTCCCTATCCTTTCTTTGGCAAGATGCCACTGAAACAGGTCTATGGGATTCTGAGTACCTGACTTTGGTGCGACAGTTACAACTGACTCCTGCACAGCACTCGGCAAACAAGGCCTCAAGACAAGGGGGATGCTGCAGAGATGAAGACGTTTTAAATATCAATCCAGAATCCAAAGAGCATCATTTTGCCAGCCCAGAATTTTCAGGGGGGAAATTCCTCCCCTTTGTTGGTGCTTCCCTTTGGAACAGTCTGCAGTTACTACTCTCCCCGTTATTTAATTCCAAGTATCAAATACCCAACATAGGCATTAAAAACACTCCCCAAAGAACACTGCTTTTATTATTTCCTGTGGCATGCTTTCTGGGTAAGCAATTTCTTTAACAGCCCAATTAGAGAATGCCTTTGAAAGGCCAAATACAATTGGCATGATTAGTTTGCCTATAGTGACAACTTCCTATTTGCTTTTATAAATGGTAAGTGCACCATACAGGAACCATAGATGGGCTGCTGAGCTGCTCTGACTTTGAGGTAAAGCAGAGAAATACTTCACTACCAAGCCTCCATGCCCCATTTACCAAGACACTTTGAGGAGCAGATGTGCCTGTAGACTTCAGTGTATTACCAATTCAATCCAGCCCAGAGAAGGGCTTTCACATACGTGTGCACCCAGAAAAGGTGAAGTAGAAGGTGTGAAGACCTCGTCTGTAGCAAGTGCTGGAGATCAAGGAGGGAAAAGGAGATTTCATGCAATAAATGAAAATCATAGAATGGGTTGGATTGGAAAAGGAGCTTAAGATCACCCAGTTCCAACTCGCTGCCATGGGCAGGGACACCTTCCACTAGAGCAGGGTGCTCCAAGCCCCAGCCAACCTGGCCTTGAATACTGCCAAGAACAGAGCATTTACCACTTCTATGGGCAGCCTGTTCCAGGGCCTCAGCACCCTCACAATAAAGCACTTCTGTCTTATATCTAACCTGAACTTCCCTTGTTCCAGTTTCTCCTGTTGCTGCAGTCCCTGATGCACAGTCCCTCTCCAGCATCCTTGTAGCCCCCTTTCAGACACTGGAAGCTGCTCTGGGGTCTCCACGCAGCTTCTCTTCTCCCGCCTGAACAGCCCCAATGTTCTCAGCCTGGCTCCATACAGGAGGTGCTCCAGCATTCTCGTGGCTTCCTCTGGACTTGCTCCAACAGCTCCATGTCCTCCTGATGCTGAGGGCACAACTGCATACAGTACGATTGCAAGTCCCAGAACTGCAGCTGGAATAAGCATGGGATCAAACTCACAATCCCCATTTTATGTCACCACCAGCAGCTGGAGGAAAGCCAGCAAAGCAAAGGAAAGTGGATTTTCTTTTCCCAAGCAATAATGTGAAATTAGTTTCTCTTCATTTTGTGTGCCCAGTGCTGCTTTGTGCTCTTTGAAACTTAAGTTTCTCTACAGCTTTCAGTGGAAGCTGAAATGAATGCTGAAGTTTATAACATCCTTCTATTGTTTTCTGTAATTGATGACATCACTTTGTTCTTGCATAGCATAAACTGTCACCACTGTTTTGGTCTAACATCCCCACCACAACATTTATGGAACATGGATCACATTTCCAACACGCTAAAGAGAGACAGGTCTCCAAAGTTCCTATTTCTAATGTCTTTGCTTCAGGACATACATTATTCTACGTTATAAGCAGCATTTTAATGCCATGATTTATTCAATGCAAATGCACAGGGAAAAAATCAGAAGCACTGAAATCAAATGGACTATTAAAATCAGCTTCCAACACACACAAACACCCACGGGACTGATTTATTGATATGGTAACTTCACTGAAACCTCAAGACACACCAACCTTCAGGATCTAGCACTAAAAGGAACAAGTACAATACTCTGGCTCTACTACCCACTTCCACTTGTGCTTGCCAAGTGCATGGGGCCAATTCCAAACAGCAATACACATAATGTAGGGCTTTTCTCAAAGGAATTCAAAGAGACAAGTATGCTCTTTTGCAACTCAATAAACCCCTTTTTTCTCACGCTCAAGTGGTGACCTCCTCTTCTTAAATACCCAAGTTGCTGAAGAGAAGGTGCAGCCAAAATCCAGGCGCTGTCAGATAAAATCTACATTTCAAGAGGCATGACCAGACAATGCGAGCCTCAAAAATGTTGTCCCTAAAAAAGGAAGGAAGGGGGGGAAGGAACTAGTGCTCTGGCCTAAACTTTGCTGCAGTTGAAGAACAAGGACAGACTAATGGCTGAGGCTCAGTCAAGAGAAACTCAGATTCATATCTATTGGTGAATGCACTCATGTACATAACACAGCAACACTTGAGGCTGGTGGCCATTCCTACTCCAGTTGCATTCCTGAACACCTAGAATAGGGTCTCAGATCAAAACTACTTCCCCAGGTTAACAATGATCACATGGGATTTTACAACAGTCTGCCTAACTGTAAAATGGGACTAATCGTATTTGTCACCTGAGCAAAGAGCTTCACAGCATGTCTGAGCAGCATCACTATGAGATTCGAGCACTGTCCACTGCAGGGGTCATCACATGAGACAGTCACAGAACCCCAGGCTAGTTTAGGTTGAAAGGGACCTTAAAGCTCATCCAGTTCCAACTCCTTGCCATGGGCAGGGACACCTTCCACTGGAGCATCTTGCTCCAAGCCCCTGTGTCCAACCTGGCCTTGAACACTGCCAGGGATGGGGCAGCCACAGCTTCTCTGGGCACTGTGTGCCACCGCCTCAGCACCCTCACAGGGAAGAGCTTCTCCTTAGATCCATCATGAAGTTTCCCTGTTCCAGCTTGAACCCATCACCCCTTGTCCTGTCGCTACAGTCCCTGATGAAGAGGGACAATGCAGATCATGGCTTTGCTGGGGAAGAAGGAATGAGCTGATTCCACCTGATTATGAAGGGGCAGATTTGCAGGTGAGAGAATAAAGCCCCAGAAGCTGGGTGGTAGGAGGGGATAACCTTGAGTGCCAGCTGCTTCAAGAGACAGAAGCAGGAAGTCATCTCCAGCTTGCAAGCAAAGAGCAAATGTCAGCACAATGCAGTCACGCAGACACGGCATGGCTCTAACCCAGACTGGCTCTTAACTTTGCACACTAGGTACACATGTTCAAGAGATTGCTTGCCTGCTTCATAGAAATGACTTTATGAAGATAAGTCTATGGTGTTCAACAATAAAGGGAGATGGGGAAGAGCTACCCTAAATCTTAAAAGGCTATCCAAGAGGAATAACCACGCTGCAAAACGAGCATGGAGAATGTGCCATTTTACTCCCAACAAGTACAGAAGAAGGGGTTAGAATTCAGAGCTGTTTAGAAAACAGAATCCAGTATTATTCCAGTTTACATTGCAGCTCTGCATATGCTTTAAGTTAAATACATCAGTTCCCTTGACATCCATGGGGCTGCTTGTGCTGCAGGCTCAGCAGCCGCTGGGAACACTGTCCTCAATCAAGTGCATCTGCAACTTGAATGAGCAGTGTTTATGAAGCAAATTGCTGCTGAAATGTTGTTCTTTGTGTCGTCCCCCCCAAAGCGTGAAGGCTTGTAAATAAAACTGCAGTGAAATGGGCCACTCTTGAGAGCATTCCCTTTCCCATGGAGTCATTGTGGCTCAGCAGAACCCAGCCTCACAGCTGGCAACTGCAAGGCTCTCAGCCTGTCAGCACACACAGAGGCTGCAGACCTGTGCTTCCACTGCAGAGAAACTACACAAAGGGGCTTTTACAATCTATTTCATACACAAGATGCTCAAATAATTTGATGTGGACACAAACTGGCTCATTAAAAAGACAACAGAACTGATAAAAACCCTTTTTAAACAAAACCACCTCAGCTCTAAAGTCCTGTTGGACTCAAATACAGGATTTCAATGATTCTGTTTTTCTCAACTGCTGTTAAATGTGCTGCTCCCTCCCAGAGATGCCTATTAGAAGTCACTGGATGTACATATGATCTGAAAGAGCTCCTCCTTATTGAAGGAATTCTAACTAACCTGTAGCAAAACCCAAGTGAATCACCAATAGCCCTGCAAGAAACACACACATTGGGTTCAGGAGGCTGCACATTGCTCACTCATCCTCACAGCCACAGAATGATTCATTCAGCCTGTGCATTAAAACCAGCAGCAACAAAACCTCCTTCACTGGGTCAGGTTCAGCACCTCCAGTAATAATCTACAACACATAGCAGACTCCTCCTGGCATCTCTTATTGTTATTTACTTACACAGGAGCCATGAAAACTAGCCCTTCGGTGACTACAGGAGTTTATGCTGACCACTGATGGATCCTGCTCTCTTTCTCTTGGTTTTTTAAAAGCAAAAAGGATCTTATTTAGGACTTATTTACTGCAGCTCCAACTGAAGGCACTGTGTTTCTAAGCCTCAGGGTGGCTGGTAGCTCCTTGAAGCTTTCAAGAGACTAAAAGAGTAAACCTAAAGCAAAGCACCGCATGAACATCAGTCAGAGGCAGAGAAAATTAATTCATTTGGGTTTAAAACTACCTTGAGCCAGAGACTTTTTTCCCCCCACCGCATCACTGCAAGCCCGGTCATGTTCCTGACGTGAACTTCTGCAAACCTCACATCACGAGCCATAAAATGAATGCTTTTGGCTTAAAGGATAAAATAAGCTTTGGAAGCAGTGTGCAATAGTGCTAAAAAGAAACACCATCAAGTATCAACAACACCTATGAAGAAGGAAAATTTCCTTTCAAGCATGATCTCCAAAGGTAGGTAACTATAAATTGAACACAAGAACCAAACACTGGGGGAGGAGTTTGGTACATGACAACAGAGCTGAGGGTCAGCTAGGCCAGAGCATCACTGCCATTGTGCATTGTGCCAGACCCACTGCAGGACAAATTCCCTCTGCTACATGAGTCAAGTACTCTACATGTCTGTCAAACACTCCAAGTGTCTGTCAACCAAAAGCCTTATTGTCACCAGTTGCTTTCCAGTTGAACTTCATGGAGCATATCAGTATGATGACATTAAGTAATGAATTCACAACAGGCTTTTTCAAACCAACAAACCAAACACAATTACTAATCATCTACTACAGGCTTGAAAAACAAGGGTAAGTTTACCCAGAGGAAAAAAAGGAAAAACCAGAACAGTTTTCACAGCTGCAGAAGAAAGGAAACAGATGGGAACTCTTCCAGAAGAGTGTATTTGTGCTGAACAAACATAGATATGTTTCGGGGCAAGAACATTTCAAGTGTCACGGATAAATGGATAAATACAACAGAGATTCAATCCTCTCCCCTAGCCCTAAAATGATGCATCTCAAAGACTATTGACAAGATTAAGATGCAGGTACCAAATCACATGTGAAGTTGAACTCACCTTGGTAAGTGACTGCTGAGCAACACATATTCTTTACCACATTTTGTACTTTAACGTCGGGATTCTGTAGCACACAGATGTCATGCTACAGACCAGGCTCCAGGTGTGCCAGGCAACATACAGGACTGCTGCACTCCCAGTTACACACTGGGCAGCTTTGCAAAGGCCTGAAGCAACACCACTACTCAAAGGCAGTTTATCCAAAGGAGCTTTCAAGCCCTCCACAGTTTTTAGATTCGAGTTACTTTGTTCCTGGCATTTAGATGCCAATTCCAGCAGAGCCAAAGGAAGCAGGTGACAAGTTCTGCTCACTGGGCTTGGAATCATAAAATCAAAGAACAGCTTGGGTTGGAAAGAACCTTAGAACCATCCAGTTCCAACCCCCTCCCATCGGCAGGGACACCGTCCACTAGAGAGGTTGCTCCAAGCCCCTGTGTCCAACCTGTCCTTGAGCACTGCCAGGGATGGAGCAGCCACAGCTTCTCTGCGCACCCTGTGCCAGTGCATCACCACCCTCACAGGGAAGAACTGCCTTACATCTAACCTGAACTTCCCCTGTTTCAGTTTTAACCCACTACCCCTTGCCCTATCACTACAGTGCCTAATGAAGAGTCCCTCTCCAGCATCCTTGTAGCCCCCTTCAGACACTGGAAGCTGCTCTGAGGTCTCCACGCTGCTTCTCTTCTCCAGCCTGAACAGCCCCAGTGTTCTCAGCCTGTCTCCATACAGGAGCTGCTCCAGTCCCAGATCATCCTTGTGGCCTCCTCTGGAGTTGTTCCAACAGCTCCATGTCCTTCTGATGCTGAGGACACCAGCACTGCACACAGTGCTGCAAGTGGGGTCACAAGAGAGCAGAGGGGCAGCATCACCTCCTTCAACCTGCTGGTCACACTGCTTTGGATGCAGCCCAGGACACAGTTGCTTTCTGGGCTGCAAGCGCACACTGAAGCAGCTCATGTTCAGTTTCTCATTGACCAACACTCCCAAAGTCCTTCTACACAGGGCTGCTCAGGATCACTTCTCCAAAGTGATTCTGTAAAGCTCAGCTGGATTCTAGATACTCCAGGTTTTTTCCTTACAAACTTGCACTCGCAGGCACAGAAAGAATTATAACTCCAGTGTTTTTTTAGTTTTGGGGTCCTTTCCCCACACAGAGGGTCTGGCAATTCAGGAACGAAGCCAGTGACCCAGAAAACCCTCTGGAGGAACACAAGGCACGTACTCAGAGCAAAAAACCCCACACAACACAGCCCCAGGACTGATCTGAAGATGTGCACAGAAACACTTAATGTGGCTCTCGGGTTGATCAGTCTTACTCTAAATTGGGAATTTAGATGAAAACCAGTTTGATCTCTTGCCTAAATGGGAAGTTCTTAAGCAAATTGGTCTCATCAGTCATTCGCTTTTCCTGCTCATCTTCCTTCAAAGTAAGATTTGGGCCTATTTAAAGAAATGGTGATTTTGAAGAGCTGTCAAAGCCTCATACATCAAAGGAGGCAAAAACCTTCATTGCTCTGTCAACACTTCCTCCAAAGGATGGACATAGACTAGGCAGCAACGTTTATTCAAGCCACTTCAGAGAGATTTAGCCCCATTTCCAGAACACAGCCATTTAATCTGCCCTTTTTTACTCAGAGAAGTTTGACAAAGAAGAACCTTGAGTGAAATTCAGGAGCCACCTCTGCCACCCATCAGGAAAACACACAGACTTGATAAATACTTCTAAGAAATGCAGTAGCAATGAACAAGAGCCAGCGACAGAGAGCTTCACTGCATTATCAAGTGTCCACTTGGAATACCACTGTCCCACTGCAGAACCAGAGAAGCACCAAACCTGCAAGCAAATCTGGGTTTGCAAGGAAGTACCAACTGGAGCTGGATCTGATGAAGCTCAGATCCATTTCTTTCCTGCTGCTCTTCTGCTTTACGTTAGTTTAAAGGTGTCTGGAGCCTTGGTGGAATCACCTCCCCTTACTGAAAGCCATGGGGGTTCTAAGCAATTCCAGACCTGGCCCTTGGTGTTTTACCTCTGGATTCCATGCGCAGAACTCTCTGCAGAAGGTTAGCAAAGTCCAAGTAACATTTACATCACAAAGAAGTTGTTTTCACAAACTTCCATGCACATTCCCTGCGGACCTTATGGCCGCTGACAGATGGCTCCGTTCTGCTTCCTGTGCTATTCCCCTTTCAGAGTGCTGAGCTGTGATCACAGCACTCCCATGAAGTCTCTCTCCCCCTTGGCGTGTAGTTTGCCATCTCCACTGTATCCTAAGATCCTGTAAAGAACATCCTCCAGCCTACCACACATAGGAAGAAACTACACCAAACCGATGAGTTTGTCACCGTCCTGCAGGCAGTAAACAGGTTTTCAACATTCATCATGCATAGATACACACGAGAAAATTTACTTTGGTTCTCCTGAATACCATCAGAGAAGTGTCCTTTGGCAAACCCAAAGTCCTAATGGGAAAGTAAGGGGGGGAAAGTGTGTTTCATGTCCCCCCAGAAGCCATGCAGCTGTATTTAAGCTTATTTAAATGTATGGTCTCCGTAAGCAAACCCAGCCCTCACTGAAGCACTTTGACAAGGGCATTTCATAGAGGTAAGAAAGCCTCTTAAAGTTGTCCTGTCTGGTTTAAGCATCTCACTGATGACCTGGATTGCCTCCCCCTCCTGCATTATCCCGCACTTCTGACACACTGAAGCAACCACTTCCCCACGTTCCAAAAACTAGTTTTAAGAAGCAAATATCTAACTGACAAATCCAGGTAGATTTTTCCCATTGGAATCTCTTAATCTTCACAAAGCTTCATGGAAGTAGAAAGCACTTTTCTCTGTTGTGTGCACCTCACACCATGAAGAACTTAGTAATCTGCAGTACATGCTTCTTACTATTTACATTAAATACATGAAAAAAGGATCAACATTTAGCATCCTACAACAAGATTATCAAGCCACAGATCTGGGACAGAGTAGAAACACAGGAAACTGGTGGAGGATGGACCTTCACTTCCAAGAAACAGTAGAGGAGAAGGGAAGAAACAGGGAGGAGGAACATTTGTTGCTTGCTCTCTACATGAATGTTCAGGAGGTGAGTGATTACTCAGAGCAGTGGGACACATTCTGACACGCTGTTTTCATGGGGATGTGCAGCCACATTTCATTCAGGCTGCTCCCAATGAGACGGGAGAAGACAAAAGTGGAATCAGAGCACAAGGAAAAGTCTCAAGCTATTTGTACACACACAATGTTTCATTCTGCAAAACTGCAGCATCTGCTAAAGAAATGGGACTAATACAAGCTAGAAAGATGCAAACAAGCTTAGCATATGCAGGCCATTCTGCACACACACACACACACACACACACTGTATATTTCAAGTCTTTTATCACTTCTCTTTTCTATAAGGGGAATACTTCAAGTATTTGTTGAAAAAGCAGTAATAGAATCATAGAATAGTTTGGGTTGGAAAGGACCTTAAGATCATCAAGTTCCAACCACCCTGCCATGGGCAGGGACACCTCACACTAAACCATCTCACCCAAGGCTTCGTCCAACCTGGTCTTGAACACTGCCAGGGATGGAGCATTCACAGCTTCCCTGGGCAAACCATTCCAGTGCCTCACCACCCTAACAGGAAAGAATTTCCTCCTTATATCCAATCTAAACTTCCCCTGTTTCAGTTTTAACCTGTTACCCCTTGTCCTGTCACTATAGTCCCTAATGAAGAGTCTATCCCCAGCATCCCTGTAGGCCCCCTTCAGATACTGGAAGGCTGCTATGAGGTCTCCACGCAGCCTTCACTTCTCCAAGCTGAACAGCCCCAACTTTCTCAGCCTGTCTTCATACAGGATGTGCTCCAGTCCCCTGATCACCCTTGTGGCCTCTTCTGGACTTGTTCCAACAGTTCCATGTCCTTTTTATGTTGAGGACACCAGAACTGTACACAATACTCCAATATAAAACCAAACCAATAATACCATCAATGCAATCCTTACAGAGGACCAGCTGGAAGGCAGCAAACCTGACAGCAGAATCCATGCTATCAGGAGTCACCCCTGGAAAACTCCAGTGCATTTCTTCTCCCTGGAAAGCCTTTTTATGTCAACATCTCCCACCAGCACCCAAAGGCAAGATGTATCTTGCAGAAGCTCCACTGCCTTCAAGCTACTTCTGCACAGGTTTTAAGGTAACAGTTTGCTCCATATTATTTTTGCCACTCTTCCATTAGAAACCAGCTCAATGAAAAAAATGTCCCCTCTGATGTCATTTCTGCATCCTCACCCATTACTCACTTTCCAACACTTGTTATTCCTGAGGAGAACTAAGATGATTTGGAAAGATGTTCCACTAGACATCGCAGAGAGCAGTTTTTACAGCCTAGTAGCTAGCCTGGCATCCGTCTCCATCCTCTAGGAAGGTGAAAGAAACCTAACACCTTGAGGGCTCCAGCTAAGAGTGCTGGTTGCCACTGAGAACCTCAGCCCTTGGAACACTACAGTCCATTTACAACAGAAAAACCAACAAACAATCACAACCAGATGGGACAAACAGAAGCAAAGGCAAGTGTAAATGGGTTTGGCTAGGACAAGGAAGATTTCTACAAGTGCTTAATAGAGTTAAATGTTTCAAAAAGAGAAACTCACTTGCCTGGAAGTTCAGCCCCCGAGGTGGTAAATAGCACCGTATGTCACTCCATATGTCAGTCAGCAAACAACCTTCCCAATCAGCTTTCAAAAAGCACTCTCCAGAGCTACATGCCATCCACATTTCCCCACACAAAGAGGAACTACCTTACTTGAAGCAGTAAGTCACACACTGTTCAAAGGTTCATGCTTTCAAAGGTCAAGCAGAGGAGTCCACAGTGCCTGAGCTCAGGGGCTAGAAGGTCTCAGTGTGTTCTGCAGAGTCTTCTCTGCCATTTCCACATGCACAATATTCTATGATTCTATTGCCCCTTGAGTCAGCCTAAATCACTGCATTTCTAACAAATTAAACACAGGCATTTAAATCACTTCACAGATCCTTCCTCTGAATGCATGTACCAAGCAATGAGGAGCTCCTGAACCACAGCAGGGAAGGCTGAGAAGACCTTCACCCAAACAAAGCTGGAAGCACCATGCTGTCAGCAAGCTCTTGTGAGCTGACAAGGTCAGCAGGTTAAGTGTAACAGGGTTTGCTGGCACTGCTTACAGCATTCTGCTGACTTAGCTGTTGGTACTGAGGAATCCTTCAAACCTGTTTAACAGGTTCTCAGCTTTCTCCTTCACAAACCAGGCCCACATTCATTCCTCATGCAAACCGGTGCAACCGCCAGCAGGAATTACAGTGCCTTATGCCAAAGACGGAGCTCATTATAAAAACACTCATTAGTTTGAGGCATCCCAGTTTATGACAAACTATTTGGAGTTTAGAAAGTGTTAAACACTGGTTATTTCAGAATCTAACACAGCTGTGTATGTGTTAGAGATGTATGTCTGCATTCCTTGTGATGGCTTGCATTTTGAGTCCCTTCGGTTACACTGATTCACAAACACTCCATCCTCTTGTCTGTGAGAAAAACACACGCTCAGCAAAGCTTTGCTGTTCTCCAGACTCTGGCCACACAGGGTTACGTAGAGAGACCACCACCTTCAGATGATCATTTCTGCTGAACCACTTCTCCAGAGGAGTTGAACAGTCTCGGGTTTTGCCATTCTTACTTCATTCTCCAAGTGCAAGCTTTCAGACAGGAATGTGCTCTCTAAATCTGGTTTAGAACTCAAATCACCAATTACCCAGGAAAAAACCTTGAAAATCAGCACTAATGCCTCTTCTTCTCCTGATTTTAAACTTTATAAATAATCAGGAAGATTAGAGAAGGCAGATGGTGAGATGCTATCTATTTATTATGTGTCCTACAGAATCTGAAAGTACCCTTCTACTTGCCTCTCCTGCAACACCAAAGCTGTGCCCCAGGTTTTGTGCACTGCCGTTCTGCATACCTGCTCCCACACACTGTGCACAACACACACACACACACACACACACACACACACACACAAACCTTCAGCACTTGGCACTTACAGGAGTATTCAAAAGGGAAATTCCAACATGCATATGCATAAGTTAACACTCAGATGGAAATCCAAAATGACACAAGGAATTTAGGACTCCATTCCTTTATGTATTCAAATTTGGGGGAATTGGAACACCTAAAAGAGAAGCAAGGCAGCCTTCCTGAACCAGCCACAGCAGGGATTTCTGAGCCACTGTCCCAGCAAGCACTGATGCTATGGCCTTCAGCAAACCCTCCAACATCTCCATGTTAAGGAGTTCCTTCCCCAAAAGAGCAGGGAGCATGTGTGAGTCTCCCAAAAGCCTGTTATGAAGATTAATTAAGGTCTGAGCAGTGCTTTGAAGATCAAAAGTGCTGTGCTGTTATTTATTATTAAAGAACAACAAAGTGCATTCTTGTTGTCTATAATTCAACTTCATAGGGAAACCAGTGAAGGGGCACATGTGCTCCCTGCCACAACAAGCTCTGATTTGAATAACAGCATTTTTAGTCACCAAAACCCCATCAGTAAATCTATACTCATCCCTTTGATATATTTTAAGGCCTTAAGGAATATAACCAATATAATTTCTCCTCTGATTCTTTTCCAAGATAAGCTTTTCCTATCAGATATATCTGACTCCGTTCAGCAATGCCTTTTATCCTATACAGAGCCCTCGGATTACTAACACTAGACCTAGTTTAAAGTGCTTTGCTAAATCTGAAATTCAATACCTATTTTGGACATTTCCAGACAAAAAGAGGAGAGGGGCAGCATGGCACGGGGAGTAATCTTGGGGGGGGGAGGAGGAAATCACAATTACTTTAGAGCTCAGGGGTTTCCCAGTCAGAAAATGGCTCATCTACATGGCAACGTATTTCACAAAGCTGCCCAATACTGAAAACACACAGAAATACTATCTTGCACAGTGTAGCAAGAGATGAAGCTCCCCAGCATACCAGTGCTGAGATGTAACAGTGCAACTACTGAAGGAAAACAAGAATACAAGCTGTTGGACCTACAGGGTAGTGAGCACTAATAACTGGTGTAACCTCAACAGCTACTACCACCCTTATACCTTAAAGGCATTGCTAAAGGGTCCAGTATCTGCGAGCTGCTGAGCACCTCTCCAGCGTGTCAGCCAGTGTCACCTCTGCACAGGAAATACTTATGTGTTACTGGGTAACTTTTTGGCTCTGTTCCCATCACCTTAGTTTGCACTCATGGAATTCTTCAACTCTGCAGCACACTCTTCTTACAAACACAGATACCAGATTGTGAACTTCTGTACTTTTCAGGCTGCTTTCAGGAGAAAGTTAGGTTATATTTAGCAGCCATATGGCAGCCCTCCTCCACACACATTTGCTGGAGATAAGAACTGACAAATTAAGTTTTCTCAAACACTGATCTATATGGCTTAATTTCCAATTTTAATCTTCGAAATCAACTGTGGTTGGATTTTTCAACCTGGCATTTGGCGAACAGGAAATGCAAAGGGTACCTATAGCAAATGATGCAGGCAAGGAAAAGTTTTCTTGGCATCTAGGTGGAAACACTCAGGAAGCTCCTACGCTGTACTCCAGACAGCTAAATTCTCCCCTAAATCAATACAATATGGCTACATTAACTAAATAGCCAAGGATGTATCGGCTTCTTTGTATTGCTTTGTGTATGGATGACTGGAAGTATTAGGTAATGAACACTCCCTATAGTGAAATCCTTAAAACATGATAGGTTACTGGGGTAGCTCAAGTTGCTGTGCAACCTTCCAAAGGAGGAAAAAGCATGGAGCCAACCAACCAGGACACTGTAAACAACTTCTAAGATACAAGGCTAAGCACCATGGGGTTTTACCATGCTCCTGGGAGCCAGGTTCATATGCTGCCTGGAAGACAGGAAGCTGATTTTCCCTACAGCCCAGCCTCATGTCAGAGAATCTGCAGCCAAAGGTTAGGAAGAGGACAAGCTGGAAGAAGCAAGAGAAGACATTTGAGAAATGCTGTCATTTGGACAGCTGAAAAGGCAGGCTGAACACACAAAACCTTCACTGATTCCATGGACCCCTTAGGAAAAAGGGCCAAAATGGGCACTAAAGGCCCATAAACAATTTAACATTCCAAGAAACCGTTTTCCTTTCTAGCAGCAAGAAGAATCATGCTTGAAATACTCTCAACTAAACCATGCCCAGTTGCTACTCCCCTTGCTGGTAGCTAGAGCCTTTCCAATCCTCTCTGTGCTTCTGGGGATGAGGAACCCACAGGCCACCCCAAGCAATGCTCTCAAGGTGGGTGCAGCCCCTCTGAACTGCCAGGGAGAGTCCTCTCTCCACAGAGGCTGAACCAAGCCAAGAAGAACACCAGATGCCAGAACTCCCAATTCAGTCCCTGAGAGACCATGTAGGGTAAGCCCTGCCTTTCCCTTCCACCCAACCAGTTCCAGAGCAGCACAGAGTATTTCTTCAGCAACAGAAAGAAAGACAGGCATGAACACTACATGCATGCCTGAGCACACTTATGAGCTGCATGTACAGGCTGAGAAAGATAAATGAACAACCCTGTTGTTTCCAGCTGGTGGGTTATGTTCATTACTCAAAGAAAAACACTCACTACTGTGGTTTCTCTCCCTCAGCACGAAGCATATTTGAGAGTACATTCTTTGAGTACAGCCCATCCTATCTTTAAGGCTTGTAGAATTCAGGTTAGATCTAAGGCAGAAGCTCTTCCCTGTGAGGGTGCTCCGGCGCTGGCACAGGGTGCCCAGAGAAGCTGTGGCTGCTCCATCCCTGGCAGTGCTCAAGGCCAGGTTGGACACAGGGGCTTGGAGCAAGCTGCTCCAGTGGAAAGGGTCCCTGCCTATGGCAGGGGGATGGAACTGGATGAGCTTTAAGGTGTCTTCAACCCAAACCAGTTTGTGGGTCTATGATTCTACGATACGGCAGAAATCACTGCCTGAAGCAGAACCTTCCAGCTGGACAACCCACTGGAGATAGAACCCTCAACAAGCCACCCATCACATCTTGCAGAGAATAACCATTTCTTCAGCACACTGATTATTCCCTCCCATCTTTCCTTGGTGAGCTAGCTAGCACAGACTGACAAAGTTAGACCACCAGCAGGAAGCACGGAAACAAATTGCTTCATAGGCCTGAATTATTTGCACAGAACATAGGAGAGAGAACAAAATGTTGAAGGATGCAATCAACCATTAAGATTTCCCTCCCCTCCCCCAACCCCCGCTCCCCCCCAAAAAATAATCAGACACAAAAGCACACATACTCATTTGTTCCAAGCTTGCCTCAGTGAAAACTAACTGATAGAATAACCACTCCTGCACGTACTTATCAAGCTGGGGAAGAATAAGAAAGAAACTCTTCCAATTAACTAACTACTTTCTGCTTTACTTGCAGTAGTTGAACACTGATGTAGAAAGACATAGGGAAAAGCAGATCTCTAGTCTTCTGGCAGTTTTTCCCATTCCTGAACAATTCCTCCTTCAGCTGCACAGCCAGAGAGGTTCAAAGGTCCCCACAGCCTTTGTTCTCCATTCCAGAGTACTTACAAACCAACTTTTGTTCCTGTTTCTTCAGTGAAACAAGCTGCAGCAGTTACCAATGAGTGAACTTGCTGTCTAAAGCTTGCCTTGTGCATCATTCATCTCAAGGGCTATGGAATCTCATTTACGCTTTCAAGAAGAAATGATCAGAACTTGTTCTGACATCAAAATCACCTACTGCTTATTATATCAAGCTCCACAGCATATACAGTATTTCACACTCCTGCACATACAGAGAAGCAAGGAATGATCAATATACTCTAGTTTACAGATTGTATAAAAGACATCTTTTTGGTTTATCTGAAAATAAAGTTACAACTATTGGTCATTCATTTGGTCATTCAAGTCCAGAGGAGGCCATGAGGATGATCAGGGGCTGGAGCACCTCCTGTATAAAGACAGGTTGAGAAAGCTGGGGCTGTTGATAAGCTGCATGGAGGGCTTGGGGCAGCTGCCAGTGTCTGCAGGGACATACAAGGATGCTGGAGAAGGGCTCTGCATCAGGGACTGGAGTGACAGGACAAGGGGTGATGGGTTCAAACTGAAACAGGGGAAGTTCGGGTTAGATATAAGGAGATGTAAGACAATAGATATAAGGGTTGGAACTGGATGAGCTTTAAGATCCCTTCCAACACAAACCATTTTATGCTTCTATGATTTGGGAGTTTATAATAAAATTCTACATTGTAGTGCAAAAGTGGTATCTGTCAGCACTGTTTTAAATAACACGCACATACATACGCACTTGAAGCAAACAGTGAAACCCAAAGAGGGATTTTTTTCCTGTTTGTATCCCACCTGGAGTATACAGAAAGCAGCTACAAAATACATTCACATTCCATGAAAGGATGATCTGGAAACTGCTGGTAAAGCTTGTAAAGATTCTATCAGCTGCTAGGTAAATGTGGGGAGGAAAACAAGCCAGGTGTGTTACTGAGCAGGAGAAGTGGCTTTTTGAATGAAGCTTTAATTTAGCCTTTTAAAACTTACATTTTTATTTATCATTTTAAAAGATTGGTTGCTCCTTACAGGTGGGAACTGACTCTTTAGAGATGCTTCTTGTCAAACACCCAACACTAAAGATATCAGCTAAACCGAAATCTAATGAAAACATTCATGGATCATATCAAGGAATAAAGGTGAACGATCCCAGTGAATACTCTAAGGCTCCTGCAACAGTTAAAATTAGGCTGAAACAGAGGTTGTCCAGTTATGTTCTTCTTCATAACAGCCCCACTTATGACCATAGTGAAGCTGGTTAGAATATGGCCAAACCAAAGTATTCTTATTTGGAAAACTTCCTTGTTTTACACTGGCATAAAACAAACTGTCCTGGGTTCAGCAGCAGCAGTCATTTTTCTCCTTCTTAGTAGCTGCTGTAGTGCTGTGGTTTTGACTTTAGCCTGAGAACACTGATAACACCCCATGGTTTTAGTTGTTACTCAGTAACGTTTATTCTCATCAAGGACTTTCAGTCTCATGCTCTGCCAGCGAGGAGGAGCACAAGAAGCTAGGAGGAGACAGTGACAGGACACCTGACCCAAACTAGCCAAAGGTGTATTCCACACCACAGCATGTTATGGCCAGTATATAAACTGGGGGCAGTTACCTGGAAGAGCTAGATTGCTGCTTGGGTCAGGCTGAGCAATTGTATTCTCTTCCCTTGTTATCTCCCTTATCATTATTATTATTGGTAGTGGTTTGTGTTATACCGTAGTCACTGGGATGTTCTTATCTCAATCCCTGGAAGTTGCATTTTCAATTCTCCTCCCCATCCCTCTGGGAGCTAGGGGGGAAAAGAGGGGAGAAGTGAGCAAACCAGCTGGGCTTAAACCACAACATGAGCCCAACCTGGGGCACGAAGCATTGAGATAACGACAGATCTGACCAGAGGGTGGCTAATCTGCTTTCAAAACACTGAACATCATTCTTTCCTTTTCACACACACCTTGAGCATTACAAAGACAGAGAGCAAGAAGTTCACCTCCCAAATGGCAGGAAACACTGGTATTGAAATTAAAAACCAAACAGCTTAACATATCAGTAGATATTTGTTTAGTCTTCAGGTGATAAATGTTTCTCAGGTAACAAAACACACAGGGGATTTAACATGGTTTTCTCTAAGAAACAAGAATTTTGGAGCCACTTTTAGGAACCTAACACCTTGCCATCAGTTATTTTTAGCAAAACTGATTATCTCAATCTGACAAAGCTGTTAGAACACCCCCATTCATCCTTGTGTCTTAGGAGCAACTTACGGGAGTAAGTCAATCTCTGTTATCCTCTCCTACAACTGGATTCCAGGGCCATGGCTGGGGGACCACTACCATGTCCATGTACCACTGAACTACAGCTTTGAATTGCACATGTGATGCCACACCAGCAAACACGTTTTTCCACCTGCTTTACCACTTTATGCTTACTAGAAAAGATGAAGCAAAACCATATTAGAAGTAACACAGGATCACTATGGAGATCTAAGGCTGCAGCTAAGTAAGTGTCCTTCCATCCAACAGACAACCTCGGGGACAGCTAAGCATTTCATTTTCCCGTGAAATCCATAGGAAGCCTGGCTCCAACCTCCTTTGGTCACAGTTTAATAAATTGATGGCAGAAATGGGCAAAACTCTCCATTCTCTGATTCTTGGAGAGTTATAATGGATATGCTAAATCAATGCTTTTCACCTGCAACCATCAAGGGACGAGATGACAAGCAAAGCACTGGGCACATCAGGAAGGGAATGGAGGGGCAGCAACTCCAGCTTCTCCATCAGCAAAAGAAACTGACGTGACAAGAGGATGAATGATTCATTGATCAGTAGTTTGCGCTGAACTATTGATTCAAGTAGGGACTTCAAGCCAAAGAAACTGACGTGACAGGAGCATGAATGAGTCACTGATCAGTAGTTTGCGCTGAACTATTGCTACAGCTGATGACTTCAAGCCACATCAACAGGACGTGCTCAGAGTTTTATCTTCGAAACCACAGCTTAAAAGACAGGAGCTGCTGAGCCATATTCTCAGCTATTGACTCAGAGATGACACTATGAACTCCAGAATTACACATGTGTAACCAAGACAGAGCCAAAGTACATCCAGGGGATAATAACAGTTAAATGTCATAACCATCACTTGACAATAGCATCTAAATAGATTCTAACTGTAAGTCTGATGGTTGTTTAATCAAAAAGCAGGATGATAACATAGGGAAGCATATACATATTTACCAAAGGGATTCCAGTAAACATGGTAGCATTGGTTTATCAGCTTAAACAATCAGCGCTTCATTAACTGCATTTAACAACTGGGTAGCAAAGTTTCTTGCCAGGTAAAATCAGATTGGAAAAGTCACCACCAGCTTAAACACGATTAACTTTCTGTGCCACTGCTAGTAAAAGCAAATCCAATTTACTAAATAGTTTAAAGGGCAGCTTTTAATTATTTTTGCACACTTCCAAAGCATGTAACACGAGAGAGACAGAAAATGTGCTATGCTGATCTACTCTGGACTCCAGCAACACAAAAAAACACTTAAAGCATAGAAAGGCTTCTTAATACCTGAACATCAAGCCCACCCTAATAACAGATTGCAGAAGCCCCCATGATGTTAGCTGGAATCTTTAAAAGGGGGAAACCCATATACAGTTGCATCACACATAATAAGACTAACCTGGGGGATTCCTTTCTCTTTGCCGTTACTCCAGTGCTTCCTATTTCTAAAACAACCTCTAGGGAACAAATATACAGCAAACAAATAAACTCTGCTGAGTACAACCAAAACATTTTACCTGGTTTTACACACTTATGAGCCCTCCCACAGAGGCTACACAACAGTCTGAAGTGTTTTACACAGCAGAAATTGAGGCAATGCACTAACACAGCAAGTCCCCATCAGAAGTAGAGGTAGGACCCAACTGAGCAGCTCATAGCTATGTCAATGGAGCGACAACTCTGCTGCCTTCCTACACTTTTTACCCAACACAAGGAAACTTTCAGTTTCCCAACTCTAATTGTCAAGCACCAATTTGTTTTCAGCTACGACATGGGCTGAAAAACAAACCAACAAGCCCAAATCAAACAAAAAGCCCCCCGAATTCATGCTGAGAAGAAACAGCTGCAACCAAACTGGCCCAGAATTGCTCCACGCCTGCTGACCCGCAGCATTACATCCTCAGGTTATGTGATTCTCCAAACTCTGGTCGGCTGGAAGACTCCATCTGCATAACAATAACTAAACCAAATGGCTTCCCTTGAGCGTCCTCAGTATGTATATCCCCTTTCTCGCATTGGCTAACAGCGCACAGCCAGCCTGTGCAAGGGATTAGCATCAGAATAGAAATCACTCTAGAAATCCACAGGCTCCCACTGACCAGACTCGGTGACCCAGACATCAAACTGACTTCTTTTCCCAAGGAAAACAGCTGTGGGCTTTAAAAGTTGACAGACCTTTCGGTTGATTTATTTCATATTAAGGTAGCAGACATCCTGAGGAGAGCTACCAGACCCAAGCAGGGAAACCAACAACTTTCAGTGAGACAGGCACAGACATCGCATGTGCTCATCTTCAAGTTCAAACCCTTGCAGGAATCTGGTGGAGGAGAATGGGTCTGTCAGGGGTCTGGAGGTGGAGAATGGGTCTCTCAGGGCCCTTATTGGCTCAGCCTTACCATGGGTGGAGGAGAATGGGTCTGGATGTGGAGGAGAATGGGTCTCCCTTATTGGCTCGGCCTTACCATGCTCATCATCAAATCCCCTGATCACGAAGCTCATAGGCTCTGCTTGTAGGAGATGCTGCTGCAGCCCACTGAAACCCAGATCCTGGAACTGGGGAGGGAGCTGGCCCTGCATGAGCACACACTGTCTGACAGAAGCCACCCACATTTACCGTGCCACGAGAGCAATTAGTCCAGGGCTTTGCAAGTAAAATGCACTCATTTTCCTGCAGCTCTTTACAGCTTCTTCCCTTTCTGCCCTAACCCTGTAATCAGCCAAAATGGTATCAAGCCAAGAGCTATGAGACAACAGCTCCTGCCTTGGTCCCAACCGCTGGAATCACACAGAACTATGCAGGTAAGAATATTGTGAGAGGAAGTGCAAACAAACATAATCCTGAAGACGCCAACATCTTCCTTGTACTTGTGGAGAGGAGGATGCAAAGGCCAAGGGAAACCATTCCATTTTTTGTCTCCTATACAAACTCTTCCAGCCATAACAATGAAAAACACCACCTATTTTTGGAAATATGTAGAATGGGTTCCTGCAAAGCACACTGAATTCTTGTATAAACATATGACAGCAGTTGACGTGTTTGGATTGAAACGGGGGAAGTTGACTGGAATCATCCCCATAGTGTGGTCTGACACTTCAGGCACAACAATGCAGTCAAACAGCAAAATGACATTTCCTTTTCAGACGTCCACAAAAGAATCAGAAGCCCAAGGGAAAATGGCCAAAGTAGCACTATTCCCCATGTTGTTAGATTCCCCCTTAACATCACCTTTTCCCTCCCTTTCCATCACAGAAAAACAGACTCTTCAGAACTGGGATGCTGATAGTTCACAACCCATCAGCAAGGCGCACAAAAGCACTGCAACATCCCAGCTACAAACCATAGGGAAAGTCCACAAGGCAAAACAATTCCCCACTGATATTTCTGCTGACCTGCCTCTGATGCTCTTTGTTTCTTTGCACACTTGACCTATATACTTGAAACAAAGCCCAGGCTATGACCACAAGCTTAAAGACTGACCACTAATTTGCTTCTGGCAATAGAGTACCATTTCTGTACATTATGCATGGTATCAATACCACATTAACCCTTTCAGGTCTGTTCTTTCCCCGAATAGTTTCATGAAAATAACTCAGTGCAAGCACAGGAACTATTTGCTTGCTCTTTTACCATGAGGAATACGTAACAATTTACTTACCAGTCAAAATAAATTGCTCACTCAAGGCTAACCTAATTTTGCAAAGCTGGAATGAAAAGACATCTGTGCAGCAGGGAAGATACCGCACAGTTCTGCACAAGCATGTGCACTGGATTTGTCCCTGTCACACAGAAAAAGGTTTCTAAACCCATACTCCAACCTCAAAACAGATACACTTTAAAGAGTCTTGGAAACTTATTCTGTTCCATGTCAAAGAGGAATGTCTGGTCACCTATGGATAATACACTTGAGGTTTATAGCATGTTTTAAGCTTTTGTTCTCTTTCCTTTCCACCCATTCCTCTGAATTCCAGTCTTACCAAAGCCAGCATGAACCAACACCACAAATTGGACACCCAAGTCCAAGCCTCTGTCCAAAGTGCTGCTTTGTGCACGATCTTGCGTGCAAAGTACTGAGGCACAACATAAAATGCCTCCTTCCCATCACCTTCACACCCCCCAGCCATCGCTCCGGTCCAGGTGGAGGTAGGAGACACGTTCACAGAGGAGAAGCAGTGTGAGGAAGGGAAACAGTGATACACACAGAACTGAGCTTAATTCAGCTTCGTCTCAAGTTGAAGCCATTGCTCGCCCAGAGCCCAGATGCGTTACGGACCGCTCCTCACTATGACCTCCCCATCACCTCCCCACTGCAATCTGGTGGGAGACAACCAACATCTCGCACATAAACCCGTATCCACACGTGTGCGCGCACACACACATCTCTGACACGCCTGTTGGGCGCTCCTCCATTCCCACAGCGCTTCCAAGCACCCGTGTCACCCGCACAGCACCCTCGCTGACCCACCGCCCTTCACCGCACCTCGCAAGCTCTAACAGGGCACTGAAAGAGCCTTGTTGAAAGCACCACAAAGGACAATGGAGAAGGAGGCCAAGCACAAAGCCGGGCGGCAGCTGCACGCTAACCGGGGCGCGCAGCGCCGTTTTCCCCACGCCTCAGAGGCATGGCAGGCTGGAATCCCGATGATCCCTTCTTCCCTACATTATTCCTTGGAGAGAAGGGAATTGATCCACCTCCGAGACCTTCCCGGAAGGATGGGGGCTGAAGGCGTGCGGGGAAAAAGGGGAAAACGGGAGGGGGGGGCCGCCGAACGACAAATAAATATAATAATAATAATAACTAAAACCAGCTGGGTCATTTACCGTCGTGAGAACGGCCCCTGAGGTACCGGCCCATCCCTCGCCTCCAACGGCCCAAAACGTTGGCGAGCCTGCGACGTGCACCCCCTCACCTCACCCATCCCCTCTCCGTCGCCCTCGCGATACTGAGGCCGCTATCGCGACACAAACCCACACCACCACCACCCCCCACAAACACACACACATTATTATTCCCACGCTCACCTCGCTCCACTACACCGCGGGGGGGGCCCGAGCCCGGGCGCTCCAACCACCGCCTACCAGCCGCGTCCCGCCGCCATGGCCGCCGCAGGTGAGGGAGGAGACGATGGGGAAAGGCCGCACCGCCGGGTGAGGGGAAACGGCGTCCGGCTCGCTCCCGGTCTCGTCCCGTCCCCTCTCTCCGCACACACACACGCACACGCTGCCCGGCTCAGAGAAAGGGCTGCGGGGCCCATGCGCGCTGCCGCCGCTCGCTGGCTCCACCCCGGCGCCGGGGAGGGGCGGGCTGGTGCGGGTGGGAGGGCGCAGCTCCGGCCGGCAGGGATGGGGAACACGGAGGGTAACGGTGATGGGTGGTGTGGGTTAGGGTTAGGGTTAGTAGAGACTTGTTTAGTCTTCAGGTGTTAAACGTTTCTCAAGTAACAAAACACACACGGGATTTAACATGGTTTTCTCTAAGAAACAACAGTTTTGGAGCCGCTTTTAAGAGCCTCACACCTTGCCATCAGTTACTTTTAGCAAAACTGGTTGTCCTCATTCATCCTTGTGTCTTAAGAGCAACTTACAGGAGTAAGTCAATCTCTGTCATCCTTTCCTACAACTGGATCCCAGGGCCGTGGCTGGGGGACCACTACCATGTCCATGTACCACTGAACTACAGCTCTGAATCGCACATGTGATGCCACACCAGCAAACACGTTTTTCCACCTGCTTTACCACTTTATGCTTACTAGAAAAGATGAAGCAAAACCATATCAGAAGTAACACAGGATCACTATGGAGAGCTAAGGCTGCAGCTGGATTAGTGTCCTTCCATCCAACAGACAACCTCGGGGACAGTTAAGCATTTCATTTTCCCCTGAAATCCATAGGAAGCCTGGCTCCAACCTCCTTTGGTCACAGTTTAATGAATAAATGGCAGAAATGGGCAAAACTCTCCATTCTCTGATTCTTGGAGGGTTATAATGGATATGCTACATCAATAGAGGGGTTGTTTGGGGCTGAGCGAGGGGCTTGGTGGGGCGTGCAATGGCCTCGGTGTGTTGGCGATGAGGCTGTGTGAAGCCTTTGAGGCGTTCTTGTCAGGGAAGAGCACTCAAACGCTTGTCAAAGAGGCCCTGGAGTTTGCTTGGTGCTGTAATTGATTTACTACAGCCATTAATTGGTTTGCTACACTGTGCCTCCACTGTGTCAGTGCCAGCTAGAGAAGGATGCTTTACCTTGGTCGCAGGCCATGTGGATGCATGGACACGCTATTGCATGCCCCGTTCACAATACAAAGCCTTCCCTTTGATACACCATCTCAGCAGCAACTCACTCAAAAGCCTGCAGGCTGACAGATTCACACCATCACAGAATCATAGAATAGTTAGGGTTGGAAAGGACCTTAAGATCATCCACTTCCAACCCCCCTGCCATGGGCAGGGACACCTCACACTAAACCATCTCACCCAAGGCTTCATCCAACCTGGTCTTGAACACTGCCAGGGATGGAGCATTCACAACCTCCCTGGGCAACCCATTCCAGTGCCTCACCACCCTAACAGGAAAGAATTTCCTCCTTATATCCAATCTAAACTTCCCCTGTTTCAGTTTTAACCTGTTACCCCTTGTCCTGTCACTGCAATCCCTAATGAAGAGTCCTTCCCCAGCATCCCTATAGGCCCCCTTCAGATACTGGAAGGCTGCTATGAGGTCTCCACGCAGCCTTCTCTTCTCCAGGCTGAACAGCCCCAACTTTCTCAGCCTGCCTTCATATGGGAGGTGCTCCAGTCCCCTGATCATCCTCGTGGCCTCCTCTGGACTTGTTCCAACAGCTATATCTCCTTTTGATGTTGAGGACACCAGAACTGCACACAATACTCCAGGTGAGGGGGAAGGGTTATGCCACCATTAGCACACTCACACACGACTTGGTTTTACTGTAGGCAATGTGGAAAATCCCTCCTGAGAACCACACCATTTCGTGGCCACAGAGGTTAAAACTCTGATTGCAGGTGTACATTGCATCATCACATCAACCAGTTGGAACAGACCTGAAGATCATTGAGTCCAACCGTTAGACCAGCACTGCCTCTATCACCATTAAACCATGTTCCCATTTATATGTCTTTTAGACCATGTCACATTTATATGTCTTTTAAACCATGTCACATTTATATGTCTTTTAAACCATGTCACATTTATATGTCTTTTAAACCATGTCACATTTATGTGTCTTTTAGCTATTTCAGGGACGGTGACTCCCCCATTGCCCTGAGCAGCCTGTTCTGTCCTAGTTTGTCCTGATCTCCAACCTAAACATCCCTGGCCAACTTGAGACTGTCTCCTCTTGTCCTACCCCTTGTTCCTTGGAAGAAGACACCAGCCATGTCCTGGCTCTATCCTCCTTTATTCCTTTGGTGCCTTTGGCGTGGGCCCAGAGGCACAGCAACTCCTCCACAAGCTGGATTTGATGCTTTTTGGTTGTCACTTCCACCTGTGAGACACTGAAAGTGTAGTATGTGATCTACATGAAGACTTGGTGACACCAGCTATGCTGAGTGGTTAAATAGCACTGTTTGCTAATGCACTGGGTGACTAAAGCAAGCTGGAAGCATGCGGGAGTTTGAGGTGTGAGCCTTAGAATATCTGAAGACTCTTTGGTTGTGGCAATGAACATTTTCAGAGCCTGTTGTGAGTAACTGATGGTAACTGTAAACGTGCAGAGTCTGGAACAATAGCTCTGAGACACGCGAGCTGCTTTGTGTCAGCATATGCTGTGCCAGATGCCAACAAACAGAACCGGAGTTGAGAACATCGATGGGGATGGGGCTCCACGTGGCAGGAGACAGTAAATCATAGGATCATAGAACAGTTAGGGTTGGAAAGGACCTTAAGATCATTCACTTCCACCCCCCCCGCCATGGGCAGGGACACCTCGCTCTAAACCATCTCACCCAAGGCTTCATCCAACCTGGTCTTGAGCACTGCCAGGGATGGAGCATTCACAGCCTCCCTGGGCAACCCATTCCAGTGCCTCACCGCCCTCACAGGAAAGAATTTCCTTCTTCTATCCAATCTAAACTTCCCTTGTTTCAGTTTTAACCCATTACCCCTTGTCCTGTCACTGCAGTCCCTAATGAATAGTCCATCCCCAGCATCCCTATAGGTCCCCTTCAGATACTGGAAGGCTGCTATGAGGTCTCCACGCAGCTTCTCTTCTCCAGGCTGAACAGCCCCAACTTTCTCAGTCTGTCTTCATACAGGAGGTGCTCCAGCCCCTGATCATCCTCCTGGCCTCCTCTGGACTTGTTCCAACAGTTCCATGTCCTTTTGATGTTGAGGACACCAGCACTGCACACAATGCTCCAGGTGAGGTCTCACGAGAGCAGAGTAGAGGGGCAGGATCACCTCCTTCAACCATCATGAACATGTTGCACCATGTCCCCTAAAGTGGGGAAGAGTGTAGCTGTGTGGGCTAATAAACAACAGAGGATGCAGAAAATACATCAATTACAGTGCTGACAGGGCAAAATCATGGGGTTTAATGTGCTGGTGTGTGCTACAACCTACTGCTCTAATCCTGTCAAACCTGTCAAGTTCATCAAGGATGGGCCAGGACCACACTCACTGCTGATAAAACCTTGGGGCACCAGCTTGCTGGCTCCATGTAGTAATGGGTGAGGAGGTGATCCCTATCTACCCATCACTGATTTGAGCGACTTTGAAATTCCTGGATGAAAGATACCCAGAGCATCCCCAAGTATGAGCCTTTCCCTCCTCATTAGATGCCATCAGCTCTTTTGAGATTTTAATTCTTCCTTATTTTGGCTGTGTGTCACTGTGTGATTTGTTTGCTCTTCCCAAGCAGAGGAGTTTTCATTCTGCCTGTCTTAACTGAAAACAAATGGTGGGCTGGAGATGGGAATGCAGCTTGGGAAAAGTGGAGATCAAAGAAAGGTCTTGACTCGGTGCTGCATTTCCCCTTTAACTGCCTCCCACCAAGCTTGTGGCTTGTGATTTGAAGCTGCTGCCTTTCCTTTCTGTCTCAACAGCTTTGCTTAGGAAAGGAAAGAATAAAAGGGAACGTTTTCCCTGTTTCTTGTTCCTCCCTCCTTGCTCTTGTTGATTTTCTGGAAAACCTTAATGGCTCTTCAGGAAACGCTTCAACCCAAAGGCAAAGTACTGAGCCCTCCTATCCAGTTCACCCAAACAGGAAAGGACTGATGCGAATTGCTTCAGCCTTTGCCAGTTAGAGGTTGCTGCTGCATGCCACAGGGCTTGTCTGCCCTTTCCATGTGGGATCTGAAGGTCACTCGGCCCTGATCACCTCAGCAGCCAGTGCTTTCAGGAAAAGAAAACTTTCCCAAAGGATGAGAGGGAGGAATTACGGCCACTATGGCAATAGTGGAAGTGTCAGTTCCTCCAGACCTGAGTTTCTGGTTTCAAACTGGTGTGTATTTATTTGTCATCAAGAGTAGGGTTGTTTGTCTCCCGTGTGAAGACTTTTTGATCCACAGGGCTTGTTCCGTGTGTTCTTTTGTTTCTCTGCTATCATTTTTCCACTAAGGAAAAGTGAAGAAGGGGATTTTGCCTGGCTTAGAACAGTTGGAGGCCCTTTTTGGTCCAGGGATGCTAACGGAAAGATGACTCAGATGCTGAGAGGAGCTGTAGAGAGCAGCTATGTTGATAGCTAGTTCTATCAGCTGTGCTTTGAGAAGATGCTCATGGGACATAACACTGTATCGTTCCTTCATGTTCTGCTTCTGGTAAATATTTTTCTTGGAGTGAAATGATAAATATCTAAGACAATCAGCTGCATTTGGAGATTTCTGGTGAGCTTTAGATGTTTGCTTTGAGAGGATGCTGATGCCGTTGCCAGACAGTACATGACTGTTCACAGAGCAAGCTGGGACCACAACAAAGAAGTGTGAAAGGAAAAAAACAAGATGGGGAAAAGGAAGAGTGAGAGACAATGTATTTCTGTTCCTGAAAGCTGCTTTGCATTCCTATAGAACCTTTCCTCCCAGTATTGCAGGGCACATCACAAGCATTAGTCATGCCTCATGCCAGATTTGGGACACGACTGAGGCAATTCCTGCCACCATTTAGAGATTAAGTTTCCTGGATAGATATAACCCAGGGAGAAAGGTGAAGCCTTTCTGGTGCAATAAGGGTGTTGAATTTGGACTGGTGCTTCAGGGGGTTGCAGCAGAGAAAGATTATCTCATTTATCAGAATCTTTACAAAGCAAGAGTTTGACATCCAGAAAAAAGCATCATAAAATGCAATCAGATTCATTAATTTCAGCTTTAGTATCGTAGAATCGTAGAATGGTTTGGGTTGGAAAGGACTTTAAGATCATCCACTTTCAACCCCCTGCCATAGGCAGGGACACCTCACACTAGACCATGTCACCCAAGGCCCCATCCAACCTGGCCTTGAACACTGCCAGAGATGGGGCATTTACCACTTCTCTGGGCACCCTGTGCCAGCACCTCAGCACCCTCAGAGTAAAGAGCTTCTTCCTTATACCCAACCTGAATTTCCCCTGTTTCAGTTTGACCCCATCACCCCTTATCCTATTGCTATAGTCTCTGATGAACTGTCCCTCTCCAGCATCGTTATAGCCCCCTTCAGACACTGGAAGGCTGCTCAGGTCTTAGCTGCTCTTTGAGGTTTTAGCTTAATCTTCATTTCAGTTACTTACTGCAGTAATTCAGTTAGGATTGAGATGCCAAGCTTGGTATCTTGCCTCTCTTAAAGCTGATGGCAGCATTGCTATTGACAACTGAAGTCAGGCTTTTTTCCCCAAGGTAGATGTTAGTGGTAAGAGTCTTCATCCAAGTACCTTCAATAGCAAACCTGGCATGTTTGAGAGGGCTCTGGGGGAGCAGAGAGAAAGCCTCTGTCTTTACCAGTATTCCTACTCATGTTTTCAGGAAATAAATGTATATTTTCTTGGCAATGGATATACAGGCTCAGTGGGGCTGATGGCTCAGCTGGTCCCTCTGTGACTGTTTCCAAATGCATGTTTTGTGATCAGACAGCTCCTTTTCAGCACGGATAGGAGATTGGTTTTGTCCCTACTGTATTTTATGGCTCAAGTTTTTCACCTATTTTTGGTTTTTAGAATCTTTAGGTATGAGAATCCTCCTGATTCATATAGGACAAACCCAACATTTCTGTATATGTGCACAACACTGTAAATCCACATGAATTCATTTCTAAAGCCCGGAATGGTACCAGTCCAGTGTACACACATAGTCTCCGGGACTATGTGAAGTTCAGCTATGTCTAAATACAAGCAGAGCAGAACAGAACTTTCTATCCCAGCCTGTCTCTTTGACGGTCACATCCGCTCCGATGAGTGCAAATGGAAGTCTGCCAGGTACTGGGCTGATTTCTCCTAGCGTGCAATGTGGTGCTGTGCTTGGGATAGGGCAAAATTGCTCTTTTGACTGCTTGCTCTTTAATCCCTCCTTTATAGTCTCAGAAATGTTCCTGGAGCTATAGTGCCAGGAAGCATCTGTGAAGTCAAGTGACTAGTTGGGTCAATCACATGCCTGTTTCTCCATGAGAGCCAGCTTCTAGCTGCTGGGACCTTGGTGGGAAGGGAGGTGGGACTGTTATTGCAGTTCACACAGTTTCTCTCTATGGGAAGGGGTTGAGATGAATTCATGTAAGCAGGGGGGCTGCAAGACTGAGGGGACTTAGCACATGCTGAGCACTTGTGGGACTTGCTAAGATCATAGCACACCAGTGAGAGAGTAAAGGTACAGGGCTGAGGGTAATAGGGCAATGTCCTGGAACCCAGCACTATTCCTCAGCTGGAGGAGAGTATTGGAAGCACTCAGTGATGGAAAGGAAACATGCAGGGTACACCAGCCCCTGCCTCCTTTTCTCAGTGACCGGTTTGGTGCTGCACCCCATCATACTTAATGCAAATTAGGTTGTGTAATAATTTGCATATTTATGACTGTGTGTGGCCAGAGCTGTCTGTTTCTGTTCATGTCTCTGCATTGCCTGAAGTGAGTGCGCATAGCAGATTGGATCAAGCCTGAGGTTTAGCTGCCACAAGCTGGACAACTGCCTTGTAAGAAGTGCACAGTGTCTTGCATTTTCAGTCTTAGATTCTCCATCTCTGTTAGAGAGTGGCTTAACCCCCAGCACAGGAGGTATAACCTGGAATCCCAGCCTGGTTTGGCTTGGAAGGGACCTTCAAGCTCATCCAGTTCCAACCCCTGCCACAGGTATGGGACACCTTCCACTAGAGCAGGATGCTCCAAGCCCCTGTGTCCAACCTGGCCTTGAGCACTGCCAGGGATGGGGCAGCCACAGCTTCTCTGGGCACCCTGTGCCAGCGCCTCAGCACCCTCCAGCTGTTGTAATGAATCCAGCTGTTTTAATGATGACAGCTGTGACAGTTCCTTCTATCAAGAGCAGATGTGAGATGCTATGGGGTGTAGCAATAAAGGGATGAGTAAAGTTCTCTGCAGGAACTGATGCTGTGGATCAGAGCTGCACTGCAACCAGCAGGAAGGGGAAGGTTGAGGGTGGCTTCAGGCAATGAGGAGGAAAGACAAAGGATGAGAAATAAGCAGGGAATTTAGCTAAAAGGTTCCTTCATTGATTGATTGAACTGACACTGGAGAGAAATTGGCCTTAGGTCAAGTCTGCAATGCTTTTATGGGATTGCTCTCCCTCTGAGCATCCTAGACTGAGAGTTGAGCCAAGCATCATGGCCTGAAGGCAAGTAAACAAGAAAGGGATAAGAACTGTCCCTTACAAGGACAGTTCCCTAACATACACTTGACTTGCCAACTCAAAGCTGTAGGTCTGTTTCACCTGCTGGGCTCTTCTGTCAGGAGGTGGATAGGGAGAGCACCTCCTTCCATCTGGAATCCTGTTTAAAAGTGCTGCATCATCGGTGGCGTGTTGTGATTTTGAGACCTCTTGTGCTCCAGAAGCTCTCAGGCTGTCTTTGGAGCAGGGCCACGTGCCATCAACACCTTGAAAACACAAGTGGATTAAATGTGCCCGTCAGGAAACAGAAAGCACATCCCAACTTATTTAATAAATGAGAGGTTTGCTGCCTAATGTTCTGTTACTGGGGCTGCTGAACGTTCTGTGAAGGTAACAGCATAACAGCTTTGTTCTCAGCTCAGAGGTGAAGGGGGGGCACCAGGTATTGCTGCCCAGAGGGCAGGGTTTGCAGTGGCATTAATAAATAGAAGTACAACAGGGAATAAGGTTATGCGTCAGGATTGCTGTGATGGGAGAAGAACAGCAACAAGGAGCTTTAGAGTAGAATCGATCCCTGTTCCATCAATGGGCTGAAAACATGCATTTATAAACCAAGAATTAAGACAGGAATCCTCCTGGCAGTTATTCCCCATAAGCCTTCATCATGGACCTGGACAGGATGCTGCTGGCTGGGCTGTAGCTGCCCATTTTGCACTGCTTGTCCCCCCCATTTACCTTTGTAGCAGCCTCACAGCAGCCTGAGCAGTTTTGCAGCTGAAACGAAAAGGTGCCTGGGTCTGAGTCATTCTTCATTCTCTCAGCAGCTTCAGGAGCTGAATTTGCACTGAACATTTATTACTGTGTGTCTTCTGGGGATACCTAATTTTTGTTAGCATCAGATTCCATGACTTAGCATCATCAGTAGCTATTAGACGTATATACTCCAGTCAAAAGCTGCTTTTCCTTTTAAGCCTGCTTATTCTAGGATATGTTTTTTCCTCATTTCTAGGGGAGTTCTGTGCAGTTCTTCTGACAAGTGCAAGATGGGCAGTGGGAATGAGACCTGTAATGAATCCACTGGATGCACAGTGCAAGCAGAAGCGCTACTCTGGGATGAAGAAGCTCTGCAGTCTCTGTGAGGTATCTGACAAGACAGCATACACTGTTCATTAGAATGGTGGGGTTTGTGAATGGCCCCCAGTACATTCATTTCATGTGTGGTATGGAGGACAGGAGGGAGAAAACGATATCTTACAGCATTCCTCTGGATTCTTGCTCATCACATCTGCAGGATTCCGCACGATGGAATCAAGAGATGATTCACTGGAATTTTAGTCAAGAAAATCAGAGCAGCTTGAGCCCAGTTTCCCACCCCTTCTTGTAAGTGTGTGTGTGTTGAGGGGGCTGTTGGCATTGAAAGGGAGGGATCCTTTACTATCAGGGTGCTGAGGTGCTGGCACAGGGTGCCCAGAGAAGCTGTGGCTGCCCCATCCCTGGCAGTGCTCAAGGCCAGGTTGGAAACAGGGGCTTGGAGCAAGCTGCTCCAGTGGAAGGTGTCCCTGCTCATGGCCATGGAACTGGATGAGCTTTACGGTCCTTTCCACCACAAACCAGGCTGGGATTCTGTGATTGCAAGCATTGACCTGAACTGTGGGAGGTCCAGATTCAGCTCTTGCATTGCCAGACACAGACTCTGAATCTGGCCATGTATCCTCATTGTACTTTGGCTTGGCATCCAGAAAAATCCCTTCACGGATTTGGGGGTAAAGCTGCACTATCAGGGTGTCTTGCTGGTTTGTCACACAAGTGTTAAAAGGACAGAGAGAGGATGGTTGTCCCTTTAAACAAAGTTCTTTTATGTAATGCTGCTTGCACAGGAAATATGGTTTTCAGCTCTCCAACTACCACAGTACCTGCCATTTATTGCAATTTACTCCTGAAACGCTAACTGCCCCTGTGCTCTTGGACCAGATGCAGCATCCTTTGATTCCTGTTGTCCTTTTGTCTTTGCTTGCTTGGCTCTAAACGTTTTGTACCCAGAACATCTCCCCTGTGCTGCAGCAAATGGGGAATACTGTTAGTGAAGCAGCGAGTTAAGAAGCATTGACACACACAGGAGGAATTAGGACTGTTGGGGAGGGGGGGTGTCAAGCTTTGTCAAGGATTCTGTGCTGCTCTTCCCAAATCTTCCAGTATTTTTAAGCGCAGGTAGTGCCAGGACAAGGGGGAAGGGGTTTACACTGATAGAGGGGAGATTTAGAAGGGAAGTGTGGTACAGAATGATGCAAAGTCTGCAGGAGTACTGGCTCTCCTATGAATCTGGAGCCAAAATGCCTGCTACTGGTTTCCAAGTGGAGTATGCCAGAAATGATGCAAAAGCTGCTTTGCTCTTGCCTCTTGTGATCTGCAGGGATGAGTGGAGTTGGTAGAAGGTGGAAAATAATGAAGGTGTGAGCAGAAATAGTAACTGTCACGATGTCTTCAGTGTTAATCTGTCATAGCTGGCTTTGTGCAGACTCAGACCCTCTCCCATCTCACTGCTCCATGCTGTGCCAGAGGTACAGCCTCACAAACTGAGGTTGCATCTAAACTTCCTTGTGCTGCTGTTTTCAGATCCTCTGTGCCGTGGCACTCTGGTCCCCATCAGCATTGCTTCTGTTTGCTTTGTGTACAATCAGCTGCTTTTTCCTTGGTTTTATTCATAGAATCCCAGACTGGTTTGGGTTGGAAGGGACCTTAAAGCTCATCCAGTTCCAACCCCTGCCACAGGCAGGGACACCTCATACCAGTTTGCCCCAAGCCCCATCCAACCTGGCCTTGAACACTGCCAGGGATGGGGCAGCCACAGCTTCTCTGGGCACCCTGTGCCAGCGCCTCAGCACCCTCACAGGGAAGAGCTTCTGCCTAAGATGTAACCGAACTTCCCCTGTTTCAGTTTGAGCCCATCACCCCTTGTCCTATTGCTTCAGTCCCTGATGAAGAGTCCCTCTCCAGCATCCTTTTAGGCCCCTATTTATTGCTCGTGTAGCACTATTATCTCCAACTCAGATAAAAAACTTAAAGTCATAACAATGGAGGTAGCTACAGTAGAAAATAAGGTGTAAACAGGCTCCTCCCTTCTGGATTGTACCAGAGTTGAAGTGTCCTGGCTCTCAGTTTAAACGTTCACAAAGCTCCCATGTTACGTGCTCAAGATTCCATCCCAGTATGATTTCTTTTAGGTCGTATCTAGCCCTAAGAGCCTGACAATATTCAGTGTTTCTGGTGTTTTAATATTGCTGAGGGAGGAGGAAAATTGTTAACCCCATAGTGGAGCAGGCACTGTAATCCCTAATTCTAAATTCTCCATGAAAACCCTCATGCCTGCGCTATCAGACAGAATTCAGGATGCTCAGTGTATCATTTGCCTCAATTGATGCCCCTGCCACTACTCAAAGCTATTTTCCTTCTGTCCCTGAATCAAAGTTGGTTTATTATTCTATTTTTTATTTATTGTAATTGCCAAATTCCCTTTTTGCTGATTAAATAAAGGAATTCTTTTCGTTTTGTAGGTCTCTTGTGGTTCAAACACTTCATCAAATCCCATGTAGCCTAACAGTGTCTTGGGACTGCTAAAGGTTAATGCTTGGACTGGTTAAAGGGGAAGAATCCCTGCATGTGGTTTCCAGCATTCACTAGGTGGTGAGAATCAAAACATCTCGTTTGCCTGAGGATCTTAATTTTCTGGGAAGACATTGGATGGCAAAGGCAGTGGGGTGGGAGGGAGAATGAAGATACTTCACAGGGAATGGAGACAGAAGAGAACAGCAGGGTAGGGAGAGTGTGCAAGTAGGTCAGATGCATTGCAGACCCAAAAAAATCATTATTACAATTAGAAGAGATGAAGGAAGAACAAGCAGCAGCAAAGGAATCCAATTTCTCAAGCCACTTAAACAAGAGCAAGTTTTCCATACCATGCACCAATCTGGAGCAAAATGGGAGGAGAATGTCCCATGCGATGTATTTAATGTCTTGTCTTCTGTATATTAATCCATGAATTCCTGAATAAAGCTCTTTTCCTCATCGCCATGAGGAACAAATGCTGCAGAACCTGTTGCCCACCCGTCCTTGCTGGAGTTCGGTTAAATTCTGACCTTTTAAGGCTATAATTATGTGGTCAGGTCTCCAGGTGAAGAATGCACCCGGTGTGACAGCAGTGCTTGCTGGCAGCAGGCAGTCAAGGACTTCTTCAGCGCATGAGGTACCTGTTCCATCCTCGCAGAGATAACTTCTTCCTTATCTCCATCCTGAACTTCACCTGTTTCAGTTTGAACCCATCACCCCTTGTCCTATTTGCTACAGTCCCTGATGAAGAGTCCCTCTCCAGCATCCTTGTAGCCCCCTTCAGACACTGGAAGCTGCTATGAGGTCTCCCCACAGCTTCTCTTCTCCAGGCTCAACAGCCCCAGTGTTCTCAGCCTGGCTCCATACAAGAAGTGCTCCAACCCTTGAGCATCCTTGTGGTCTCCTCTGGACTTGCTCCAACAGCTCCATGTCCTTCTGATGGTGGGGACACATCTGAGGATGTTGAGAAGCTTTGCAATGACAAGGAGATTCTGTGGGTTTCTTAGCTTTGGGGCAACCCGAAGTGTGGGAGATGTGCCCACTGTGCTGTGCCTTACTCTCCTCATCCCTTTTCTCTTCTAGCTTGACTTGTTGCTTTGTCCCACATGCCACAACAGCAATGAAATGGAGTTTGATTTGAATGGGGATTCTTTGCTTTGCTTGTATCAAGGCAAAACCCAATACTGACAGCTTTAGCTCTGTAAAACAGAACAACATTCTCCTCCTCCGGCGTGATCATTTCTTTTTGATGTACCAAACAATAGACCTGAATAGTAAACATAGGAAATGCCTCTTCATTTGCAAGAGGCACACATCCTTTGTACAACAGACACACTGTGCTCTGTGAATTCTGGTATGAGCTGGGAATTCGGGGCCTGTTTCAGTAGGCAGCTTTAGTTCATCTTTGACTTCACAGTGTGCTCTATGCTCCTTCTATGTTTTTAACATTGACTTGGGTGCCCTCGACAGCAGCCACAACCTCTGAGCTGTTTGACAGAGCTCTGCCCTGTCAAATGTTTCTTAGCAGGAGCAGGCTGTTGGATAAGTTTAAACAAGATGTGGATGGCTCTTAACAAGGGCTTTAATACTGGCTGAACATCGTTCATAGCTGAACGCTGCTGTGGGCTGGTCTGCAGCCTAACCCAGCCCTGCAGAACTGCTGACTGTGAGCCCAAGTGTGGAGAAGGTTTGGCTTTTCATTAACAGCATGTTTGGTGCCACTCATTGGTTTCCTATTCATAGAATCATAGAATCCTAGAATAGTTAGGGTTGGAAAGGACCTTAAGATCATCGAGTTCCAACCCCCCTGCCATGGGCAGGGACACCTCACTCTAAACCATATTACCCAAGGCCTCGTCCAACCTGGCCTTGAACACTGCCAGGGATGGAGCATTCACAACTTCCCTGGGCAACCCATTCCAGTGCATCACCACCCTAACAGGAAAGAATTTCCTCCTTATATCCAATCTAAACTTGCCCTGTTTCAGTTTTAACCCATTACTCCTTGTCCTGTCACTACAGTCCCTAATGAAGAGTCCCTCCCCAGCATCCCTATAGGCCCCCTTCAGATGCTGGAAGGCTGCTTTGAGGTCTCCACGCAGAAGGATCTGGTGGATGAAGCATGCTAAAACTTCACAGCAGTGATAACCCATACAGCTGAAGTTACAACTGGTGCTTTCTCAACCACCCAACCCGAGAGGTCACCCCTCTTTTCTGCTGCCTTTGTGGCAATACAAACCCAGACTTGGGTTAACGCTTTCATTGCTGATTCTCTGTCACATTGTCACTCTAACAGTGTTGCCCTTCAGGTCCAAGCACTGCTACAACATGCTCTGCTCTTCCTACAGCACAGGGCAGAGCTTTGATAGAATAACCTGTCTCTCCTTTGTTTAGGCAATAGAGTGAGTGTGTGGGGAAAATCTCACCCCCAGTGTGTTTTGGACCTTCTCTAAAGATTGGCTTAAATGTTGAAGCAAGATGCTTACCTTTCTATTATGATTAAACTTCAGATCTTAATGGTTTTATGCATGTTAAATAGAATTATAGAATGGTTTGGGTTGGAAAGGGCCTTAAGATCATCCAGTTCCAACCCCCTCCCATGAGCAGGGACAACTTCCACTAGAGCAGCTTGCTCCATGCTCTGGTCACCCTGTTCCAGCTCCTTACTACCCTCACAGGGAAGAGCTCCTGCCTTAGATCTAACCTGAACATCCCCTGTTTCAATTTAAACCCATCACCCCTTGTCCTATCACTACAGTCCCTGATGAACACTTCCTTTGATTCTTGCTATCCCAGCTGTGACGGGGCTAAGTTGGTCTGTAGTTTCTGGGTTCAATAAAACTATGCTAAATTATACCTGCTAAGATTTCGGCCTCTTACTGCTGTGTGGGTTTTGCTTGACTATAGAAAGTAACTCAGCATCAATACTCTTCTATTGCTGGGAAAATCTTGGGTATGACATCTCAAAGGGTAGCATTTCAAGCACTGCTGTGGCGTGTCCCTCCTCTGTTGGGTACTGACCCAGCCTGATGGTATGTGGGCTTGGAAAGAGAAGAGCAAGCAGCAAGGTGGGAAGTGCAGGCACTTCTTACACACTAGAACATTAGACAAGCACTTTGATGCACACGTAAAGGAAAGGAAAATACTGTCTGGCTACCAGGCTCTATTCCTGTGTTTCTGACCTCTGTGATGACCTGCAAGTCCTTTTATCCCAGTGCATGCTGAAGACTTCCCATTTACATGGTGCTGAAGAGCACTGCGTTGCTTTGAGAGCTGCTGGAGAACATGGCAAGTCTTGCCGTGATGATTCTTGTTGTTCCATCTTTAAGCTGTCAGATTATAGAAAGCTAGGCAGATGCCTTAAAGCATTGTGTGCGGAGCAAAGCTCTCTTAAAGGAACAAATCCCCTTTTCCATCCTCTGGGAACAGAATGTCACAATTGTATGGGAAGATAGGACAGCTGTTACTGGAAAGAAGGTATCAAAGGGTAGGAAAGAAGCTCATGCAACACTAGGAAGAGATGGGAGGCAGCTCTTCATCCAAACTGAGAACGAAACATCAAGTATCCTCAAACCTGCTTGGTGAGGGTGTCTCATAAACACTGACATGAAGGGCCCCTTTGTGCCTGTGAGAGAGTGCCTGTTGTTCACCTAATGCCCTGGGCTCTGGAATGCAAATGCAATGTAGTACCTGAGCTCTTCGCACTTTACATGCTCCTTGGAGCTGTTTCTTTGTGAACCTGAAAGCCTGGAAGGTATTTTAAAGACATCCCAAGTCATCATTAGGCCTTCTCAGTGGCCTAACTGCTTCATAAACTTTGTGCTTGGAAGTTGAAACCCTTGACTTGCCTCTTACTATGGGAATTGCACCGATCAAGGCTTCCATGGGATGCTTTTAACCTAACGTGAATGTGATGGACAAAACCATCCTGGCGATTAATATATCTATTCTAGATAAGCAGAAATCCTGTAACACCAGTGATGAATTCCCTACATGCATTCTCCCTTCCTGAATCCCTCACCAGAGCCTCATCCTGAGCTTTTTAGGATCTTTCTAAGGCTGCTGCTCTTTGTTGCATTGCGCTACAGGCTGCTGCGGCAGATCTGCTGCAGGTTGGTGAAGTTACTGGAACCAGAGCCACTGATGATGCAATTAATCCTTATAGAGATGCTGTAATTACAGCAGTGGGATGTTACAGGGTTAATGAATTGCTTCTTCCTAAGTGCTTTGAGAGTCTTGAGTGAAAGATGCTACATACGTGCAAGGGATTCTAAGTTATTAGCAGTGATGCTCCCAGCTATTTGCAGGGTAAAACCAATTGAGTGTCATTGGAAATACTACATTTCACATGGGATCCATGGCATATTTCAGGTTGCAAGCCAAGATCCAAGGGTATGTTAGGCAGGGATGCGCAGCACCAAATGTGGCTTGTGGGAGTGCCCCATCAGTCCCTGTTGGAACAGAAAAGAGCTGGAAATGCAGCAGGGTGTAGAAAGTGGAGGAGGTTCCTCAGCTTTCAGTGAAGACAGGAGCAAATGGAAGAGCTCCAGTTCCTTAAGCCCTGGCTACACATGCCATCAGCATGTGTGCAGCCATTGTGGTGCTGTTACCTTCAGAGCCACCTTCTTTTTTAGGCTAAGCATTCTCCCCACCAGCAGCACTGTAGGCTTCATGGCCATGTATCTGTTAGAATGAGGCTGCCTAAGCTCTGCTGTTTATCCTGGCGCTGGGGAAGCAGTGCTATGTCTAGAGAGATTTCATCAGTGCTCAAACTTTAATAACTCAATGTGTCAAAATATGAGCTGTTCAATTACTGGAATTTCCTTACTCATGGCAGGGAGAGCCCTGTTCCCTTTGCTGCTCCTTGCTATGGTTCTTTATTCCTCAGTACAAGAAAGAATATATTTACTGAGGAACAGAGATACCTCTATCCTCTTGGTGCTTCCCATGCATAAGCACAAAGTGCTTTATAAAGGCTTTTTTGCTGTACCTGGATGTATTTATCTCAGAGCTGAGCCCACTTACTGTGGGAGTTTGTGTGAAGGTTCTGCAATGCCTGAAGGTGGAAGGAGAGAAACGGCAAGAAAGCTTTCTGAGACCTGTGCCAAGCAAAGATGACTAACAGAGAATCATAGATTCATAGAATCCCAGGCTGGTTTGGGTTGGAAAGGACCTTAAGATCATCCAGTTCCAACCCCCTGCCATGGGCAGGGACACCTTCCACTAGGGCAGTGTATGATGCTCTGCAAGGTGGTGAATGCCCACAGCAAGAGGCTGCTGGATCTAGGAGGGAACCATAGCAGCTGCTAAAGAGTAGACTGGAACCAATGCAGCGTGTTTTAAACTGCTCTTTGATGTCCCAGCATCAAACAACACAGAAGCATACAATGGTTTGGGTTGGAAGGGACCTGAAAGATCATCTAGTTCCAATCCCCACCCTCTAGAAAAGCTGAAGGATCCCAGCCTTACAATGACATGTCTGGGAGCTTCTGCACACCTAAAATGTGCTTGATTTCTGCACGTATAGTCTTCCATCAAGCTCGTTGTCACAGTGACAGTGTTTGCCTTGCTGGAGAGGTGTGGGACTGCATGTTTCTGTTCAGGCACTCTATGTAGTACACCACGGAGTCACTCTGCAGATGCAGATTGACTGTGAGCTGCATGCTTGATAGCTCCCCAATTTCTTGGGTTTTGGAGTTTTGCTCTGCAGGTGCTGGAGCGATGAGGTTTCCATATCCAAAGGATCCATCCAGGAGTCCTGGACACAGAGTTACCTGAGCAAAGCTGCTGCTGGCCATCCCAAACCCCAGGGAAAGAAAGTGTATGTGTTCTTCAGATCTCCTTGGATAAAATTTCCTGGAAGGAACAAGAGAATAAAAGGAAATCCCATGTATAATATTAGCAAGCTGCTCTGGGGTTTTGGCTTGGTTTGGCTTTGCATCACTGTGTCCAGTTTAGACTGAAGCGTAACATCCGAATGACACCATTATGAGAAGTGTGAAAGAGCATCTGAAAAGTTCCTCCCAATGAACTGCCCTTATCCATTGGGAAGTTTCCATCACTTGTCACAGTCCTAAACCTTTCCCTGTTTGCCATGAGAAAAGATGTAGGTCTGATTTCCAGTTGGATGCTTCCTGGGAGCTTAATCTTGTATGAAGTGGCCTTATTTCAAGAGGATGAAGATGTAAGCAGACCTGGCTTTATGAAGGAAGGAACTAGCTGTGTATGGGTCACAAGGAGAGTTCAGCAAGTCTGAGCAGATAAACTTCCTTGGGGAAAGCCTGTTCCCATTTTCCTGCCCTCATACAGCAGCTGGTACTGCAGGGCTGCCACTGGGAATGCTGGATGCTTCTGCAAAGCAGATGATGGCAATAAAAATACCCTGCACCTCATTAAACAAGTCAAGGACAGCCCCAACCACTATGTAGGTAAAACCTTTTAGACTCTGATGAGGCAGGGAGGGATTTCTGGCTTAAGAAGCAGGACTGGGGTGGAAGTTCAGGCAAATGCCATTGAGAAGCCTGTATACCCTGAGCTGTTGTAGAGCATGAAATACTCCAAATGCTGTGGCAGATATAAGTGCATTTGTCTCAGTTACTGCTGCAGCCCAGCAAACGTTTTCTGTGCTGCTTTGACTCAGAAGAATGATTCTCCTTTCTGTGGTGTGGCTTTTTTGGCCTCTGCTCAGCCATCAGCCAAAGCATGCTGCTACAGAGGCAAAGGGACACTGGCCTGGTGCCCATCTTCATGGCTGAATGACTTGTTTTATTAAAGCTATTGCTCTGGGGGCTCTGGAAGATGAGCCAGTCACTAAAACTGGCCTCCTGCTCTTCGAGGTGCCTGTCTGCTGAGTGGGAATGGTACAGGGATCACAGATACAAAGCCTTGTGTTCCAGGGTTCAACCCACACCATTGATTTTCCCACTGTGGTGGTGTTCAGAGGCACAGCAGTCCCACTGGGTGGATGCTCTGTGGGTCATGGGAGACACCAAAAGAGCATCCAGAAAGGCAAGACAGAAAAGCAAATTGGGTTTCTACAGATGAATTATCACACAGGGACTTACTAAAGACATGATACAATATCTGCAGTGTCTGCTTTACTATTTTATCCCTGAAACTGTGTATTCCTCCTCTTAGTATTCAGCTTCTGCTCATGGGGTTGGAGTGATGGTAAAGCCATCTGCAACATCAGTCCCTGATGAATCCTCATCAGGGCCTGTAGTGACAGGACAAGGGGTGATGGGTTCAAACTGAAAAAGGGGAAGTTCAGGTTAGATGTAAGGAAGAAGCTCTTCCCTGTGAGCTTTGAAGTCCCTTCCAACCCAAACCATTCTGTGATTCTTAGCAGTCTCAGTATAAAGAAACCCTTGAACAAGGTGTTAATGGCAATCTGTTGTCCTCCTCCTGCTCCAGTCTATTTTCCCTGCTTAGTCAGCAGGTTCTAAACCAGATTCATAGCAAGGACATAAGCAAACAACCCTAAAAATGCTGACTTCTCCAAGCACTGCACCCTGCCATTCAACCACCCAGGGACAGAAGTACTACCAGCATCTCCCTGCCAGCAGGCTTCCATCCCCTTCTAAAGGCAGATGTGTGGAGAAGGGAAAACAAGGTACAAAAAGGGATGCTAAAAAGAAAAAGCTGAGAAGAAAGAATACCTTATTCAACCTAAAGAAGGCACAGAACAACAGGAAAAAAAGGAAAACGAGACCTTTATCCCCTTTCCTGAATATATATATACATATATGTGTGTGTGTGTGGTTTAAAGCTTGGATAAATCAACCTGATATATTAACCTCTCAGGGTGGTGGAGGGACAATGCAACCTACATCTTGTGTCTCCCTCTGCTAGACAGCTCATAGCTAACATCTCCTATGTTTCTGTATTCCTTATGTGTGAGCCCTTTAGAGTCCCACTGCGAGTATGTCCTGAGTAATGGCTTCTGGTACTGGTTTTCCTAGGAATGCCCTTGGCTTTACAAAGGAAAAAGACTCGGTGTTGATTTAATGAGCAAAGTTTTAGCCACTTTCTATATAACACAGCTCCCCCATTGGTATTTAACTGAGGACTCAGTGCCTGCACAGGTAATAGAATAGTATTTAAAGGAAAGGAGCTTCTCAGAGCCTAAAAAGCCCACTAAAACCCCAACCAACAACAGCAAACCCCTCCTGCTTTGAAATTCATTTCTTACAGCTTCCCCTTTGCTTGACCATGACCTTGTGAAGGACTCTGGAGCCCCAAAAGAGGAGAGGATGTGAGGATGTGATACACGGCTCAGGGTGCTATAACCCACTCCATGCTCTGGGCCTCTGAAAACAGAATGGGAGAGGGAGGAAAAGAATGGTGGGGGAGAATGAGAAGGGAAGAGGGCAAGAAAAACATGGGAGCACATGAGGTTCAAACCCATTCTTTGGCTGCTGCTGCCTCCTGTGCCTGCGCTGGGGCCGTGAAGCCCTCTCTTAACATACATTTCCTTTTCCTCTTTCCCTGGGAATGGCAGAGTCGTGTGTAAGTGACCCTGCTCTCCCTCTCCATTTCCTTTCCCAGCAGCATCTCTCTGGGATACGCAGCCATCTGGCTGTTTATTGCAGCCTGAGCCGAAGCCTTAGATGGCTCCTGTGGAATCTGGTCCTGGTTTAATGCTTTCTCTGGCATTCCTTTACGTTTTCTCTACGGCTCATTTGTGCCCCTGGAGCACTCTGCCCTTTTGTATCCCATGTCCATTCGTGTTCCCTCCTTCCCCCAGAACTTTCCAACATTATGATTGGGTTTCTATTCTTTTTTAGTGCATTTTCCCCTCATGTTTCCCTGCTTCCTGTTAGCACAGGGAGCAGCATCCCACTCCTAATAGGCATCAGCTCTAATCCCATCCATCCTGGGTCAAGACACTGACCTCCGAGGCATTGCTGGAGGCGGAAAGGGAAGATGCAAACGATTCCAGAGGAAGTTCAGCCCTGGGATAAAGAGCAAGAATCCTTAGCTTCTCCCCCTTTGTGCTAGGAGTAAAATGCACTGTGCAGTCTGCTTAACTCCTTCACTTCCAGGAGCAAGCAAAGATGCTGGGAAAGAGAGAGGGAAACAAAAGGGATCACCTTGCATGAAAAGACCATCTATTCTACATTGCTAAGAGAGCACAATGTAATAGTAAAGGGGCAGTGTGTCCTGGGCATGGTCCTGCCCCTTTCCTCTTCTAGGATATCTCATCATGTTACCTTAGAGCTGCTGCAAAGAGAGTTATTGATGGACTTCTCATGAAAGAATGGATTGAAGCTGTAGAATGAGAGCTGCATTTGTGGCTGGTGGTGAGATAATCTATGGAGATTACAAGGCTATTGTTCTAGGCTCTCTATTTGAGACATTTTCCTTTGTATTTCATTCCTCTTGACATAACAGCAAACTTTCCAGAGTTGTTTTCTTGTCCTGGATGCCATCAGGGCAGGGCCAAAGATAAAGCTGATGCTTCCTGAACCGTTGCAAGTGTTATGGGTGACAAGCAGCGTGGAGGGATGATGTGCAGAGGAGCCTGAATGGCCACTGACAGCTTCACAGTGGCAAAGGATATGGAGCCACAACACAAAACAACTGTGTCTCATTGGAGCTCATGACAACTTCCAGATGCTGCTGGAAGCGATTCCAGATGTGTTCTTCAGAACCTCTGGTTGCTGAGAGCATCCGTGCACTGCGAGGGCTGCATGTGGCATCACTGTCTTTCTCCTTCAGACCTGAGTGATGGCGATGAGATCAGCAGCATTCAGAAGGACACCCAAAAACCAAAGCCTTGGACACGTTGCTCCAGTAACTGTGTCCTTTCAAGGGCTCACAGATGTGCGCAGCTGTGCACTTGACCAGGACACAAAGGCTTCTCTCTGTATATCGCCTGGAAAACCATTTCCTTCTTTATACACAACCACTCTGAGGGTATCTCCATAGTGGAATTAGGGAGCGGGAGGCACGCAGACCCAAAGGAACCTTAGTGATGCCTCCTGAGACTGTACAGAGCAAGGAATTGCGCCTGCTTATCCTCATAGCTGGCCTGATACCTCCCCCTGCTGTTCCACTCAGCACTCACCTCCAGCTCTTGGTCCCTCCTGTAGGAATGTTGTATAACCCATTCCCTGTTTCCCCATGGTTGGGATAACGCCAGCTCTCCCTCTGCTTCCTAGGGCTGGGGTTTAAGACATTGATTTGCTACGTTTTGCATGGGGTTATTTTATTATAGTACTGAATCCTAGGATGGTTTAAGTTGGAAGGGACCTTAAAGCTCATCCAGTTCCAACCCCCTGTCACCTTCCACTAAAGCAGGTTGCTCCAAGCCCCATCCAGCCTGGCCTTGAACACTGCCAGGGATGACAATTTACACCCTCAGCACCATTAAAGGCCTTCTTTTGTCCTTCGCAGCATGAACACTTCTAGGCTGAGACTGGTTTCTTTTTCAGTGGTTTTAAAGTAAAGGATGTAAGGATACAATTATGGGATAAAAGAGGGAGGAAGAAGATTAACTCAAGCTCATCCATGACCCTTCGCTGTTCTATGCAAACCATGTGGTGTGAAGCAGGCAGGCAGTTTTACAAGGTGTGTGCAGGCTAACACCATTCCATTGATGCTGCTGGGGTAGCAAAAGTGTTACCCTGTCTGTGGAGACAGAATAACATTAGATTGGAAAACACTGGTTAAAGGGGGGGTTTATTCAGCATCCAGCTCAAGGGGTGCTCATGCTATTAAAAGTGACTGTTGCTTTCCAAAGGAAAAACAGCTACAATGGTAAGAGCAGAGTGAGGCAGGCAAATGAGAGGCAGAAGAGGGCGCATGAAGCAACGATTTTGCCCATTATGGTACAGAAGTTCAGGCTGAATGCTTCAGCAAAGCTTCGGGACGTTTTGCTCCTTCATTTCATCAGGTTTCCTTGCTTTGAGCTGCTGCTCTTGGCTGCTGGGCAGCAGGAAAGGGGATGCTCGTGTGCTGGGTTGAGGCTCTGCTCTGGAGGACTGCCATCTGATGGGCTTCTCTTGGAAAGGCATTGCTGCAGGACTGGGGGGAACTGATGATTTGCAACCCTGCTTTTACCTGTGCACCATCAGCAGAGAAGAGCCTTTGCTAAAGGCCAGCCAGGAGTCAAAGCTCTACACCTTTAGTGTGTAGCTTTCTAGTGATGAGCACACTGATTTGACAGGGGATAAATCCTGCTCTGTGGGAGAGCTTACAAAACTGTGACACTTTGTTAAAGCCACTTTCAAAAAGTCATTAGAAGCTTTAACACTGGAACTCAGGTCTTTCTAAATCAGCACTGAGATGCTACAGCTGAACGCATCCAACGTAGATGTAAAGCTGTTCCTCTGCAGAGGCACATCTCAGCCCATGGGTCAGTTCTCTGTTTCAGGGTGCCACCAAATGAAGGCTTTGTGGGTGCTTTTCTGAAGCTGCTGTTTCCCCCCAAAATGAGTAACCAAAGCAGTTCAAGGGCATGCACATTGAGGTGCCTGGATAACTTTATGGTACGTGCTTTAACGCTATGAATGTGCTGCTATTGCCCAGAGAAGCTGTGGCTGCCCCATCCCTGGCAGTGCTCAAGGCCAGGTTGGACACAGGGGTTTGGAGCAAGCTGCTCCAGTGGAAGGGGTCCCTGCCAGTGGCAGGGGTTGGACATTCATGGGCTTTAAGGTCCCTTCCAACCCAAACCAATCTGGGATTCTATGATTCTGTTGTTTGGTAGGGAGCATGACTTGAATAATGGGAAGAGAAGGCTGGGGTTCAGATTACGCAGGTTATACTTCTGCCTATGGGAGAAAGTGGATGGCTGTTATTAAGATGAGATAATACACCCATTTGTCTATATACATTCATTTAAAACCAGTTATAGCAGTGGAACATGAGCCATTTCAGTTACAATACAGTTGCCTCTAATGGTGTAGTCTTTAGCTGCAAATGTACCACTACAAACTGACCCAGTTCACACAAGCTGGCAATCAGACCCTGCCCACCCACAGTTTCACAGTGGGCTTAGGAAAAACCACAGTTTGATGGAAATGAGACAGAGCTGAGGAACTCTGTGGAGTGAGGGCTGTCTTTCTGGGACACATGGATGTGATGCATGAGCCTGTTCCTGCCTGTGATGAAGAGTTACCTGGGAATAAGGATATGCAAAACGGAGCATAAGGCTCGTAGTGACTTAGGAATGGAAGAGAGACTGGTTTCTATAACAAAGCTAAAAGACTCATCCCAGGCATATTCCTTCATCTTCTGTTTCCTTGGTTTATATGGTAAGCAACAAAGTCTATATCTAACATCATTACCATGAGAGTTTTAACTTCTTTAAGCAGAAGGATGCAGACATTGGCTATGATTTTATGTGGTCCAGCTGCTGAACCTGTCCTTGGCTTGCCAGGAGACAGGGGAACATACTCAGTCTAGGTGGAGACCCTGCAGAGAAGGACTATGACACAGGACATCTGGTTGCATTTGGAGTGCTGCCCTAGAAATCACTCTTATTTCCCTAGACAAATCTCATCCTTCATCATTATGCCTCCTATTCCCCACACGGAAGGAAAATGCCGTGTGGATGCTGTGAGAGTGATTCCACTACTACTCGTAAGGCACTCACATTCTCTGCTAACACACTCAAAGCCAACCAATGAAGCAAGCGATGAATTACACAGGCCAATGTAAACCACTTCTTGGACATAGTTCAGCACAGTTTTAATGACTCACGGTCTCGTGCGGTGTAAACTAACACCATCATTTCTGACAGAACAATGGTTCTGTATTGCATCATGCACAAGAAAGCTTCGTCTTTTAGGTGCTTTTCAGCCTTCTGCTCCATAAGGATTGAAGGGGAGGTTATTCCAGCTCCTGGAGATTAGTAACCAGATCCCGTGGCAGCACTTTGCTATTTTGATGATGGGTCCTTTAAAAGCATCTTAGATTAGAGGGGCAGACAGGAATGCATGATAATAAAGGGAGCAGACGGGGCCGTGTGCCGAGTTACTCGTTAGCACTGGATCCATGTGGAACTGTGTGAACACACCGGCACCCAGAAGGGAAAAACATCAAGTGGCCTTCTGAAAAAAAAGGCTATTTTCTGCTCTCCATAACTGACAATATGCAGATGTTACTGCAGAACAGAGGACAAGGAAGAGGTCCTTTTAGCCTTGCCTGCCTTTTGCTGGCTTCCTTTAAAGATGCAACTGTGAGAAGCTACAAGAACACTTGGGAAACCCCATTAAACTATTAAAGAAGCTCAATTCCTATTAAAAACTTCACTAATGGGCCCCCAGTGAAAGCCAGGCTGTGCTGCTTGGAGCTCCCCTGCCTCCAGACACAGGATTGGGCCTTTCTAGAGGGGAACCTGATCCCAGAAAGGCGCTGCGGGATGCCATTCACAGTTATGATTAGAAATGTCCCAGGAATGCGTGGGGAAGGCTGAGGGTTCAGGCTGCCTCAGCCAGTGCCAGCAAAGGTCTGCAGCTCGCTCGGGAGCAGCCAGATGGGATGGGATGGTTTTCCCAGTGATTTTTTGATTCGATAAGGTCGCCTTTTCCATGTGCTCAACGGGAACAGCTCATTCACTGGCTGGCTGCAGGGGGAAGAGGAGGAACATCTGAGTCATGTCTTAGCTGAGGGGTTCCTTCAGGCTTTGCTGCTGACCCCATTCCTGGCAGGGAAGAACACAGGGACACAACACAGTAACTCTTCAGCCTGAGATCCCAATGTCCAATCCCATCTCTTTCCAGGCTCTGGCAACTAAAGAGTCCCTACAAGCGGCATCCCTGTCTCTTGCCCCTGGAGTAATTCTAAAGCTTTGAGATCATGGCACAAGGTCATTAAATCACTGCAGCACTAAGAGCATCATAGGGGTTGCCCAGAGAAGCTGCGGCTGCCCCATCCCTGGCAGTGCTCAAGGCCAGGGGCTTGGAGCAAGCTGCTCTAATGGAAGGGGTCCCTGCCTATGGCAGCAGTCGGAACTGGGCGAGCTTTAAGGCCCCTTCCACCACTCTGGGATTCTATGATTCCATGACTCCTTGTATCAAGTTGGCCATCCAGTTTAATTTCTTCAGCTATATTTTATCTCCATAAAGGCTTTATTCCCCCCCTCACACACAGACTTTGTGATTTGTCTGGCATCCTTCGCTTCGAGCTTTATTCACACGGGGCCCTAACCCAAGCCTGGATTAAATGAATGTATAATTTAAAGACCCTTAAATCCTGTTTCTAAAAGGACTTGCAGCTGCAGGTTTGGCCAGAAGAGGGAACTGTAGCTCCATCTCCCAAGAGCTGCTCCAGCACAACTGGCACGCCTGGACTAAAGGCTTTGGATGCAGTTAGTCCTTTCCCTCTTGCTCTTGAGCAGCTCCTGCAAAGAGCTCTTGGTAACATGCAGAGCAGATTTCATAACCTATTAGATCCGTTTCACCAAAGCCCAATGGTCTAAAAATCGCATCTCTGAAGAGACATCAGTACTCAGTTAAAGTCATGCCGTTCCTATTACAGCTGTTGCTTGAAAGAAGCATCTTGAGCTTTTCTTTGCCCAATCTTTTGGTGCCATAGTTTCTCAGCATTCAGAGCTCATCTGACAAAAGTGATTCTATTTCTAATAACTGGTACTTGAAGTGTTCAGCACAGAGCTTGCAATGAAGCCAGAAACACTTCAGCTTTCAATGTTGCCCACCTGAAGAGTCACTCATCCAGATGCAGGCCCTGCACATCAGGTGGCTCCTCTTCACTTGCACATGGAGCTCTCCAGAGCACTAAGCAGGGAATAGCAACAACAAAGGTAGGGATCACAAGGCTGAGAAGTGCCAGAGCAGGAATCACATCCATCTCCTCCCACAGAGCTGTTTGTAGATAGTACCATGGCATCCCAGGGCGCAAAGCTTGAATTGTTCACATTGGCAACAGATCCATCTCCAGGTTTACTTCTCCATCCCCTGCCTTCACCCAAAACCTGAAACCACACCAAATTCTGTACCTCTTTTTGGGGAGGAGAAGTCTTCAGAGAGCCTCACAGCCTTAAATGTAATGGAAACATTTGCTAACGAATGAGCCCTCGTTATACATGTTACAAGGAAACAGTGGCCACCAGATAACAGGGTTTAATTAATAAATCCCTGTGGCGTCGTGTCCCCCACAGGAAGGGATTACAGGGGTTAACGTGGCTCTCTGCTGGACTTTTATGGAAGAGCTCTGGTGCTTGGCTTTTAACACTAATATCCCATGTGTCTGTGACCCAGCGCTTGCAGCAGGGAGAGGCAATTGGTTCTGAGAACAGAGCATCCCTGTCTGCATGTTTGACCATGGGTTGGATGGCATCTGAGGCTGGAGCAGACCTAAGGGACAGTTGTTTTCTTGTCTCTTGACTACTATCTGGGGTTTATGGTGCTATCTATTCTAACCACACACAGCACGCTGTGTCTGACAGCCTTCTCAAACTGAGCCTTTTAATGACCAGTTCATTGGCATGTCAGCACCCAACATCACAGTATTAGCAAGCTTCAGCAGCAGGATATCCAGAACAGGGGTTCTCCCCTGATGGGTATTGGTAAGTACACTGAAAAGCTAGCTGTCCTGCATACATCTACCTACCCTTATCACAGAGGTAGGTATCTCTACATACCACTAATACAGTGCCTCCGTATCCAGTGGGAAGCAAGGGTCTGGAAGTCCCACAGAAGACAGAATGCTGTTCAAGTTCTATAAGGTCAGGATGAGTCCAGGACTTCTAATCAGCCTGCCTTTTGATAACACTGTGATCCTCTTCTATTTAGAACAGCTCTATGTGCTCATTTGAGAGCTGAAGGCACTCATTTGTTTGTAAAGTGCAATGGGGCAACATCCATCAACACCACCAGCCCAGGAACACTGCACCTTTACCCACTCTTAGTCACCAGGACCTCCAAAGCCCCTGCAGAGGAGACCAAGCAGCAGCTGATAACATGCACCTCTGCCCAAGAGACCTGTATCTCCTAATGTAAGTTCTCTAAAGCAAGCAGAACCAGCCCATGATCCAGGCTGCATGCATACAAAGCAAGAACTGGGCACCGAAAGCAGTGCCTCATAGCAGTAGAGCCCTGTGGAACATGGCAGAGTTGTTTGTACACCTGTACACGGGAGCATCTCATAGCAATGTGGCCATACCAGTTCTGCTTAAAAACAATTAGGACCAGAAAACTCTGCTCTTTGCCTTTCTCAACAATCATTTGTGGCTTATCACTGCATCTTAAGTCACTGTCCTTTGCCTGACTGATGTTGTCATTGTTGTGCCTTTACTATATATAGAAAAATATCACATTGGAAGTTTAAAGGAGCAGCTTTTCACTGCTCTAAGCTCAGAGCAGGTGATTTTGAACCAGTTTCTTATCGTGATTCAACTTTGAGAGCAGTTGGACCAAAGACCTGATTACGTGGTAATTATTAAGCTTTGCCTCACCTGGGTCACAAGACAGATCTTTATCCAGTATCAGTAGTCCCATTGCATGCAATGGAACAGGGTTCATCTGTTAAAGTGGATCCTGTTCACAATCCTCCTATTCTGGGAAACCCTGGGAGATTTCCCACTTAAATCTGCAGAAACATGGCAGCTAACAGAAAGTGTTAAAGACTGAAGTGAAGGTAGCATGCCACAGATGACTTGGATTGGCCAATGCAGGTCAAAGCAGCAGCACACAAACAGGACACAGACCAGCTCCTGGAGGTAGCCATCTCCCCTCTTTCCCAGCCAGCCCTCTCTGGACAGTAGCATTTAAATCTCCCCTCCTACTCAGGGTTCCATGTGCTTCTTAGCTCTCACACCTCCTTTCATGCTTCCAATGCCCAACTGCCCTTAGCTCTCTAACCTTGCTGCATTACAGCATCCACAAGCTGCTGTGTTTACAGGCAAAGCTAAGATAGGAGAGTGTCATGCCAGAATGGTCCAAACCCTGTTATAAGCTGGTTTATGCACATGCTAACTTGCTTTCCTCTTCCCAGATCAACAAGGCTAGCTCTGCTGATTGGGATTGGTGCCCAAACCTCATCATTGAGGTTGGAGTTAGTTACACATCAAATGGCCACATTCAGGCATTACACAACAGAAAGATCCTCTAGTTCACTATCAAACTACCCGGCCAGCAATGTTATTACCATGTATTGTCAGCCTCAGTGGTTGTAAGAAGGTGAAAAGAAGCCTTTTATACTATGAGAAATATCAGATCTTGATTTATTCTCCAGCTACAGCTGAATAACTTCTTTCTGCTCACTGAACAGAGGATTTTCTGTAAGCCTTAACACTTTCTCTATATGCTAACATATATATCTATTTTAATGCTTCTACTTTAAGCATTTAATATTCTTATAGACTTAAAGCTACAACTATGGAAAACAATCATTTTCTTCAATAAAAAAAGGCACAAAATAGGATGCACAGAAGAACTAAGACCAAGGAGTCTCAGAACACCCCTGAGCTATATTCATAAAGAGCTTTCTTACCTGCAGTGAAGATCCACAGCTGATGATGAAAGTGAATTCCCATGTAAGTTAGTGAGACTTCAGAAAATAAGTCCTGGATTGTTCTTCTAGCAAGATGTCCTTACCATGTGGTCTGTTTTACTTATAGCATCACTATATGCTAATATCATACAATTATAATCTATTATTTATACAGATTATAAATCTAATATAAATTACATAAACTCATTACATTTCAACCTTACTTAGTTTAGTAACAGAGCATCTTGCTTCCAGTTTCCAAGCTTAACACTGACCTAATACCACACCATCACCACCAACCACCACAGAACTTCCTAAGGTCATCCTGTCCCCTTTTTATAGTGCAGAAGCACTTAGGCCAATGAGCCCTCGTTAGTGCTTGCAGCTGGCAATGCAGGGGTGTGGGCACCCTTCCTTTCTTAGGGAGATAAATGAGCTTTCAGGGTAAAATATGGGGGTCTTAAAACAGGAAAGAAGGTAGTGTCTCTGCTGTGATAAGTTAATAAGGAAATAACCTATAATAGATGGGTAACATGGGACTAAGTTATGAAGAATTCTTAATGTAGTAAGCAAGAATGTCTTGGAGTAGGTAAAAGCGTTAGGATGGATTTATGACAAGATAGTTGATGTGTAATAGGAGCAAGCTTTCATGTTGTGTTTAAAGTTTTCTGTGTTAAAGGCCTTTTTCAATGGTTGTTCTTGCTGTCCACAGCATGCTGGACAGTACACCTTTATGTCTCTTAGGAAGCCTTTAAGGTAGGTAGAAGAAATTGAGAGCAGTTCTTGTTTGTGAACCAATAAAGCTCATGATCTGTGCAGCCTGAGCTGAGCCCTCAATGAAAGGCACTAAACGTATGGTCAGGTAGCAGGTAATGTTAGGCTTGAGGTTCCCAGAAGTGGTAAGAGCCCTGGCTGTAGGGATGAAGTGTTTTGGAATGCTGTTGGAAAGAGCATTTTTGAGTGAGAAGGCAAGGAAATGGGTAATGGCGCGAAGACAAAGAGCTCAGGGTCAAGCATAAAGCTGAGATCACATCCAGGAGAACAGGATGTCTGAGTCAAGGTGCTCCTTAAATGCAATGGGATTGTCCATATGTACTGGGTTTTTGATGTCCTATTCCTCCTCTTACATCGCTAACACAGCAAAAGCTCTGTGGCTTAACCATTGGCACCAGGGGCTTAGCAGCTATGTGTGTTTTAATGCCCTGATGATACTGAATGGCAATTGAATTACAATTGCCCCTGTATGGAGCTGGGGTCATGCAAGAAGCTGTGTCTGAAGGCATGTTGCAGCAACCAGAAGGGCAGCAAGGCAGGGCCAGGTCTTGTGGCGGTGGGCAGTGGCACAGCCTGATTGATAGCAGGATCCTGTGGGTGCTTTGGCTGTTGTTAAGCAGTCCCGAGGGTGAGAGATTTGCTTCCAGAATGACACTTGTACAGAGAGGTCATTCTTCAGGGCCAGATCTTTCAGCCCAAGGCTTCTCTTGAGGGATTTGGTGGTAGAAATAGCTTTGACTGAGCTGGGGCTGATGCATGCGAGTGTTCTGCAGGCAGCCCAGTGCTCCCGAATGCTAGGAGCTGTGTGCTGGTTCCTAGCTGATGTTGAAATGCCTGACTGCTGCAACAAATCCTTCTGGGAATGGCATTGTGGTTCAGCTCTGACCATGAAATCCACTCCTGAGCTATTCCACAGGTAGAAACTTGGTGCAGATAGAACTTCATGCAGAAGGACACTGCACATCATTAGTGCAGTGCAGTGATTAGTAGCAGGATTAAGAGCTTGGAATAAGCTCTCCTGTGAGTTTGAAGCACCAAACTCTGCCTTGGCTGGCTTTGTGCATGCAGCCAGCCCTTTGCAGCTCACTTCAGAAGGCTCATTTTGGCCAGGGCCTCTGGAAGGGGGTTTTCATTGTAGCTGAGACTTTGCTCTTTTCTTGTTTAGAAGGAGCGAATCCATAGGCATGATCAGGCTTTGCTTCTTGGCAACGACTCTGCTTTTCCCTTAGTGTTAGGCAGTGGGAGTCCTGCAAACTCCTGAGGATCCAGGAGTGCTCCAGTTAAGTGAAGGGGAAGACTTGGGCTCTTCAGGTGTATTGTGATAACTGGGCTTGGTGCAGGCAATTCCTGACTCCCTGCAGCCTGCTTGGAAGGGGAAGCATGAGCAGTTTATGTAGGACATCTGGGCTATCCCTGGCCATGGGGGTCATGGTTTCCTTTGAATGGCTGTGCTCAGATCCATCTGGAGCTTTGGGTTTGGGAGCTCAGCCTTCTGAAGGGCCACCTAGAAACCATGTCTAAAACACAGTACTGGATGGCATCGATAACTCCCTCTGGGCTTCTTGCAGGCTGAGATAGTGGCAGAGTGTCAAGATGACTTCATGTCCTGGAACACCACCCATTCCAGTATGAATAGGCTGCTTGTGTGCAGCTCACATGATCGGGGTGTTTTGCTGGTGTCTCTATGGAGACTGCTCTATTGGTTTGGGAGCTTTTCCCTGCTCTCAGGTAAGTTTTCTTGTAGGAAAAAAAGAAGCCAAACAGGTATAATGCTTGTGAATGGCGAATAAAGCATCACTCACGGAGCACCAAAGCATCCTGCCCACTTCGATAGGAGCTGGGAATAGTGTGATTTTTTCCTTCTCTAATATGCTACCACCCAGCCTGGCAGAGATTTAGCAAGCCTTGTGTGAAAAATAACTGGCCTTAGGCAAAGCTGAATGCAGCAGTGAGGATCCACACATTGATCCTCATCCAGATGAGGCTGGGGTGTAGCTTAGAGGGAAGCGGTGTCAGCTTTGGAAATGGCCAAAAAAGCCCAAAATAGGGAGACCTTTAAGTTGTTCCAGTCCCAAATGCTCTTGTTCTCATGAGATCAGGTATTTCCCCTTTCTGTTGGTTCCAGTCCCTCTAGGATAGTGGGTTAAATGAGAGTTTTGGTACCTTGGCCGTATTACAATAGCTAACTTGGTGTCCATTAGCATCCTGGAGAGGATAGCAGTGTGGACAGGATGAAGAAGAGATGGTTGTGCAGTGTGGAGTTCCCTGCAGTAATGGATGCATGGGGAAAGCACTCATGTCCCGTTAGTATTTGGGATGCACAGTAGGGGCCCAGGCACCTCTTGTCTTGCTCAAACTGTGCCTTCGTTTGTAGTGCTTAGGACAGCAGCAGATCAGTTGCCTTCTGTCCTGTTGTCCTGTATCTTCTCATCTTCCTTTCTCATTGCTGCTCCCAAACTCCTTCTCCCTAGTTCACAAGTCCACATTCTAGCCTTTGAGCTAGAGCATGAAGAAACAGATCCCCACTTGCTGAGAGATGCCATATGTTCCTTGGCATCAGCTCAGGTGTACGTGGTATCTTTCCACCACCCAGAAAATCAGAGCCACCCCATAAATATCACTCTGAAGGCCTTCAGTTCTGCTGGTGAGCCTGTCTCAGAATGCATAATGATTTATTCCATCTGGGTTGGTGTGTTCTTTGGTGCTCTCCATAGTGGTGAGGCAATGCTGATGCAAACCACCCCAACCAACACTGCCAATGATGCATCTGGGTTGGTTTTGGTAGCAACAGAGCCTAGGAAAGAAGGTGTTGAGGTGCTGTGTGCCCTGCAAAGGGGTAACTGGGAAAACACCAAGATGCTTTTGCATCCCCCAGTGCTGCTGGGGGAGAGGGGAAATGAGGAGGTTACTGGGATTCAGATCATGCAGGGTGCATGGTGCTGAGGGACATCTGCCCTCTATCCTGAGGGTTAACAGAGGGGGAGCCTCTGCCTCCGTTTCTCTTCATGTGTATCTGAAACCTTATCTTTATCTTTCTGAAGGACTTTACTATCTCTGTGATGAGCTTTCTGGCATTTGGAGCCTGCTATCAGCATGGATGAGCTCTGCTAGTACTTTAGTTCAGATGCTCTGCTTTTGGGGACTAGCTGATGGCTTTGTAGACATGATAAATACCATTATACCCTACTTTGGGATTATTCAAAGTTGGCTCTAAGCAAAGAAGGCCCCGTTTGGGGCTTGTGGCAGAGCAAGGACTGAAACAAAGGTGTCCCAATTGATAGTTCAGCTTTCAGTATAGTTTTATTGAAGTAACTGAAGCCTTTGTTTCTTCTGACCATGCCAAGGGCCATTTAGTGCTGTGGCTGCCATTAAGCCCAGCTCTGCCCATTGAGGGACAAAGCCAGGGTGGGCTTGGACCACACAATGTGCAGCATCATAGTGGCATAGGGGGAATAGTGGCAGCCTCCCTGAAGCTGGTGGGGTGTTTGAGCACAAGCACTTCCCTCTCTGCTCTGCCATTCCTGTTGCATCCCACACTTTGGTGCCAGTGGCATCATCTTCCCATCCGTAAAGGTCCTGAGGGGACAAGGAGTGTTGGTTTTGGACTAAAAGAGGGAGATTCAGGCTGGATGTGAGGATGAATTTCAGTATAATGATGGAGAGGTGGTGGATGCAACGTTTAAGGCCAGTCTGGATGTGGGTCTGAGCAACCTGGTCTATTTGAACATGTCCCTGCTCATTGCAGGGGGTTGGACTAGAGCTGCTTTGAAGGCCCCTTCCAACCCAAACCATTCTATGATGCAGGGGTGTTTGTCTGCCTCAAAGAGCATTTCTGTTAGGGGCTTATGTGGGGGGAGATTTTACACCTTTCCTGGTTTTTAAAACCAACCCAAACCCATTTTCTGTGGCATCAAGAAGATACTAGGAACATCTGTACTTATGTGAGATGGATGCGGAGCTCTTTCACTCAGAGGGACTTTGATGCACTGAGACCTGTCATGCTGAGAGGACAAAGCCTCTGTGAAACACTGGCCCACACTGTGGCTCCCGATGTGTAGCCATACATTGGGCATTTCTATTCCGGATCAGGTATCAAGCATGAGATCCTGCCCAAAAAGGGGTACACTTAGGATCAGAGTGTTGCTGTTTAGCAGGATCTATGGGTCTGTTTGCAAAGGTGGTTGGATTTCATTGGAAAAGGGGCTTTTCTAGTGATTAAGCATTGTAATGGCAGGGGCTTGCAAAAGGAATTTAGAACCAGAACCGATGCACTTTAAGGCTGTGGCACTCTTTGATTACAGAACAGGCAGGAAAACCTCATTCTTTTGCATTTTAGTGTTTGGATGTGGAATTAGTAAGCTGCAAACCCACTGGGCAGAGCTCTCCTTAGGCACAGGATGCCAGTGTGCCAGGCAATGCCCTAATACAGGAGCAAGTAATCACAACCAGCAGCTCCTCCCTGAGCAGAGCCAGGTACTTAGGTTCTACCTAAATAACAACTGTAGTCATGCAACAGCAGCTTAATTGCTCTGGCCTTAATCACCATCTTATGCTAATGACTGTGGTGGGACTAAACAAGTCTACTTGAAGGAGAGGTGCTCAGCACCAGTAGGGCTCCATTACAGCACAAGAAGTGCCGGGTAGCACAGATCCTCTCTGAATTAAAGCTAATTGTCTCCCCAAACCCTAGTTCAAGTCTCCTGCTGATCTCTTTCCCAATGGACCATAGTTTCCCTCCTGGAGGATCTCCTTTCAGTGCTCTAGTGGAGGGTTGAGCTCCCTCTTCATCATGAGCAACCCGCTGCTGACTGACCAGCTCATAGGTTTCCTGTTGGTGTTTTCCTCCTCAATTCTGCCCATGCTTTTACCCACACAAGAACTGGGATTGTCGGATCGTGTCCTTGGCTTGATTCCCCTTTGGAGAAGTTCTTGTGGAGCAATTGCTGTTGTTGGTGCAGTGCGGGTGCTGCGCTCACGCATGCGATCTGCGTCACGTCTTCTGCCCTCCAGACCTTTCCAAACATGCCTTTTGCTTCCCACCCTCCTGTCCGGCCCCGGTTCCCAACCGCAGGAGAAACCTTAGGGAGAAGTCCTACACGGGGGCTCCAGCAGCTGCTCAGGGTTTGAGTCCCCTTGGCAGATGTTTGCTATTCCAGCCACTTCATTAACTTCGGAAACAAAACCCCTGATTATTCCTGACCAAAGCCCCCCTCTTTTGATTGACAGCCAGCGTGTGTTGCATACAACACTGGATTGCTCAGCTCACAGTTTGACTTCTCTAGTTTTAGTTAAATACAAGAAATCGAGTTTCTAGAGCCATGTCACGGGGTGCTCATCCCACCCCATAATTCACCATTGGGGTCCGGGGGTGTTCATCCCACCTCATGGTTTGTGGATGGGGTCTGGTGAGGGCATTGGTGTTTCTAGAGCACGAGCAGAGGGTGCCAGCCCCACATCTCTGCATATCCAGTCCTTCAGACGTGGCAAAGGAATGTTTAAAGCCAAACAGAGGTTTCTCTTTTGGGCTCAGCTGTAGGCGAGCCGATGCTTTTCTTCCCCTCTTGATTTCAGGGCTGGATCTTATCGGGCTCATTGATTTCCAGCACTCTCCATATAGGAAACGTTCCTCTGCTGAGTCTGATCAGTGAATACAGGATGAATCTGGCATGGGGGGAGAGGAACTGCAGCTCCCCAGGCACTGAGGAACCACGGTGGAGCAAAATGCCTCTTGCTGCTGCGTTGGGATATAAACCAGTGCTGTGCTTCAGAAAGCTGCTTTGGGATGATGATCTTCAAGGGCTAATTGCTGGAGTTAATGGTGTTAGGAATTATTTTAGCTCCTTAAAGGAACCACATCTTGGGAAAAGAGGCAAAGAAGGTGGGCTCCTAGAATGTGTCGTGTCTGAGTTGAGTATTCATAAAGCCGCGTTCATAATGAAGTCAGTTAAATGGCTGTTTAGGAATTAAAGCAACACTTCAGTTTAAAAGGGTTCTATCACATCGGGGGGAAAAGTCTCTGAGCGCCTTCATTGTTCTTCTCATTTGGGTTTAATTCCTCTTTGTCCGATCACTTTCTCGATAGGAAAAGACAAACCCATTTCCAAGCCATTTATTTTAAACGGGAATGCCCTTCCAATGGTTTAAAGGAACAAAACACTTTGGTTTAGCTTTGGTTTAATGTCTAATGTGTTTTAAAGCCATATAACAAGGTTTTAAGGAAATAAGATCAAAGGGAAGTGTATTTCTTTGCGTGTGCATTCCGGTTGTGAGAGCGTGTGGCCACTGTGTGTGTGCCGTCTGGGTTTTCAGGCTTAAATTTGACCAAATCAGCAAATAAATCTCTGAATTTCAAGCCAACGGGTTCTTGCAATTGAAAAAGAAATAGTAAAATTTTAAAACAGGAGATTACAGGTGTAGGTTATGCATTTTTTCAAGGGTTTTTTAGAAAATACTGATCAACAAAACGAAAGTAAATCTTTTATGTGCTTCAGATGGTCGCTTCCTTCGATATAAGCAGGGTTTTCTAATAGGAAGATAAGTTTGCTGCCATCGGGATCACTAAAGTGTGAAAACTAAAGGGTTGCTGGTAGCATTTTGCACTGAAATCCTTGTGGGAAGGCTGCAAACGGTTGGTTTGAGTGGTGGCACAGCTCTGTAATGAGCCTCTATGCACCCGCCTGCAGCCGCAAGTCGCTGCAAGCTGGCTGTATCTTGTGGCAAACCCCGCAGCTCCGGTTCATCCCCATCGGCCTTCCCCCTATAGTGTGTCCTTGTGATTCCTGCCCTAAACCACTCCGAATTCGATGCATCGGGGGGGATAACTGCAGGGAAAGGGCACCTGTGGCTCGGCCCCGGTGGAGTGGGGTCCATCCTCAGCCCTCATCCCTGCAAAAATCCAGTTGAGATGAGCAGCGATCCACCAGGAAAACATCTTATCCCGGGACACCGTTCCGAAGAAAGCAGCCTTTGCTACAGCAAGGCCCCTATAAATAGGGTTTTATTTATTCCTCTGCCTTTCTGCAGCACACGGTGACTGGGGAATAGGTTTGATGCCGATTGGGGTGGAGGGGGGGGAAGCTGGGATGAGGCGCTCTGGATTTCATGCGGGATGTGCACTTTTAATCCCTGAAATGAACAGGCCTGGGGGTGGGGAGAGAAGAAAGGAGGGGAAAAAAGGGAAAAGCCAGCCCCAATCTGGAGCATTTCCAGAGGGAGAAAAAGACGGGAGCGAGAACCGCGCACACGCACCCCGGTGTCTTAAAATAGAGCGCAGGGAGGGAGCGGCCCGGCGGATCCTCCCCGCCCGGCGCAGGGTTAACAATGGTGCTGGCCGGGGAGCCGCGGGCGCCGTGATTGACACTCGGGGCGTCGTGATTGACAGCCGGGGCGTCCTAAAAAGGGCCGCGGAGAGATGCTTATCGCAGGGTTTATATAGCGGGGGAGCCGAGCGGAGCGGAGCCCAGCGAGGAGGAGGAGGAGGAGGAGGAAGAAGAAGGAGGAGAAGAAGGCGGCCGATGCACGGGCGGCCGCGGGTCCCGCAGTGCCCCGCAGCTCCGGGGCCGGCCCCGCGATGCACTGCCAGCCGCAGCCCCGGCTCGCCGCTCCCGGCCGGCATAGGGCAGGCAGGAGGCGCTACAAGACCTTCATGATCGACGAGATCCTCTCCAAGGAGACCTGCGATTACTTCGAGAAACTTTCCCTCTATTCCGTCTGCCCGTCCCTCCTCGTCCGGCCCAAGCCGCTGCACTCCTGCGCCGGTAAGACCGATGCCCTGTGTCCGGAGTGCGGAGGTCTCTATTCACCAGCCAAACCCATCCTCTCCTCCGCACCAAAGGGGCTCCCCAGTGGGGTTTACTCCCTTCGCCCTCCTTTTCTAGGGGAGAGGGAGTCTTGCAGGCTCATTGCAGCATGCGGTGGTGGGCTTCACCAAGAGATTCAGTGCGAATGGGAGGGGGTTGAGAGGAGCTCAGGTCCCTTCGGAAGCGGCAGTGACCTTGTGCTGCTTTTTCACTGCCGCTCGGACAAAGAAATGAATAGTAAAATCAGACAAAAGAGAGCAAATCGCTCTTGAGACAGTTTTTGTACCCTAAACCCTCTTTTTATACCCTAAATCCTTGCTTTCGTTGAAAGAAGTTAGGTTATTTCTAGTGGTAAAGATGTGAAAATACTCACCATGATGTTGCAGGCGCAGGCACCGCAACTAAACACACACAGATACCTGGGTCCTGTGCAGATAAAGCACACCAAAATGAGCAGTTGGGTCTCGATCATAAGGGTTATTAAATATCACAACCAAATTGATCTAATGTGAGCTTTGGAAACCTGTACTGAAAGTGAAAATATCTCTAATGCGCTCCAGATCTTAAACCAGCAACAAACCCCTCTTTTTGGTGAAGGAGGCAGTTTTCCAGGTTTATATCCTTCCCATACTTCCAGTGGTGCCACCTGATGTCTTCAGAGAATCCAGTGATGAAATTGCAGTACAAAATACGCTCTTCAACAAAAATCTTAACTCCTGAAAATAAGATTTGTAAGGGGAAAATAATCTCTATTTCAAGGCCATAAAATCCCAGTTTTCCTCTTTCACTTTCCTGGGAAAGTTCATTTTGCATTTATGTTAAGTTGTGCTTCAAATTCAAGGCCTGCATTTCAGCTTAGGGTTGTTTTTTTATGGCTGAATATAAAGAAAAAGGAACTTTTGGGGTCTTAGTGGAACTGTGCTAATAAAGAACTCGCTGTTGGGGTATCCTAAGAGTTAGACAAGTTGAGCAAACCCTCGGCCCAAGCTTAAGTCTTCCTCCAAACTCAATATAAATACTAATGATTAAAGATCTGGAAGGGGTTAGGAGGCTGGATCAGAATTAAGAGCCCTGATGGGAACAAATGACCTGAGTGGTGTGATCCTCCTTCAACATCGCTTTCTTCCGATCTCCATTCCTCGCCGCCTCTGCCTAATGGCTGGCATGGGTTTATACAGGAAGATCTGGTTGTTAACCAAGATATTGCTGACAAGGGAAGTTTTCAGAGTGTAGAGGGGGAGATTCAGTGTTTGGCCAAAATGGGCTTGAAGGTCCCAAATGGGTTCAGTTTGGAGATAGGCACAGAGGGCCTGATTCTGCCTGTGCTGGAGCCGGTGCTGTGGCTTCCATCTGCCGAGGAGACGAGGTTTCTATCTCCTCCTATATACAGAAAAAGAAAACATTAGGGAAAATATTCCCCTTTGCACCCAAAAGGAATATTAGCCTGAATATTTCCCACCATCCAGAAAACACATGGGACTAACTCGGCATCAAAACCTGCATTTTGAGTGTCACTTTTAGGCTAATATTTAATACTTCTGATGACTGGGGTAGTTCCCAGCAGCTGCTTTGCCTCTCGCCACCCCCTTGGGGAAAAAAGGGAGAGAATTGTTTTTAATACATACTTCTGTGTCAAGTATAGTAGGTATATATATAGCAAGTATAGCAAATATAGCATTGTCTTTGCAAGAGTCATCTAGATACTCATTAAATAACCATTAATAATCCTGCAGTGATTCAGCAGGGGATTCTGAGTGATGCTAGCAAGACTTTTGTGATTACTGTTCAATTGCAGCCTTATTTCTCTTTGTGCCTGGGATCTTTAATGGATTTGCCCTCAAGGTTGTGTTTCTAGCCCAAGCTCCAGCCTGTCCTGGTGGTGGGGTGGATTGGGAATATCTGCTTCTAATGGAATAAGCTGTATAAGCTTGCGAAGTGAAGTATGAAGAGAGGTTTGCTTTGGGGGATTAAAACCGTAGAAGAAACTGCCACAAAATGCTTCCAAACTGTAAGCTTTCTGAGATGTAGAGGTGCAATTAAAATGCTATATGTATTAGGTCATGGGATTTCTTTTATTATATGAGAGGAAATTCTGTCGTTCTCTACAGAATGGACACTGCCACAAAAGAGAACTGAACGTGTGAGAATTTGAGCCATCATAGAATCGTACCCAATACCAATCTGTTTAAATAAAGCAACCCCCCAAAACCCAAGCCAACCTCCCCGAGGGACTGAAGGCTGCAGAAACCCAGCACCGTAGCGTGTAACTTGCCAGCGTTCCCTTTGTCTCTTGAGTTCATCGGGAAGCGAATGGGCGCTTAGAGTCTGTTTGCAGTCTGAAAAACTAAGTCTTCACCTAAATCTTCACCTAAATTGTAGATATTTGCCTCGTTGGGGTGGCTGTAGCTGGGACTTGGGGGCTGTTTGGAAAAGGGATGAGTAAATGGTTGTTTCAGCTGAGCTCTGTCTGCAGCGGCAGGTTGGGAGGCAAGCTTTGTCGGCGCTTTCACGGGCTGCAGGGTTAATAGTTCTTTCATGTGGGGTGAAGTTGGAGAAGCCTGATATGCCTTCATTTGGAGCTGAAAGATGGGAGATGTTGTAGCTGTGCAGTGCGTGTGTGTGTGTTTAACAACATCCTTTGTTAAGTGAGCTGGAAACCACGGCTGACCAAATGGAAAACGTTTCTTCTTTTGGCCATGATCATTTAAGTGTGTGCAGCTGAGCTGGGGCAAAGCAGATTTGTCAAGTAGAGGGGAGAGGGGCTGCAAGGAGCATTTGGGACTTTCCCTGGGCATCGTGAGGGCTAAGGCTGATGTTGTAGCGCTCGGGAGCATTTGGAGGTCTAATGTAAAGCTTGCCTGTCTCACTGCAGGGATTGCCATTGCAAACAGCATAAAGCTTTCCCCAACCAAAACAGAGTGTGTTTGTTCTGGAAGTTCAAATGCAATTCCATATAAAAAGGATCCCTCATTAGCTTAAAATTTGGTGTATTAAGGATCTGTTGTGGCATTTCTCAAGACAAATAAACAAGGAACTCGGGCCGAGCCTGTAACGAAATGCAGAGCCAGTGTGACTGAAAAAATCCATCTATGAAACCAGAAATCTCTTCAGATGATGTTTAATAACTCCCTGACTTTCTGAATGGGATGGCTCAGTGAAACCATCGTTTGTTTGGTTTCGTGATGTTTATGTTTTCATTGGTTTCTCAGATGATGCGATACCCTATTAATCTGTGCAGGTAAATGACTGCAGTGTTTATCCCCTGCTTGGTTTGTTACAGTGGTTTCTGAAGGGTGCTTTCGACTGAGCAGAGTCCTATAGAAATCATTCCTCAAATTGTCTTTATGTAAGACAGTATATGACTCTTATAGAAGATAATATACAGACAATGTATATATATGTATAAGCCTTTTATATAAGACAATATGCAGAGAAAACAGATGTCTTTTCAATTTTACCTGTACCAACATTGGTAAGTGAGTCTCTACCCATTCTGCTTTGTTTCCTGGCTTTAAATCCTGGCTTAGCAATACATTCCAAATGCAATTGCCATATTTGTAGTTCTGGGCATGAGAAAGAAGCACTTGTCACGGTACGATGTTCCGAGGTCGAACTAGAAATGCTCCATAGTATCAAAATAACTCCAATTGCTTGCAAGGGAAAAGCTGGGGGGTGGTGTGGGAAGTTGTGCTCCATCCCCAGCAATAGCACAGTGTGTGATGTTGTCTATTAATGATTAACACTATTGGTCATGGACGTCCTTTCGGAACTATCCAAATGACTTGAGCTGGCTGGATTAGAAAGAATTGCGTTGCCTCTTCCAAGAGCGAGCTGCCAGAGTTTGGTTTATTTTAGCAAAGCAGGGCAGATTATTCAGTGTCTATGCCCTGTGTTCATTTCTACCAGGAATTACTCCAGAGCTCATAAAAAACCCCACTTAAATTGGAAAGTATCTGAGTGATTTCTCATGGAAATCCCAATGAGGACCAGTTAATTTCTGCTCTACACCAAGGTTTTTACTAGCGCCTATCTGCAGTCGGACTGTGCTTTCTCTTTTACCTGCTTCAATCGCCATACTAGAAGAAGGTCTTGTATAAAAGTAGTTTTGGAGGTGGAAAGTTGCCTTAAATCCACTATTCTCAGAGACGAGCTGCTTGAATTCCCACTCTTGTGAGGGGAGTTGTGTTAAAGGGGATTGCACTGCTCCGTGTGTATTTACAAGTGCCACACGTTCTGAAAGTGGACATCGCCTTCGTTTTCTCAACTTGTTTGAACATTGACTACTATTGCTCTGTCTGGGGAAGAATTAAAGACCACTCATAATAATGATTTGCTTCCTTGAAATGATTATTGGGGTTGTTGATTGTGGGGTTTTGTTGTTTGGGGGTTGTTTTAATGTAGGCAGGTATCTCATATAAAACAGTTTAGAACTTGCATTCTGCTTTTCCAGTTCTTTTGCCTCTCTGCTGTTGTTTTATCTGAAGATGAAATTGGGAGCTACTTATCCCAAAGTTGTTTTTTCCAGCTGGTGTTTTCCGGGTATCTTTGCTATTTATTGTCTGGATTACACTAAGCAATTCCTGCAACCAGTGGGACCTGCTGGGAATCCTTGTTTGTGTGCTTAAGTGGGAGCTTTGATATCCCGGTCCCTGCTCAGTCTTACCAGCCTTCCTAGGCAACACATGGTGAGAAAGCACATTTATTGTGTCTTAAACCAGCTCCATCTTCCTGTGTGACGCCACCACGAGTTTCCTTTTGATTCTGTTCACCAAGCCTTGATCTAGGCAAGGGTTGACTTTGCTCTAGGACATTAATTCCTCTGCTCAAATACTTGCTGAACCTTTCTGCTTTAAACTGAATGGATCCTGTTACAGAGTTCCTGGGGGAAAGCAGGGCTCTGTGGGAAAGGAAAAGGGAATCCATGTAGCGTATGTCCCCAGCGTGGGGAAAAACGAGATGCCATCCATTCAAAGTATGTTATCCGAAACATAACAGCTGGATTAATCCCATGAAGTAAAGCTAATGCACAGTTATGGGTAGACCTTCTGCCAAGCTCACTTGGACCTGAGTGTGCCGTAGCCCTGCATCTTCAGCTGGGGCGGAATTGCCAACCCCTAATGCACTGCAGATGTAAGGATGACATTCCAGCCGAAATTCCAAGGTGTTGGAAAGAGTTTTGCTCTTGTGCTGTGTGAAGTTGGGTGCTCAGGACCCCCAAATGCCTTAAACGTGTGCCTGAATTGGTAGGAGCTGGAGCTTGATGGTTCATGAGGTGTCACGTGGGACCTGTGTCCCAAGTTGGATTTACTGGGAGAAGCGGGGTCAGGATGAATAGGGAATGATGGGTGCCAACTTCAATTGCAAATCTGAGCATTTCTGTGTGGAAATCCACATTGCTGCAATGCTGGTTGGGGTTTTTCTGGCTATTTGTGCAAACGTAGGAAGAGAAGAAATATCTTTTGGAAGCTGCCTGCATTTCTTGGGTTTAGCTTCCAAAGAACAGTGTAATTCTAGTGTCTAATAGCAAAAACTAAAAGCAAAATGGCAAAGGATATCTATTAATCCTTAAGAAATATGAAGTGTTGCATCTGTAGGTGTCCCTGCTGCAGTATTAGGGGAGCTATCAGGTATTCTTGGTAAGCATAAGATAATGCAGAGATGATGTTGCTGCATACACATCCTAGAAGATGCAGTCATATTTACACTGATGTCTTGGCATGCTCCTCTGGAAGCCTGGAAAAGTCAGGCTTTGCTATCCCGACTGTGTCCCTGCTCCTGTAGCTTGCACCCTCAGGGAATTCTGGAGCTTTCTCAACGCTCTCACCCAAACAACTCCAAAACCCACCCATTTTAGCCCTACAAGTTACAGTCTTTCCATAGCAATCATGCTGAAGACAAGTTTATCAACTGAGGCAAACTGACCCAATGCTGTAGGCTTTGAAAATGGGTTCATTGAATCATGGAATTCATCTGTAACTGCTGAAGATCAGGCATTTTTCTGGACATCTGCCTTGGTTTTTACATGTTTTGATGTCTTTAGCAGAAAACATAGTTCAGAAATGCCAAAAAAAGTGGCATATGAGAGATAATAATAGGCTGGGGAATAACAACGAGATACTCGGGAAGCATCTGTCATTTCTCCCTGTCACATTATATTCAGTGTTAGAGGTGGTATTTCAGAAGCAAAAGCAGCTCAGAATCTGGATTTGAAACCAGGTCTCACTTAGGCTGAGCAGGGAAATCTGGCTTTGAAATGGTTTTGGTGCTAGATAGTAAAATATTTGGAACCCAGACTGAATTTTGCTGTCTGGATCTCGGTACAGTTGATAGTGCCTAAAAGAAATGAATGAAAGGGACAAATGAAACAGGACAAAAGGGAAAATGACACCAAAACCTGCTGTGGGAAGTAATCAGCATTGTGGTTGTGGTTACGTGTGAATAAGCATTGTAGAGGAATACTCTAATAGGAGGTATTAATGAATTTGGGATTCCCTGGGGAAACCAACACCTACACCTGATTTCCTCAAGCCTCACAGCTCGCACTGAAGCTCATCTCACCGATTTAGGTTTAAAGGCTGTAGATGTGTAAAAGGTGTCCTCATGGAGGTGACTGCACAGTGCCACAGCTTTCGGGGTGTTGGGATTACTGATTTTATGCCTTTTATTCAGCTTGCTGCTCTAAAATGTGAATAGGTGAATAAATGTCCCCCAGCATTGCTGCCTTCAGCATGGGCTGGGTATGAGCAAGGGCAAGAGCCTCCATTGGGAAGTTGAGGGGGGGAAAGAAGTGAGGCATGGAACGGAGCAGTAACTAAGGAGCCTTTTTGTTTTGTCTTGTTTACCCACGTTGAGCATTCCGATTCCTTCCCAGTGGAGGAGCATGGTGAAGGACAGCTCGGTGTATCATGTTCTGGCAGCGCGGTGATCGGAGCGGAGATCCACCTTCAGAGGGGATTGAATGCTGATAGGAGTGTTGTAAGCAGCAGGAGGGAAAGAAATACCTGACTTTAACTCGCTTCAATGCCCTCAGTGCCAGCCTGTGTGGAAGGAAGGTTTACATTCAACTGCACATAATAGACAGCAGAGGTGATCATCAGGAATAGATCTTGACATCGGGAACCCATCTCTGTAGATGACTTCCTCTATGCACTAACTCCACTGCTGGCACTGACTTGAGTGGGAGAGGGGCTGTGCTGTTGCTCACTGTTGCTCAGATCATCTGGATTTCTTGATTCTGATCATCTATTTCTTATGCTCATTCCCTTGATACCTTGATGCCCCATCCCTGGCAGTGTTCAAGGCCAGGTTGGACACAGGGGCTTGGAGCAAGCTGCTCTAGTGGAAGGTGCCCGTGCCCATAGCAGGAGTTGGAACTGGATGAGCTTTAAGGTCCCTTCCAACCCAAACCATTCTGGAATTCCATGATTCTCCAGTTTGAGGTGACTGTGCAGTCCAATTCAGAAGGACTGGAAACGGGGGCTTTGCATTTGCACACCAAGTTTCATCACACTGAAGTGAAAATACTGGGGGTAGTCAGGAAAATGGGTGTTTGAGTGTAGCTATTAAAAATAACAATCCCTTGTCCTTTTCAGTCCAGAGTGGAGCAAAATGGTTTAGATATATCTTGGTAAGCTAAAAGCTTAAAAAGTTGAGGGGGGGGGAGGAATCAAATCAGAGAAAATACTTGATCTAGAATAAAACATTGAAGACATCTCTAGGTTGAACCAAAACTTACAACACTTCCCTTCTTCTGAGATGTTCGCAAAGCAGTGAAGTTACTTTGTGTTGCAAAATTTCCCTCTTTGTGCCTTGTTCTCAATGAGAGGGTGTTATTTCAGTTCTATTTCAGACTTGCTCCAGCTGGGCTGCAGAAGCCAGAACACGTTACCACGAGCTTCATTTGGTGGGTAATAAGGTCCTTGGAAAGTTTAGGACCTGCTTCATGGTCTCGGCTATATTCGTGTAAGTCAAGACATAGCCTGTAACAGAACAGGATCACAAGAAGAAGCTTATGGGAGCTGAGCAGTAGATGTCCTTTGACTTGTGGACACTTGGAGCACAGTGTAGCCTTGCTCAGATAAGACAGACCACGTTATGTCTCCTGCTGGTGGACAGAACAGGGTCCACTCACACTGATGGAAGTGTCTCCTCTTTGCATTGCTCACTGTTTTGTGCCATCCTGTGTCTGATGAATTGTGTGGGTGAGACAAAGGCAAGAGTTTGAATAGGTTAGCAGCAATACATTGTGAGGTCGCATCAATACTAACATCCAGGCAAGGGCTAGAGATGGATTTCTCCTCCCCGGGTTATCTGTTGTTTCTTGTGTTCCTAGCACTGTGGGAGAATCTATCTGAGAGGCTTATAGTCCTTTTCATGTGATGTGGAATTCCTAAAGCTATATTCTAATGACGTCTTCAAAAATACAGATTTGGTGTTAGGACCTGGCCAACACTCTAAATACTTAATATTTTCCATTTTCCTCCCAGCAGCCTTAAGTTTTGCCTTATTCTTGACATCTTCTCCCTCATTTCTCTTGGCCAGAACACCAAGTTACCAGTTGCAGACATTTCAGACAGGTTTTTGGGTACTTGGCACTGAGATCCATTGAAACAACTCAAGGGAAGGGTGAAGAACTCAAGGATTCCCCCTTTGGTTGGTATTCAAACCTCCTCCAACAGCACATAGCACATCCTGGTGTTGCAAATGAAGTTCTATACTTGCTGCTTCTCTGGACATATCCTGACCCCAAAGGGAACAAGTCCAGTGGGGTCTGGGTGATGCTGGTAGAACCTGTGCCATAAGGATGGTAAAGACTTGATTCTGCTCTTGGCCTCCTGAGGAGCCTATGTGAGGTGGATAAGGCTTGGAGCAAGCTACTGTAGTCAAAGGTGTCCCTGCCCATGGCAGGGGGCTGGAACTGGATGAGCTTTAAGTTCCCTTTCAGTCCAAGCCAGTCTGATTCTATGATAGCTAGCACTTGTGCAGAGCATAAATATATAGCTCAGTAAGAAGAAATGACTTTGAGTAAAACCAGGACATTTTCTACAAGGACAGCCTGGCATATATGATGAGTGGGAAAATACAGTCTTTTCCCTATACAAGACTTCTATAAAGCTATGGTTTTGGCAGTATTTCTTTCCCAAATAGTTGAGGTCTATCTAAAACACAGCACCTGAAAGAACACCCTCCTTAACAGTGCCTCTGCTTCGGTTTTCGTTTTCTGTAAAAAAGAAAATCACACTTTTTTTTTTTAGGAAGGACAAAACCAGTTTTCCAGAGCATCCTATATGAGAAAAACGAAATTCCTTTGCAAATGTGATGACAGAAAATTTGCAAATTGGGTTTTTATTTTCTGTGAGATTCGGAGCAACAACCTTACTATGACCTTAAAATGTGTTTGGATGTGCGTATTCAGGTCTTATCTTGTACATTCTTTAACGTGCCAGTGGGTTTGATTCATGTCGCTAGTTGGTTAACTTCAACAGGACTACTCATGCAAAGAAAGATTTGGATTGGAAGCTTTTGTGTTTGCCCTGTAACTCGGATAATCTTGCTACTCATTTTGTGGCTTTTCTTCAAAATGAGAGTTTTCCACATAGTCATCACCCGCTTGGCTCAGCGCTTGGCTTTGGGTATTTCTACCCAAAGTGATTCTTTTGCACGTTAGAGATCAGTTAATGGCTACTTTTAACTGGGATTTAAATCTAAAACTCAATTAAATTTTAATAGGCATCTTTAGGACTAATGTTGGAGCAAGAACAGGTCCCTGTAGCTTTGAGTTTACAGGTACCTATTGCCACATCTAGTGTACAGCTGCCTACGTCTGTACATTCAAAACCAAAACACTCTTGTGTAAGCACAAAGAAGGGGGTAAAGCCTTGCTAAAAGCATCTCTTTTCTTTCAGAAGACAGAGAAATGTGTGTGATACATTTGTGGTTACTTAAATAGGGTATTCTGTGTCAGATTAGCCTTTTATCTTAGAAGCAAAATCAGCAGTGGCACTTTCTGATGGAAAATATCTACTTGCATGCCGTACATAACACATATGTGTAAGTGCATAACATCATATGTCTTTAAGAAGGCCTGCTTCCCTGCCTTGCATTGATTCAGACACCTCAAAAAGGGCAAAACATGAAAAGTCCCCCTGAAATAGAAATGGGGAATGTAATCATTGAAACAATATAATGGTGACAAGTCTGAAGCAAATGGGCTGGGATGGGGTTTTTTTTTGCCCACAAAACATTCGTGTGAGTTTGTGAATACATTTTGCTTCACCCTTCTGTCTGTTTTGTTCCAAACCTCCTCTTGACAGCTTTGCTAACAGTTCATTTTGTTCCTGCGCTGACTAAAGAGTGGAGGAGCTGATATTTGAAGTTCTCTGTGACAGCAGAGGCCGGTGTTCGGCAGTTTGGATCTCTGCCGCCTGCTCTTCGTAGCGCTCTTTAGCTTTCTACTTACATTTTAGTTTGCTGGAGAGTAGTAGAAGTCCCCACTGAGGGACAGGAGGCCGTGCCAGCAGTTAGAAGGGTTGGTTTCACCTAGTTGCAATAAATTACAGGGCAATCATAAGTGATGGGAAGGAGTCTGATGAAGTGGGTGAGGAACAATTGATGGATTATTTGAGTTAAAATTACTTAGAGCCCAATCCAACTCCCACTGAAGTCAATTAAATCGTAGCTGGATCAGGGCCAGAATGAGTCAAATTCAATTATTCCTTAACTGTAAACATTTAAAAGCACATCATTATAAGGTAGTTTAGCACTTAAATTGCATTAAACCAAAAGCATTTACGAAATCCCAGATGGAGAGTGTTTTAGTTGTACAGCTCTATTGAAAACCCCTTTTCCTTGCGGCTGCGAGCCGGAGACCTCTTAGTGTGGAGCCTAAATCCTACAGCACCTGTCTGTTGTGGAGAGATGTCGCAGCAATTGATACCATAGATGTATTTCTGTCTATCAGAGCCTAGCTGGCCAGAGATTGCATGAGAAAGATGACTGAGAAGAGACTATAGAAATCCCGGTGCTGTTTCATCTAATTGTGAGGATTTAGAGAGCTTACCTGTGTAAGTACCAGCTCAAAAAACACTCCAAATTTGCATCAGCTCATCTCAAAACCATAATGGTTATGGATATTCGTCTTTGTCTCAGCTGAACAATGGACAGCACCCAAAATATTAGCTAAAAAGAAATCACCTCCGTGATAAAAAGAGGGATTTGTGGCTACGTTCAAGGTTAACAACACATAGTGGTGTTTTCAGAACCTCAGGGAGATCCGCTTTTAAATTGGGATTCACAAGCCTGATTTAAGACAACTTATGTCTTTACATTTTTTGTTATAAATTCAAGATTAATCCTTTCCATTCTGTCCTCAGAATTTCTCCTTGCCGTCCCTTTCAAAGGCATCTCCTGCTCCTGGGAGCAGCTCGGGATTGGCAGGGCTAGGGTTTCCTGGCTTGCATTTGTAGGCTGTCTCGGGAGGTTTTAACACCGCATCCCATCCCGAGTGCCATCCCTAAAGATGTGTCAGAAACCTGGGGCATGGTGAGCTGTACAGGCAGCAGGGAATAGCTGTTAACTGGGGTCATTCCCGTCTCTCTCTCAGAGGGAACTAAATTCGTCCCCGCAGACAGACGATCTCCCGGTCAACACCAGGCGCTGAAAGGACTTGTGCAGGGCTTGGAATTGGTCTGGTTTCTTTTCTGCCTTTGTAAGCAGCTGTGTTTAAAATGAAAGATGGGGCCTGATCCTCGTTTCAGCTGAGGGCACGACACAGCTCTGGCGCTGTGAAAGGTCTTTGCGGTGGATAGAAATGTTGGGTATCGGCAGAGCACCGAAGGGACAGAAAACGGGATCCATTCAACTGCATGTGCAGTTAGCACGGGAGTGCTGGAGTGTCTCCAGAGCTGGTTAGCTGCCTAAACGAGCTTCCTTTTCAGCCTGGCAAACTCCGTTTGGCAAATTGTTTCCTTTTCTCTTGCGCTGTCACAGTTTTCATGGTGGTTTTGCTTTTTTGTTTTGCTATCATTTTCTATTTTCCGTGCATCTCTATGAATAGCAGGATCAATTCATAGCTTCCACTAACGCTTTCTAAAGAGATTGCAATGATGAAACAGAGCTATCTGTCCTTCAGAGAAGGGTAGAAGTGGTGCCCATCAGTGTTAATCGGGAGAAAGGGATACAACCATGACAAATATTGGAATAGGACTTCTGTGTCACAAACCCAAGAAAAAACACTACCTGCTTTCCTCCCCATCAGGAAGCAAAGGCGCTGCCATGAAAGCAATACAGACAACGTGGTAGCAATAGATGACTGTCTGTGGCTTGAATATGTTTGAAAAAACTAATTTCTGTGATGCTTTATTTCTCCCTTCTTAATATTAGCACAAATAATCATGTTGCAGCTTGTGAAAATGCATTAAAACCTGTTGACAGCTATTTAAAACCTGAGCATTACTCTTACCTCCGCACAGATACCGACTGCTGCGTCCAGCCTAGGCGTGATGTGTTTGACTCACATTAACTCACCAGTGATCTTAACTTCGGTGTTACCTTTCAAAAAGCAAACCCAGTGATAATGGTTTTACCTGGTGATTGTATTTATTTGTGAGCAAATGCCAGTGCAATAAGAATGCTATTTTCCTGCAGTAAATTACGGGATAGCAAATCCTTTTGGACAGTGATACTGAAAACACTTTCATTCATCCCAGTGCCTTGATAGCATTTTTGTTTGAAGGAAAACCATTTCATTTAGGAAAATGTGGTGGGCTCTTAACATAGCTTTAAAATGTGGTGGACTCTCTTAATTTGTCTCCTCAAAATGTTTGTTCTCCCCAAAGGCAATCGTGGGTCATGTGCCTCCAGTAATCGATGCCGATGCTGGAAGCGCTTGTCCAGTTGACGACAAAGTGAATTTAAGTGTTTGAAGAGTTATTGCCTCTGGTTAAACTGGGGCCAGTTTGCACACTGTGAGCAAATCCAAATACTCCTTTCTGTCCCCTCCACAAGAATTCCCTTCGTTCAGGTGGCTCATTTACTACAACACACAGTAAATAGTGAGGCTCGTATGGTTTTGCCTGCTGCAGGGTTATGTCCAACTACTGCTTTTTCTCAATACCTCTTGATTTACCCCCCTGTCTCCAGTTCTTATTTACTCCTTCAAGTCAACAGAACTTTTGGGTGTGTAGGAAAAGGAATTGCATCAGACTGCATATATCTGAGCGTTTTTTGCTGAGCATTCATTTAGCCGGCAGCTTGGGACATGCCGCTGGTGGGAAACAGGATAACTGAATGGAGCTTATGATTCTGCAGAGCCCTTGGAAGAGCTGAGAGCTTTGCAGTGGCCACTCGCTGCTTTGGCTTTGTCCTTGACTCGCTGTGTGATGTGAAGGCAGCTACATGCTTGTCTTTCCCATTAGTTACAGGGAAACAGTGGTTCATTGCACACCTGCGTGAAGTGGTGTAAAATCCTTTGCTAAGAAAGGCAAGAGAGACCCAAAGTAATATGGTCAGTGGGGACTGTGTCTGTTTAACTGTGGAGGATTCATGATACACAGATCAAATCTGTATGTTTTTTCCCCACCAGAGAGGTCTGTAGGAGGGAAGAGACTTCCCAACATTAAGCATTAAGATAGGTGTTAAGATAAAGCTGTGTTTATTACTTCATAGGGGTTTCAAGTCCTTCACTAGCAGTTTTTATCCATCCTTTGACTTTTTACTGGACTTCTTTCATTCTGCTCTTGCCTGCTGGGGTTTTTAAGGTGCTCCTTCACTGCCTTCCTTCCCTTTTCTCCCCACCTGAGCTGCCTCCCATGGGCACAAACTGCATCTGATAAGGTTTGAGTTCAGGTCGAACTTTCGAACCCATGACGTCAAGTTGGTTTGGAATTAGGCAAAACCAGTTTGCCCATCCCTTGTTGTAAAAGGGTTAATCCCCTAAACTATTGAGAGGCAAGGGCAGGGAATTATGAAAGGAGCCCCTGTTTTATAAGCATTTGTATTGCCAGTGCTTGAATACCTGTAATAAGTAGGTTGCTGCTGTGATTAATGAATGTGTTTTACATGCTGAAGATGGATGATGTGTCTTCTTGGAGCGGCCATTTATTTTTATGTGGGCTCCTCACCCAAGCAGTACTGGAAATGAGATGCTATTGTCTTGGTGGGAGGATGGTTCCTTCTCAACAGTTGAATGAAAGATGACCTGCAGACAGGAGAAAAGATCTAAAATGATGCCTTTTTTTTTTTTTGCCTCTCTGCAATGTGTGCAGAGACAACTCACATGGATTAATTTAATTCTTTTTACTTAAATACATGATGTTTCTTTTTTCTTTAGATTCTTATTTTGTTCCCTCCCACTTGGACAGGAGTCAGAATGCGTTGTCAGTCAGAAACCTGATAAATTTGGAAGGGGCAAGCTATTCAAATGCCTTAAACTCGCTCTGTCTTTGGTTGATGACTTTAGTAAAGGACTGAAATAATTTGAAATCTCTAGTTCCTGATGTTGGTTTAGTTTCAGTTGTACTTTTTTCCTCATTTATGTCATTTTATATGTGGAAAGAAGGTGATGGGGTAGTGTTTGTTCTCGTCTGAATACAGGAACTAGATGTAGAAGTCATCTTTTTATTAAATCAACTCTATATCTGTACGTGTTCAGCATTGCATCCGTCTGACTTCAAGGTTTTCATTTCTATAGAATAGCTTTATTAAGGAAAGAGGAAAAAGCACTCTGGAATGAATTGGAGAAAATCTATTTCAAGACAGTGAAGTGGGTTGCAGTGTCCAAGTCTTTCTAAAGCTCTGCATGGACTGAAAGACTTTGGATCTGGCTTCTCAGGAGATCTTCTGGGGTGGAGGCAGAGACAACTGTAGGCATGGCATTGACCATAGGACCATAGAATGGTTTGGATTGGAAAGGACCTTTAGATCATCCACTTCCAATCCCTTGCCACGGGCAGGGACACCTCACCTTAGATCGTGTCACCCAAGGGGGAGCAAAAACAAGCAGGATTTGTTAAATCACGTTTGAATTGAGAAAAGTTTTCTTTATGTGGTTAGATCACCCTGATGGAAAAAGTGGCAGCCACAGCTGATCTTTGGCAGAGACTCTTGGTTTGGAGCTTTAAAACACACGAACAAACCCCTCAAACAGCCATAAAGGAAGGATGAAAGGAGTTATTTTGGTTTGAAAAGCCACATGCTTCATACGTGCCTATTACCAGAGGAGTTCCTGTGGCAACACTGTCAGTTACACAACAACAGGATACACACGCGGCTTCAATATTAACATATATATTAATGGCACCTTAAGGAATTTCGTAATCTAGTGACACAGAGGAGAGTTCTCAATGCAGAGCTCATGCAGTCTGTTAATAGGAAATGTCTTCAGCCACCTGTGAGATGGTCACACCTCTGTCTCCCTTCATGTATTCCCTTTGAGTGCTTCCCAGGCCATACAACCACCTCGTGTGGTCAGTATTACCATCCTCACCTTGCCCTTGGGGAAAGCAGGACAATGAGATTCAACAATGTGGCTGAGATCCTGTGTTAAAGCAGTAGCAGGGCTGGAAACACTATGCCTAATGTCCTTTTCCCCCTAGACCTACATCTACATGAAGAGAACATTCTTCTCTTGGTCCTTGATGGAGCAAGTGAGGATAAATAAAGGTGGTGGGAATGAGACAACATTCCCATCAGCCTGGAGTTGTGTCTAACTGCACACCCACACCCGTGTGGAGGGAAGAAAGGGCTCCATTGTGTTTTGCTTATTGACTTTCCTGACTGGTATTTAAATGAGATGCTTAAGCCCAAGAGGTACTTGTGGAACATGGCAATGCTGCATTCCTCAGTGACGGGTGCGCAAGGAGAATCGGAGGTAAATAGGTGTGCTGTGGGTTACCAAGCTTTGCCTCAAAGCTCTCCACACCTCAGGGTGAGGGAGAGTCTCCCATCTGGATCCCTAAATCATTTGTAGGGGCATGTTTATGGTTCTGTGTTGGAGCTGTCGGAGACATGTCCTTCCATCATTTCTATCCATAATGGCATTCATTCACAATTTGAGCACTGTAGAAACCTAATTCAGTCCCTTGTGATGATTAATCAGAGCCTCTTTCCACCCTAAGTCTAATCTCTGTCTGGAGATGTGCAAATAGTGTCTCCTTGGCTGACTTCCTATCAGGAGCAAAAAAACCCCAGCGCACCAATGTCTGATGTGAGCAAGGGCTCGTATTCATCGGAGACTGGGACAGCTACAGCTCACCAACTGGAATTTCTGGCTCGTCCTTCTACCAGTGCCATAGAAGGCAGCCTGGCAGCTGGGAAACCCTTGTCACCACTTTCCTGACCCAGAAGTGGTTGCATGCCCTTGAAGTGCTTTGCAGCTCAAAGGTTTTTCTCATGGAACTGCTTATTCAGGGTGTGACCAGTTTGAGAGCGCCCATCCTCGAGACATTTTTGGGCTTGCTCTTTGAGGCGAGATGAGTTTCAATAGGAGTGAAACTTGTTTTATGCTTCAGCTGAAAAGAAACGAACCACCACCCACCCTGAAACGAATGGGCTGGGTCTCAGCTACTGTACATCAGACTGGTTTTGATGCTGGGGGCTCTGCAGGTTTGGGTGTAGGGTGGGTTTGGCTATTGTTTGGAGTCCTCTAGGTCCTTCTCCAGCAGTTGGGTGTTCTGCTTGTTGCTTACTGCACACCAACCCCATATTTCCCTTATCTGCTCTGCTTGTATCTTCACCCACCGGCTGTACTCTGCGATATAGTGCTGTCATCTGACATGATCTTTCCATGATGTCTGTGGCAGTGAATGCAGCTTTCCTTGTCCTCATTAGCCTGGCTAATGAAGTGCAGATGCTGAAGTGAGTGGAGTATCAGTTTGCCTGGAGACTGGTGGAAGCATCCCGCCTCCCTGTGTCCATCCTGGATAGTCACAGCTGCAGGTAGAGGCAGTGATGAAGCCAAATGACTGGGGGTTCTTGCAACATCTTCAAGTCATGACTAACTTTGTATAATGTAGACATTATACAAAGTCAAGGAAGCTGATTTGGTAATGAAGTGGCCAGCAGTGATTTTTTTGCAGTGTTGCAGAACAGTTTGCAATGAAAGCTGTCTATAAACTGGAAATCCAGCTGTATTTTTGCTGCAGTGCCCAGAGAAGCTGTGGCTGCCCCATCCCTTGCAGTGGTCAAGGCCAGATTCGATGGGGCTTGGAGCAACCTGCTTTAGTGGAAGGTGTCCCTGGCCGTCACAGGGGCATGAACTGGATGAGCTTGAAGGTCCATTCCAACCCAAACCAGTCTGGGATTCTATTACTTCCTTTTTCTTTTCCCCATCCAAAAAGTGAAAGCTTGGCTCTCCTTGATTCACTCTGTTTGGGTTAAGATTCAGTCCATGGGGTGACATGGGTGTGCTGTTATTTGTTGTGGAGGGATTAAAAATAGCCATGCCCTGTGCTGGTGGAAGCTGTGACGTAGTCTTTGTCAGCTTATTCAACCAAAAAGATCAGGTTTGGAGGAAATCCTTATTCCTAGGTGCTATAGACTATGATAATAGGGTTTCACCTTCCTGTGATGTGCATTATGCTTAGCTTTATTCCCTGGATGTGTCTCTCCTCCTCAGCCCAGCCACAAGAGCTGGGTGAAGATCACCAACCTAATTGGCAAACACAAAGGGGAGACAGGCTGTGAACAAAACCTGCTCGTGTCTCATTTGCATCCTTCTAAACGGCATTGTTTGCGCAGCTGTTCAGCCAAACCATCCCCAGAGTTTATTTTCGTCCATAGAGGAAACAGAGATGAGTTTTCTCTCTGTTAGGGCAGATGCAAGATCAAAGAGTCACATAAAGCAGCTCAGAGAGAGCAACCTCTCTGCTAAACGTGTCCTGATGGGGGCAAGGTTATTAATAAAGCAACCCTTGAGATGATAAGGCACAGTTAGAGGAGTCAAAGGCTTGGCAAAGATGTGACAGGTCTCTTTGAGGTTAACACTGGGGCTTGGTGAAGTCCCCCTTTCATTGTGTGGAGGAGAAGAGGAGGATGTCTGTGTGTTTTAAACACTGATCCACTATTCTCCCCAGAGGAAAAAAAGCACTTTCCAAAAGATCCATCAGGCCAAATTTACACAGTCTGCTGTTCAGCAACCATTGAACTCTCTTTCTTCCCATGTGTCACTCACCAGAGCGTTTTAGAGGCTGGGAGCAGGAAGAGGTAGTGATATTTATGGGAAGCTTTTTGCTGGAGCTCACACAAGGGTGGGCTTGAGAAACCTGAAGAGTGCTTTTGTGTGCAGGGCCAGTCAGCTGTCCAAGGCTGGTGTTTGCTTATGGCTGTTGTGACAATAATTAATAGAGCAGGAAGTAAAGGGCCAATTGGTTTACGCACGCATGGCATTGTGCATTTGAAGTTGCACAGAAGCTCTGAAATCCCGAGAGAAAGCAGATTTATCCATCACATGTGTAAGGATGTAGGAATGGTCATAATATCAGTCCAAAGTCCATATAGACTCGTATCCTGACCAGCAAGAGATAGGGAGCAGTGTAAAGAACAGAACGTGACTTATCCTTCCACTAAAACTATACCCTCTCAGCTCTGTTTCTTCATCCAAGTCCAAATCCTGCTCCTTGACCAGTGATACCATCCGGACAGAGGATTGGATTTGGACTCCTACGTTTCTTCCCCATGTCCCAAGATATCTGGTCATCTGGCCATCATTAGGAAAGACATCTTAAGCTTCGACACCCTGAAAGCTGTGTTATCTTAGTGCAGCATTTTTCCTCCACCCCAATAGAGATGAGCAGAGCCTCCCTGTAAATCTGTTCTAGCTATTTGATTCTGTAATCTTTTGGCTACTTCGCTTGCTAAACCTGGATCCAGTGAGTAATGAGCTCTAGAGTTGAGTCTTATCCTTGGTAATGAAGGAAACACTTGGCTGAAGTACGTAACATGACTTAGCTCAAAAGCAAGGGCTTCAACTTGAGGTTGGCTTAGTGGAGCCAGAGCATCCCTTGATACAGATACTGTAAATGAGCTGATGGCTTGTATCCCAACAACTTTCCTGCATCATCTGGGCACTGTCCTTTATGGGGATCATAAAGAACATCAGATATCCTTTATGGAGATCATAAAAGACATCAGATATCCTTTATGGAGATCATAAAGGACATCAGATGTGCTTTATGGAGCTCATCTTTATTTCTCTGAGACACACGTGGCCTGGTCTTAGAGCTCCCTCGGTGTTTAAACTGTAAGGGGCTGGACTGGAGGTTCATGTCCAAACCCACCAATCCATTTGGAGCTGTTTCCTGTCATGAAGGCCTTGGGCCCAGATATCCTAATAGGAGGTATTAGGACAGATCTACTTGGGTTCAGAGCACTTGCTTTCCCACTGAGTAGGATTGAAAGGGATCATGTGCTCAAGATGAGGAGTGCCAGGCAGAATCCTTTTCCTCTGTCCCCAAGGACCAGCGACTCTCAGAGCCATGCTCAATGTGGATTTGAGTCAAAACCTTCAAAAGGCATGTTGCTGTTGGAATACGTGAAGCAGAGTAATTCAGAGTAGAGCAGCGGTGCGTGTTGTTCTGACTCATCCTCCGCTGATGAAGCCGGAGTGCTGTTACATTTGCCCCAGAGGATTCCTTGAGTGCTGGCCAAATCGATGCTTGAAATGCTTCTCTAAAAAAGTAATAATCTTCTTTATATATAAATTTTCTTCCTCACTGAGGATCTGACAAGGTCCTGGCACACTCCGCTGTTTGACAGCCTGGAAGGAAGGGAAGGAGAACAACGCATAGCACCAAGGAGGTGCTTGCTTCCACCTTTCCAGCAGTGCAGGAGAAGCTCATCAGTGCTATCCTGTGATAACAGGAAGCAGAGTGATTTGCCCCAGGATAGCAGCACCACCAGGACTCCCAGTTCAACATGAATTCCCATCTCCTGCCCCACCAGTACAGCCCTCAACAACCCCAGTTTGTTAGAATGTTTATCGCCAGCCCTGCCAGAGGAACCCTGGTGCCATGCTTTAGGGATCTGGCATCCCTGCAGACACTGGTGCTGTAGGTGAGTGTTTGGGTTGTGGTTATAAGGTTATAATCACCCCACATCCATATCCTGCCTGTGGAGCAGGGAGTGAGGCAAGTTCTCCTTCAGGCTCAGTGCCTGTTCAGGGCCAATTACTGACTGCGTGTACAGTGCCTTAAACACGTACAAAAGCACAACATAAATATCAAATGTCATTATTAAGGATGAGGATTAATTATCTTTCTGGTTGGTTTTTGTGCAGGCCTGCGGCACGCATGCCTCACATGCATTCACACTTATTCATTACTGTTATTATGGAGAAGTTAGACTGAAACATTACGTTGATGAATCGCTAACGGGGACAGGCTTGGAAGGGAAAACCTGGATCTCACTGAGGAAACTGGGCTCAGTTGCATGGTGAGAGATGCTTTGAGGAGGAGCATTTAGCTATAATACATCGCATTCAATTGAGATTAGCATTTACGGACAAAAGTGGTTTTGTTTGCAACTGATATAGCTGGAAAGCCACTCAAAACCAATACAGGGACTGTCCTCTAATGTGCCTGGGGAAGGTGAAATAGGACACATGGATGAGCCCTTTTTTTCCCCCCAGCTAAGAAGCTGTTGTCAGAAATTACCATTTGAAAAGGTGCTGCTTTCCCCCCCACACTTCCACTTGGCTCATCACAGAAGGTGCAGACTCCCAAAGAACTGGCCTTCAGCTCTCCAAAAAAGGATCATTTTAGCTGTGCTAAAATTAGCTGCACTGATTTTTCCTTTCTTCTCTGTTTTCCTTCTGTGGACACATGCGGGTGAAATCCTGGCTCCACTGGAGCCGATGGGCTTTTTGCCATGGTCATGGGTTGAGCTTGGATTCTTCTACAAAGCAGGGGGTCTTTCAGCTGTGTAGCTGGGCTGCATTGAGTCTGGCAAGTCTCATAGTCTTTGTCAGGCTAATATAGTTCATTCAGTTGAAGTGGAAATAGGATGCGGTGTGAACTGCACCTGCAGTCTTTGTTTGAGGAGAACTTCACCCCAGGGAACCTCCCTGCGTGCCCTTTTGGAGCACCACCGGTGTCTCCTCATGCTCCAGCTCTGCAGTTCGCTTTGCAGTGCTCAGCCACTGAGGCACTCCTGATTCCCATGGGAATATTGGCCCTGTGCATTTGGGCTCAGTCTTGAGTTCTTTTTGGAAGCCTTCAGACCCTTCACCTCTGCTCATAAGCAGAGCCTTTAGCTTAGCTACAAAAGGTGTCCAACATGCAACCAAAGAAGAAGAGAGCTAGTAGGAAAAGAAACTACAAAACCAAAGACAAATCGCCTCTCCCAAAAGAGCACTAACTCTCAGTTAAGTGACCGAGCTCTTGGATGCGGAGATGCTGGAGAAGAGGAATGGCAACCAAGATAACTCTCCAGCCTTCCCAGTTCCAGCTTTCCTGTTTAATATGCAATAGCCACAGAAAGGTCAGATTATACAGCTGAGGAATGGCACTTTTAAAGGGTCAGAGGATCGCATGCAGGTTTTCCAGTTGTTTTAATTCTCAAGGAGGGGTAGGCTCTATAGCGTTGTTGTACAGTACAAGTGGAAAGAATGAGAAGAGAATCAATGTCTTCACTGCTGATAGGAAGGATCCCTGATGAATTATCTGTCACCACCTCTCTGGCCAAGCTTTGTTTAATAGGGATGCTAGAAACATGGATGTCCATAATTAGGTACCACCTCCGGGCTTGAGACTCGGTTGACTTGTGCAGGGGACAGCTTTAGGAAGACTGTGTCCATGCCTGGCCTTGCAGCCCATTACAAGAGGACACAAAGAGGGGTAGCTAGCTCTGAAAGCCCATCTGCATCACCGTATTGCAAGGACTGCACCGTGCAAATACACCAGCTCATGTCTTGGAAACTGTCAGGCTGTCAACACATTGTTCACAACCTAATTAGCCCACCTCTCCTCAGGCCATAATTAGCTCAGGTGCAATCATAGCCTGGCAGGGTTGTGCTGCTTCCCATTCTGGAGACAGCATCCTGGATCTCTGCACAGCACCGTGCTGCAGTGTGTAAATGGCACCCAGGTCATCTTGTAACTTGGGATCTAAGTGTTAGTTAATGACAGCACTCCAGTGGGTGTCTAGGAAGGGGCTATTTGCCCTTCCTGGTGTCCTGGTTATTTCCCTTGAGCCTTTTCCTAAGCACTTGTTCCCAAGGGGAAATGAATTTCCCTGGTATATGCACAGCCCATTGCTGTTCTTTATCCTTTTGCCTTTTTGTCCTTATCAAGGCACTTGGTGGAACACAGCACTGGTCTTGGAAGAGCCTGATGCAGGCTGCCTTCTCATAGTTAATCATAATATGGAGCTTAAGGAAAACATCGAGACTAAATAAGTGAAGATTTTTACTTACACAGTGGGTTAAGGGGAGGGTTTTGTGTGTTACTGGGTAATACAACACATGGGGTAAGGTCTACCCTGAGAGCAGGAATTGCTTCACTACCCTCAGTGGGGTTTCTGATGGGCAATAGAGGTGGCAGATCCATGCGGTGGTGCCTGAGGAAGCTGAGCAGGAGCACATCCCCTGCTGAGGGTCATGTTAGGTCTCTGGTCCATTGAGCTAGCTCTAGCAACCATAAGGCAAAGGAGCCCACACTGACCTGAGAGGACATCCTGGGGCACACAGTGGGTGTTTGGCTGCTGTTTTTAACCAGTTGGGTCCTGAGTTCCTGGACTGTACCGGGTCTGTGGGAATGGCCTGGCTGGCAAATGTCTACTTTTGGGGATCTACTTTATCGTAGATGTAATGCCCTCTCCCCTAAACCAGCTGCATGGTTCAACTCATTCTCAATCTTTCCTTGCTGCTTTTGCCTCCTTTGCTTCGCTCAGGGCTTGCTTCTTCCTTCCAGTAGGCTGCCCGCTCCTTCAGCAAAATGAAGTTCTTTCCCCACGACTCCTTCTTGGTTTGCTTTTGTTTTGGCACTCAGGAGACGACAGATTTATAGACCTTCCTGAGTCGTAAGTTCAATTTTCTTTCATTATTTACCTTTCACTGCAGCCCATTCGGAGCGAGATTTCATTCTGCCTCTGAGCGGGGCTGCCCTGCCAAGAGGAGCTTACCCATAAATCATTCCTTCCTCTTTCTTCCTTTCCAAAACAGCATTAGCTGAATTTGCCTAGGAGGAAAATGGTTCTGCCATTGCCGGCAGTCAAACAGTGCAATTAATTAGTGCTTTCCCTTTTCTCTTCCCTCCAGTCTGTCGTCTGATGGGCTTGAAAGTCAGCCAGGGAGGAGGGGAAAGGGGAAAAAGGAAGGGGAAAGATGTGTTTTAAGTATTCCTTTTTAATTAAAAGGTGATCAGGTGTTGTGGTGGTATCGACTGTGTCATGTCTGGTGCTCAGAAGCACCTTAGGAGAAACATCCCAGCATAGAATGGTTTGAGTTGGAAGGGACCTTAAAGCTCACTCATTTCCAACCCCCTGCCATGGGCAGGGACACCTTCCATTGGAGCAGCTTGCTCCAAGCCCCTGTGTCCAACCTGGCCTTGAGCACTGCCAGGGATGGGGCAGCCACAGCTCTGGGCACCCTCACAGGGAAGAGCTTCTGCCTAAGAGCGCATCTCAGTCTAACATTTGACTGTGCTGCCTCTTGATTGTTTTAGGTGGAAACAGTAAAGCGCTTGGTGCATGTTGCTGCTTTAATTCCTCATTTTCTGTCTTACAGGGGCTTCGTTTTGGTTTCCAAGTGCAAAAGAGCAGTGGGTCAGAATTGGGATAGGTGCTGAGGAACAATGCAGGAAAAGGCTGGGTGCAGCTGAAGCTGTTCTGAAAGGCAGGGAAAGGAAGAGCGCTCCGTTTCCATTCCTTCCCGTTTTGGGAGACAGAGCATGTCACAACAGTGCTGAGCAGACAAGAGCTGCTTGCCAGCATTTAATTTGTTGAAGATTAAGAAATTATTCCATTCTTACAATGCTGTTTGAATTCTGGGGGATGTGGAACTTAGATCTAGACTCAGATTTCATAGTGTTTGGAAGCAAAGGCTTTATCAGTGTAAGAACTGTATGGATGCTTTAAGGGGAGTCGTGTTAGTAGTGTACCTAGCTCAACTTCAGCTGCCTTTGAACTTTGGGATAACTATATCCAGAAGAGGACATTGAATTTAGGCTTGTTTATTTGTGATCTAGAAGCTAGCTAAGGCACTGTGGAAGCTATTTCTGGTTTCCTCTACCTGCAAGGACAGTTCACTGCTGAAACATTGCCTCTTTTCTGGCCAGCAACAACCTCAACCCTTTCCTCTTTCTCTAAAAGCTGTCCTTATCCTATGCCCTACCCATCCTGTGTCCTCATCAGGCTGAGGGCAGAAAGCTGAGAAGTCTTGTACACGGCTGGGCTGAACATCAGCAGATGCCTTCATTATTTACAGTGGTTTCTAAAAGCACCGTTGCAACTGTTAGGGTCAGACCATAAGCAAAGGCTTCTCTTTCAAGCACAGATGATAAACAAATCCAAGACACTTGGTGTCAGCAGCCTCGCCAATCTGTTCACCACCTGGAGCTTGAGGCAACCCAGCAGTTGCAAACCACTAGGAGTAGGACAGCCGTAAGGAAATCAGTGTCCTGACGTGGGCACCAAAAATAAGCCCGTGCTGAGCTTTTCTGAGCGCTTGGCCAGCTCACAGCTGCTGGCTGCTGAATGTTTGGGAAATGTATCCCCCCATTCAGGTGCTCAGCACTTGGAAGCGTGGACCTGACCAACTCCAATGTCATCTGCTTCTCTAACACCCAGCCAGTTCTGCTCTGCCGGACCAGCCATGTTCTCGCTGTCCATCGTGGAAAGAGGGAAGCAGTTCTTTTATTCCCCATCCTACCTGATTGTTAGGAAAATAGCCTGAAGACACTTCCCTCTGTTTGATCGAGGCAGATCTTAACCTCTGGGACCATTAGAGCAAGCCTCCCCCTACTCCAGGCAGTCCCACATGCTGCTTCCATGCCATATAGGAAAGCAAATATCCCTGATGTTTGAGCAACCTGGTCCAGTGGAAGTGTCCCTGCCTGTGGCAGGAGGTTGGAACTGGATGTGCTTTAAGGTCCCTTTCAATCCAAACCATTCTATGGTTATATGATTCTGATTGCTCTTATATCAAATACCTTTTGCTGACCTCCCTTGAAGAGAGTTCCTTGTAAGAATGCCTTTGGCCAGAGGTTCCAGTCAGTTGGAGCGTTGCAGGGGTTTCTGAGCTCTGCTGATTTATTACTCCTTAGTAATCTTGTGGTTTATGGAGCGCTGTACAGGGGTACAAGGGTATCAACTAACCAGTGATCTGGTGCCAGAAGGCACCCGTAGACAAGGACAGATTTCAGGCTGTGAGATAAGGCTCAGAGAATGAACGTACAGAGGAGCAGGAGCTCTGTGATGGGGTGGTTTGAATGAGGATCTCCTAACAGGAGGATAAGGGGATACAGTAAGACTGGATCTTCTCCTTTAAGGTGTGTAGAGCTTGGGAATCAGTTTTCAGTCTCCTTATTCAGAGCAGGTTGGAACTGGGGTCTCTTCTCATTTAGCCTCTGTGAACAAGACAGAAGAGCCAAGTCCCATTGACGAACCTCATCGCTCCCCTAGGAGCATCTCTTATGGTAAAGGTGCCTTCAGGTTCTTGCAGGCTGTGGAAGCAGGATCCGTTTTAGCTTTTGTGTAGCTGGGTACATAAATATCAGTAAGGGCAGCATTAAGGCAAAAGACAGGGCACTCTATCCCAATTCATGATCTTGGAGCAGCTACCGAGGTTTTAAAGCAAGGCAGAATTCCTGCCAGGTTCCTTGGTGATGCTGTAGGACAGCTGCAAAAGAGCTGCAGAAGGAAAAGGTCGATTTTGCACAAGCTGAAGGTTGCCTGGAAATTCTGATCTCATCTCTCAAGAACTTCTTTGGTGCTTTGTTTTAAAATCAATGGAGACAGCTTGATATTTGGCATCGCAGAGATGTGGAGGAGAAAGCAAGGCTTAAGCCCCAGTCTGCCTAAACCCCAGTTTGTAATCCCAGTCTTGTTTAAATCCCAGTCTGTTGGGATTTAAAGCGTTTTGGCAGTAGTTTTCCCAGCTTGCTTTGTAGGTGGCTGGATTTTGCACAGCTTGCAGTGGTTGTGGAGGGAAGTGACAATCAACAAGCTGTGTGATTCCTTGAGGTACTCAGTGCCTGGGACCTGATCTGTGCCATCAAAACCCTTCACTCAGGGGAGGAGGGTAAGAATACCCTCATATAGGTGTATATGCATGCTAATGACCTTATATATATATATATAAGGTCATCAACAGGCCAAGCTGACAGCTCCTTACTTCCACTGCAACAAGTTACTCACCAAAATAGACTCATGCAGGCCTACAGATCATTTTCATTAGTGGTGATTCACATCAAGAGTTGCCCAATCAGGCCTGCTGGTGCAAGGTGTTCCTTTCCACAGCACCATTTATCTAAAGATCTCGGAATCCTTTATGTACATTCAACTTGAATCCATGTTTTACCTCCAGTGGAGTAGGTAAGGAGGGCTGCTTCCATTCTGCAAAAGAGGCAAATGGAGGCACAGAGCAAGAGAGTGACTTGCCCAAGACTGTGCAGTTTGGTTGCAAAGTTATAGGGAGTATTCTTGTGCCCTGAGCAGAAATCTGTCTATAACTGTAAATTCAGGTCTGATGTGAATCAGAACTTCCTGTAGTGTTAGGGAACATTCAGATTTGTCACCCCAGAATGGCTCTCACCTTCAGGGATTGGAGGAGGATGGTTGGTTTGGCTTTAGGGATGCTATCAACTAGTTGGATGTGGAGTTAAGAGTCAGTGAAGAGCTTTGCTTCTGATCTATTCATCCTCATCTGCCTGTATGGTCAGTGGAGACAGCAGAGGATGAAAGTGGGGTTCATCTATCTGGTTAGTAGGTAACCCTCAGTTGCCTACTGAAGGATGAGATGAATTGTGACTTGAACTCCACTGTCTGTTGCCTGTAAGGGTAGAATAGGTAATTATCTCAAGTGAACCCAGTGTTCAGAGAGAAACAGACTTGCAGGAACAGGGGTAGGTGTCATCGTTTGCTTGGAGTTTAATCTCTTGTGGCAATCAGATGACTTCAATGGGGAGTGTTAAAATAGCTCCTAAAAAACCAGCCATCCATGAAAACATGGCCTTCCTTTCCCTATACTAGAGATATGCACATCAAGATTCCCACCCTGAGGAAACCTATGAAGTTTAGGAGAAGGAACAGATCCAGAGAGGGGAATTGATTTGCTTGTTGTCGTTAGGACAGAGTCAGGAAAGGTATTCCTGTCTCCCTACTCTCTCCAGTGCTCCCATTACCACACTGCCACTGAACTGGCCTTCATCCCCCTCTGCTTCCTCCCTTGCCAGGCTCCCCTTCTCTGCGGGCGTACCCTCTCATCTCCGTCATCACCCGGCAGCCCTCCGTGGTCCCTCACCTCGTCCCTGCTGCCACCAGCTCCCGCGTGCTGCCAGCCCAGACCCCGGCAGGCACTGCCAGCTCCGAGGCACCAGCCAGCGAGACCCATGGCAGCAGCGAGTCGGAGGCAGAGCAGCCCACACCTCGGCTGAAGAAGCCACGCCGGAGCAGGACCATCTTCACCGAGCTCCAGCTGATGGGCTTGGAGAAGAAGTTCCAGAAGCAGAAGTATCTTTCTACCCCTGACAGGTAGGTCAGACTCTTCCACTAGGAGAAGGAATGAGCTAAAGGGCTGCTTTGGACCTGCTCAGCTCATCCCATACTGACTGTAGTGTTCTGCCTCCTGGTTCCACAAAGATGCCTCTGCCATTGGCCAGTGGGTAGATGACCGGATTCAATTCCAGGGCTTAACTTTTCCTGGGATAGATAACTTTTCCACAGATAGATTAGCTCAATGGAAAGACCACATGGTGATATATGTGCTTGCTAGCAGGCAAGCAGGCTCAGAAACAGGCGAAGTACTGAACAGAAGGATCTTCGTCTTTCCCATTCTTGCTGCTCATGACAAAGAGGTGAAGCTTGTCTACCACACTTGGGTAGCAATTCAGTGAGAAGGTGATGGCTTTTCCAGCAGCTTGGAAAACACATCCAAGGTTGCAGGGGTTTGAAAGCTGCCTTGCCCTTGTGAAGGCAAATAACTTGCCTTTTTGAAGGCAAAGGGAAGTTCTTGAGGACTACTTGGTACCACGTGGAGAAACCAAGCTAAGGAGAGGCTTTAGCTTTTTAAAAAGGCTTTGGATCCTATTCTGCAAGTTGAAATGGTGAGAGAAAGACCTGTCTGATTCCTATGAGGTCTGTAAACCTAGAGAGGGTTTGGAAGGTACACCAGGCCTTGAACTCCACAGATGGCAGGGCCCCAGTATCTAGACTGAAGATGACATTCTGTGCTCATTCTGCCTGGCCAGGCCGTATCACACAGTGTCAGAGCTCCTAATGCTCCTGTGCCGGCTCTTCACAGCTTCACATAACCAGATGGATGACACTGTTGATGAAGCACTCGAGGCTGTTAATTATTATTATCATATGACTGTTCCTTGGCTTTGGACATGTTTGAGGCTGATGAGCAATTCCTGTCCGTGTACCATTTCCCCTCTGTTTGTTTCCTCGGGTTTCTAGGCAATGCTGGTTACCCTAATGTGTGTGGCAAGAGCTGGTAACAGGTCACCAAGTATGATCAGACATGTGCACTGAGGCAAGAAGAGTTAGTCAAGCAGGGCTTCTCTCTGTCAACTCACGGCTGGAAACGTGATGGCAAAGCAATGGGTTGTGATTCAGGTACAAGTTTGGAGGTGTTTGTGGATAGGAGGGTAGGTCTATTACCCTAAGAGCCCACCTGAAACTGAAGTTTCATTATGAAAAACTTGGCCTTGACATTTTGTTTTACCCTATCCAAAGGCTGGGAATGACTTGCCAGGAAGCTCATGCAGTCCAGACCACATTGGAACGTGGCTCTGGGTTGGAGCTGTCCCACCTGAAGGCTTTGCGTGACTCTATGGGGCCTTTAACCCAGCGTGGTTGAGGATTTCCAGCTCCATCCATTGTGCAACTCCATGGCAAAGCTGCCAGATGCATGGAGCTATCACCTGTGGGGAAGGATAAAGAGTTACTTTGAGCTGAATTTGCTTCGTATCCTGGGTTTTAATATAGAAATAGTGAATGGTCTCAGAGGAACTTGCATAGGTTGGAGATTTGTGGAGGATGAATCAGGATTATGGGCTGTCTGCCACATATAGCCTTAAGCTAAGCACGCAAATAATTCATTTATAAGCCTGAATTGCCTATAATAGCAGAATGCAGAAGGAATTAATAGATTTAGATGTACTACTACTCCGTGAGAAATGAGAAAGTATTAATACCCCCATTATGTGGGTAGTGAAGAAGAAATAGGATGCAAAGAGCAGACTGATGCTGGGTGTCTTGGTTCTTAGGTGCTTGCTTCAGACACCATAGACCTGTTTATCAGGGATGTGGTGTACCAGCAGCTGTCCCAGAGCATCTGAGCTCTTCTTGTCCTCTGTCAACTCATTTCAGTGTCTCTTTTGTCTCCAAGGTTGGACTTAGCCCAGTCGCTGGGGCTGACACAGCTGCAGGTGAAGACGTGGTACCAGAACCGGAGGATGAAGTGGAAGAAAATGGTAAGTGGTTCATTCCATCATCCTTTAGAACAGATCTGGAAGCTGAGCACGGTGTCAGTGACCTGTGTCTGTTGAGATCCAGCTTTGGTTTATTCTTGATCACTTTTCTTAGAGACCCTCTTTGTTCTTCAGATATTCATCCTGCAGCCTAGTGGGCTAGAGGGGCCCTTAGGCAGTAGGAAGGATACAAAGCAAAGAGATGAAAGAAATGAAGACAGAACAGAGGGAAGAACCAAAATATCTCCCTCTGCACTTTTAGCATTCCTGGGATCTTAATGCTTGTGGGGTAGGTTATGTGCATAGGCAAAAAAGATTGTGCTGTTCCATGGAAACCAGTGCAGTTTTGAGAGCTAATACCATTAGTTCCTGCTTTTCATATCTTCATGTCTTTCACTTCTTCACAGCTTCATGGCCCTTTTCCAGTTAAAATGCTTTTAGAAAGGACAAGTGTCCAATAAATCCTGGTGGAAACCATGATGCTGTGACATTCTCAAGTGGAGATGTTTATGTATTCTGATCTGGCAGAGGAGGTGCAGTTCTAGACCGTATCTCTGAATGTGTGTGACAGCTGCAGAAGTTACTGCCACTTAAATCCGGGATTAGCTTGGATACAGATCTTTGGAAGTGTCTTATTGCTGCAGTGATGGTGTGAAGGGAGAGGGAATTAAACATAGGATCAGACCTGGCTTGCTGACTCCCACCTCTTGCTCAGATGAGAGGGGTCTCATTCCAAGACTTGGGCTTGGAATAAAGCAAACACTCAGGAAAGGAGCTAAATCTTCTGTCTGCAGTGATGAGGACTGCATGCCTGGGTTGCTCTTGGGCTTCCTGTAGGAACTGGCTTAAAGACCTCCAGAGTTCTGGGTGTCCTTGCTGATAACGTTTGCATTTCATTCTATTTCCATGAGAAAATGGGTGAACTCACTCCATGAATGCAGGCTGAAACGGTGACCATGGACTCACTTTTGAGGTCAAAGCCGAGTTTCATCCTTCCCTGAAGGATGTCTCACAGCAGCAGAGTTCGCATTGATCCTGATGGTTCATCTCATTGCTCCAGGTGCTGAAGGGTGGACAGGAAGCTCCAACAAAGCCCAAAGGCCGTCCAAAGAAAAACTCCATTCCCACCTCGGAAGAGATAGAAGCAGAAGAGAAAATGAACAGTCAGGCTCAGAGTCAGGAGCTGGAGGGATCTCAAGCCCCAGAGGAGCCTAAACTGACAGAGGAGAAGCCAGAAGTCTCTTTGGAGACAGAGGAGTCTCCAGAACATACACCAGAGCCCTCCTCAGAGGAGACTACACCATCGAGTTAAAAGGGGAAGAAAGGAGGGAAAAAGAAAAGCAAAAAGAAATATTAAAGAGAAAAACCAAAACCAAATATATATATATGTATATATATATTTAAATATGTATGTAATTGTGTGTGTGTACATATATATATAAATATATATATATATATGTAGACCTTGTGTATAAGTCTAAAGATTGGTCACTTTGTGCCTTTGGGAATCAGCCATCATGGGCCATGGTGGGAGAAAGACCGTGCTGGGACTGTGTTGGAGGGGTCGGTGTGATAGCTTAACTTTACCCTTGCCTTTTAAAGTAGTGCAAATGGACAGAGCGCTTGGTCTGGTCTCAGATCAGGGACAGTGAAGAAATGGGGAGCTCTGATAGCTCCATTTCCTTGTGTAACAGCACTTATTTGTGTTTGGGATGGGCCCTACTCCAAACCATTTCAGGAAGGAGCTCGATCCCATCGCTTTGCTTTGGCCCAGTGTAAAGATCAAAGCTTCTGAAGCGAGATCCACACCGGGTTCAGCATCCAGGTTTCATCTCTCGTGGTCGGTTGGGTGCCGTGTCTGTGGATTTGCAGTGATCCAGGATAAAACTTGGAATGAGAGGATGGGTTTGGATTTGAGTCTGCTCCAAAAGCTTTGGGATGCTTGGAGCTGGGATTGTTGCTTCGGGCCCACTTCTAATTCTTGTCAGGTTTTTTTCTAAAGAACACTTAAATGTTTCCAGGGCTTTGGGAGAAGGATGGATTGAAGAAGTTGCTGCAGAAAGTTCACATTTGTCTAAGATGTGTGCCAAGAATAGACGTGCATCGTGTTTCATAAAGTCTTGTTAAGGGTGCATTTTGCCCAAAGGCTGCAAGAGATGTATTCAGATAACCTTTATTTTTTAATTAAAAATGAAATATCTAAATAAACCAGTTGTTGTTGTTTCTCTTTCAGTGCTAGACAGAGACTTTTTGTGGGCTAGGCTTGCCTGTTCTAACAAACCCTGGAGAAAATGGGAGTCATCAGACTTTCCGTAACACTCCTGTGTAGCAAGCACTGGGTAGACTTCCTTGTAGCACCTTGCTGAGGTAGGTGAGGGGTGTTGGTAATGCCACCTTGTCACTGGGTGCAGATGAACGTGTCAGAATGAGAGTGTTCTGGCTGTGGACACCCCATTTGTGGGTCTTGGTGCCCCTGTGAAGATGATTTGATATCCCTTTTTTGGGGTAGTGGTAGCAGTTCACACACATAGATCTCAAGTGACTTATCCAAAGAGTGGGGAGAAGGGATTTCTTCTCATCCCACAACCCCCCTGCACCCTCCAGTTTCTTGCTCAATGGGGTTTGGAAGACTTTAATTCCACCTCTGGATTAGCTCTGCTGTGGCACGTGCATCTGCATCAGGTAACACTGACATGGCAACACTCCAGCTGACTTCAGCAGAGCCAGGGTGGGACGTTGCTCCACTCGCTGTGTATTTCATGCATAGTAATCAGCTTTGAAGAGGCATCTACAGATTTAAGTGCAATCCACAGGTTTACACCTAAACCTAAAACAAATGCACCAGAGTTGGGCAATGCTCGTTTGGAAGAGCCTTGGGAAATCCCAGGCGTTCGATGCTATTTAGCTGCTTTTTACTGGCATAGAAGGATGGAAGCGGGATAGGTTTCCCTCTTGCCTGCTGTGTTGAAGATGCAGGCTGTGAGCTATGAAATCTTTCCTCTGCCATCAAAATACTTCCAAATTTGTCTTTGAACCCGGCAGGATTTGGTGATAGGCACAGGGAGAGGCAAGGGTGGTTTATGTGGGGTTCCCATACAGGATGTTGTTGCACATTCCTTTATCTGTGGCAGTCTTTTCTCATTGTCTTGTCTTTCTTTTCCTTTCCAGAACTGTGCTTTAGTTCCACCGTATCTATTGGACTTGAAATGGCATTGAATTGAGACAAGGCCTAAGGCCTGTTCGTACAGGAATTAGATGAGGTGGTCTATGAAAGCCACAGTTGTCCTCTGTTATTCTTGGATAGCAGCATCAGCACTGTTATCTCAAAGTAGAGATAAGAGTTTCCACAGGTCTTAAGTGCTGTAGTAGTCAGTGAGGGTGAAGAGAGCAATTCCAATTCTGGTGAACTAACAAACCAAATACATCCAGAGGTGTATTTGAAACATGGGAGATGTCAGCATACAGCCGTTCTATCAGCCAAAGGCTGCTCCATACAATGGGTGATGCATGTGGGGCTTGCGTTTCCTTTTCTGCAGTGGGTTTGTCTGGTTTCAGGTGGTTTGATCGATTTACAGAGCAGCAAGAAAAGGAGAAACAGGAGCAAAGGAGTTATCTTCTTACTCTGCGATGGGCAGTGCTGTCCACTGAAATGGGTAGATAAGAAAATAGAAAATGTGAAATCCTTTTCAAGCTGCACGTTTAAGGCACCAGCAAAGGCGAAGTTGGTGAGCTTCCAGCAAAGAGTAAAGCAAGTGTTACAAAACGACATTTCCCACTTCCCAGAGGAAAATAATTGTTCCTGACTCAGCCCCATTTTATGGTGGGAACAGTTCCAGGGATTTGACTTTATGTTTTCTTTCCTTAATCCCATTCTAATCACTTATGAGTCAATCTGGGTACAAATGCAATACTCAAGCTGTCTGGGCTAGTTTTGAATGAGCCCATAAGACACTGGGGATGATTTTGTTCCTCTTCTGGCTGAGTAGCAATCTTAGCATCTTCTTTTTCAATGCAGTACTTTGGGTGCAAAATTAGCTCTTGAAATGCTGATACTTGCTTCCACTGAGCTCCTTTTGCTGACTTGCCTGATCATCTCTTGAGTGTTCATGGAAAGCACATGCAGAATGTGTCTGTTTGGATGGAAACCCATTGAATTATTTCTTGGCTAAATCTTTTCATACTTTTTGTTTGTCCTGGGTTAGATCTGCAGCTGGAGAAAAACCATCTACAGATTCTGGTGGAATTGAACATAGCGATCCCAGCCATTGTTGGTAGGCAAATACTTCTTTTCATGGAATCACTGGTTTGAGCTGTATGGGACCGTAAAGCTCATCCAGTTCCAACCCCTGCCATGGGCAGGGACCCCATCCTCTAGAGCAGCTTGCTCCAAGCCCCTGTGTCCCACCTGGCCTTGAGCACTGCCAGGGATGGGGCAGCCACAGCTTCTCTGGGTGAGTTTTCTCTTGTTCCAAGATTTTCCTCCACTGGAATTCAAAGGATTGAGGAGTTATTCCCCTTTGCTTTGGGCTGAGCTGAGCTGGAGAAAGCCTGGCTGGTTGAGTTTAGCTTTTAAAGGGGATTGTGGTGATGCCCGGCTCTCATGGCTGTGGGTTGCGTTTGCTTCATTCTTCTGAGACCCAGAAAGAACATTGCAAGGCTCATCCCTGTCTTTACTGAGAGAATGACAGCGAAGGGCTTTCCAAGTGCCTGGTCCTGCAGGTAGTTCTACTTCTTTAAAAGGCTGTTGAGTGCTCTGTCTCCCAGGCATCTCCTGTCCTAGGACTGTTTGTCACTTATCCGAGGAGCCTCATCGTGTGCCCTTGGGGTTGAACCTTGCTGATGTTCAGGGGTGTTTGGCTTCCAGTTCTGACAGCGAGGAACAAGCCCCGATGTCGAAATCCCAACTTCCCTACAGGGATTGAAAGTGCTCATATCCGGAGTTCTGGCTGGGACCCACCTTTTATTGTACCCACTGTTTAGGTAATCTCGCAAAGCACTGAGCTCATCCTGCAGGATGGTTAAGTTCCCCCAGGTCCCAGCAGGGATGAATGGGCTTTGGTCTTGTTTTGCAAGAGAAAAAGGATGTGTTCATTTAACTTCAGACCAGTACAAAGGAATTTGGTGCTTGGGTGAGTTTTCAGTTCCATCACCTCCCTTCAGGAGCAAAATGGAAAAGGACAGTGGGAAGAGTATGAGTGAAACAAAGAGGAAGAGGAGGTGAGAGGAAAAGCAAAGGTGAAAAGCTTACCTGGGTCAAGCTATGTGAAAATGAAAACTAGGGAGAAAAATAATGTTGTAAAATCAACTTTTGGTATATTTTGATAGGTAAAGCTCTGGTTTTGTAAAGAGAGCTGTATCTGGGGCTTAGCTATACATGCAGGATGGTGAATGGCAGCTTTTTCTGTTTCCTTTTAGCCGATGTAAGTTAAAAGCTGAGTAAAGAGCAGTTGAGTTAGACTTGAGCTACAATACAGGATTTGGACCTAAATCTGTGTCTTGACAAAGGCAGAAGTTTGGTGAAGCCTAGATCCTGTGGAATCTCAGATGCTGGGCATGAGCTTCCTGCAAGGATGCTCCTCTTTCTTCCCTAGGTTTTGCTGTAAAATGAAGATGAGGGGTTTTAGGGGCTTAAATCTTCGCAGCACAGTAGTTTTCCTGTTTTAAAGAGAGTGGCACATTGCAAGCATAAGAGTTGTAATTCAAACCTCTGAGCTTTCAGACTCTACAGTCCTGGAGTTGAAGTTCATGAGGGAGCATAGGGATTTGAGCCCTAAAATCTATATCCCTGTCAGAAACAGATCTGTTTTTTCCCCTCATAGCAGGTAAGCTGTGATTTCTAGGCTTTCTCCTCAATTCTAGTCCCTTCTCATACTGTTAATCTCCCCAAACCTACTGTCTCAGCGCAATGGTATCATTCCACCTTAGCACAGCAGTTACTGCTAGGAAGGAAGCTGCTTATCGCTCCCGGGACCCATAGGTGCCAAAAGGGAGAGATGTAGTGCTAGGAGGTTGCCAACGGAGAGTGTTAACCCCTCCAGGCTGTTCCGACATGTCAGCCAAGGGCTGGAAACACCAAAGCTCTTGTTCTGTCAGACAATTGAGAGTAATAGGTTCCTGAAATCATCCTGGTCCTAGACCTTCCTGCAGGCAGCTGGGAGGAAGGCTCCTTCCCCCTTCTAGAGCGTGCTAGGGCCCAGCAAAAGCAGGGGATGTGATGGGAATGCTTGGGCAAACAGTTCTAGCGTTTGCATAGAACCAAAGGAACCAAACCCTTGTAGGTAAAACCACCATTCCAGACCTTTTACGCTTCCCATACAAGGGACAGTAATGTCTTTCCCTTAGCTTAAACTTCCCCATTCTCACCACACACAAAGCCCAGCATAGAATCCCAGAGTGGTTTGAATTGGAAGGGACCTTAAAGCTCATCCAGCTCCAACCCCTGCCACGGGCATGGATGTCTTTCACTAGAGCAGCTTGCTCCAAGCACCATCCAACCTGGCCTTGAACACTGCAAGGGATGGGGCAGCCACAGCTTCTCTGGGCAGCCTGCATCTCCTCTGGGTAACCTGCAACTTCTGGGCAGCCAAGCCAAGACCTCCTCCTATGTCAAGGTGAGTCTGGAGGATGCTGGGGGTTAATTTTTCTGTCATTGGTTGTAGCAGCATCATACCATTAATTCCTGTGTAGATGCTCAGAAACAATGGGCTCCAAACTTGCCTTACCTCAGTTCGAAGTAGGGACCACAGGCTCTTTTCTTCCAAGGAGCAGACTTACACAAATAAGGCTTCTAAAGCCATCTCTTGAGCAGCAGGACACTGAACTACATGGCTGAGAAAGGGTTTCCAGATTGCAGCAGGGAAAGGGTAGCAAGCACTTCGGTGCTAAAGCAAAACCTTTCTTACTTATACCAGAGCTATGGTACCCCACTCTGATGCTGTGCCTCTAGTTGAGGTAGGGTGGGGTTGACTGGTGTACATCTATGGACAAGAGATGCTGCAAGGTGCTGGAGATGCTCTTGCAGCCAGAGTATTAAAGTTAAAGCAGGTCTGAGAGCTGCTTGAAGTCAGGCAGGTTCTGGTATTGATGGAAGAAGCAAAGCGCTGGGAGAAAGATTTCAGCAGCATCCTTCTCCTATCACAGCTTGGGTGGCCGTTGCATCAGCATCAGCTCATCATTATGATGTTATAGTAGGAGTAACGGGGGAAAAGAGGTGTAAAGTGTCATGAAAACAGCAGGGCATCTTCCTTGGCACTGCTGGATACAGATATTTGTGGTTCTCAAGTACCTTTTAGCAAGGTGGAAGATGATTTTTAAGTCCAAATCACGCAGCTGCTCTCAGTGGAGCTCTCCTGGAGAATATGGAGGGAATATGGACTCTCTAAGACATCTCACAGCTAAATAAGAAGCCAAAGAGCTGAAAAGTGGTGGATTAAAAGCAGTAAATCCCCATGCCACAGAGTTCCTGCTCCCAGCTTATGGCACCAGTTCAGTGAGAAGAGACTTCTCCTCCATCACCCATCCCTGTCCTTAGCATGTATGTGCACTTACAAGCCCTCGTGCTCTGGGCATCCAAGGTCCTGCCAGCAGAGGTGGGAATTGCCCTCTTTATGGAATCTTGGCTTGCCTCTGATTCCAGCTCCTTTTCCAAACCTTTCTGCCTCTGCCCCTTCCCAGTCAGCTTTGCTCCTGCAGGGAATTGCACCTTCCAGGATTCCCAGAGCTAGGATCCACCCGTGCTGCCATGTCTTAAGCAGTAGTGCCTGGGTCTGCTCCCAGACTACAGGCTGCTGGATGGGTATGGGATGATCCATGTGGGAACATGGCTTCAGTCAGAGAGGCCTGATCCCTTGGAAAGGGGTACAGAGCATCAACACTCAGGGAGCAAATAGCTGGAGTTTAGGCCACCTAAGCAGGGAGCCAGCTTTTCCAAGCTGGGATTTGCACATAGGAACTTTTCCATGATGAAAATGAAGTGCAGCTAATCCATAACGTCATCTGCTGCTCCACACGGAGCTGTGTCTATTATTTGGGTGGGGAGCATGACTCAGAGAACTGATTTCCTCCCGTGTCCATGCTGCTCGTTGCTGCAAATACAATGGGGTATTTTTCCCCTCTGTGTTTCATTTGGTGTTATTTAGGATAATGATGCTGAGGAGGTGTCTGATAATGGGATTAGGAGCCCAGACTGGGAGTTCCGTGCCTTGTTCTCCAAGTGCCTGAGTGAATATTTACCCCTGAGGTCATAATTAGATGCGTTTGTGCAGTGTAAATTCACCCATCGTGAGCAGTGAGATGAAGATGTCAAAGAGTAGAGGATGGTTCAACCTTTGTCCTCACCTCTTGCCAGGAGAAATGGGATAACTCCTTTGGGAAGCATCAGCCAGATGTTTCCCTGCTGACTCCGAGGTTGGTTGTTCCCCTCCCCAAGGACCTGCCTCTCTCCTCGTGCCATGTTGTCCAACAGGGATAAGCAGAAGCCCATGACCTTGGTCCTCCCCTTCGTGGAAGCTATTTGAAAGCTGTGGAGCTCTATCTATCTATCTATCTATCTATCTATCCATCCATCCATCCATCCATCCATCCATCCATCCATCCATCCATCTATCTATCTATCTATCTATCTATCTATCTATCTATCTATCTATCCATCCATCCATCCATCCATCCATCCATCCATCCATCCATATCTATCCCATTTCACTGTTTTGGGGGGTTTCCTTGGTTTGTTTTCTTTTTACAAGCATTGTCCATTGCCTCAAGCAGCTTTTCTCCTTCTCTGCTGCTTCTCTCACTGGGTATTTATAGCCAGGGATCATATCTCCATGCAGCCTTCATCCTGCCAGGCTCTTGGAGGCTTGTCTCATGAGATAAGCTCCTTCCCCCATCACTCTGGTGTCCTTCTCTGCTCCTGTTCCAGGCTGAATTTATCTCTCTTGAGCACAGGGGATGAGACCTAGACCCATCGAGCAGAGAAGGTCTCACAGCAGTGCTGTTTCCTCCTTGTCTGGCTCATTTTGGAGTACATGAATGCATTGTTTTTAACATGGGTGACCTGATTTCGGTGGCCACGAGCCTTGTTTAAGGGGTCACTGATTACCATGCTCCCAGTTTGCTCCTCCCTGTCTCATTCCTCCGCTCCTCTCCTCCATCTCCTGGGTTTCCTGCAGTTTGCACAGTCCTGTTTGGTAATGGCAATCTGACCCAGCTTTCTGCCACCAGCAGACTTCCAGGGCTCAACTCGGCTGTTCTGCCCAGGGTTTTCATTCAAGACTTACACAGAATGAGTCTGAATCCTGCCCAACTCTGTTAATAAACTCCCTCGAGCCCACTTGTGTCCCTATGAACACGTTCTGCTGTGGTCTCTGGCCACCTCGAATGGAAAACCCCACTTTTGCCAGTGAGGTTGTTAATTCCTGACACAGAATGATACAGTCCATACCAGTGAATGGTGCTCTGCATTTCCTTGGGCTAGAAACCCCATTACCTTATTGAAGAGAGCGACTAGGCAGAGCAAACTTCCTTCCATGTTACCCCATTTCCCTGTATCTCCTTTCTCCCCCACGTTGCTTTTTCCCCCTAAGCTCTAAAATGGTCTGCTTACTCCATATGTTCTTCCCAGTTCTTAGATACATGGGACATTCCTTCAGTGCCACCTTCAGCCAGATTCATTAAAATCAATTCATTTCAATCAATTCAAATCCATGATCAATTCATTAAAATCAATCTCTTTGATTGGATTTTATCTGATTGACTACAATCAGTATTCTGCTCTGGCAGTTTGTGCTTCTGAGACTTGTTTTGTACCAGCTTGTCACTGTTCCAGCATTCCTGCCCTGATTTCCCTTCCCAACCTGACTCCTGCTTTCAGCAACTGGAGTATTTGAGTTCATGTTTTCCTATATGGAATCATAAAATGGGTGATAAATGCAGGTTTTGCTTTCCATGAGAGTGGAGATGCCCTCTGAATAACGAGGTTGCAGTGGAAGTGGATAACTACACATGGAGATGGATCAGCACTACAGATCTACATCTACACAGTGAATTCATCTGACCAAAGGCTGAGTTCCCACATGCCACCCAAGTGCATTTCCCTCTGAGGATCCAAAGGTCAGCCAAGCAGGGGTGGGAAACGGGAACCATCCTGCACAGCACCATTTCCAACGGTTATAATGGCAGCATCCTCTCAAACCTGCCAGTGCTGCTGCTGCTTCTGTGGGGTTTTCTTTGCCGTTGTTAATCTTCATTATCCTCATCCCCTCTGTTTGTTTTCGTTGCAGATTTATTAGGTGCACAGTTAAGGGCTGTTTAGCTTTGCACGACTGTCATCGCCAGCACGTTATGAATGGGATCATTCACTGACAGACTATTTAAACACTGGAAGGGGGGAAAATTTACTGCTCCAGGCCAGTGAGGAAGCCAAGATCAACTGAAACTCGGCTGCGTTTCTCCTTCCATGTAGGAATGTGACGAAGGTGCTCGGAGGTTCCTTTCGTGTATCTTCATCCTTAATTTATCCCCTCGCGTCAAACTGAATGTCACTTGGGTTTGCAGTGGTATTTTACCTAAAATAAAGCCTTTCTTTCTGACAGCTTGCAAGAGCCTGGAGAGCTAAAAATGTGGCTAAACAGGCAGTCACACACCTGCTGATTAAGGCTATGAATAAGCTGTGACCAGTCATGCAGCCCCTGACAGCACAGCCAGGCAGAGGGATGCTTTAAGGGAAAAAGGGAAGATTGTCCTGTGGATCAGATAGAATCCTGGTTGTGGCACCTGGGAGCGATTCTGACTTTATTCCCATGAGAACCTTGGAAAAAGACCTTGCCAGCTTTTAATATTCCTGCTCCATACCTGGCAAAGTGGCACATCCCCTGTTCTGCTGGATTCATAGACCCATAGACTGGTGTGGGTTGGAAGGGACCTTAAAGCTCATCTTTAAAGCCATAAGCAGGGACACCTTCCACTAGAGCAGGTTGTTCCAAGCCCCTGTGTCCAGCCTGGCCTTGAGCACTGCCAGGGATGGGGCAACCACAGCTTCTCTGGGCAACCTCTATGATGCTCTTAGTGCTGCAGTGATTTAATGACTGTGTACCATCATCTCAAAGCTTTAGGATTACTACAGGGCAAGAGAAAGGGAAGCCTCTTGTAACCTCTTTAGGCACTGGAGCTGCTCTAAGGTCTCCCCTTCAGGAGCTTTCTCTTCTCCAGGCTGGCTCCATGGAGTTAAAACCATTCTAGGCCAGAAATCAGAGCTGGATCTTTCCTTTGGTCACTTCTTCCATTCGTGTAACTTGGTGGCATCTTCTACAGGGCAGGACTCAGGGCAGTAAGGTTCCCATAAGTGGTCGTCTCCTCTCTCCTTCAGCTGAAGGGAGCTAGGGAAGTGCTGTAGGAAACTTTCTCTGTTTTAAATGTTCTTCTTGAAAGGGTATTGTCTCCCTTTTTATTTGTTTAGTGTTGATAGTTGCTATTTCTTACTCTTAGATGTACCCTCCAATCAAGGTTGTTTGCCCACGTATGTTCCATCACGTCCTTGACATCCCGGTCTTTCATAGTTGTCTTTAGTTACTCAGAAGCATGTAAGTCTATATTATGACATGGATGTGTGTGTGACTATAGATGTGCAGGACTGGCCGAGCTCCAGGAAGGCAGCCGGTGGGGACTGCTGGGTGTTGAGTGAGGGACGTAGGTGGCCTGAGGTTTCCCGTCTCTGATGCTCTGACCCTGTGAATTCCACTGTTTTTTTCCCAAGTGAAAGTTTTCCCTTCACCTGATCCTGGGATATCGCCAGGCTTCCAGCCCATTAAACACGGGGGATCGAGTTGTGTTGTAAAGTTGACCAAAATGACCATTTCATCTCTTTTTCTCCAGCAGCTCCGTGCTGCCGTGCAAGGCTTCTTGCCTAATCCACTCGGATTCAGAGTTAAGCCTCCTGCACTTGGTATATTTGCGTGTAGGTATTTGAGAGATTTAAATGGACACCACTAACCCCCCATGGGGTCTCATTTCTGAACATACCTTCGAAACTTAAGCTGAGGGAGGAAGATGAGACACAAAGGCTTCTTTTCTGTAGCAATCAGCTTTAATTTGACTCTCCTTACAGGTTGCAATGAAGAAAACAAGAACTCCATGGCCATGATTTTAAGTGCTTTCACAGCATTAGTTGATGGGAAGCTTCTAAGTTAGGGGAAGTGCCCATTTTACAGATATGGAAGCTGAAAGCACAAAGCACACTTCTTAAAAGCAGAAAAACAAGCATGGCAAGAAAGCAAACCCCAGGGATCCTGCCTGATGGCAAGAAGAGCATGCTGCTCATAAGAAATGCATTGTAATTCCTTAGAAAAGCTTTGTCTTGTTATAAATCTTAACAGAGTTTCTCACAAATGCTGTCTACTTTGGAGTCCAAGCCACTTCAGGTCTCTTAGGTCCCATTTCAGTTTGCTGCAATGGAACTCCCATATCCAGATTGCAATATTCGTTCATGTTCTAAAGCCAGTGCTCTCTGGCAGTGTTCAAGGCCAGGTTGGACACTCTTGGTTGACATGAGGCATCCCTGCCCATGGCAGGGGGTTTGAACTGGATGGTCTTCAGGTCCTTTCCAACCCAAACCATTCCATGATTCTATGAACTTCACCTGGATTTAATAGGAATGCTGCATGTTCCACAGTGGGAGTCGCTGTGATTTACACTCTTCTGCTGGCTCTTCCTCCAGTGTTCTCCTCCAGTATTGGCTGGTAGTTGCATTGCTTTATCAAGTCCTTGTTGCTTTAATGGTATGCAAAAAATGAGCCCTTTCAGGAGTGACAGTAAAGAGGCGAAGAAATAAGCTTCACCTTTGATTTCTTATTCCCATTGTGAGAATCTGGCAGCCAACATTGCTCAAAACACTTCTCCCTTTGGGTGGGCTTCATCTCTTTGACCATCTAAAAGCTTGCTGCTTAGGCTGAGCTGACCATCTCCTTCCATGCAAGGCCACTGCAGGGAAAGAGATCTCCTTACTTTATACTTTTTGCTGCCTAAATAACATCTGAAGCCACCATACCTTGATTGGCATAGAAATTAATGATTCCCTGCTGCCTTTTGCAAAAGCAGATGTTAGAGTTTGACTACTTTGTTCTTAGCTGAACACTACCTACAGCACAGAGTAAATGTGGAGAATACAGAGGAACTTAGGCAAATAGGTGCCTAAACAGTAGACTTGGGTTTGTCCAGCCTCTGTGGTTGCCAAGGGCTCGGAGGGAAATACAAGGAGCAGTAGCAGACAGATGCAGAGCAATCTTTCTTCCACAAGGGCCCTTTTCCTAAACTCTAACAGCTGGCTTAACCCTGGTACATGACATTGTATCCGCCTTCCAACTGCAGCTTACTCCTGGCTCTAATGACCCTAGGTATCATTATCCACACAAATTACACTCTGGCTCTTGGGTTTCAGAAGCATCGTGTGGCAGTGAGTCCCGCAGCCTCATTAAGCGATCAACTGAGCTCTTCCTCCTCTCTTCTGTGCCAATCTCCTTCGTGTTCATCAAGGATGGGTGCCTTGCTCTGCCCTCTGCAACCCCTCACGTGGCTTTGGGTTCACTGACCTCCCTCACCCGGCATTTGTGCCCTTCTGGGGTGTGTAGGTGAGAGCAGAACGGGGCCCATCATCTTGGTAATTGCTGGTATTATAACTCATAAAGTCCTATTTTTATCCAGCTTTTTTGTACTTCCCAGGAGCTGTGGGCATAAGAACAGATGCTGCATTAAAAATAGGTGATCTTGCTAACCAGGCTGTGAGTAGCTGTGTTCTGTTCAGCCTTGGCTTTTTAACTTGGGGAAAGAGCAGAGAAGTATCTGCACTTGCTGAACAGAGTAATAATAACCCGCTGTTATGGTTCTTCCATCTGGAATACAAATAACGTGGAAACATTCCCCCATGCTCAGGCACAATGGTTTTGAATGGAGACAGCATTAACGTGGCTGAGGCTGTAGGAAACCTTCTATTCATAGGGCTCAGCTCCTGGCTGTGCCAAGTCCCTTTCCTTGCATGTACTTTTATTGTCAATGAGTTCATTAGCTCTTGGTGCAGGGGCAGAAGCAAAAGGGCTTTAATCGCAGCTTCTGGAAAACAATAGCTTTTGGGGGAGGTTTGAGTTTTAATTAACATCATATTTTAAGATTTTGCATCAAAATATGAGATGGATGTTGGAATGACACGCTGCTCAGTTTTAAATCTACTGGATTTTCCCTAATGGACAGGATGGATGATGGAGACGGCGGGAGAGATGCTTTAACAGCAAAGCTAATTGAGCATGGAGCAGTGTGCCTGGGTTATGGTGGGTTTTCCATTACTGGAAATAGCGATATCCAGGGAAAATTTCTCTTCTTAAGAAACTTCCTCTAATTAGATTTAATTCTGTGCTATAAGAGAGATGAAAAGAGGGGATCACACTGGTCCCCCGTCACCGTGTCCGGTGCTGTTAGCATCACCATGACTCTATGGAACCAGGACTGAACCAGCTCCTGGGAGCTGAATGGGTGCTCTCTGCTGTGTCTGTGGGTCAGTTGTGGGGGGCACCACAATAGCTGTTCCATGCAGAAGGGCAGCGGCTGGAATTGCTGCAATGCAGTTAGGTTTAATCCTGCCTTGGCACCGCGCGCTCCCTCGGCGTGCCTTGCCTGGCAATGCTGCTTTATAAATAGAGGGAGCAGAATGCAGAAATCACAGCGAGGAGCATTCAGGGCCCGGGACATGGTGTCACTGTACATGAATCTATAGGGCATGTGGAATGGGTGGCACTGAGCTGCAGGCTCTGCCTTGCCATAAGCCCAGCATTGGGATTTCTCCTCTCAGCTTCAGCCTCCCATCCTGGTCAGCAGGCAAACAGGCTTTGGGGAAGCAGATGGATGACACGAGGAAAAGAGGGGAGGGACAGATATCTATAGGTAGGGTAGGCTGGAATGACAGCAAATGGGGAGGAGAGGACATCTGTTATTGCATAAGTTTTTATATCTCACCCAGTCTATTTATACAGATGTTTCCTGAAAAGAACACATTCCTGATCCCTTGCAACACCCAGTTTCCAGCATTCCCAGCTTCCAAGGCCTGGTGCTGGCAACTAAAATGCCAAAGGCTTTTTGAAGTTTCTTCAAGCCAACAGTGTCTAAATGTAAGCCTCTTCTTTCCAGTGCAAAGGCATCTCTGTGGCATGAACTGCAGGGATGCTGCACCCCAGGCACCACATCCTGCTCCCCCCTATACACAGTGTTATCCATGCAACACATCTTGTCTGCTGGCTGAGCATGGAAAAGCGTAATAGAGTATAAAACTCTTCAGGACCTTGCATAAATAGCTGATGGGAATTTCTGTCTGGGTTTCTTTCTGTTGTTTCCTGCTCTTTTTATGCTCAAGAAGGTGGTTGTATGCATTCTGTTGAGGCAGGAGAGGAGAAGGCTCCTCATTCCTTTCACCTGTTGCAGTAGCTTGGAATTCTTGCTTAGCTAAAATTACTGGCTTGAAGTGCAGCACAGTGCAATGCTATACAGAAACCTAGAGACGTAGTCGAGTTGTATTTTCAACTGACATAAATCAGTGCGGAGCCATTTATACCCTCCGAGCATCTGGCTGAGGATTAGCTATTTCATCTTCTGTCCTCCCTGCCAGAGCCTCCTCCCATGGGCAAGGAATAGCATTGACCCTAAGGACTCCCAGTGTCTGCTCTTCATGCCACATCCATGGGATGTTCTTTACCTCCCTCTTTTAGATAGGGAGGAGGAGAAGTGTGTGCTCCAGTGATGGAGGCAGCGATGCCAATTGCTTCCCAGGCTTTGCCTATGAGATTGGGATGAGGTATGTCATATGGGGAATATAACCTGCAAGAAAAAGGCAGTGCTGTGCAGCAATGGGAGCTTTAATTGCATATTAATACTGGGAAAGGCACATGAATCCTGAGCCCATGTTATACATGGGGTTTGGAGAAGGAAAAGAAGAGCCTTGCCTCAGCGAAGCCTGGCCTTGGCAGGGGAAGCTGTTCCCACTCTTATCCATTGAGGCAGACAAAGGGTGAAGAAAAAGGGAAGAGAAGGCAGAAACCACATATAAACAGTAATTAATACTCTCCAGGCTGCTGCTCCTTGGTCACGTTAAACCTCTAATCCCAGGGATTTAAGGATGTGGCTTTCTATTGGTCTCCAGATAAGAAGTGTGGAAAGGGATTGATGCGTGAAAGCCTTTGCATCCAACTCCTCAGCCACTGGCAAGCCAGGCACCCTTCCTGCGCATCCCGCATCCCGCAGGAAAGCCGATCCTATTGGGTACTGCTCTCAGGGTGCCTGGGATGTGTCCCTGCCATGGGGGTTCGGTGGCTGCTGGAATGGATTCCTTCTCCAGCGCTTACCTCTGCTCCTTGGCAAGGGGAAATGCTCCCTCGCTTGAACTCTCCAGGTTAAGCCACACCATTCCTGAGCGTCATTCATCCTTAAAGGTGCTGTCAAGAAGATGACACAAGAATTTGCTAAGAAACTGATGTTTCCCCTCATCCCCTGCTCTCCCTTAGGGCTCGCAGGCACCCTGGCTAAGGAAGCAGTAATGAAAGGGAAGGAATTAAATTGCATTGCAGCAGCCAACACGAGGGGCTGGCTCCAGCCTGTACATGGGCTCTGTGTCCTTCAGGGGCAAACCAAGCTCTGGACCCTTTTTCTGGTTGTATCAATGAGATTAACCCCAATCATCATCATTTCTGGGCCTTCAGTGGTCTGTGATGTTAACTTCAAGTGAGCTGATCTAACTCCGTTTTGCAGATGAGCGACTGAGCATCGTTTCCCAACCTGACTCACTCTTTCAAGCAACAGATAATATCAAGATACTATCAGGTTTTGAGAAATAGAAACCAGCATGTTTTCAGGGCTGTTTTGGAAAGGGTAATATGCAGGAATTGCTCATCCCACCAACAAGTAGGAGCGAGCCCAACACAGCCCAGCTCAGGAGGGGTCTCCTCTTTCAGAAGCTGTGCAAAGCCATTCATTTTCTCTGGCAAATAATGATAGTTTAGGGTTAAGATTTATGGCACGGCTGTTAGTGTCCTGATGGTAGATATGCAGGGCTATTTAGCTGTTGCCGAAGGTGGAAATCCATAAAGATGATGGAAGAGTTTCTTCCCAGACAGCACAAAAGGTCATTTGGTTTTTAATCCAAGAGCTGGTGATGCTCCTGCTCCATTTGTGAGTTCCCCACTGGGAAAACCCAGGGAGGCAAAAGCAAAATCCCAACATGTTTATTGCTGCTATTTCAGTGCAAGGTAATGGTACTAGTCATAATGATGATGATGGTGATAATAATGGTGTGACGGTTGCTGGTGCTGCACAGGAAACCAAGTCCTCTGTCAAAACATGGTTTGGGTTGACTTTTCCCCACCTTTTTGGGTCCTGCATATCCAGACCCTTCTCCTGCGTCCCGCACCTCCCCTCTGGCAATGCCCATCTCCAACTGCAGAGACAATGGTGACAAACAACAAAGGTGGCAAAAGCCCTGCTAAAGGTTTTTGGTTTGGAAAGAAGTGGGTGCTGTCTGTGGCTTTCCATGAAATACTTGGAATTGCTTCACGGATAGGCAAGAGAGAGCAAATTGGGCTGGTTCCTTTTTACCTTTTCCACACGTCTTGGGTGTGATGTTGATTTAGCTGGGGAGAAACCACATCAGCCTGGGAGGACTGGAAAACCCAATAGCAACCGCTGGTGAGGCCCTTTGTTGTTTCAGGTTCTGGCCCCATTGCTCCAAGTCTCATTTTAGAGCAATCCTCAAAGAAAAAGGGAAAAAAATAAGCACTTAATGGGGGAAAAAACAAAATGAGGAAAACTCATTTTCCATCGGATCCATGAGCAGTTAATTTGACCTCCTGCAGAGTATAATCCATACATAGTGTATAATCCATAGACCTTCATGTGCAGTGCCTGTGTCAGAAGATGGCACTGACTATTGTACCAGCAAGTGATGGACCATTGCAGGCTTCTTGTCCTGGGGAAGTTGCAGCCTCAAGGAGCAAAGTAGGAGAATATGGGGGTGAAGCAAGGAAAAATGACCCAGGCAAAGGAAGGGTCTAAGGCATCACAACTGGGTTTAGCTTGGGTGGCTGAAGCACTTGTGCAAGAGGAGGTGACACAACTCTTTGCTGTGTGTGTGGCCACTGAGTGGACAAAGAACAAGGTAACAACACTAGCAACCCATTACACATCCTTCTTGATCATGGCCCTCCAACCAGGAGCGGGATGGAAGAAGCTCTTCTTTACCTCTGTGATTTGATGGACATTCATTTTCCCACCAGCCTTTTGAGGTAACGACAGTGTTCTGTCATCCCAAGCCTGCATACCAAACCTCTGCTCATCAGAGGCCAGGTGAGAGCCAGGAAGAGCTTTGCTCTCCCTGAGGCATGGAAAGCCTGAGTGGAGCGCTAGCCCTGCCTGTTCCTGGATGCTTTCTGATAAGGATGTTTTAATAACACATCTGTCACTCAGATATTTCCGAATCGTGAAAGAAAAAAGGGATGGAAAAGAACAATCGGACCCCCTGAGCCCAAAGGGGTGATGTGAGAAACCCCCTCCACAACCCAACCACAGAGTGGTTGAGAGACCCTGATCTTAAAGCTAAGCTTCAGAATTCCTCTGGGAATTATGTTCTTGTCCAAAATCCAGAGGGGTCCATGATTCATAGCCCAATCCTGCCCTGCAACAGCAGCTGCAGAGGAGAGGAGGTGTATTCAGGTCCTCCATTGCCAGGATGGAGCTGGGATTGGAGCAGTGGGAGGAGAGGCAGGAAGGAGTGAAGCATCTCGAGATGAGGCTGATCATGGGCAATGCTCCCACCAACACGAGGACTTCACCAGCTCCGGTGATGGTTTGGGGGATTTTGCTTGCTGTAGGTCATGGATAGGTGGTGCTTGTCCAAAAAACAGGAATTATGGGATCTTCTGAGAGCCCCTGCTCCAGGGAGAGGTGGAGGTGGAAATAAACCAGGACACTTCCACCTCTTGCAGTAGGTGGGAAAAGCGCCTTGTATAAGTGAAAAAGGAGGCGACCTTTATTGTATTCACCATCCCAAAGCTGATCTCATCGTGCATGGGGATGAGTCAGGGGTTCCTGCAGTTGTGTGGGTGCCCATGTAAAACTCTCCTCTGAGTAAGGAGAGCGGGGTTTGGCGAGTGGGTGCTCGGTGCTTTCTCCTCTCCTCCCACAACCAGACGGTGTCGCTTGGGAAGGTGATGGAGTGAATCATTTCTCCTGTTAATGGCAGCTCTGGCTAAGCTTGGTTATTGCTCACAAGGCTTTTAACACAGACCCTCTCTTTGCAAAGGGGTTTGCAGGCTGGCAATGCGGGCTTTTTGTCACCTTTCATCTCAACCAGCAGCTGAGGTTAAATCAGTGATGGCTGGAGAGAGAGATATAAAACCAGAGCGGGGCAATTAATCAGAGCTCAGGGCTCTGCAGGGCCTCGGGCTCATTTCGCTGTCTCTTGACAATGCACCTCTTATCCTCTGGAACACAACCTTGGGTGGAGCTTCCCTTTTCACCCCTTTGATTGTTCATCTGGGACTGGGAATGAAACGCATTGACTGAAGTGATGTTCCTCACATCAGCAACTGGATCCTGGGAGGATCCCCCGGGGCGGTTTTCCACCAGGTGGGAAGAGGGATGTGTCTTGCTGCTGCACTGACCCCTGCTAAGGCAAGAACATGCTTGAGTCCCTTATTGTTTGTATTGGGGTAATTCAGCACACTAAATCACGCTCCTCTTTCCCAGGCTCCCCCATGCAGCGGCCCAGACACTTCCCTGTCCTGTTTTAAAGCACCACACTGATCTCTCCATCACCCTGCACTGCACAGGGACTCATTTTACCTGTTGATAGTCATTGGCAGGGGAAGGTTGCACCTCCCCTTTTCCAAGGGGAAATGACTTGTCCCTTGAGGAGAACGTGGACTCTACTCAGCTTCTTGAAAAACAATTGCGAAATGGAAACATTAAAACAGGGAATTTATTCCTTGCAAAAAAAAATCAGGAATTTGGGTTAAAATCCTACTTTTTGTTGGAAGGTTTTTATGTCTTATCTTTCCAGCCCATTTTTCTGTGGATGACAACTCAATCACTTCCATCTTATCTTCACAGATACAGTTCATATGTCTGTCTGGCCCAGGTAGATGGAAGCCCACCGTTTTAGCCAAAACAGCCAACAACATGCCTAGAAATAATCCCTTGAAACTGTGAAACTCCATTCTTCCACTACAAAGAAGTCAGCTGCTTTTGGCTATTTATCAGATTAACTATTCTGGAACAATTGTTTTGTAAGGAACATTTGCATCCCCTTCACATCAATGCAACTTGGAAGCTAATTTCTCCATATCCAGCATTAGGCAACTTCACCCCAAGATGGTTACACACTGTCATGCATAATGATATTTCCTTCTCACTCTGGATCAGGATTTCCAGGTCTTTGACAGTTCACCTTCAGCGAGGTGATTAAGTATAGTTTAATCTCCTTCCTGTAGATAGGCAGGAACTGGGGAAGCATCTCAGGGTCTTGCTCCAAAAGGACCCAAAATCATCCTGTTGGATTTGCTTTGTTCAGCCCAATGGGCTCCATTCGCCAGCAGAGCCTTGTGGGTTCCTATGGATGTGTCCCTGGTCCTTTGCGGATGTGAGGGCAGGAGGGTCAGTGAAGAGCAGGGATTTCTCCACCCTTTTCCAGCACCTACGTGCTTTACCGTGCGCTCTCTCGCACGATGCCACATGCAAATAGGAACACATAAACAGACGGAGGAGGCTGCTTGATCTGCCTGGCCTAAATGGAGGCACAGAGGTCTGTTGTGGTGCCTGTTGCTATAAACACGCTGGCAATTTGCACAAGTATGTGACATTGTAAAAGTTCCTGAAAGATGTTTATCTGGTTGGTTTTGGCTGAAAGCCCTTTATTCACATAGAAATGCCAGGTAGAAAGACAATAAGTGTGTATCCATGTGTGTGTTTTCAGCTTCCTAAAGGCCATCAAGTTGGAAAGGGAGTGGGTTTACTCAAATATCTCCTGAGTTGAAGACAAGGTAACCCAGGCAAAGCACAGATTGTCTGGGTGATCCTTAGCAATCTCCTGTACTTTGGAGCTATTTTGACTTTTAAATATTAGTTCATCACAAATCTTAAGCTGTCAAAACTAAAGGATTGTACAAAATAGCTTCGAGGTTACATAAACAGAGCAGCTGGGAAACGATTCCGTAACGTGTGTTCATCTCACGAGTAGGAGATGTTTACTTTTCAAAGACATTTCCCACCTGAATACTGGCCCTCTTTGTCTTGGGAAACGTTGATTTGATGGGATTGGAATACTCCATGCAAAGAGAAGGTGGGAAAATGGCAGAAGGCAAACTGGAGAGAAGAGAGGAGAAGGGGAGCTGGGGCTGCAATTGCCAGAAGCATCTTTGATGAGGAGCAGCTGGGGATGGGTGGGAGCTGGGAAGGGCAAGTGGTATAAATTAGGGCCTGGTTGGGTCAATGGGGGAGAATCAAGGAGAGGAGGTAAATGGGAGCCTAAGAGCAGCTTAAGGTGAAGGGAGGTGAGGAACTGCTGGGAATGTCCCTGGAGTAGGGAAAACTGGGTGAGAATTGGGTCTGAAGAAAGGAAAATGAGAAGAAATGCAAGATGGTTTGTGCTGGAGGAGAGAATAGAGCAGTACAGAGCAAGGGGGTCCTTTGGAGCAGTGACAAAGAGAGGAGATTCATCTGCAACGGTAAGGGGAGCCCAATACTTCTGGCTGGATTTAGGGCACAGCGTATCTGAAAGAGAAAAGGATCCAGGGTATTCCTGCAGCTGGAGGTGCAAAGGAGAAAGTTACGGAGCTGGCTGTGACCCCTTTGCTCCAAGATGTTCCTGAGGCTTCCAGGGAAGGAAAGAGGTGGGTATGAATAAGGAGCAAATTGGATGTGAGATGGAGAAGGATGGACTGGGAAGAGCGGTTGGGGTTTGAGGTGGGGAAGAGAGCTCTGCGCTTCAAATTGCCCTGGTGGGAGAGGAGGGCTGGGCTGGACATGGTAAGAGGAGCTGGCAGCAGTGATGGGGACATGAAGGGACTGGGAGAGCATGCAGCCTGCAGTGGGGACATGGTGAGAAAGGGCAAGGAGGGGGACAAGGAGGATGCTGTGGTGTAGGAGAAGGGTGTGAAGCTGAAATTCTCTATCCTTGAGGGCCCTTTGCTGTGACCTTTCCCTCCTGGAGCAGGAAGCCTTTCTGCACTGGGGTAGAGCATCAGGACAAGCTGCCCCTCAACACAAATGTGCCTATTATCCTGCTAAAGTAAATAGGAGCAACAAGAGGAGGGCCCTGTTACGGTGTTCCATCTCTTCCCTTCTCTTACTTGGCCTTGTTATTCTTCTGGGTACTTTTCCCATCAGTTGCATGTGTCCATGAGCCATCAAGTCCATGAAATGGGTGCCATCAGTGCAGCTTCCTAGCTGCTTACAAGCAGGAGATATGTATTTATATCAACCCTCATTCAGCAAAACACTCAAGCATGTGTCTGCCTTGCAGGAAATGAATGGGCCGACAGGGCTACTGTGTAATGAAAGCTAAACATAACTGAGTGTCTCGTTTATTGAGGGTCTGCTCAACTAATTAGTTCCATCTTCCACTGAAAGGCACCAGGATCCTTAATAAAGCAGCTCTCTGCAAGCAGCTGTTGCGTGGCTCTGCCCAGGTCACATTATCTTGTTTGCAGTTTAGATGCCTGAAATATCTGGCTTCTCTTTTCCTCCCTCTTGGGGTGTGTGTCTGGAGCTTGCTTGTTCGTGAGAAACTCTCCCTCCTTCCCCACTAAAGCCACCAGACATGAATTGATTTAAATACACATGGCACCCACCAGGTAGATGTGATAAATCACAGCTGTCAGGTAATGAAAAGCAACCTGTAAGTCACACTGGAGCATGTGAACTAAGCGTTCGGTGTCGATGCTTTTAATTAATGTTGTAAACCAATAGTTCAGGCTTGGATTGAGTGTATGAGGCAGATGCCATATCAAATTATGGCTAATAAAATACCAGCAGTGGATATGGCACTAATAACCGGTAGCCACTGCGATCCTAAATGCCTCACTTACACCCCAACAGGTGGCCTGCTTTGTAATGCAGTATGCAATGTTATTGCAGGGGGATTACGAGTGGTCATTAGACTCTCATTGCTCTTGTAACGCCGGATTAATCAACCAGCAAGCAGAGTTCTCTGTCCCCAGATCCATCACCTGCTAAAATGAACCAGTGGGTCATGAAGGATTAGCCCTGGGGGGAGCTCCCGGTTCTGCCCTTTGGTGCCTGTGCTTATTGAGGGTCTGCCCTGGTTTTGTTTGTACTCGGTAGCAGGAGGAGCAGGCTGTGAGAGAGGAACAGTGATTTATAAGGCGTAAGGGAAGGGTGGGATTTTAAAGCAGTGTTAAGGAGCGTGATGCTGTGTTCAGACAGGGTGTTTTAGCAAATCCTATGTTTATTTCCCTACCCATCTCGGATGGGTAGATGTCAATGGCTTTGAGCAGCTGCAGAAAGATGTGGTGACCAACCTAGCTGATACAAGGTGTTGGCAATATTCAGGGTTTCGGATGGAGGGAGCCAGGCAAAGCCCTCACGGGACCAGACTGGATGCTAAGTCCAGCGTTGAGTGGCACATCCTAAATCCTGCAAACTCCTTTGTGCTGTCCTGTCCAGGTTACAGTAAATCCCCACTGTGCAGAGGGACTTTGGGGTGGATTAATGAGTGGAAAACCTTTGCTGGGGCCCATGGTCGTTTACACTCTAGACATCCCGCTTGGTGCACGAAGGCTGAATGGCTGGGATATCTGAAATATGTTGCATGTGAGAACTAGTGAGCAATTTAACTAAAAGAAAAAGAGATAAAATATCCTTTTCTGTAAAAATATGCTCAATGTTAACAGCACTTTTGGTTTTCACCAAGAGATTCCTTTTCCAAGCTGAAACCCTTGTTGATAAATCAATGCTTTGCTGATTAAGCCACAAGTAACTTTCTGAAAGCCATTGGGGTAGGAAAAGCCTCCAAGGATCAATCTGAGCGCTTCAAAATGCTCGAACTGTGCATTATGATGTTTTTAGTTCCCCACACAAGGAAAAAACCTCCATCCCTAAGCGTTTCCTTGTTTCCTTCCGTCCACCTCCAAACTCTCCCGTGCTTTAAAAACTGTCCTCTTCCCACAGAGCATTCCAGTTCCATCAGGCCAGCAGTTCCCAAAATAAAACCAGCATTTCTAGGGGTTGCTAAGCTGGTCTCCTGTTTAGATTTGTATCTAATTGCTCTCCCCATCTCTTCTTTCCTCTTCTCTCGCCCATCCGGTTACTGAAAGCATCCAGATAACCCTTTTACATACAAATGATCTGCAATTTATTAAGGATTAGGACTTGCCTAAAAAGCACTGGTTTAGTCACAGATCTATTTCACCACTGTGAATTTGTGCTTTTTGGCTCACAGAGCTCCCCGTGGGAGGAAGTTGAAGTTCAGACCAGATTTATCATGTCCTAAATGCACGGTTGCAAGGAGCCACCGTCGACACTCAAGGTTTCCTGCAGCTCTTTGCAATTAAATAGGGCTTAAAGCCCAGCATTAAAAATACCCAGGGATTTGTTTGGCAACGGGAATCCTGTCCTGAAGCTGTTCGTAGCCAGGTTTGGTGGCTCAGGACTGGGGTTTGAGTGTGATGCGGGTCCTTTTGGGTCAGGAGGGATGCTGCGCTGTACCCAATTATAGGGAAGTGGCATGCAGCTGAGCATCAGCTCCTTGCCCAAAGGCAGGATTAGAGCCATTCCTGGCAGGCAGGTGTCTAGCTGGTTCCAGGATGGAAACTCCCTGCCTTCCCAAAGAGAGGGATAACTGCCCATCAATCCCATTCCCAGGTCACAGACTCAGGGCTCTTCTAATTCCTGGCTTTGAAACTCAGCTCAGGGATTTGCCCCCTCTGCCCTGCTCCATGTTGCTCTCCCTCTCCCCCTGTTTAAACAGTGGAGCTGGGACAGTTGTTTTCACCCTCATTCCTCAATGCTGCTCCACCGCTCCCTCTGCCTGGGAGGCGAATGGGAACAAACAGACTTTGTGTGCTTTCTAGATGGCTGTCAAAGCCCCACGGGATAAATGGGATTTGGCTGAAAGGTGAAAGGACTCTATGCAAAAGAGAAGAGGCAAACGTGTATTTTCTCCCTCCTCTGTTACACCCTTGTTTTGGTTGTTGGTATGTTGGGTAGTACAAAGCCTGGTGCTTGCTTACCGCTTGTCATGCCAAGGGGACTCAAACCACTTCCCTCTTCCCTTGAGTTTCTTATTTGCTTATCCTTTTTGTATGCTTGGGTGAGGAAAAGGTGAACAATCCTTCATCTTCTGAGATGCTTGGAGTGGGGGGGGGATGGCCATGAGGATCTGATGTATGAATAGAGCTCTTCTCTTTGGGTTCACTGCCCTCCTTGGTTTATGATGCTGGAGCTGGATGCTGTGATTGCCACTCAATAGGTGCAGAGAATGTAGGGCTCGGAGAACTAAGTTTCAGGTCCTTGCCTGGATTCCTGCTGCTCCCTTTGCAATTCCAGACAAATTCCTCACATTCTGTTTTCCATGGGCACAAAGGACTGTGAGCAATAGCTGCCTGTCTCCTTTCATTTACTTGCACATGTGAATGCTGGCTGCTCCGTACGTGCCGGCTCTCTGAAGAGAGGTTTGCTTGCTTGGGTCTGTGTTTCCTCAGTGCTTGGCACAAGGGGGTCTATGAGCAAAACCTACAACCTGGCAGCTCTGCCCAAAGGTGGCAGGAGATGGGGTGTCACACATCACCCCCTTAACAGTTAATAACGTGCTCAACAACAGGTTGCAATAAGCCAATACTCGGGATGTTCTCTATTGCAACAGAGGCTTTTGTCCCTTGAGCCAACGTATTAACTTGGGGGTGTTGGATGCAGCAGCCTGAGGTCCCCTCTGGGTCGGGCACGACGTGTCCCCTGTGCATGTGTCACACCTCGCCTCTGCTTCCCGACTTCAGTCTCTAGGGCTGGATGAAACAGCTCACAGAGCTTAATTGTTCTTCCACAGCGCTAAGTAATTTACACCCCAGGGCTTAATTGTTCCTTTGCTCTCATTCCCCGGTTGCACTCCAGGGCTTCCTGTGGATTTTGCTCATGGAAACGGAGGAGCGGGGACAGATAGGGCAGGAGTGAGTGACGTTCCCCCCCTCCCTTCCCACTTCCCAAGCCCTTCTCTCTCCAGGCACGCATGTTGAGACAGCTTGCGATGATCTGGGTGAGAAGCTGGCAGGGCAGAAGCTTAAATCTCAATTACCTTCCTCCTTGTCCGTTTGCACAGGATCCTTATCTCCCTCTGTGTAACGCTCCGTATTTAATTATCCGCAGTGATAATCCTTCACACACTAAGCGCATTATTAAGCAATTCCCAAGATAAGTAGTTTTCTGGATCCCCGATTATGATTAGATATTGGCAATCGAGCTGTCTTCTATTCTCCCTCCTGGGGCTAGCCTGCCAAAAACTGTCTTGTTTGGGTAGGTGAGACATGAGACCCGTGTGGGAAGCCTCCTTGGGAGGAGAAATTTAGGCAAGAAACTGGGTCAAAGATAACTATGGCCATGCAGGTCTCCATGAAGCTGGTTCAGATGCAGCAGTTCCACATCCTAATCCATCCCTGGAGTCATGGAGGCCACAGAGATGCTGCAGCTCTTAGATATTTGTGGTTCTCTTCTCAATCTTCACCATGCATGGATGTCTTGTTGCAGCCATGTCCATGGCTGCATGGGACATCATTGCTTCACTACAAAGGCCACTAAGGGGATCCCTCCTAATTCTGTACAGGACAATGCTGTTTGTAAGTGTAATTGAGAGGATGGCTTTGGAATCGGGGACTTGAAGCTGCTGTTGTAGCTGGATCCCATTTCACCTCTTTCAAGGGTTTAAGATCTTCCCATAAAGACAAATGTCATTGCTCAAGCTGTGAAGTGTCTCTAAAGCAACCTGGTGTCTTGGGTCCTTCCATCCCAGGTACAGCAGAAACAGATTCATTTCACTTCTCAGACCCTCCAAAGGTGGCAGTTGTCCCCTCCTTCAGTGTTGATGCATATCAAAGGTAAAGGTTGGACTTGATGATCTTAAAGGTTTTTCCAGCCTAGCTGCTTCTATGTGTGTATTTGTGTGCGTGTGCCTGTGTATTGCTAAAGGTGCTTTCATCTGCTCTCCTAGTATTCCTGGTGAAAGTCATGGATGTAGATCCTGGGAAATCTTAACTCTTTGCAAGGTTTGTGCTCCTATGAATTGCACAAGGACAGATTCTCTGGCAGTGTAAAGGAGAAGATAGATGCTCAGTGCGCCTGAACATCACTTTGTACAGTGTACGGATATTCAGCCAGGATTAGCTGAACCCTCATTATTCCCACTATAACATGTGAGTCTTCCTCCCTGGATGGAAGTGGATGAGCTTTAAGGTCCCTTCCAACCCAAACCAGTCTGGGATTCTGTGATTTATCCTGCAGCCAAGGCCAGACCCTGCCACGCATCTGAGCTTGCAGCTCTCCCCTCTTGCACACCCAACACGACGTGTGAGCTCCATGCCCCAGCACCACCCTCCCTCAGTGCCCTCATGCAGCTCCGTCATTACCTCCCTTAATGAAAGAGCAGTTTGCTGGCATGCAAATCACCAGGTTAAGCACCCCGCTTCCCTTCAGGAGGAATAACAGTTGTGAAACAGCACGGAAGGTAGGCAGATAGCGAGCAAAGAGCTTTGCTAATGCTCCCCGCTGTGCCAACAATAATACCTTTTCTGCAGCAATACCTCGTGTTCTGCTCACACATTCCATCGTGCCCCTCATGGCGCTCTGCAAGCGTTCATTAATTGCACTCATTACATCCCTGTTAGATCCATTTATTTATTTATGAAGAGCTTTCCGTCCCTGAGCACTCTGGAATCTCTTCATCACCTAAAGGCAAACAGCGTGCCCGGAGAGACGAGATCCGCTGTGAAAATGCTGGGGATAAACACAAAGAAGCTCTTGTGAGCAAGGCTCCAGGTTGTGATTCCAATCGGGATTTGATTCCTGCTTCTGTCACGTGTTGCTGCAAACCAGGTCACTGGAATCTGGCTGTGCTGTAAGCGGGCATGGGTTTTTCGGAGCGAGGTGTCGAGGATGAAGATGCTCTGTCCTGATCTGGAGGATGCTCTCCTAATCTGCTTTGCTTTAATAACCAGCCTGGTTTAAACCACAGCAGGGAGAGTGACTGCCTGAGCATCTGCCTCTGGCTTAGACCTGGTGTGACAGTTGGTGTAAAAACACCCCTTTCTTCCTCCTTCTCTCTCCCATTTGCACTGCAAGACCTTTGGGATAGGAAATGAGTTCTTTCCTACTCTGTGCTTGCACAACTTGGAAAATAGGTTTGTTTTTTGCTTCTCCTTGGTGCCGTTTGCAGCTTTAATTTACCAGCTTTGAGCACTGGAGCTGGAGAACACCAGAGGGAGAAATTGTGGCTGACAGCGAGCAACAAGCCAAGCAGAAATAAGAGCAGGTATTATGGCATGGGAGTTTTAATGCCCATGTCAGCAGGCAGGAGCAGGGTTTGGTGAGTTGCACACTGTAGCTACAAATCCAGACTACAAAATACCCCCTGACTGTCAGTCTGAGCATCACTCCTGCTTTGGGAATATCGTTAGCATCCTGCTTGTATCCACTTGAATCAGGAAGTAGCCAACCTGGTGATGCCTTCAGACCTTTGCTGCCCCAAAGAGATTGGATCATTAGCTACCCATGGATAGCAATCCCTGGATTGAAGAGTGAGCTGGAGATGCTGGGATAAAGCCAGTTTCACACCTGGAAGCATGTTTCCAGCTGGGGCAGGTACCGAGGGCTGCCCCTAGGCCTTGGCAGAGCGAAGGGTCCATCCGTGCCCATCACCCTCTCTCACCTCCAGGCCTGGTTCTCTTCCAGCACTAACAGGTCCATACGCTAAGAGGCACCACGCAGGAGCAATTAGCTCCCATGAAACTTTCCACCATTAGGAACAATGGCTGGCTCCGTTCTCATCTGATGGAATTAACGATATTCCAACAAGCGACGGTTTTTCCCTTTTGAGTTTTCTCATTTGGAAGGAATTGCTCCTCATAAATTACACTTATAAAAATTAGGCCGGTGTTTCGTATTGTTTACAACAAGCACTTCAGGGTTATGGATGTTACTCATTGATTTATAATGTTTAATTCTTCTCTCCCCACCTCGGCCCCCCCCGTCCAAGCTCTTCATAAATCAAGCAGAGATGTCAACCCTGTGTCAACATTTCACTTAGCTGGCAAGTTGCAGGCAAGTTGGGACAGCAGATCTGATGGAGAAGGTTGACTCTTCTCCTTCGCTGTCTTTCCCATTTTGATGAAACAATAAGAAGGTGAGGCTGGCACTTGTCAGCTATTTCTGAGTCACATTTCATTAGGCTTTTTTCAAGCACTCCGGAGAACAATGTTGGAGGCAAGAGATCCAAACAGCTCATGTTCCCGCTTGTGCACTTGTGGGTTAGGGCAGCAGCTGCCATGGAATTACACTGGGAGGCTCAGCAGGTGTCTGATGGTCCTGGACCGCATCCGGATGATGTCAAACAGCTCTCATCCTGCCAAGCTCCTCTTCCCCCTGATCCCAGTGAGCTCCTGGGGTCATCATCTCAAAAGCCTCAAGAAGTTGTTGGGTTTGGTTGGTTTCTTTCTAAAGGGTTCCCCCAAGAAGTGATGGAGCTTCCAGGAGTGTCTGAAGCAAGCTGGATGCAGCTGGGTAGAGTCTGTGGCTGACCCAGACTTGGTACTTGGGTAAAGCCTAAAAGAAGGAGGGTTTAAGGGCTTTTGGTGAGCAACACTGCACACATTTGCAGCATAAGGGGCTGAGTTTTCAGTGAAATCAGTGGGAATTGGGGACTGAATGATGATGCCTTTGTTAGCAGCTTGCTTAGTCCAGGGTAAACCAGCTCCTTTGGAAAACTGGGAAGAAAAACTTCCTTTCCCAAAAGATTTTGTGAAGAAACACTGTAGCTCTGGCAAAGAATATCCAAAGACGTGGGTGGATTGTAAGGTTTCAGGTCAAAACCGAGCATTTTTGGCGTTTTATTGCTGCTGAGCCCTCAGCATCACAGGGATGCCCAGCACCTGACCTCCAGCAGTCACAAGACTGGTGATGATGCCCGTGAAATCCATCCTATAGGGCTGAATGTACATGTTGTTGGAAATGAAGTCTTAGATTTTGCTTGGGTCAAACTTAAAACGAGCAGGTAAGTCACTAGGGATAGGAGTCCTCCATTTCCCCCACCCATCTCCTCCATACCAACATCATCATCAGGCGCTTTAGGAGGAGCCAGGCTTCACGTTCGAACCCAAGTGCCTGGTGGCTGCAGGTATGTGTGTGTGTGAGGCTATCTGGTGTAATTCCTGCCTACACCATGCCCACACTAGGCGGTTTTCTCAGCCTGCCCCTTTCCTAAGCACTGGGGCTCGCCCTGCAGTAATAGCAAAGGTAAATAAACACATTTTAATGGGCCGATGCTGGTAATGAACAACGCTGAAAACCAGATGTCTCCCTGAAGAGCTCAGGAGGCAGCCGGTTGCATAAGCTGGCCCATGATGTGGATGTGAGTCGATTATTAAAAGAAAACATTTAGCAAATGCAGAACAGGATATTCATCTGCTATTACATAAGGGTAATAAGCAATTGGATTTAAGCCTTGATACGGTCTTCCAGCCCTTACTGAATGCCGAGTGAAGTGTATTTATGGCCTCCGATGTGAAATAGCCCTCCTTGTTTTTCCAAGACGAGGGGAGATCTTTCAAGTGATACTGAATAAAATAGACTCCGGTTGCTTTAACATGAAGCAAGATGAGTCCTCTGGATTAGTTTGGATTAGTCTGTTGCTAGTGGCACGGAGGCTTGGCGCCCGGCCACGTATTCACCTAGAATACGTACAGCTAATTGGAAAAGCACCTGCGATGAGATGTAGCTCACCACCTGCACTTAGCTGAAATAAAATAAGCCTACATAATTGACTACATTACCTCTTAGTGTTATGAAATCACCCCCAGGCACTTTTATTATTATTATTATTATTATTATTATTATTACTATCATCATCTCCTCCCCCCCAATTCCTTCCCCAAACTTTTATGAATCAGACTTTTGTCTCCTGCGTTTTCCTTGGAAGCCCCAGGATTGTGCCACTGCATCAAGACCAGGGCTGCCCCGACTGACTCGCTGCTCTCGCTGGAGGGGAAACCCAGGAGATTAATCCTTCTTGGTAAGAGCAAGAAGTAGTCTGACATTTACCACCTTGTTCTCATGCAACACAGGCTCTTCCCAGTCTCTCCCTTTTCCTACCTAAAGTCCAGTGGGAGTCTTCTGACTGCCCTGTGTGGCTGTTGGGGTAACCTGGAGCAGCCTTCTGATGACAAAACCCTTTCTTGTTGGCTTTTGCTGTTGGCCATGGCAAACTGCACGAGGTGGACTCTGCCCAGACATCATTAGCAGAAGATGCTTGGAGCTTGGCATGGTCGGTTTGGAGATGTGACACCTTTGGCAGTACATTGGTCATGTCATTCCTTGCTGGAAGACTTTGTGCTACGAATTGCAACCATTAGGTTCAATGGATGGTGACAGGCGGGTGGCCTTGGGGACTTGCGTGCTCAAGAAAACCTCACATGAAAACTTCTGTTGCTGCATCATTGCTAGGGAAATGAAGACAAATGTAGGAAGGCTCATGGAGAAGAGCCATAGGAAATTCCTTCTGTTTTATCTTCTCCCACCCCACCCCTCCTGGCAACTTTGCCACTAACTTGAACCAAGCTCAAACCAAACCATCTCTGTGTGGCTCCAGAAACACACATTAAGAGTTTCAGGGCATTTCTTTGGCTTTTGCATATCCTGATTGGAAAGAAACCCTAAGCTCCTGTGGTCAGAGGCACCATGCCAAAACGTGGGGCTGGTTTCCAAAGGGAGAGGCAGGATGAGGCATCAAATACAGGAGTCAGGTTTGTTCCCAAAGTGTTTAGCTTTACCCCAAACCTTCATCCTTAGTGTCAGCAACTGGAGATGCTGTGGGCTCAAACAAGCAAACCCAGTTGTTCTTCACCACTTCAAATCACAAGGGGAAAGTGCATCATTATTGTGCCTGGGTTTATAATTGCTGATGTTGTGTATTGATAATGACTGAGGTGACTGCACAAGTGATTGCGTGGCTTTCGGATTAAATGGCCTTGTTAAAACCACTGATGTGCCAAAAATAATGGGGGTCAGTGGAAAAACCAGTTAAGCCCTTTTAGGCAGTAAGAGAGAAGTAGGGCCCCATGGCAAGGGGGAGAAGCAGGACTGAAGATGGGGAGGCTGACAAGTGAGGGAGGATGCAGAGGTTGGGGTTTGGGGCTGAGAATCCTGTAAATGGGTCTCAGCTGTGACCTGAGCTCTTTTGAGCACTGAGCTTGCTCAAGTGGCCCCATTGGGTGCCCAGGCAAGGAAATGTGGAAGTTTTCCTGTCTTGCAGTAGAAAAAAAGTTCTTTGCTATTCAATTATTTACCTATGAAGAGGTCAGCCTTGGATATTGAACTTGGCCAATGGACTATTCTCTCGTGGGATGCAACCATGCAAAGTCCCACCCATTGACTCGCTGTTTGAGCCAAAGTGGTAACCTTAGTCTGGCCATTGGAGGCTGAGTAAGCAACACACTGGGGCTTAGCAACCATTCCAGACCAAGCTGTGCTCCAAGAGCATCCTAAACCAAGGAGGAACTTGCAGACAGAAGCAATGGAGCCTGGCCCCAAGGGCTGGGGGTAAAGCCAGAGCTGTGCTGGCCGTGCAATGCCGGAGGGTGTTGGGATTCAGGAATCTAGTTGAGCAATGGATGGAACCAGCTCTGGAACACCATTGCCAATCAAACTCCTGGGCTGCACATGTTACAAGACATCCCTTTTCACTTCCCAAGGTGTTTAGACCCAAGGGTTAAGTTCAGGCCCAGCTTTCAGTGATGGAGCTGCGATTTCCCACTGGGGCATCACTTCCATCCCAGTGGGGAAAAGCCTCCAAATCCACCAGCAGAACAGAAATCTTGCCACATCCCCTGGGAGGCCCCAGTGGGTGAGGGCCCCTCTGCAGATGCAATGTGCTTGGGTGCGCTCACTGGAGGCCTGTATGGGCTTGCTGTTCACTCCTGTCTTGTTCTAGTCACTGCCGTGACAGCCCCAACTTGGCTCTGCTGCTCTGCCTCCTCTGGACAGGGCTGCTCATGGGAACTGCCCCACCACTGATGGAGCTCTGAGGTCACCTTGTCCCCTGGGCATGCATTCATATGGCAAACTCCAGTTTGAAGCTGCATCAAAACATGTTCTGCTTCTCACATCCTTCTGAGTTTGCTTTGGGAGGGTTGCATCTAGACATCCCAGGGGCAAGGACACCAACCAAATCCCAAAGGACCAACTAATCCTGACCCAGATGCTTACACAGGATTCATTCAATGACCCTGGACCTTAACCCTTGTGGGATGAGAGACAAGGGCTGTAAGCTCAGGATTTGCAAAGCATCACACAGGGGAGCAGGAGGTCCCTCTGCTCCCACAGCAAGAGCCTTGGTGTCCTCCACAGCTCCAGCTAAAGCCTCATTCAGTTACAGCACTCGGTTCCCAGCCTCTCTGCCTGCTCAGGTTTGCTCATTGGGGTTTTTCTCTGCTTTCCAGGCAAAACAGGAAGCATTTGTTTTGTTTGAGTGTTCTTGATTTGAGTGCCAGTGCAGTGTGTGTGTGCATGCATGCATGCATGGAAGGGAGATGAGGTGCACCTCAAGGATGTTGAAGCTAAATACAAGTTTCCCACAATCAAAGCACATGAGAAATGCAAGTTCTTGCCCAGTGGAGAGACCTCATGAATCACAGCACAGGTCTGTAGGAGACCCCAGCAGTATCTCCAGGTACGTCCAGAGGTGATCATGTCTTTGCAGTGCTGAGTTACGGTGCTTTAGAGCATCTCCAGCTGACTGCTGGTAGTTTGCTAAGCTGCTGTAGCTTTTCCCCATCACTGATGCTTGGAGTTTGCATGCATCTGTTCCATGGCAAAAATCAATGCATTTTACACACGCAATGATGGGGTGACTGGAACCAGGGGGCTAAGTATTCAGTTCTCAAATCCCTGACGTTACTGGGATGGTTTTCTTCTTCCTGAAGTATTTTCCCTCTTATTCTTTTAATTGACCTCTGAGAAGAGAGCAGTGTCAAAACAGGAGCTCAGATTACCAGAGTTAGTTATTACCCCGTTGTGTACAATGAGTGATTCTTTTATAGCTATAGATATGTGTAAACTCTTCTTTCTTTTTTACCCCTGCAAAGGCAGCAGTTCAATAAATAATTAATGTTTCTTAATCCTGTAGCTATTTCTCTTGCTGTAAAAAATTAATTGGTTTTCCATCATCTGTTTCCCTCTGACCTGGAGGTATCTGGCACGGCATCCGTGCCCCTGCTCAAACACGCTCCCTGTAAGCTTTGTCATGCCCATGGTACAGAATCGGAGGGATAAACAAACTCATCAGAGATATTAGAGGCACCTCCAGGAAGATTTAGTCATCGCAGCACTTTGCGCTTATGCAGCATCCATCCGTCTGGGAATAATTAAGCCTCTCAACCCCTGATGAAGTAAATGCTGTGCTCGTTGGTGTGTAGACTGGTAAATAGAGTCACAGAGAGGTTACACACTTGGCCCCAGACCACACAGTGAGACAGTGGCACTGCCGGAAAGGGGGAATGTCCCCATTGTCTCTGTGGCTCTGAGGCCACATCACCTCCGTGACACGATGAATGCAGAAGGGGCTGTAATTTCCTCACCAGTTCCAAGGACCTGGACAAGCCTGTGAGGAATTAAGGACTTGCTTCTGCTCTGTTGTCATGTACCAGTGACCGGACCTACAGCACATCAGTGGGCACACAACTAAGGACACACAGGCTCAGATGGGATAGCTTGACCAGACCAAGCTTCCCTGGGGTTATCAGGGCTAATCCATATATATAACACAACCTAAACCCCCTCACAAGCCCCAGAAGGAACCTGCAGCCTATTTGGGTTCACACTTGCAGCCAATTGCTGCTTAATTCACCCACTCTCAACCCTAGTCTACACCGCAGCAACCCTATGCATGCCCTGGTGGGACCAGACCCATCACCAGTGAGGAACACTGGCAAGAAGGTAAAATTTGCTCAATAATAAGCACCTTTCAGATAAATGTTAGAGAAAAGGGTGTTTTAGGAGGAAAAAGATCTTTTTCTCTCACTATCTCCCTACTTATTCAAAGCCCTAGGGCTATGCTGGTTCCTGCTCTTCTTTTATACATGCTGTAGTCTTATTGATCTTCTGTATCATAGACTCATGGAATAGAAAGGGTTAGAAAGAACCTTAAGATCCTCCAGTTCCAACCCCCCTCCACCTTTCACTCTTTTTGCCCCACACTTTGGTGAGGGAAATGGGAGGCCCTTAAAGCTTCTCTGACACCCCTCAAGTGTTGGCTGCAGGGTGGCTTTGAGATGGTGTTTCATCCCAGCTCATTTTCCCTCTCAGCCATGTGTAGATGCTGAGCATCCCATCCACCAGCAGAGAGCACATGGCATTCAGAAACCATCCCCCTGTGCTCCTTTCTCCCTCACAACAGTGATGCTTGGCCTGAAGCTTGTGCTTTCCCCCTTGAGAACGTGCTTGCAGCTCCCAAGGACTGCAGCTTGCTGGAGCAATGAGCTACTGCTCCCATTTAATGGGGAGGAAAAGTGGAAAACTGCAGAGAGAAACTAACTGGAAGCTGGAAAACGTGACTTTTGCACCTAATAGTTCATGTGCTGGCTGATCTCCATGGGCTACAGAGAGACAGGCTTTTGGCATTGAGTGTCTCCTATGTTTTAGCCATTGGTGGTTGAAATGGCCATTGCTGCTGTTGCTTTCCCAATCTCCCAGAGCTGAAAGCTGCTATTTCAGGCTCCTGTGGGCTTACATAAACTGGTGTTGCTCTCATTTTACTTGCTTTGGTTTGCTGAGGTGGGACAGGGGGGATTCAGTGGGTGTTTGTGCACAGATTGTGCCTGAAAGAGTTAACTGATGGGGAAAGAAGAGCCAGTTCAGCCTAGGGGAGCTAGCAAGTACAAGCACTTTCCCAATATGAAGCTTTGTTTAATTATGTCTGATGAAGGCTTCAGTGGGAGCCATCACTGCCATTGCGTTTTCTGGAGCAAATTCCTTCCCTTTTGATTCCTAATCTGCTATAACATCGCCACCAGCCAACCTTGTACAAACAGCCCTACAGGCTCCGCAGTCCAATGGAAACTGTGGGCTCACATGGCACAGTCTGAGCACGAAGGGTGTGAAGGGGAAGGCCGGGAGGTTACAAGGTAAAGATTCATGCTCCAAACTATCTCTGCACGTGTCCAGACCGAGCTCTCACGGATCTATGGAGATCAGGTCCCAAACCCCAGCACCACCAAGAGGCTTGCGCCCAGTTCAGATGGACAGTCCCAACGGCCCCATCGGAATTGGTCTTGTTGCATCCTCTTGTTGCCATTCCCCTTGTCCGGTCCCTATGGCCCTTGTCCAAAGCCCCTCTCCAGGTTTCCTGTAGCCCCTCTGGGAGGTCTCCTCTTTATGCAGTAGAGAGGGAGCATCCCCTCCCTGAGGGGGTGTGCAACCACATGGGGAGGGTCCTGGGCTCAAGCACACATTGAAGCCAGGTCATGGGGAGCTTCTCATCACCCCCAAGTCCTTCTCCTCAGGGATGCTCTCAACATCTATCACAGGATGAATTCAAGTCCTCATCCTGCAGCAGGGATATGTTAGGAGATGCATGCCCTTTTCCAGGGCAGAAAGGGTGAAAGCAGTCACAGGAAACGTGTCTGGAGAGTTGGCAAAATACCTTGCACTAAGTGAACTCTTGATCCAGTGGTTCAAGATAATTACTTTATCTCTTACCACTTACATCTTACTGTTAATCCTCCTTCTTTCTGTGTCCTCAAGAGGCTCGGGTTGTGATCCTGCACCACATAGCTCACAGAGATGGCAGCATTTCCCGGTAGGAGCCGAGAGATCACAGCATCATTCCCCATGGGGAAGCAGGTCTAGGAAACACCTCCGAGACACAGACTTCATAGCATCACCATGGGTATATTTATATGTTGAAACATAGAAGAAATGACATATGCTAGCATAAATAACCTCTTGCTTTGCCTTTGGAATTTTTCTTCTGTTATACAATAGGAGCAACAGGAGTTGTAGCAGTAAAACCATAGAGCATCCATCTAACTACATCTCAATGTAACTATTGCCCTTCTTCCTGCCTCCATCCCAATGAGGTCCTCATGTTGCTACAGCTGATGAAGAGGTGTCATCTGCTCTTGCCCCGATCAAGAGCTACTCAAGGTGGAGACCAGAGAGGGCCCGTGCAAGGGCGCAGCCTCGCTCTTTCTGCCTTGCACACAAAACCCTCTGGATTGTGAAACGCCTGCTGGAAAGGCAGAGACAGAAATGAAACAGCCACAGGGCACTGGGCTCGGTGGATGGGTTCCAGCACCATTAGCTCATACATAATCTTTCCCCCCCCCAAAATACACTCGGGCACTTTGCCAGCGATTACCAAAAGTCACTTTTTATAGCGAGGGTGTCTTCTGCAGCAGAGCTCTCCAGATTTTCCTCCATTGGCTTCATTCTCACCCAATTTCAAAGCTTTTTGTCCTTCTACATTAAGGTGGAATGGCTCTAGAGGCAGGGGCTCCTCTTTGCCTCCAAATCACCCCTGGAATAGAGGCAGGAGACCTTGCTATGTTTGCCTGGCTTGTGCCACTTAGGCTTGTTTTCTGTTGACATCCTAGAGGCTAAATAGCAGGGAGGATCCTGCTCCCTCTCTCCTATAAGTAATTATTCCCTGGAAGAGCACAGACCCCATTAACAGCTACTGCAACAAAACCATGGAATTCACCCGTGGTGCATTACCATACTGTGCAAAAATCTATTGCAAATGTAGAGCTATGACATTACTTTGAGTCCAGATAGTGTTGCTAAAGGGCTGACTGGCCCAAGAGCTGGCTGTGTTATGCTTTATAATGCACCCCTAACCTGGAGAGGGGGCAAAATGAAGTGGCTTTACAATGGCCATAGGAATCAGTGGCAGAATGTGGGGGGACCCACCAACAAGAGAGTCATTGACAACCTCAGAGAGCCTTTGTGTGGCACCACAGACTCAATGATCTTGTCTTGGTGTGTGGGAGCAGCAATCTCATCTTCTGGCTGCTCATAAAGCATCCCATCCCTAATGGGTGCGATGCAAATGGCACGGTGAGCTCATTCGTCTCGAATAAGAACTCGGGTTTACAGGCCAAACACATCACTGCATGTCTGCTATTTAGGTCATTTGCTTTCAGAACTTCTGCTAAAGTCAAGTAAAGATTTGGGGCCAGAGCCAATGTAACCAAGTCTTAATCCTAGCTCTTACTCCTAAGCAGCACTCCTACCACGTTATCCTAATTTAATGACTGCTTAGAAGACAGAGGAGGCTGCTCTTATACTATTTGCCAGGGACTTCACGTTGTGAGGTCAGCAGACCAGTTGAGTACATGTCTGGCTATAAACATCCACCTTGGCCCCAGTATTGACAGTGTTGTGCTCAAATACTTACTAGCAAGTCTTAGAAAGCAGAGATGGAGAGCAACCTTGGAACACCATCTAACCTACCTGCCCCCTCAAGGGGAAAAGGCAGACACAACTCTGCCTAATCCATGTTGGACACATCTATCCTGGCCTTAAAACCCACAATGACTCCAATTCCATATTTCCATAAGGAATCTCTGCTGGGTTTTCATTATATTTAGATGTTTCCTAAAGGTCAGCCTGAACCTCTTTGTTCCCCTTCATTCCTTACTCATCCTATTGAGAGTGGGCAGAGGCTGTTTCACTACCTCACTTAAATATGTTTGCATGGCTTTAATTCCTCTGCCCTCCCCTGTGATTGTCCTCAATCCACAAACTGAAATTCATTTAAATCTAAGCAGATAATTGAAGCTTATTGGATCAATATCAGGTGATGATCTAATATATTGACTAGAGATCTCTGTCTGAGGAGTAATGGGTTAGTCATCAATACGTGCATAAGTGACAGAGCATCTGTGGCCAGATTCAACCTGGACTTACAACATCTATATCCAGGTCATCTTCATATGCAATTTGGGCTCCCTCTGAGTCTGCAAGCACTTGCCCAGTGACCAGAACCTGACAAATCCCCCTGAATCCCCATGGTTTGAACTAGAGATCCCATCATGGAGCAATGTCATCCATCGTGGGAGACTGTCATAGGGGATGAGCAGTAAAAGCTGTGGATTCTCCCATGGTTTATACAGGTCTCAGCCTTTAAAAGCTATTCTTTTGCAGCCACCAAAGACAAACTGCTGTTGCCAAACATGATCAGGGTAGTTTGAGTTGCCTCCTCTCTGTCTGATGCCTATAAAGACATCCTAAGCCCTGAGGTTAAGCAGTATGACTCTGGGTACCGGTGCATCTTATAGGAATACGGGAATGCTTTCATACCCAGCAGAAATCTTCCCCAAAATCCCTGCTACTTCCATCCCTAGTCCAGGCTGAGTTAAATTCATTGAGCACCAAGAAAAGTTGTGTTGCGTGCTTAGAGCATCCAATCCAGGAGCTCAGAAGCCGCAAGGTATCTTCTGCCCCCTTAAGTACCTGGGGAGCCATGGGAATCTGAACACAACCCAAATAGCCTGATAGTCCTATCCATGATGTGGATTTAAAAGAAGAAAAAGGAGGAAAAAAAAAAAAAGAAAGATATTAGCACACAAAATATTAAGTCATTCATATTTTCTGCAATTAATTTATCTGTCATCAATGGGCTCATAAACTATTTGACTCTATGACAGCTTGGAAAGAGAAGATGCCAACTTTTCCTGCAGGTGTGCATCTGGTTGGGAAGACATCAGCAATTGTACGTGCAGGGAGGGAGGATGATAGGAGGGAGACAGAGGGGTTGTGAAATAAGATGGGAATGAAAGGGCTGGCAAAAGTGCTGGCTAGCTGCATTTATCCTCCTTAGAGGTGGGAGGAAAGGTTTGCAGAGCCCTGGCTTCAAGCAGCATTCCCCAAAGTAGGCGGAGAGCTCTTTACTGCACACTTTTATTGAGCTGGCTTCAGGCAATGGACCCATAAAAAGAGCCCAGGGCACTATAGAAATGGTTCAGCACATTTCCTATAGTCAGTTGTGATACTTAAAGTATGCATTCAGGGCCAGCTATCAGGTGCTTACATGCCTGTATGATCATAAATCCCACTGACTTCACTCGGATGTAGTTTCCTTTATGGTTTTTGCATATTTGCTCTTTAGAGCTTCACCCTTGGCACTTGTGTGGTTATTTCCATGCTGAGCCTGTGCAATGGCCAGGGCTTTGGGGTTTGGAATGGCAATGGAATCTTAGTCAAGACGGATCTGGTGGGTCCTGGCACAGGTAGCATCATGAGCGAACCCCCTGTCTTCTATCAGTGTGGACACCCAGGAGCTAATCCCAGGATACTGGCTGGTTTAGCAGATCTCCAAGGTTTTCCTTGCTCCAGAGTAGCGTGGCTTCATGGGGATGGGAATACATGACTTGAAAGCTGGTAGGCATCTATCTGTGTCCCTGCCCTGGGTGAAAAGAGCACAGTGAGGGGATGGAGAAGACCTCTGGGGAGCCAGGGGCTAGAAAAGGAGCCCCACTTTGCAAGGATGCAGCACCTTTCCCCACCCCTGTGCCTGTGCTTGCTTGCAGTTTGTGTTTTCCAGCTCTCAGTAAGCTGAAAGCGCTTGGAAAGGGAACAGAGAGGCTCTGCAACAACTTTGTGGGGTCTCCCATGGGAAATGCTTCACAAACTCCTCTTTTCCTTATGTTAAAGTGAATGAATTTGAATCATCAGAACGGTTCTGGTGTCTTCACTGGGTTCCTCCAGCTCCTTCATCCCTAATAGGCAAATTGTGGGGTTGTGGCAATTTTGCACTGTAAAGTTCCAGATAAACGGATTTCTATGGGCTTTTTTAATGAAACTGGTGCTTGGCTGAAGCTGATGCCCACAGGATTGAGCTGTGTTTGCATTCAAATGGTAGAAAGCTGTTCTATGTTCACTTTGAGCAAAAAAGGGGAAAAGCAAAGCCAGTACAACTGCAGGAGCAAGTAACTGATGTGGAATGTGGAAAAGCCCTGATTTGAAAACTCAGACAAGAGGAAATGCAGGTAATGAGTCTGAAAGGACTAAGGGAAAACAAGTCATGAGTATAGAGTCCTGGCTACCTTTTTGCCTATCTTTAGGCAGAAAACAAAGGGGAAAGGCAAAAGCAAGGGGCACCACTGTGGTTTGGGTACCAAAATGAGAAGGCAGGAAATATACGCTGTGAGAAACAAGGAAAATAAGATTTGGGGTTGTTAAAGAGTGAGGATGCTTCATTTCTACTGAGGCCGACGCAAAGATGAGGATGCTTCAAACTGAGCCGTAGAAGCACAGACTGGTTTGGGTTGGAAGGGAGCTCTCCTGCAGCACGCAGAGACATCTAATGGCCCCATCATATACTGCAGATTGCAATGCAAGATGATGCCAGCGTGCCTGAGTGGTGACCTGGAGGAGCCACCTTTGCAGAGGAGCACCAGCAATCGCAGCCTACGACCGGGGTGTCCTGGGGATTGCAGCCTGGCGATGGAAACAAGGTGTGCGCCTCCGTGCCAGCCACGGTGATAACTCCTGGGTGCCTGATAACATGTTTGTCACTGGTATACCCACCTCGAAACTCGGGAGGCAAACAGCGCTGGGGTTGCAGAGGCTCCAGGTCAAACCCCTGTAGATGCTGCCTCTCCGTTGTGATTTGAAGTCTTGCCTAAATCCAGCTCACGCGATGCGTGGTAGGTGAGAGGGGACACGTAGAGATGCCCACAGTGGGTCTAGAGGTAAAAATCCTCAATGATGTAGGCAAAAACCCCATGTGGGATGTGCTGCCAGAGGGGAGATGGAGATGAGCTCTTAGGCAGAAGCTCTTCCCTGTTAGGGTGCCCAGAGAAGCTGTGGCTGCCACATCCCTGGCAGTGCTCAAGGCCAGGTTGGACACAGGGACTTGGACCAACCTGCTCTAGTGGAAGGTGTCCCTTCCCGTGGTTGGGACTGGATGAGCTTTAAGGTCCCTTCCAACCCAAACCAGTGTGGGGCTCTATGTTTCTCCATGTGAACTTTTCCCCTCGACCACAGGAACCCTCAGCAATCCTCAGTGTCATTCGGTCCACTCAGCTCCAGCATCCCCCCCTTCCCCCCAAAAAGGGATTAAATAAAATCTGGAAGAAAGGGGAAAAGTGAAGGACCAACACAAGGAATTCCTCTCCACAAATAGGGAAAAGACTTGAACGTGCCACTGGCGTGTTGCTGCAGACAGCTTAAGCCGAGAGAGAATTCTTTGGCAGTGACATCAATTCGGCGCTAAGCAATGCATTTTCTAGGGCTGAGATTCAATTTAAGGTCTCTCCAGTGAGTGGAATGATTGAATGGTACTTAGAGAAAGAAATCGAGCCCCCGACAAATGAGACTCCTTTCATTAAGCTCTTGTCAGCCCATCCTTTATAAAATGGGCTTTTTCACCCTGTTTTCTACTCAAAATGTGGTTTATGCACCAAAGTCTGCTCAAACTGCCTTGAACTTGGCTTTCCCCAGACATCACCCCCCATCCACCGAAGGGAGAAGCTGGCAATGCTGCTTTAAGATGCTCATCCAAGGCTTTGGGGATCTTTAGTCCCTTCACCCCTTCTATGTACAAGCTGGGACCCAGCCGAAACCACAGATTCACTCAACACCAGCGATGGAGACCAAGAAAAGGACCAATTTTTGCTGCTCATCCTCAAAAAATATGGCACAGAACAATCTTTTCTTTTGGGGTAAATTGTGCAGCTTTCAGCCATCAGTGTTTTATGACCTCCCTAAGCAGAAACCTGCCTGCAACCCGCTGCCTTTAATAACCCCCAGCAAATCTCTCCTCCAGAAACTGCTCCTACAATAAAAACTGGTTGAAATTGCTGTAATTTTACAGGGAGCTCTCATTGCCCATGAATTTAAACCTAGCCTGGATAATGCTCTGCTGAAAAGGCAATAAAGAACAGTTTTGTACCAGCAAGGGAAGGGCTTAAACGTTTATTTTCTTGCTGAGTGACTGGAGTTAGGCAAAGCCCATCCCCAAAGGTTTCATTGCTGGTGATGCAGCTGCAGGGATTGCCAAATACATACTCAACAGAGGACGAGTTTGCTAAAAATAGGGGTTAGATCCTTAACTCTTGCTCCTTCTTGATCCAAATTAAGTCTAAGGGCAGATCTGGAGCTGGTGTGAAGGGAAGGAAGGGAGGGTGCTGCTGAGCTTAGTGCTTTCTACCACTCTGTCCTCTCATCTCCTGCTCATTTCCTAGGAGGAAACGTGTGGTGAGCAGTGTGTTGGTACCACCAGGCCTTTAAATATGGTATGGTTTTGGCTAAGGCACTGTTCCACACTGGGGGGAAGATGGGACAGCCTCAAACGTGGGATGATTGGGGGTGAAAACATGTCTATGGGTTTGGCAATGTTTGCTGGGCTTGGCCATGTGGTGACCAGAGTTTGCCTCTTGCTGGAAAAGGGGTTTTATCTCATGTGGCCATTTGAAAATGAGATGTTTAATCAAGAGCTGATTGCCTTGACTCCGCAGCAAAGGGAGGGAGAAGGAGGGCAAGAGCAACTCAACCTTGCTCTTATAGACATGTATCTCTGGCCGGAGTGAGCTCATCCCTAGTGATGCTCATTGGGTTTCACTCCTCTGTGGGTGTCTGCAGGTGCCTTAAGATGGTTTGGAGGTGGTCTGTGGGTGCATTGAGATGGTTTGGAGCTGGTCTGTGTGCATTGAGATGGTTTGGAGGTGGTCTGTGGGTACATCGAGATGGTTTGGAGGTGATCTGTGAGTGTATTGAGATGGTTTGGAGGTGGTCTGTGTGTGCATTGAGATGGTTTGGAGGTGGTCTGTGGGTGCATTGAGATGGTTTGGAGGTGGTCTGTGGGTGCATTGAGATGGTTTGGATGTGGTCTGGGTGCATTGAGATGGTTTGGAGGTGGTCTGTGGGTGCATTGAGATGGTTTGGAGGTGGTCTGTGGGTGCATTGAGATGGTTTGGAGGTGGTCTTCAGGTGTTTTGGGAGGAGGTACAGCAGATGCTGGAGGCTTTCCTTGAGCATCTCCAAGCCCACAGAGCCACCTCTGTGTCACTTGAGTTTTAAGCAGTGTGAGCCCTGGTTTCTGAAGGCCTTGGCCTTGCAAACACCACCAGGAAAAGGTGTAAAACGTGTCTGAGCAGGAGCCAATGGCTCTGCAGAGAGGTTTTAGGAGGCTCAGAGGCAGTGTGGCATCTGCCTTTTGGGATGGGAGGTACATGGCATAGCCAGGATGATCTCTCTCAGACATGATCCTTCAGGTTGAGGTTGGAGCACTCCGTGGGAGAAGACATAGAGGCCTTTTCCATAGCTCAGCTGCATCCCATACCAAGGCACCTTATCTTCATCTCTAACTGTACCTATTCACATGCAATCAAAAGCCCAGGGGTACGGGATCAGATCTGCTTTGACGTTTCCAGGGGCAAAACAGCAGCTGGGTGTAGAGTGTTTGTTTTGGGTGTTTGGGCAGAGGAAGAAGAGGCTGGTTTCAAGGTAAAGCACAGCCCAGCTTCAGGATGCTTTGCTTGACAAGTTGCCTCTATTGCTTCCTTGCCTTGCTGGTGGCTGTTACGAGCTTAAAACCTAATACATGGAAATGATGGGAAATTCATAATACTGATCAGATTGACATAAACCCCATTTAGTAAATAGTTCATCTCTCTCCCACAAACCCCATTATTCCTTGTGCTTCCACAACTTTAACTGGTTTTTCTGTGGAGCAGTTTGGGTAGAAAGGGGGGAAGGAGGGGAGGGAGAAAAGCTGCTTAAAAAGTAAGCCAAAGGCTCCAACATGTGTTCTTGGCCGGCTGGATTCAAGAGGAAGGTTTTAGGCTTCCCGTGGGAGCTCCCTTTCACAGCTCTCCCCTAATCCTCTGGAAATCGCCTGTTCCCTACAGCTGTTGGCTCCCCAGATGAACTATGTGTTCATCATTCCTGATGGAGCTGCCTCAAAGGCTCCGGCTCCATCCCTCGGTCCACTTCAATCGCCTTCGGAGGAGCCCCAGCCCGTTTGAAGCCCACCGGCCTCCTCCCAAGACGGTCTCCGCTCCATCCCTTTTCATCTCCCCAATGCCACCCCCGGGTTGGGACGGGGCCGGGAGGCTCCGGTGTCGGGCGAGAAAGCGATTACAAATGAAAGCGAGATTAAGCAGAAGCCGTTGTGACAAATGCTGCCCCAAATGGTTTCGGGAGCAACCAGCTGCAGCTGCCAGCCCTATGGCAATGGGGAGAACCACAGGGCCCGGTGGGACCGCGGCATGAAAGCCGGAGCGGGGTTGAGATGATGGACCGGGGCAGCTTCGTGTCACACGAATGGCTCGCAATTCATACAAATTAGGGGGGTTTTTCCACATTTGTCTGCCTCCATCCCCCCGGCTCGCCTTGTGCTGGAGTGTTCCAACCCATCTCATAGATGGCTGGCAGCTGCTGAAAGACGGCTCTTGCCTGGCGCTGGGAATCGCTCCTGGTTCACCTCGCTCGGGCCATGCAATTCCTAAATGGTTTGCCCTGGCACCGTTTCAGTTTGCCCGCTCAACCAAAACACATCGTGGTTATCTGGTTGTGTCTGTGGTACAGGACATGTGAAAACCCCTTGATGGTCCTTACATGGGGCGTTAAATAGTTGATTATTCATGGAAGGAGGAGAGATGGGTTTTGGGGAGTCATTCCCGCTGCATGCAGAGCGGAAAGGTTCCCGTTTATCTGCCCATCTTGGCCCCTCTGGGTGGGTATTGCTGATGGAGCTGAGGTGTGAGATGGATGGTGTCTGCACTGCAAGAGGGTGTGATGACATCCCACGTTCCTAATCACACCTTCCTTCATCACATCACTACGGAGGAGCAGGCTCATCCTTGTGCTCCTTGCGCAGGCATCAGGTGAGCTGTAAGCAATGGCAGTGCCCAACTCATCAGCATCCTGAGTATAGGTTTTCCCCCAGATAAATCAAGGGGTTTTTGGTGTCCTAGGAAAGGGAAGGGAGGAACAAGCCCATGGACAAGTGGGCCTGTTGTATATTGGGCTGTTCATCTCCTGGGGTGCTTAGCTTTGGGGATAGATTCACCCTGATGGCCAAGGCAGGGGGACATAGACATGGGAGGTCACTGGGGAGGATATGCTGATGGGAATCTCTGGCAAGCTAAATGTGGGAAGTGTGCAAGGCCATGGGCTTCAGTGGCTGGCAGAGAAATGAAGCAAAACAAAGCAGAGGGCTGGATGCTGAGTCTGGAAGATGGAAGCATCCCCTTTTCAGCAGACTCAGCAATAGGTGACCATCAGGAGGGAGGCCAAACCTGCCTGCATGCTGACAGAGCAAGAGTGCAAGCAAGAGGCCAAGATGAAGGCAGCGTCCTTGTCTTTCCTCAGACATCCAGCCTCATGCAAAGGGAATGCACGAGCAGGTTGGGCTCTGCTCAGGGATGGCATCAGCTCTTACATTGCAGGCAGCATAAAAAGCATTGGCTTTTGGCCTGCAGCTATGGGGAAGCCCTGTCTTGATGACCAAGGCATGGCCAAAGCTTGGTAGTCCTGCGGGATTATCATAGAATCATGGAATGGTTTGGGTTGGAAAGGACCTTCAAGCTCATCCAGCTTCAACCCCTGACACAGGCAGGGACACCTTCCACTGGAGCAGCTTGCTCCAAGCCCCTGTGTCCAACCTGGCCTTGAACACTGCCAGGGATGGAGCATTACTCATTACACTACACACATTATGAGATGTTAGTGCTTCCCTTTGCCTTCAGACTGCAGGTTTTGCCCCGGTGGGAGCAGACACCAGCCACATCACTGTCAGAAGTGGTAGAAGACAAGAAGAAATGATGTGGTGAGATGTGCTTCCCTTTGGGCTCACCTCTGAGCCTGGGGCTTACAGCATCCCTCCGCTTTGGCTTTCCCTCCCCAGTTCCCAATGTCAAAGGGATGTGCAACCTTGCCACATCTGCATCCCTCTCCCAACCTCCCTTTCCCCCTCCCTTTCCCATCCTCCTTCCATCACCCCTAGGTCCCTTCCAGCTGCTCCCTCCATCTCCCTCTCAGAGCATCACGTCAAAACACCATTAGCTCGTCCCCGGGCAGCCTGGCTCCCTTTCCCAGCCAAGGCATCCTGCATGGGACTTTGAAGCACCCGCGGGGACAGCTGGGCCCTGCCACAATCCCCGTGGCCCTTTGGGCTAAGCTGGGTGTTTTAAAATAGCCCCCCCCTCCCTCCCCTGCCCAACAGTGACAACTGCTCCATTATTTTAGATGCTGCTCATGGACCCGCAGTGTAACCGGAGCCCGGGGAGGAATGGGAAGTGATGGGGCAAAAGGGGGCTGGGGATGGGGGCAGCCCTGCGGTGCGTTCACCCTTGTTTCTCACAAGGAAAACTCCTCTTTGGATGTGAACGCTGCAGCACCAAGGGGATGTGAGGATGGGAAGCAGGCACTTGGCTGCAGTCCTGGTTTAAGGGTGGGTTTGAAGCCCTTCAAGGCCAGGTTGGACACAGGGGCTTGGAGCAAGCTGCTCCAGTGGAAGGTGTCCCTGCCCATGGCAGGGGTTGGAGCTGGATGAGCTTTAAGCTCCCTTCCACCCAAACCAATCTGGGATTCGATGGTTTAGGCAATGGTGCCTCCTCATGGGATGATGCCAGCTGGGTCGGGACAGCGGGTGAGGATGGAACACCTCACGTTGTTCCTCAGTTTCCCCAGGGATGTGATGTGCAACCCTAGGAAAGGATGGGGAGGGACCAGTTTAGAGCTGGCCTTGCTAAAACCAGTGCGTTTAGCAGGGAGAGGGCTGTGGCAGAGCAACACAAGGAGCTTCTTACCAGCAGCATGGGGCTTGGTCCTCCTAGGCCTGCATCCCTGAGCATCCCTCGGTGGCAGCCTCGGAGCCTTTCTGCGAGCCCTCAGCACCACCTAGTGTTCCTGAATTACCCAGGGCTCCATTTCTGCACGCCCAGGACGTGTCCAGCCACGCCATGTGATGGCTGGTACCCAAGCATCCTGCAGCCCTTACCCCTGCATCCATAAGGACCCCGACCCCAATTCCTGCCTCTTCTCCCGTTTAAGCACACAGATCCCTTGTGCAAGATCTCTGGTGTGAAGGCTGCTCCCCAAAACCCAGCACCCACAGCCCTCCCAAAGCTTTCTTCTTCATGGGCATGGATTTGCAGGGCAGGCTGAAATGCTTCAGCATTTGGGGAGATGCTGGTTTGTTGCACACTGGGGCTGTATTTCCCTTGCTAAAGGTGAGTAAATATCAGGGTTTGAACTGGCTCCTCTCCCCATCGGTTTTTGATGGATTTGGGGATTGATCGGGATGCTGAAAAGGAGAGGAAATGATAAACGCTTGCTTAGGAAAGAGGGTTGGAGCTGGAGTGCTGGGGAGGAGGAGAACAGGCACAAACACAAGGGTGATAAATATGGGGAGGAGGAAAACCAACCATCAGTATTAACACCACCACTTCCCAAACCCAATTTAAACAACAAAGGGCTCAGTGTTAACGGGTCAAGGTGATGAGCTTATTTCCCCTCTTTTCACACGGACCTGACATCCACATCTGATGCTGCTGGCTCCTCACAATCCCATGTCCCGGTTAACCTCAGCACCATCTACAGGCATTTCTTCCAGCTCCAGGTGCTGAAGATCCATGAATAATTGTTCCTTATCCCAGATAAACCCCGCTGGTTTCAATGGGTGACATGGGTACGGACAGCAAGAGCAAGCCCAGGCGGACGGAGGTGATTCCTCCCTCTGCCACCGAGATGCGCCCTTGCTCCACTCATTGCTCGATGGAGGATGGAGCTGGTTTCACGGCATCATTTCCTTGCTCTTCCATCAGCTGTAAGCTCTGTTTTCACCCTCCTTGCCCCCATTACAATTTCCATGGAGTTTTGCCCATTTTGTGCTCATTTTTGGGTTCAATCACTTCAACCTTTACCCTCCATCACCTCTCCCTGTATCTCCCTTTCTGTTGCTTTTCACTGTTTTCTTGCTCTCTGCCTTTGTTGTCTCTTATGTTGCCTTTATTTGCCTACACTATTTCCTCTCTAGTGATCTTCTGTCCCTTATTGACGCTGTTCCCTTGTCCAAGCACGCTGCAGAGCTGGCATCCAGCTGGGACTGATGCAGTTTCCATCACATCGTGGCCAAACTCTCCCTGCTTTCATATAATTCCAATCCCTTTCTCCTGTTTCCACCCAGACAAGGTCTCAGTCTGTTCAGGGGGGGCTGTAATAGAAACCTTTGGGGTGGTTTCTTCACTTGTGCTGCCTTTCTTTGCCTAGCTCTACAGCAGGGTGATGCCTTTTTGGTCCAGCTGTGCACGGATGCTGCTTGCACTGTGCAGCTGCAGATGTGCTGTACCAGATTGATTCACCTCCTCATTTTGCCATCTGGAAACCTCAGTCCTCGATGTCTTTGTGAAGGAACAGGGTGTTTGCAAGCAGAAGACCACATTTTGAGCAGGGTTTAATGAGTCCTTCTCCATCTCCTTTGCTAATTCCCAGTTTGTGCCTCCCAGGGGCTCTTTTCACCCCCCATCGCGCCCTGTCTGAGGACTAAAGCTGCCCAAAAGGAGCAGTAAATGGTGCTGGTGATAACTTGGAGCAGATCTCTGCCTCTTCCCGTCCTGCAAGGTACTTCATCATCACTGCAAATCTGGCTGCATATGACAGGTAAGGGCTCAGCCGATGGGAGGATGCTTTGAAGGGGTCTCTCCCTGGGTACCAGGAATGATGATGGGACAGAGCTGCTGCATCTATGGGAGCATGAAGCATGCAGCCATATTGCCACAGATATATTGCCTGTGGTGGGTGCTACGTTGAGCACCCACTTATCTGGACAGGTTTCATACACTCCCATGCATGGATGCAGGATGGGGGAAAGGAAACCGAGGTGTAATTCATTACCTTGGCTGTAAAGCACATTGATAGCCCAGTGAGGGACCATATAAATCTCTGTGTCTGGGTAAGTGTGCCAGGCAGCTCTCCAGTTGCAGGCAAGCTGTGCAGCTCATGGCTCTTTCACCCATCCTCCCTGCCAGCACAGGAAAGCAAGGGAACTGATTTCCTGCCTCTGACATTCCATCATTCCTCCCATTCCTCCGAGCGATTAAAGCGGAGCAATTCTCAATCATAATCATGCATTGCTCCATCCATCCTCCTGCATCCTCCGGCCTGTATCTAATGCTGCATCCTTGGAGACTGCAGGTACCAAAGAACATACTCTCTTTCCACAGGGCATCCTGAGGTGTTTCCCAGAGCAGCAAACTCCTGTTTTCCTGCTCACTGCATTGGCATGTCAGCATGAGGATGCTGCAGGCTGCTGTTTGCTCTCAGAGGTCCTATGGGCAGGTTTAGGGCTGCAATTCCACATGGGATAGGCAGGGAGAAAACAGGCAGCAAGAGGTGGAAAATAGAGACGGGCTGGACACAAAACACCTTTTTGAGGCCTCAGAATTCCTAGAAACAGGAAATGTGGGTGTTTTCCAGGGCTGATTTGATGCAATAAGTCATAGAAAAGGTGATGAGCAGGACTTGAGCCCTATGCTGGCTGTTTTGGCTGGGTGTGCGGTGCAGCGTGGTGACCCATCTCCAATGGTAGCCCAGTGCCTGTGGTTGGTGAGTTATAGGCTTTATATGTGATTTCCAGGCTGTTTAAGCAATTGCAAGGGCTTAAGGTGAAGATGGAGCTATAAATTAGAGACTGCTTTGGTTTATTGGTGTGTTATTCCCAATAATATGGTCGCTCTGGAGCATGGGAAGTGAGACATTTTGCTGAGGCTGGGTTCTGTTTACCCAACACTCAGGGATGGGCTTTACTACAGTGAATAGCCATAGAGAGCTGGTTTGTTTCCTTATAGTAAGATCCATGGCCCCACACACCCCCTGTGGTTTGGTTCTGCAAACATCTGATGGTGCAGATTTCCTGGTACACCACGAGCAGAGCACTCGGTGGCAGCAAACTCCCATTTCAGAGTCGGATTTAGCCAAAAAGAGCAGGTTTTAGCCCAAACCTCAACCTTTGCAGGCGAGAGGAGCTGTGGGGTTCGTGTAGCAGGTCCCGCAAGTAACGGCTGAGATTTCAGGGTGGTGTTTTTGGTGTTTCTTTTGCATTTGTGTATTTCCATGGGCTTGCACAGAGAGGCAGCAATTCCCCGGTTAAATAAATCCTCATTTCCCTTCATTTCACCGCTTGTTTTCCTTCCATTTATTTCTCAACCTCAGCTTCAGGTATAGTGTGTTTCGTGGGTAAAGCCTCTGATGTAAGCATCGTTATTCCAATGCATTCCAGGGCTTATGGGATACAGGTTAAAATGGCAACAGGCTCCCAGGACCAATTGAATGGAGGAACTGCCTAACTAGAGACAAGGAATGCCTGCAGCTTGGCTTTTGCCTCTGGAATGCTTGAATCACCCCACCTGAATAAACACGCCTGGTTTGGGCATCCAACCCCACCACCGATAGCATCAGCGGCGAGAGGATGCCTTTGGGATGCTTCTTCCTTTCCACCTCTCGGAATGGATCTATTAATGGATAACTGTTTTTACAAGAAGCCACCTGTTTAAACAGGACAAAGCTTTGCTTTTAATACATCAAAACACTAAGAGCAAGGCGAGATTGCCAAACAGCGCTTCTGCCCATGGGGTCATTTACAAACCAGGGTGGATACACGTGGAACATCTAAATTCAGCTTCCTCGCTACCATTCCCTGCTGCAGGTGTATTTGTTTTAAGGGGTGTAAGTAGCTGCTCTGTGAAAGTGAGTTAAACCCAGGGCTATGGCACAGAGGGCTCTGCAATAACAATCCTTACCTCTGTCCCAAGGGGACAATTAGGGATTAATCATTTAACATCATAAAGCACTCGCAGGGCTGGGGATGAAAGTGGGAAGTATTCTTAGGAATAAACTATGTTTTATAAGAGGCCTGATATGAGAATTCCTGGTTGGAATATGGAGGATGAGCAGGGGGTCCCCGGAGGAGCATCCATCGCATCCATCCCGACATGGGGAGCACAGAAAACAAAGCGCTTTGGGGAAATGAATCTGGTTTGCAGTGTTTTGTGGCTGGGGATGCGCCGAGGGATGTGGGGATGTGGGGTGGGGAGGATGCCCCATACAGCCTGCAGGAGGTGGGTGATGGGGCAGTCGACAGAAAGGGATTGAATCATTGCAATGAAATGGGAGAAAATAATGATTTTTTTTGGGGGGGGGAAGCCAGTTCTTCAAGTCAGGGATGAGTTTTGGGGCAGAAAACTGCAAATCAAAGCACCCGGTGTGCGCAGGGGTGTGGGTTATTGATGTGTCCGGGGTGACCCTTCCCATCCGTGTGGGGTTTGTGAGGCTGCCAGCACCCAGGGCGGGCAGGGAGGAGGCAGGTCTTGCAGGCAGGGGAGGAGCACAGCCTACCTGGGCGCAGGTGCTGCAGCGGGATCACCGGTGCAGGTAAGGCTCCGTTGGCCAGGACTGGTGTGGGGAGGGGGTTTCATGTTGGGAAGGGGCTGGGGAGGGGGGGAGAAAGCCACCTGAAGCCATAGGAATCACCCCTTATAGCTGGGAAAGGAGGGGACCCACCTGCCTGCCCTTTGGGTGGGTAAGGATGGGGGATCCCAAAAGCTGGCATCCTGTCCCCATAGAGAAGGAGGAGAGGGGTTGGGGTGGGTGAGCCTGCACCCATCCCCATGGGAAAGCAAATTGTTGGGGTCATGGGGAGCAGGCTCTGTTCTCCTGGACCCACCACAATGGGGTGTCCCAGTGCCCTGGGGTGCCCATAGGATGGGGCACAGGGGGGTTTGCCGCTGTCCCCTGCGGTGATGGGACGCGATGGGGCAGCCCTGTTGAGCGTGCAGCAGCATTGCCAAGGAGGAAGTGGAAAAACAAACGCTGTGGGGCATAAAGGCAGGCAGAGGGGAGCGTGGGGCAGGCTGGGGCCAAGCAGTGGCCCCAAAACCCTCCTAGCCCTTGGCACTCGCAACCAAATCGCATGCAAAAGCTGTGCCTAAAAGCTAAACCCAAATCACTGCTGCGGGCACCCAACCAGCAGCTCCCTCCCTGCAGAACTGCCCAGAAAGGCCTCATTTAATGCCCCAGAATGAAGAGTCCCAGGGTGCTGTAGGGAAAGGCTTTTTCCTCCTCCCTACTCCTAGTTGTTGTTACAACAGGTAATAACATCTCACTACGCGGCACACGATGCACGCACCGAGGCATGCAACGCATGCAGAGGTTCATGTCTGGCAGCCACAGCTCCCTATTAAACACAGTGGTAGCTGCAGTACTCCACTGATGTGTTGAAGGTGAACAACTGGGTATAACTGGGATAACACTGCAATGGAAACGGGTTCTTTGGTCGCTTGTCTTGGACAGTTTTCCTTGAGGGATGGCGAAGGCGGTTGGGAGGAGCGCGTTGTATTGCAATACAGTTTTAGGCTGAGACCTCGAACAATGCCCATTTTTGCCTCATTGCTGGTGGTGGCAATGCCAGTTTTGAGTCACTGCTTCATGTCGGGACTCGTGAGGCAATAGGGGTTGGAGGAGTCAGGGCTAGTCCATCACCGCGCATCGCGGCGTGCTGAGTCCCATGGTACCCACCACCTCTAGAAAGCCCTTTATTCCCTCAGCCACCACACAGAGGCAAAGAAAAATGGTTCATTTCCCAAAGCAGATCAGTTTTAGTCAGGTCTCGTTGCCTTAAAGCCACAACTAAGCAAATGCAGGTCATAAAGAGAAGCCAAAGGATGACCAAGTGCCTGCTCCTGTAATCGAGATGGCTTTGGGCAATTTGTCTTATTTCTCAGCTTTCCCTGCTGGGCTGTAACTCAGAGCTGCTTTTTGCTGCTTCCCCGATGGGGAGGCTCAGCACAGGGGTAAGGATGGATAGTCCAAAGCAGAGGGATAAAAGAGCAGGCAGAGAGCGATATAACCTTTCCATCACCAGCTTTTCGGTCTCTTTTCTGGTGGGTCCATTGTGTCTATTGAATGGACCTCAGGTCCAACATCCCAAATGTGAGGCTTTAGTCCCAGGTTGAACTTCCACGTTGATTTCACCCCATGGCCTTTGAATCTGGGTTAGCTCGGGCTATCTCAGGTGTCGGGACCTGGTGGTCCTTCAGATATCCCCCAGCAGTTGAGCCTAATGGGCTCCAATGGTGATGATTGATAGTTTTTAACCCAGGTCTAAAGCCCCTGGGGACCCTTTAGAGGCAGAAAAGCTGCTTTCCTGCTTTTGCAGACGTGGTTGGGCTCGCGAGCATTAGCGATGAGGACCACGATTGCTCAGTGTCACCGTGAGCTCTCCCCGGTGCAGATGGAGGCAGTGATAGAAGGAAGAACGATGATAATGGGATGAAATGCTCAGAGAGGGGTTTTAGCCTGCCATTAATGCATTAGGGATGCAGCTCCCAAGGGAGATAATGGAAGTGCTGCTAGGATTACAAGCGCCTCTGCAGACAAGGAAGACAGTGCTGGTAATGGAGTGCGGCAGCGGAAACAGGAGGCAATGCCTCTCCTGACACCTCCTGGGTGTCTCCCCTGCCATCGTTCTGCCCACAGAGATGTGGTTATCTCCCCTCCATGTTGTCTTCTCCATTCAGCCCCCCAGGTAGAGTATTGAGGCTGTGGGGTTATGAGCAGACCCAAACCACATCTACAAGGTTGGAAATCGCTTCCTTATTTCCAGCTCCACGCCTCGGCGGCATTCCCCACCTCAGCCTTTGTCTTTATTGCAAGCCAAGGCATTTCCCTTCTCTGCTGTGTCAGCATTTCCCTGGGGAGCATCCCTGTCACCCCATAGCCAGGGAGCAGCAGGTCCCATGGTGAGCAAAGCAGCTCTGATGAGCCCAAGCTGCCTCATCTGCAGGGGTTGAAGGGCAGGGTTAACAGCAGGAGCTGTTTCCAAGGGTGAACTTTAAACTGTGATTTCCAGGCTGGGGAGAATAGAAGTGATGCCCTGACGTTATCGCTGCGCCAATAAAACCTTTCCAGAAAGCCCTTATTAGAGCAAATGTGACCTTTGGAAAACTCAAAGGGTCCAGGGTTTAGGTGGAAACAGATTATACGTGGGTGCCACAGTAGGGTAAAAGGAGGTTAAAGCCTAGTTGGGCTCCTCTCCATCCTCCCTGCTGCTCCAAACACTCCCCCGGGGTGGTTGGGTCCATGAGTTATAAACCAAGAGGAAACCAGCTCCTTTGGGAGGTGATAAGAGCAGATGAAAGAGTAAATCATTAAGCCAGTGCAGTGCACTGCATTGTAATAACCAGGGGGCAAAGTGCGCTAATTACAAGCCAGCAGGGACGTGGGCATGTTATTAAACACAGGTTGGATGAGGAGGGAAGGGGAAAGTCAGGCTGCGCAGAGATGCTCTGTAATGGTGGGTGCTGCTCCCAAGCCACAGCATCAGCTGGACCTTCCACTGGAGCAGCTTGCTCCAAGCCCCTGTGTCCAACCTGGCCTTGAGCACTGCCAGGGATGGGGCAGCCACAGCTCCTCTGGGCACCCTGTGCCAGCGCCTCAGCACCCTCACAGGGAAGAGCTTCTGCCTAAGAGCTCAGCTCAGTCTCCTCTCTGGCAGGTTCAAGCCATTCCCCTTGTCCTGTCCCTACATCCCTTGTCCAAAGCCCCTCTCCAGGTTTCTCCTTTAGGCACTGGAGCTGCTCTAAGCTCCCCCCTTCAGGAGCCTTCTCCAAAGGAGAGCTGTTTGCTCCAGGGCACTCGTTGTTGAAAACAGAACAGTTGTGTTTGGGTTTTCCCCCTGTGCTCACCTCTTGCGTGTTTCCAGAGGAGGAAGAGAAGCAGGAGGAATAGTTTTGCTGGTCACGCGTCCCAGATAAGCCTCCCTGCTTCCTGCTGCTGAGCCATCGGGCAGGACAGAAGGCAGCAACCCCAAAACAGGCCCTGCTGTTGCACCGAGCTCACCCCATCTCACATCAGCCAGGTTATTCCTTCTCCATGTAAGTGACTGTAAGTTTCTCTGCTCTGATTGATCAATGTACTATAGAATGGTTGGGGTTGGAAAGGACCTTATCCTTTAGATCATCCTATTTTGACTGCATCAATCGCACGTGGGAAACTACCAGGTCCCATCCAATATGGCCTAAAAATAAAACTGCTGGAGCTAGATCATGGAGTTGCATATATAACTAAGTATTGTTGGAATTATGGCATTAATATGGCTTGATATGGCTGCAGGGTTTCTTTGGTACTCTGGGATGGGTTTAGTTATGCTTTCAGTCTTCGTCCTGATGTTATCCCAGTGTGTATGTGATGGGATTCTCTGCACAACCAGAAATGTCCCAGCCATCTCCCTGGCTCATGTATGCTGCTCCCTTCACCACAGGGATACAGGTGGATGCTCTGATTCCCTGCTTGTTCCTTTCCAAGTTCTAAACAGCCTATTGTGTTAATGCACTGGACTGTGCTGGCAGTGCTGGTGACCGGTGCCTTGCTTTGATTCTGTGTTTAATTACCCAGTGTCAATAAATCCCTCCCTTTAAATCATGCCTGCAAAGCTGCTAGAGAGGGAACAGCATTTCCATGCACAGCTTTTTCCACACCTGGATTAAATCCCCTCCTAAATGTATTGCCATGAAACCCACCGTGCTAGCTCATAGGTGTCCTGCGACCAGCCCCAAGGACGTGAGCCCTGTCCGCGTGTCGCTGCATGCACCGGGGTGGTGTTTGCATGGGGAGGCAATGTTTGCTCACTGTGAGCTGTTGGATGAGGTGGCTTGGTTAAACCAGTTCCATTCGGGCAGGTTGGCTCCAGGGGCTTTAGCAGGTCTGATCTAACCTGGCACATTTGCCTGCCCAGGGACAGCTTCCTCTGGGAGATGGTATCTGCACACAGGGCTTCAAAGGTGTCCTTGGGACAACCTGACTTCAAATCAAAGCCTCTCAAAGGCCAGCAGCACAAGCCATGTTCTCCTCATGCCCCACTTGTCCTTTATGCAGAATAAGTGGTGGAGAGGCACTGGCAAAGAGAAGCTGTGGCATTGCTAAATGGAGAGGGAAGTCCTAGGCACTGGCAGCAGAGCCTTTGCTGTCAATTAAAACATCCTAATTGACCACATTGACACAACTGACCTGTGAGGGCACCAAGGCAGGGCCCTAGAGGTACACTGGAGCCCACAGGACAGAGTTAATAGTTAATAGATTCTCCTCCTAATTAAGCAAAGCAACAAATGGCAAACAGGAGCTCTAATTCCCCTAGGAAACGGGTCCCTGGCTCTCCTGCCTAGCTTGGGTGTGATCCTGTCCTCCACGTGGGGCAAATCCCGGCTCAGTGATGCTCCATGGAGAGAAGAAGGGATGGGAGGAGGTGCTAAAAAGCCCACCCTGGAAGGGAAGCCCCATTCTTCCCATTGCTATGTCAAAGAACTGGTGTCAGCTGCATCACGGCATGGCTTTTCCTTTGCCTTGCAGACAGAGGAGGTTGTCAGGATGGCAAACTTCAAGGGCCACGCGCTTCCAGGCAGTTTCTTCCTGCTCTTTGGGCTCTGGTGGTCGGTGAAATACCCGCTGCATTATCTCAGCCAGAAAGTAACTAAGAAATCCCACAGGATTTATTGCTTCAAGCGTGTGGACGCCATCGAAGGGGGACTCAAAATCACCTTTGCTCTCATAGGTAAGGGTTATATTTTACTGGCTATGCTGGTAACTTCCCAGCCAGGAGTGATGCCCAAACTGGAGCCTTTACTCATAGAAACTACATGTGGAAGGATGAGACTTTGATGTTCATCTTGTCTTGATCTCTAGTAGGGATTGACAGGGAAAGGCCAAGTCTCGTGTCCCTCTTCAAACTGAGCTACCACTAATAAAGCCAGCCCTGATTTTGATATCCAGTCCTTTCTCCTTCATGCAAACCCACCCCTTCTTGCTTCAGAGCCACCCCAACAGCAATGAGTCAGGTCAACCATCATTGCAAATGAGGCATGAGGACCGCATGCTCTCCTGTGTCCATGCAGGGATGCTGGCAGAGCAGTTCGTCCCGGATGGTCCTCACTTGTACCTCTACAGTGGGGAGAACCACGACTGGGTGAAGCTGATGAACTGGCAGCACACTACCATGTACCTCTTCTATGGCATCTCTGGGGTGGTGGACGTCTTCACCTACCTCTCCCCAGTGGTACCACTGGGTCTGGATCGCCTCATGCTGTCTGTGGCTGTGTTTGTTGAAGGTTGGTACAAGGAGATGCTTCATTTGGGGAGGGATGCTGAAGGGTGAGTCAGAAAGGGATCAGAACTTGCCAGGCTGAGATATCGCCCTGAAGATAGGACATACTGTAGGTGATGTATTATGAGAGCAAGATGCGAAATACGGGCATCAATAGGTCCTGGCTTTGCTTGGTTTGGGGTTTCTGGGATGGCAGCGGCACAAAGCAGCAGGCTGAGTTTCCTCACCATGATAAATGGCTGGAGGATGCTGCGTTTATCTTCCATCTACAGAGCTGTTTGCGTGCCTGTGTTCTCCCTTGAGAGCCATTAATTGCACTGCAGGCACTGTCACCCTCATCTGCTTGCATTGCACGTGGCAAACTCAAGTGACTTATTCCATCATGGATATCAGTTTGTCTTCAGGCTGTCTTGTGAGACACAAGTCAGGATTTCAGGCCCCTCTTGGAGCACGCAGGCAAAAGGCACTGGGAAATGAAGGTCTTGCTTACGTAGAAAACCCATTAAGGAAGGCACTGCTCCTGTTATCTTCCCTTCCCTCATCCCACTGGTTTTCCAAGCAGCAAGGGCAGCTCAACAGGCACCATTTGGTACATGAGAAAAGGAAATCTGTGCCTACAGCTCTGAAGAGCACGGTGAGGTTTTAGCAGTAGAAAAGCAGGATGCAGCAGGACTCTGACCATGAGGAAAGCGTGATCTGAAGAGGTGAAGGAAACCACCTCTGTTCTCTGGTTTTGGTCCCCATGTTGCTCATGGTTGGGCATCGCATCCCTCAAGGATGGTGGGATGCCAGGAGACCCGAAGGGATGGTGCTGCGTGGAGTGCCTTGTTTTCATGGTGGCCTGCCCCCATTTGCCATCCAGGCAGGTGATTCTCCCTGGCAGGGCTCTGTGGTCATGGTTGGTGTCACTAACTCTAACCTGGTATTTTGCAGGTTGTCTCTTTTATTACCACGTCCTTCACCGCCCTATGCTGGACCAGCACATCCACTCCCTGCTCCTCATCGCCATCTTCGCAGGGGCCTGCAGCACCATGCTGGAGGTCTTCCTGCGTGACAACATCGTCCTGGAGATGTTCAGAGCCGGGGCCACCATCATCCAGGGAACGTGGTTCTGGCAGGTGGGTTCTCTTATGGAGCAGGGCAGCGAGGTAGGAGAGCAGTAGGCAAAGGGGAGCAGAAGCCGCACGTCACATATCGATCACGCATCTCTGAAGGATGGTTTATGCCAGGCTCGCTTCATAAATAGATCATAACCCCCAATGAAAATGTGCTTATCACCGGTCATCCCTGATGGCTGCTGCTGCTGAAGTTGCTGTTTGCCTTGGCTTATGGCTTCTCAGGGGGGGAAGAGCCCATGCGAGCGCTCCCAGGATCTAACAACCAAGTCCTAATTGCTTAATGTGCCTAATGCACCCTGCAGCACTCCCTCTGGTTTAGTGGAAAGATGCAAACCCCACCGAGCAATGAAATACAGCCAACTGCTTGCTTTGGTAGGAGGTGGAGAGGCAAAGTGATCAGGGGGAGAGAAGCACTCTCAACGCTAAGGTGCCAAAGAGAAACGTGAGCTCCCTCCTTTCTCAGCTGCCCTAACTCAAACCAGGCTTTATTCAGATTGGGATGAGCTTGTAAAGTGGGAAGTTTTAAAGGAAGGATAGGAGTTTGCAATGCAGTGGGACAACAATGGTGTGGGTATTGTACAGAGTAAGAGAGACCACAGGAGCAGGCTTGCTTTATGTGGTCTCTCATTGCAAGGCTGGACTTCCCCTGTCCACTTCCACAATCCTGGTCAGGACCCACGTCCCTCCCATCACCACATGGATCATGGTGATGACAGAGATGGACACAAAGCACATACATTGGTTTCCTTTCCCCCCCCAAGGTAAAACATTGCTTGTTCCACCCAGATCGGTGTCGTGCTGTTCCAGCCATGGGGAGGCCCAGTGTGGGATGAGAAGGACCACAGCAACATCATGTTCCTCACCATGTGCTTCTTCTGGCACTGGGCAGCCGCCGTGGCCATCCTGGCTATAAACTACGCTCTCGCTTACTGGTATGGCTGGGGCAGGGATTTGGGCAGGAAGGGATGCGGATGGCTGGAGCGGGATGCGGATGTACTCCAACCCATCCTGGAGTACAAAGAGCTGGATAAGCAGCTCCTCGCTACAGCAAGCTCCAGGGCACAGCCCCAAGGGTGCACGTGATGTGTTGAGCGTGCAGAATGCAAACCAGTGTCAGCAAGAGGCACAGGCATCAAATGGGAAGTCAAATAACAGAGACCCCGAAGTTGGGCCTGGAAATCACACTGTGGTTTTGCTATGCTGGAAGTCAAACTCTGATTCACCAGAGCAATCAAAGCATTACCAGGGCTCCCTGACGCTTTGTCCCCTCCTTTGCAAGGGTTTGAAAGCTGTTGACAGTCACTGAGCTACGACAGCACTGTCTGATGGCTAAAACAGCACCAGCCCCCAGCATGGCTTTTCCAAGCAGATGGGAAGGGGACATTATCCCACTTCCAGGGGTGCTCCTATGGCCAGTGGATCTCTAAGGGATGCATGGTTTGCTGAGACATGGTTGGACTTGATCTCCAAGGTCTTTTCCAACTCAAGTTATGGCTGCCCCATCCCTGGCAGTGCTCAAGGCCAGGTTGGACACAGGGAGCAAGCTGCTCCAGTGGAAGGTGTTCCTGCCTGTGTCATGGAACTGGATGAGCTTTGAGGTCCCTTCCAACCCAAAGCACTCCATGATTCCATGGGTGACAGATGGGGTAGTCTATGCAAGCAAACAGATGCTGAACAGAGTAAAATCCCCTCAGTTCCCACCCAAACAGCATCTTGGGGACTCTATAATAGTTTCTTCTCTTCTGTATTCAGTACAAGTGCGTTGGGCTCCCTTGAGCATTCAGTGAGGAGCAGTGGCTGGGGGTTCTGCTAACAGTGATTTATGTGTTCCAGCTGCATCCAGAGGTGCAGGGCAGGCAGTGGGGAGCCCTACATCAGCCTCGGGGTCCGGCAGCAGAAGCGTGACCCGAGCTCCCAAGCCACCTTCTTGAGTGCATCTGATGAAGAGTGAAGGGGGAGCAGCCGCCTGCTCCAGGTGCTGCCTAGAAGACAAAAACCCAACGCCAATGGGGGATTCCTGCTTTGGGAGAGGAAGGAGAGCGGCACCGTTCTGCTGCTGGGGAGCACACTGAGCATGCAGAGGGGATCTGCCCTCCATCTATGTCCCAATATTGACCCTTTCTAAGCCAGCATTGGGTTTCAGCCGCAACGTTAGGCATGGGAATTCGATGTGAGAAGATCTCTTCATCCCATGTGTGCTCCTGTAGTGATGGAGGGCACCTTTTCACCCGACTTTCCCAAGGGCATGGAGGCTTTGACCTGCTGTCCGTGGAGTCAGGGACACCCCCAGGCTGAGACCATGCGCCTCTGGAGCAAGGCATCACCCCAAGGAGGAAGAGGAAGAGCGTGGAGTGCGAGCTGATGTCAGGTTTGCACCACCGCTGTGGCTCTGTTGTGCACAAAGCAGGTTTCATTACGGAGGCACTGAACTATTGAACATTGAGCTGTTTGTAGTTCTCCTGTCCACTTACAGGCTGAAAGAGCGAATAAATGGGAAATAAACCCCCCACTGAGCTGATATCCTTACATTTAGGACTTGGAAATCATAGAGTGTGTGATAACAGCTTCGACAAACCCATCTCTCAGACCTGCAGAGCCTGAAGGACTGCAAGATGCTAAGCAGCAGGCATTCACAAACCCTCATGGTTTTCCAGTGGGAATAACGCAATGTGAGAGGAAACAGGCACACATTTTGGTTTGAGCCTTCTTTGCCAGCTAATTCCTTGCAATGGAAGGGACTGGAAATGTCCTCAATAGGAGGAAAAGATGCATATATATATGTATGTATAGGATAAACAGCAGCCCGTCGCTGGGGCCGGAAGGATGCTCTGTGCAGAAGCCTCCCTGATGTCTGGCACAGGAGGGATGGGTGGCAGCTGGGCTTGTGCTTGCTCGTGACTGAAGAGGAAAGCAGCTACAGGCAGGGAAAGCAAAGCTCCTCCTTGAGCATCCTTGTGCAGAGCCTCTTGCAGAATAAGGGTCTTATTGCTTAGTAACAGTGCTATGAAGCCTAACCTTGGACCCCAGCTTCCCTCTATTTCCACCACTGAGATGGTTCGTTTCGCAGGCCTGGATCCCTGCGTTTTCCCCTTGGAAAAACACTCCCCACATCCCTATTCCCATCAAATCTCCACATGAGGGCAGCACCAGGCAAGGCTCTTTCCCTGTGCTCCATGCTGGCTGAGGCTGCGCTCCCCATGCAGCCGCCCTTGCTGAAAGCAGAGGTTATTCCCACCGCAGGGAGGCTGACCCATTCCCTGCTTGTGAAGGTGGGAGGAGGTTTATCCAACCCTTCCCTGCTCTTTTAGCTGCTCCTAATGGAGCCGCTGCCCCCGTTCACCCCGAGGTTTTCTTTGTCCCTTGTCACTGCAGGGCCACAAGAAGCCTTTTTCCCTCTGTCTGGTATAGCCTCATTAATCCCTGCTCCTGCAGACACCCCAGCACTGTCAGGATAGCGATCCTGATCTGTTTTCCAGCTCTGGGGCACATGCTTTCCCAAGGGATGGAGGTCAGCCAAGGAGGAGGGATGCAGCCTGTGGTTAAGTAGGAGAACACAGGTGATGCTCACTTCCGGAGCAGGAATAAGCATGTTCCTTTTAGCTAGGAGAAACCCATGTTTGTAAATAGCTCCAGTTTTGGGGTGGTTGTCCTGGATCCTGATTTTCACCATATAAACTGAGTTATTTCCTAGTGTCTTTGCACTGGACCCACTGGAGGGGAATGGGGTATATTTGTAGTCAAACGCAGCTCTGGTTTCAAAAGAGATGCATGGTGAGTGGTCCAGAGATGCTTTATTGTATAGCAAGGTGCCCCCACAAGCTGTTAGACTGATTTCTTACATGTTATGGTATAGATGCTAAAGGGAGCATTGCTTTGAGCCAGGACAGTACTAAAGGGAGTATTGCTTTTAACACAACCTTAGCATCACCCAATTGTCCTGGACCATCAGCGAGCACCTTTGTACTGGATGAATTGGGTTGAATTCATAGCCCAATCCAAAGCTGGTTTTAAAAGGCCTCATTTCCCTGGCAGAGATAGGATCTGCTGCTGCCACCCTTCCTGGCCACCTTTGTGTAAGGCTGAAACGATGGTGTAGGCAGCAGAACGAGCCCTGCCTATGCTGTTACCGCCTGCTTCACCTCCTCTGGAGCCTGTTTATGGAAGGCAGCGCTCGCATTCGTCATAACAATAATAACACTCTGCACTTCCCAAACACCCATCCATCTGCAGTGCCCGGGCTGCTGGTGAGCCTGTAATTACACCGTGCCTCCCACCGCCCCCGGGGAAGCAGGCAAACATTATCGCATCTTCCCATTAGCTGGATGGGGAACCTGCAGGGAGAGGATGCTGCGCGCCCAGCTGAGGAGAAGGGAAAAGAGGAGGGCAGTAATGAAATGCACTTTGGGGTTTAGCTTGGGGTCATTAGAGGGGCTGGAATGAGATCATTACAGGGGTAGGAGCAGGTCAGATGCAGATCTGCATCCCTCTGTGTCTCCCTGGGAGGAAGAGGACATCAGGCTTGGGTTAGAAAGGACCTAAAGATCATCCAGTTCCACCCCCCTGCCATGGATACCTCTCCTATCCTTAGGGATCCTCCACATCCCTAAGGAGCTGTGATGGAGCTGCATCCATTGGTGCCTACAATGCTGTGTGAGTGACCTGCTCTGTGGTTTAGAGGGGACATTGCCATCCTTTCTCTGGGTACCCTATGGTGTTCCCATCCAGTTGTCATAGTTTTATGCTTGTTTCCATCATGGGGATGGCATAACAGGCTAGAAACCCCTTTCCCTCACACCACTTTATCCAGCCATAACCTTTCTCCCTGTCTGACTGCAGGGGCTTTAATATAAGCTGCCTTTTCATGGGCATTTCCTCTATATGCTTTCCTCTTTGCTGGCCCTTTAAACCCCATGGAAAATGGCATCATCAGATCCCTTTCAGCTGAGCATCATTTCCTCCCCTCTCCCTGCACCTGCTGCCCTCCCAGCTTCCATTGCCCCACTTCCTGCAAGGACCTCACTCATCCTGCTTGGGCAATGCCTTTGTGCTGAGGGTTTGTTGAGCTGGCTGCTTGGAGAAGGGAAAACTGAGCTGCAAAGAGCTCCTTGATGCTGCTGCCCTTTTGCCATTGAGAAAGGTGAGTTTATGTTGTGTGTTGTATTTAGGGTAGGTCTGTAAGGAATTTCTCTCTCTGCTTGGGTTTAATATGGTAGGAAGCCCATGAAGTGAACCCAATGCTGCTCTGGAACACAGGAACCCTGTGTGTGTGCATTGAGCCCTGTGCATCGTCCCTTGCTCCCTGAGCACTGATGTGTGCACAGCGCGGCCGAGTGCCAGCACCACCGCCAGCTCCTTGTTTCCCTTCCTGCCTCCCACTGCTGATGTGGAGATAAAAGGGCATAAAGCAGCTCCTGGCTACAGCTTGGTGGCTTTTATGGCTGTGCTGGCCAGGAGCCCATCACCCTGAGCAGCCCGTCATGGCTCCTGCGCTGTTCTCCACCCCTGGGCCTTTCCTGCCTCACGTGTGGGGCTCTTGGCTGGTCCTGCAGCCTTCCTTGGGGTTATTGTGGGTTGCACGAGGAGCCGTGCATAGGAACACTGGGTTGGGGATGCTCTGCGTGATGGTTAGCGCCCATGTATTACAGTAACCAAGGGCAGGTTGGATGTGGCTTGGAGCAACCTGCTCTAGTGGAAGGCGTCCCTGCCCATGGAACTACTGAGCTTGAAAAGCCCCTTCCGACACAAACCATTCCATAGCTGGAGATGCGGGCAGTGCCGACTGTTTCTGCACCATTAACTTGGTGTTTCAGAGGGAAATTGGGATGCTGGAGGGGTCTGTGCTATCTATTTCCCTTGAGGCACTTGCATTGCTCATCTACACAGCCATCGAGGTGCTAAGCCTGGGTCAATGCTCCCCTCCTCTTGGTTGCTGTGGGCTGGGAGATGGAGCTCACAAGGGCTCTGCTTTGATTTGTGAGCTCCTGGTCCCACATCTCCTGCTTCCAGGCCCTTATTCTAACCCCAGACCCCCCTAACAGGGTCATTGAGTACCTGGCATCCCAGGTTAGAGCCCTTCCACAGCCTTGCCCCTCTCAAGCCCCTCAACGTAAGACCTTTACATGGTTTCCACGGGGATGGGAAGTGGCTGCTCGTCCTGATTCCTGTGGCAAATTCCAGGAGGCTGGAATTTGGTTGTTAATGGCAGACACGGAGGTGTTCCGGGTTGGGAAAGCCGGGTTGACTCAGCGTGCTTTGAACTGCCCCGCAGGATGCTCAGCTCCAAACATCCTGTGCCAGGGCCGCCTCCCCCGGGGTGCCTTCCCCTTTATCTGCCTCCTGTGGGTAATAACAGCTCCTGGCTGGCACATCTGGAGCGGGAGGAGGACGGGCAGGAGCCACAGGTAAAGTCTCTGCCCCATAGAGAGGAATGGTGCTGGTGAAAGGCTCTGCGATGGGATGGATGGGGCTGCTTGAGCTTGGGAAGAAGGGATGTGGGAGAGTTCACTTCTCAAGGCAAAGGTTTAGCGTGGAGATGTGACAGCAACCTGTGTCTTTAGGCCTGTTTTAGGGGGGGTTATCAGGTTTTGGAGGAGTGGGAGCTCGTGCCTCTTGGGTGAGTGCTGTTGGCACAAGAGAGATGTGCCTGGGTAGCAAAGTGGAGGAGGATGCACAGAGAGAAGCCCCTCCAAGCATCTATGGCCAGGCAATGAACTTGCCCTCTGGTTGTCCTATGCTTGCACCCATGGGGATGCTCATACATCCACATGGGAAGGCAAGCATTGATCCCCCTGCATCAGCTGGAGCAAGGCCCCATAGGAGGCCGTAGATGGTGATGGACACAGAAAGCCTGGAGACTGGGCAGGAATGCTGCTGTTCCTGAGGCTGGGAATGCTGTGAGTGCTCAGCATGAGGCACAGTAAGGAGAACAGGGAGCTCCAGTATGGCTGTTAACCAAAAGCATTGCAGCCTGGGATCCCAGGTAATAACTTGGGACTGCAGCCATGTTTCAGGTCCTGGGACAGGCAAAGAAGCTCACAGGAAGCATAAACACCCAGGAGCTCTCTTGGGGCTTCCATCAGCTTCTGTGTGAGCATGGACTCAATGGCAGGGGATGGAGAAGGGGTACCAGGTCTGGGGGTGCTGTTCTGCACCTCCAATGTGTGAGCTGAGCGAGGGCACTGCTGCTTGGAAATGAACCCGGTTCCAAAACAGTGGTGGTTGAAAAAGGCCCTTTTCAGGCTCTTTTGAGTGGGTTTCTGCTTGGTTTGGGACAGCTCTGCCAAGCGAGAGATGCCCCAGGGTGTGCGGTGGCTGCTCAAGCACTGGGTCTGGGTGGTGGGAAGCAAAGGGGGCTCCTGACAGTGACCAAAAGCATTGCCAAGAGGTTGTGAAGTGAAAGGGTCCTTGGCACTGTGAAGAGTGAGGTTACCAGGGAGGGGAGAGGGATGCTGGGGTAGGAGAGCTGGAATGGAGTGGATTGGGTCTGCTGGTACCTAAAGCCACAGGGGGGATGCCTGGAGGATGTGGGGTGATAGATCCCATTCAAGCTGGGAGCAGCCTCTGGAGCTTGGTTGTGTTATTCCAATGTCTGAGCGCTGGGATGTCTCTGTTCCCCTCCTCTCCTCCAGTTAAGCACATCAAATGACAGCTCCTGATGTCTATCTCGGTCAAGGTGTGCTCCTGACTGCAGCTTCACTGTCCTCAGTCCCTGGAGGACAATGGTAGAATTTGGATATAGATGGTGCAATTGTGTGCTGCTTTAAATGTGCTGTAATAGCACTTGTCCTCAGTCACTTCAGCATGGAGATGTGCCCTGGACGCAGGATCTGGGCTATAATCTGGCTGGAGTATGAGTTAAACCTAGTGCAGGCATCAAAATAGAGCAGGAACCATCCCCAGTGCTGGACCAAGCTCCTGGGAATGGGGCGCTTCTCATCTCCCTGGAAGGCTGCTCAGTAACTTCCCTCCCAAAGGGAAACCTTGATGTGGTGTGAGCAGCTCTGACCCTTCCCCAGCTTCCCTGTGGAGATGGAATGGGTGATGCTGACCTCCGCATCCAAACACCGCGCATCGCCCGCGCGCTCCAACCTCTGCAGAGCCCTCCCTCACCTGCAGCGTTGCCACACCACATCCTACCCTCGTTTTGCAGCGCCTAATTACTTTCTAGTGTGGGAGGACTCGGGGAACGTGCTGGAGTTGTTCATCCAGCCTCTGCAATTCCCTTTGGTATTTATAAACACGGCGCGGATGCGATGGGTGATGCAAGGGCAAGGCGGTGCGATAGCTTCAGGGTGAGTAATGCCTCCTCCTGTGCACATCTGAGCTGCTGGAAAGGACCAGGAAGCCTTGAGATGCCAAATACAGCGGTAGCACCTCTGGTGTTCCCCATTTGCAGCTGGTGGCAGAGCCATCTCCCTCAGGATGCTGCTCCATGGGGATGCTTTGGCTCAACCCCAGGTACCGTCTGTCCTTGCAGGTCCAGCAAGCGAGCCCGATGCCAACGAGTTTCCTCGGCAGTGCCCTCCGGGGCACCTTCTTCCTCCTGTTTGGTCTCTGGTGGTCGGTGCGGTACCCACTGAGGTACCTCAGGAGGAAAGGCAACACCGAGAGCCAGCCGAGCCATGGGACCCAGCGCGTGGAAGCCTTCGAAGGGGCGGTCAAAGCTCTCTTTGCTCTAGCAGGTAAGATGTGACGATGCGCCCCAGTATCTCCTGCCGCTGCATCCCTTCTCCCATGACACTGGGGATGCTTGGGGTGGGTTGGCATGGGAGGGCTCGCAGCCATTCCTATGAAGGAAGGTTTCCCACAGGCTTGTCCCTTCCTCCCCTCTCCACACAGGGATGCTGGTGGAGCAGTTTGTTCCCACTGGGCCCCATCTGCAGCTGTACAGCCCCGAGGCGCGGGGCTGGACCGACCTCACGCGCTGGCACTACACCACCATCTACCTCTTCTTCCTCCTCTCCGGCATTGTGGATGTCATCTCCCACTCCCGGCTCAAGCTGCCGCTCGGCTTGGACCGGCTCTCGCTGTCCATGGCTCTGCTCATCGAAGGTGAGAGCGTGGTGCATGGGAGAGGGGGCAGGATGGGGTAGGAGAAAGGGTGCTGAGGGACACCAGTGGGCAACAGCTCCAAAGCCCTGTTTTGAGGGCAAAAAGCACTGGTTGCGTGTCCCAGTGTCCCTCTCTCCAAGTATGGATCCATCTAGGGCTGGATTCGTATTTGAGGGGACCTATGGATGCGGGCATCTCCTGACAAGCGCTGGCAAGGCTCTCTTTGGGGTAAATAGGGGTTGTCCTCCCATCTTGGTTGGATGCACAGAGGGAACAGAGCCTGATGCAAAGGTCCCCATTGCTGTGCTGCTCCTGATGGCTCTACAGCCCTGGCTGGGCATGGGGAACACCATAGGGTGCTCTGAGGGCTGAATGGTCCTTGCAGAGCGAAGGTGATGAGAGCAGGATGTTCGCTGGTCATAGCAAGCCCTGGAGCACAGCCTCCGTTGTCAGGGTTCAGTTTAACACCAAAGCCCAGAGCATCCATTTGTCATGGAGGTTTCTTCTCTTGGAAGGTTTGCTCTTCTGCCTCTGTGACTATGGTGATGCAGCGCTGGACCATCACCTCTATTCCCTGCTGGCCATGGCTACCTTTGCTGGAGCCCTCTGTGTCCTCCTAGAGGTGTTCATCCGAGACCACATCATCCTGGAGATCTTCAGGACCAGCTCCTTCCTTCTCCAGGGCTCTTGGTTTTGGCAGGTCAGTGCATATCCAGTGCTGCCTGCTGAGCAATGGGCTTCATACCTGCTCATTACCTGTTGGGGTTAAACTTGAAGGCTGCTTGGAATATCTCAGTAAATAAGAGGGTGAAACGAGGTTTAGCACCAAAGCTGTCATCATGGAGACATGCACATGGAATGCATGTAGGGACAGGGCAAGGGGTGATGGGTTTAAACTGGAACAGGGGAAGTTAAGGTTGGATACAAGGCAGAAGCTCTTTACTGTGATGGTGCTGAGGTGCTGGCACAGGGTTGGAGGTGGATGAGCTTTAAGGTCCCTTCCAACCTAAACCATTCCATGATTCTATGGACAAACCTGCATGCTAAATGGAAATTAGACCCCACAAGGGTGGGAACCCTCAATCATGAGGTTTTGTTCCTGTTATTATGTCCGATTTATTCCTCTCCAAGTGACTGGAAATAATTGGGGATCTCACACATAACCACCCAGCTTTGGGTCTAGGAAGGAATGCACAGCCTGGCAATGTACCCTTTGGGTTGCCATCCTTCTCTGGGGCTGCACTAAAGTTACCTGCAGAGCATCTCTGTCCTCCTGAAGCACATCCCTGTGGGGAGACAAGGATGCTTGGGGGATGCTGAGGACAGTGGCCCAGATGTCCCTTGGGTTTATTGTGCATCTAGCCCATAGTCAGCCACTTGGCTAAAACAGAGGGGGAAAGAGATGAAGGATGCGCTTACCAGCCTGAAGTGTGCTGATGCTCAACACCTCTTCTGTCTGTGACCAGATTGGGTTTGTGCTGTCCCCTCCATGGGGAGGACCAGGCTGGGATCAGACCGACCACAGCAACTCCATGTTCCTCACCATGTGCTTCTGCTGGCACTACGCGGGGGCTCTCGCTGTCTTGGCAGCAAACGCTGCTGCATCCCGCTGGTACGTGGGGGAAAAGGGGAGTGCTGGGGGGTCCCGGTGCTATGCATGGACTGGGATGGCCAAGAGCATCACCTAGACCCGTTATCACTATGGAAATGCAGTGTGCTGTGGGATAAGACAAGTGGGTGTCCATGGAAAGGATGGGCTCGCTGACCAGTGCCTCTGTCTCCCCTGCAGCTGTAATGAGTCCTGCCAGCTGAGATTTGGGGACATCGACGTGGAGCTGGACTGTGGCATGTGCATCCGCAAAGGCAACAAGAGCTCCGGTGGTGCCCTGCTGCCCGAGAGCCCCTCGGATGACAAATGAGGTGGTGTTGGGCATGGAACCTTCTTCAACACTGGGTTAGAGCTCTCAGATGAGGTTTTGGATTAGTCCTGATTGACTCCAGTGGCACTCGATGGCAGAGCATCACAAGTAGGAGCCAGGAACCCAAAGGGAGATGGGAAGCCTTTCCTTGAGCATCCCTTTCCCTCACATCCCTTTGGTGTTTGCAAGAGCAAACCATGCTCAACCAGGAGGGAATACTTCATGTTGTGTGTTGTGAACTGCGGGACTGGGTTTGCTGGTGGAGTCCAAGCAACGTGGCCAATTTTAACATGATCCTTGCTTCTTCCAGCCAAACCAGTGTCCGAAGCTCCTGGTGGCTGTCGCTCGCTCTGGTGTTAATGGAAGGGGTTTTGTACAAAGGGTGCACAGGGTATATGTGGTTGCCAATAAAGTTAAAGAACCACCTCAATGGATCTCTTGACTATGAAGCCTGGAGATTGAAGGGCATGGTTAAGGTGATGTTTGGCTTTGCAGTGATTTGAGGGGGGATGGATGCTATATGAGAAGTATGGGACTTACTGCGGCTAAATCTGCTTGGAGAAATGGGTGGGTGGCCAGGGGATGGAAAGGATGGAGGCTGCTGTTGGCACTGCCATGTAGCCTCTCTCATGGCATGGTTTGGGTTGGAAGGAACCTTAATGGTATCTGTGACCTCTTCAGTCACCTCCAAACAAAACCTTTGAGGTCTCTGCCTTGCACTTGGTGTCTGGGGGTGCATGGGGTTTGCTCCCCTTAGGTCCCTATTTGGTTGGCAGCAGAAGAGCATGGGGAGATGCTTCCTGCCGTCGAGGTCAAAACCACCTTTAAAAGACTTCATTAAGCAGGATTAGTGGAAGAGCTGGAATTTCATCATCAACGTGAGCAACTCCAAGTGCTGGGAGGAAGGGAAAACGCTCCCTGGCTCGGGGCAATTGCAATCCCCAGCCCCAAGAGAGAGGTCCCTGGAAGAGCGAGTGTTACCCATCTGATGTGATGCTCTCCTTTAGGAGCAGGGCTGGAAGGTGACCAGTGCTTGGTGCTGCTGTCCAGAAAAGGAACCACGGTGGGTGCACCTTCTTGGGCTCTCACCTTTGGTACCCACACGCAGAGGGGCTGTGAAGCAGGGTGGCATTCAGGAGGGATGGTTTGTCCAGGATCTGCTGATGTGGATCTCCTGCACTGCTCCAGATGTGCTCCGTGGAGGTGATGTGCTCTGGTTATTAATAGTCCTCATGGGACTAGAAGCAGGGTTACTTGTTCTATAGTATCTGCCATTAACAGGATGCTTAGTGCATAGGTGATAACCCTGGTTTATCTGTGCTACATCCCTCTTGGTGAGGTTTTTGCTACTTAAAACACAGGTCTCTAGTGGGGATGTTCCTTCTTTGCTTGAATAAATACAAGAGCAAATATTCACTGCTCATCCAGGTGTGTGTTTTAGCAAGCTGGTGCCCAAAGGGAAGGCACAAGGGTTTCCTTGAGCAGGGTGTGTGGAATTACCTCTCCCCACACTGAGGGATGGAGGTGCCCCATAGGTGAGAGGTGACAAACAGTTGCTGGGTCAACAGAGTGGAGAGAAGCAATGAGATTGTCGTGGCTGTAATTGCATTTATAGAGCAGTTCCTACCCAGGCTGTGTGTGGAATGGATAACTTCTATAACAGGCCTTTAACCCAAAATGATTTTTCCCATTGGTGCTGGAGGGCAATGGAACTCATGGAATAAGTGATGTGTGAATGTTATTGATGGGGAAAGCCTGCTGTGTCCACCTGGAAGTGTTGCTGTCACATTGGTATGGACAGACACGGGTGACATAAGGTGAGAGCATAGAGCTGAGCATCACAGACTCCCAGACTGGTTGGGGTTGGAAGGAACCTTAAAGCTCACCCAGTTCCAGCCCCTTGCCATGGCCAGGGACACCTTCCACTAGAGCTGCTTGCTCCCACTGCATTGCCATCCCTGTGTCTCTATGGTGGGCTATGGTGTGGGCCTGGGTGGGTTTAACTACAGGGGACCTTGTTATTATACACAGACCCAACTGATGGATGTGGCTGTTCAGAAAGCACGCAGGGTGTGATGTGACCCAAACCTAATACAACATATGTGTTATAATGAAGCTTAGTACTATGTATTTGCCTTACAGGACATGGTGAGGTTCATGCTACCTGCTGAGGCATCCAACAGGATCCTAGTTCTGCTTCTGTGGGGCATTCAACAGGAGCATCCTCAACCTTACCCTCCTCCTGAGGATCACTGATGCCACTGGACCACTGATGCCAGCGGACACCATGGTGCTGTTGGTCACCCCAGAAGCTCCCAGGTCAACATCAAGAGAGCCACTTTCCTCAGTGGCCTCAGGTAAGCCCATGCCTTAGTCACTCCTCAGTAGAGCATGGGTCCATCTGGAGAGGTATAGGAGGGATGCTGGTGAGATGGGGCCCCACCAGCTTCCCCCAGCGACTTAGCAGTCAAGGCAATGCAGCACAGCAGGCAATGAGGGAACAGATGTGTGCACCAACAGTCATGCTGCTCCCATCAATTTCCATATCCATTGAGTTTGTATTTACCCATAATGCTGTTTCCCTTAAGGGAGCTGGAAAACATCTTGTGTACAGCTGCTGGGAGATGGTGAACCTTTGTTAGCAAAGCTGAGGTTCTTAATGGCTACTGGGAGGCTGCAGCTCTGGTTGTGGCTTATTGCCCATGGCAAGATGTAAGAGGTTGGGTATAAAGAAAGGCTTTTCCAATGCTTACAATCTGGTTTGCTTTCATGTACTGGGCTGCAATACCCATATGGGGTGATACGGTGGTGGGGCATAAACGTCTGAGACCTGGGTTAAAGGATGAGTGGCTTGGAAACACAGCTCAAGGCATTAATACTGCATCCACAACTGGAGCAGCTGCTCTCTACACTGTGTTGTGATGATGAAAGAACAGCAGCAGCAGCCTCAGCCCTTGCTTTCCCTCCCTGGTGACTTTATGTGCCCCTTGCTGTTGGAAAACAAAGCATGGGTAGGGCCTGCTTTGATGTGTGAGCTGAGTATGGAGATGCTTTGATTTGAATGTATTCAATACCCCACTGTGTTGAGTGGATTTGCAGTGTATTTGTGATACACCTCTACAATGGGCTTCAACTGCTCCATCCCCTGGTGAGTGCTGTCATCGAGGTGCAAAGGCAGAAACCACGGCTGGGTTGTTGGCTTTTGGGTGTTTTCCCCCAAATCTGGGCTCATGGCATCCAATGGACACAGAGCAGCTCCATTCCCTCCTCCATTCCCAACCTGATGGCAAAACCCTACCTATTTCCTGAATAAAGCTACTGGGCAAGCTGTGGCCCCACTCCAGTGCAGGAGATGGCTGGGTCTTAACTGCAGTTTCAGCCCCAGTGTCACCTGAATGGGTTTTACATTTCCTATTCCCATGAAACTCCTTTAGTTACCATTAACAATCCCTGTCTTGAATGGTGCAGTGTTCACATGGGGGCTGTGAAACCTAAGTCCTGCATTTGTGCAGCTGGAGGTTGGTGATGCAGTGATGCAGCGAAGCACAGGTACAATGGAGATTGAAACAGCACAAAGAGCTGTAGGGTACAGCTTGGCTCCTGGACCCTCATCTGCAGCACTTTGCTTCATTAACTGATGGATTAATGACCATTGGAGCCTTTTGTGAGCTCTTCTATGCCTCCATTCATCTTGTGTTTTGGACCAGGCTTAAGTGTGGTGCTGGGGACTGCACTGTTTCTTGTACAGCAATGGATGTACAAAGTGGTGTGCAACCCATGTTTAACAGAAAGCATTTATTCTGTGTGTTATGCCACAGTCTAAGTGCTCCGTGCTTTCTCTTGTTGCTGTGATTCAGCAGGTATAAGAGGAGAAGCTTCACACTAAGCCATGATTGATCCTAATTGCACCATGTCTTTAATGGGTACAAGTGATGGATGCAGCTGAAGCCATGCACCTCTCTGCAAGCAATCAGCTCTGGCTATATACTTTATAATAATAAAGTAACATTTAATAAAAATAAAGGCAAAAATCAAAGAAATAAGGAAAAAATAAAACCCCACAGCCCCCTAACCCCAAAATGCAAGGAGTTATTTTCTACCATAATAAACGTCAAGGCAGAACCCAAAATTGCACTCCCTCCCCTTGCTCCTAGTTTATAAAGTAAAAACCAAAGCTCACCCCCCCATTACCTTGCAAGGGTCCTGAGCTTTCTTTACCAGTAACACCAGCTCTTGCCCCAGAGCCCAACTCCTTCGTTGGGGAACACAAAGCCAATCCCCATTTCAGTGCTGGAGCGTCTCTGTGTCTTCACGAAGCTATTTCAAACACACCGAGTGTTGCATTGCTGGATGTGCTCAAATCCAGTCCCACCTCCCTTACTGACATTGTGTATATATAGAGAGAACACTTGGAACATCTCAAAAGTAAGCAATATCAAGCGCAAACAGGCCTGAATGCAAAGCACAAGGACTTTTCTCATCAGTGGCTGTGTAGTTCTTGATGCATGACCCTGACAAATGAAGGCTGTAACACGGTACCATCCTCTGGGGTGTTCTTGATGCTTGCCCTTCAAAACAAAGAGACAGCAGTAAGCAAAAAGAATCCCCATAATTATGAGCAGAGGAGGGCACAAAATACACATCATCTGTACAAAAGGGGTTATCACATTAAGGGGCTTGGTCCAGCTATCACTGTGGGGGCATTAGTCCCAGTCTGAGTACCTGGACTAGCCCGACTCAGCTCTGGTGATGTGTGTCACCAGGAAGGGGTTAACATACATTTCAGCCCAGAAAATAACCCAACCACCATCAGTGCATCCCAATAGAGAAGAGCTGGACCAGTGCTTTGCCTGCAGTTGAGCTCTCCACCATGCAAATACATGGCAGTGGGTCCTTCCCCAAAGATGCTCTGCGAGGATCGGTGCCTTTGGGCCTGCTGAACACTCACATCACAGGGTAGCACAAAAGAAGAGGTACTTGGTCTTATGAAGAGAAAAAAGTTGACACTGGGACCCTTTCCTCCACCCAGAGCACACTTTAGCAGCATAAATTCTGCATCCCAAGTAAAAGCTGCACATAATGAATGTGTCCATTTGCCCAGTGAAGTTAAAGGATGCAGGTTTCCTGTTAGGATAAAGTAGGAATTCACCTTCAGACTTTACTGACCTTATAGAATAAAACTCACATCCTTTTTTGTGCCCCCAAACCCATGGATGGGAAGAGGACTCATTGCACAAAAAGGCAGCGCTATCTCCAACCACACAGCGACCCAATGGGACCTGGGAGGCGAGATGCCCTCCAGGAGTCCCTCCCAACCTGCATCTCTCCATCAGCCTGCCCCAGCTGCAGGATTATCCCCTCCAAAGCCAACCCACCAGGCTGGAGGCAAGGATTATTAACATTAACTCACCTTGTGTTTGATGACAGTGCCAGCCCCGAGAGCATCCGCTCTGCTCTGTTCTTGTGCCAGCCACTGCTGCAGCCGCCCTGGTAAACATGGGAAACAACTCCCCCTTCCCAGCATAAAAGCCCCACCATGGAACACCTCTGTTCAGCTAGATCCCTTTGAAGACCACCTCTCTTTGCTCTTATGTTCAAAGGCACATCCTGGAGGCACCAAGCCCTTACCCCTGGGGTGCTGGTGGGTGCTGGCTGGCCTGGTTTGGGTTAGAAGGGACCTTAAAGCTCATCCTGTCCACCTTCCCCTAGAGCGGGTTGCTCCAAGCCCTGTCCCACCTGGCCCTTCATTTGCACAGCAGAGCCCAGTAACATCTGGCACCATCTTCAAGCGACTGCTTTTAAACATCCCTTGTCCAAAGCTGCAGTCAAAATGCATCATAAAGAATCCATCCTGAGCGCTTGGCAACCTGTGCCAAAGCACGGAGCTAACAGACTGACTCCAGCCTGATGCATTCATTCCGTAGGACAAATGGGATTTAGTGAAGGAAAAACCTAATTCCCAAATTCCAGTCTGGAATTCAATCCCCAGCCTCTGTCCTTGGTTTCTCTTCCAGGTTGCCCTACCTGAGGGTGCAGGTCCGAGCAGCAGGTTTGGATGGGAGATGCTCTGGCACCCTTTGCTTTCAATTTCCTGTTCAGAATCAGGACTCTTTCCCAAGTGGCTGTGACAAGGCAACAGACGGCAGTTTCTAGGACAGCATCTGCTCCTTCCTGTGGTGTCTGCATAATTTAACCAGAACATGGAACTTCCAGTGACACCAAGGACAGGATTTAAGGAGAAACAGGACACACGACTGTTTGCTTCCTATTCCAAACGGGTAAACCTTCACGTTCCCTTGCCCCATCTTCAGTCAGTCTCTCGGCTTCCTACACCACCAGTTCAATGGCAATGATTCTCTGGTCATTCCATAGACACCAGAGGGGAGGAATTTGCATGCAAAGGAAGAAACCAGAAGCAGAATGGCACACAGGAGCACTGACAGCTTTACAGGCTGAGCTTGGGGTGCCCTGCAAGTGAAACCTGGATCTGCTCCTACACCTCACTGGGAAGAGCAGCAGGACCAGCGTGGTACTGCACAGTGCTTTGGCTCCGCTTGCTCCAAGGCCTTGCCAGTGGCTCCCTTCATGCAGGGAGCTGTTCCAGGCCCAGAACCACTCAGGGTACCTTGGACAAACAGAGGACAACCATTCTCACTGACCTGCACACACGGTGCTCATCAGGTGTTGGTTCAGTCGCATCTCCTTCTCCCCATGAAGGTCAACAGGATCCAAGAGCATCACAAACACCTCTGGGCACAGCTCAATGTTCTCAATGTCATCATGTTCCTTCTCACTGGAGCACTATGGACAAAGGGAGGGGGGTAAGATCTGCACAGGTTCAGCAAGGGATGGGAAGGAAACGAGGCAAGCCCAGGAAGAACGAGAAGAGACGCTCTGGAAGTTAAAGTGTTTATTGATGTGTTTAAACTTTGTACATTCCCCACAGACCACACCAAGGAGTTTGCAGGTAAATCTGTGCATAGTGGGAAGAGACACGGAGGGGGGGAGGGGGAAAAAAGAAAAAGAAAGGAAAAAAAAAAATCACAGGAAAAATAGAAAAAATACACCACAGGTTACCAGAACCTCCAGATTTAAAAAAGCCGTGAGCATTAACACCAACTATACAAGCATTACAAAGACATGATGGTGAGTGGAACGACACCCCTTTTGTTCTTCTACTCGGGGCCTATGCATCTCGTTGGCCTTCAAGCAGGCACCTTGTCCCTCTTCCCTCCCCACTTCCAGCCAATTCCATGTCCATCAGCTCCCAGAGGGGCTGAACCTTGCAGGGATTTTGTCATCTCTGGGCAAAGCCACCCAGAACCGTGCCCATGGCCCTGTGTCACCCAGAGAGATGCAAAGGCCAAAGAGAGATGCAACCTGAGCCTCTCAGCTACTTACCACGTTGGTGAGGCAGGAGAGCTGGGGGGGGGATTAGAAAGTAGTAGCGAGAGGGGGCTGTTAATGCCAGGTGAGGACTGAAGGAAACTGGTTCTGAGCGGAGGATTTCAATTCAATACCCAGGAGCTTCCAGCTCTAGAGCAGAGCTGACTCTGGCAGGGGGAATGTGCAGGCCCCAGGGCGCACAAACCATGTCCTAACATTCCACTAGAAGAACTATAAACAGAGATGCTAGAAGCCTTTTAACTCCTTGCCTCCAGGGAGTCTTTGATTCCTAGAGCCCAGGCTGCTAAGCAGCAGGGTGCACACCACTGGCATATGAAGATGGGGGGGGGGGGGTGTCTCCTTTATTTTTTTACTCTTTTTTTCTCTTTTTCTGTTTTTTTTTTTCCTTGTTATCAGGGTTTTTTGTTAGTTTCCATTCCCAATTGCTTCCTTCTGTGTCACAGTTCCTATCCCTACATTAATCTCTTTGCAACTCCCAGGGAAATTAGCTTGGCGAATCAAAACTCCAAAGGGGAAAACCCAAATGCTGCTTTTTATATCTAAAAGCCAAAACGACTCAAGAGCCACGACTGTCTCCTTTTTACAAGGCGGGCTGGGACAAAGGACCCTCAATAGGCAGGTGGTCTACCTGAAATAAAAATCCACGTTTCCCATTTGCTATATATAGAGCTTGTATCAGACATCAGAACAACAGAACTGGGATTGCCCAGATCATTTAAAAAAAAACAAAACCAAAAAAAAAACCCAAAAAGAAAACTACATCTCAGTCAAATATCTGCAATAGATCCATTTTTTTCCCATTTAAGGAGATTTATATATCATATTGTTATATTATCATTTCTTCACCCATTTAAAAGAATGGAAATTGCAACTCTACAGTAGTAATTATAGTCTTAATGATCCAGGAGTTCTGAATGTAAGATGAAGTCCTCTCGAAGCAACTGTTGGTCAGTAGTTGATCCAAAACGCTGGACCACTTTGGCCCTCCGCCCTGAGCCTTTCCCAGCCAGGGCTGCTGTTATCTTCATCTCTTTTATATCTGCATCTGCTCCAGGTATTTGTAAGTGGGGTTCTCGTAGCCGTGGTTCTGCATCTTGCTCAGATGCCGCTCTTCTGGGGTAAGCATCGGGTCAACCTTTGGGAAGAACAGAGGGTTACTGCTCAAAGGAGGACCCCGAAGGCCTTCTTTCACAGTACCAAGATGGGCACACACAGGATAAATACCACAGCAAGCAGCAAACAGGAGAAAAAGGTTAAGCCACAAAAAACAATCAGCTTAACAGAGTCCCCTGTTCAGGCACTCCTGCTCTTGCCTATCTGGAGCTATCCTGCACAAATCATTTCCTAAGTGAGCCAACGTTACAAGTGTGGGACCTGCTTCTCTCATTAGAGAGGTCGTTATGATTTCCTGCATCAGTTGGGCAAAGGGGGAAAGCAGCTTTCTGCAGACACCATTAAGTCATCATTAGAAATGTGCATGTTGGGAGCAGAAGGAAGGAGGAGGAACCTCGCTCCGTCTTAATAGCTGTTACATTAGTCGGGAGGACAAATTGCTAACGATTGACTGACTTACTCCCCTGCTAAAGATATCGCCTGAAAAGCCTATTTACTGCTAAATCCTACCCTGAGCCAGGCAGGGAAACCTAATTGAATTCCTTGTGATCCGGGAATACAGCTGTGGAGTGACAGATCCCACCATGGCATGATGACTGACACCTGCACGCTAATATGTAAGTGATGCACATGTCAGCACCTACAGAGTTAAGCCCCATCTAGCTAGGACTGGAGCTGCTGATGGCTTGGCAGCTCCTGCCATCTTCGCCCCCTCCACACAACATGTGATTCCATGCTGACTATTTTCTTCCTCAGTGATGGAGCAGGAGTCGTTTCTCACCTCCACAATCCCATGGCTGATGGTCCCATACTGCCTCTTCCTCAGCATCACCAAGCTGATGACTATAACGGTAGCTATGGCAACAGCAATCACCAAAAGGCCAATGAGGGCACTGCTGCTGAAACTGAAGTCATCACGGAGGGAGTTGTCATTATCCTGGAGGGAAGAGAGCAATGGAGAAAGTGGAGGAAGAGTGGTGAGGAAGATGTGCTGCTAAACCTAAAAGGTGGCATAAAGACTTAAAAGCTCTTTAACCATCTGTGGCATCAAGACACGACTGATTACATTGGACAGGGTAAATATTTCACCTCTAAACACTTCACCAAAAGGATAACCAACACAAACTTGTTTCCCTGTTCAGGCAATGACCCACACTGCTTCCCCATCCCACAAAGCACTTCCACAAGAGACAGGTCAGGTTCTAACACGTATTTACTGCTCACACCACTACGCAGCAAAGCGGGTGCTGCATGACCTCCCAAGAGCAGTGTCAAGGCACCAAACCCCAAATTCAGCACCATCCAGGGTCCAAACCCCAACTTTAGGAGCCTGCCCATCGCTGGACTCGGTAGCCATGTACGTACCGGCTCGTCCACCAGCCCACCGACACGCTCTGCATTGAAAATCATCTCCTTCACATCCAGGGTTTCGTCGATGACCTGAGAACAGCCACAGAAGTGCTTTATGAAGGGAGCCATACAAGACAGAAGGGATGTGGAGCACGGAAGAGACCTTTAATGAAGACTAACAAAGACTCAGAACCATCTTTTCCCTGCTCTCCAACATTTAAAGTGAGTACTGAAGCCATCTGGACATCCAGGCTACCTTAAACTAAAGGCCCAATGAAAACCCAGCTTTGGACAGAGCATCTCTGCTGTGGAAGATCTAACCTGTGGCTTTAAAAACACCCTTTTTTTTGGGTTAGAACTACATGATCTTAAGGTCCTTTCCAACTCAAACCATTCTGTCTCTATGATTCTATAATAACAATCTTGAAAGGAAACTCTCGAAAGCCAACTGTGTTGGGTTTCTGACCCAGGGAACTGAGGCAAGGCTGCCACCAGAACCTCATGAGTTCTGTACATTGTATATAGAGCTAACACCAACTGGCTTGCACCCCTTCAGAAGGCAGCAGGGCCTTTCTTGCCATGACAAAGAGGTGGGAAGACAGCTGGATCCCACAGTGTGTTCAGACCTAGCTCCAATCAAGCCATACAGAGGGTCTCTGCTTGGGAAAGCAGTTACTAAATCAGCCTGCCAGAGATCTGGATCTCTTTCCTTCCCTCACCCTCCCACCCTTCTGATGCTAAGCAGTATTAAGAGCCTACAACAGTCAGAAAACTAACTCCCCCACACCATATGGATAACGAATGCAGTGACATTCTGTAAGCATGGAAACAAGCCACTGCTATTAATTAGTGTCCCCAGCAATCTCAGCTTTACAAAGGAAAGGTGGAGGGCTCACCACATTTTCATCCACTTTCTTCTTGCTGTTAATCACCTTTTCTTCAGCGCCGATCAGCCCATCCAGCTCAGTCATGCCAGAACCTGCACCAGAAGAGCAAGGCACGGACCATTACCCAGTGACTTTGGGAAGGGTGACCTACTCTTTGTAGAGCTGCCATGGTTAATGTGTTTAACCACATGGACCGCTGGTTATTAACCTGTCTTCATGCTGTTGTGTCAGAAGGGGAGCTCGGAAGCTATGCTACAGTGACAAGTGACTGGGGGGGAGGTCTGTTAATGGATGGGAATGAGGTGGCAATGAGAGGAGCAGACAAGACTCACCAAAACCAGGCTGAGGTGTCAATCCACAACCACCATCTACCGCTAAGTGCTGCTGTTAGAAGGTTCAAGGCAATGTGTTAAAGTGTGAGCGAGCAGCTCCCTTCTGCAGATGTCAGCACCACCTCACTGTGACCCCGTGCTGGAGGCACACATCTCCATGCTGGGAGCCAGCACATAGGGAATGCTGGCACCCATTCTTTTGCAACAGCAAGTGCCTCTGGAATGGGAATTTCAAGGTCACCCAGCTCCATAATGAACTGCTGTCCCTTATCTGGCACAAGCCCAGAAACAATGAATCCCAGGGCAAGGGAGGAGCGAAGAGCTACACCAGCCTTTGTACCAGAGCATAACTCACCCATTTCTAGGCTGAAACTAGCAGAGGATCAAGAGAGGACTATCAACTAACAGGAGGCAGCTGCTCTGCATAAACTGTTTGGATCTGAAGCGTTTATAAATAGATTGGATCAATAAGAGAAGAGTCTGATGCAAGATACAAAGACCTAACATAGGAGGAAGCCTAGTTCCCATCACCTGCAGGGACAACACAGCGCCCTTCGCAACACCTAAACCTCCCTAGTGCAAAGGCAGGAGGACAGCAAAGCCTCAAACCAACAGTGGGGTCTCCCCAGTGCAGAGCATGAGGTGGGGCAATGCTGCTACAGCACTTCACACTTTGCCAGTGGCTGCAGACACCTCTCCACAAGCTGCTGAGCTTGCAGGTTGCCTAAGACATTATGTCAGATTGGCAGCGTGTTCTTTGATGAGATGTAAGGAGAGGCTGCTTGGCTCCAAGGCAAGGTTTCACTGCCTGAAAAAGCCAAGGAAACAAAAGGTTTCACCCCAGCTCCCCCCAAAAGAAGCATCTCAGGGGTTTTTGTGCATCCCCTTTCCCTACCCAGCTCTTTGGAGACCGTAATCAGATTCCAAGCACGGCCAAGGCTGCTGGTCTGACTTCTCCCAGCTGCCCAAGCAGGTCGTGTTATTGTGAAAGGCAATGATGGGCACCCTCTGGAGAGGCCACAAATAACTTTTAGAGAACTACAGTGTCAGCTTTTGGCCTATGGCTGCTTTAGTCAATCCTCAGGAGCCAACGCAGCAGAGTCTCCAGGGCTGGCAGTTCTGAGCTTTGCTATTTGTCACAGTGTGCTGTACCAAATAACAGACCCAGTTCTATGTAGCTCAAAGGCACACTTTAGACTCTACACTTCCCAGGGGAAAGAAACCCACACACAGGCACAACATCTCCCATTAAACTCCCTAGCAGCCCTCCTGAAATTCAATGTAGACATAGGGAGCAAGTGCAGATATGATCTTTGTCCCTAAGTCATCACAAACTCTCCTATGGGGCTGGGAGCAAGCTGCTCTAGTGGAAGTGTCCCTGCCTGTGGCAGGGGGTTGGAACTGGATGAGCTTTAAGCTCCAAAGCATGCCATGATTCTATGAAACAAGGAGCACCAGCCTGTATTGATCACCTTGAAGTCAACAAAGCACTTGTCCAAAGGAAGAATAGTCAAACTAAAGGCTGTCCTAATTCCTTGCAGAGCAGTCAGGGCACTGAATCAGCTGGATGCTGCTCCACACGAGGGATGAAGGTGACTTACGTTTGTAGTGAAAGGCTGATAATGAGAATAGTTCCAAGCTTTCTGGCCTTCAGTGTTACAAAACCGTGTTCATTTTCAATGTTATTAGCAGAATCCTTTGCTCTCCCTTTGAGATTCTGCACAATGTGTTTGTAACCAAAGGCACATTAAAATGCTGGGCTTGCTTCCCACACACAGCACACCTACCACTGCTCTGCAAGAGCATCTTAGCAATTAGCCTGCAATTTCCACTTCAGGAATGAGATTCATGGTAGCAGATCAGCCAGGCCTCATCTTCACCTGAGACTGTACCACTAACAAGGATGGTGATTTCATGCCAGTATTTCTATGCTGCTTTTCCAGCCCAGGCAGCCCCATTTAGCCAGGCACTGAGCTCCTGCAGCATTAATAAGGAGCTAAATGAGAAATGGATGATCACACAAGACATTACCAGTACAGAGAGATGCTACAAGTGGAAAGGGGATGCTGAGGAGACTGCAAAGAAGGAATCTCCTAATTCATACGTCCCAAGACTAGCTGCACTCTATGGCATCTATGAGGACACTCAGCCAGGAAACACAACCCGTGTCTGCTGTGGCACCGACTCCAGGTTTAGTGCTGTCACCAAGGACGGATTCCACAGCAGGGACAGGAGCCTCCAGACTCTTTTCCACCACCACAGTGAGCTTTCCTGTGCCAAGTGCCCAACTGAAGATGCTGCAGGCAAAATAAGCTACTCCAAGACACCTTGTGAGCCTGGCAGGGAGGAACACACGCACTCAATGAGATGCTCAGACTAGCTGGTATCTTTAACACTAGGTCTAAACAAGAACAGCTGAAAGTTACTGGTCTAAATGAGAGCAGGGAAATGAGAATCAAGGTGAGGATGGAACTAACATGAAGCTACCAGACACACTGAGAAGGTAGGAGTGTGATCGAAAGCACTGTGAGGGAGCAGCTTAGAACCAACCTTTTTTCATGGGGTGGTACAAATCCGTCTGAGGATCTAGCAGGAGGGAAAACAAAAACAAAAATAGCAGAGAAAGGAGATTAAGAGAGAAAGGAAAAGGCTTGTGCATGATTTCTGACTCAGAGCCTGGGAAAAGCTTTCAGCCCTCGGCCTTCTTTCAGCTCAGGACTCTGTCCAAGCATTTATAAAGCCAACACACACACACACCCCAGCTGTCAACACCCAGCCCTACAACAAAACACAGCTTTAAATCAAGAGAACTCCTGCAGCCCTTCAACAGGGCACAAAGACTTCATATAACACGAGAGCAATTTGCTTCAAGACTGAAAAGGCATTGCAGAGTCAAGCCACGCAGTCGGAATGGGAAACTCCCTGCAAAATGGGAAGAGATAAACCAGAGAAGCATGGGAAAACCAAGGGAGAAGCTCAGTGCAGGTTACAAGCCTCTTCCCAGGGGCACTGCTGGGGCAGCTGCTTTCCTCTTGGATCACCCAAAGGGATGGAGCTTCCTGTTCCACACCAAGCCTAAGGTAAAATGTGCACAGCCAGTTTCCAGTTCCACGTACCTTCATTCTCAGGCAAGGCTGGGAAGGTTTTCACCTGGAACGGACGGAAAGGTTTGCCCTCCAGGGGAATTTCTTCACTCTCCTCAGAGCTCACCCTGACATCCACCTGGGATTCCGAGATGGAGGATGTGAACTGGTCCATGTCTGCACGCTGCTCCTGAAGCAGCTCATCTGAAAGGAGTATGAGGAAATATTACACAGACAGCATGAAGCCTGGCAGGGCCAGGCAGGGGCAGATGGCTGCAGGGAATGCTGCTGAGGGCTGCCAGGTTATCTTATCCTGCATGCTCCCAAGTCTCATCTGGAATTCTCAAGTAAAGGTATCGCCTAGAAATACATACAAATAAGAGCCAAGGGGTTTTTTGATGTGGCAAGAGGCTTTGGCAAGATGGGGTTAAAGCATCTGCCTGGTTTTATGGATCTTTTCCATCTCCTTTTTGAGAGAGGGCTTAGCTATTTGGAATGCTGTTGGCTTTTTTTGATACCAACAGTGGAAGTTCTTAGGTCCAAGCTGCTCTGGATGTGTTGCAAAACATTGCCAGTCAGCTAGAGACCTGCTCCAGTGAGTCCATGATGATGCTCCAAGGGCTGGAGCAGCTCTGCTCTGGAGCCAGGCTGAGAGAGCTGGGCTGGGGCAGCCTGGAGAAGAGAAGGCTCCTGAAGGGGAGACCTTAGAGCAGCTCCAGTGCCTAAAGGGGCTGCAGGAAACCTGGAGAGGGGCTTGGGACAAGGGCCTGTAGGGACAGGCCAAGGGGAATGGCTTGAACCTGACAGAGGGGAGACTGAGCTGAGCTCTTAGGCAGAAGCTCTTCCCTGTGAGGGTGCTGAGGCGCTGGCACAGGGTGCCCAGAGAAGCTGTGGCTGCCCCATCCCTGGCAGTGCTCAAGGCCAGGTTGGACACAGGGGCTTGGAGCAAGCTGCTCCAGTGGAAGGGGTCCCTGCTCATGGCAGGGGTTGAAACTGGATGAGCTTTAAGATCCCTTCCAATCCAAACCCATTCTGTGATTCTATGCATCTAAAACCCTGAGAGTATCTACCCTGTGGTACCTAAGCCTAAGCCTGTTGTTGAGGGCATCCCCTCGAAGGAGCTAGCCATCTTTTTGGAGCTTGCTATGAAAGCTTGTCTAACACAGTGGTGAGCTGAGCTGGCACAGAGGCACTCACCAATCTCATCCTGGATTTCTTCAGCCACATATGGCACCTTGTAGAGCAGAGACAAGCTTTGATTCATCCGCTCCTCAATCACATGGAGATGTGTCATCACCTGCAGATGTACAAGAGTGTGTTGGAGGAGGCAAAGACTGTCAGTCACTCGACTGGTACCAGTCCTTCACTTGTTTCCATTAAGCATCTGCTACTGGTGATGGATCTGCCATCACAGACAACAGAATGGGACACGGGTCCTTCTAGCCCCATTCTCTGGGTGACAGTCTCTAACACATCACTACTGGAACTGGTCATTTGTGCATGGCCCTCTCGGTGCTTTGGGAAAGGCTGGGAGCAGACAGAGAGGATGTGGCTGACTCCTGCTGTAACCACCTCTCCACTGGAAATGCTGGAGCTGGTATTCCCCATACACCAGACACGGTCATAATTCACTTCCTGCAGCAGCTACAAGCAAGTGCTTTATTAAATGGATTATCATTCCTGACTACTAGAAGAGATACACACAAAGGGAGCAGACAATATTATTTATCAACTCTGGTTGCAGAACAAAGGTGCCTTTCAGAACAACGGTGGCATTACATTTGTCTTACACCCACTACACCCACTCCCTGCCAACAGCGTTCTCCCTTCATCTGAGAAATGAATTCCAACTGCAGGCAACCTCAAATCGCTCTTCCCCAGAGAAGATTCGCTGGTGAAGTCAGGCCTGACCTGAAGAGGGTGCTGCATAATCAGGGATCACGTAGACAACGAAAACCATGTATCTGGCCACCCTAAGGCTGAATTAAAGGAGTTGAAAGGCCCTGTTTTACAGTCTGACGTGTGCCTGACCTTTAAGAGCAAGGATGAAAGCAATTTCATTTTACATGTGGCAGCTTGTCAATCAAAGGAATCGATCGAGGCGCTTAAAGTGCCTCGGAAAAGCAAAGGGAATGGAAATTGAACTGTCCCACCCACATCCCTCCCCTGTCGATCTGTTGACACTGCAGCCTTCAGAATGAATTAAGGACTGTTTAGGTTTTAGCTTAAGAACACAGTTCACACGGGCTCTCCGGGGCTTTGGCAGCTCAGAACAAAGGGTCAGGGTGGGCCGTGCTTGCTATGCTAAGCTGCCTCTGAAAGCAGCTACCGCGTATTGAACACCGCAAGGCAAACAGCACCTTGCAAATACCACCAGGATGTGCAGCTTGGCAAGGATCCGAGCAGCAGTGGCAGATAACCCAAGGGACACTGAAAGTACACTGCTAGCACCCAGGAACAACAGGAACCCATCAGGACACCTCCAAGGGTGAGCTTTGCTTCTACAAAGTCACTGCAACATGACTACACCTCACTAGAGGTGACAGCAACAGGCTCCAGTCCCTGTCTTGCTCTTCCACCATGATCTTTCCATTCACTGGTTACAAAGCCAAGTAATGAGGTATTTTTTTCCTCTCTCTTTCCATTTGGATGAGCTCCACCACCTTGTCTCCTTGCAGCTCTCCATTCTTTTCTATTCTGGCACATCTTTCATGCATGACAGAGCTCAAAGGGAAGTCAAAAGCAGCAAACCCACCCCCAGCTGGGACTGGTGGAACACAGGTTACATTCCTGAAGCTGTAACTGGACACAAGCAGTGCTCTCTGACCTCGTGAACGGACGTACCCTTATGAACACACCTGTTTAACATTAACTGGACATTCTTATCTCGACTCTTACTTAGGCCTTTCAGTACACCTTCCACCTTTTGAAAGGTGGGTTGTGAAAACCAAGTGCCAGGATGTAATTCAAAGGACTTGTGGAATAGCTGCAGCGAATCTTCCAAGTACCAATGGCCAGGTTTGCCATCCACTTGAAGCAGCACATTCACAGACAGTACCCAGCACAAAGAAAATGACTTTCTGCCTGTTCAGGAGCAAAATGTATCGCAACAGCACAAAATAAACTCATCAAAAATAGGCCTTCTATTATAGTCAACAATGATGATCAAATGCTTGGCAAGGGTTATGGACTATGCTTCAGAACCAAGGCAGTAACTCTGCAGAGGCATAAAAGATTCCCACAAACCAAAAACACAGGCATGTGAAGAAGCAGCCTGATGAAAGGAACACATAGACATGAGGTACAGGAAGGAGTGAGGCAGGTTCAAGGATGACCAAGTCCCCAGCAAATTCATGGGTGTTTGACAAAAGGAAGCATGAAAATGACACCAAACTTACTCTAAACCCCTAGATTTGTCCTTGTCACCAACAATAACTCCTGCATACACCAGAATTGTCTTTTTGAGCACTAAGCACCGAGGAAACTCGTACAGACAGCATACAATGACACAAAGATCTCTGCACAAGAATGAGAAGTTGCTATAGCACCCAGCTAACGCACAGCTTCCAAATCCTCTGACAGCCAGGCCTGGCTAACAATGCCTCCCTTGATAGAAAGGTTTTTATACCTGAGATTTCATCTGTGCAGCCTTTTCTGGGTCAACGGCCAGGACGTGCTGGTAGTGGCGGATGGTGTGCAGCCGGTCCTTGTTCTCGGCCCGAACGTAGCGCTTCAGAGCTTGCAGGATGCGGTGGGGCTGTGGGATTGGAGGAGGGGAAGAGTTCAGATCCACTGGAGCCAATTGACAGCACTTGAGAAAACACCCGTTTTCTTTATGTTAACTCTGGTATTGTGCCTTAGGAACACCAAACAAAGCAGTGGGGTTCTTAGGCAGGCAGAAAGGAGGAGTCCCATTGGAGACTCATCTAAGTCTGCACAAAGGGCCATGCTGGAGGAAGCTTTACAGAACCTATTCCCAGCTTCTGCCTTGGCAAGCCCCAGTGGCAGCCTTCTCACCTTACACCCTGCAAGGAAACTCACCCGTGGTGGGTCAGCCTGCAGGGCAGCCAGGTAGTTCTCCAGAGCGATGCGGCGGCGGTCGTTCAGCATCGCTTCCACACGAGCAAGGTGAGTTTCCACCAGCTGCTGCTTCTCGCTTGCTGCCTCCTTCTCCAGGGATTTCACCATTGCCTGGAAGTGCTGCAACAAAGAAAGGGCATGAAAGGCGCTGCAGGCATCAGGGTCACCTCTTCTCGCTCCTCCTGTGAACAAAGGGAGCCTGTCACACTGCGTGTCCTAGGTATTCATAGCAGGGGAGAAGGGCACTGCGAAAGGTTGATGCAGATTTCATCTCTGCAAATTCAACAGTGACTGTTTGCCTTCCAAACTGCCTTCACAAGGCGCTTGTGAGGTCTGAAGGAGGCATGTGGCCCATGTTGGGAGATCCAGCTGTGTTGAACTGATGACTTGGTATTAACTCTTTCCCTTCACCTTGCAATATGGAAACAGGATTGATCCCTTCAATAACCTGAACTTGCAGAAGTTCACATAAGGGATGCTTCATCAGTCCTCCTTCAGACCAACCTCTATATAGTCTATTAGAAAGGTCATAACCCACATCTCCAAACAAACCAGAGAAGTCCATTAAGAGTTGTTACGTTTCAACAGAGATGATGACAAACTCTTTTCGACTTGCCCCTGTTTCCAAACAGTGCCTTGTGTTAAAATATCTAGAGATAAAACTGTGTTCCAGGCTGAAATCCAAAGCAGGGTCCATCCCTTCAGATGGATATTGCTTTGAGGGAACTTCCCAGAGTTGTCCCTGCCCCCAGCAATCCCACACTGAGAATATCCCTGATTAACTTTGCAGTCTAACTGAACATTCCTCATAAGGGAGAAGATTGGCACTTTGGCAGCAAACCAGCTTTATCTGCTGGCTAAGTGGTTTTCACTAAGTCTGCCCAAACAGGAAATGTGTGTCCAGAGAGTCGGGGCCAATCTGAAGCGGGCTGTGAGGCCCCTGGTTAGTGTGGAGCAGGCCAAAGGGCTGAAGTTACAATTTGGCTCTGGTGCTGCTGTGCTTTGAAGGGTGAGACAGCCTTCTATTGCTGGGTTTAGGGAAGGACCTGGCACAGTATCAGCTCATCTCCAGCTTTAAGAACAAAGCATGCGTTTGAATCAAATCTGCTCTACGAGGCAGCTGCTGACAGAACAGGAAAGCTGTTCTTCCATCTCAGCTGCCCGCTGGCTTTGAACACTTTGACCTCTATTGAGAAGAAGGTGGCCAAGCACCAGTAACTTCCCTCTTTACGTCCTTCAGCTCTTACCTGAATGAGAGTCTGCCTTTCCGCCTTGGGCAGATTGACAGCTTGGTGTTCTGCTTCTTCCCATTCCTTTTTCACCTGGGCAAAGAAAGGACAGAACCCAAATCAACATCTGATCTTTGCGAGCTTATTTGCCTTCGCACGCAGATCCCTGTACAGCCTGGCTAGGAAAACAGTGCTGCAGCGGGGTTTAAACCTAGCCCTTCAACCCACTGAGCAGCAAGCCAAGTGTCCCCATTGATTCCCTTCTCCCAAAACTCCTGAAGAAATGAGAATCTAACTGCCATATTGCAAGCAACATGAAAGGCTGGTGCACGGAGTCCATCATCACCCGTCCACCATCAATTTCTCCGAACACAGCTGATAAAGGACCAAAGCTAGATGCTCACCCGGTCCATACGGTTGTGGTGCCTGACCTCCAGCTGCTCCTTTGCCTTCTGGAAGCGGGCATGTTCGTTGTCATCAGCTGGGGTTTCAAAGTAGACATCCACATCATCGGTTGGCACTGCAAAGAGAAGGTAAGGGTAAGCAGCAGTGCAGAACCCCGTGATCCTGGATGGCAAAGGATAGGGAGGGAGAGGAAAGCTCCATTCCTGTACCATTAACAATCTGCCAGGCTGAGTTTACTGAACCACCACCTACCAGCAGTCCAGTTTGGTACCACTGAGCTGCCAATTTACTGCACAGCACCAGTTAGTTCCATCATCCCCAAAGCACGGTAATGCACTGCGGCAACCGGTCCTCCCATTAGTTCTGGGATGAGCATTATTCAGCTCCAGCAACAGAACGACTTGGATTGCAGAATAAAGAACTTGTTCTCTCTTCCCTTTCACATTAGCTTTGGAGAGTTTAAATGACACTTTGTGCATTAGCAGCTCGCTGACAAGCTGGCTCCAGACACCATTAATACGATCAGGGAGCTTAAAAATAAGTCTGCACAAAACACTGCATAATATTTGACACTTCAAACCTACCTTCCCTACCAGATGCACCATGCAGGACTAACAGGCAATGATATTAGACAAGACAGCAACAGAAGGAGGCTCAGTGTGACAAGCTGGCTCATCCAATAAACTGGACTGTTGGTATCTTTTAAGACATTCAATTTTGACAAGGGGAGAAACACAATTTCAGAGCTGATAATTCCAAGCATTATCCAATAATCCACAATGCAGACTCCACAATGGGGGATCTGTAATCCACAAACTGCAGTTCAGGATATGCTGAATCAAGTTTCTGTGCTCTGTTTTAGAAGCTACACATCCCAAAGCCCTTTCCCAACGGCCCTATGGCAAACAGGATGCTCTCCATCGCTGCCCTTCAGCAGAGGGAGGGCAGAAAGGGGAGTAACATTAGTTATTTGGGTGGAAAAACCCTTCAATATGTAATTGAATGCTTCAGGAAAAGAATTACCTGGCACTTCAGCAGCTTAGATGTACCTGAATCTAACAACCTTTATTCTAACTAGGGAAGAAGGAGTGAAGAAAAGGGGAAAGGATAACTGAAGTAACAGCAACATAACACACAGGTATTCCAGTTGTGTGCAAGGGACACCATGAGATCAGTACCATATTCTGGGCCGGCTCATGGCATTCCTGAACCAGGCTTGGACACAGAGAAGCCTCTTCCCAGCCCCAAATCCCTCTGTTACAGGACAAAGTTTCAGACAAAAAGCCCCTGACATCCGCATCTTTTATTTCACCGCCTCGGTGAGATCAGCCCAATCTAAAGCACTTGCATGAAGCCCATTCTGTAAACAGGATTATGGCTGTGGAGTCAGACTGCCAAGCCCCAGATAACACAAAAAGCCTTTCAAAAGGCTTTTATGGGAGCTGAAGTGGAAGTGCTGGAGTTCAACAATAAGATTAATAAGGAGGTTAAAATGGTTTGGGGTAGTTTTATCATCTGACATAAAAGCCGCTGGAAGCTGGTGCCAAAAACCTCAAGCTCTCAAAAACACAGGGATTGAGTCATGATTCATATTTCAAACCAAGCTGCAAGTGGGAATCTGAATTCTAGGCTCCTTCTCCAATACCTTCTCAAAATGCAATAGCAAGAAAGTGCCCACTACCGGGAGAACAGCGAGGAGGCAGCCTGCTTTTGAGGACAGACGATGGATGGAACACCACTGGGGAAAGCAAGTGCTTCCTTCCATACCTTTGCTATGCCTTTTCCCAAGAGAGACAGCCCATAATCCCTGCTGTAGATCCGGAAGAGGACAACTACACCCTTAGGAAGAGCTGCAAGCCAACGGAGAGCACAGACACCATACACCCTAGGAAAGCTCACCCCTAAAGACTCGGAGAAGCGGAGACAGGAGGAGACTGCTGCAAAAGGACAGACGGAACTGCTGCAGACACCAGGACCAAGAGGATAAGCTACACACGTGTCCTCTCTTGACCTAGGCAAGGAGGAGGAGACACCAAACGCCAGACAGACAGTGGCTAGCTGCAAAAGGGCCAGTGGGAGGCAGGACTTACTCATCTTTTTACACACAGCCATACAATACTCCTCTGACTCAAAATTGTTCCTGTTGCCTCCGCAGCCTCCATATATAAAGCGAATGCATTTTCTCTTGTTAGGGTCGAAGTACCAACGAGGCATCACAGCCTGGCAGGGCCCTGTCATCGCCTCCTGGGAGCAGACAGCTGTGTGGAGACGGGTTAGAACATGAGCACAAGCCCTGCTGAGCACTTCATACAACACGGGGGTGGCTCTACTTTGTACCTTCACCGGCCAAAGGGCTTCTGTCAGTTTTGGAGGGGGATATCCAACACTACAAAAGCATTCACCCCAAGGCTTGCTAGGAAGGTGCCTATACGTGGTGCTTTGAGTGATTTCTCCTTAGCTAGAGGCTGAAACAACAAGGATCTGTTTGGCTGATGTCACAGTGTTATGCCTCAGGCATCCCAGCACGATGGAAAGATAAAACCGACATGATGGAAGGAAAACCCATTAGGGCCGCTTAAAGCATCCCAACATGTCCTGTTGTCTGCACTCTGCCTGGATAGCCACTCCACATCTTAAAGGTGAGGTATAAGAGCAAGCAAAAAGGCAGGCTAAGCACAAGGAACGTGATCACCATGGCGATCTCAGCTGCTAGGTTTTCCAGTTTGGAAACATCTATATGCTAACCATTGAAACTCCAGGTAGCCACGGTATGTGGGCTGCTTCACAATGAGCAGGCACGTAACTGGGTTATTCTGAGGCAAGAGAACAGATACAGCGTGTGATTTAGCAACTGTTAGTGGCACTTTGGGGGAAAAAAAGACTGTGGAACCCCAAAACAGACCCCCCAATCAGATGGCTCCAAGGCTGTTTCAACACCAGAGCTGTAACAGTCCTGGACATACATGAGCTAAGCCTTGTCTCAGCAAGTAAAATTATCTGCAGCATGCTGGCATTGTACCAGGAAGATGCAAGAAGTGCTGGCAAGGATGCAGTGATCTGGAGCTAATTGAATTTCATTCCCTCTCCCCTCCTCCTTCCTCTGCAGACACTTCTACACGCAAAGGAGAGGACATCGTATAACGCTGAGGCACCACACAACCAGCAGGTGCCCTCTGCAACGGCACCTACCATTTAAGCACAGTATATAATATTACTGCAGAAAGCCTGGGTCACCCGTGTAATAGAAGCAGGCCAATTGTGCTGGCTGGCTTTCTTGCAGGAAAGAGAAGGGTTTATGCAAAGGCAGCACCAAATATGCTCCTCTTAAATGGCCAGGAAGCACCTTTATGCCACCCCTGCAGAATATAGCCCACTGCTTTTAGTTTCCTTTTGTCAACTGGTGTTGAATCCCAGAATCCCAGCCTGGTTTGGGTTGGAAGGGACCTTAAAGCTCACCCACTTCCAACCCCCTGCCACAGGCAGGGACCCCTTCCACTAGAGCAGCTTGCTCCAAGCCCCTGTGTCCAACCTGGCTTTGAGAGCACTGCCAGGGATGGGGCACCCTGTGCCAGCACCTCAGCACCATCATGATCGCCCTAAACTAGGATTTGACATTCAGAGCGTCCCCAAAATGCCTAGGGTTTTCCAAAAAGCAGCCTATGCAGCTATGGTTCTTCTGACCCAAAACTGCACCTTCATGGAGGATGCTCTAGAGAGTTCATTTCATCACCTGAAACACAAGCATCATCAGCTTCTCCTCTGTTTGCTAACTCATCTGGCAAATACAGCCTCCAGGTGGCATTGAGTGACTTGATCAAGAACCTATGACCAAGGAGATGATTCAGGGAAGCCAGAGGCCTGCAGGCTGGAACATCACTTACATTTCATGTCACTGTTGACTTCCTTTTCAGGAGCAGCCTTGTCATTGCTTGGCTCTGTGGGGGTCTCCTCGTTGTAATCATCCACTTTGTAGCTATCGTAGTAGTAATCACGGTCTTCCACCACGTCCTCCTCCTCTTCCCCTTCATCTTCTTCATCCTCATCCTCCTCCACAGCTGTTCCTGTGATGTCTTCTACACCTGCCTCTGTAGGGAACTCACTGAAGGGATACAGGGTTTAAAGTTAAGACTGATCACTCTGCAGACAACCTTTGATGTACCAGTGTTAATGATTTGCTTTTCATCTGTTCTAGAAACACAGGAGATGGGAAAAATTAATGGACCAACTATTGATCAGCCCACTGACTGCAGTGATGGGACCTCCCTCACTACAGACACACCTACTGCAGGCAGAGCTTCTCCATGCCTCTGGCTTAGTGGAGGTTACTTGCATTTCCTCATCAGCTTCTTATCACTAAGTGAAATTCTACCATCAGGGGAGGTAACTGCTGTCACAGTCAATCTTTTTGACTGTCTGAGGATGGAGTGGGGGGGGGACTGTTCAGCTCCTCTGCTAATAGGAGTGCTGCAAAGTCATCTGTCCTTCTGCAAGGCTCGTTCAGGCTCAGGATGCTCCTTTGGGAAATTCAAAAGCACAGGAATTCTCCTCTCTATCCTCACAAGGGTGAAATATTCACTAACAGCCCCTTCACATACAGAGTTGTCACCATCTGTGCTAGTACAACCCTACCTTTTATAGAGGTCATAGTCTTCATCCTCATCTTCATCCTCTTCCTCTTTGGACAGAGCCTCATCCACAACCTTTGCCTGAGGGCAGCATACATATTCTGTTCCATGGAACTGGTCTACTCCACAGGGCAGCAGCATGCCATAACTGTGCAGGATCATCCCTTCTGTCAGACAGGCCTGAAAGAGGAGCCCATTTGTGTCAGTTCAGCATCATGCTCTTGCTTTGGATAAAGGTGAAGTTTGCCTAGCACAGACCTTGAGATTAGTACCAACAGTCTATACTTGTGAGCAAAAAGACAACAGCAACACACAACCCAAGTCTAATATCAAAGGAAAACGGATGTGAATCTTGTAGCTGAATCAACATCTGAAGGGAAGTCCCAGATTCAAGCTCAGAACATTTTGTACCAACTCCAGGGAAGGAGCATTCCAAAGCAGCAGAGCTGCTGTTTGCATTTCTGGGCTGGCCATGTCATTAAACTTTATTTATTACACTTTACACTGCAGTAAGTGAATAATCACTCCAATGGACTTTATGTCAAGATTATTTTAACATGCTGAAGATGAAAATCAATCTGATAATTCACGAAAAAGCCAAATGCAAACTGTGATCAGACCTTGCATCTATAAACGTCTCGTAAGCTAAGGAAACACATGGCTTTGTGGTGCCCCAGAAAAGAATGAAGTAAGAAAGGCTTTATTATGCACATCAGAACCCTTTTGTGCTTTGCTTTGTTACAGCACGGATGGAAAATGAGCCACATATTTCTGGAGAAGGTCTCCAACTCTGTCAAAAGCAGAGTGACTTTTAAATATGCTCGCCATCAACAAGTTCACCCCCAGTTAAAAGGGGATTGCTTCAGCACAGCTTTATTTCAATTGGGTTTTGCCCCTGGGATTTTAAAGAAATAGGTTTAACCGGTGCATCTTTAACCTCTTCTTCACTAGCACATCACTGATCATTGTGCTGCTGTTTCAACACATGCATCTTGCTTTCTTTACCCCAGCTCAAAAGGGTGTGCAGAGAATCTGCAACCTTTATGCTAGTCAGATTAAAAACCAACACACAACACCCCCCCCCAACCCCAGGCTAGATTTATTCTGAGAAGATAATCCATCTCTTATGTAAAACCTCCACTAATCAGGCACCAGGAACTCGGATTGTCCCCAAGCAAGTGCTGCCATCCAAATCCCCTGCAGCAGCAGGTACATTAATGCTTAATGTGCAAGGGAAATAGGAACCAGCCATGGACACGGTGGCTCTCTAACCTGGAAAGAAGGATGAGCCCTGGTTAAAGCAATATCCTAGAGACCTGACTTCTATTCCTAGCTCCATCCTAGGGTATGATCCTGGGCAAGCTCCTTTCGTGAGTGAGGGGTAACTCAGCTAGCTGCAGAGGTTGTTTTAAGTCACTTGAGTGCTTTTAACTTCCCTTTTCATTGCTCTCTGCCTCAGGCTGCAGGCTGCAATATGGGAATGACAGACCCCAGAGATGAACGCTGGGGTGCTCCAATACATCCAAGGGGATGGATCCATGATAAATATTGCTGCCACAGCAGGTCATTTACCTCCTTGGCCACAGTATGCCAGTGCTGATGGCTTTCACACACATCCATCCGCTCCTTGTGGAAGAACCGGCACTTCTCTGGCACCAGCAGGACGTCGCTTACAAACTCCCCCACTGAAAAACAAGAAGCATCCACAGTTCACCTATGTCTTAACAGACACCAACGCCACCATCAGAGCTCCACTAAAACACACATTGCACAAGTGCCTTGAAAGTTCAGTGTATTCTTAATGGGGACAGAAAATCAGAGCCTTGGAGTTTCCAAGCTGGAACAACCTGCTCCAGTGGAAGGTGTCCCCTTCCTGTTGCAGGGGGCTTGAATTGGATGAGCTTTAAGGTCCCTTCCAATGCAAACCAGTCTGGGATTCTAAGAACAGGAATAGGGGCTAATTGCTGAAACATTATCTGACCCCTAAGGCTGCACTGAAGGCTAAAGTTTCCAGTGCAAGTTAAACAGTTGTTCATGGATGAGCCAGGATTGACTGAAGGGTTTCCATAGAGAGCTTTGAAAACACTGCATCTGCAAATGGACGTTTTCAAACCACTTAATGGCCACTTTCTAAGCACCATAGCAAAGCTATGTCATGCTCTTGGGTGCTGTAACAGCCTGGACACTTTTACATGGCACGGGTGTTATCTATGTTTTCAGTATCTGGGCATCTGAGCAAGTCTTGTTGTGTTTCCAGATGGTTTAATTCAGGATCAACTGCAGCACATTCCCTGACTCGGATGCTCCTGTCCTAACCAGAACACAGCAGGCTTGGAAAAAGCAAAGCTACAAAGCTTAAAGCCCAGGGTACAAGCAGAGCCAGCAAATACACTGCATGCCATCCTTTAGATAACCACCACCTCACCAGCGTGATGAAGTGTTGGCACTGCCTTAAAACCAGACCGTTGCTTTTGAGGAAGAAGGGAGAGCATCAGCCTGCTCTCCAGCCTCTGTATTAGTTGGACTGAGCAGCATTCAGCCTGCATTTCCACCACAACTCAATTTAGAATCAACCAGGATGGAAAAGACCTTTGAGATCATCAAGTCCAACCACTGTCCATCACTAAACCATGGAGCTGAGGGCCTCATCTACACTTTGGGAACACTTCTGAGTCAAAAGGCCTTTCCCCACAGAGCCTCCAGGGAGCAGAATTATTTGCCCAACGTTATCTTTTCCAAATACCTGTTATGATTTTGCATGACCAGTTACTTGGCAGCCACTCTGTACCGACAGCAAAGGCTCAGGGACATTGCTCCTACGCCCTACACAGAGGGTGTTAAGCAGAGTTTAGGGGCAGATAAGAGGGGACAAATGCAAGATAACGAAATCAACTAACACTTGAACATCACCCTTTTAACATCAGCCTGGTAAGCACAACAGAGAAATGGCTCTTCCCCCATTTCCTTATCTCAGAACAGGCCACCTAGATTTTAAACTCAATCCTTTCCTCTCAGGAGAGGTTTCAATGCTTCTGATAGGAAAGCTTATACTGACCAAGCTTTAAAATCAAGAGACTGAGGTTCTGGGGGCTGAAGGCACAAGACTCAAAATGACCAGTAAATGTGAACAAAGAGCTCTTTGGAACAACGCTGAATCCTCACACCATCACACAGAACACATGGAAGAGCCTCTCAATCCACCTAGGACCTGGACAACCCTTACATGCTGTATGTTAATGACACCTTCCCCACCGATGGCCACTGTCAGAAAAGCAAATCCTCTCCCTTTTCAGCTCAGAGCAGGCGTAAGAAGTGTTTCCTTGTCACCTCTTATGTTTCCATGCCACCCAGCAGCCTAGCTTGTCTTTTCACACCTCAGCAGGCTCAGCCCTGCTCCCATCATCCTATTGTTACCTTCGTTTTACAGTTCAGTGGCAGTGCTAATGGCTTCTCTTCTCCCCTCTTTACCTTTGAATGACAAAAGAGCTTTCACTGCTGAGGGGGGAGGCAGGAGAAGGTTCATCAGCAAGCAGCAAAATCCTCCCTCAAGACAGTCTGTGCTTTAATGAAGGGAGGACGACACAAGCAGGAATGGGAACAAAACCCCCTTGACTACCTATGCACCCCACAGAAACACATCATCCACTTGCAAGGAGCAATCTGTGGGCTGCTGGAAACAAGAGAATGTATTTTATGTACATGTGGACTACTGAGCTGCCACTCAGCTCTGCAAGCCAAAGCTGCCTCGCAGGCTGAGCAGCACAAGCCAGGAACACTGGGAAAGACACTAATTACAAACTTGAACAGAGAGTTTAATGCTTATCACATTTTAGGGCAGCGTCACTAAAATCAGCTTATTTTTCAGCTGGAGAATAGGCTTGGGGAAGGATTACTCCTCAACAAGATGACTCCTCATAAAGCCAGAGATCTTGCTTTCATCCTGATTTCCATTAGGAATCCTCTGCATAAGCAGCTGGGTTTGGTTGCTTCTCAAACCTGAACTGGCACATCTATAAAGACAAGAGTCTTTCTCCCAGGTTGCTTCCACAACAGCTTCCATGTTTATGATGTGCTTTATGATTGTCTATTGGAAGGCATATGTGTGTGTGTATGTGTATATATATATGTATATGTGTGCATATATATGCATATATGTATGTATATATGAAGGTGTATGTATATATACACACCCATACAGGACAAAGTACCCATACAGTTCTGCAGATTTGCTTGTGTTCTCCTACGCCAAACCACATCCTAACCTGGAATCAGGCCACAGATAAGGAAAACTGGTTCCCACTCAATGCTCCCAGCACTCAGACTCCCCAAGATAGCACAAGACTTCCATTAAACCAACTATTTTCCAGTGGATAACTCCAAAGAGAATCAGCCAGCTGAGACTAAGCTTAGTCTGCACATGCAGTGCAGCACAGTGTCACGCACAACCTACAGGTCAAAAGCTGCAAGGTAAACAAGCTAAACATGGGCCTTCATTGCCTTCATTCCAGTGGATGGAGGGATTCTGGAAAGCACCATGAAATCCATCAGTTTCTCTGATGTTCTTTCCCAGTTCAAAGTGGGGACATGGGATACAGCTGCAAGAAGCAGGGCCTCTTTGGAACAGCAATGTTTAAATATAGTCATGGAAATAGAATAGAGATCTCTTGCCAAGACCAAAGCAGGAAGCCTGAACACACTGAGCATTGGAGTCTCCAAGGCAACAAAATATTAAAGCTCCACAAAAATAGGATCAGAGTATTAAATCCCAATGTCTTTGTGATACTCAAGTACAATAGCCTTCAGGGTTTTATGGCAGTTGCAGAGGGAACGGGGATTTCTTTTGCATGCCAGGCACCATTATCCCACCACAGCTGCTATCAAGCTGTCGGTCTGTTTGAGACAGGGAGAGTTCCATCTTGTGGAAACCAAAACGTTTAAGAGGAAGCTGGATGTGGAAATGGCAACCTGGGAGGAGAGAAGCCTTGTCAAGCTCGGTTGTTGGCTGTGTTAGAAGCCTGTTCCCTGTGAACACACAAACACATCACACCACCCACTCACCCAGGCACTTGTAGGGCACGACAATGTGAGTGTGGTCCTTGCACTGCTTCTTCCCCCTCTTGCACCAGCTGTCGATGCTAATGGGTTGGTTGGCTTCCACCACGTTCGTAATCTGCAGGTCTGGATACATCTGTTTCATAAGCAAAGACAGAGAATGGGCAAAGTGGCTCCTCACCAAAGCAGCGAGGCTGATTCTCCACACAAAGCCAAGTTCCAATCCGCGCATGGACACACGTTCTCTTCTGGATCAAGCTTACAACAGCTGAAGACATAAAAAAGCTGTTTGGCACCCAGGGCTTGAGAAACGGAATGTGTCATCCATCACTTCTTTGCAGCAGGAGGAAGCCAGGTCAGCAGCAAAAGCCTTTGCTGGCACTGAGCTGAGGTGTTTGGCTTTGCATGGTAACAAAGAAGGAGGACTTGGGTTTGGAGGAGATTTCTCCATTCCATTCTGTCTGGTGCAGCATGATACCCTCTGGAAGAGGGCAATCACCAACAAACAGGGTTTAGTACCATCTTCAGACACTTGTCGGGCTAATATGCACCTACCTCCTCAGGTTTCCTTATGCCTGCTCCATTTATGATGTATTAGTATCATTCCTACATCCTCCTCGAGTTCTCAAGTCCAGACGCTGACTTATATTTAGGCTTTTACTATGTGAACCAAATGTAGCCCCAATTACATCAGCCTTGTAAAACAGTTTTAAAAGTTATCTAAGTCCAGACATGGTGCATTCTAGCAGTTTCCTATTTAAAAGATACATTACTTAGAGTGTTCTCCTTGCCTGTCACCTCAGAAGAGCAATTAAAGGCAGCTACCAAAGCCAATATGCTACAGCATATCTGGAGCACACTGAAAGGACATTACATCTCTTACAATAATGCATAAAGAGCCTGTAAATACTGTCAAAACGTTGAGGAAGGTACTTTTCTAATGGTCTGGCTGATCTGAACATGCTGCTGAGAACAACCCAGCCACAGTTTGATGAGGATAATGTCAGGTTCCATCATGTACAATGTGATGGTGATGCTGGTGAATCAGGTTAAGATTTGGAGATACCGCTGCAAAAACCCTCTACTTAAAAGACTGATCCCTTCTGTGGCTGTTTTAAACCAGAGGCAGCTCTTCAATCCCGCTGCAGTGTCCTCCCTGCTCTGCAAACAGGTCATGCACTCGAGCTAGTGGAAAGCAAGCTCTTTTCCTGCAGGGTTAATTTGCTACTGACCGCCTAAATGGGAATCCAATTCCTTGGCTGCAGTGCAGATGCAGGGGCACACAGGAAAACTCACCTCCTGGCAGTACTGCAGGATCTCTTCCTTTCTTCCAAAGCAGCTCTTGGTCCCGGAAGGGTCAGGCTCCCATTTCCCAGTCTGGATGTTCACGTGCATATTGAGCTTCCCACAGAACATGGCAATCTGAGGCTCTGCCACCGCGAAGCCTGCCCCTGCATTGGCTGCGAGCGCCTGCGAACACAAAGACAGGACACAGTGAGTGCATGGTCTGATGGAAAGCAGAACCCAAAGAACCAGAAGGCCTCTGCCAGCTCCTCTAGAGAGCTCCTGCTTAATCCAGAACATTGGAGGAGTCTTCCCAACCATTCTGTAATGATATTCCTTAAAGATGCTCAGCACACATCATGTTTTCAACAGTGTTTCTCCAAACTCTGCTTTTATTACTTCAACAGCTTACCAAAACCAACAGTAATTCACACTTCAAGGCTGTGCCCAGGGTTAGGGTTAGGTTATTTGAAGATAAGTAACTAATACCAATAGCTTTTGGCAGAAACACCTCTGTGAGGTTACCCACGGTACTGCTAATCCTGATAGAATAGCTGCTCAAATCCACCTCAGAGTTCCCAGTCTGTGCTTCTCCCAAAAGCTTCACAAACTTGGGATGGAAACACTGAAGCTTCTTGCTCTAACATACAAGAAAAGGCGACTTTGCTGAACTAGAAGCTGTTGCATTCAAGTCCTCAAAGCCTGTTGTCTCTCGGTCAGTGCACTCCTATGGGTATTTGTCCTGCCTGGATTGATGCGTACTCTGCACACTTCCAAGCCTGCCCTGGCAGACAAAACCCCACTAACCCAGCCCCACATGTGGGTCAAACTGCAGACTGATCAATGCAAACAAGGTCAGGCTCCCTGTTGGCAATCTCGCTGCCTGACCAAAAGGAGAAAAAGGGGATTAAATTCAATTGCAGGCTTGGGCTTCTGCTGAAAAGCCTGAGTGAATGCTGGGAGCTGGACATGCTGCCCCTACACAACTACTCACTGTTGTAAAAGTAGAGGTATAAGGCAAAGAAAACCAAACTCCAAAGCTCAACAATCCACTTCAGCTGCTTCAGAAAAGGCAGATTACAAACAGAGGCTCCAGGGACCACTGCCCCACAGATTCATGTTTCCTGGCCTTCATCTTTAGCTTTTTATACACTCAAAGCCACACACGTTACTGTGGGCACCATTCATTCCTGCTGCCTGCAGGTCCCCACCAGCTTGTGTCAATACATGCATGCTTGAAGCAAACAAAGAAAGAGAAGAATCCACTGGGACAACGGCTGGGTGCAGCTCTTGCTTGGTGGATAGTAGGAAAACATTCACTCCATCATAACCAGGTTCATTTCTCCCCCTCCCTGTTTACACACAAAATCAGTGCCTGGAGATCAGACATTCAACAAGGAGCCAAGGACTGTGCAGTGCTGACCACATGCTTGGGATGAGACACAAAGGCCTAAATTCATGTCTTAGCTACAGAAAACCCACCCCTTGAGGTTCAAGGACTTATTCCACTGCACATCATTTAAGACAGAGTCTTATACAAGCAGCTTCTACTTAATCTAACCCAATATGAGAGCAAGCTCTGGCACAGATCACAAAGTCATAAAACACTGAACCATATATAAGAGACTGGCATCGATGTCCCACAACAGAATGCTTCCAAGTTCACTTATACATACAAGTTTAGCATAGGAATTTGTTGTGCTCTGTCCTAACAGAAATAACACAAGTATAGGAGGGCTCGGGATGAATACACTGATGGTAACAGGATGCAGTAACTTTGTTCCTTTAAGAACCAAACCATTCAATAGACATTCACTTCTATCAAGTGCTGATGGCAGAGAGCAAACCCATGCTCCTGTGCTGCCTCCTCTCTGCTGTAGCCCTCCAGAAGAAAAAGGCCAATGTAGAATGCTCCTTCATCACTCTATAAACACACACATACACCCTTTGTAAGAGGGCCTTTTTATCTCTCTCTAAACCAACACCACGTTGGTACCAACACCACGCTCCAGAGAGCACAAGACTTGACATGTTCAAGGGAAGAATCACTCTGTCTGATGACAAGGAAACTGCATCCAAGATTCAAGCTGAACTCTGAAAAGGACAAAAGGAAATGCAAGATGGAGCGTGCACAAGGTGTTAACCCCTGCAAGAATACAGCGCATCAAAAGAGAATAAAAGGGGTCTGGAATGGTTTGGAGATCTTTAGCACCACTGATGCTGGGAATCTGTTTTCTCCTAAGCAAACTGCAGCGAAATGAGGTAACTATAAGCAAAGGAGGCAGAAACACCCCTAAGTGATCCATTCACAGCAGCTCTTGCATGAGCAGACTCCTGTTCAAACACATACCAGCCTCCTGACATCATGAGCAGCCCCAGGCACATCCAGGGTTTGTTTTTGCTGTCTCTCCAGCCTGACACCTCGCACTATGGCAAAGGTATCACTCCTCCTCCCCGGTGGATTGCTCACATACTTTACCTATCAGAGCAGGGCTGTTGCCCCAGCTACCAGAGCACGCTAAGCCCCAGTTCACAGCTGAACAAAGGAGGCACCAATGATTTGATTTCATCACTTTTAATCCAATGGAAGAAATCTTGTCTCACATCAGGCTGTTGAGTAAGCGATGCTGACTCTTTAACCCCATGATCTGCAAGATAAGGGTTTTGAGTGAGAGGCTGCTCCAACCCCAGTAGTTAAAATGCAGCATGTTCATCTCATTCGACCTGTGATGAGAGAACAGGGCACAGAAATCTGTACCAGTGGAAGCCACATCTTTAACACTGCTACTTAAGTAGTGAAGAAAGTCACCTTCTGGGGACAAATTTGAGCTGTTACACACAATTGCCCTTAGTGCATCAGAAATAAAAGTGGATTGCTCAGGCTGAGGTTATCCAGTCTACATTCATAGACTGGTCTGGGTGGGAAGGGACCTTAAAGCTTCAACCCCCTGCCACAGGCAGGGACCCCTTCCACTAGAGCAGGTTGCTCCAAGCCCCATCCAACCTGGCCTTGAGCACTGCCAGGGATGGGGCATCCCCAAGCAGCACTTTGCAAAAGGAGAGCTAAGGAACATGCAAACCAGGACGAAGCTTGGGATAAAGCCATGCCCTTCGTTAAGCTCTTCAGCACTGCAGAGAACTCACATTGCAGAGGGATGAACAAGCTGACAGCACATTTTTCTTTGGGAATTTCCCAGCCATAAATGGAAGCAGCCGCCTCCTTCAGTGCTGGGGAGCAACTATTCCACCTCTTAAATAAGCAGGCTGACAGCTTAGGAGGGGCAACACACATAATGGAAGGGAGTTGATCCAGTTGTGTACCTCCTCATCGAATGTTATTTGAGGAGCTATTATCCTATTAATATATATCCATAATGTGAGAGCAAGATGAATGTTATTTGGGAAACAGATTTACATAAACTATCACTTTCCCCACTGGCACTCGCATTCACAGGATGCTTCATGATAAATTCCACTCTGCCTTTTGGTGTCATTCTGTAACCCAAGTTTGCTTTCCAAGACCAAGGAAGTTCTTGATTCCATAAACACATAAATCTCTGGCCAGTTAAAGTCAGCTAAATACCTCACCCTGTCACACAGTGCCTGATTTATGGTCCCTGAAACACTGGAATCCAAACCTCTACATCTTTCCCTCTGATGCCTAAGTATTTTAATTCACTACTATCCCCTTCCAGTTGTGCTGAACGGGGACATCTACCCCTCAAACACATGCAATACATCGCAGTTCTGGTTTGGAAAGATACAACCTGAAAACCACACACATAATCCTTGCCTTTTAATTCCAGGATCTGTTAAAGCTCAACACAACAAGGCTTCTTCAGCCCAGCTCCCTATCCAGTGCTGGTCAGGAAAGCCTGCCATGTGCTGCTGGGGACTTCAGCATTGGAGGTTTGCTTTTGGGAAGAGAAGTTCATCCCTGTGTTTGACAGAAGTGAGGTCCTGAGTACCTGGATAGCACAAAGGTACCCACAAAGCAGCATCATTTAACTACGGCCTGAATCTTCAGTGAGGTCAGACATTGCAGACCCCTCGCCTATCTCATCAGACTAGCTGCAGTATCAATCTTCATTCAAGTAAAAGCACAGTGGATGGGAGCTTGATTCCCTTCTCATTCATGCTAAAGAGCTGTTCCCAAATTGCTTCCCAAGACAGTCGCAACACATGCACTGTGCAAAATCAGAGCCTGAGAAGTACAGAGAGCCTGCAAGGAAAACTCACACTGTGTTTCCAGCAGGTTTCCTTTGAGGCAAAACACCAGCAGCCCTGCCTGGATAAAGCCACAGAAGATTAAGTCGTTTTCCAACTGGAACTCCAGCCTGCAGCATCCATAAGGTGCTGAAATGAAGCTCTGATTGTGAACGGCATTGACTTGGTGGCCAGAGAAGGAAACGCGCAGCCTATTGCAACAGAGCCTGCAGGTCCCAGCAGATTCCCTGCTGGAAGAGTTACAAGAATTCCCCATCTCTTTGCTGCCACGGAACGCCAGGCACTACTTGGGAAGATTGCCTGTGCTGGTTGGTTTTAATTAAGCAAAGCCCCTTGAAAGCAATCCCGGTTATTAACATCGGAACGCACGTGAAGCACAACCTAAGGGACTTGAGAACACGCTGCTCAGCACGCTCCCTACCCTCATGAACACCTCCCACCTTTGCTTCATTAAAGGAAAAAGGGAAAGAAGAGGAAAGAAGACTGTTTTGTTAATGCATTTCCTCTTGTTTCTGCAGCACAAGGCTGCAGCTCCTCCTCTGTCACTGTAATAGCCACACATACGGAGGTTATAAATTGAACCCTTTCAAGGCCACTGAGGAATTCCAGCAGTCCCTTTGATACTAAAATGAGCACTGTTACCTTATCAGCCCTCCTGGAACCACAACCCTCAATGGATGCTGCTTTGAAATGCATGGATATTTCACCTTTCCACCCTTTCCTGGGCTGAAAACTGCACAGAGGACTCAGGATAGGGAACAGGATGCTCAGAGAAGCTGTGGCTGCCCCATCGCTGGCAGTGTCCAAGGCCAGGTTGGACACAGGGACTTGGAGCAAGCTGCTCCAAACTTTAGGCCCAAGAACTTAAAATTCCCCTGCTTTGGGATTTCGAACTTGTGCAGATGAGCAAAGCCTTCAATTCCTGCCTCCAACTGGGTTTCATGCTTGGTTTTCCTTCACTCCTCTTCCTGCTTTTATTCAGCAGATAGGTGGCTGGAACCCAGGCAGGCTAATGAATGCCTGACACAGCAGGCAGTAAATCTCAGCCCAGCAGCTCATCCCAGCTTTATTGCTTTAGGGTTTTTTTTTCCATTGCTGATAATTACAATAATGCACACGGGCAGGGGGCCAAGGCAGGAAGAATTATTGTCTGCAGGCAGATCTGGTGTGAGCTGATAATACCAGCCCCTGTTTGCCTTTGAATCTCAATGGCAGAAATGGCAGCCTTTGGCTTGCTTTAACTTGCTGGAAGGGGAGGAGTTCTCATCTGCTCGTCCTTTATTGACTCTTGGGGAGGAGGATCCTGCACCAGCAGCAAACTGGGAACCGGTGCGGAGCTGCAGTGTTAGCTGGGGCGCAGTTCATACTGGATGCCTAACAGCGACAACCATCGATGGATGTTCATCCAGAGCTTTACCCTTCCTGCAGAGAAAAGGGGGAATGTCCAAGTACCTGTGACTCCCAGGCAGCCGTTCTGCCCTTGAAGCTTGTATTAATGAGGCAGCAGGTTATTTCCTCCTCCTCCTCTTGCTTATCATGCTCCATAAACAAAGCCTACACGAGTCATTGGGCAGATAATGTGCCTGTCAGACATCTGCACCGGGGAACAGCCATGCTCAGATAGGGAAAGCAGCACTGCAGGCAGTACTGGTGCATAGCTAGTCCCAGCAAAGCCACAGCTCAGCATAGTCCTGGCTTCCTGAAGTTGTTTGTGTAATGCAGTTGCCTTTGGCATCCTCTTTCCTATCCCCAGAGAGGCTGAGTTCACATCAACTCGCTTGGAACGTTCCCTAAACAAATGTTCCTGTACCCAGACCAGTGTCCTTTAGAAAGAGATTAATTTATAGGCCTCAAGCATGCAAAACTTGGGGCTAATGGCTGGGACTGGAACAGTTTACCACTAAAGCCACCCTGAAAACAGAGAAACCCAGCACTATTACGCCTTTAATAACCCTTACACAGTGCACAGGTAAGTCCAGATATGTTTCATCTGCCAAGCTGCCTTCAGCTCATCACAAGGATTTCAGGAACTATTTCCATGCAAAGCATTGGATGGCTGCACTTACGGCCTCTTCCTTCCCCTTTCCAGCAAAACACAGCACCAGAGCCACTTAAAGGCCCCTTTCCATGCAGACATCCTAAGTCATATCGCAGCACATGGAGCTGGACCTATTTATTCCTGGGCTAAACTAAGGCACAAAGTCAAGTGACTTGCCTGAGGTCACCCGTCAGCAGGCTCAGCCTGGTTTAATCCTCAACTCCACATCGCTCCAATCTGTGCCATCATTCTGTTGTGCACAGCAAGACTAATTACTGCTTTCCCACTGGAATTACTTGGGCATCCAAACCACCTCGACTCCGCTTAGGAAAAGCATCTGGCTCTCCTTTCGGATTTCAGCTTCATTATTGAGCTGTTAATATGAACCATCACTGTTCACACCAGAAAGGCTTCACTGACAACGGCACGCATATGGGGGAGTACTGAGATACAACCCTGTTTTGTAACTTCTCCCCATGGTTTAATACAACTCCTTTCTATCTTAATGCTCTTTAGCTACATTAAGACCCAGGGAATAGAATCGCTGTGGTTACCAGGATACAGAGATTCCATAACACACAAGAAAGTACATTTCCAACATCTCCCATCACTTCCAAACAATTTGCACGAAGCAAAAATAACTTCTGGACTAAAACTCATCCCAACTCACACACACAAGTTGTCCACTAGCTTTCCTAGTGGGAAAAGGTGGCAGAAAGGAGACCAGGAGAGTAACTTATTACTACTGAATCCAAGTGATTTAGCATGCCAGGGGGGAACAAACCAAACCCCTGCCCTCAAAGCAGCATGCATATTGGTTTTATCTCAGTGGGAGCATCACAAGGAAGCCTGCAATGTAGAAACTCAGCCTAACCACACATTGAATCACATTAAGACTGTGTTTTTCCCTAATACACAAGTATCCCAAAAGCAAGCAGGAAACTGCAGGGTGTATCTTAACAGAGCACCAGGAATTTGGAGTGGCAAGGAAAAATGCCTGGGGGGGAAAAATGCAAGATAAAGGAAAGATAACACGAGGGAATGCAGTTTGCAATGCAGTTTGGGTTTGGTTTCCAGCTCAAGTATCCCTCCCTTTATAGCTGTTGTTCGGGATCACAGATTGGTTTCTGTGCAGACTGCAGTTGGTTTGGAACATGGGAAAACACCCATTTCATACCTTCAAGTCCTGCAGTTGGGTAACACATGCACACAGGAATAAGTCACTGTGCATCGCTGTAATGAAGCCCTGCGGGTCATGCTGATCGCTTTCCAGCCCAAAATTCATCATCTTCTGGGAAAGAAAAACCACCCCACACCCAAATTTATGGTAATTCTGCTGTCCAAAGAGCCCAGCTCAAACTTCAAATGGGGAAGAGGAATCCATGAGGTTTTTAGGTCTCGCCTTTCCAAACCATGCTGATGACCATCTTCTGAACACAGCAAAGTCCCCACTCATCTATTTGATCCACTCATCAATCTGATGCCAAGTGAATGCTGATCCAGATCAAAATGAACAAGTTACCAAAAAACCATGGATGAGCTTTGCTGTTTTCAGCATCCAAATGGATGCTGTAAATATAAATGTAACCACGCTTATACTCACATCTTTTAAGCTCCTGGCAAAAGCACAGGTTACCGCAGTTACTGTACCTGCTGTTCCCAGATTCCTACTAGTTCATTCAGCTATAGCAAAGGATGTTCTTTTACCCAAAACAGAAAACTTTGACCCAAACATCACCCCAGGAAGTTTCAGTTTTCAGTCCTCACTGGCTCCAAGAGAAATGCAAGAGATTTAACTTAGCAAAACCACCTCAGATTCTCACCCAAAACCAGCCTTTCATTCCCCAGCCTGCAGCTATTCTTGATCCCAGTAAAGAGCAGTAAAGCCAATGAAAGGCTGCCGGTTTCCTGCCACTGATGCTGGCAACCTGGAGGAGAAGGAGCAAGCACACAGGAGCAGGTTAAAGCCTGACAAGCACTACCTTTTGTGAGCAGCAAAGAGGCTCAAGTGCAGGAGGATGGCTCAGAGCAAGCTTCCAAAAGTCCGACGGCAAAAGCTTAGTTTTAAGCTTGTCCCCCATCAGTGAACAGCTCTCAAAAGCATCCTTGTATTATGAGCAGAATTTGGGCTCAAATCTCCCAACTTCCTTCCTCCTTCCAAAAAGCAGAGGGTAAATGATGGACTTCCATCTATTCCCTGGATTGCCAGCACCTAGATTGAGCAGTCTGACACACCACAAGTCAAATAACAAAGAGCTTTCTGAAGTCCCCCTAAAGTTCTGTCAGCAGCAGGGTCACTGAAAGTAAAGGAGCTCAGTAATGGCTTAATGGATTTCCATTTCTTACCCTTTAAAAGCAATCCTGACTAATTTAGTAGCATTTTCTTTCTGAAGCATTAATTTATCAGCCAGGGTTTAATCATCACAGCATCCTAGCATAGCACGCAGAACCTCTAATGGCTGTATTAAACAGTCCCTTTAAGGGAAGCAACACATCTCTACTTAAAAGAGCTGCTTAATGCTATTACAAAATTAAGGGGTCATTTATAGCACAGATAAAGCTGAGTAAGTTTGAGATCCCAGTTCAACAGAATCCAGCCCAGAACCCCAAACAGTTCACACTGCCCTACATTTAACTGGTGGTGTAGGATGCACAAACACACCTGAGCTTTATAGCTCCTCCACCTCTATCACACTTGCAGCATTGCATGGAAATACAACAAAATGGGAGAGCTGAATTTTACCTTGGATAAAAAGAGATTCCAGCTTGTGAGCAGGAACTCTGTGTACACTGATCCCTGTTTTCCTGAGGTTACCTTTAGCATTTGCCAGGAATTACCAAGGGAGGGATGGAGAAAACACTGCTTGCTTCTCTTCTGTCTACTTAGCTGATGGAAAAAGTACTATACTGCAGCTGGATACACATGATGGTCAGTTCTCTGCACCTCACCCCTTCACTGCGCCTTAAACAGGCAGCACACACTGAGAACTTCCATCACCTTAAATCCTCTTCAAGGTCTCTGAAAGGTATTACTATTCCATCTCTTTTATTGCAAACCCTTTGTCCAGGCTGTCCATCACAGCAGCAGAACTGGCTTTTTTGCCTAAATTCCTTTTCATATTCTCCAGTAAAGAAATACTTCAAGATGTGCTCTTTTGAACACAAGGATTCCAACCAACTCCTTGTTTTCCTGTTTGGAAAAGGCTATTGGGCAGAAGACAGCAATTACTGGTACTTAGAGAAGGTACTGGTACCTAGAGAAGCTCTTTTGCTTGTTCTGATGCTCTTGTCCTGCGTAATCTTAAGGTCCTTTCCAACCCTAACTATTCTATGATTCGTGATACACACTTGAGTGAGAAAGACACAGAAGAAGTTTTACCTTCCTTGGCCCTCCAAGCAGATAGGGACAGCAATGGAAACACTGCCTTCACATGCAAATCCCATCCCTAGGACCGCGCTTGGAGCACAGATCGATCTGCGCATTGATGCAAAAGGATGCTCACCATTTTCCTAGCCATAGGCTGAGTAGTTTCATTAGAGCTTTCTCTAAGTCAGAGGATGAAAATGTTGCCATGAAGTTCTAACCCTGGGGAGCTGGGGTTTTATTTTCACTGATTCACTTCAGCCATGGCCCGTTAAGGTGGTTTTTAACTCTAAACATGGCTATGGAGGCATCTTGGCTGCAAGCATTCAATAGTAACCTCACTGGAATGTGGTAAGTCACTGCTGTGGATAAGCCCTATGGAATATATACACGTTTGACATCATAGAATAGTTAGGGTTGGAAAGGAAAATCAGATCATCTAGTTCCAACACCCCTGCCGTGGGCAGGGCCACCTCACACATAACACATCAGTACCCGAGAAGGCCATGTTGAAATCAGAGCTTGATGATGCAATAGCATGAGACAGAAACTATATCTCAGTTTCATATCCTTATTTGGGACATCTTAGAAGAAAAACAACCATTTAGAGCCCAACTGAGCTCCTGAACAGACTAAACCTGAATTCTCTTGGAGGCTGCCTGTCCCTGCACAATGCCCAGCTAGCCTGGACAACAGTGACACCCATACTAGGTGAATCTGTGCTACGAAGACAGAAGCATTTAGAGGACTCTTCAGACTTCTTCTATCAGACTGAGGAGGAAAACGGGTTAGGAAACAGGCACAAAATGAACTGATGTATGTCAAGGTTGGCATGGCAAAGACAAAAGGCCTACCTATTCCATTAGAGCCTGCCTATATCATCATCCCTATCAATAAAAGGGATGTATTAGCCAAGAGAGGTGGGAATAATAAGGACAGAGCTCTGCTTTGAGGCCACTATTCCCAAAGGTATTTCTCACTAACAAAGACTGCTAAGCATATGATTTGAAGGACTCAGGACCCAAGGTGTTGCAGAGGGGACCAATTACATAGGAGAGAAAATGAGAGCAAGAAAGTGTGTCTGCAGACAGCAGGATGAGTGTTTCATATGCAAACTAAGTTCCAGTTTCAGCTCTCTGCAATATGAGCATCTCAAACTTGGCTCGAGTTGATGATGTTCACATTCTGATGCATTCCAACAGACTGGACCAGCGCAGCATGTGCAATCTGTATCTTTATTTTGTGCTTTACATGACATGTGGTGTTATTTTGCAGCTTAATGGCTATTTTAATCCTCTTCATCACTGAAGAACGTCATCCTCGACGTGATGTAGATGTGTACCGTTCAATGGGAGCTGCTTGGAGACGTGTATCAAGAGATATTCCAAGGCAAATCCTTATAAAACCAAAATCTCTGCTTTACTTGATCTGCAGTATTTAAAGCTAGCTGTTATAAAGAGTAAAAACCTACCAGCTCCCTATTAGGGCACGAGAAGCAGCTTACAGGCAGGTTTAATCATCACACGCTGTTAAATAAAAGAGCAGAACAGTATGAGAAAAGCTAACTTTTGGCCAAAATACTGCAATAGAGCAACGGGAACCCCCAAAAGCCAAACTGAAACCCAGGAGAGCACTGAAGTGAAGTCATCTTTGCTTCTCTCCTGAAGAAAAAGGCTATTTAGAGCCTTCAAAAGCACTTCTCTTCTACACTGGAGATAAAGCCTGCAGTTTTGTGGGTATCTTGATAGCATTCTGCTCTGGAGCAACCAGTTTGCACAGAACTAAGAAGTTTGACAGTGGTCATTTCAGAACAGGAATGGTCTTGAACTAGAGCAGCACCTATTACAACAGGATGCCAATGATGCATTCTAGTCAGTGCCCTGCAACGACAGAGGGTATTAACATGCTGTCAGGCCCCATGGAAAGCCTCCCATACAGGTATATACTGTGAGAAGTATTCTCTTCATCACACCAATTCACATGGAAATCTTGCTCCATGGAGTTGCTCACATGTTGTAGCTCCATCCAAACCTCGGAATTTCAACCTCTACTTCAACATGCCTTTTGCCTGTATTGTGGCATTTACACGGAAGCAAATGGGGAAAGACTTCCTGCCATCCTGATGTTAGGAATCCAGCTCTTGTTAGTCTTCCTTAGGGCCACACTGCTGAGGGAAGGACCTGGTGGAGAGGGAGAGAAGGCAAAAGGACTTTGTCTCTTAACCTGAGAAACGAAGGCATCCTAAAGCGAGATGCATTTCAAAGGATGGATTCATTCCTACCTAAACCCTCTGCACAGAACGCAGCACTGGGGACTCAAACCCAGGTGATGACAGCTTTCAGTGCCATTAGCCAAAGTTCTCATTCACCAACCCAAGCAGATCTGTACACGCACACAGCGAGAAGCCCAACAAACACAGAAGGTGAGGGAGGTCCAAGCAAATCACAAGCTGTGATTCAAACCATGAAGCAAGCTCTGGCCAAGGCTGGGATACAGCAGTGCAAAGACTCCATTGCATCAAGGCTGAGCTCTGTCAGGCCATTCATCTCCTGCCTTTGTTAGTGGTGAATTGCTTCCGAGCAGGCGGCTGCTGCCCTAAACAGAATCTCCACATCCTGAGCAGCTTTGTTGCAGAGCAACTCTTGATGCCATTTGAACAAGACAGCATTTATCAGGAGCAACCGGGGCAGGAACACTTCTTCCCCAAGCCTTCAGCGGGTCTCTCTTGCTGTGACACGATGCTCTGTGCCAGGCTCCACACATCCATAGGAACACCCCAACTTCAGTCCACGACCCACACACTCGGCCTCTTCTGGGGTCTGGTTCTTGCCTAAGTCCTCAGCGCCGTGTCCAAAGGCTGAGCTCTAATACACCAACACGTTGCCAACCCAAAATCCCAACTTTCTTGGATGACCATCAAGGAAAAAATGCTTGAGGCTTTGAGACTCTACTTTAAGACTGTGGAAACGAAGCAGTTATTTCAAACCCTGCAACTCAAACTACTTAGAGGAGCTTAATCTTATCCCAACAGTCCAAATGGGAGCTGTGAGCATCACAGAATAAGTCTGGGTTGGAAGGGACCTTCACAGGTCATCTAACCCGCTGCAATGAGGACATCAGGATGCTCAGAACCACATCCAGCCTGGCCTTGGATGTCTCCAGGGATGGATGATGCTCCATTCAAGAGTAATAACTGGACACGCAGCAGCATCAAAGCACAGACATGAGCACTGCCATACCCTACCCTTGAGCACTCAGCTCTGACCAGGCGCCTCAACACGTTGCCTGGATCCACTGCTCCCTTCTTTAGGGTTTCTGAACACGTATGTGTGAAACACTGCAGACATCAAATCCAATTTCTTCAGCAAGAGCTTTGATAAATTATGCAGAGCCAGACTCACGTTCAACTGCTGATACAGTCGCTGGGAACTCAGAGCACAGGCCTGAACCCACATGCTGCATTTCATCTTTAGAGAGCAACACTCAGCAGATTAAAGCCCGTCTCTACTTGAGGCACAATTACTGTGCCACTACCAGCCTAGAGAGTCAACTGGTGTTTGGGATTAGTGAATTATAGTTCATGGAGCATCGTTTTTGGCAAGTTACTAGTCCCAGTATGAATGGGAAAAGATTAAACAGCGATAAAACGCCCTATGACTTGACTTAGACCTGGCAATGTCTCATGCCAAGCCCAAAACCACATAGAGAACGTGGTGCTTAAAAGCTTTATGTTGGAAGTTACCATGGGTCTAAGCAGAGACCAGCTTCTGCTGTGAATATGCAATCCAAATCCGCTTGAAACAGGAGTGCATCATGTTCATTGTGACAGATGGCAACGGCAAGACTTTGCTTTCTGTTCCTGTCACTTCACACCACAGCATCAGAACCAGTGGGATTCACCAAGCCAAAACCCCAAAGAAGAGGGACAACGCTTTCAACAGGAGCTGGAGCTAAAAATAACAGAAGGGCCTTTAAAGAACAGCCCAAAGATGAAACAGAAATGCAAATGTTTGGCTTTTGATTTCAGTATTGCAGTTAGCAGAGGGCAACTCCTGGAAAATACCCAGTACTTCACCAAGGCTGTTTCATCTCTGCTAGAGCATCATCAAGAGACCATTTCTGAGGTCTCCTCGCTGACTGCTTCAGTGCTTTGAGGTGGCAGATTAAAGAAGGCAAGCACAGCATCTGTGTGAGAAAATGCAAGCTCCTCTTGCACAGAGTTAACAGAAGAATGAAACCCTAATGCAGGAATTTAAACCCCCAAAACACTGACGACACCTCAGAACGTATCAGACATCTGAAAACAGAACCTAAGCAGCAAGTGTTTGTTGGAGGGGGGAGAAAGGACCTAAATAAGGGAACGTTCGAGGTTACACACTACTTCTATTTAAAAGTGATCAGTAAAATGATCCTTCTTGAATGGAAACTTTGCTATCAACCTGCTGTTACAGTCAGGAGCCCCAGACATCACTGTGTGCTTGTGTCCGCCCCACCTGCACCAAAAGACACTTTTGACTGCTGTAACTTTGTTAAACTACTTCATGCAGTCACCTAAATGCATCCCTGTCCCCGAGCCTAAGCCTGGCATCCGAGTGCTGAAGCACGCTTAGCATCCACGCTACACCTCTGTATGGTACCAGGTTGGAGTCACATTGCCAAGAGGAGAGCCATAACACTACTGATGGCTCGGTGCCTTACCTGGAGCCAAGACACAGGAAGCTTTAGTGACACAGCTGGGAAGGAGCAGTCAGCTCCCACCTTCTCTAGGTTTCTCTTCAGGATGCAGTTCAATTGTGTTGGCCATTTCTAAGCCCTTCCTATTTGGTGACTTGCAAAACTCAGGCTCAAAGTCATCATTTCATGATGCTTTCCAGTCCCAAAAGGCACCAAGGAGTTGTTGATTGCACCTCTTCTGTAAGCTTCTTTAAAGCTGGCTGCACAGGATACCAATGTTAGGCCCAGCTCCATCAACTGGAGGCAGCCACAGCAACCCACCACACTGCTGAGCAGGGCAAAATCCTAACAGTTGGAATAACTGGTGGGAATCTTCAAGGTTCAGAAGAGGAAACCCCCAAGAAGAAGCCTACAAAGAAGATGAATTTAAACTCTGTATTGCCACTGTTCAGCAGGCTTAAGAGCTAAGGCTTAGCCCAGTGCTACTGCAGTGGGTTGGAAGTGGGTGAGCTTTAAGGTCCTTTGCAGCCCTAACCAGGCTGGGATGCTATGCAGTGCCACCAAGAGCAGCAATTCTGACTCCTCACACTAGTTAAGAGTGACTGGCACTACAGATATAACCCAAAAGGAAGGGCTGCCATGGATGAACTCGTACAAGAACATGATTGCAGCTGACAGCACGAAACACAACCAAACATTAGAACTAAATTTAATACATACAAGGGCCTATCTTTCAAAAGTAAAGAGTTTATTCTCTCTCCCTCTGGCTGTACACAAAATACCCAGTGTAAGACATCAAACCCAAGCGCTGGTAAGCAGCTTAGCCACATGCATTTCTGGTCAGGTGGGTCCCTGATTACATAAAGCCAAGCAGGCTGGTTTGCTGCCAGAAGGATGCCTTTAACACTGTCTGCAGAACATGAGGATTCTCATCGTTCAGCCCAAGCTGGAACTTGGGACAAGCACACAGAGAGGTGCAATTGTGTGTTTTAAACATAGAATCACAACCGGTGGAAGGGATCCTAAAGCTCACTCAGTTCCAAGGGCAGGGACACCTTCCACTGGAGCAGCTTGCTCCAAGCCACATCCAACCTGGCCTTGAGCACTGCCAGGGATGGGGCAGCCACAGCTTCTCTGGGCACCCTGTGCCAGCGCCTCAGCACCCTCACAGGGAAGAGCTTCTGCCTAAGAGCTCAGCTCAGTCTCCCCTCGGGCAGGTTCAAGCCATTCTCCTTGCCCTGTCCCTGCATCCCTTGTCCAAAGCCCCTCTCCAGGTTTCCTGCATCCCTTTAGGCACTGGAAGATGGGGTGAAGGAAGTGAATCTGCAAACCTAATGGTTAGAAATTCCTCTAAACCCAGCCAAACTCTCCCTTCTGAAACGCACATTTCCTTGTGCTTGGTCTCTCAGGAATTCACTCGTTTCTTTCCCCTACAGCACGCAACCTGAAGCACAACTTGCCCTGTTTTAGCTGAAGTTACCCTTTAGCCTGTTGCATCCAGTGAGGAGCCACCAGACCTCCTGAATCAAAGAAAAACAAGTATGCCACTTGGTCAGGCCACAATAAAGAGAAACCTGCCCATTTACTTCACTCACATCTTCATTTTTGCTGCTTTATAACTTAGTAGTAATCAAACAATAAATACATGCACCTATACAGTTCCTTTGAGGCTTTGTGCCATGCTGTCAATCTGTTCCCTCTCTCCACACCCCTTAGCGCAGCAACAAAGCTGAAAAACAGCAATACTGGAATGCACATAACAAAATGAATACAAAGTGCCCCAAAGACTCTATTTAAGACAAACAGGAAGATAAAAGCTGTGGTAGGATAAACCACTTGCCTGCAAAGAGCTATGGGGAGTAGAAAGGGCAGATAATGGCAGATAGAATCAACTAGGTTGGAAAAGACCTTCAAGATCATCAAGTCCAACTGCTCCCCCAAGATAGTGCATTTCTCCTCTATTTCCAACTGAAGACCAAGGTTATGGTTTAAGTACACACGCAGAAGCAGATGCTACAGTCAGAATAACTTCTATAGACTTCTATTAAGGTCCAAATGCCTCCAAGAAGACACATAAGGAGTAAAAAACAGGTATCATTTTTACAAGCATCACCTAAGGAGAAGCTTAAATGGTGTACAGAGCACTGACACTGCATTCATCCTTCCTTTGCACTGTAAGGGGCTGAAGGCGTAGCTGTATGTGATGATCATAAAGCTCACACCCAGCAAAAGCCACCTACACAATAGGTTTGAGCAGCTCTCAGGAGACACAACAAACACATTAACAACAAAACCCATCGGTAGAGACATTAATGCCCAAAACCCGTTTGAGAGAGAGACCATAAATATTCCACATGTGAAACAAGAGGAGCTGAAGGCCTTCTCCAAAGAGCAGGGCTTACCTTGCCACGGCATTCCACAACGCAGCAGGAATTCCAGAGCCTCTGCAATAGCTGATGTCCATCTGATGGGCTTTATCCCCTCGCACGCAGCTCTGCTTCAGAGATGCTTTTGTCGAGGCACCCCTTTCATAGGAAATTCAATTCCCTACCAGTTAGTGGGAAGTGTGAGGGAAATCAAAGGCCACAGGCTCCAGGCTGGAATTTTACTGTTTCTCCTCGGGACTTCAACAGAGGAGTGGAAATTTCCCCTAGGTGGAGTTCTTTGTTCAATGCAGCAGGCAATTACAAGTCCCCAAGGGCTGCAGAAATGGCACAAGGCTCATTTCTATCGGTGCAAACTGAAGCACGCAGAAAGGATAACACAAAACACATCCTTCTGCTGCAAAACACATTGCTGGGGGGGGGGAATCTCACCCCAAATCCTGGTGGTTTGGAACAGACAAGTAAGCACTGAGAGAGCTTTGGACACAGCCATTGGAAGCAAACCTGATTAAAGAGAAGCAATACCGAGTCTGCATTGCCTCTGGTCTGATTAGACTAAAAGGTCAAGTGATAAAGAAGAAACTTTGCATCTTTAAAGGCCTTGAGGGCACCACACAGATAGCTTATCACTGGGATACACATCCAATTCCTCCTCTTTTCCCAGTTGGCATCAACGTCACTGTGGCAGCAGGCACCAAATCCAGCACAACCCCAAGACACACACTGCTCAAATACACCACCAATAGCTGTGCATCAGTGATTCCCCCAAGCTCTTCTATTCGGATTCATCCAGAAAAGGCACTGTTAAAGGTTACCTGCCATCAACCACAATGAGCTGAAAGGGAGCCTGACTGTCCCCAGCCACCAGCCCTTGGGAACGCCCTGGACAAAGGTTCAGGTACCAGTAATTCAAATGAGAAGACACATCTGCCACTCCCAGATGTGTGTTTTTGATGGCAAAGAAAGGCAGAAACCCAAATCGTGGTCCCTAAGAGGATTATTGGGTGCTCTAGGGACAGGGAATGGTGGCTGAGGTCATCAAGGAAAGCAAATCCACCTAAACGGGACCGTGCCAATCCAACTAAACTAATCACTGCTATGGGTTTTCCTTAACTCCATCTTCAAACATCACCTTTATTACTACAAATAATAAATAAGCAATCTCCTGTCTATTTGTCATCCTGTTATCTGGCAGCATCCAGTAAGCATCACAGCATAAAACCCCAAACCAGCAACCATTCCGCTCCCTAAGCTCCGCATCCATGAGGAAACCTGGCAGCAACAGAGCCCGGAGAGCTGCAGTCCCCCACAGACATGGCAACGGGAGAGGATGCAGCAAAAGGAGGAATTCCAGTGACATTTTGTGTCAGTGGATGCTGTCGTGTCTTGAGAGGATGCACACTGTGCTGCAGGAGGGACGCTACCATTGCCCCACACCAGCCTGCAAACCCAGCCCTAACACAGGATAAGGGTTTCATTGCCATCAACACCCCCCTTCTCATGGGTTGCCAGCCCCTCCTGGGGTGCTGAGGGCTCCTTTAGCCAATCCCTCTGCCCATCCTGTGAGTGGCAAATCCCAGGATCTGTTTCATCGGATGGACACCGGGCTTCGGGATGAAATTACAGCTGGCATTCTGTAGTCCATAGCAGCGGCTTCCCAAAGGGATGTGCACAGGGCTGGAATTAGCCTCGGATATGACAGAGGAAGTGACCTGCAGCTGGAGGAGTTCCCAAACGAGCGCAGAGAGCTCAGATTTAACGTGGCCACCCCAAAGGCAGCCAGGGCAGTCCCCTTCCACCAAGGCAAAGCCAAGCAACCGGATCTGACACCCTCAGCGCAGCCCCTTCTCCCAGTGACAATTACCACCACGTTCCATTGATTTATGGCAACGGAACAGCAGGGATGGTCCCAGGGAAGGGGAACACTGTTCTCCATAGCTGTCCAGAAGTCATTGACTGGTATCACACAACACACATGCAAAGCTATTAGAGAGCCCCACTCATAGCCACTCATTCATTACCCCCAGCTCCAGGTTTGAGAGGCAGATGCTCTGCTTAACCAAACCTGCTTGATTTTACTGCAAACCAGCAAGTCAAGCCATGCACAACAGCCACTAGCCCGTTCTTTATCCATCCAATAACCCAGAACCTACACAACGCAGTTGTATCCCCAACCAACAAGCACACACTGATTCCTAAACCCTACTGATGTGCCACCTTTGAAGCCCAGCACGTCCTTTGCCCTTTGTTTTGCTGTTTCACTCGAAAAGGAAGGTTATGGTATGAAGGTCTTCAATCGGGGTCTTTTCATCCCCATTTTGCTGTTGAGATCGAGAAATCACACAAAGTTTTGGGGGTTTAGGGGTAAAGTCGGGATTTCCCCCCCTCCGATTCCATTCATAGAGAGGCAAATGTAATATATATTCATGTATATACACGGGTATTGGTGGTGATGTGGGTGTCCGGGGTACAGTTAGAATACCCCCCCCCCAACTCCATTCATAGAGAGACAGATGGAATACATATTCATATATTGGTGTAGATGTGTATGGGGTACAGTTAGGCTATCCCCACCCTCCAATTACTTCAATGTGGAGATATGAACGTAGTATGTCCATAGATATACACAGGTACAGATGTGCGTGTATATACGCATATATATTGTGATATCTAAGCCATTTTCATATCCATTGCAAACCCTTAACCCTTTCCTGAAGCAGCCCCTCCAAAAAAAAACAAAAACAAGGAAACGGCTCAAACCCTAGGATTTATTCTGGATTTACCAAGCGGACGCAATCAAACGGATCCGTTTAACCGAGGCTTTTCTCTCCCAAACTGCCCTCTAATACTCTTCCTAAGCTTCTAGACCAATCCGAAGCTCACCGCTCCTGCACGGTGCCAACAACGCAGAGGTCACTTCCCAAAGCAAGCCCCAACCCCGGAGCATCCCAGCGGGACGAAGCTCCTAATCCCGACCCGAGGCCCGCGGTATCCGGGCTGGAAGCGCTTTGCCTGAAGACACGGACCCATCACCGCCTACCCTATGAGAAGGAAGAAGCCGCTCCAGCTCCCTCTCCCTTCAGCGCACCTCCTGCCCACCGGAGCCCGGTAACGCACCGCCCGGCTCTCATCCACACCCGGTAAGATGGCGATAAAGTCCCACCGCGGCCTCTCCTCCGCCGCCAGCCAACACCCGGCGCCCAGGCAGCCTCCCAGGAGGGGCCCGCTCCCTCAGCGGGCAGCGGCACCGACCCCCTCGGCCCGTACCCACCTCGATGTACCCAGCGAGCGTGGCCGCGGGGCCAGCCAGCCCCAGCAGGAGCAAGAACGGGAAGCGCAACGTTGACCCCATCGCCTCCACCCGCCACCGCCGCCGCCCAAGCGCTACTGCGGCCGCGGAGCCCCCTCGGAGGGAGCCGCCTCACGAGGCCCCGCCCTCCCCGCCGCCTCGTCCAATGGTGAGGAGGGAGAGGGGTGATGTCACGCAAACCCCTCCCCGCTTCAGCCAATCGCCGCGCCGCCGCTCGCCCAGGTGGGTGAGGACTTCTGGGGGTAGGAGGCACGCCCCCTTTTCGCGCTACCAGCCAATAGGAGGAGGCGCTGGGCCTGTTGCCCCGCCCACGGGGGGGGTGAGTGTCTTCTCCGCCCGAAAATGGCGGCCAGTGTGGAGAGCATGAGAGGGAGAAGCCCGGCGGGAGTTCCACCCTCCGTTAGTGTTATAGACCATAAACATAGACCAGCCATCAACTTCTTATATATGGGAGTATAAAGGGGCACGGGGCCTATGGCCATGGGCCAGATGGGGGCTTATAGGCTATAAACCCTCCCTCCTTCTCCCCCCCCCACTGCAAAGAGAGGGGTGTAGTAATAAAAGGAAAACAAGGCAATTTCCTCATCTTTTCTGCTATAAACAGTGAGTTTCCCCCCTATAAAATAAAGCTATCTCTACATCTAGGCCCAGTTTCTTGATGCCTGTGCTACCCACAAGCTCCAAGGCCTGCTTGGTGTGCAATGAAAACCAATGATATCGTGGTTAAGTTTTTATTCCTTTTTCTCCTTAAAACAGAGCTGTTGGATAATAATCACCAACTGCTTCATCCTGTCACCAACACAGAGGGCAAATAACCATGGGGTGCTACAAAGGCAGCACAAGACGCACCACAACCCTGTGTAAATGCAGCAAAGCTCTTTGTACATGGTAGTTAAATGGACACATATCTCTATGATACAGCATCATAACCATCATCATCATCACTGCCTTCCCGTCTTCTACCTCTGGTTCCTTCCCATGCAGATGCCCTGCCACAGCAAACAGCACTATTTAAGGACACATTTAAGCTTTAAACCCAATTTTGGCACCAATACTGCTTTCATTTCACCCTATTTTAATTTCACCACATGCCTTTTATAGCAAGGAACTAAATAATCAAGCCCATCCGGAACAAAGGGCTACCAAGCTGCTGCTACAGTCGCCCTTCCATACTCTTACTAGTGCCTTCTTAGCCTTTTCTTTGGCTTGAGTCACATACTTGAGTCACTTGGATGGAGATAAGGTGGAAAAAAGACCAAACTCAGAGTTAAAGACTTCCATTCTCAACTTCTATATTCTCTATATGGCTCTTAGAAGCACTATTGTCTTAAATGGGCAAAGGGAATATTGCTGAAGTGTTGCAGGTCGGGGGGTAAATCTCTATTCTAGATCAATAAGCAGCCCTGTTGTAATTAAACCAGCTGACTGGACCACTACTTGCTTATTATGGTCTTTTCTACAGTATTTCAAACCCCTTAAATCTCTTTTACTGCAGTCCTGGTGTATATTCCCTCTGGCATATGTAATTCCCTTCCCACCTGGGCCAAATTCAGCTGGAAAATGGAGTTTTGGCAACTGATTTAGTGCAAATCCTTGATTGTGCACATGTAAATAACAGGACACTGAGTTAAGCTTTTCACTTGTCTTAAAGGGATGTATTTCCCTTTCTCCCCAGGTCGAAATGTACAAGCTCTTTAGAAAGCTTTGGTTAAGGGCTTTCTTTCAAGGTTGAACTTATATAGCGTTTTAAGTGCTATATAAATTAATATACTTTTAATACTTACTATTTATGTAGTGCTTGGTGTTCGTGTTCACAACCCCCTCATGGCAGAATGAGCTGCAGGAAAGAAAAAGGCTTTTTAATTGGGGTGATGTGAAGACTTGATTTTGAGGGCAGAAAAGAAAGCAAGGTCATGATTGCAAGAGGTGCTTGGTGACCTGCAGCTCAAGCCACCAACATCTTAAGTACAGAGGCTTGAAAAGGATGAGGACCCCACAATAAGGTGAATTCCCACAGCCACAGGGATATAGCACTTCATGATAGGACACCGGTGGTTAACATCAAAACAAGTGGCATTCCCCAATGCAGCCATGACATACCAAACAGATACCTGATTCATTTGGAGTATGTTTAATGAGACAGCTCCATCACAACAGTGTTATCCTCATTGTTCTGCAAAGCCACTTCCATCTGGCAGCTTTTGGGGAAGTCACAGATGAGCATGACCTCACCTTCAGTAAGCCTGCTCCTAGTTCTACACTGCAGACACAACAGCATGGAAGCACTGCCATGAGGCTGCAACACAGTGTATTCCTGACCATCAGTGCTCAGCTCCCTGTGTAAAAACAAGTGACAAATCACTAGTTGAAGAATAGCAGATTCCCCTTCATATAGAGATCAGTCACCCCAAAAAAAGGAGGTTCTAAGCCACAGGAGCTTGTTCTTTCCTTAATGCTCATATGCAACTCAATTCATGACTGCTGGGTAGCAGGTAGGAAGGGAAATTGAGATGGTCTCCAGCAGAATGCAGATGTGGTCCAAGCAGGTGAGAAAACACCACACTTGCAGCATGGAAAGGCTTTGGAGGTGGTGGCTTTCAGATGAGCACTTAGTCAACATAGGAACAGCAGGTTACACTGCTGCAGGGATGCTGACACTCACAGTGGTCATGGTTAATTCAACATGTAGATATATTCCAGGTATGAATCCACAAGGAGGTTATCTGTTGCCTCTGACAACAGCACCAGTTGGAATGAATGCTGCAATGCTGCAGCATTCCTTAGAACGCCGTTCCTCTTGGAAGCTGCCACCTACTAAACAGGGTTAACATTTACTTCCAAGAATCCCATTTTCTATGCTTGGTTCCAGGGCTTTTGGGGCCCTTTTCCCAGTACATCTGTGCTAACAAAGCACTGAGAATGTCATGCTCAGCTTTGACTGCTGCTGTTTATTCTGTAAAGAGTTTCAAGTGAACATCTCTACCCGTTATCACTTGCAAGACCACAACTGTGTAAATGCAAAGAGCATATTTATGACTGCAAAACATGCCCTTTAAGGGCAATGTTAAACTCCTGATAAAAAGGGCAAACAGACGTTGCCAAGGAATGTGTCTGGTACCATTAAAGTCACTGGGAGCAGCAACTTAGTGCTGAGGTCCTGCCAGTACCAGCAGAATGAGCTCAGAGAAGAGAGCAAGACTTTGAATAGTCTCACCATCCTATTAAAACTCCACAAATTAAAGCATAAAATTGATCTAGCCTGGAAGAGCTAATGTGATGCAGCTCTTTTAATTGAAAAGCTTAATTCAAGTTGTAAAGGGCAGATAGTATCATTCCTACTAGCTCCATGTGCCAGGTATGGACAAGTTAGAGGTTGCAGAGGAAGAGCTGAGTCAGCCTTGGGTTTAGGAGGTAGAGTGCAGATGGAAATGGCCACAGCATGTGGTGGGCTACTGTAAAGGGAGCTCTTTCCAGCACAGTTCAGCACTGTAAGGAATACTGAACCTGAATGAATGATGTTCAGTTAGCTACCACAACTCATCACCAGCCACGCTGCTTGAGGACAAGGTCTCCCCATCAGCAAGGCTGTATGAGGGGCATAAAGCAATGCAAAACTTATCAGCCAACTATTCCTTTATCCAGCATCCAGCTATGGCAGTGCCTGTGGGACATAATACTCCAAACCCCACAAACATCTGTGTTTGGCTGCAAGATTTCCTGGTGGAAGTCTAGGGTGTCTGCTGGTTTGAAGCTCAGTCTTCCATCTGCAGGGAAACGCACTGCAGAGAAGGTGTAGGAAGTCCAGCAGCACTGAGATGAAGGAAACCACTGAAGAAGCTGGGCTTAAGGTACAAGGTATACACACAGAATAAAGGTGTTCCATAGAAAGAGGGTAACACAAAGTGCAGAGACTTTCCAGGCCTTGAAAGATAACACAAGGCAGGCAGGAGTTTAAATAAAAGGGGTTCCTGTGGGAATACAGTGAAGGATGAAGAAAACAGATGCCTTGCAAATGGAAACAGATAGGAAAAACAGGACTGAAAGGAGTAATTGTAGGAAACCAGCACAGCAATCTAAGAGAAGGAGTGACACAGTAAATAAGGGTGGAGTGTAAGCCTGTTTCTCCTCAAAGACATCTTTAAAAGGGCTTGGCAGGGAAGGGAAAAGTCTTCCCTTTATCATATCAATGAATCCTTATGTCTTCATGGCCATTTTCCTACTGCTCCTGTTCCATGCCATTAATCTGCTTTCCATGCAGGTGTTCTGAGATTTTTTTTGGGGGGGAAGAGGTTCAATCAGCAGTTTGTGCTATGTTCATCTCAAACAGCACAATCCTCGCCTACAGCATGTAACAGACCATTAAGGAAACATTAATAGTCACGCTCCCATAACTGCAAACCTCAAAACAGCCCCTTCTTTTAGGTTCAGGAGTATCACTGCTTTGCTGAAGTACATCAGCACAGAAGAGGTGGCAACGCATTGGAAAATGACACATACATCAACTGAGGATGCTTAAGGTGAGCACAACAGGGATGTGGCTGCTAAAGGAAGCTGCTGCTCCTTCAGAACTCTGCATACAAATCTCAGCAGGCAGCTAACGTGTGAAGTCTACCACCTCCTCTGCTCTCTAGATGGAGGGCAAAACCAACAGTAACAGTGAGTTGAGCTGAACAGTTTCTTCTTTTGAAGATGAAGACTACCCAAGGCAAAAGCAGCGTCTCAAAGACACAAGCAGTCCTTTGCTGGAATAGATTTGCACATCTGTAGGAGTCGCTATGCAGGAAATAACCTCTGATATGTAGTTCAATAAAGTACTAAGTGTGGGCTCATATTTAGGAGCCCAAATGCAAAACTATGAGACACTAAGCACCTTTTTCAGCTATGGATCAGTTTTCTGAATATACAAACTGGGTATTTATGCTGCTCATTTTCTCTCTTCAGATGGATCCATGGCTTTGGACATTGGCAGGATCTCGAGGCCTGAAGAATCATGCCTGGATCTTCTTTCAAGAGCTGTAGCAAACACTCAACCTGATGCATGGAACTTGAAGGCAAGAATCTAGAGGTCTACCAATAAGTGTCTTAGAGAGAAAAGAAGCTGCATTGCAGGAAAGATTAAGTAAACTCACCTTCTTGCATTGCAGTATCTTCCCACAATGGGCTGGAGGCATCCTGTCATATTCATCTCTTGTAGCCCACTGCGATGGCAGAAGTGTCGCTTAGTCTCTGTAGATGGCAGGATCAATCACCTGGATATCAAGGCAACCAAACCATGAGCCATAAGAGAGCTTAAAGAAAAACACAACAATCAAGAAGAATCCACCAACAACTGAGCATATTTTGCACGGGTATCAGCTTATTATGACACAGATTTCTCCTCTTATCCTTGGATAACCTTCCTCCCCTCTCCCCTCATCTGCTAGCCCGTCTCACTCCGACAGTCTCATTTCAACAGTGTGAAAGGTTGTTCATTTTATACAAGTCTTTCACAAGAGATGAAAATTCAACTATGCTCTAATTAGCTGCCGTTCCACATAAGTCACTGTTATTGCAGCTTTTAGATTAGAACTAAATTTGTCCCACAAATGTGTGTCAAATATTACAGTGGAATGATTAACGATATCACACATAATGGAAGGATTAAGCAGTGATGTTAGCAGGAGACTCGCTGGAGAGGAACTGTTTAAGCTTCTAACTCCTAATTTTTGGCCTGGATGGTAAAAGAACCTGAAATTGAAAATAAAAATGGCTTGTGTGACTGGCAAGCAAGAGGAGGTCTGATTCACAACGATATTCTTCATTCAGTATTCACTGGTGGATTAAAAGCCAAATCATCCTAACAAACAGCGGCGAACAATGTTGAATCTCAAAACCTCAGGACTCAGGGTGCTGAATAAACGCAGAATCACTTCCAGCAGCTTTGAAGATCAGTGCAATTCAACAACAGAAAACCTGCCCCTCCTTCCCAATCAGCTCTGATTCAGTGCCTGCTGCATGGAATAACCTGTGCTGACAAGCTCCTTGATGGCACACCAAAGTCACCCCTTTCTTCCCCCCATTGCTTGTTTGTGCTGTTACTCAGCCTCCAAGCAACAGGGTGTGTTAGGAAGTAACTTCCAACACAGCAACAGACAATGAGGAGTTGTACAGTGTCTGGATCTCAAGTGTGATACAGCATTAGCCCTGGGAAGTGTTCTTTCCCACCAGTAGCACAGTAGTCTTAAGTGCTGGTGCATTTAACTACACCAAAACTCCCTTCCTTACTCTTTGATATCCTTGTGTAACATTTCCTGTTACAGTCATCATTAGAAGGTGGCTCCCAACCACCCAGTTTTATGTCAACACAGGAATATTTACTTTAGCTTCCCAGAATACACACCCTGAAGCAAGGGAGCTGGTGCCTCAGGGACCTGCAGCGTTGCCCTCCAGGGCCTGTCACCACATCACACTTAGGAAGGAGCTGAAGGTACTCATGCTGATGAGCAGTCTCATCTCTGATATTTACAGGGAAAAATCAGTGGGATTTAGGCATCCCCAAGCACAGGAATTCACATTTTTAGACCTTGCTCTAAAACTTTAAATGCCCTAAATACAGATGCTGCTCTCTAGTACTATTCATGTATGAATTTATTCAAGAGAGTGGCTTCATATTCTGCACTGGCTTTATTATAACCTTCACAACAGAGTTGTTTGGAGGGCCATAAGAAAGAAGTGGCAGGACTGTCAGAGCTTTGAAGCTTCTAAGGCAGCAAGAAGTTAGAATACAGGTTCTCTTGGCAATAAGAAAGAAACCACGTACTTGAAGTCTGTTCCAGTTGAATAAAGGCACCCAGCAAGATGCAGCTGAAAGGAACTGGGTCATCTGGGTAGAAGAGGAATCCCAATGTCTCCAAGGGAAGGAGTGGACCACATAGAGCTTTAACCCTATGGCCTGAGGGGAGAACAACCTCCTCAATCCCACCCCCAAATCACATTTACTCAGAGGACAAGTCAGCCCAGAGTGGTCTCTGTTTTGAATAAGTTGCTCTTTTTCATTTACAGCTTAGTGTTTTTGCTATCATTTTCCCCTCCCACACAGGTAAAGTGGGTATCCTGTGTTTTGCCATCCCAGTTTGCCAAAGCCTGAAGGTCCCTTTTTATCCCCCCAAAGTCACACAATAATGAAGACACCAGTTCACAGAAGACCTCCCCACCAATACCACCATATCCTGCATTTCATGATGCAGATTACAAGGCTTTTTCCAAGTCTGGATTTTCCTACCTTGTCTTAGGGTTGACTCCCTAAGGTCTCCAATGAGATGGAGCTGATTGGCTAAGTTATATAAAAGGAGTCTTAAGTAGAGCACTCTACCGAGGTTTGAGTTTTTCCCTTTAAAATGCAAATGCCTGGCAGTTAATTCCCTTTTGGGATTTCAGAGCTGCATTTAAAATGGGAAATGATGATACAAAAATACACTTCAGAAAGCATCGCAGGATGAGTAATGAACCCTTCGCCACATGAATACAGATTTTGCTGGTCAGGCAAACATCTTCATTCAGCTGTGTTTCAGTAGCTCTCTCAAAACTGCTTTTGGTTAAGTTTCTCCTCCACCTATTACCCGGTGCAGTCTCCAGGAGGGCAAAATTTCACCATGCTTCCTATTTAACATCCCATTTAAAGATATCAATGTTCTATCAAGTATTATAAATACCTCTCTCACCCTAGTGATACCTTTTCCATGCTACCTGAAACTATAGCTGGATGACAGACCTGCTTGCCAGCTCCTCTGCTGACTGGAAAGGCTAGAAAGCTCTCCAAGGAAGTGCCACCTTGACAAAGACCTTCAATCAGTTTTCACTTCCCAATGTCAAAAGGAGTGTCTTCCATCTCACTTTCTTTTTCCATGATTCCCAGTTTATTCCTAAGGGGAAGAAATAATAAGTGTTTTATAAGGATAATTATATCCTTAGATCAAACAGTGCTTAAACACCTATATGTGTACATAGTCACACCACTACAGCCTTCCACAGACACGGGGGATGCAAAGTGCTCTAACCTGCATTTAAGACTGAGTGTTCCACTCTTTGCATGACCAGGCCTCAAGGAACTCAACTGGATTCCTTGTATTTGTTCTGTCTTCTGGAAGATATACCTTTATATAAGCCTGCAAAAGGATTCAATTCTATGCACACTGGCACAAATACATAGCCCATTTTGAATGAGCCTTATAGCAGGAAAGGATGGAGCTGTGCCATTGTGATACCAAGCCCACAGATCACTAAAAGGGAGCTGCAAAGCCTCTAGCCATCTTTTGGAAGGTCTAACCCTGTGATCTAGTTGAATTACAAATAACTTGTATTCAGATGCACTTGCCTAGGTGCAAAGCATGAGCTATGGACAGGGAGAACATGCAATGGTGTGGAATAGATCAGACCCCAGGCCTGGTCCCCCTGGGTAACGCTACCTGCTGATCCATCAGACAACCTTGGTGTGGTCCACAGTTAAGCACCATTTCAAACCCTGAAAAGCAGCAAATAACACAAGCCTTGCATCAAATTTTGCCTCTGTCTGTATGAGAAAAATCGACTATATGAAACAGTCAAACTTCCCCTTTCTGCCCTTCTTTTGTTTCTGTGTTTTGCTGCAAATTATCCCAGGTCCCCAGGCTCTGTGCTCCCTTTTTTTGTTAGAGACCAACTTCAATCAAACCCCAGATCTCCAAGTCCCCAAACAACCAACAAAGGCTGCATTTGAGCATGTTAAATTTGAGAAGTCACAATAAGGGCTGTGGTAGGATACTGTGAGATCACTCACAGAGGACTATTACTTCATTGTGAATGAAAACAGCATCTGGCACAGGGCAGGAAATCATTTACCAAGAAGCACAGCAATGAAAAAATCAGATTCAAATGAGTTTATGGCTACACAAGCTCTTACTTTCATGTCATGGAAGGTTCTTGCATTGCTCAAAACAGGTCTTTGAAATAGGGGCAGGAAAAACACCACACAGGTTGAGCCTTTCTTCCTTCTTCCATTCCAACGCTTGCCAGTAGCTTTCCAACAATGGCATGATTTACTATTATTCCATAGGGAGAGGAGCCTGCATTTTTAGTGTGGATTTATGATATCAAGCCACATTCAGCCTTTAAGGAGGTTTTCTTTAATAGCTGACAAGGAGATAAACCCCCAGCAGGTGCTGCAGGAATACTGACTTGCCTTTTAGTCTGCATCACACCTTTAATGGGCTTTTGCTGTGTGGCACTTGCTCTTTATGAAATTCAACCCCATTTTGTTAAGCATTGTTTCCACAACCACTGTAAGAGAAAGCAAATAGGTTCAAATAATACTAGATAAAGGATAAACTTGGGAAGGGAAACACGAGAACAGGCATCACCAGCAGGCTTCCTTCACATTCTGCAGGCAATTACTGAGGAGGGGACAGGGGATGGGGAGCCAGGCTCCGGAATTCATTAGAAAGATGAACAGAAGAGGTAACACTCATTTAACAGCCAGGCTTTTGCATTCAGGGAGGGCCACAAGGATGTGAAATGACTCTTTCAACTTGTTAGGGTATTCTTGGATGATGCAGAGCTTGCCAGGGACATGAATTCAGCTGGATCAGATTGGTTTGAGAAGCATTTGAAGCATATTTCTGTCCTTTGCCTGCCGAAAGACCTCAGCAACTGCAATAACAACTTAAGACAACCTCACCACAGTAACAAAGAGACTTCTCAGTGTAAAAACCAGCTATTGCTTGGATGAGCCTGCAGCTGGCAAGTCTCCCAGTGAAAATGACTCCAAATTTGCTGTAAGGAACACCCTTAGTCCTTTACCATTCAAGCAAATTCACTAACCAGCAAATCCAGAGCATTTTGGAAACCAGAAGGCAAATTCTGGCATCCTTTGATCAAGCTTACAAGCCAGATCCTACCTGAGCTCCCACTGGAGTGCATTGGCTTTAAAGACAGCCTTCCGGAGCAAATGGATTTGAGAGCACTGGGAAATCTCCTTTCTACTGACAGCAAAGCTCTTGGTAGCAATGTCCAGAAGGATTCCTGCAAGACAGAGGCAGAGCAAATGTACTGGGATGCAGGACACAGGAGCACTCTCACCTGGAACAGCATCAAAACACATTGGGAACTGCAGCCCCATGCTCAGGCAAGCAAAGCCTGATTTTTTCCACTGTATGCAGGCTGAGGTTACAGGAGTTCAAAGCCTGTAATAACAGAGAAATGCCAAGTCCTGTCATAGCTGTGGGGGAAAGAATGCTCTCACCTTACTGTGTAAATCCACTGCTTTGAAGAAAACACCTCTGTTTTGGGTCAGACTGGCCCAGCGCCTGGGCACACCTTCAATACATCACACTGGATGCACCTGGAAAACATCACATGGGCTTTAACAACAAGGATTAAGCCTACAAGCAACAAAAAGGGGGTGGCTGGGGGGGTTGTGTGTGTGTGTTGATAATTGGCTCCAAATAACAGTGCTCTGTTCACCAAAGGATTTGGGTGAGGCAGCTTGATAGCTTATTTCTCTGTATCCTGCAGTCTATATCCCTCCTCCACTGTCATTTGAAAGACAGCAGATGATCTGCCAGAATTCCCAGCTTTGGGCAACTCTGTGTTTTTCCTCTGAGCAACAAATCCTCGTGTTTTCCCTGTCTGTCTGGCAGCAGCAGTTTTCCATTTGTAACCATCTGTACCAGGGCAGAGGCTACAGCTTCAATCTTAATGCCTGTCTCAGGTCATAGCATTTCCTTTTGGTCAGCTTTAGAGGTAAGGCAGCACTGAACTCACTGACAAACCTTGACACTTACCATATATTCACTTCATTTGATACCTACTGTTCCCTTAAGATGCTTGTTTTGCAAAGCCTTCAGCTATCTGCCTGTAGGTGGGTGGAATATACTTACTATTCAAACTCAGTTCCACTGCAAAACATCCCCTCTTTTAAACTAATCACTCACCACAGTAAATATTTCCCCTGTGCTGCAGCAAACATCCTCTTCAAGGACCCAGCCAAGTGCAAAGAGCTGCTCTGCAAAAAACATTCTGAATGCAATTGAGAATGACATCTAAATCAATAGAGCCCCACGCTGCTGCTGGTGGCTGCTTGCATAGGGCTTGCTGCAGGGTGAGGTGCTGTGAAAGACCACAAGAAGAGCTCGTAGCAACACACAATCACCTATACTGCAAACAAGTTGTTTCTACTTAACTATAGAATTCCAGAAGCCTGTGAGGAAAGTTCAGTGGGATTTGGGCTGTCAAGAGTTTGATTTTGTAACTGCTGTGCTATGAAAACATGGGCAGCAAAGACTCAAAGCTCAAAAAAACCAACACATGCAGCCCTCTCCAAAATTATAAGCCAATTTTTCTTGAACTAAACCCATAAACTTTCAACAAGCACTGAAAATTGTACATTTAAGTCAAGCTCTATAACAAACCTCAAAGAAAAACAGCAAAATTACCACAAAACAGAGCTCCTATAGACACAAACCTCACCTACAGCATTGAAACCACACTTACCCTAAACAGCTTCACCTGGGGTGTCCATCCATAGGCCCAGAAGCTCTATTTAAGCCAACCCTAGGGACATCACTTGTTTCTAGTGCTTGTAGTGTAGCCCTGAGCTTTGGTTTAGTGGCACTTACACTTGGCTATAGCTTTCCAGCTTTCTCTTCAATTAGTCTCAGTGCTGTGGATTTGACAAGTGATCAATGGATTTTGGGTAATCCTGACTGTCCTTGCTAATCTACAGCTACTTCATGTCTGGCCCAAGCACCTGCCTCATTCTCTTGATCTTGCCTGCTGACCTGGATATGGAGATGATCCTGACTGCTGTTTCTAGGTCAGCATTGCTCACCTCATTCAGGTGTTGAAGGATGACACTGGAGCTGGTGAGTACCTCCCCAGGCTTTTGGGTAAGAGCTAAAGATTACCCAGGGGAAGCTTTTACTCTTAGAAATCAATAAGGGCTTTGGAAAACACATTGCATAAGATGAAAGCTGCTTCTTAAAAGTACTGTTGCACCACTACAGCGGAGGGGGTAGTCAGTCTGATGGGGAATGTGCTACATGAGTGAAGATGAGAGTAATTTAGCTTAAATAGTCTGAGGAAATCAACTTTAGGAATGGGTATCACTACTGTCTATAAATACACACTAAGAAAAAAGGGCCCTGTTTAAACATTGGCACAAGAAAGGAAAAAAGGACCTTGAGGAAGAAAAAAAACACCCTTGTCTTCAGTGATGTTTTTAATCTCTTCTTCAAGGCTGGAAGAAGAAAAGTCTCAGTTGTTCCTAAGGGAAAACCTGCTCAGGTTATCGACTGTGGGGGCTGTGATGGACTCCCCTGCCAACTATGAGCTCAGTGTTCTTGATTTCTAAGGGCTGGGGAAGGAGGCAGAGTGACCATCTGACAGAGGCATACCTTGGTACATGTTGGAAAGATAATACTGAGTTTTCCCAGTGCAGGGATTTGTGTTTTAATGTGCTAAAGGAAGCCCTGATAAACAGAACGCTTGTTTGGCACATCCATTAAATTAGATCATAAAATGTAACTTGTTAAATGTGGCTCTAATCTGAACATCTACTGTAAGTTATAACTAAAGCTTTGGCTCTGTTAATCTGCTAAGCATATCCAGAAACAGGTGGAGCGTCTCTAAACTTCTCCTTTCCCAACACAGCCTGGGTAAGAGTGTCTCTTATATCATCTATCATCTTATCATTGCTTGTTAAAATGCAGTTATCAAAAGGATCTGTATTAAAATCCTTTCCTAGAGCTGAAGATGGGGAAACCTGAAATGCTTTAAATCCTGTAAAATAAGGATTATTTTTTGAAGACATCATTATAATGCCTGAATATATTAAATGTTTGATGTCTAGTCAACTTTCTAGTGACCTCAAATAGCAAAAACGCATTGGTAATAGTTTTCTGACTCATTCCAGTTTGCTTAATGGAGAGGAAAGCCAAACAGCTTCTGTATTGACTTTGCAGAGGTGCACAAATCACTTCCTACTCAAAACAATGCTTCTGCATAACCAGAACTGGGGAGTGGTGACAGCTCAACTGGAGTGGAAAATGAGCCAACGGAGTTGAGTACTTCCAGTGAAGTACTTAGGGTTGATAAGGGTTGAAAGTCCTTCTTGGAGAAGAAATGGAGGCATTAACTGAAGAGTAATCCAGCTGAAGAAGTTGATTTGGATGTCAGGTTGAACTGCATGCATCCAATGGGGCTTCCTGGGAAATACTCCAGTAATGAAGTGCTGCGATGTAAAGAGCAGCTCTGCTGCCCTGGTTGTACTTGCCTGTGAACTGGGCCTTGCTACTGGTACCACAACCACGTGGCTGCTTGGCTTAAGGGCCAGGATTCCACAGGAGCACCAGAAGTATGGCAAACACCTTCCTCAGCTTACATCTGCCCTTGTGACATGGTGAACCTTCTTGGTTGATTTCTATCTGGAGACACCATCAGAAGCAGCAGTGTTAACAAATCCTGTTAGAATGGAGGCAGGGGATACAGGTGTGAGTGGTGAAGTGGTTTCCCTGCAGGCACTGTTGCACCCAGATCTCATTTTCCCTTCCATACACCACAGCGTGCCTTTACTAAATAGGTTTTTCATGGTGAGCAGCAAAGCTCCTCTTTTCCAACACTTGATGCACCTCCTTAGTAACTGCATAGTAAAGACTATAGAGGGCTATGTGGGTTGTTTCCTCACTGATTAGTGTGCTTTTTGCCTGTATTTCTTATTAACTATTGGGGGATAAATGCTATTTGAGTGGGTACAGCTCAAAAAGGAAGTCAATAGTGATAATTTCTTTAACAGCTTGTTTTCCATTTAGCTTTAAATCATTAGGTAGAAGCTCTTGAGACACATTAACCCCCAACTTCTTGTAGTCAAACCTTTCCTTGCAGCATAAGGGGATTAATTCCACTTGTTGAAACAACTGGTTAAGCTCTTTTGGGGGGAAGCAACACAGAGAGCCAAAGTGCAATGGCTTTGTTGTCTTTCTGCTTGCCATGAGGCCACTTTAAGGCAAGCCACAATAAATTGAATTAAAGTGGGGTAACTCACATCCCTACCTCCATGGTTTGTATTCTCTGTGCAGGATTCAAGTAATTACATTTCAGTTGCATTATAAATTAGCAGGCTTGAACAGGAACAGAGCTGAAGCTTTTCCATCTCCTAGATTGGTGCTTTAAATCACAGCCAGCTGCTGACACGCACAAGGGAAGGTACCACAATGCACAACCCAATTCCATGCATGGTTTCATTGGGAAATCTAGGCACAAATCCCTACTTGCCACGTACAGATGGGGTGCAGGGGTTCAGCGAGGCATCATCTGCTTCTCTAACTCCAATGGCATGACAGCACTTGAGCATTTCTCTTTGTTGTGTTTTAATCAATGTGCTTCTCAAAACGGGATCAAGGAAATAAACTTACCCCAAGAGGGAAGAGACAAGATGGGACACATGCAGCAGAGGCAGTGGAGAGATGAGGAGGTGCAGGGGTGGAGATGTGGATTTTATGACCTGGAAGATAATAAGAGCATTTAATGAAGAGTTACAGCACTGTTCCGAGCAATACATTGCTTATTTGAACTGTGATGATTAGAAATACATAAATGAACCTGATGTGAAGACTTTCCTACCTCTGCTAGGTCAAAAACAAAGCTCAGACCATCACAAACCCCATTAAATACGGGCAGGACAATAGGCATGACATCAGCCTCCAGATACTGCAGCTGATGAATCAGACCAGCATGCTGCTGCTCCTGCATCTGGCAGCTTGCTGCTTGCCCTGAATGGGGCTTTCCAAGCTATAAAGGGCGGGGGGAAAACTGTGGGATAACTTCCAGAATAAGATCTGTGCCCCAGGGAAGGTCTTGTGCTGGTTTGTGTTCAGTAGTCCAACCGCGGGTCTGTAAGAACACATGGCACAAAGCATGTATGTCAGAGCCTGTAAGTGCTGAAAACATTAGGAAATCCCTATTTATAAACACAAATAAAGCACTGGAAACACTTTGATTTTGTAAAGTAACACCCATAGCCGCTAAGAATGAGGAGAAATAAAGCAGCTTTGTCTTCTATCTCCTTGTCCTGTTTGTTATCCGAATGTTTCAGCACAGTATAATGAAATCAATATGGGGTTTATAGCATAGAAGAATAAATGGACTCCATAACTCATAATTCAAACTAAGAGAAGTGCCCAGGGGACTAAAAAATATTGTGCAAGGGGCGAAAAACCCCAATGAACATCTAAATGGTGACTAATTCTGTTCCCTTCAGCTTTAAAATCCTTCTTATTTACCATTTTAAGGTCAAGGTCCTCAACAGACTTATTTCTGCCTTTCTTCTCTCTCATCTTGGTTGCTCCTGGAGAAGATGGGTCAGTCCAACAGGCTTCAGGATCTGCTTCATCTCAACGTGAGGGTTTAAAAGGTTAGGCCAGGCTCTTAGAAGACAGCCCCAGTGGGGAAGTACACTTCATTGCACCAACATCTCACCACCCTTCTATTCTCCTAGGGCAGAGAAGGAGCAGAACCAGTTTTGGTGAACAGTGTACTCAGTTTGGGGGGTGCTTTGGGTCAGTTGGCCACAGCGGCCCATTGCAGCTTTGGTGCAACGGTGTTGAGATATACGTGCAGTTTATGAATCCATTGGGAATAAACCTTAAAGGTCCTAAACACAGGGATTGTCTTGTTTAAGAAATACATCCTCAAATAGCTTTCAGAGTGTGTTTTAATGTCAAATAAGGAATCAGAAAAGCAGTATATTGCCGTGCCACCGTAATACAAACACCTCTTTAAGACAAATGGTGACAAAAGTACAGCTATAACCCCACTGGAATGGCTGCTTAGTTAAATTTCTGAGCAATAATAATGATTAACCTTCCCTGAGCTGACATTTAGGACTCTGGGATACAGACACCATGTAAACAAAATGAAATGCCAGCACCAATCTGGGTCCCTTGGGATGGAAGGAGCCCTTTTGGGAGCATTTCCTCAGGGGCTGACCCTTGACAGGTATTGATACCTCTTGCTTCAGCTTTTAATTTACAAGAATGAGTCAAATCACACTAGAACCCACCGGGCTGCTGTTTTTCATGCAATTTGGGATAATCACACTCCGAGGCACTGCCAGATGGGTGGCTTGGAGCAAAGAGAGATTTCAGGCTCATCTTCTTATCTAGGAGGGGGAAAGACATGGATCTGGCCTCTCACTGTCATATAAAAGAGGGATGCCCATAAATCACTGCCCGTCACTAGGAGACCAGACCGCACCGCACCGCCCGCCCAGCAGGGGGAGCTACTCGCGTCCCCCCACGCACCTCTTCCCACCCTCCCCAGCAGGGGGCGGAGCGCTGCGATAAGAGGAGCGATCTGATTGGTGGCCAGGCCTCCGGCGGAGCAGAGCGGGCATGAGAGCCGAGCTCTGATTGGTCCCGGGTTACCCGAGGAGTGGAGTAGAGCCCGGGGCACGGGTCCCCCCCCTTCCCTCCCCGTGGACCGGGGTCCCCCCCCCTTGCCCCCCAGCCCCCTGATCTGGCCTCTGCGAGGCTTTTCTGGAGGGCTTTTGTGCCCCATCTTGGCGGGCGGAGGCGTTTCAGCCAATCAGAGCGCGGCATCGCGCCTTGTTGCCAGGCAGATTATGGTAATGAGGTCCGGGCGGCCGCCCCCCCCTCCCGCTCTGCAGCTACCATTGTGAGGTGAGGACAGGTGGGGGGGTTTGGGGCCGCAGCGGGGCCGGCGGCAGCGGCCGGGACGCGGCAGCCGCACGGGACCCCCTCAGGTAACGCGATGGGACGGTCCGGGAGGGAAGCCCGAGCCGGGGCCGCCGCGGGGACCCGCCGGGGGTTTTGGACTTGTTGTTTTAGTCGCACCCAAGATGGCGCCCGGAGCTGGCGGCTCCTTAGAGCTGGGGCCGGGATAAACCGTTCGGTCCCGCGAGTAGGGGGGGGGGAGCAGGGAGTAGTCAATCCCCTTCCCCCCCCCGCAGGAGAGGTACAGTCCGCTTCCCCCCCCCTCCCCGCCCCAACCGGGATCCCCACCCGCCCCGGACAGAGGGAGAAGGGGTTGCCCCCACCCCTGTTTCCCCCCCTCCCTGGATGGTACAGTCCGGACCCCGGCACCTCAGTGGCGGGGGGGTACTATAGCCATCTTGTCGTGTGTCCCCCAGCGCTGTGGGGACCTCAGCACCCCCCTCCTCTCCCATCCCCGATTACTCTGGGCCTCTTTCCCCGTGGTTAGATCAGCTCCCCCAGGCCTCAGCTGCTGGGCCGTCCCCTCTCCTCTACCCGCCCGGTGCGGTCTCTCCCTGCCACCCCCGTTCCCCCCCCCCCCTTAGGGCCGGAGTGGTTGGGGCTGACTGACCGTTGGGCGCCCTCACGGGGGGCCGATGGCGCCAAGCGGGGGGGGGGGGTGCGCGATGGTTTCTCACACTGGGGAGCTGTGGTGAGGGGCACCCGCGCCTCCTGATTGGCCGCGTGCCTCGCGCCCCTGCCTCCCATTGGCCTCGTGAGGGGAAGGGGCGTCGCACCCCCCTCCTCGGATTGGCTGGCGTTGAGGGCAGAGGGTATATAAGGGGGAGCGGGGGAGAGGGGTGCTTGTAGTGAGAGGTGAAAGGGGAGCCTTGTGGGATCCTTCCCCAAGGGCGGCCTTTGGGGCGGCAGTGGTGGCCTTGGGGGGGGTTTGGTGTGGAGGGAAGGCAGCCCTTTCCCCACCTCATTGAGGTGTGGAGGGGGCTCATGCACAGGCAGAGCAGGACCTGCTGCCGGCTCCCACCGCCTGACGTGGCTTCATCCGTCGAGGGCCTGAAGGGAGCATGAGGCTCTTGCAGGTGGAAGCTGTGGTGTTGGTCGTGGTTCCTGCTGCCAAGTGATGCCTGATCTTGTGGGATGGGGTTATAACGTGTGGCTGTTTGGGCCTGGAGATCTCCTGCTACCTAGATTTCGGTGTTGAGCTGCTGTCTCTCTCCTCCTGTGCCACAGTGGCATTAATTTGTTAATGGAGGCTTGTTAAATCGTGAGGCTGGAGTGGAAAAAATGAGGTGCTGGTGGTCTGGCCTTCAGAACTACTCATCCTAAAGGGACAATTTGCCCTTGATAGAGCCTGCATATAGGAGACGTAAGCTATGCACATGCACCTCTTCCCTCTCAACTGCTCACTGCAGAGCCTCGGAAGCTCTGATCAACTATAGATCAATATATAGACCAAAGTTAAGAACTGGGTTTAGGCTACTGAGTTTCACAGTCCCAAGAGTGAAATGAATGAGCAGGGTTTGGTATCTGCGCACCAGCCTCTAGTGTGTTACCATAGGTGGCTTACAGGCCAAACACGTGTCTACAATACCTATTGATGCTTCTCTTCCAGCGTTTCAATGGGAGCAGAGACCACTTCCTTCTGTGACATTCTGAATAACTCAGTTATGTTGTCCCCTTCCCCTTGGTTATGTTGGCAGATGAAATGCTGATGGATCACCAGCTGATTTTACAAGATCTTTTGTGGAAATAAACTGGTTGGCAATGTCAAGCCTTCTATCGCCTTTGTTTCTAGGGTGTATTTCTCTGATCAGCCCTTAAATGGAGATCGTGTCCCAGATTGGGGTGCTTTTTGGCACCTTATGATGTTTGTACTTGTTTTGTGTGTTAGGTGGTTAATATGAAGCTTTATTGCCTTGTTATAGGATGAGATACCAATGTAATTGGTGGTGTTATTAATTATTGTTACTCTCTGTTGGAATAACTGACACTCTCTTTTATAGAGAGAAATGGCTACGTGGCGTTGCTTGCTGTCCTCTGGCACCCTTATTACTAATAGTAATTCCCTCTGCAGTCAGCAGCTACTTTTAAGTGTGTTTCTGCCCACCTGCAGCTGCTGTCAGCTGTGTAAACTGGATTTTAATTGACTTCTAAGTGTAGCTAATTGCAGGGGCTGTTTGAGTGTTGTGAGCTTTGTTTTGACTTAAACAGGAGGTCAGGTCTGCTTGACACGTTTATTTCCTGCCAGTAAGACACAGCAGAAATAGGTGGTGTGTTGTGGCCCTTAGCTGGTGTGTTACACATGAAGCCCCTGCCTGCTTTAATGTGCAGATAGCCTAATTTGTTCTCTGTGGTCTTTTGTACTTCAGAGAAGCAGCTCTCCCGAAGGAGAAATTGTTGGGTTTTAAGTGCAGAGCCAAGGTATAGTTGTCTTTTGAACCTTGAGGGGTGATTTAATTCAGAGGGCAGATGGATGAGGGAGTGAAGAAACAGCACTGTATGCTTATAGGAAGGGCAACAACCTCTTCCTCTGATTGATGCTAGCTTTGGGGAGAGTTGCCTGAGCAGGAGAAGGGATGGGAGACAAGAAGATGACAAGGAGATGCTGGAGGGGAATGGTGTGGTTGGTACAGTCTGGTTTTCTTTCAGTAAAACCTGATAGTGCCTTGAAGGTTTTTGAGCACAGATTTTGATGCAGACCTTCCTTTTTTTTTTCCTTTTTTGAGGTCATGTTGTACTTAAATATGTTTTCTCTCATTTCTCACTTTGCCAGACCTCACTATCATTTATAAACCAAACCAATGAGGTAGATAGGGTCAGTAACGGGATGGGACCTCACAGTATGAACCATTTGTAAGATGACCATGTGAAGAACATGGGCACACATGAAGGGAGGAAGGAATTAGTCACTGGGGTGGGTATTCAGGCGTGGAGCAAGTGGGAAGAGAGGTGGTTTGCAGACCATGTGCATATACAGAAATGTAATTAACTTGTTTCTTTGCCCACTCAGAAGGTGAAGAAGAAATGCTTCCTCATACAAGAATTAGGGTCCAGCAGGGATGTCCTTAGAGCAGGAACCTCATCTCTAAGTCATCCTGTGGCATGTCCCCAGGGGGATGGTTATTGATCCTCTTGGAGCTCTCCCATCTTTTGTGATAGACTTTCCCCTGCTTCCCTGGTACTTTGTGAGTTACAACATGTCGAGCTGCCCCTGCAGTGCTTGGCCACTGTCCCTTAAGGAAAAGGACAGTGACACATGTTGGACACTGTAGCAGGGGACTGGCCTTGAAAGATGGAAGAGATCTCTTCCAGCTCACTGTTGCTTTGAGGCTGGATGTGCCATAAGGATATATATAGCTTTATTATGCACAATTTGAGTAGAGAGTGAGTTTGTGTTTGGCTAGTTTTTATACAACTAAATATATTGAAGCCATTTTGCCTCTTGTGGAAATAAATAATCCTTGCTGGCTTAGTCCTATGTATGATTTCCATTTTGAAAAAGCCATAAATACTGTGGTTCTGTATTACCTGATTGTGAGCATTGAGCCAAAATGCACCAGCGCCAGAGTTCCTTGAAACAAGATGTGCTTTTGATGGATGGGAATGCAGGGGAGGAGACGGTAGTCGTGACTCAGTCCTCAATGAGGTTAGAAACCTTCTTGCTGCAATGGAAGCTGCTCCTGCCAACGGATCTCAAGAAAGGACTCTGCCTTCTAGGCAAGCTGGGTAATTCACTTAAGTGTGGGATAGAGCTTTTTACAGCCACATGTGATGTTCCTTTGGAGCATAATAAATCCTTTTCATATTAAGGAAGACCCACAGTCATAAAACCCCCTTTTGTAAAAGTCTTGCATATGGGGGGTGGTGGAAAAGAGTGCTCAGTGAGCACAGTACTTAAAGGATTAAGCTAATAGCCCCTGCTATTACTGCTGCAGGGAACCCCAGCCTATCTGCAAGCCTCTTACACTGGAGAGTAAATCACATTAGCTGTTTTACACATGGCGGATTCTCATTTGAGATACTGCAGTGGCTTTCTGGTTCCCTGAGTCAGGAAGCAGATTTTTCCCCTTGCCCAGCTTTAAATATTCCCTCATTCTTGTCATTCGAGTGAAGGGACAGAAATGGATGTCGGTGGCTTGGGTGCTTTCTCAGCAGCATGTCCTTGCACCAGTGGCAAGTGAAGTCACCAGGGTTTTTGTCTGTGTATTTTGTGTAGTCCCAGCACTGACAGCATTCACATCATTACTTAATAGCCAAGAAAATATGGTTGCTGTTCATATTTATCATTTTAGGTAGTGCTTTTGGGTGAACTTCAGAGCTGAGCTTTCCTTTGAAGCACTGTTTGAGTTGACTATATCCAGGTGGTTCAGGAACTTGTGCTACATAAGTGACTTTGCTGTTACTGGAGGTTTGCTCTTAAAGCACCATTTGCTCCCATTCCTCAGTGTTAGGGGTCCTGGGTGCACCCATGAGGTGATGTTCCATGGGTTCTGTTTTAACAGTCCATCTTCAGAGAAACCAACATGCTGCAGGGACAGGAGAGAGTGGTTAGAGAGTATCACGGTGGTGGAAGGGATTTTCAAATGAGGTTTCCAAGATGATGAGCTGTTCAATGACACAAATGCACTTTCCAGGCATAAAGAACTGCTTTGCTGTTGCTGAGATGGTTTGGATTGGATATGAAAGGCAAAAACGGAAGAGGAGTACCCATGGGTGCTGTCTCAGAGCTCCAGCAAACACAAGTCACAATGAGCTTATCTTCCACTGGAGTTCTGAACTAATGGGAGCTGTGCAGGTTCTTGAGTCATGATATATAATGTAGTGATATATATATACACACACTTATATATATGTATATATAGTGACACAGTGTCTTATCACTACCTCACCACTCTGACGTACTCGACTGATACTGGGCTATATTTACCCCTATTACCATTTCAGCTTGTGTCATTGCGCAGCATGGACTGGGTGAGACATGCCTGCTAGTTCGGGCAGGAAAATGCCATCTTCCCAGTTTAAATCCTTAATATCCCAAGGCACCGTGGCTGTCCATGTCACAGCTGCAGTGAAAACTGAGAGGGGGATTTAAAGAAGAAAAGACCATGCAGGATTCATGGGGAAGAGCATCCTCTGAGGGAGTAAGGAGCAAAGTGGTTTTGATTGGAAAATTGACTCAGGTGCTTGTGTTCCCTGGAAGTTTTGGTGTCAGTTCCTTTGGACTAGTTTTCCAGCTCCTAACATTAACATGTTTCATCATTGCCTTTCCTACCAGCTAAATTCCAACACTGGTTCCTGCCTTGTGCCCTCTTCATTGCCTGGCCTTGGGACCCCTCTGGGATGTGGCCTGTCTCCTCTTGCACTGACTCCTCCCTTGACACATCCATGTTTCTATGTTTTCTGTGTGCCCCCTCATCCTCTTCTAGGCAAAAAAAGCTGTTTTCCTTTGCTTTTTCCTATCATAAAAGCTGGGGTTTGGAGCAGCCTGGTCTAGTGTGAGGTGTCCCTGCCTATGGCAGGGGGTTGGAATTGCATGGTCTTAAAGTCCTTTCCAGCCTAAGCCATTCTGTGATGGACCTGATGAGAATTCATGGATTTCCAGCCTTTGGTAGGAGCCCATCCCAGAGCAGATCCTAGGATGTATTTTGAAGTACAGTAGTTGGAAGCAGCAGCAAATGCAGCTCCTGATACTGTGTCTGATGGTCGTTGCTACACAATTGCCTGGGCTGAAAGTATGTATTTTCATTTCTGTGAAGAACAGCAATAACAGAACCCTTTTTAGACACTGCACCACTGAATTTGGCTCAACCTTGCCTTTTTTTTTCCCCTCAGATTTGACATTAGCACTTCTAGAACCATGGCAAAACTTGAAGTGACTGTTTTCTGCTTTCTCTTCCACTTTCTGGTACTATTATTTTGGCAAATATGAATCTTAATGCCCAGTTTTGTCTGTGAAAGACCTGTCTGAACTCCTCAGTCTCCTTTCCACTCAGGTCGCAAGCTCTTTGTGCCGAAATGAGTCTGCAGGAGTGAGTCAGCATCTTCCTTTAGCCCTTGTGGGGAAGGGCAGCCAAAAACCCTACCTGTTGCACTGTGTGGAATTAGCCAGAATTGTGCTTTCTCTTCATCACTGCTTAATTTAATTATATTCTTATTAGCAGGATAATTACAGTTTAAAAACCCCAAACTTGAAGCATTTATTAGGTATTTTAATGTTTCTAAGCAATTGATTCGATGACTGACTATTCTTAGTGCCATTACCTGACTTGGCTCTTGATTCATAATGATAGTGAATGAAAAGAGGTGTTTGGGTTAAACTAGCCAAAGCATATCACCAGGATAAAGCATTTCATTTATGCTAGAAGGTGTCCAGATTGATTTACTGAGCTACAAAACTGTTTCACACAACAGTTGTAGACCCTTTGGCGGTCTTATAGCTGGTAAAATGGGGGATGAAGCACTAGAATTAGGTATGAGACATCCCCTTCATTACTAATCCTTATTAACAAGTGGATTTGAGTATATAGGGATGGATGATGGATGTTTATAGATCAGAGCTTGTGCGTGCTAACTAACTTGGAAGTGGCTCTGGTTTTCAGCACTTGGATTTCATGGCTCCTCATTGTTTGCTGCAGTTAATGTTTCACATGTCTGTCTGCCTTTTCTCCTCAGTGCTTTTTTCTGCATGCTTCCTATCAGGCAATATCAATGGGTTTCTGTTCTTTTACCCCTGTAACAGCTTAGGGGTCTGATGGGAGGTCAGAACTGCTCCTCAGCCTCTGCTTGTGGCTGATTGTACTGTGTTGCTCCTCATGAGACAGCCAACGTGAGGCTCTAGTCACCAGTAATGCCATTAGGTGCTGTCTAGCGATGCCCATAAATATCTTTCCCATGGGTTTTCTTTGCATATGTGTAAGAAATGTGATGTTTTGATATTTATTTCCCCTACCACTCAGTTCAGTGACGTTAACCTGAGCCTTTGCTGTACCGTTGATTTCTGTTGTGACCAGTGGTACAGTCAGTGCTGGGGTCTGTTACACTGATTCCTTGCTGGCAGGATCAGCAGAAGGCAGAAAGTGCAGCCTGCTTTCTTTTTTATCCTCCTTATCTTATTTTAGTTGGGCAGTGACAAGCCAACTGCTGGCATTTAGGGGAATAAATTCTGCCTACAAGAATGTGCATTGAAAATGCAAATGAATGAAAGCATCAGCACGGAGCCTTCTGCTTGCGTCCTGCTGCCCAGCCCAGGCACTCGGTAGAAAATCAAGTTGAAAAATGAAATGGGCTCAGCCCTGTGCTAATTCCTCCTGATTTAATGTGACTTTAGAGACCAAGGACTGGGAGGGTGCTGAGCCACTGACTAAATTCATCAGTAGAGCTGTAATTTACATGTGTGAGGTTCCCACCGGCAGATTGAGAGGCCCAAATAAAATGGGATAAAACCCAGCTTGGAAGTAATTTCTCAGTGTCTTTGGGCTCACATGAATTAGAGTTTAAGTTTTAAGAGTTGTCTGTTGTAACACTGCATGAATACCAACTGGGGCAGCAGTGCTGTACAAGGGGAAAGCTGCCTGTTTGTGTGAACCCAGTTGGTTCTTGAGCAAAACTGAGACACTGGTGATGCATCTCTGAACATAATGTTTTCTTGTTGGAAGCTGAAGGGTCTATTTTCTTCATCATTTATTGGTTTCAAGGCCTATAGGTGCCTGAAGGACCATGTGAAGAATATTCTGTGGCCAAGGAAATATGTGCAGGAGGAACTGAGTATAATCCTTCAGTGCAATTGTAGCAATGGTTCACTTGTTTCCTCCTTAATAGGACATAATAAGTATTATACAGCAGAACTTGAGCATGGTAAATGACAATGCATGTGTGGTAGCTGATGGTAACAGCTCATACCTCTTGTTTTAATATCTCCATCTTCTTTCTTTCTCTTACAGCCATGTTACTGAAGATCACCTTGTCTTCTGGAAGCAGAAACACAGTGAACAGATGAACCTCTTCAGCCAGACATTCCTTCAATAGAGCTCTCCCCTCATGGAGCACCACAGCAGGGAGGAGATGAACTTGAAAGAGGAAAGTACTCAAGTGTGGGCTGACTCTGCTGAGCAGGAACAGAACAGTGCTCAGGTGAATTATGCCTTCCAGAGCTCTTGGTTTCTGCTTGGGGTGGTGTTCCCATGCAACCCTTTATCAGAGTCTGGGAACTCTGCTTTTGTTTAGGGAGAAATCATACCTGTCTGGTGATCTTGGATTCAAGTGAGCAGTACACACTACAGCAGTGAATGGAATTACATCTGAAACGAGCTGAACATTGTGGCTATACAAGTTTCAGTGGCCAAATAGATGTACAACCATGTGGCCAAGAGAAAGGCTGTCCAGACTAATGAATATTAACCAGATCTGTGGTCTGTGGCAGCCCATTTTGATGGCATCAGTCGAATCAGTTGGAATTGTGGGTGGACCTTGGGGAAAGTAAGATGAATAACTCATTCCAGTCAGACATCTGGGCAGCGAGGAAGGGAGAAATGTTAATTGTGAGTGACTAATACAGTCAGATTCTGATGTGTGCAGCTCGTTGCTCTGACAAAATGCAGCTGGGAATTTCTGGAAGGCTGGAGATTGATTTATTCTTCTGAATATGTCATGAAGAGGATGCTGCATGTTGTGGTTGCCCCACAGGCTGAGAAATTCTGCCTCTCCTGGTGATTTCCAGCTTGGAAATTTGCAAGGAAAGGCACTTTTCAACGGGCTGTGTTCTGTTATCTCTACAATGGGATAATCATGCTGTTGTTTGCACATGGCAGTTAGAAAGCTTGATTAGTATTTGCAGAGTGCTCTCCAAATGAGAAATGCTCCCTGCATCCTTACTGCAATGCTTGTGTGAGGATTTATGGTACAGAATCAGCACTTAGCACCCGTGGGGGAGCACCAGGTGTCTTGCGAAGCATAAGCTACAAGGTGAAGTAAAGTAAATCAAACATGTAGCTGTTGCATCGGTTTATGTGCAAACATTTTATGTGAGGATGAATATGGAGACTAAAACAAGGCTTCCTGCTAACTATTCTATTTTTACTGTGTGCTGAACAAGGTTTTCAGTGTGTTAAGGGTGTCAAAAGATATCCATGTTCCCCTTGCCACTGGAACTAAGTATTCTAGCTTGTTCAAGGTAGGCCATTATCATCAGTTATGGTCATAATACTCTGTCAAAATGAACTTGTTTGGATTTAAACTGCTGGCCTGGACATAACTTGTTCCAGTTGTCCCTGGAATCATTGCTTGATGCTTTCATTTCTATGTTTCTCTGTTTAAATAGTTGAATTTTCTCCTGGTACTGCATGTACACGCTACAGAGAAGCAATCTAACATGTGCTACTGGTGCCTCATGATAGGTGCAGTGCTGTTACTTGAAGTAGTATCAAAGTTATAGGTTTTCTTAGCCATTCATCAAGCAGAACAAATTCACTCCAACTACAGAACTAGCTGGATGCAGTAATTACCATAAATCCAGAAAGGACTATGAGAGTAAAGGGAAGTGATATACCAATAAATTCCTTATATACCTCAGTTCAGATATGAACTTGCTTTCTCTTGGGAATCTTCAGAGCATCGTGCAAGAGCTGAGGATGGGTAGGTGCCTTTTATACCAGTTACACCTTGAGTTACAATGCAGAGTAGAACCAGAATCTGATGGTAGTTTATGTCTGGATTTCTATGTTGCTACTGTAATTCAATGAGATTTTAAGTGTGTATTGCAGGATCTCAGACTGGCTTGGGTTGGAAGGAGCCTTAAAGCTCATCCAGTTCCAACCCCCTGCTATGGGCAGGGACACCTTCCACTAGAGCAGCTTGCTCCAAGCCCCTGTGTCCAATCTGGCCTTGAACACTGCCAGGGATGGGGCAGCCACAGCTTCTCTGGGCACCCTGTGGCTCAGAACCCTCACAGGGTTCTTCCTTATATCCAACCTAAATCTCCCCTGTTTCAGTTAGAAACCATCACCCCTTCTGCTACCACTGCAGTCCCTGATGAAGAGTCTGTCTCCAGCGTTCTTGTAGCCCCCTTCAGACACTGGAAGCTGCTCTCTCAAGCAGCTTCTCTTCTCCAGCCTGAACAGCCCCAGTGTTCTCAGCCTGGCTCTGTACGAGAGGTGCTCCAGCCCCTGAGCATCCCTGTGGTCTCCTCTGGCCTTGCTCCAACAGTTCCTTGTCCTTTTTATCTTAAGAACACCAGAACTGCACACAGTGCTGCGAGTGGGGTCTCATGAGAGCAGAGGGGCAGCATCACCTCCTTCAATCTTCTGCTCAGGCTCCTTTTGAGGCAGCCCAGTGTGTGTAGGTACTCTCTGTCCTTATGTTGCTTCCCACAGGCCTACATGCCAGTTTCAAGACAGGATGTGTCCTTTGTTGCAGGTGCACTTTGTCCCTGAGGGGGGAACAGTGGCGCAGATCGTGTACAGCGACGAGCAGGACCGTCCCTCGCAGCAGGTTGTCTACACGGCGGATGGCACCTCCTACACCTCTGTGGACACCTCTGAGCACACCCTGGTTTACATCCACCCCGTGGAAGCTACGCAGGCATGTGTGGTTCTGTGCACACCCTGTTTTGGCACCTAGGAAACGAGCTGGTTTGAGATGGAAGCTGGTTACCAGCCAAGTGGTAGGACTGGGAAATAGCAGGCAGTTCCTCTTTGCGCTTTTATCTGCCCGTTGTTGAACAGGGGCTTTGTGGTGTTCATTTGTCTGATGTGCAAATGTGGGAATCAAAGGATGTTGAGGCCATGAATTATTTCACTGAAGGTGGATGAGATTATAATTAGCTCAAAGGTGTTTTCCAAAAGAGAGATAATCTCTCCAGAAACTCTGCCTCTGTTGTATTGAGTACAAAGCTAAGAGCAATCTGTGTGTCTTCTGGAAGAGTCCTTGTTTTGCATAGTACACTCCTCATAATTGACAGTTACAGTGACAGTCATGTCTTTGCAGAGGATCTCGGTGTATTCAATCTCATTTTGTAGAATTAGCTTCAGGGATATTGTTGGTTTTAGAGACTTGGAATCTTTTTCCTCTTCATAATTGCATCAAACAGCTTTTATTCTTTGTCAGCATATGTTTATGGGGAGTTAATATAGTACCTCTGTGCACAGATAACACAAGAGGAACAGGCATGCTTTGTCAAGCATGTTTTGTAATGACTTAGCTGACATTATTATTAGCAGTGCTACAGAGTGCATGTACTTGACACCCACAGCAACACTGGCATAGCCTTGTGTGCTGTGGTCTCACTCTTGCACGGTTGTTAGCTGTTCCGTTAGAACAAAGAGGTGTAGTATTAAGACATTATCATGCAACTGAGATGACATTCTCAAAGCCCTAATGGAATTGGTGTTATGCCACGCTGTATTTGGTTGGAGCCAGACTGCCACCAGCTCAGATATCTCAAGTTTGAGTGAAGTAAGCAAGGCTGACTTCTATCAGTACTTACTTTTCATGTAAGTCTTGCTTTTCCAAGGGGGGAAGCCCTCCCACCAGGGCTGTTCTTGCAGGCTATTGTAAGAATATTGGAGCTGGCATGTCTTCTGTGAAATGAAAAAGAGCTGACATCCTGGCTTGATGAAATTCACATGTGGGGTATGCCTGATAATTCCTCAAAAGAAGGCATGCACAAGTCTTGTGAATTTGCAGGAGAGAAATGTAAGGGTTATCTTCTGTCCTGCCCTCACGTATTATGTAGTTTTCATGGGGCTGTTGAATTTCATCCTGTAGACTTTATCAAACCAACACCTGACAAAGTGATTTCTGTATTAAAAAGAGAAGAAAAATTCCCATGAGGCACTCCAGTATAGGGGTGAAAAGTTCCACTTCAATATGGTATCACTTCAATATGGTTTTAAACTACCTGAGTCTAGTTGAATTTCTGTGTGCTTGGGTAAGTTGAACTAATCTGCTGTGCTAACAGACACACTAGCAGAGGATAAGGGGGGCTGATTTCTGGGTGGCAGGGTAGCTGTGGTGTGAGTTGGGAGTGGGCAGCCCCCAGGCTGGTTTGATAAGCCTTTTTCACTTTGTCTAGACTCTGTTTACAGATCCCTCCCAAGTGGCTTATGTCCAACAGGATGCCACCACCCAGCAGGTAAGGAAGAGACATGCATTTTCTTGGGCCTTAGCTGTTAAGGAGACTATTGCTGAAGGGGGAGAGATGATGTTGTGGTGCTAGAGTTTAATATGAGCTAGCTCTAACCTTGTCAAATGGCAGTCTTCAGTTGTGTGCTGAAGGGCACAAGGCTTATGATAACAAGCTGCTGTGCATGAATGACAAAAGAGAGTTTGAGTTTACTCTTCTTAATTCATGTTCAACAAAGATACTTACTTACTGCCCCAGATAGATTGTGAAATCTGTCACCAGTGTCCCTTTAAGTCAGCAAGCTGATGTGGCTGATTTATTTCAGTGTGTCCTTCTGGAAAGACTGGCTTTGCAGCTGGCCTCATCCAGATTCTCATCCAAATGCCTTTTAAATCCAGAAGAGGCTCTCAAGGGACAGCAACCTTGGATCCAATTCTACATTTACTAAAAACTTCCCAGGAAATTAAGTGCAAATCCTGCAGAAGTTTATTACTGGCTCCCTTTTCTTCCCAGGGCATCCCAGGTTTGGGGCATGTGCTGGTGTAAAGGGGACTAGGGCCAGAATGAAACTGGAACCTGTGTTTCCTTTCTCATCCACCACAATGGAAGGTTTTAGTGTTAACTTTTACTAATATCTTTAGGGACTGTGTTGTGGTCATCAGATAGAGGTGCTTTCAGATCTAGACCTGTAGTTCCCAATTCCCTGCTTGTCATAGAGACTTAAACCCCTTACTGCTTGCTGAGTCTTTAATGGCACATGTCAGTGGAGTCATGGCTAAAGCTATAGTTTAAATACATCCTTATTGACAGTCTTGGGGCAGAGTGCAGGGTTGAATGTGCACTGAAAACCAGTTTTCTTGCTAGGAAAAGACCTTTTAAATCGGTGAGGAAATGAGTGACCCAGTAAAGATGCTACCCGTTTTCTTCCAGTTCTCTGGAGGAATCTAGAAGGTATTTTGCCACATCACCTTCCCAGCATGAAGAAGCCAGAAAACCTTATTATTTGTCTTAAAGTTCATAGAACAAATACAGGATCTAATTAAAAGTAGCCATCATTTCTGTGTGCAGTGCGAGTGACACTGCAAAGGTGTGCTTTTAGTACCCTGTGTGGAGTATCAAGGGCATGAGCACTTGTCTGTGTGTCCACAGCCCCTTCTTCCTTTTGATGTTGTCTGGTGGCAGCCCCAGCAGAGCTGTTCATTGCTGGCAAGCGGCTGGTCCCTCACTGTGGCAGCTCCTGCCTTTGCATTTCATGTGGGACATCCCTGCACTGACAACAGGTTAAAATAGGAATTATAGCTCCACTTATCCTTCAGAAGAAACCTCATCTTGAAAAGAAACTGGGAGGTTTTAAATCTCATGCCTATATTTCCTGCACTGATGGAAGTCAGAGTATGTTTGAAGTGTGATTAGTAGTAGGAAATCCTAATAGGAGGTACAGACACAAGCACCTCTCATTGCTGGAGGTGCCACTGCATGCTGATGCTTTGCTGGTTGCCACTTGGCCTCAGAGATGTCAGCACCAGGCAGCTTGGTTCAGCTTTCCTGAAGTCTTTTTCCTGTAGTCTTTATATTGTTTCATGAATTACTCTGAACAAACACCAAGATTTGGAGTTTTAAGGCTGTCTGCTTGTGTTGTAGATGTTCTTGTCTGCTCCCTCACTGTTGGCACAACTTGTGTTCTCACTTTTATGTGTATTTGTTAAACACTCTGTGCAGAGGCTTTAATTTTAGCATAAAAGCTGCTTAATAGTCAGAGGCACAAAGCAGAAGCTACATGATGTCAGCTGTAGAGGATGAGAAATCATGTGAGATAATGGTGCAAATTCCTGTGTAGATAAGCAGGAAACAAGTGTCAGGAAAGGTGATTCTTAGGATCTTAATTCTGCTTTGTTTGATAGCAGAATGAATGGGAATGCTGTGGGAATATGCATTGTTTTTGTGTAGTAACAAAACTGGGGATGGAAACAACCAAAAATGTGCAGTGTGACCAGATAATGCAAGGAAAAGAATCACTGTTGGAATACTTACGGGTGTTTGATATTCCAGTGGGGTCAAGAGACCATCTTGGTTTTAGAATGGATTTTGTTTGCTAAAGAAAGGTGCAAAGAGGAGATGCTGCTTTTTCCTTCTTTACCTTTTCCCTTAAAAAAAAAAGAAGGTAAATTTAGACATAGAAGAGAAACAGACCTCAAATCCCTGGTTTGACCAAGAGCTAAAGAGCTTCTCACGTCTTGCCTTAGTGCAGTTTGAACCCAGGCTGAGTAGGACCTTAATCTAAAGCCAGAAGTGGGAGATGGGCAATGCAAGAGTTGCAGAATCTAGAGTGAGTTTTGAAGCTTTTCCCTTTGTCCCCAGATCTGCAGGTTTTGTCCAAGTCCATCATCTCTACTTACTAACGAAAACCATCGCAATGCTGCAGTTTTTGACCTAGTGTAGGAGTCCAGGGAGCTTTGCATGCAGGGCATGATGGAAATGCTGCAGTGCTAAACTGAGTACCTATGATTTTAGGTAACTGTGCTCTTGCCTGCTGCTGCTCAGAGCATGAATCCCACCAACCTGTCCGTGCTCGGCAGCGTTGCTGAACCCCCCCAGCAAATGGCTCTGGAGCAGGGTCCTCAAGCAGATAGAGTAAGTTGCCAGGCACCCTTTTCTTCTCAATGTACACCAATGTCATTGCTCCATTGTCTCAGGTGATGGGACGTGTCTGTGATCCGGGAGGAGATGGGAGAAAGCTGGAGCACAAATAGGTGCTGTCTTTCAGCATGTGTGTGCGGTTCCTGCAGGAGAGCAGCATTCCAGTATCTGAAGGGAGCTACAAGGATGCTGGAGAGGGACTCTTCATCAGGGACTGGAGTGATAGGACCAGGGGTGCTGATGGGTTTAAACTGAAAGAGGGAAAATTCAGGATGGAGATAAGGGAGAAGCTCTTCCCTGTGAGGATGCTGAGGAGCTGGCACAGGGTGCCCAGAGAAGCTGTGGCTGCCCCATCCCTGGCAGTGTTCAAGGCCAGGTTGGACACAGGGTTCCCTGCTCGTAGCAGGGGGTTGGTACTGGATGATCTTAAGGTCCTTTCCAACTCAAACCAGTCTAGGATTCTATGTATTTAATATACATAAAAACCTGTTCTACAGATTGTTCTGCCTTGGGCAGCCTCCTTAAAATACACCTCTCAGCTTTGAAAGCCACGTTAACAGAAGGTGTAATGCTGACTGTCACACAGGGCCAACATCCATCGGGTCTCTTTGCCAGTCTTTGAGGCAGCTTTGCTGTGTGTAGTATTTCTTGTTCTGTACCTGAGGAACCTGTGTGGGTGATAGAACATTCTGTGCACTGCACTTCAATTAGTTTTGTCTCTTTTTGTAGGGGCAGAAAGGGATAAACTTTAAAATTAGGGAAAGAATACAGTGCCCTCAGCTGTCCACTGTGTCCCCAAGTTTGTATCTCATCCCTTATGATCTCTGCATGTGTGCTCTGGGGGTTTGATTTTGGTGGATTGTATGATAGAAAAGATCATGTGCTGAAGTGCAGGATTCTCACTTGCACAAAAGAAGCTAAATTACAGCTTTATGCTCTAGATAATTGCCAGAGCCTGGACTTGGTTTCTGTGAGGGCCCAGAGCTTCTTTGATTTCAGTTTCTTCTCCTGAGTAGGCAGTTCTTGACAGGGTAGAACCAGGTAGTGAGTGACCCAGAGCTGTCCTGAGTGATGCTGTGTGTAGCAGCGATGCAAAACATCCCTCAGCAATCATTCATCATGTCACTTCACTTTCCCTTGTCCTTCTTTCCATTACCAAAAGAAGCAGAAAGGGTTAAACTAGGGAGAACCTTCATTGCTTGTCTTTGTAAGAGAGTATTCCTTCATGATTCAGTTGTGATAGTTTGTGAATTCTCTCCTCCAGGCATCGTTACCGGTGCATAACCAGGTGTTACCTCCTATGGAGGCAGTGGATGGGTCTGACCCTTTAGCACCTCTGCAGAATCAAATGGGAAGGATGGAAACAAAAGAGGAAGATGATGAGGATGAAGATGAGGATGAAGAGGGGGAAGACACTGACATGGATGAGTGGGATCCAGATCCACCTCGACCCTTTGATCCCAACGATTTGTGTAAGCATTGGAAGTATTGTGTAGTGTGTTAGTCGCCCTCCTCTTATTTCTTTTTCCTCTGTTTAGTAAAAATCATACAGATTATAGCAGTAAGAAGTAAATTCCTTGATACCCAGAGATGTAGGCTCAAATTGGACTGCCTTACTGCAAAAACCAGGTTCTGTGTCAGGTGGAGCCTCTGAGCTGCTTTATTCTTCCTTTTGGAGGGAGCTGCCCTCTCTAATGCTTTAAGATGTAGACAGACTATTGGAATACATGAGATTTAAAACAAGATGAGGCTGAGATGAGTGAGTGTCTGCCTGACAGTCATGTCCTCTCTGACTTTTGTGCTGTAGGGTGTGAAGAGTGTAATAACGCGCATCCTTCTGTGTGTCCAAAACACGGACCATTGCATCCAATCCCAAACAGGCCTGTGCTGACCAGGGCAAGAGCCAGCCTTCCCTTGGTGCTCTACATAGACAGGTTTTTGGGAGGTGTGTTCTCCAAAAGGAGGATCCCCAAACGCACACAGTTTGGACCTGTGGAAGGACCCCTGGTTAGACAGACGGAACTCAAAGACTGCTATATCCATTTGAAGGTAAGGCCATGTGTGCACAAGAGGAGAAGAAGGATCAGTTTGTGCTTAGGCTTTGATTAGCATGAATTTGTCAGTCTGCCTTGATGAGTTACTTCACTAGGGATGTTGTTCTGATACTTCTCTCTCTGGATGTGACTTGGAAATACCCAGACAGGCTTGAAATCTGTTGTTATTCAGGAAGACACAATAATCATGGTGAATATTCTGGCAGTATGGTGTTAAAGTGTATAGGATGTGTAACATGGAATGCTGTGAATCATTTTCACACGGGATGAAGCAGCATCTGAGCATAAAAGTAGCCCCATCTGAGGATGCTTTGCAGCCATTCTTTTGTGTAATGCTATAACCTAAGTTAAAAGTACTTTTTATTCCCCTTTCCCTCCTCTCCCCCACAAAATGTAGGGGAGAGGAGAGATTTTTCACCCCTTCTTCATGCAAGGTTGTTGGAGTTGAGGTGGAATGGATTTGGCTGACTTTTACCCAGTTATTTACTGGTTTGACTGTGGGAATTGGTTCTTTATCTGCTAGAGATGAAGTCTGCAGTCTTAGGAGTGCTGCTGTCTGATGATCAGTGCTTGCCAAGCAAGTTGTGACCCCAGGCAGATCCAGTAACCCAGCCAAAATTGAGCTAGAGCAGCACTGCTTCCAGCTTGAGTCAGGAGAGCAAAGAAGTGGATCTGTCAGTTAGAAACATTGGACAGCTGATGCCATATAACCTGCTAAAGCTAAAGCTTTTCATGCCTCATTTACAGCCACATGTCAAGTACTGTGGCTGATGCTTTTAATGAATGATTCTTGCCCTTGAAAGCTGTGGAAGGGGCCATCCTGTCTTTCTAGCTAAATCTCTGCCTGTCTTTTAAGTGTTTTTCTAAATGCTGCCTGTTTCTGGATCCCTGTTAGCAGAGAGAAGGAAAATCAATGATGTCTTCATTGCTTTCCTAATGTAATAGTTGTATGGGCAACTCGGATTCTTCTGAACCTGCTGCCAGGCACTTACAGCCCCATGTAATTGGCTTTTGCTACAGGTTTCTCTTGAGAAGGAGGACAGAAAAGACAGAGATTTGCAAGAGGACCTGTGGTTTGAACTATCTAGCGAGGCACTTTGTAACTGGATGATGTTTGTGCGTCCAGCTCAAAACCATCTGGAGCAGAACCTGGTTGCGTATCAGTATGGCCACCACATTTACTACACCACCATTAAAAACGTGGAGCCCAAGCAGGAGCTCAAGGTATGGCATTCCTCATGGTTTGGGGCTCATTTTTCTACTGATGAAATCGAATCTTCAAGGTTCCTGTTTTATAAGTGCATTTCCAAGTGCCAGGAATGGTTCTGTCCATAGATTTAGGGCTTTTTTCTCTCATCAAGCACATGAATCAAACATCACTGAGGTCAGTGAGTAGTTAGCCAGTGACTTGTGGGTTTGATGTGAGCTTTGGCTTAGGTATAAAACATGGAAGTCTGAGATCAGTATGCACATGATTGGTTTGTCACTCTCATGCTTTTACACTGCAGCTGTTTTGCTGATGCAGTCTAATTGTATTGCAGCAGTCTCATTCTTTTGAGTTCTGGATGCCCTTTCCAGTTAGCCCTGGGTGCCCTTGACTTGTTTTCTGGTGCCTTAAGTGACTGTGGGCTCTCGCTTTCCCTGGCTTTCCTGGAGCTTTGGAAAATGATAAAGGATATTATGACTTCCCTGTGAGTTACTTTCTGTTCCCTCTACAATGTGTTACTCAGAGTTCCAAGCAATGTGCCTGGCTCAGATGACCTTCATCTTCAGCATCATGTGGTGAACCAGGGGCAACCAAAACACTTTGATATCAGGAAATGGCTTTTTCTTCCTCGAATCTTTTCTGGCACATTATTCTCAACAACGTAACAAAAACCTGGGTTTTAACCAGGGCAAAAGCCTCCTTACACACCTCTTGTTCTTAAGAGTAAGGTTCCTTTTGGTTTCTCTGACATCAGTCCTTAATTTGTTTAAGCTGAATCACTAGAAACCTTGTTAATCCATTTGAAGCGCATCCAAACATCATTTTCTCAAGTTTTTAAATCAATTGGAAATCACACTTTAATGAAATGTGCACAGACCTGCATGCAGCAGCAGCATTTTTCTTCCCTTATGTGTAAGTAGTGTCTTTTAGGGTAAAATTGGTTTGAGAACTGCAAGTGAATGATCCAGGCTCTGTAATGTGTTCGCCTTCCCACGCAGGGCTATAATTTATGTCCAGAGATGAGGAGGACCAGTTAAAGTTGAGAACTTGTGTATTGCATGACAGGTCTAGGAGCTCCAAGGCTTTCTTCTTACCCAGCTAGTGAGATTCCTGCCAAGTAACACACACCTTTAAGGGAGTTAGAAATGCCACTGACTGCTGCTATGTGGCCTAGTACAAGTTTAAACTTGCCCAGATTTTTCATGCTGAGAATCTGTTCATGCCTTCTTGCAGAAATCTCCTCTGAAACGGGACCTTTTTACAGTAACGGGACCTTACAAACAGTAAGATAAAATGACAAATGGGGCAAGAAATCTCAGCTAAAAGTGAACATCTGATTTTTAGGCTCATAAAGTGTGTCTCTCTGGTTCTCCCTGCTGAAAGCTTCCGAAATCCCTTGGATACTGAAGGTGGGTCCATCCTGCTGCAGCCTGGCAGATCTTGGTTTTGGGAAGCAGGACCGTCTTGCTCCAAGCCTTCAGAAGTTCAGGCACATTTGAAATGAGTCTTTGTGGATGGTGTTGCTTGTTTTCCATGGAAAGAAAGCAGGAAAGAAATGGACATTATTCTCCTATTACTCTCATTCCACCAAGGACCAGCACTTGGGTGACACCCATCCTTTTCAGTCATACACTTGGGTCTGAAGAGATTAATCTTATCTCCTTTAGAGCTTCTGGTAGCCATGTGTGAGATGAACATCCATATTAGGAGGCTGTACCTTAAAATTAAATGGATATGCCTTCTGAGCAAAGCTCTTTCATTCCTCAGTGGGGGCACATTGATCTCAACAGGCTTCATTACTGAGGATGAAAGGAGCTATAAGAGTTAGTGGTTGAGGCAAGTGAAGTAAATGCATTGCTTAAAACCCCCTTTCAAATGGATTCCCTCTAGTTCTGGTTCCATCTGAGCATTCTGTTATCTTCTCTTCCTGCTGCAGGTGTGGTATGCTGCCTCTTACGCAGAGTTTGTGAACCAGAAGATCCATGACATATCCGAGGAGGAAAGGAAGGGTAACTTGGGCTCTTCTCTTTGGTTTTGTTGTGTGGCAGTGTTTGGGTGTTGCACTTCTCTGTTTCAAGTATACAGCTTGTCTAGTGCTCCCAAGTTTCTGCTAGGTTAAGAGAAGTTAAACCAGATCTTGATGGTGTTATTGGGGCTTATTTCTACTAACTCTTCTCATGCTAGTATTAGAATAACTTAACCTTTTGCCTCAGTTTCTGGGAAGCATTAAGTTGCTGTTGGAAAGAGCTATGTTTCCCTGCTTGGTGCTTAATGTTGAGTCTCTCATAACCTGATGTGCTGCAGGTTTAGACTGAGAGCTTCTCTTGACCTCCCCATACTTACACCAGAGATCCAATCCTGTAGGTGCTTTTCCATGCAAAGGTGAATTCCAGAATCTCCCTGAGTTGTAAGTGGTGTTTATAGTCCGTGTGAACTGTCCCCAGTGACCTTTTTATCTTGCTGTGATGAGCTTTGGTCATGCCACAGTGCAGAGGGGATGAAAGCAAAGCTAAAGGGACCAGTACTGTTGATACTCTGCAGTTTGTCTAACCTTGAAGGGAGAAGTATGGCTTAGGGAGAAAAGAAACCCCAACCAACCCAATGAAGCATTGCATCAGTGGTGACTGAGATGCTCTTCCTGACCTCTCCCTTTGAACACAGTCCTCAGAGAGCAAGAGAAGAACTGGCCCTGTTACGAGTGCAATCGGCGCTTCATGAGCTCGGAGCAGCTCCAGCAGCACCTCAACTCCCACGATGAGAAGCTGGACTTCTTCAGCAGGTACTGAAAGCTTTGCCTCCCATCACTGTGGTGTGTCCCCAAACTGGCAGGAAGCAGGGGTTTTGTCTTAGAGATCTTGCTGCCCAACCTGGGTGCCTGCGGGAGAACAGCTCAGCACCAGAAGGGAAGAACGTGGCACCAGGAAGCCATGTAAGAGACTTTGCAATAGAAGCAGCATAAGGGAAATAAACACCCCATTGGAACTGGTGACACGATTTTGGGTTGCTTTTGGGTTATTTTGGCAGTGACTTCAAAAGCTGCATTATTTCAGTACCACAATATTGGAACACATGTGCTTCTTGGATGTGTGCAGCTTGGAGAACAAGGCTTGTAGTGCTTTGCCTCCTCATGGGGTTGGCAACGTAATTTATCCTGACCTATTCAAAGCTGCATCTACAAACATCCATTGGAGAGCAGTAGATATTGGTGCCTTCCTTTTCCTGAAACTTAGCAAGTGGCTTCATTTTGGGCTGGTTTGGTTTTTGTTTGATATAGAAAATAGTTCCCTGTCATTTGCTGCCTGACATCAATGGCTGCATGCCTTTTTGGGGTAGGGATGTTACAGCTTCAGGTTTTAAATTGGTTTCCTTGTATTCCATCTTTCCAGCACACTGGAATAGGAGAATTGCCACAGCACAGGACTTGCTAGAAGCCAATAATCCTTTTGGTCACACGCTTAATGAAAGCAGCTGTTGTATGGTCTGGTTACTGAGTTGAATGATGCTGAGAGGGAATGTGCACAATGATTGGAGACTCCAAACCCAACCTGTCTTCTCTCTAACCTGGAGTTCCATGTGTCCTGCAGAGCCAGAGGCCGAGGTCGTGGCCGAGGGAAGAGGAGGTTTGGACCAGGCAGACGCCCCGGGCGCCCTCCCAAATTCATGCGTATGGAAGTAACCAGTGAAAATGGGGAGAAGTGTGAAGAAGGGACACAGGTATATTAATAGGGGGTGGAAAGGAGGAAAAACTCCTCACATAGGGTGTAAACTTGGGGTATCAGTGCAAACTGGGGATGTGCTTGGGACTTAAACCCAAGTCATTCTTGCTTTTCTGGCTGTGATGTTCTGCTTCCCTTCTATAACAACTGTAAAATCACTCATGTTTCTACAGCAGCTTTGAGCACTAAGCACGTAGCACTGAGGTGGGTTATTGCAGCACTTGAGCAGCATCACAAAAGTAATTTAGGCAGTAAAAGTGTAATGGGAATTTAGGTTTGTATTAGTCCTTTCTGGAACGGGAGGTCGGAGCCTGCTTTTAGAGCTGTTGCTGGTAGAATTACATCAGTTTGAGCTATGATTCTTCATGATGTCTGAATATTAACAAAAGAGCCTCCTGCAGGCGTGCTTCCTGCAAGGATTTCCTTTGCTTGTGGCTGTTGGTTTTATTCTGTAGGGACCTAGTATGATGCATTTAAGTCAAATGCTCCGTTCTTGCTGACCATGCTTGGGTTACCACCAAGAGCTTTACTGAAAGGTGTCAGGAGGGCTCAGTGGCTCTGGTTTATGACTCAGCTGAAAGCTGCTGTCTGTGAGAGGTAATTTTCCTCTGGCATCTTACTGGTTCATGGTTCAGTGCTGACTCAGAGGGAGGAATATCTACATTGCCTGTGAATGCCTGCCACTCATCTTCTGAGGCTGCAGCATTGCCCTAAATGCTGCATTACGTGCAGGCAGTTGGGAGATCACTCTCTCTGCAATCTGACATGGCACAAGCCAGCTCCTGTTAGAGGAGTAAGCATAATACTGTTCCCAAACCCTTAACTACAGAGACACAGGGTGCAGTCCTATGCTAATGTGTCTGAATGGCCTCTGGACCAGCAGTGCCTCGTGTCCTGCCAGCTTGGAGCCTGGCCCGGAGCTCATATGTGTCTGTACACTCCACTGGGACTACGGTTGTATCCCAAGCCCTTGGAGGTTGGTCTGCCTCACTAAAGTTCATCTGCCTGACAGCTTGAGACTGGGGATGCTGTGAGCATGATTTAGGGTCAGTAACTGTGGGAAGTAGACCCCTAGAGCAGGACTAGACATTTGACTGGTCGATTGCTCTAAGTGTCTCTTAGCTGGTAAGCGTTTGTGGCTTACAACAGCTTTACTCCTTCTAGCAATCCCTGTTTTTAATCTCCCACATCTCTGTGCTTTGGCAGTACCAAAGCTGATATGATCCACTTGTAGTGCTCCCTCTCCTGGCTTGGGCTTTTAAGTTGCCTTGGTTTGCATTAAGTGCTGTCAAGTAAGGATCCATGTTGGTTTATTTTCCTTGGAAAACAAGAGAATTCCATCACAAAGGAGTTACTGGAACTTCTACAAAAAGAATGTAGATTTTTGGCATGCACTTCCTGCTCCCAACACCCTGCCTTTTCTATGGAAGAGGAGGCAAACTGCTTTGTGTGATAAATATAAATGATGCGCGCAGCTGGGTAGATGAGAGTGTGCAGAGCTTGGAAACTGGATGGCAAAAGGCACAGTGCACAGTTTAATCAGCTCGTTTGTCACTCTCCAGCACTCCAGCTTGTTTGTTAGACAGGAGAAGACAGGGCATAACAATACATGATAATGTTTCAAAGTGACAACAATGAGACACAAATTCTATGCTTTCCCTGGTCTCTGCTAGTGGTTTTGGTTGCTTTCTTATGGGTCATCTTATGTCACCTTTGGTTAAAGCAGTAGCAGTTGTAAGTCATGAGCAGAAGATCTTCTTTGGCTGTTAACAGCTGGGTTACTTGGGTTGTCTGTGTCCAATCACACAATATGGTGGCCAGGATGTTGTCCTCAGCATCAGAAGGACATGGAGCTGTTGGAGCAAGGCCAGAGGAGGCCATGAGGATCCTCAGGGGCTGGAGCACCTCCTGTATGGAGCCAGGCTGAGAACATCGGGGCTGTTCAGCCTGGAGAAGAGAAGCTGCACGGAGACCTCAGAGCAGCTTCCAGTGTCTGAAGGGGGCTACAAGGATGCTGGAGAGGGACTGTGCATCAGGGACTGGAGTGATAGGACAAGGGGTGATGGGTTCAGACTGAAACAGGGGAAGTTCAGGGTGGAGATAAGGCAGAAGCTCTTCCCTGTGAGGGTGCTGAGGCGCTGGCATAGGATGCCCAGAGAAGTGGGGAATGCCCCATCCCTGGCAGTGTTCAAGGCCAGGTTGAGCCTTGAGTGACATGGTCTAGTGTGAGGCATCCTTGCCCATGAACAGGGGTTGGAACTGGGTGATCTTAAGGTCCTTTCCAACCCAAGCCAGTCTATGAAGAGAGTCACCAACCTGCAGCGCTGCTTCCCTGGCGCTCTGAATGTTGTTGCTGTAGGTGGAGGTGATGTGCTGCGGGCATCAGTGGACACAGTAGGAACATGTTAGTGTAGAACCATTTTGTTTCTAGCTGGTGATGAGCATGTAGAGATCTTGCTGCCTGCTGAGTCTTATCAAAGCCTCTTTCAGTGGGTGGGGGGAATAATCACTGGTTGTATGATTTGCGATTTCAGGACTTGCTGCATTTTTCCAGCAAGGGGCAGTTTGATGAGGCCGGCCAAGCCACACTGAACGGGTTGGAGCAGCAGGAGCAGACTCCAGTGCCGCCAGAGCCACAGTCTGCACTGGAGCAGCAGTCGGAAAACCACCCGCTACAAATGCAGGCGCAGCACGATGAGAGCCCGGTGCCCACGCAGAGCACCATGACAGCAGATGACATGAGGCGAGCAAAGCGTATCAGGGTAAGCAAAGAGGGCAGCAGATGACAGCTCCTCTCTCCCTCTCCATTTGCTGCCATGCAGAGAACACTGGACCTGCTTGCCAGGACCCAGCTGGTCTTTCTCCCACTGTTGTATCCGTATCCAAATCCCAAATAAAGCATCTCGTTCCTTTCAGCCTCTCTGCACTGAGAGGAAGGCAAATCTCATGTAAAGAACTAGTATATCATGAGATGCTACTGAGAACAGGTCACCAATTGGAGCCGATTCAATCCCAGCACAAGGAATTCTTTCACAGAAACACAGTCCATCCAAGCTGGCAAGCAGGAGTGCTTCAGACAGCTGGCTGAATCATGGTACTGTGGCACAGACTTGCTCACAGCACCATCTGTGCCCCTCACAACTCTTCCCTCGCGAATAGTTGCCAAAGAGGAACCACGACCTCAGTTTAGATTCATTTAGGTGGTGATAGTTAGTGAAAAAAGCCTTTCCTGGGGTCGAAAAACCTGCCTGTCTTTAAGCTAAAACCTGTGCTAGGAGATTTCTGTACTGACAGCAAACACTTTCAGCCTGAGCTCTGTGTCAACTGGGCGAGCTGTTTTTCCTCTGCTTGTGTGTGGGAGGGGAATGATTCAAGCAAATAATCCTTCAAGCCATGTAAGTGTGAGATTGGCTTATTTAGCCTCCCCTCTTTCTCTTCCATGTGTAAAATTTTGATTACAGAAGGGAGCAGCTGCAATTGGGGTAAGAATCCATTTAAGGGGATGAGAAAGGGTTGGAAAAGAGGAACTTTTCCATATAGGAAGACATTGAGGCAAATTTTGCTCTCAGTTTATAGCAGTATATGTGAGACCAGTGGTGGTGTTACCCCAGAAATGAAGTGGAATATCTTAAAGGAAGAATTTGGCTAAGGCACATTAAGACTGCTGAATTTGTAACCATATCAGATGCACTCTCTGAATGACAAGTTCCTACCAGTCATTTGACTTTGGTATGTTAAAAGCTTGGGGGATTTTTAGTGAACGTATTGAAGGGTGGATAATGGAGCATGAAGACAGATGCTGAGTGTTTGACAGGGAACAGTGTGGGTATTTACTGCTTACAGGATGCCACAGCTTCCTCAGGAGAAGGGACTAGAAAGTGTTGCCTGTTTCCCTGCATTTCTGAGCCTAAGATGTGAACTTGAGATCTGGGACAGTAAATGTGAGGGGAAAAAAGGGACAGGACTTCCAAAGTTCTTTTGTCTTGTGGCTTAGCTTTTGTTCCCTGGGAATTCATCACAAGTGGGTGACAGCTCAGAGGAGTGCTGTGGTGGTTTAGTCCTCGGTGACATGTTTCTATGTCCAAATCTCCCTAACTTCCCCTACAGCAGAGTCCTGGAGATGCTTCAGGGCAGGGGCAGAATGGCAGATGGATGGTTGGGTAGCACCTTTCCATATTGAATCGGGCTGTAAGCAATGAGAACTTGAAAGAAAAGGAAACTAACAAGTGTAAAATCATAGCAAGCTCTAGCAGCCTGTGAGCACTCATTCAGTCCAACTATTCCCAGCACCTCCTTCCCATAACATGCACTAAAATACTGCAAACAAGCAAACATATGGGTTTAAAATGTATATATATCATTTGCTTCCAAAGAACAAGTAGGAAGTCTTGACCTGGAGTAGCTCTAGTTCTTCCTTATTATTCATCTAGGATTTAATCCTCAAAACCAGTAATTCTTTGTGAACTGCTTCAACTCTCCTAAGCTTTGAGGCAGTGATGCTCAGAGTGCTTTCATTCTAGCTAGAAGCACTGATCTCTAGTACCCCAGGGTTCCAGTCCTGATAAGATTAGTTCACTTTCAGCCTCTGCTTTAGAGTGGAGTCTCCTTGGAGATCAGACAGCCTTAAATCTGGTAGTGATGTCCTCAGTACTGAAAAGATAACACCCACCCTTCAAGATACTCTTGTAGCAAATGAGAGGAAGGTTTTGGTCTGCAGCCAAAAGAAATACCTGGTTTTAATTCAGTCTGGGGCAGTGTCCAGAGTGTCAATGTGCTGACCCGAAACGCTGGCAGGGATAGGGATGTGGTTTGGAAAGCACAAATTGTGCTGAAAGAAATGCAACCAGTTGTATAAGAAAGAGTACCAACAGTAAGCTGAGGTTAAAACAAGTCCCTACTCCTTAACTTTTCCACTCTTGTAATCCTCGCCCTGTTGTCATCCTGCCTTAAATTACTCCCTTCTGCTAAAAGCATTTCATTCTCACCGTGGCTCTGCAGTCTGCATCACATCACTGTTAGTCAACTCTGAGAAAACATGAAAGGTCACAGAACACCCTCAAGATGATCTGTGGGTTTTATCTTTGCCCTTTAACTCCCCTCAGGCATTTACTACTACAGGGTAAACCTGGAGGACCTGCTTAGTGTTTCCTAAGGCAAGAACCTCAAAGGAGTTATGCCTAAGTAAAGAGTAAACTCCAGCTACAAGAGCTGGCCCTCGTGGTGACCTGCAGAAGTGAAGGCTTCTGGTTTCAAGTCCATTGCATAACATAACTATTTTTCTCTCCCTCAATGCTGCCTGCTCAGCTGGAGCTGCAGGTAGGTTTGGTTTGGGTTTTTGCTGTATCTAATGGAATGGTACATGGCAACATCATCCTCCGTGTTGTTTTGTCCAGCTTCTGTTTAGTGTTTCCTTATTGACCTCCCCATTGTAAATTGTCACATTTGTTCTTCTTCAAGCAACCAATGTCCAGAACTAAGTGTTAACTGAATAACAATTTGCATTCTTCTAGTTCTTTCCATACTAATTCATTGCAAGTTTAAGGTGAATATTATAGGTGTAAACTGCTGGATGAAATACTATAATGACCATCTTACTTTGGGAGGATCTGTTTGTGCACTTGTTTGCACTGGATCAATGTTATCAGGTGATGAGACAATACTTAGTTCTTTTTCTGTTCTTTGTAATAGCTGCTAGCTTATTTAACCAAAAAGCAGTAAAACATTTCACCCTTCTGTAGCCTCTGAGATAGCAATGGGACTATGTTGATTTCCATGGTATAGAAATCTCACCAGTCAGATCCTGGTACCTTACCAGTGATCAGATAGCAAAGTATGGTAATAGTGGAGCTAAGAACTTGAAGTGCATCTCTTCAACTATTTGTTTTCTTAGCATGTCTGTCTAGTTAAGGGGTAAACTACCTATTTCTGAGTCCAAGCAACACATGAATTTTCACCCAGCACATGCCTGTCTTCCTCACTCGTGGTGTGACTTAGCAGATCCATCTATTTCCCATTGTCCTTGCTTCTCCCCTGGTAAAATGGAGAACGGAGATGATGACAATTCAGCAACAAACCCAGTTGCTGTCATCTTCCTCTTTCTGGAATGAAAGTGTAGGTTTCCCTCTGCAGTTCAGATGGTGCAAAGGATCATTCAGGTTCACTAATATAATCTCTAGCACAGCACTTCACAGTATTCCCAAGCTGTTCTCGTTCCAGCAGACTTGCTCCTGACTTTCCTTTCTCCGTGTCAGCTGTTGGCACACACTTAAGAGACACAGCACATGTCAGCCCAGACATTGTCACCAGAGGAGGAGAAAGGGAACAGGGAAATCTGTTTGCAGATTTCTGGCACCTATCTCTTGAAGTGTGTAACGTTGCATGTGTTCAAGCACAGGTGCCAGGGAGATTCTGGTGCTATTTCTCTGAACTATCATCATGCAGGCTCTGTGTGTGACACTTGAAAAGGGAAGACAACAGTAAAAGATGAGGTATAGATCTTAGTTTGGAGAAGAGCAGATATTCCATAGACTTCTTGCAGTGTGCTTTCAGTACACAATTGGTGATAGCATGCTGTGGGGTTTCGTGCATGCAGAGGTAGGACAGGCTTCCAACTTTGCCACGTACAAATCCTCATCCAATACTGGAATGCAGGTGCAGGCCACACTTGCTTGTTTCTACAGGCAGCATCTGTTCCTCCAGCAGACAGTGCTAGTGTTGGGACTCTATAACATTCATCTGAAGGGGAGAAAAGGAAGAGATAAGAACCATGGAATGATACAGGAAAGGTAGACCTAAGGAAAGCACGCACCAAAGCAAAGCAGGGGCTAAGAAGAGAAATTGTGTGCAGTAGGGGTGGAAAAAAACAGAGAAGAGCAGCCCAGAACATTAAACCTGAAGATGAATATTCACATAAAGCCCATCATGCTCCATTCACCATATTCTTGTTGTTTCTTGCAATACCAAGAAAAGCAATTTCAAGTTGGACTGTGTATAATCAACTGTCCTTTGAGCAGACAACAGAATCTATCAGAGCTCCTCTTGATTTAGCGCTTTTGTTTCTTTCATCTCTCTTCTTCATTTTCAAGCTCTAGCATATGATGGATGCTCAGCGGCAAAGACAGGCAAATTGCTCACAAGTTCTTAGCCATTGCTGGGAAACCTGCCATTCTGCCCTTGCTGGAATCTTTTTGGAGTCTATTCTTTTGGATGGTAACAGAAAGCTTTAAGCTAGCATCTCTTGAATGTATGTTCCACCAGAAGCTTTCCAGGCAATGCTAAACCACTGCTGCACATCTCTGTGGGTGCAGATGCTGATTTTTAGGGGCCAGGTGTGTACTTCAGAGGGGACTTAGTTTTATTTTACAGGAAAATGCCATGCTAAAGACAAAAATGGGCAGGAAACAGGGATTGGAGAGGAAACTCCTGCTTTGTGTGCTCCTAATGATGTGGAACTGCAGGTTTATCCTTTAAGTTCTGCCTGTCACAGCCTCCGCTTATGTGAAATGGGGACAGTATAACATGAAAGCATTTTGGTTTTGAAGTATATTTAACCTTGAAAATAGATGTGAAATCTATAGATAATAACAACAGGCTCTGTTTCCTGCAGAATGCAGCTCTCCAGCACCTCTTCATCCGGAAATCCTTTCGCCCCTTCAAATGCCTCCAGTGTGGGAAGGCCTTCAGGGAAAAGGACAAACTGGATCAGCACCTCCGCTTCCACGGGCGGGAAGGGAACTGCCCTTTGACTTGTGACATCTGCAACAAGGGCTTCATCAACAGTGGGGCTCTTGAGAGCCACATGAAGTTCCACATGGACCAGAAAACGTACTCCTGCATCTTCTGTCCCGAGTCCTTCGACCGCCTGGATCTGCTCAAAGACCACGTGGCCATCCATGTCAACGATGGCTATTTCACCTGCCCTACCTGCAAGAAACGCTTTCCAGACTTCATCCAGGTGAGATGCCTTCCTTGTGAGCACTCTGTTTGTGAGCTTTGCAGTGCTGTTCTTGGGTCCTGCTGCATGTCAGTTCATTCTCACAAGATAAAGGGGGCCACCTCAGTTGGAAATTAAAAAGGAAGAGTGACCAAGCATTGTTAGATGCTGTCTTATGCCCCTGCAGTGCTCTTTCTGCTACATGATCAGATGTAGTACCTCAGTCTGGCGCTGCACTGCAGGAAGAGTGGTTCCTTATTCTCCAAAGATTCCCAAACCAGAGGTCCTGACTACTTTAGATCAGTGCAGATCCTTGGCACAAAAAGGAATCGTCTTTCTGCATGTGCTTCAATATCCCTTGTCCTTTGTCATTCAGACTCTGAAGCAAAACAAATGGTGGTATTAAGTCTTTAATCCTTTGCCTGCTTCTGTCAGGATAATTCACTTGCATCCTTGCAGAGACACCAGAACAGATCAGGATATTCTGCTTCCTGATTTCTCCCTTGGCTTCAGGTGGGGAGCTTATTCTTCTTCCCTGCACTCTGCAGTAGTGAGTAAAGGAATGACTTTGTGCAGTGTGCAGAGCCATTGCAGAAGATGGTTAACAGAATTCCAAGACGCTATTTTGATGTTCAGGAAGGAAGAACTGAGTGGTACCATGCACACACATTCATTGCCCTTCCTAGGGACGTAAAGGTTGAGAAATTTTGCTGGGCTGTCTGATTTAAATAGAAATCCAGTTTAAATCAGTAGAAGCTGATAGACTATCCAATAGGTTAGAGAGGAACGGATGCAGAAAAGTCATTTACTAACCTAACTCCATCCTGGCAAAACCCCTTTTCTGTAATGGTTGAACAAGGAGCAGGGATGATTCAGAACTGCTGTACTGCAGCCTAATGCCCCATGAACTTTCCTGTGGAACTGATCAAGCCAGAAGGATATCCCATGGCTTTATGGCTTTTTTCCCAGCAATTCAGATCTATTTTGGAGATTAAACCTTATTTTATCAGCTGGTGCTATGTGAATCATAAAGTCTAGTCACCACAGACTGCTGCCTACTTGAATACTTTGATGTGGAACAGATACCAAGTTGTTCCACTTCAGATAAGTACTAGGAGACAGCAAGGATTTAATTAGGGATCTGTATATTGAGTAGTGGTTGGATTTGAAATGTCAAACCTCATTAGTTTATTGGAGGTGGGGAAAACCCAAAATACTGGATGGGTCAGGGACAGTACACCAAAGGAATTGCCATTCTGGTGGAAAGGAATTGGTCCTTGTGTTTAGATTTCTTATAAATGAAGATAAGGAACCTCAGATAAATGCTGTAACTCAAGGATGACGCAGTAAAACTGGTACATGGTGGTCTTTGGCCACCTATTAAGTGCCCAGCGATACAACAGCTTCAGGAATCAGTCTTGAGGAAATCAACTTATCCATCCAGATGCATAATACAAACGCTTTGGCTTTATGGAAGCAATTGCCAAGGAATCAACTGTTCCAATAAAGCACTTTATAAACCAAAGCAGATCGGAGAACTGTTCCAACCTTCTTCCTTCGTGCTAAGAGTTCCTGCACTGTTTTCCCACGTACTCCTCTCTTCTGAATGACTCCTCTTTACTCTCTGCCACTGCAGGTGAAGAAGCACGTCCGCAGCTTCCACTCGGAGAAGATCTACCAGTGTACAGAGTGTGACAAAGCCTTCTGCCGCCCGGACAAGCTGCGCCTCCACATGCTGCGCCACTCGGACCGCAAAGACTTCCTCTGCTCCACGTGTGGCAAGCAGTTCAAGGTAAAGGGAGTCCTCACTGAGCACCATTCTTTACCCTGCTCCAAGCAGATGGGTTCGTGTTCTCCAAGGTGGATGAAACGGACATGTGGAAGCTGCGTGTGCTGCTTTGTGTCATATGGGAGTGACAACACTGATTTCTGATGGGCAAGGGGCAGGATTCACCCTAGCATAAGCATCTCACCTATCAAATCTGACTTCTAATAATATAGTAGGAAAGGGCACTTCCATCTGCTCATGAAGAACTGGGTCATTATGCCGCTCAGTTGCAGGTGCTTGGGTTGTATTGCTTAGTTTAGTTAAGAAAAGCTCTTGCTGATATTAGGAAACCTCTTGCTGAAACCAGGAGTGATATTCCTGGCCAAGATGCCTGCGTCTGTGCCATCCATCTTGTCAGCACAGGACATCCAGATGCCCTTCCAGATCCCACCAGAACACATGGAGCAGACTGTGAGCCAGGAAGACTGTGGTGGCAGCAGCCTGCTACTTGTCGCTTGGTTTCGTATGGGATACTGAGGGACTGGATGCTTTGGGGTGAAGAAGCACTTTCTGGACAGTGTGTGTGTCTCCAGAAAGGCTGGACTGCACCCAGGCAGTAGGTTCAGTACTGTGGTAGGATGTGAGGTCCTCAGGCAAGAGCATTATTAGATGCAAGTTTCCAGCCATACTCAGTTAAGCACTAATATATTAGATAAATTCAAAGGAAAGCCAGAGTGGAGGCTACTAAATTATCATTGGTTTGGCTCCTTTTTTTGTGGCTGAGCAACCTCAGCTTGGCTTGAAGGCTAAATGTAGACCCACATGGGTTCCTGCTGGGACAACACTGGGAATGCAACCAATTCATGGCACCAGAGAGAGCCCAAGAGATATATATATATATCTGAGCAACTCGCCTTGTGGCTCTTGTAACAGGTAGTAAAGGCAGTAGCAGTGCTGATGCTTTCCTCCCTGACTGCTCTTTCCCAGAGGAAGGACAAACTGCGAGAGCACATGCAGAGGATGCACAACCCGGAGAGGGAGGCCAAGAAAGCGGATCGGATCAGCCGCTCCAAGACCTTCAAGCCTCGGATCGCTTCCACCGACTACGAGAGCTTCATGTTCAAGTGCAGACTCTGCATGATGGGCTTCCGCCGCAGGGGCATGTTGGTGAGCGCTCCAGTTTCCCTTCCAGCTTCTCCAGTTTGATGCATAGTTAAGGAATGAAGATGGGATTTCAATGGTTGGAACATAAGGATGCTGTGAAACTGGGTGAACTTCAGAGCTAAGATGATGCATCTTGTTTTAAAGCGTGCCTTTGCTGTATGCTTGGTTGTCACTATCCCATTTCAACACTAAGTAATGCTGGCTGAACATGAGATGAATGTATCACCTGGTTCAGCTGTACTGCCTCAGTTTTCCCCAGTGTCTTGCTATTTTTTGCTTCTTCCCCTTCTTGAGGAGCCTCTCCTGGCCATGCCCTCTACCTGCCACTGTGTAAAGGGTGTTATGCAGCACAACCCTTTCATGAGGGTTGTGATTTCAGCTAGCAAAGGCCTGCCTGGGTAGAGCCCTTTTACATTACCTCTGCTGCAAGAGTTCTGGCAAGCTGGTCTACCCCTTCCCATCTCAGTTTGATTAAACTGTGAATGAGACCTAGCAAGACCTGCAGCAGCTGACTGAATGCACAAGAACCCTTGCAGCAGCGAATGCTTCTGTCCTGTTGGCTACCATCACTACAGTTTTGGTCTGGCTGTTAGCCATGTTGAGGAGAAGCAGCAATTCCTCAGCTTCCAGCTGTAATACTCTCTTTTTCTCTGTGCCTCTTCCTCTTAAGGTGAATCATTTATCAAAGAGACATCCAGACATGAAAATAGAAGAGGTGCCAGAGCTCACGTTGCCCATCATCAAACCCAACAGAGATTACTTCTGTCAGTACTGTGATAAGGTACGTAAGGAAGACACATAGGAGGATAACTCAGTCCTAGACCTATATGCAACCAGTTTATCTCTGCATAGAAACATCTGGCAGGGTTTGGAGCTTGCTTTTGGAGTGCTTGCCTGCAACATCCCTGCAGTACTGCCCAAACAAAGGAATTGGGATGAAATGCACTCAGGCCAAGGCAGCTGAATGCTAATTGAAAACTACAGTTCCTTCCCCTGTCTTTGGAGTTGGAACACTTAATACCATGAGCCAGCCAGCAGTCACTCACCCTTAGACCTGCATAACTTTTTGCTGCCCAGGACTAAGTACTAAATCTGTCTATTAATTACTGAACACTCACTCCTTTTGGTTTCTGCATCAGTTCTAAAAGTGAGCCTCTAACCCCTTTTATTTTAAGCTGCTTAGTCACATGCCAGTCATTCCCAGTGTTCAGTGGAGCCTGAAGCTGCTCCTGCACTGCTTTTGGGTTCCTGTTCTTATTCCCTGGCCTTTGCTTTTTATGCATGTGGGCCTTTATTTACCAGGGAGTGTATTTTGACTGTCATCATTCTTTTGTGATGCCTCCTTCCTTTTGTTTCAAGGGAAATGAACCCAGATAGTTTTAAGTAATATTATAGAACATTCATTTGTCAATGTGCCTAAAAAGAGTATGTTGATCAATAAAGGCTGTTCAAATAGTGTGATGCTTGGTGTGAGAATGGAGGCATCAACCCTCACGACAGCCTAACATTGAACAAATTACAGCTTTGATGATCAGTGGCTTCTCTGACATTTGACCTTCAGGTATGGGGCAAAAAGGGTTTTCCTCTTTGATGTCCTGCTTTGATGTTTTGGTGAGGCATATGACATAGTCTCCAGTGGCTTCTGCATGCTACACAAGAAAGAGTTGCTTCTACAGGTTAATTAAACACTGGGAGGTGAACATATATTCCTGCATTATGTTGTAATTGTTTGGGGCTTGAACTAAATGTGGTATCTAAAGCGACGTGCAGACCTTCCAAATAAGGATAACTGGTAGCTGTTTTCTCTACAGACTTCAGGGTTGCACCAGTTTCACTCCAGATCTTTACCCTGCAGGTGTACAAGAGTGCCAGTAAGCGCAAAGCACACATCCTGAAGAACCATCCTGGTGCTGAGCTACCTCCAAGCATCCGGAAGCTGCGTCCTGCAGGCCCAGGAGAGCCAGATCCCATGCTGAGCACCCACACCCAGCTCACAGGCACCATTGCCACCCCTCCAGTCTGCTGTCCTCACTGTTCCAAGCAGTACAGCAGCAAGGTATGAGGGTTGTTATACAGCTGAGTGTAAAAACCAGCTCTTTCACTGTGGTATCTGTCAGCCCACAAGCAAAGCTCTCTCATTCTGAGTCAGTGCTGGTTTCATGCTGCCTGCTGACAATGCAGGCACAGCCTCGTTGTTTTATGGCAAAATAATTCCCTAAAGAGAGGGAATGAACTGGAAAGAACACATGGTAATGTTATCAGGGTGCAGTTACAAACGGAAAGGCTTGGAAATTCCTCACTGACAGTTACAAGGGAGAGGAGTAGAGGAACAAAATGCAGAAAAGGTGACCTCTGGACAAGGTCCCCAAAAGATTTGGCTGTATAAAGCTTATAGGCTGTGGTATTTGGGGCAACATTTCAGCACCAGATAGCTCTAATGACCAACAACTCTTGTGAGACCATACGTGGAGTGTTGCTTTCAGCTCTGGGGCCCCCAGCACAAGAGGAACGTGGAGCTGTTGGAGCAAGTCCAGAGGAGGCCACAGAGATGCTGCGAGGGCTGGAGCAGCTCTGCTCTGGAGCCAGGCTGAGAGAGCTGGGCTGGGGCAGCCTGGAGAAGAGAAGGCTCCTGAAGGGGAGACCTTAGAGCAGCTCCAGTGCCTAAAGGGGCTGCAGGAAACCTGGAGAGGGGCTTGGGACAAGGGATGTAGGGACAGGCCAAGGGGAATGGCTTGAACCTGCCCGAGGGGAGACTGAGCTGAGCTCTTAGGCAGAAGCTCTTCCCTGTGAGGGTGCTGAGGCGCTGGCACAGGGTGCCCAGAGAAGCTGTGGCTGCCCCATCCCTGGCAGTGCTCAAGGCCAGGTCGGATGCCGGGGCTTGGAGCAAGCTGCTCCAGTGGAAGGTGTCCAAGGGGGATTGGAACTGGATGAGATCCTTTCCAACCCAAACCATTCCACGATTGTATGAACGGGATGGTTTCTGATGTCAGTTGACCTGAAGCATACTTACCATTCTCCTCCTGCTCTCTTGCATCTCTCTGCAGACCAAGATGGTCCAGCACATCCGCAAGAAGCACCCAGAGTTTGCTCAGCTCCCAAACACGATCCACGCACCTCTGGCGACGGCTGTCATCAGCTCCACTCCTGCTGTGCTAACCACAGACAGCACTACTGGAGAGACTGTTGTGGTAAGCACTTGGAACACATTAAATGAGGCCAATAGAGGGAAACAAACAGCCCAATGCCCTCTGGTCTGAAGTGTTTATTTGGCACACACCACTTGAAAGAGTGGCTTCTGTTTAGTAATGACTGGATCAAACTGTGCAGACGAGACAAGATCTCTGTAGTCACAGAATCCCAGGCTGGTTTGGGTTGGAAGGGACATTAAAGATCATCCAGGTCATGCCCATGCCATGGGCAGGGACACTTTTGGGCTGATGCATACCTCCAGTAGCTGATCTCTTCACTGTTAATACATCAGCTGCTATGGAAGTGAAAGCTGAGGCTAGAAATATCAGCTTTGTGTTCATTAGTAGTGCTGGGATGCTGCATAGCTTTAAAAATCCCATTGACCACAACTTAAAACTTCCTGTTTGAAGACTGTAAGTGGCTAAAAGACTGTTCTGCTTTCAAATGGGTAGATTCAACCAGGATGCTGGTGGCTTCATAAACCTGAGAGTGCCAAATGTCTTTACACACTTAGGCAATACAGTAAAGAAAAGTCTTGCTCTGGTGGCTGAGGAGGGAAGGGGGAGTATATCCAAGAAGCACTTTTTGTCTCGAAAACTAAGTCAACTCTTGACAAATGCAGGATTTTTATTGTCTAATAGCATAGTATTAAGTCAAAAGATTTAATTCTTTAATTATTATTGCATAAATCAGTCCTCGAAGGTCCTGACCATCACATTCAGACAGAAGAGACTGATTCTAGTGGATAATTCCTGGTGATTGCTTATGACCCCATCCTCTGTACACATTAAGCTCTTGTAAATCAACATCTAGGCCCAATGGTGTGATGAAAAGAACTACAGCCCTGTGGAAGTACTCAATCCACTTGACAATATGACGTCAACTGATGATGGTCTGTATCTCTGCCTGCTCAGACAACAGATTTACTGACCCAGGCAATGACAGAGATATCCCAAACCCTCACCACGGACTACCGGACTCCCCAGGGAGATTACCAGCGGATCCAGTACATCCCAGTGTCTCAACCCACAACTGGCTTGCAGCAGCCTCAGCACATACAGCTGCAGGTTGTGCAAGTGGCCCAGGTGAGTAGCCTTGATGTGCTTCTGACTCCCTCTGTATCAAGCCCGTTGCTTTCTTGGGGCTGTAGCATTCAGAAGCTTGTTAAGGAGTAGTTACAAAGAGTGATGCACGCTTCTTCATAGATAAACTGATCATAGGGTTTCCTTTGTAGGCATTGTGTACTGTGCATAAATCCTGCTGGTCTTGGTCTGCTTGCTGGACACTAAAGTGCTATGTCAGTTTAGTTCTGCCTATCGGGGCAGCTTTGCTCAAGTCTGCTCTAGGAAGGTTTTCCAGCACCTGGGAAAGTGGGTCAGTGGGTGACCCATTTTTGCACTTGAAGACTAATTTGTCCTTCCTTGTTCTCAGTGAGCCAGAGCCAAAGTGTGGAAGTACAGAGAGCTGCTTGCTTTTCCCCTCTGTGTCACCTATTAGAATATCAGTTTTCTGTGCCTCCTGCAAATAACACCAAAGTGTAACTGGAGCAACCGAGCTGAGGAGCATAACTTGGGGAGCTGGAATGAATGGGCATAGCCTTCAAGTCTGGTATCCACTGGGTGAAGCTGAAAGTACCACGTGTTTGTATTTGAGTCTGCAATTCCCTGTTCTGTCTGGCCCCTCATTACAAATGAAGTTATGAATTTGGTTAATAAAGACTAAATAATGGCCTGGCCCTAGTTAATATTGACAGTGGCTGTTGTAATGATACGAGAGCATGGATACTGATTGCTAGTATTAATTTTATCAAGATCTTAGACCTGTAATTAGATTACACCAATTGGTATCATTAGCAGGTGCTGCTCCAAAAAGCTTTTAATCAGTAAGAGTCCTCAGTACCAAAAACCAGTTCTGGATATGCAGATCTTGAGGATCTATCTATTTTATAGACTGTATTTTATAGAAAGAACCTGACAAAGAATGATGGTCCTGGTTTTCAGACCCTCTGGTTGACAGCTTGTATGCCCTTAGCAGGTTCTTTTCAGCGGGGTGACTTAAGATGTAACCATCTCCATGCTATTACATCTGTTAAATGTATTTCTTGATCTCCCAGGAGCAAAGAGAGGGTACACAGTGACTTGAACAGGAGTGCTCTGTGGTCTCATTGAGGCTCATAGCTCCCTGTTGCAGAGCTTGTGTCACAGAAGGGGTTTACAGGACTGCTGCTTTGGTATTCTTATGTTTGTTTTCTCCATTTTCCTCCCAGGCTACCTCACCTCACCAGTCCCAGCACTCCACAGTGGACGTTGGGCAGCTTCACGACCCCCAGACCTACACCCAGCATGCTATCCAGGTGCAGCACATCCAGGTCACAGAGCCTTCGGCAGCACCTCAGTCATCAGCACAGGTATTGCAACTTAAACGTAGCCAATGGAAAGATGTAAATGGAAACTGGCATTCCTCAAATACTTGAAGCTCTCCATGCTGTTGAGGGTGGTGGTTCAGTTTTTGTCCTGACTTATACAGGCTGGACAAGGTCCAAAGGAGGGCCACAAAGATGATCCAAGGACTGGGAAGCTGTGTGAGGAAAGGCTGAGAGAACTGGGCTTGTTCAGCCTGGAGAAAGAAGGCTGCAGGGAGAACTTATCACCATGTTGTAGTATTTAAAGGGTGGCTAGAAAGGAGATGAGCCTCCCTTCTTACAAGGAGTCACATAGGATATGCTACAGAACCTGCCCCCATGTTTTCCCTTACTAAAACAAGATATGTTTGTCACTTACTACACTGTAAATGCTTTTACCTTTCCTAGGTTGGGGCTCAGCCTTTGAGTCCCTCCTCACAACAGTCTCAGCAGGAGCTCAGCCCCTCACAGATGCAGACAGCTACATCGACACCAACCCAAGCCCTCCAGCAGCAGCAGCAGGGATCTTCAGTCCAGCACACGTATCTTCCCAGCACGTGGAACTCGTTTCGGAGCTATTGTAAGTGGCAGCAGCAGCTCTCACTAAGCATTTGAGTAACATATGGGACTAAGATGTGCTCCATTCCTCCAGCTACCAAATGGGATAGTATTTTCAGAGCTCATTAAGATTTGTGATTAATATTTATACACATCTAAGGAGAGAAATAGTTTCAGACAAATGAAAGTGGTTGTAGTAGCAGTTGTACTGTAGCTCCACAATGACCTGGTATGTGATTTGAGCAGGCAGACTGGGCTCCTTTATTCCAAGGATGTTGTATTCAGCAAGACTGCATGTCTTTGGTAGGGACTAGTTCAAATTTGGATGAAATTGAGAGTATGATGAAACTATTCCTCATGTCCATGCAGCTCTGGGCGGTAATTCAGTGATTTAGGTGAGAACAGGATGTGTTGTCTATGAATGAATTGCCAAATCTGCAGCTCATGTTAGCTGGCACTGAATCTCTTGAGGTCTGTAGAGTTCTACAAGGCTTTACAGTACCTGTTTCAGGATTGATATGCTACTGACATAAGATAAAACCTTTCAAGGTGGTCTTCTGAGTTTGACTGAAGGTCTTGATTCTGCAATTTCCATTTTCAGCATCTGAGATCCAGATGATGACCATTCCCCAAGGCCAGTACGTGATCACAGAGACTGCTGTAGGTACGCCAGTCACCACTGTCAACACGGGGCAAGTGAAAGCAGTTACTCAGGTAAGAAGAACCATCGTGGCCTTTTTGGGTTTTCTTAATCCAGAATCATGTATCAGGCTTTAAGCATGCAGTTTGAAGGGTAAAAAGATGCCAAAGTGAATATTGGGGCACACAGAGCAGAGAATAATTTTGCCAGCTTTCTGTTACCTGTAGGATTACAGACTGAGTCACTGCTGTCTTACCTTGTAAGCAATCTAGCATGAGGAGGCAGGTGGTTGTTCTGGGTGATACTGGGAATGCAACTTGTATAGCATGTAGAGAACAGAGAACTTTTAGTATTAAGAATGGCTGTTATAACTTGTAGTGATGGGTTGATTGCATCATTAGCTTAACCATTGATAAGCTAACCAAATACAAAGTAGCCCAATGTACTTGCAAACAAAGGACAAGTGTTAGGTTGTTCTTGGGTATGTTTAAATGAAAGAAAACTTGATTTCCAAGTTCATACCAAAATGTCTCCAGCACAGCAACAGGAAAGCTACAGATGATTAGAGCAGGGAACTTAGATGAGATGCAATGATGATGATTTTCCATATTCCCCATGCAGACTCACTATGTGATATCTGAAGGTCAGCCTGATCTGGAAGCCAAACAAAACTCTTCGCTCCCCAGTGAGGTCCAGGTCGGCGTTCCCCAGCCCGCAGTGCCCACGGATACCTTGGAATCCCAAACAAGCACTCAGCAGCCCACCACCCAGTACATCATCACTACAACCACCAACGGCAGCGGCGGCAGCGAGGTGCACATCTCTAAACCCAGAACTTTCTCAGCAGAACACGAATGAAGAAGCCTTCTGGTGTCTCTTGCTTGTACTTGTCACCTCCCCCCGAGCCCAGATCTGTGGGTATGCTGGGGTTAAATATGGTTTAAAGTATATGCTCACTTCAACTAAAATCTTGGAGCTCTTGTTATGCTTTAAGAGGGTTCAAGTCCCTGGTGACCATGAAGAAGTACCCTCAAAATCCTTCTGGGTCATTACTTTATGCAACTTTTAACAAAAAGGACAAGAGGAGAAGTAAAACTTCTGCTTGCTCTGGACTTGATTTTGGGCATGTCTGCATTCCTTTTCGGAAGTGTCTCCCAGTAAACAACCTGTTACTTCAGTTGTATGGGGAAAAAGCTTCCCTAATGGAAGGCTAACTGGCTGATGATGTATGTATATTTTTACTAGGAGCTGTTAAAGAGGAGGCCACCATGTAAATAGCCAGAATAGGGCAGAACCGCTTCCAATGTCCTCATTTCAGCAGCCAGGGTGAAAGGGAACATAATCTGCTCGCTGCGAGCAGGCTGCCTGGAGAGAAAGAGCAGCAGCAGCCAAGTGTCCATGTGAGGGGATGGATGTAACAATGAAGCTGTGAAGATGTGCCCAAGCAGTCCATTAAATTATTATTCTCGTTTTTCCAGCCCTCAAGAACTGTTTACATGCTGCCTGCCCTACCCTAGTTTACCACCTTCCAAAAGAAGGAAAAGTGCAGTCTTAAACCCATGTTGTTTGGAGCAAACTGATGGAGATTGTAGTAGCACGTAAGGGTAGTACAGAGCCACTGTTATCTCTTTTTCCCTTCCAGTATTTGCAGGGAAAAACACCTTTCTGCCCACTAGAACAGACAAAAAGGGTTCAGCTTAGCCTATGTAGCAGCTTCTGCTGTAACCTAAAGGTAGCTGTGCCAGGAGAACATGAGGGTGCAGAAGCACACCTCTAAAGAGGAGGGTAGTTATCTCGTTACCATTTTTCCCCTTGAAGTCTGTATGGAGAGTTGGTTACTCTGTTTTCTTCCCCAAAAAGCCTTGTTAACAATGCAGTGTAATTTCTTTGGACATTTCCATAAGATGACCAGCCCTGGACTCAGGAAGCATACAAGAAACATGCTAGTGGACCACTGTTTATGGGACACAAAGCCATCTCTGAGGGTTGCCTGTTTTGGTAGGCCTGGTCTCTGTACAGAATTCATGCCATGCTTAAGGACCAGGAGAAAGGGAAAGAGCAGGTTTATCTTTTTAAGGCAGTGTAATTATCATTTTTTTCTTCCATAATCCTTTTATTTGTTGGTTATTTAATGCATTCTGATATGTGCAAAAATAGAACTACAACTCCATTGACTCCTGATGGGATGTACTGTGTCTGTCTAAACCTCCAGTCACTGCTTGAAAACTCATCCCAGATTGTCTGTGCACAACAGCATAAGTGTATTTATAAAACACAAAGAAGGATCTTTTGTCTTTATGGCCTGTGAGACTGAAGGAGTGAGAGAGGTTTTCTGGGTTCGTTTTCTCTGTGCCACAGAGTGTGAATGTGCAACTCCTTGACCTAAGTACTCCAGATCTAGAGGATTACACATGTGGGCAAGCTCCACAGATGTTGTGGGATCAGCCCTGATGGAGTTGAAGCTCCTTGGGAGCTTCACAGTTGGACTGGACAAGAGGAAGTTTGGTTTCTTCTGGGCAAAGCCTTGTAGCAGGTATTGCTTTTGGTACTTAACACATCTATTAATATGGTGTGGAGGAGATAAATCACATGGAGAACACTGGCCAGTCAGAGGTGTTTTGAGGGAGCTTTGAGGTGACTTGCTAAACTATGGATTAACTTGTTCCTGGGATTTCACTTCTCTTGCTGTACCACTGTATGGGGCATTACTGAGGCTGGAGAAGTCCATGAGCTTCCATTTAGTCAAACACAGTGATCAGTATCTTTAAATGCAGCACATCTGGGAGCCCATCAATTTGAGCGTGGTTCCTGCTGATCCAATGAAGTCATGTTCCTGAGGACTGTGGAATTCCAATGCTGGGCATTGCAATGATGTTGGTGTGGGCGAATAGAAGGGAGATTTGTGTCGGCTTTCTTTAGGCTGCTATGTGCTCTTGTACCAAGTCAGAAATGGTGTGAATAGCAGGAAAATAGGAGACTTGGGAATGGGGTACTGCACTACAAGAGGTGTTTTAAAGGTGTACAAGTCTGTAACATCAAACAAGTTTGCCTTAATGGTATTGGAGATGAGGGGTGTAAAAACTGTTTTGCTTTATCCATGTTTATTGGAAAGAATCACAGGAGGACACTTGTTTAAAGCTGTGAACTACCCTAAAAGGCTAAACCCAATCCTAAACCAGCCTCTTTGCACTCCAGTCTTCCTTATCAAACTTTCTACTCTGTCCCACCGCAACAGCAGCACACTCATGCCATCAGCCAGGCAATCCATTAAGGAAGTCATGGTGTCCCGTGTTAAACACATGCCTCGTCGCCACAGCAGCATCCCGGGATATGGAAATACGATGAATTTACCTTCCAAAGACAGACATGAAAGCAACGCCATGGACTTACTCCTAGAAAGACACCACCACCATGGACGCAGACAACAGTGCATGGATTACCCCCATTTCTGCAGTGCAGAAAGGACAGGATTTACTATTACCTTTAAACCAGAGCAACCCCAACCTGGCCCTGCTCTCCCGCAGGAGTTTAGTGCTGGACTCCACCTGTGTGCTTGCCACCAAAGGTCTTGCTGGACCGTGGCATTTTTGGGTCCAAATACACCCTTCTCCCACCAACGAAGCCAATGGCAACCGAGCCCCCCCCCACGTCGCACCCCTCTTATTTAACTGTGTCTGTTACTGTACAGTGGTGACCGTTGTCGTGCTCATCGTCTTGTGCAACCCCGCAGCTGTACAAACCCCCCCATTAATAAACCTTTCCCCCCGGTTTTTTTGCTACAAACCACAATCACGGCTCTTCACTTGGCCCAAAACCGATGGGGGGAGGAGAGGGGGGGATTTGCCCTATCGCGACGCTCTCTGTCGCGACAAGGAGGAAGCGGGGCTGCGCCCTGCGCAGGCGCGGTGGGAGGAGCACCACTGCGCATGCGCTGTGACCGCCCGCCTTCCGGTGCGGGCCAGGCCCCCCCCTCAGCGCCGCCAGTGCTCGGGACCGGGGCTGAGGGGAGCCGGGGCTGGGCCGCGGAGCTCCGGAGCCTCTCCCGCTGCTGTCCGGGCCTGGTGAGGAGGTGACCGCGGTGCTGGTGCTGTGAGAGTCCCCGGGGTAGCGGGGATGGAATGAGGGGGGTTATCCGGTTGCCGGCCCTGCTCTCAGCGTCCGTTTAATGCGGTTCGTGCGGCGGTGTCAGTGGTGCGTGAGGGGGACGGGGCTCATGGGTGCAAGTTGAACGCTGGAGAAGCCGGGTTTGCACATTAATATCGCTTTATCAGTTATTTACCTCTATTGACAACAGTTTTGAGGCTTTACATCTGTTAATTTCCTGTTCTTTGTCGGTAACGGCTTGAAGGTGGGAATCAAAGTGAAAGGGGTCACTTCTGCTTCCCAGTCTGCCTGTCCCAGGGCATGCCTCACACTGTGAAGCACTCTTTGCCTGACTGGTGTTGCAATGGAGCAGTTGCATTCATTTTATGATCTCTTAGTTATCTCAGCGCCCTTGCCTTTAAATAAGCACATTCTCTATCGTTCCTCATCTGCGGTAGGCTACTTCGGGTTGTTGAAGGCCTCACTGCCGTTGCTCAGGAGCAGGCCAGGGTGAAGCATGGACTCCCTGGATCACATGCTGACCGACCCCCTGGAGCTGGGACCCTGCGGAGATGGAAGCAGGACCCGCATCATGGAGGACTGCATGCTGGGCACCACCAGGGTCAGCCTGCCTGAGGACCTTCTGGAGGATGTGAGTAGCGCTGCGGTGCTTTATCTCCACAGAGCCTTCATGAATGTGTTTAATTCTCTCTTATGGGGCTTACAGCAAACTGGGAGGAAGGGATTGTTTCTGACTGGCCTGGGGAAGAGCTCCAGCCTTCCTGTATCTGAAGGGGGCTACAGGGATGCTGGCGAGGGGCTCTGCATCAGGGGCTGTAGCGATAGGACAAGGGTGATGGGTTCAAACTGAAACAGGGGAAGTTCAGGTTAGATCCGAGGCAGTTCTTCCCTGTCAGGGTGCTGAGGCACCTCTTTACCACAGAGGAGTGGTGAATGCTCCATCCCTGGTGGTGTTCAAGGCCAGGTTGGACACAGGGGCTTGGAGCAAGCTGCTCTAGTGGAAAGGGTCCCTGCCTGTGGTAGGGGGTTGGAACTGGATGAGCTTTAAGGTCCTGTCCAACCCAAACCAGTCTGGGATTCTGGTTCTATGAAAGCATCTTTTAATACTGTTCTGATGCATTCTTTTTCTAGGTGACAATCTCCTTTACTTTAAAATTGCCTTGAAGAAAGTACTGTTGGTTTTGAGTTGACTGTCTTGTTGCTATTAGTATCATTAATTCCTTCTCTTTTCTCTTTATGCCCTGTTGTATTCTGTGTTTGGTGAGACGCTGCTGTAACTTCTGTTGCTTCACCCCAGAGAGCCTCGAGGGCTAGAGAATTGTCCAGGACATCGACTCATTTCCTTCACTCTTGTTTTCGGCTTTCTTTAGCCCGAGATCTTCTTCGAAGTCATCAGCTTGTCTACGTGGCAGGAGGTGCTGACGGATGCCCAGCGAGAGCACCTGAAGAAATTCCTGCCTCGCTTCCCTGAGAACAACCGGGAGCACCAGAACAAGCTCATCACCGCCTTGTTCAGCGGCGAAAACTTCCGCTTCGGGAACCCGCTCCACATCGCCCAGAAGCTTTTCCGTGGTCAGTGAGTGTAGCAAACACCGGGTGCTGTCGGGGTTCATGGCTCAGCTGGTGGCGAGGAACTGGGGTGCTTTTTACCTCTTCCAGATGGACACTTCAATCCCGAAGTGGTGAAGTACCGGCAGCTCTGTTTGAAGTCGCAGTACAAGCGGTACCTGAGCGCTCAGCAGCAGTACTTCTACCGACTGCTCAAGCAGATCCTTGCTTCCCGCAATGTGAGTGTCGTCGCTGCTTGAATTGGAAGTTTAAAGTGAAAGAGGGGAGATTGGGATTAGACATTAGGAAGTTCTTTACTATGAGGGTGAGATGAGCTCTTAGGCAGAAGCTCTTCCCTGTGAGGATGCTGAGGCGCTGGCACAGGGTGCCCAGAGAAGCTGTGGCTGCCCCGTCCCTGGCAGTGTTCAAGGCCAGGTTGGACACAGGGGCTTGGAGCAAGCTGCTCTAGTGGAAGGTGTCCCTGCCCGTGGGAGGGGGTTGGAACTGGATGAGCTTTAAGGACCCCTCCAACCAAAACCAGGCTGGGAATCTGTGCTTTCTTGTGTTTGGCAACAGATACGTTGTCTTCACAACAAAGCATCCTGGTATTTGTGCATTCACAATTCTCAGAGTTCTTTTCTTTCTGTGGGTTGTTGTTGGTTTTTTTTTGTGGCCTTTATAAGAATACCAGAATTGTTTGCAGATTTCAGGTTTTGAAACTCCCATAGCTCTTGTTTGTGTATAACATCTTTTTTCCATGCCCACGTCGTCCCGTTTCCTGCATTTACCGGTCTACACCTTGCTGTCCTATTAACAAGTTATTCTGGCTTCATTTTCTACTGTTTCTGTCATTCTGAAACAAGTGAGGTTGCCCAGTACGTACTTATATGAATTTCCCAGCTTCACTGGGCACCGGTGTGGAATAAATACAACCCCCTGATTCTGATGCCTGTAAATCCATGATCAAATCTTCCTTTGTGAATACTGTTCTCTGCTAACTGCTGAATATAGTCTCTGCATTGTAAATACCCACATAATTTCATTATGCTTAGACATTGAATCATACAGGGTGCGTGGATGGAGAGGAAAGCCTGTCTTTCCAAAACACCCCACAGTGATGTGGGAAAAAGAATGTGAAAGTGTGTAGGAATTCCGTGGAATCACAAAGTGTTTTGGATTGGAAGGGACTTCGCAGCTCATCCAGCTCTGGCAGGGACACCTTCCACTAGAGCAGGTTGCTCCAAGCCCCATCTAATTTGACCTTGAACACTGCCACGTTTTATCTGAGCAAAGTTATTTCCTCTGCAGCCATAAGGGGTGTAAAGTGTTTTCTTCAAAAGAGGCAGTGTTCCATGTCTGTGTTATGTATTTGACATGGAAGCTGCATAAGTGGATCTCAGAGCTGTGATTAGGTTCTTCTCAACAGTCCAGGTACAGTGACAGGGAGTTACTGCCATGTGTGCACAGGAAGGTGTGGGATTTTCATCTTGCCTTTTTCCTCTTTTTAATATTGGTCTAAAATGCTGGTGTTAGCATCAAATGCGTGGCAGATGCTGATACTGCTTGAGGGCTGCCACTTCATAAAGAACTCAGGTATTTACCACACGTTAAACTTGCTGAAAGCATGAGTTGAGCTTCTCTGTTGTGGATTCCAACGCTATAGCTGAGGCAGCTAACATGACATGTATCTCATCTTCCAGTACTTGCTGGAATTAGCCAGGAAAGGAGGCCCTGAGATGACCATGAGGAGGAAGCACTTCTCACCCACCTATGACTCGGAAGAACGGGACAGGCGGACACATCGGCGCTACCTGAAGATTCTGAGGGAAGTGAAAGAGGAGTGTGGAGACACCACCTTGTCTTCTGATGAAGAAGGTAATGCCTGCATTGAGCTGAAGACTAGAGGTATGGAGGGAGAGCAGCAGATCTTGATGTGGGAACAGTGTCTTTGATAGAAGGACGGAAACTGGACTCCACTTTGATTGGCTGTGGTAATAAGGATTAATGTAGATTGGTGTTAGGAATTTTAGAGACATATTTATTTCTCTGGTTTAGATCTAAGTGCCTGGCCTCCGAGTTCTCCGTCACGTTGCCCAAGTCCACCAGTTCCTCTGAGAGTGATCCCCACATTGTCAACCTTGGACATGAAAACAGCAGGTGAGAACCAAACTAGGGGTTGGTACAAATTTAGGGGTGAGAATGACTTTGAGAGCCTGCAAGAATCAGTCTGAAAATCGATGGTTTGATGGGAAATGTTGTAGTGCTTCATTTTTGCAGTCTCCAAAGGAGATGGCTCTTCCAGTTTAATCTTGTTGGCTCGTCCTATTGAATCTTGTTCTCCTTGGAAGGCTACTGATTTCTCTGTTATATGTTGCCTTTAATGTCTGAGGTATTAGCATAGTCCAGTTAGAAATATCTTGGTGTATGTGTCACTGTAATCAAGTCTGCAAACCTTTCATGTGGCACTGCTGGTTCTTGCTTCTGTTCACTTCCATACTTGCATCAGCAATGAAATCTGATGAACCAAGGAAGAAAGTATTGAAATAAATTGATTCAAAGAAATTGGAGTAAGGAAAATTTTGTCATTGAAATTTAAGGGTTGGTTGAAGTGGGAATGGACAGAAAATGGCATTCTGAGAAGTGTCTCACTGTGCACATAACCCGAATAACATGTTGTTTCCCTGCAGACAAGATAGAAATTGGGGAGAATGATGTGAAGATGATGCTGAAGAAACACCATGAGAAACGAAAACGGCACCCTGTAAGATGTTACAGACTTTGGGGGGTGGGACTGCATTTTACCTCTTAGTCTTCTATCTGTTAGCCATAGAGCCCAGGGTACTTGTGGGTGGCAAAATGATTGCTGCTTCTTTGGGGTTCAGAGTAGCATCCTTCAGCCCTTTATTGTAACGTGTATTTAGATGCACTTCAGCACCTGGGTTATCTTCTGTACCCTTGTTGTTAGCTTCACACGCTTTGTCCTTTCCCAGTTTTCATTTCTGTCCCATTGTCCTGTGCAGGACCACCCTGATCTAGTTACAACAGACATAACTCTTGAGGACATCATGACCCGAGTGAATGCTGGCAGGAAAGGTTCCTTAGCAGGTCAGTGCCTTGGACACCAGAATTGTGTACCACAGGGTATCCTGTGTGTAGGAAGAGCTCAGAGGGATCTAGTCTTGATGGACTGTTGTATCCTTTTGCTCTTCACATAGCTGCTGACCATGCTGTGGTTGGGAGTTGCTCCATTTCAGTAGCTCAGAGCCAGCTCCAGTTCCCACTGAAGGTGTATTCAGCTAATTGATGACATGTCATTTTTATCTCTGCTCTCAGCAGCTCCTTTGCCTTTCTAATTTCATATAAAAACTAAAGGTTTTCTATTAAATCAGAGTGCAATCAAGGGAAAGCCAAAGATTCATGGAAATGACTGGGAAGATGGAATAAATGATGTGTGAATGAGTGCTACCTACATTTCTGAATGGATGTTTAAATATATAGTTTACGACTCTCATTGAAATATGCTAAGAAGCTTTTTAATTATCCTTTTACATCTAAAGCTTTATTTGACCTTGCAACCCTCAAGAAAAAAGTGAAGGAAAAGGATGAGAAGAAGAGAAAAAAGCTGAAGATTATTAAATCCGAGGTGGAAGATTTGGCTGACTCTCTTAGCAACGCAGATGGGATCCCGTCAATGTCTCAGGATCCTTCCCCCATCCCCTTGTCATCTGTCAAAGAGGAGTAAGTGCTTCATAGGGCCCTGAGAGCCTGAGGGTGGAGAGAGCAGCAGATGTTGGAGTTCAGTTTTCTGTGGGACTTCTGTAGGGTTTGGGTTTGTGTAGCTTGTGAAATGTGTAGCTTTTATTGCTGTATATGAAGGTGAATATTTACTCGGGGAACTTCCTCTGCTTGTGCTCTCTTTCATTTGCAGACCTCTCGAAGAGATGAAGCCATGCCTTGGAATAAATGAAATCTCTTCCAACTTCTTTTCCCTTCTTTTGGAGATACTGTATCTGGAAGGACCTGCTACTCTTTCTGTTGTAAGGAACCACCCACTTATCTAGGAACCTTTGCAGGGGATAGAGGGGTTTATGGCTGTGTAATGGTGATACTCCTTCAGAGCTGTCCCACATGAAGATGAAACCCTTTGGGAGTGCACACCACATCCTGTTGTGAACATAAATTTAGTCAGTTTAATCTGTAAGTCTTTCCATACCTGTTCTTTAGATCATGGTTAGATACATTCTGTATGTGAAAGGCAGAGATGGCGGGGAAGTTTCTTCCCCTTTGTGGTGTCTGTTGCCTGAAATACCTTGTGATGGTTACTTGAAAATGCCAGGTGATTATTTTCATACCTAAAAGTCTCTTTGTCCCCTGGCTGTGTTCAGCTCTTTTCTACTCAAACAGCCATAAAGTGTGAGACCTTTAATCGAGTATTTCTTTTTCTCTTCAGCTTGAAGATAAAGTTCTAGATTGGCAATCTTCTCCTGCCAGCGCACTAAATAACTGGTTCTCCTTTGCCCCTAACTGGTCTGAACTGGTGTTACCTGCCTTACAGTACTTGACGGGTGACAGCAGAGGTGAGAATGGCTGTTAACAATACTCATGATGCTTGTACCTCAGTTCTAACCAGGGCTGGTTTATATTATAGTCATAGAATGGTTTGGGTTGGGAAGGACCTTAAGCTCATCCAGTGCCAACCCTCTGCCACCTCACACTAGACCAGGTTGCTCCAAGCCCTGTCGAACACTGCCAAGGATGAGGCATTTACCAGTCCTTTGGGCAATCTGTGCTAGCTCAAATCAATGTTTAATTCATCACAACAATAAATCATTGTACTGTTGACAGTGTTTCTGTGATAGGCTTCATGGCTGACATTTCTTGCTTGTGGCAGGCCTGTTTTGCGTGTGGATAGTAGATAAGACCCAGTTTGATTCCCGAGTATGCAGAAACGTGTGTGAAAGTGCCTCTGGACAGTTTATCCCCCTCAGATCACACACTTCAGGTGGAAGCTTTGAAGCAGGAAGAAATGAGTTGTCTTTGGAGATGATAAAACATAAACTAGATGATGCCTTGAGCAACCCCCTGGAAGCATGTAGTTGGCTTTGACCTGAGGCTCAAGCTACAGGTGTTCCTTTCAAACTACCCTGTGGTTCTCACTTGCTTAGTGGGAAGTTTTAAAGGGATAGACAGTGTAGATTGTAGTGGCCTTTGGAGCAAGAATATTTTATGTTCTCTGTAATACTGGTGAATACTCTAAACCCTGAGTTTGCTTCCCATGAGCCTAGGAACAGTTACCACACAGTAACAGTTCCTGATGTCTCACAGCATAAACAGCATCTCACTGAAAGACTCATTATCCTGTTGTGTCCTTTTCTTGTGTTACTCACTGTTACTGTGAGATGTTTACCTCCCCTTTGGACAAGTCTAAATGTAGAGATGCCCTTCACTTTGCTTTATCTGTCCTTATGAGCATAACTCAACAGCTTGCACTGCCACAGTAGGATCTGGGGGTTGGATGACTGTATGATGTCTCTGACACGGGCACTTTTCATTGTAGATGTTCCTTCCAGCTTCTCCCCTTATGTTGAATTCAAGGAGAAAACCCAGCAGTGGAAATTGCTTGGTGAGTATTTCATGTTCTGTGATTTCTACTCTAGTACAGGTTTGTTCTCTTCAGGACTCTACTTTTCAGACAGATCTGTTAATTCGTTGGTTGGACCTTTTCCTTTAGCTGGGCACAGATGTGGTTTGGATCACGAGCAGCAGACAGAGAAGTAGTGAGCAAAGGCACTGGACTGTATTTCTTTATGTCACTGACCTAACAGTAACACTCTTCATGTTTTCCTTCTGTGGAGCATCCCTTCTGGTTGTTCTGAGTAATTATTAATTCTTACAAATGAATTAAGCTCCTCTGTGGAGCAAACTGGTGCTGTTCTCATTCTTAGAAACTAAAGAGCAAACTGATAATCAACATGCCTAGGCTCGTACTGGCTGAATTACAGATGGCTTGTGGTTATGTTTGTTCATTTAGCTACTAGCAAGAGTTTTCCATTCTTAACTATAACAATTCTAGCAATCAGATTGATAGGTTTCAAGTGGCAGAGATTTGGAGTCAGGAAGCAATTCCTCTGGTCCCTGTCACAGTTTTTGGTGGAGGTTATGTAGGAATGTGTTTCGTGCTCCTGGACTCAGTGACTCGAGTTATTTGGGGAGAAGGAGCCATCTGCAAGTATTAGGTGGCTGTGACTCAAACAGTGCCTTGCCCGCTATGCAGGGAGTTGAAACAGGGTCCTTTGTACCAACACGGGAGAATAACAGGGTTTTAGCACTTTTGTACACCCTGGATGTCTTTAGGTGTTGAAATTGGAGCATCTGTGGTGTGGGAGATGCCTTGTGACTGGTGGAGCATAGAGAGGGGAAAGCAGTAAGAGGTGGCTTTATAACAAATAAAGGACTTATGTTTCCTATTTTCCCTGATTTCTTGGACTAGGTACGTTCCAAGATCATGAGAAGGAGTTGGCAGCACTGTTTCAGCTCTGGCTGGAGACCAAAGACCAGGCTTTTTTCAAAGTGAGTCAGAAACGTTATTGCCTTCCCCAGCACAAAACCTGGCAGGGTTATATCCAACACTGACATTTCTCTGCTTTCTGGTAGGAAAATGAAGACAGCTCAGATGCCACGATGCCAGTTCCCAGAGTGTAAGTAACTAATACTGCTTGGCAGCTTCTGCAGTGTGCATTGCAGCTGTGAAGTTTGGTCCTTGCCCCTCTGGATCTGAAGGGCTGGTTGCTTAAAGTGATTTCACATCATGGGGCAGGAGGGAACTTGCTAGTGTGATGGTATAAATGCAGTAGCTTCACAAAACCAACTGGTTTTCTCCAGGTTTGCATGTATTATCAGAGCAAGCCTGTAATCTAACTTATGTCCTGGTGAGGAGACTATTTCCAGTCCTGGCTTACCTTCAGGTAGCACATAGAGCATATGTTAAGATATCTTTATATAATCATTAATGCTTTCAGAAACTGGTCGGATTTGCAGAAAGCATGAGGTGACTCATCCTTTGGGATGTTCTTTGGGACTGTTGTTGCTCAGAACTGATGGTGACCTTTGTTTCAGAAGGACTGACTACGTAGTCCGCCCTAGCACTGGAGAGGAGAAACGTGTGTTTCAGGAGCAGGTAAGAAGAAAATCCTCTTGATTTTAAATGCACATATGGAAACAAATGGCCACTGAAGAGAACTGATATGGGATGGCAGTTTTATACTCTACACAGACTTTGTTAATGCAGTTTCTTCTGTCTTGAAGTAAGTATCTAGGCCTTAATTACAACTTGCTAACATAGACTGGCTGCTCACTTCAAAACCATCTGTATTTCCAGTGAGTACTGGGCAAAATTCATTTAAATGGGTAGTGCCAACCTTTCAATCTCTTATTCTATCCCCCAGCATATGAGAATGACTTGTCTCTAGAAGTGTTGAGCACTTAGGAGTGCAAGCAGAAGACAAGTGGCCATAAGTGCACCCAAGCACTTAGTTATCTTTTATATCTTAGTAGGTGCAAGCTGGAAAACCCTTGGAAATCTCTTTTACCACATTACAGGAGGAAGAAAGGGCTTCCTGTTGCTGGGGAAAGGGTGTTTGGTAGGCAGGTGTGGCACCTCCCCAGTCTGTGCAGCTGCTTAACAATGAACCCCATGTATTGCACTGCACACTTTGGTTAGGTGGTGCTTTTGTCTTGTTGAAGTAGTCTGTGGTCCACAGTAAGTTTATGCAGTAGTGTTTGAGCCTTTAACTTTTAAAAAAGCTTGTTTTCTATCCTTTCTATTACTTCTAAAAGCTTTTTCTTATCGTTCTAGAGAATGATAATAACTGAAATATAAACGTGGCAGAAGCCTTAAGACTTTGCTCTTTGTGTTTCCTGCTAAATCCAGTCCTCTTGTTCCCAAACACAGGAGCGTTACCGTTACAGCCAGCCCCACAAAGCCTTCACTTTCCGTATGCATGGCTTTGAGTCGGTTGTTGGTCCTGTGAAGGGGGTGTTTGACAAGGAAACCTCCTTAAACAAGGCCCGAGAGCATTCCCTGCTGCGCTCGGACAGACCAGCGTACGTCACCATCTTGTCCCTTGGTAAGGTGATGGCCAGGAAGAGGTGTTTCAGGATGAAAGAGGCTCCTTGACTCCCCAAATGAGTTTAGGAGTCTGCATTATAAAGGGAAACAGTGGGCAGAATGGGGTGATGTAAGTGAAGAAGAAATAAATTATATGGAATAGAGGTGATGGAAGTTCTTCCATGTGAGGGTGGTGAGGCACTGGAAATGGGTTGCCCAAAGAAGTGGTGAATGCTCCACACGTTGCAGTGTTCAAGGCCAGGTTTTGCAGAGCCTTGAGTGATACGGTGTAGTGTGAGGTGTCCCTGCCCATGGCAGGGGGTTGGGACTGAACAATCATAAGGCCCTTTCCAACCCAAACCATTCTATGGTTCTATGAAGTGCTGAGAACAGGAATAACTGGAAAGCATCTATATGCTGCTGTTGATCTGAGAGAAAATGGGAAGTGGAGGAGAGAGTCTCCACTCCAAGACTCGGTTAACTGGAAAACAACAAGTGGTGGTTTCAGTTCCCTGAAGTCATTCTGGGGTTCAGTTCCCAAGTTCACCACTCCTAGCACAAAGCTGGCACGGTGGATGTACTTTAAAAAGGTCCTTTATAATCTCTGCTCATACCTCTGAGGGATCACGGGGACTAGATGTTAGTGAGCACTGCGAGAGCAGGGGTAAGAAGGCAATACCCAAATGTATCTGCTGAAGTACCTGGATGCAGCTGCAGGTTTTAAGCTCTGACTTTGTGTTTCAGTTCGTGATGCTGCGGCTCGCCTTCCTAATGGAGAAGGAACTCGTGCTGAAATCTGTGAGCTGCTTAAAGATTCCCAGTTCTTGGCTCCTGATGTCACAAGTGCTCAAGTAAGTTCGTATTTATGTCTGGCCTCAGACAGATTCTCCTTTAAATACACTGCACACACTCAGGCAGTGCTCAGTAGCTAAGGCTTGATGATTTTGTCCTGCTTTGGTTAGGAAAAGGGAGCTATGTATTACTCTGTGCTGCTGCAAGCCTGCACCAAACTCAGGATGATAGAAAAAGCAGCTAGAAAAGCCATAGAATTAGCATTGTGCCATCAGAAACAGTTGATTTTCAGAGCTTTTAGCTTCAGTGGAAGCTCCATTTAACCCAAGGTGGCAAACAGCTCCCTGTGCTGCTGCTCTCAGTCAGTTCTTCCTCAGATGAGAACTGCTAGCAGCTTACTGAGGTTTTACTTTGCTGTTTGTGCCTTTTGGCTAGCCCAAGCAGAGACATAATGCTGTGAATCCTGCGCTTTCAGGTTAACACTGTTGTTAGTGGTGCTCTGGATCGACTGCACTATGAGAAGGATCCCTGTGTGAAATACGACATTGGACGCAAGTTGTGGATCTACCTGCACCGGGACAGGAGTGAGGAAGAGTTTGGTAAGTCCAGTCTTCCAAAGCAGTGTGTCAGTTTGAAGTATTTATGTGTAAAATAGGATCCTCTGTGCAGTGTATGTATACTCACAACTTCTTGTGTGCCAGCTTTTTCAGGCTAATTTGACTTGGTATTTTTACTCTGCGCTATTGCATGACTGTGTGTGTTCAGTTTCTTGTCTGAAGATGAACTAACACTTGTGAACCAGCCTCTCTTAAATCAGTTTGCTCATGTCCAGGAGCTCTAACCGTTCATTTGGATTTGCAGAACGGATCCACCAGGCTCAAGCTGCTGCAGCAAAGGCCAAGAAAGCTCTTCAGCAGAAGCCAAAACCTCCAGCTAAAATGGTAAATCAGGTTTGCACAGATGCTTCTGGGATGGAGAAGGAGATAGGGGCTTCATTTAATCCTTAAATTCTACATCCATAGTGACTGGTGAAAATCACACATTTGAGTTGTTGATTCATTATAGGTATGAATGTCTGGTCTAGCACCAGTGCACAAAGAGGGAAGGAGGGAACTTTGCTCCTCCAGCTCCCGCTGTTATCCTCACTGCTGTCAACAGAGAGGTCAATGGTATTCATTTGTGCTCTTTATCTTAGGGATGGCCTTTCAGATCTCATTTTGAGGTTAATCTGTAGCAGAGTGTGTGAAACACATTTTGTGCTCTCCCCCTTGCTGTGCTGAAGCTGTGAGGGTTTGGATGTCTTTTTGTTGGTTTTGATATCAAATACCAGTAAAGTAATTGCTGTTGGCAGATTAACTGAGGTGGAAATGTGCACCTTAGCAATGTTTGTCACTGCTGAGATGCACTTTTCCCTGAGGACAGGAGCAGCCAAACTCACTATCCCACTTGTGGCTGCAGTTAAGGGTGGCAGACATGTGTGAGGTCAGGATATAGCACTGGAGCCTCAATCATAGCCATACAGAGCTCATTAAAGTGCTCAGCTCACTCAAACCCATTTTGGGGAGGACCTTCACTCTTGACATGGTTTCTTTGCAGAAGTCCAGCAGCAAGGAGAGTTCGGTGAAAGCAGGCCCCAGCAGCACATCAGAGCCCAGCCAGCTGAACCTGAGTGACTCCAGCATGCCACCAACTCCTGTGACTCCCGTGACACCAACTGCACCAGCATTACCAGCAACACCTATTTCACCCCCTCCAGTGTCTGTGGTTAGCAAGAGCGTATCTAGTGCTGCATCAGAGCCGGCAAAACCCAGCCAAAGGTATTTCTGCTGTCTCATGCATCACTTGTGAATGTTGCTGCTCCTTTCTCAGTCATTTCTACTTCTTTGCTCACCTACTGGCTTTATCTTCCCCATAGTGTCCTTCTGGTATCATCCCCTACCATGCCACAGCTGGGGACATTGCTTTCCACAGCCCAGAGCTCACAGCCCGGGCCACAGGCACCTCCCACCCGGGTGGTCAGTCACACCACGTCCTCAGGGCTGCCGCAGGTCCGGGTGGTCACTGCCCAGTCCAGCCTCCCAGCCGTGTCTCAGCAAGCCCCAGTGGTAACCCAGCAGCAGCAGCCTACATCAGTGCCTCAGATCCGTGTTCCAGCTACAGCCACGCAGACCAAAGTGCTCCCTCAGGTGAGTTTGGCTGTGTGGAAGTGGTGAGTAACTCTGACTCCTGATCTTGACTGCTTCTTGTGTTTTGGTGTGGTGTTTTTCACTTGGAGTGAGCAGTACAGGAAAAAGTCCATAGAACTTGCAAGCTAAATCACAATATAAAGAAGAATTAGACTGTTAGTATTGCGTTAGTGCACTCACAGGCTGCCTGTGTGTCTTGCTGTAGGCAGTGATGACTCTCCCAGTGAAAACTCAAACCAGCCCAGTGCAGGTGCAAAGACCAGGAAGCTCCGTGACAGGACAGACAGGCATCACTGTGACAGGACTGTCTGCAGCACCCAGTCCTGCTGTCAAGCCAGTAACCAGCTCTCCAGGCAGTTCTGCTGCAAGCACGTCCTCCACCACTGTCATCCAGAATGTGGCTGGCCAGAACATCATCAAGCAGGTGAGAGGGAGAGACAAGGAGTTTGGCTCTGCAACCCAGTTGTTTCCTGTTTGCCATGGCAGATGTGATAGCAGATGTGAAAAGATAAAGCTGTCGTGAGCCCCAGTGCTGTATGAATTGATTTACCATGCTGCACATTTAGATAGCTGTTGGTCTGGTGTGTTAAGAGCCTGTACAGTATAGGGTACAGATGTATCCTGGTTTTGGCTGGGATATTAATTTTCCTCCTAATAGCTAGTGGTTTGGCTTTAGTCTGAGAGTAAAGTCGATAACATGCTATCAGTGTGTTAGTGCAGGTTCTTTAATGAACCATCTTCACATGTTCCTCATCTTGTTTGGAAATCAGCTCCACGGTATTCCAGGTTGGATATGGTTTGGGGAATGCCATCTGATAGTCAACCAAAACTGTTTTCAGCAGCATACCTGAGTGCTGGCATGATTTTGCTTCAATTCCAATGGGAGCAGACACCATCCTACAGGGAAGTTCTACTTGGTCTGCATCCTGGTTTGATACAGCCAGTGCTCTGGTCTCTTCCAGGTGGCTATCACAGGGCAGCTTGGCATGAAGACCCAGCCTGGAAGTGGCATCCCCCTCACAGCGACCAACTTTCGGATCCAGGGGAAGGATGTGTTGCGCCTCCCTCCATCCTCCATCACCACCGATGCCAAGGGCCAGACTGTGCTGCGGATCACCCCGGACATGATGGCCACGCTGGCCAAATCTCAAGTCACTACAGTCAAACTGACTCAGGACCTCTTCACGGCAGCTGCAGGAAGCAGCACCAGTGGGAAAGGCATCTCTGCAACCTTGCACGTGACGTCCAATCCTGTCCAGACTGCTGATTCTCCAGCCAAGACGAGCACGGCCACATCTGCCTCTTCCAGCCCAGCTGGAAGCACGGTGGTTAAAGTGACTCCTGACTTAAAGACTGCAGAGCCAACAAGCTCTGCTTTCCGACTCATGCCTGCGCTGGGCATGACTGTGGCAGATCAGAAGAGCAAAGCCATCACTACGGTGGCATCCACTGAGGCCAAGCCAGCTGCTACCATAAGAATCGTGCAGGGGCTGGGGGTGATGCCCCCAAAAGCTGGGCAGACTATTACTGTAGCTACTCACACTAAGCAAGCACCCTCCTCCTCAGCAGTGAGCGTGCCTGGCACAGTCCATACCTCAGCTGTCTCCTTACCAACCATGAGTGCCACAGTGTCCAAGGCAGTTGCTGTGGCCTCGGGAGCTGCTGGGACTCCCATAACCATAGGCACAGGAGCCACTGCTGTGCGGCAGGTACCGGTCAGCACCACAGTAGTATCTACATCCCAGGCAGTAAGTAATGCTCATGTTTTTCTGGAGGTGGGTGAGAAAGGGCAATGCTGATATATGGTGGTTTGGGTCTGAAAACCATCCACAAGGTACTGTGGAAGCTGGGTCTGTAACTAGGTTTGTGGTGGTGGAATTACAGCTAAATGCTGGATGACCAGGAAACAGCTATGTCTTCCCTCTGAAATAAACTTTGCTTATCTGTACCTTGTGCAGCTCAGCTTTGCACCTCTGAAATCGTTTCCCTTGGAGTGGTGCCAGAACTAGAAGTGCTTCTTACATTTAATGCCATTTTAATGCCCAGAGCAGAAGGCACCGTAAATTGCATCATGAAAGCTGCATTACAATAGCTTCCTAAGGGTAAAAGCCATGGATACAGTGATCCTTCCCAGAGAAATAGTGTGCCAAGATGCTGCAGGTTTTCAGGGCTGTGAAGATGGAGGTGAATTGCAATGAGCCTGAAATGGAGCCCAGATTCCCTCAGCAAAGCCGCTGTTGGTTTCAACTCCCAGGGCTCCTAAAAAGCAAGCTGAGCAGTAATTGCATGTTGTCAGGCAGTTTCTCCCATGGCTCCTCATGTGTTCTTCAACTTCTCTAGGGGAAGCTGCCAGCACGGATAACAGTGCCTCTGTCAGTGATCAGCCAGCCAGTGAAAGGCAAGAGCGTGGTGACTGCGCCCATCATCAAGGGCAACCTCGGGGCCAAGTGAGTACTTTGCATCCAGTAGTTTGGCTTTAGAAATAGGCCTGGGGGGGTCTGTGTTCAGCAGGCTCCTGGGGAATAGAAGGTGGAATAGACCTGCAGTCTCTTATTAGGTCCATTGGCTGCAAGAACTGAAGGAATATGGTGTCTGGCTATGAGAACAGTCTTAGTTTAGGTGCCCTGAGACATACACTAGCAAATACACTGAGGAAAAATTGATCTTTGCCTTGAAGCTAGCTATTAGATTAGTTCTGTGTTTTGGAACAAGAATTAACCTGGTGACAGACCTAAAACCACATGTAAACTGAAGGCATCTCTGCTAAAGAAACCAGGGATGCGTGAACTGCCTCAGTGAAAATCCCCCTGGCATTCAGATACTGAAGTCTTTCCCTTTATTCTTCCATAAATTCTGGTTATGTTTCCCTTAGCTAATATTTGAAGGCAGAATTCTTCATGCTTGGCTATTTCTGTGTTCCTTCAGAAGCACTGTGGTCAAATCAGTGTAACCCAGAGATGTGCATGGTGCAGAACTGGGGTATAACTCATGTGATAAAGTAATTAAAATAGCAATAAACTTGTTTATTGGCCAGTTTTGTGGGGAAAACATTACTTAAAATCATTAATAAATCAAAGAAGTAACTTTCATCCCGTAGCAAGTGAAAAACGACGTGTGCATATAAAAGACTTACCCTGCTGTGCTGTTCACTAACCATTCCAAATTCCCCTTCCTTAGCATCAGTGGCTTAGGAAGAAACATCATTCTGACTACGATGCCAGCAGGGACAAAACTGATCGCTGGGAACAAGCCTGTGAGTTTCCTGACTGCACAGCAGCTCCAGCAGCTCCAGCAGCAAGGCCAGGCCACGCAGGTAATGGCAGTTGGACGGAGGGTTTTCATTTGCTTTATTAGGATGTAGCATTTCCATGAGGATTTAACACTTTGACACGTGGCGTTCCATACAAAGTACAGGTAGACAGCATTAGCGCCTGCATTAAGCATGTGCAGTGCATCATCTCCTTCACCTTCCCTCCATCCATGTATGGGTTTTGAAGTGCTGATAGTATAATGAAAGTAAACCCAAAACTCCTGTTCCCAGCTGCTTGAAGGATTGCTTGTAGACGTACTTTGCCTTCTGTGCATCACCATCTCTGGAAGAAACCACATCACTGCCTCAGTATCCATCTTAATGTGTGGAGACTGAAGTGTTCTGTAATTCAGTGAATTAAATCTTCATAGATGGCTGCTAGAAACAAGTCTGATAAGTGAACTATCCAATGCATCCAAGCCCTTCCTTTAGAAAACCTGTAAAAGCAGCTGACATGTAGGTTTTTATTCCAACTAGTTTTTAGGTCTCCAACTCTAATCCTGAAATCTCTTCCCACCCTCCCACATGAACAGTGGATGGAGTGATCTCCTTGTGACATCCTCTGTTCTTGATGTGTTTTGGTGTTTGCTCTTGTTCATCGATGTGAAGGTCTGCTGGCAGCAGAAGCAGACGATGTGCTTCAGAGCGTGACACGAGTGCAGTGTGTCAGCTAGGTTGTTCTTGACATGAGCTGAGTTTTTCCCTTTCCATTTCAAACAGGTGCGAATTCAAACAGTTCCAGCCTCCCACCTCCAGCAGGGAACGGTGTCTGGCTCCACTAAAGCAGTTTCCACTGTGGTTGTGACAACAGCTCCATCTCCAAAACAGACCCAAGACCAGCTATGAACACTGGTTAGAGAACAGATCGCTGTCCAAGAGCATCGCTGAGACCACTGTCACCCTCCATCCCACCACCCAAGACAGCTTAACCACAGCCATAGCGAGGGATGGGACTGAATTCTGTCATGTTGCCTGTCTGGAGTCAGCATTGTGATGTCTAGGTAGCAATCCACAGCAAGAGATGCTGTACCTACAGAACAAAATGTTCCAGTTTGGATACATAGAGCCAAATTTGGTGTCATTGATTGTTAAAGGAACATCTTCCTTTCCTTTGGTCTCTTCCTGTCCAAGGGGCTTTTTGTGAATAGCATTTCTGTGCATTCTGGGTTGTAGACAAAGCACATGAGTGTGGTCCTTCCTTAAGCAGGGAAATGTGTTTGGAAGGGGCTATTCAGTGGCTTTTCAGATTCCTGGAGAAGATGCTCCTTTTGCTGGAGTCAATATAGGTGACTTAGGCTGGTGGCTCAGGCACCAGTTTGGAACATGGCCTGGAAGTAGACCCCTGATGCATTCAGCATCCTATTTATAGACTTTTAAAGTAGCTCTCCCCAGTTCCTGAGCTCGGACTCCTTTTGAACAAATCCTGCTTCCATGTCAAAGGCAGGATGAGAGTCAAGACGGTTTATGGCTGTAATAAAGCGGAGTAACCATGGTGAGGAGTGGAGGAGATAGAGGAAGTCATGGGATGAGCAAGTCTGGCAGCAGATGCAGTGGAAACGTTCACCAGAAGGATCCTCCTTTACTGTCTTCAACAAATAAACCCTTCTTCAGTCAAAACAGACTGCAGCTGGTTATAAAAGTATGGCACGTGCTTTCAGCTATAGCCAGCATGTGGTATCTTGGGCTCGGCAGGAATATTTTAACCCATGATCCTGGCCTTTAGTTTTGGTTTTACTTTGCAGTTTTATCTCTATGTAAACTTGTTTGAAGTTGGCACATCCCAGAGATGAATTTGGGGCTGTTCTGACGTGTCCTTGGAGTGAGATCAGAAGATGTGTTGGACCAGGAGAAGAATGAAAGTGCAGAAAGCCTCGCAGATCTCTTTGCCACCTCCTTTTGGTTTTGTACAGCTTGTTTTTTGTGTACAATGACTGTCTGGCTTGCCAAGGGCTAATAGATTGTCCATCTTCTCTGTAAGATGGTTTTTAACCTGGTTTGTAGTCTTTTTTTCTTCACCTGTGTGGTTTGCTCTGAATTATGTGTGATTGAATATAATTACTGAAAGAACCCAGTCTTGGAGTTCAGCACTTTCCCAGTGCTGGGCTGGGGCTGTGTCCTGCACAATACCTAACCTACTTCAGGGCTAGGTTGGAGGAAATGGGGTATTTCAGTAATGAAAGAGGGAATAAGCAGAGCACATCAGTACACCATTTGAAAGCAAGCACTTGAATTAATGGTTCAAACACCTCAGGAACAGCATTTGGAGTGATAAAGGCTTTCTGAGCCTGTCAGACTTTATACCCTTTTTGTACATTCAGCTGAGGAGGCAGCAGAGGGCTGTGGTTTGGGAGGGAAGTGGCAATGTTCTTAAGCTCTTTTAGTTGTGAAGTTAAGAAACTAAAGAGGTAACAAGTGACTTCCTGAGCTGTGAAAGAGCCCCTCTGGATTCAAAACATAACGAAGGTAATCCCACTATGTTACTTCTGTTCATAACTAATAAAGTTCAAGTTCTTCAATGTCCAAACCTACCATCAAGTGCTGAAGGAGGGCCACAGTGTGAAGCCCCTTAAATGTCACTGGACACAGGAAGCTTTGACACTGTTAAGCTGAGAACAAGAAACCTCTATCTAATGCTGTGAGTTTAGAGCATCTCAGATTGCTGCTGCTGCTTGGAAGAGTCCTGCACTTCAGGACTGGTGGGAAACCTCTGAGCAGCCTTTGCTGGGTCACTTGGGCCTGTTCTCTTTGCTTTTGAAGGCTGTGACCCTTGGGGAAAGAGCAGCAGTCACTGCGGGTTCTTATCCCAAATGCCTCCATGCTGGATTAGATGGGATGTGTTTAGTCCCAATGTCCAAGAATAAAGAGAAGCCTGTTCTATGGCTCAGCTGCCACCCTCTGATGAGTTGCTTTCACTCAGGTTGAAAAATAACCCTTAAGCCACTACAGGTAAAGAGCTCTTGTGTTTAATAAGTAACTTTTAGCTAGTACACAGTAGGCTGAAGGGTGCAGAGGGGGTTTGAGTTACTTGTTTGGTGCATGCTGTGTCTGGATGAGGGAATATTGAAGTTCAGGTGGAGTTTGCTCCGATGTCCTTGCTCTGGACACTGCAAGGAGTGCAGTGCATGCAGAGGAAGAAAGCCTAGAGGCAGTATTGTACTGACATCCCCATTCTCCAGCCTTACTAAACTCAAACTAAAGGGCATTTCAGTCTGATGCATCATCGCTGTTTACCTTTTACAGTTTAAAAGTGGAAGTGCAGCCTGTTTCCATCACAGCGTGAGGCTCCTTGGGGTTATCCAAGAGCCTCATTTCTTCAAACCCATGGGTTAGATGTTTATTTCCACCAAGAGAGTATCGTGTAATCATTGCTTCTGACACAAGCTGCCACGGGCTATTTGAAGCCTTTCTAACCTTTGTTTTAACAGCTGCTCTGTTTCATTTAAATCACTAGGGGAATCTGTATTTATATACCTTAGTAGGATGCCCTCATAACCCAGTGAACTCACTGTGAGGTTACCTGAAGCATCCCTTTCAAAAGCAATAGCTAGTCAGCCATCAACCTGCATACTTTTAACAGTGGATCTGCATTTTCCAAACGCCTTGGTGCAGTTTTTAGGTAAATACACATCCTTTATTACTTACTCTTCACGTGGCAAACCTGAACCACAGAAACTACAGCAAAGTCAATGTAGATTTGGCTTTTGTGCCTGCATGGCATGAGTTCTTGCAGGATGAATCACTCTCTGGATGTAAGCATCTCCTCCTGTGGACTATAAAAAGAAACCTGGATGAGTAGCTCGAATTTGGGCTTTTAATGATTTAATTCAGGGATGACACATCCTATGTCAAGTGACCCATTCGATGTGGTTTAACCCATCTGAGCATGGATTCATCTTGTATATGGCATCCTGCGCTGAGGCCTCAAACCTGCTGCGTCAGAGGTAAATCTTTTCAGAAGCAATTTGTTTCCTTATGTCTAGGAGCATTCAATTTGCTAAGCCTTCCATCCACATCCTCTAACATTACTTTTGCTCACTCTCCTCCAGGCTGCAAGACCTGGAGCAAAGTAACTCACCTCTCAGCTCAAAGGGCCCTGAGGCCAAAATGTGCTGCTCTTTCAGAGCTCCAGGATCGGGTGGTTTTACAAGAGTTAACAAGGACCTGCAAAGATGCTGGCATAGTCTGAAACTGGGTGAGTGCTTTTAATGCCTTCTGGTGTCATTCTGAATGCATTTTTGGCAACAGGGGAGGATTTATCAGTTTGTGCTTGGGGAAGCACTGGCTACTTGCTATTTACAACACATACATGCCAAAATATGCTTCTAGATGTAGACAAATAGGGCTGCTCGAACTGTTTGCCACTGAGGACTTTAAAACTGCTTAACCAAGCTGCTTGTGAACCTGTGGTGAGAACTGTTCCTGCATTCTCAGTTATACAGTGAAATTTGGGGCATGGGCTGACAGTCAGAAGCCCTTGAGTCACTGCAGCTTTAGGGATCTCCCTTTGCACTGCTTTGCTCCTCTAAGGAAGTAAGTTCAGCTTGACAGCTTCATGACAAGCAGTAAGTTATTAAGCTGGTGCATTGAGGTTTGCTTTTCATGGTGTTCCTGTACTGCAAGTGCACTTTCAACTGGGGTTGTAACTGTGACCAAGAGCCCCCAGTCACAGGGATGAGTCCTTTGTAATTAGAAAGCCAAGTTTGTGTTTGATAGGGAACCACTGTTCTGGTTGATTCTTCACAAGGGCTTTCTTCTCTCAGCAGTAGATGGGCTGCAAGGTAAGGCAGGGCTCCCAGCATCTCCCTGCCATGCAGTGGGAGGAATTGTGGGCTCTCCTTCATCCCATGGACACCCCTTCCTTACCCCACCAGCAACAAATGTCTGAGCTTCAGAGATCTGGTAGAAGAGCCTGGTATGTCAGAGCTTACCAATTGTTCATGGAGTGAGGGACATCTTTGGATGTTAGGAAAACTCACTCAAAGTAAGGACACCTTAATGCTAGGATGGATTGTCTTGAGAAGAGGGGAGTCCCTGGACAATGATCCTGCTTTTGGGGTGCAGAATGGACTTAGGCAGTGTTTCAGCCTGCTACCTCATCCCAGAGAGGTCCAGCATCCTCTAGGAGAGCACATACTGCTTCTCACCTCTCACACGTGTGAATGTGTGGGTGATTCCACTGCCAGTTTTCCTGCTTGAGGGTAGTAAACACCTTACCAGCATGTGCAGTCTCACCGAACCCCACTAGAGGGGTAGCTGGAAAGACATCAGGCAGTTTGTTGTCTGAAAGACACCAGGAACTGGACCATAAACCAGCAAACCCCTCACTACATACCCACATCCTTGTCCTCTGCACCACTGCAATGGGGGAAATAAGAGGAATAAGTGAAAAGTCACAGCTGCAGAGCTTCTGTTTGCTTGTTTTAAACAGCTGAAGGGACACCAACACTGAAGCTGAGCTTCCTTTTCTGGGGGGAGACTGGTGGGCACGGGTCAGCTCTACTTGTTGGTAATAAACCACGCAGAAATGGGCAATTCATGGCCTAAGCTCTTTAGCCAATCATTTGCAGCTCGTTAGACAGACAGGACCTTAACTGACTTGGAATCTTGGGTGTGCCTGAGCGTGCAGCCAGGTTTCAGAACACACAGTGCCACAAACCAGGCAAGCCAGCCTGTCCACCTTGGTGCACTTACAGCCTAGCTGATTCAGAGCTCACAACAAGAGGTTCTCTGCTTTCCCAAGCCACAGGAGAGCTCAAGAAAGAGACCCTTTGCTTCACCTCATGCCCTTATCCACAGGATGGAGCTGGTCACTAGTTGATCTCGGGGGGGCACAGCCCAAGTCATGTTTGGAAGCAGGACTCTCACCCCAGAGAGGTTTGGCATCAAAGGGGTAAATTCCCATGCAAACTCCACAGTAATCCTTGCCCAGCTCTCTTTCACCACCTCTGCTCTGCCTCCAAGCAGCATGTGGCCAATCGAGGGCAGCTCACTGCACTTTTACACCTCCCCATTCTCCCAAGGCCAGTAATTATTCTCCTTGCATTGCAGATGAAGGGGCTGAATCACGCCAGGAGAGCTTCCCTCGGGCTTCCAGAGCAGGAAGAGCAATCCCAGTGCAGATCCTCAGTGGGGCAGTACCCAACGTTCACCTTTTGCTGCCGTTTCAGCTGGAAACCACAGAGCTTCTGGGTGACATTTCCCTCTCCTCCCACTGAATCAGCCTTTTCTTTACCCTTTGGAATGCAAGGTAACAGGACACCCTGTGAGGTTTTATCTCTCTCCCAATCTCTTGTGCTGCTGCGGGGAGTTGTCGGACCGGATTGAGCCTTTTAGCTGCAGACCTCGGGTGGTTTCGGGGTTGTCCGGCAGGAATCTGGGTGGGAGGGCACAGTCGCTGAAACCTCAGTGTAGGAGTCACACCGAGAAGCGAATCCTTGGGACACACAGCAGGGAGGAAAAGCCCTTGGCACCGCTGAGTCTGAATCCGGCCCTTCGCTGCCGTGGGGATGGTGGGTGCTCCTTGGCTGAGCTAGGATTACTGGGAACTGCCTCCACCAGGAGACTTTTCCCCTCATCCCTTATGAAAGCAGCTACATTTTCCCTTCTCCCACGTGGATGGCGTTCCCAAGGCTGGGAGCTGATGTGGAAGTACCCTGCTTGCTCCAACAGCGGTTGCTGCTCCTGCAGCTGATCCCTGGCTCCTGTGGGACTCTCCTGGGGGTCAAGGAAGTTTAGCTCTTGTGACCTGTATACAAAGACTGCCTTGGTTCTCAGGTTTCAGCTCTCTCCTTCCTCCTAAAGGCGTGTTGAACCTCCACTTGCTGCCCTCCTAATGCCGTTGTGGCCACTCTGATACGAGGAGAAAACGTTAGGAGGAGGAGGTGACAGCTTCCATTGAATCGACTGATACCAGTGGGGAGAAACAGAGGCTTCCTTGCTGACTGCTGCCACTGCACGTGGGTAAGTGCTTGCTCTTTATGCTTCAGCTGCATCTTTCTTCACCTCAGCATCCTTCAGTCAGGCCACAGAGACACATGGAAGCGTCTTACCACAAAAGGACATGGCACGCTGCTTACTGGGAGCTCTTGCTTTGATGGTTTGGGATGTATGGTGCCCTGAAGTCAATCACTGTGCTTTGGCAGCAGAGAAGCACGAATCCTGTCATTTAGGGCTCTAAACCAGCTGCCTCCCAGCTATATAGTAGTTTATATTTAGCATGTGTATTGCTTGCTTTCTTCCCCCACGGGGATTGCATCCCCTTGTTCAAAGAGCCAGTTGGGCTAATGAATTAGTGTGTAAAATCATTCCAGTGGCTGGAATGGCAGGAAAACCTGGGCATCCACAGCTCTGCGTGAAGCCAGGAGCTGTGGATCTTTACAAGAGCCTCCTTAGGCCTCAAAGGGTGAGTCTGCACCTTGCCTTCATTAGGCACATCCCAGAGCAGACGTGTTTGCCTGGCAGAGATGAGTTTATTACGCTGAAGAGGAGAAATGTGCAGAAACAAAGCACTCGGAGAGGCTGCTTTGTTCCTCAAGTACACTGCTTCACGGGGGTGATGGAGTCAGCTTGGAGCACCTACAGTCACCCAGGCAGGGAGTGGCTGCAAAAGCAGAGCTGGGCAGGGTTGGGCATCAGCAGGAGGGCCGAGAGCAGCTCCTGACATCAGCCAGCAGGGTTGGTTTCAGCAGGCTGACTAACAAACACCTTTGGAAGGGGAATACCTGCAATCCAGAGGTGCTTGTGCTGTGTGAGCAGGGGGGGTTCTGGGAGCTGCAGAGGGAGCAGGGGAGGAGGTGGTAAAAGACCTTAGGTTGTGGTTTTCCACCTAGAGAGAAAACAGCAGGAGCAGAGGCCTGATGCTGCCTCTTGCTTCCCCAGACACCCACAAACCTGGGCTCTGCAGGAGCAAAGGGAAACAAAGGTAACCCAGCACCTCCCTGTGGGGTGGGAATGGTGGGCAGCTCCTGTTGCACCAGAACAGAGCTCTTGGGGAATGGAAGTGTTCAGGTCCAAGGCTGGATCAATGGGTGCAAAGAGGGATCAGCAGTGGGATGGGCAGGATTCAGATTGACAGGCATATTGTGTGCTGACACACTGTCACATGTAAGCCAGACATGGGAAGAGCCTTTCCAACACAGGTAACAGTGGTCCAGCTGTTTTAATCTTGATTCAGTCCTAAGAAACCTGAATACTGGAGCAGGAGGAAGTCTTTCCAAGAAGGGAATGATGGAGTGAGGCTGTGTCAGAAGGCAGGTTTGCTTAAAGGCTCTTTGAAACCTGCATTAGACCATTCTCCTTTTCCATTCCTACATTAGACCATTCCCATTCCATTCTCTTTTTTCTTCTCTGAATGGCACCGTTTAATATTAGACCCAGGGGCTATTGCTGATTGTTTTTACTACATGCCCTGTTGGCAAGGGGAATGGCTTGAACCTGCCAGAGGGGAGACTCAGATGAGCTCTTAGGCAGAAGCTCTGCCCTGTGAGGGTGCTGTAGCCAAACGGAGAGCAGGTTTTACACTGGGATAAAGGGAATATGTGCTCTCTTTGCAGCAGGGTTTCATGGCATTGTGGTTGTTTTCACCCGAGAGGGGATCAGACCTCGGGTACCCTTAACCTGTAGCATCAGCAGTGGCACCACGCAGCTTTCTGTGCGCGAAGCACATGGCCAAAGGGTCCCTGCGCTTGCTTTAGGGCACGGCTTCCCGATGCTCCCCTCCTGCGGAGCGGGAGAGGCGGGCGCTGCACCGGCACACAGGAGGGGACACGGGATGCTTCCGGCTTCCCGCACCTGCCCGGGGCACAGAGAGGAGGAGCCGGGCACAGCGCCGAGGCCATGGCGGCCTGAGCCCGCACAGCACCGCCTCGCCATGGAGCGGGGCCCCGCCGCCTCCGGCATGAGGTACAGCACCCAGGCGCAGGTGAGCACGGGGGGGGTGAGCCTATGGGCGGCTCAGCATCCCTCGGGATGCAGGCGGCATTCCCGGCTGCCCCTTCGCCGTCCATTGGGGTCTGGAGAACCCGTCTGGGCGCTTTGCCTGCTTCGGGAGCACAGGGAAAGGGGAAGTCAGTGCCTCGATGTGACTACCGCCGGGTCCAATCTCGGCTGAAGCGGGGCACTGGGATGTGAGTAAAGACAAACTGCGTGGAGGGTGTTCAGCAACAGAGCCAACTAAACCTGTTCGAGCGTCAGGGCTTTGGGGCTTCACCATTGATGTGTTATCAGCGTGCTTTGAGACTTGAGTGAGCTTAAACCGTGGTCCTGCTGGCTGAAGGTCCCGCAGGGGATTTGGGTTGCACCCCGAAGCCTGTTCTGTGCCACGGAGCTGCTTTCAAGCTGGGATTTGAGGTTAATGCAGCACAGCAGGGCACTGCAGCTCGTGTGAGCCTTAGTCCTTAATGGCAAAAGAGCACCCATCAACAAGAGAAAGCTTCCCTTGCCTCCTGCCCTGCCGTCTGCGTGTGCCAGGGCTACAAGGGAGCAGGAAGGGGATGCTCTCACTGATGCAGTTCCAGCTCCTTGTTCCCTTCCAGGGCAGGGTGACACCGCTGTGGCAGTGTGTTCTTCTCTGCCTGGCTGGTTCTCTTGGCATAAACTGGGTGGTTTATGGCAGGGCTGAGTGCTCGGGCAGGTCCCTTCGTGCGCATCCATTTGTGTCCCTGCAGCAGTTCAAGTGATGCTGCTCTGATCCAGGACTTCCCTGCCCTTCCTGCTAGGAAAAAGCCTGAGGAATTTGTTCCTCCTGGACCAGCTGTTGCTGGACTTGGCTCCCTATAAAGATGGAGTGAACGTGAGTTGTTTTACAGTGACTATGCCCCTCCTCGGGCACAGGGAGGGGAAGCCTCTCCTCTTCCTAGGAAAGGTGCAGAGCTTCTCTCTCAGGTGCCCTACTGCTCGGGCCAGTTTGGCTGCTGTTGGTGCCAAGGGATAAGGAAGGCAGGATGAGGAAAAGGCTGAGGCTGATCCAGAGTGCACCAGACCTTTGCTCAGCAAACAAAGGATCACTTGGTAAAGCCACCAAAGGGAGCAGGGAGAGTGTTCCCCAGGGCATGGCTGTGGGGAAGGTGGCAGAGCAAAGGTTCTTGCCTTGCCTAGGGCACAAGGTGCCGTTTCCATCCATCTTAAAGGCCTTTTCCAACCTAGTTCAGTCCGTATTTCCATGCTGGGATTCATTCATAGGGATGGGTTTGCCAGAGAAAGGCAAGGGATGTTTTTGTTATTCAAGCAGGACTTTCTGTACCAGGAAAGATGCAGGATGCTGCTTGTTTCCCTTGTGCTCTTGGCACATCGTGTGTGTTAGAGGGAGGAATTTCATGGCTTACAGCTACACGAATGAGGCCTTTAGGGCAGTGTTATTGCCCTTTCCTCCTCAAATTGCTAAGGCTTGACTGTAGAAGTCTGTTCAACAGAGCTAGAACTGGAAGCGTGGGCACTCTGCCTCGAGCCCAGCCCGTGTGCCCTATGCAAACATGAACTTCAGTTTCTTCTGCCATAAACCTAAAGGAATCTGGTTTCTCGTGTGACTCAGGACGGTCACAAGGCAAACCAATGCTCCGGAGGAGTGAGCTGGGAACTGGTGTGTGAAACAGGGGGGGTGTGACTTGGATCTTTCACTCTTGCACTTGCCCTCTGTGTCTGGAAGGTAACAGCCTGGAGGACTTCGTGTCTGTTTCCTGCTCCCTAAGCTCTGATGCCATCATTGGATGGGGACATTGCCCTTAAGATGGAACTGAAGACACTGGCCAAGGTTCTTTGAGTGTTTTACTGCTTGTGTTGGGGCAACACAGCGGGAGCACACCTTAAGGAAACTGAGCTCTTACACATGCTGTTCACATAGGTTTGTTATCAACAATAAGAGATTATTATCAGGTCTCTTCCTTCAGTACAATTGATCAAGAGCTGTGTACTTGAGCTACTTGGGTGAAGCGAGCTGATGCTGTACACACCATGTGTCCATCTGTTCCTCATAGGAAACAGGCTACTTCCCCTTATTCCAGCACCCCAAAGCTGCTGTTGGCTTTTGGTATGATCAGGTGTTGAAATACAGCTTTTTAGGCTCTCTCTGCACTGCCTTGATATCAGAGGCGTGCTGGGCTAGGTGATAGGTTGATGGGTTTCGTTCCTCACATTCCTCCTGTGCTGTTTGCTTTAGTTTGTATTGAAAGCCACCCGAGGTGTGGCTGGAGGAGGAGAGGTGGGAATTGCCTCTTGGACACACAGGCTGGGTGTAACTACTCAGCAAGAGTCTAACCACTTAGTCCAATGGCTCTGCTTCAGCTCAGCTTTGCATGTGATGGGCTCTTGTTGTACATTAGTGGCAGATAGCGGGTCTTTAGCATTGAGGTTGTCTTCTCTTCCCCTCTGTGATCTGTACAGCTCTGGCCCTGAGTCCTGTGTCAGACCAGGAAAGAGTCTGGAATGTGGTAAAGGTCGAGGGAAGCAGTTGGCTCTCATAGCTGCCTGGTGCTGGACAAACAGCAGTGATAAGGGATGGGTAACGCTGATGGCCAGGAGCCCAGTCCTTCTGTGGGTCAGGGTCCAGTGACCCAGATGCTGTTTGGGAGGAGACAGGAGCAGTGAGGGCTTTTGGTCCCTGAGACCCAACCCGCAGCCAAGGCAGAAACCAGCCTTTTGGGGGGAGATGCTGATCCCGGATGCTTTGCCTGCATCCCAGAAACCTCTCTTCAGCATCTTAGCCTCCCTGTGGACCCCCGTTTGCAGGAGGATCTGGGGTGCACCCCCAATCCCGAGCTGGCTGTGGCAGGTCCCACCGTGTGCTGCTGAACTTCCTGCTGTCAGAATTAGTCACTGCAGCTGGTTTGGCCAGTCTGCTGCCTAAAAATACATGGTGTGATGGGCTCCCAAGGAGGAGGAGTGGGGAGCTCTGCTTGCCAGGGCTCCTCTCTGAGCTTTCTGCATGCAGACACCTCCAGATCAAGCTGTGCATGCTCCTTTTCCATGTCTCCCCATGGGATCGGTGTTCCAGGGGGAGCTGAGGCATGGAAGAAGCAGGGTAATGCATTTCTGACCCTTTCACTTGATTGGCATGTGCTTGCCCTGCTGCAGCAGCCACGCCAAGCAGGCTGACGCTGTGACCAGGGCGTCCGACAGCCCCATGGTGATGATGCTGAGTGAGGAGCAGCAGGAGGAAGTCGCTGGAGCTGTGACTAAGGCAAGGGGAACATCAGGGAAGGTTTTGTGTGTCTGGTGTTTGTTGGAGGAGTTTCTTTGGGGAGGGTGAGACAGAGCCTGAGTCACGTTGGGATGGAGGCCGTTCCGTAGGGAACCACAGACTGGTTTGGGTTGGAAGGGACCTTCAAGCTCCTCTGGTGGTACCTTCCACTGGAGCAGCTTGCTCCAAGCCCCTGTGTCCAACCTGGCCTTGAGCACTGCCAGGGATGGGGCAGCCACAGCTTCTCTGGGCACCCTCACTGGGAAAAGCTGCCTTATATCCAACCTGAACTTGCCCTGTTTCACTATAACCCCTTCAGATCCTCTCTGGTTGTGATGGGCTGTTAAGCACCTGCAAAGGGAAGCATGGACCGTGCTGCCTGGGCACAGACAAATCTGGTACCAAGGTCCAACGGGAGCTTTTTTGTGCTGAGTGTGGGCAGGGGAGATTCAGCCTCTTACTCAGATGCTGGGACATGGGGCTTCATGCGAAACCATCCCAGCAGGACCTGACTCAGCATTCCTATAGTGCCTGGGGGATGCTTCAGATCCTTTGCTTCGGAGCCAGAGGAGAGCTTGCAGTGCTTACCCAGAGTGACACACAGCAGTGCTTCAATGATGGTCAGGGTTGGATGGTGGGGATAAGGGGAGAGGATGGGAAAGGAGGAGATCCAGAGTGAAACAGGGAGGGAAACCTCTTTGAATCCAGTTCCTGCCTGCCTCTCAGCACTGTTATTACAGGAGTGATAGCAAAAATCACCTCACCCCATGCTCATGGTGTCACTGCCACCTCAGATGTGGAGCAGGCTCTTGCTGGCAAAGGTGTGCTGTAATCTCCCATAGGTTTAAGCATCCTTTGTTCCCAAGAAGAGGAACTAAAGAAGGGTCAAATGGTGAGCATTCCTTGAGTTCCATGCAGGAGCTGTGTTTGTATGGTGGAGGTGGAGGGGTTTTCCTTCCACTGTTCAGTTCCTCCCATCGAGTTTTCTCTCTGCAAAGACACAGCCTTTAGCTCAAAGAGGATGTTCCAATGCAGCAGCCACAGCCAGCATCTCCTGCTTGCAGCTCAGCCCTGCCTTTTGCCCGGTGAATCCCAATGTCGGGAATTCTGTGGATGCTGGAAGGGAAGGAAATCCTTTCTGCTAACAGCAGGCACGCGTTGGGAAGGCTGCAAGCAGCAGAGGGTTGATGCTTGTGAGGTGTGTGGCTGGTTTCTTCTCTTTGGGGTGATTCCTGCATGATTTGGGAGGCAGATGCTGCTTCAAACCTGCAGGCAATTTGATTGAAGAGTCCTTGATTTAGGATGTCTGTATTTAAGCTTTATTTTGTGAGTGTTCTGATTGGAAGCTTCCTTGGGTTGAGTTTTGCCTGTATGATCATGGGTGCCAAGCAGGAATCAGAGCATCCCCAGGGGATTTAGTCCTCCTTTCTGGGAGGGGAAAACAGGGAGGGTGAAGCATCCTCATGGTTTGGGGCAGTTTGCAGCAGGCAGAGAGCCCCTTTGGAGGCACAAGGAAGCAGAAGATGCGGGGAGACCTTCCTCTTCCTCACCTGGGGCGGTGGGAGCTGTCTGCTGCGGGTAGCATCCCTCCTTCCTGCCTTCATTAGGCTTGTCCTGAGGGCCTGGCTGGTCGGGAATGCCTCCAGTGCTCATCCCAGTGCTTCGGCTTCCTTTAGTGGGTGTTTGTGCTGCAGAGGGAGTAACCCCAAGCTGAAACAAGGGCGGGCTGTATCTGTGCAGGAGGCAGGCGAGCAGGGGGGGGTGTAAAGGGAGGAAGTAGCTGGGTTTGTGCACAGGGAGGCTCTGCGTGCTGTGACACACCTACCCCACAGCCAGCCCTCCGCAGGGGTGCATTTTTGCCTGCAGTTTCATCTGAGATCCTGGTGCTTGTGGGTTTGTGACTTACCCACGGTCACGGGGCAGCGCCTGCGTTGGTTTGTGCTGCTGGCCTGCATGAAGCCCACAAAGGAACCTGGTGTGAGTGGGACAGCAAAGCAAAAACCCTCAGGGTTTGTGCTGCTGTGGGGTGGCTGCGGGGCTGCTGATGCTGAAGGCACGTGGGGAGCTCTCGGTGTTGTGGGGAGCCACCACAGACGGGTGGAATCCTGCCAAGGACCTTTAAGAGCATCACGCCCGGGCGTTGGGTGCACGTCTCCAAAGCAGGCTTTGGGATCAACCTTCCCCCATCCCTTTTGTCTCCTCTCCCAGGACATGAATGGCCTGGAGGAAGGGGTGGAGTTCCTCCCTGCCATGAACTCCAAGAAGATGGAGAAGCGCGGCCCAAAGCGGAGGGTGGTCGTCGCCGCCGTCATTGGCATCCTAATCCCTGTGTCCGTTGTCATCGGCCTCTTGGTTTGGCACTTCCAATGTAAGTGTGTGTGGGGGTGCCCTGTCTAGCTTTGGGAACTTGGACACAGCATTCCCACCCCTCTATCCCAATTGCTGTCACTGGGGAGCTGCTGTACCGCAGCCCCAGCTCATTCCCCTTCCTGACTGGGAACCCTTGTCTTTCCAGACAGGAGTGTCCCCGTCAGGAAGGTTTTCAATGGCCACCTGAGGGTTCTGAACTGGGAATTCCTTGATGCTTATGAGAACTCCAGCTCTCCAGAGTTCATCATGCTGGCCAAGAAGGTGAAGAGCACGGTAAGAGGCTTCTTGCATCCTTCCTCCTGCGAGCAGGACTTGTCCCTCGTGCCCCATGTCCATGGGGACCTTGCATGTAGGAATGGGTGGAGATTTAGGTGGGAGGGTGTCCCATTGCCTTTCCCTTCAGCTTGGGGTGTTCCTTGTGCTTCCCCCTTGTTCTTCCTCTCTTTGGCCCTGCAGCCAGGGATGCTGGGGATGTGCCCTGGTTTTCCATAGCGGGCTTGAAGCTCTGTCCATCCTTCCCTCACTTCCAGATGTGCTGAACTCCTTCCTTTAAACCTTCCAGGTGGAGGATATCTACCGGGCCCATGGAGATATTGGCCCTTACCATAAGGAGACCGTGATAACCGCCTTCAGGTGGGTGTTTTGTGCTGTCTGGGAGTGGAGGGAGGGCAGTGCTGGGATGGAGGCACCGCAGCGTTCACCCTCAGTGAACCAGGAAAGGGTGGGCACTGCCTCAAATGCCTGTTGCTTTCTGCCACTGTGTGCTGAGGGTGAACCGCAGTGGGTGGTGCCTGGCAGCTTTGATGGGGACTTCCCTGGCTGCCATGGTTTGCTTAACTTCCCATTGAGACTCTCCCTTCCCTGGGGCCGGCCTCCAAAAACACCTCTGCAAGAAGGAGGCCCCTTCTTCTCCTGATTGCTGAGCCCTCCTCACCTCTCACCCCATCCTTGCAGCGAAGGCAGCATCATTGCCTACTACTGGTCCGAGTTCCTTGTCCCCAAGTACCGGGAGGAGAGCCTGGACCGGGCCATGGCCGACAAGCAGAGCCTGGTGCAGAAGCTGAACGCGCGCCTGCGGAACCCCGTGCTGCAGGTGGAGTCGGTCGTGGCTTTCCGTGAGTGCTGGCTCTGCTGTCCCTGGGGATGGGGGTCCTTGGGTGCCTTTGGGGACCACTCCAAAGGGGGTGTGTAAGGACCTGGCTTTGATGGGCATGGACCCGCTCCCCTTTGCTCCAACACTGTGTTCTCTGGGATTCCCTGTATTCCCCTGGGCAGCTTGCAGGGCCAGACCCACAAGCAAAGCCAAGCCTGGAGAAGAAAAGGCTTGGGGGGGACCTTATTGCTCCCTACAACTGCCTGACAGGAGGATGGAGCCAGGTCTGCTCCCAAGGAACAAGGGATGGGACAAGGAAACGGCCTCAAGCTGCACCAGGACAGGTTTAGATGGAGCTGAGGAGCAATTCCTGTCCCAAAGGGTGCTCAGGCATTGGAAGTGCTGGAGTCACCATCCCTGCAAGTGTTCCCAACCCATGTAGATGAGGCCCTCAGTGCCATGGGTTAGTGGTGGCCTTGGCAGTGCTGGGGAATGATTGGAATCAACGATCTTAAAGGCCTTTTCCAACCTGGTTGATTCTCTGCTTCAATGTGGGTCCCAGGGACAATGTCAGCTTTGCACCCAGGGGCTTCCAGAGCCCAAAGGTTGACAGTACCTCTGTTTTCTCTTGCAGCTGCAGACACCAGCATAGCTTACTCCTCTCGGGACAGTAAGTACAGCTCTTCTGCAGTCTCATAGTGGCCTCTTTGGGGTGGTGGTTTTCCTTTGTGGGCTGGGGAAGGGCCTGAAGAGAGGTGCAATGTGTGCTGCTTGGAGCTGGTTTGGGGTCAGACTGCCCAGAGAAGCTGTGGCTGCCCCATCCCTGGCAGTGCTCAAGGCCAGGTTGGACATAGGGGCTTGGAGCAAGCTGCTCCAGTGGAAGGTGTCCCTGGATGTTGGAACTGGATGAGCATTAAGGTCCCTTCAATGCAAACCAGGCTGGGGTTCCCCAGTGACTCACTTTGCAGATGGAGGTGGATAAGCTGCCCAGGGACAGCCTGCAGGCAGAGGAGGAACTGCATGTGCTGCTCTTCAGGGCAAGGCAAGGCAGAGCCTCCTCATCTGCCTGCTCAACCCTTCCCTGCTCCCTGCAGGTATCTGCACGTTTGCCCTCCACGCCAAGGAAGGGGAGGTCACCACCTTCACCACCCCGGGCTTCCCCAACAGCCCCTACCCCAACAACGCCCTCTGCTACTGGACCCTGAGGGCAGACACCAACTCCATCATCAGCCTGACCTTCAGGACGCTGGAGCTGGAGCCGTGCACGGATGGCAGCGACTACATCAAGGTGTACAACTCCCTGAGCCCCGTGGAGCCCCACACGTTGGTCAGGTGAGGGGTCCCAGCAGGGTGATGCTGAGGAGTGCTGCGGGTACCCGAGCTCCTGGCGATGGGTGCTGCTCTGTGCAGCCTAATGGATTCTGTCCTGGATTTCTATCTAGGCTCTGTGGGAATTACGCCCCTTCCTACAACCTGACCTTCCTGTCCTCCCAGAACGTCATGCTCGTCGCGTTGGTTACCAACAAGGAGGGCAGATACCCTGGCTTCAAGGCCGAGTTCTTCCAGCTCCCAAAGATGAAAGGTGAGCAGAGCAGTGAGGGATGTGCCAGGGATGCTCTGGGAGCGGGTCACATCTTAGCTCTTGGAGCTGCTATAACCATATCCCTGGGGAGGCCAAGATAAGGCTTAGGTGGGATTAGATGCGCAGATAGATGGCTTAACCCCATTCTCCTCTCTCCTTTTGAGCACTTCTCTCTGCAGAGATTGATTTAACCTTGTTAGAGACCCTTCCCTCCCTTCCTACCCCGGGTGACAGCCCCAAGGCTTGGGAGAACCAATCTCTAACCTGTTTCCACCTTCCTGCCTATCTTCTAGCCTGCGGTGGGGTTCTGAGAGGAGAGAGCGGCACCTTCACCACCCCCTATTACCCAGCACACTACCCCCCAGCCATAGACTGTGTGTGGAGCATCGAGGTAAGATGGGATCCTCTCCTTGCCTTACTATCATAGAATCACAGAATAGTTTGGGTTGGAAAGGACCTTAAGATCATCAAGTTCCAACCCCCCTGCCATGGGCAGGGACACCTCACTCTAAACCATATTACCCAAGGCCTTGAGCACTGCCAGGGATGAAGCATCAAATGAGCTTGGCTATGTGGAATGTGCTGCTTGGGTCTGACTTGGAGGCTTAGGAGCCGGTGCAGAGGGTGGCTTTTGGGAAGGTATTTTCCTACTGGGGCATGTCTCAGCTTTCTGTGCTCCCCCCAAACACAGCCCTTCTCCCATGAAGCTTATTCCCAGCTCATCCTGGCTTCCTTTGGCAGGTTCCTTCCAGGAAGAACGTGAAGGTGCGATTCAACATGTTCTTTGTGCTGGAGCCTGGGATCCCGGTCAGCTCCTGCACCAAGGACTACGTGCAGATCAACAGCACCAGGTAGGTGTCAGATGCTCAGTTACGTGGCAACTTGTGCTCCCCTTAAGCTTGTGGCTGGGATAGGGATGGGATGAGCGCTGGGGTCTGACCTGTGCTTGTAGCTCCATGCCCCGTGGGGAGAAGGGAGCTCCTTGCTCCATCGTGAGCGGCCCAAACCTTCTGTCAGTGGCAGCAAAACGCAGCTCCTGCATCCTTGAGGTGCAGCAGTTTGTGATGGAATCCTCCCCACGCTCTCCCTGCTGCCCCTTGGCTCTGATGTTTGGGGCACAGAAGCTTTGACCTGCAGCAGCTCACTCCCCTTTGCTGTCTCTCCCTGCAGGTACTGTGGGGAGCGATCCCAGTTTGTGGTGACCAGTACCAGTAACAGGATAGAGGTCCGGTTCCACTCGGACCAGTCCTACACAGACACCGGCTTCTCTGCTGAGTACCTGTCCTATGACTCCAGCGATTGTGAGTTGAAACCCTGGGGTTGGTGAAGGGGAATAGATCCGGAGGCTGTCCCTCCTCTGTGCTGATGCTGCCCTTTAGATGGGGAATCGTGTTATTCCAGGGGGAAAATCCCCCCTTGTACTCCTGCTGCGTTCTGGAAACGCTGTGTTTGAAGGCTACACTCCATAGGGAATGTGGTGTCCTGTGGGGAGGGCACATGGGGGATGGCTGGAAGGTTTATGGGTTGCCTCATCCCTTTCCATCCCTTGCAGCCTGCCCTGGGCAGTTCACCTGCAACACGGGGCGCTGCATTGACCGGAGCATGCGCTGCGATGGGTGGATGGACTGCGTGGATGGCAGCGACGAGAGATCCTGCAGTGAGTCTGTGCTTGGGGTCTGCGTGGGGCAGCTGGGGCTTGGCACTGGGATGCCTTATCCTGGGAGGCACTGGGTGTGGGGTCAGTTTGGGATCCTATCCCAAAGGCCAGGTTGGACACAGGGGCTTAGAGCAACCTGTCTCTGCCTGTGGAACTGGATGAGCTTTAAGGTCCCTTCCAACACAAACCAGGCTGGGGTTTTCTGGGATCTCCCTCCCTTTCCAGTCCTTCCCAACTGGGAATGTGTTTTTCTATCACCAGTATGGGTTTGGCTGAGCTCTCCAGGCAGTTTTATTCACCAGGACAGTGTAAATCCCTTGCTATAGCCTAACCTATCCCTACCCCTTTGCAGCCTGCACGGAGCAGCAGTTCAGGTGCCAGAACGGTTGGTGCAAGCCCAAGTTCTGGGTGTGTGACAACGTGAACGACTGCGGTGACAACAGCGACGAGCTGCAGTGCAGTGAGTAACTCACCCCGAGGGCAGGAGGAGGGGGGCAGCAAGGGAGGCTCACACAATGGGGTGCCGTGGGGCTGGGTGCTGGCTCTCAGAAGCTGCTCCCCTCTCCAGGCTGCGCTGCCGACAGCTTCAAGTGCACCAATGGGAAGTGCGTCCCCAACGCAAGCCAGTGCGATGGCAAAGACGACTGCGGGGATGGGAGCGATGAGGGCAGCTGTGGGAAAGGTGAGGAGGGCCCCTGGGCACAGAGCCCTGGAGTCAGGGCATCCACAGGGTCAGAAAACACCTTTAGGATCATTGATTCCAACCACTCCCCAGCACTGCCAAGGCCACCACTAACCCATGGCACTGAGGGGGTGTGAACACTTGCAGGGATGGTGACTCCCTGTTCCAATGCCTGAGCACCCTCTGGGGCAGGAATTATTCCTCAGCTCCACCTAAACCTGCCCTGGTGCAGCTTGAGGCCGGTTCCTCTTGTCCCATCCCTTGTTCCGTGGGAGCAGACCTGGCTCCATCCTCCTGTCAGGCAGTTGGAGGCAGCGACCAGGTCCCCCCTGAGCCTTCTCTTCTCCAGACTGAACCCCCCAGGTCCCTCAGCCATTCCCCATCACACTTGGGCTCCATTGCCCTTCTCTGGCCCCACTCCACCACCTCAATGTCTCTCTTGTAATGAGGCGCCCAGAGCTGAACACAGGATTCAAAGGGATGGGCAGAAGAGGTGAAAGGGGTCCCCAGAACCAGAACTAACCCCTTCATGCTGCCCATAGCAGTTAAGGTGACAGTCGCCTGCAAGGAATACACCTACAAGTGCCGCAATGGGCGCTGCATCAGCAAACAGAACCCAGAGTGTGATGGGGAGCAGGACTGCGAGGACAATTCCGATGAGGACAACTGCAGTGAGTAGCTTGGGGAAAGGGGGACATGGGTTTAGGACGACATGAGTCTGAAGGGAGCATTCAAGGGCACCTTGGCCAGGCTTGGAGCACCCCACTCTAATGGAAGAGCCCATCCCTATGGGGAATGGGGATACCCAGGGAGTAACGGAGTGCCCCCTGTGCTGCCCCACAGACTGCGGGCTCCGCTCCTACACGAGGAGGTCTCGGATCGTCGGTGGGCAGAACTCGGATGTGGGGGAGTGGCCATGGCAGGTCAGCCTCCACGTCCGGGGCCAGGGCCACATCTGCGGTGCCTCGCTGGTCTCCGAGAGCTGGCTGGTGTCGGCGGCGCATTGCTTCCTGCAGCTGCAGGGCATCAGGTGCGTGGGTTGTGATTCCATCCGGGAAGATCCCGATCCGTGTGTGAGATGGAGACAGGCTGAGAACATTGGGGGTGTTCTGCTCTGAGGTCTGCATGCGGCTTCCAGTGTCTGAAATGGGCTGCAAGGGTGCTGGAGGGGGGCTCTTCATCAGGGACTGGAGCAGTGGGACAAGGGGTGATGGGTTCAAACTGAAACAGGGGAAGCTCTTCCCTGTGAGGGTGCTGAGGTGCTGGCACAGGGTGCCCAGGGAAGCTGTGGCTGCCCCATCCCTGGCAGTGTTCATGGACACCGGGGCTTGGAGCAAGCTGCTCCAGTGGAAGGTGTCCCTGCTCCGTGGTTGGAGCTGGATGACCTTTAAGGTCCCTTCCAACCCAACCCATTCCATGTTCCCTGTGGCTCGCAGATACTCAGACCCCAGCCTGTGGACTGCCTACCTGGGCCTGACAGACCAAGGCGACCTCAGCAACACCAACGTGCAGATGCGGAAGATCAAGCGCATCATCTCCCACCCCTACTTCAACGACTACACCTACGACTACGACATCGCTGTGATGGAGCTGCAGACCCCCGTCACCTTCTCCTCTTTCGTCCAGCCCATCTGCCTGCCTGACACCACACACAGCTTCCCTGTGGGCAAGGACCTGTGGGTCACCGGGTGGGGAGCGACGGCGGAAGGAGGTGAGGGATGGAGTCGATGCGTTTTCATACATAGGTTTGATGTGGAGTCTGAATTGTATCCTTAAATCCCTCTTAATGGTGGGTAGGGCACAGCCTCTTAGGAGGCTTTCCCCTCTGTGTCTGAATCCTGGTTGGTTTGGGGTCTGTTTTCTTGTGGATCAGTTGAATTGGTCATGGCATCAAATCTGAGTGGGTAAGCACAGTTGATTTGATTCTTAGGCTTGCAGCAGTCATTAGTCTGTTACAATGCAATGAAAATGACTGAAGGAGGTGTTAGAGGTGCTTGAATGTCTTTACATAGCACTTAAAGAGAAAGTCAGGAGGGGCTCAGATACTGATACAGGAACAAAGTAAAAGTGCAGAAGTCTCTCAGGCACCAAAATGCTTTTGGTCCCAAACTTGGAAATGTCAAGCTCTAAACCAGGAAGAGCCAAAAACCAGATCCATTCCTCTGTCAGTCTTATGTGGATAATAAGTACTGTGGAATGGTATTGATAGAGCACAATATAAAGGTGCCTTAGCATCACCATGCTGGTAAAGGACAGTGGTGTTCTTTATGCAGGCACGGTTTAGTGGGGTAAAGGTTGGACTTGATGATCTTCAAGGTCTCTTCCAACCTGGTTGGTTCTGTGATGCTATGTGCAACTCTGGGGACAAGGGGGATCACCTGGACACAGTGTAAATGCACTTGGCTTACCTTGAGCCTGGAATCAAAGCAGATTCCCTTAGGAGCACACCATGTTCCTGGTGGGAAAACGGAGCAAGTGCAGTGTTGCGATGGGGTTGGGTGGTTGGGAGACGGGATGGGAGGGACCACGGGCACACGCTTCTCCTCATGGTTCTCCATCCTCCTCCTGCTCCCGGCAGGCAGCGGTGCCTCCATCCTGCAGAAGGCTGAGATCCGGCTCATCAACCAGACCGTGTGCAACCAGCTGCTGACCGACCAGCTCACGCCACGCATGATGTGCGTGGGGATCCTCACCGGCGGCGTGGACGCCTGTCAGGTAGGAACCGGGCTGCTTGCTCAGCCCTCGCTAGCACGGCACTTCCATAGCAGACACCTCCATGTGCATCCACCTGGATGCCCAGTGGGATGCAGGACTGGGTCTCAAAGCCACCACATCATTGCTGTTACCAGAGGCTTGGTTAGTTCTGTAGTCTGCTCTTATTACTGTGAATAGGCAACAAGTCTACCTGGATCCCCAATGGAATGGTCTCAAAACCACCATATCAGTTCATTGGTTACCAGAGGCTTGGTTAGTTCTGTAGTCTGCTCTTATTACTGTGAATAGGCAACAAGTCTACCTGGATACCCAATGGGATGCACAAAACCTACCACATCAGTTCATTGCTGTTTTGTAGTCTGCTATTACTGTGAATAGGCAACAAGTCTGCCTGGATACCCAATGGGATGCACAAAACCTACCACATCAGTTCATTGCTGTTTTGTAGTCTGCTATTACTGTGAATAGGCAACAAGTCTGCCTGGATACCCAATGGGATGCAAACTAGGTCTCAAAACCATGTTTGTTGCTGTTATGAGCCTTGGTTACGTAGGCTGCTTTAGTTCTATTACTTTGAATAGGCAACAAGTCTACCTGGATACCCAATGGAATGCGACTTGGGTCTCAAAAACCATTGCTGTTACCAGAGGCTTTAGTTCTGTAGCCTGTTACTGTGAATAGGCAACAAGTCTACCTGGATACCCAGTGGGATGCGCTCAAAACCATGTTTGTTGCTGAGCCTTGGTTAGGTAGGCTGCTTGTTTAGCTCTGTAATCTGGTATTTGAATAGGCAACAAGTCTGCCTGGATCCCCAGTGGGATGCTCTCAAAACCACCACATCAGTTCATTGCTGTTACCAGAGGCTTGTTTAGTTCTGTAGTCTGCTCTCATTACTGTGAATAGGCAACAAGTCCATCTGGAAACCCATTGGAATGCAGGACTTGGTCTCAAAACCACCACACCAGTTCATTGCTCTTAGCAAGGCAGGCTGTTTAGTTCTGCAGTCTGCTCTTAGTACATTGAATAGGCAATAACTCCACATGGATACCCAATGGAATGCAGGACTTACGCTCTGGAGGCAGCAATGAACTGGAGCAGTGGTTTTGAGGCTTACTTAGGTGGAGGGTAGGCTGCTTGTTTAGTGCTTTAGTCTGCTCTTACGACCCTAATTAATGGTAGTACTTTGCTATGAATAGCCCCTGTTGCCACAGTCCAGTCTGTTTCAGGTTTATGCACTGTATTTCATGGGAAGGGCTCACTTGGGATTGATTATGGGTGGAACGATTGGTTATGGCTCAGGTATGGTGCTTCATTGTGACACCTTGCATTAGGACACCCTTGGTGCTTACACTGCCCCTTTGTTTCCCCATGCAGGGGGACTCAGGAGGGCCCTTGGTCAGCGTGGAGCCCAGCAGCCGCATGTTCCTGGCTGGAGTGGTGAGCTGGGGTGATGGCTGTGCACAAAGGAACAAGCCTGGGGTGTACAGCCGCCTCACGAGCCTGCGGGACTGGATCCAGCAGCAGACCGGCCTCTAAGGACACACAGACACACACAGGGCCCTGTGTGGGCACCTCTTGGGCTGGGCCATGCACATCCAGCCTCGACTGTGAACTTGAACCCTCCCTCTACCTCGCGCCGAGTCATCGTCCCACCTCCCAGCTTAGGTTGGACTAGGACAGACTGGAGGTTGTGGATGAGTTGAGCGCAGCTCCGATGGACAATGGGGTAGGAGCAATGGATAGACAAAAATCAATGAGAATTAAATTAAAAAGGAAAGAAAACAAGGAAAAGAAACCACTTTGTAGGGGAAAACGGCACTGGGACAGGTTCAGAATCAGCTTCTCAGGATAAGCCCTGCGTTGCTTTCCAAACAGCCGTCCGCAGCCCTTGCTGTTGGGTTAGAGCATGGTGTCACTCACCCAACAGCAGCAGCGTTGGCACCGCTGTGTGTGTGCTGCACTGAATGTACAGCCCTGCAGCACCGCCCCAGGGCAGCAGCCTCTCAGACCCAGCTGACTTTTGTGAAGCTAAATGTGACTCGTGAATGTGCTGATTTCAGCCCTTTTCGCCCTCTGGAGCCCGGTCCTTGCCATAGAGCACACTCCAGGTGAGGTCAGTTCGTGCCTTCCGTGCCTGTAAATACCTTGTTTTGTAAAGCTCTGTGAATGGGATTGCTCAAATAAACTGGGGTATTTTCTAATGCTCTGGCTCCGTGCTGCTGCTCCAGTACCACACTGCAATCCTGTACCCCTCCTGTGAGAGCACAGCCACATTCCAGGCAGGAATCCTTGCAGGAGGAGAGTCTTTGCCTCTGATCGTGGAGCCTGTGCTTGCACAATGCTGCTGCAGTGTAAGAAACATGCACAGAGTGGTTACTCACCAGCTTTGCTATGGCATCCATCCAGCTCCACGCTGTGAGCCAGGGCCTTGCACAGAGGATGGGCAGCGGGTTGCAGCAGAGAGCTGTAAGGCAGATGGAATCATGACTGGTTTGATCCCAGTATCCCCATGAGCTCCCTCAGACCCAGACCCATAAAACCTCCAGACTCATACAGGATACTGGGGATGTGCCTGACTTGAGGAGCACCCTCAGCCACAGCACAATGGATGCTGAAGTTGCACATCCCTGTCCTGAGCTCAGCCCAAAGAGGCTTGGACGCACCTTTAGGAACGGTGCAGTCCATCCATGTGTAACCCCTGCTCCGTGCAAGACTGCTGCTGGAATAGCCCACCTCCTGGGATGTACGGTCCTACCTCATCTGCTGCAGGAGGTCGTCCAGTCAAAGATCTCACTGCATCTAAAGTTAAAGCACAGGTCTCACTGTATCTAAAGCTAAAGCAGAGATCTCACTGTATCTAAAGCTAAAGCACAGATCTCACTGTATCTAAAGCTAAAGCACAGATCTCACTGTATCTAAAGCACAGATCTCACTGTATCTGAAGCTAAAGCACAGATCTCACTGTATCTAAAGCTAAAGCACAGATCTCACTGTATCTAAAGCACAGATCTCACTGTATCTGAAGCTAAAGCACAGATCTCACTGTATCTAAAGCACAGATCTCACTGTATCTAAAGCTAAAGCACAGATCTCACTGTATCTAAAGCACAGATCTCACTGTATCTAAAGCACAGGTCTCACTGTATGTAAAGCACAGATCTCACTGTACCTAAAGCACTGATCTCTCTGTATGTAAAGCACAGATCTCTGTATCTGAACCTCATCCTCCCATTGCCCTACTGCAGAGGTCCCAGCACTGTGCTCCCCCTGGCTGTCCTCCCCTCCCAGTACACCCAGTTGTGCCTGCTCCTTGCACTGGTGCTTCCTCCCACCTGCTACACAGCAACCCTGCCCGGGCTGGGTGTGCAAGCATTCACCAGCAGGCACCAAAGCCTGGCCCTGGCCCACAGGAGACCAGCACAGGCCAGTGCTTGTTGCCTGGACCCGCTGTACCCACACTTCCAGCTTTGGGATCCATCGCAGCCGGGAGTCAGTCACCGCTTCCCAGCCTTTGGGAACGGGCACCAGGATCAAAGCATCCCTGCCAAGGGCACAGAAGAGACCCACGTTACAAAGGAAAACAGCATTAACTTAGAGACTCACCCTGCCTGTTGGGAGCTGGGAGCAGAGGGGCTCTTGGCAGCCTGGATTCACCCAGAACAGGTCCTGTTGCTGCCACACAGCCGCAGTGCCCTCTGATGCTCCCCATCATCCCTTCAGCACGCAGGGCATCACCGCGCATCCTCCCACGGGCCCAAACCGCTTTGTTATAAGGCAAAATTAGAGCAGAAAACACCATCAGGACCCTCAGTTCCTCCTCCTACAGCAGCGAACCCTTCGTTAGGGTGAGTTCTGGCACCTTTATTTGTAATGGGGAATGAAGTCTCCCTGGCTCCCACCCCACTAGGGGTCTCTCTTGGCCAAGGCACACGGGCTCCGGCAGCGGCAGCACAGGCAAGGAGGGCCAGGGCCAGGGAAGGAGATCCAGGGCCAGGGAAGCAGCCAAGGAGCAGGGCTGCGACCCCCAGACCCTTATCCCAAAGGCCAAAGGGAAGCGGAGGCGAGAGGATGTGGGAGCAGGGAAAGGGAGCGTTGGATGGAGCCTGAGCTCCACAGGTACCCATGAGGAGCTCCAGGGGAAAAGCAGCTCTGAATCAGCCTGGAAAACCCCATCCCTCCGGTGTAGGAGTTCACTGGTCCCCAGCATCCCAATGGATTTATTGCCCCCATTCCCAATCCATCAGCACATCCAAAGCGATTCCCCCTCTGGCCCAGCACCGAGGTGTCAGAGGAAGGAGTCCCTGCTAAAAGGCACCGAGATGCTGAGCTGCAGTTTGATTGCAGGCACAACATGAAGTGAGCCCAGTCAGTACTGGTAGGGCTGAAACACTGCAGTGGGGATGGGAACCGGTCAGCAGCCGCATTGAGAAGGGGTTTGTGTCACCCAGCAGCAGCTCGGAGCTGGAGCAGGGGCAGCCTGGGTCCCCCCAGCACACAAAGCCCTGGTGTTTGTGCTGCATCGCTTAGGAACTGTGAGAAAAGCAAAGAGAAGGGGAGCCCAATGCAATCATCCCACCCCAGGAAGCCAGCGCAAACAATAGGGTCAGGGAGCATGGAGCAGGGAGGATTGCACGCTGCTGGGGGCTATGGGGATACCTATAGGGGCAGGAGGGGGAAGGAAAGGCTGCATCCCCATGGAAATGAGTCCAGGTCAGCATCCCAATGTGCACATTCCGTTCTGAAGGGGCAGGTTCCCCCCTCCTGGAGCACTGGGTGCTCCCATCTCCCGTCCCATGAGCATTGCAGCATCACCCCAATAGCCAAAGACCTTGTGTCCGCTCTGCCCCTTCTATCCTCAGGTCCATACACGACCTAGCAGCGGGCTCTTTCACACCTATATGCGGTGTTTCCCCTTCTCTTGCTCACCCCACTGTACAAACCCCTCAGCACAACACAGCACCAGACCCCAGATTACCAACGGATGACCCCGAAAAGGAGACTTCAGAGCAGGCTCAAGCCTTGCACATCCAGACTGAGCTTCAGTGCCTATCCAGCATTCAGTGCCTACCTGGCCTAGTCAGAAGACCAAGGATCAACCCTATGGCCTCAGAGCATGCACAGGACCTCTTTAAGGCACCCTTCAGGTCAGTCATGACCCCCAGGTTAAGCACCCATGACAAAGGGGCCTGTCCCTCCAGAGCAGCGCAAGAGCATCTTCTTGCTCAGGAGAAGCCACTGGAAAGGACATCCCGCACCATGGGGCACACAGAGCAGGTCAGAGCTGCAGCTCAGTTGTTTCCCCACCAGGAGCATCAGTGGTTTCGTGCTTATAGGGCTGGCAGCTCCGCCTTGGGATGAGTGGCACACTCAGCAGTGGTCTCCATGCTCCTCATGCAAGCACAGCTTGGCTCCAGGCTTGGAGAGCAGGGGGAAAGCTCTCAGGGCCCAGCCTGCTTCAGTGGGAAACGCTATCCCCAGGGCAGAGCATCCCGCTTCCGAGCTCCTGGGTGCAGGTGGAACCTTCCCCATGTGCTGCACTCCCAGTGGAGGAGGATGAGAGCATCCCAAGGAGAACAGCATGGAGGGTTGCCTTGGAGACTGCAGTGGGATGCCAGGAGGGGGATCTCAGCCCTGTTCCCAGGCATTCCTAGAGGGAACACCGGGGCTGTGCTTCCCGACACCACCGTTACTCATGGTCCTCCCATCAGAGCACAGGGCTCACCCAGTGCCCCCTGTCCCCTACAGGGCTGGAAACGCGCTGCTCATCCCACACCACCCATGATGCAGCTTCCCAAGGGATCCTCAACGCCCTCCTCCCAGCTTCCCATCCCATCACACACTGCACCCCTCAGCCACTACCAAGTGTTCCTGGAATTACCATAGTGGTGACCACTGGGTTTGCTTCCAGTTCAGTCCCTCGCACAGCCACGCTTTATTTCCCCCCTTCTTGTGTAGGTTCCCATATGAGAGCGTATCCAAGGCCTGATCCCAGTCGTCTTGCATGGAAAATGGCTTTATCCAGTCATGACTCCAGCACGACGGTCAAGCTCCTGGTGGCACAGACAGCATAAGCCAAGAAAGAAACCCAATGGGAAACCCCTCAGCTTTAGCAGAACCACTTCTTGCCCAAGTGCTAAGCACAAGCAAAGCCTCAAACACAACCAGTGAGTGCCACGTGTTGAGTTTGCCATGGAATCCCATGCTTGTAGGGGGATATTCCCAGTTTCCAACGGGTCAAGCCTTTCACAGACCTGTTGTCCTATAAAGGACTGATGCTGTCTGTGCTCCTACCTATGCTGATGATGGTCCTCAAGGCCAGCATCACCATAACATCCTCCATCCTAAAGCCTCTTTCTCCAGGGGACACATAGAAGTGACCCAGAAGGAGTTAACCCGTGCTCAAGTCCCCTGCTGAGCATTAACCCCATGCAGCTTTGCCCTTCCTGCTCTTCCAGTGCGAGGCTGGAATTCGGGAAGGGAACATTGCAGGTGGAGGGTTAGGAAAACATCTCTCATGGTGAGGAGCCTGCCAGGCTCCCAAGGGGGAAACGATGAGAACCCTGCTGCTTGACTCACTTCACACTGGCCCCAGTACAGGAAAATGTGGGTGGAGGGAACAAGCCTTCCCCCATAGCGGGGAATGGAGCGGTTGGATGCGCTCCCATCCTTCCCATCTCCGGTTTCCGTGGTTGCAGCAGTGTGCGGAGGCGATGCTGACGCAGCTCACAACAGGTAAGACACAGGGTTAGATGCTGCCTCCCAACCTGAGCGAGTCAACGTGACCAACGGGGGTCACACAACAGCATCTATGCCCTGTGGGATCCGGGTGAGGAACAGCTTCTGACAAGAGAAGGAAGATGCAGGCTGAGCAACAGGCAGCACAGGACCACAGGCATCCCTTCTAACCCTGCCTGGTTCAATCTCCAAGCTCCAGCTTAGAGGACAAGCAATGGACTCTTTGCATACTCAAAGGGTGATGCTCATGTTGGCAGACAAGGGTCAGCAGCAAGGAAAAGCTCATTCCCTGTTTAACATCAGCCTCCTGTGCTTTCCACTGGACAAAGATGCTACCAATGCCTGGAAGACACTAGACAAGACAGATGGCTCTCCTAGCACAAGGCTCATCCATCAGACGTGCACTGGCTAAAGCCACCGAGACAAAACCCAACCCAATGAACCTGCCTGCATCACTTGCCCTTGAACAGGGACTTGGGGCATCAGCTTGGAGGCCTCTTCCTGCAGTCGTTTGAGCAGGGAGCCAGCTTCCAATGCCTGTTGGAACAAGGCATTGGCCCAGTGATGGAGTCTGATCCCAAGACCATTCAGTCTTGGTGTTTGAACAGTCACACACAACAGCCCTGGGAGAACAGTTGGGAACAGGCAGCAGAGGAAGCCAAGGCAAAGCCTACACCCATCCCCATCATGAATGCTCTCAAACCCAACACCTCACCCCACTCCCCATAGCTCTCATCCACCTTCCTATCCACATCTCTGTGCTGGAAAGCCAAGGGCTTTTTAATAGGACAAGCTCTCATCTCACTTTTCAGCATGTGCCGAAATCCAGCTTCCTGCACATGAGTTCACACCGGTCCCACCGCACCAGTTTGGGCAACGCTGTACATCACAATCTCTGCTTAATACCTTGTTCAGCTGTTATGCTTCTTGTAAATGGGCTTAACTGGGAAGCCTTCAGGCTGGTTTAGGTACCAGATGAAGATAACCTTGGCAAGCAGGGCTGTAGGCATCCCCTTCACTTGTTGTTAGAGGTGTTTGAGAGGGGCTGTGTGTTCCACAGCACCACTGCAGCCAGCCAGCCAGCAGAGATGGTCTTTGCTTCAGGGTTGATGTATTCAAGCTGCAATAGAAACTATTAAGGGCTGGAGGCAGCACCATGGGAGAAAGCAGCTCAGCAGTGAACAGAATGAAGCACAACCTGCCTACAGCTACTGAAGCACATCGACCCTCTGGGCAATGGAACTATCCTGCACCATGCAACTGGATATTCCCTCGCAGTCATGGGATGAGAGGCAAAGGAAACTTGCAGCTGCCTCCCAAGGGCTGTTCCCAGGGGGAAAACTGGGATGAATCTCTTCTTCCAGAGCCTATCACCCCACTGGAGCACGGGGGGGAACATAGGAACAGCCCTGCCACGGCCAACAGCACGGAGGAGATGAACTCATTCCCTCCTCCTGGGCTTGTTCCTATAGAACACACCGCTTGCCTATGGGCCTGCTTGGCTTCCTGCCCTGGAGGGATTACAAGCAAGGAAAGGTGAATTGCTAGCCAAGAGATGCAAGGTTTCTGCTGCGTGCAATGGATAGAATGGGTTCAGCAGCATCCCTGACCCAAGCAAGGCTGTTGCAGGCTCGGAGAGGGATGCCCTGCTGTTTGCTGGCACCCAGGCCAGGTACACGGTGAGGGCAGCAAGGTGGAAAGGTGTTTAAACCATACCCCCTTACCAACCATTTCCTTACCAACCATACCTTACCAACCATCCCTTACCAACCATACCTTACCAACCATCCCTTACCAACCATTTCCTTACCAACCATACCTTACCAACCATCCCTTACCAACCATACCTTACCAACCATCCCTTACCAACCATTTCCTTACCAACCATACCTTACCAACCATCCCTTACCAACCATACCTTACCAACCATCCCTTACCAACCATTTCCTTACCAACCATACCTTACCAACCATCCCTTACCAACCATACCTTACCAACCATTTCCTTACCAACCATTTCCTTACCAACCATACCTTACCAACCATCCCTTACCAACCATCCCTTACCAACCATACCTTACCAACCATTTCCTTACCAACCATTTCCTTACCAACCATACCTTACCAACCATCCCTTACCAACCATTTCCTTACCAACCATACCTTACCAACCATACCTTACCAACCATACCTTACCAACCATCCCTTACCAACCATTTCCTTACCAACCATCCCTTACCAACCATACCTTACCAACCATTTCCTTACCAACCATTTCCTTACCAACCATTTCCTTACCAACCATACCTTACCAACCATACCTTACCAACCATACCTTACCAACCATACCTTACCAACCATTTCCTTACCAACCATACCTTACCAACCATACCTTACCAACCATTTCCTTACCAACCATACCTTACCAACCATTTCCTTACCAACCATTTCCTTACCAACCATACCTTACCAACCATACCTTACCAACCATTTCCTTACCAACCATACCTTACCAACCATTTCCTTACCAACCATACCTTACCAACCATTTCCTTACCAACCATACCTTACCAACCATCCCTTACCAACCATACCTTACCAACCATACATTACCAACCATCCCTTACCAACCATACCTTACCAACCATCCCTTACCAACCATTTCCTTACCAACCATACCTTACCAACCATCCCTTACCAACCATTTCCTTACCAACCATCCCTTACCAACCATTCCCTTACCAACCAAGGAAAGCACAAGCTGGGGATGCCACAGCAGAGGGAGAAGATGGTTTTGTCCATCCAGGGTGCAGACAGCATCCTTGGGGTGAGACAGCTTCTACACTGCATCAAACAGCCCCAGGCAATCCTCTCAGCTCCTCTGCTCCCTCCTTGCATGCAGGAGAACACTTCAGAGCCACCTTGCAATGGGAAGGCACCCAAGACGTGCCATCAATCACAGCAGATGCAAAAGGCTTCACCCCAGCAAACCCATTTCACACTGGTGACGTTTCCTCCCCTGAGGAAACAGCTCCCAGGAGCCCCGAGCATCGGTCCCTGTCTGATTGCTGTGTTGGACCCAAAGCAAACAGAGCTCATCCATCCCTCCCTCACCCTGCAGGCAGGGGTCATGGATAGAGGAGCGAATGTCCCAGTCCTGGCCCTGAAGGTTGGCATCAGAGCTCGGGTTTGGAGCGGAACAGCCACAAAACTCAGGCTCGAGAGGCCTGGGTCGTGCCTATACAAGTGTCTGAGCCAAGTGGCTGCAGCACTAAAGGATCCCACCTCTGAAGTGAGGTCACCGCTGCTGCAGGGTGCCAGTTCGGAGCTGGTTCATGTCCAAATGTCTCTGAACGCAGGCAAAACCGAGCATGCATCTACCTGCAGAATACCATAGAGGCACTCAGAAAGGAACAAGCCAGGTTCAGAGCCAAGCCAGGCTCCCCAGGGACAATAGCCCAGTGTCCTGAGGGTTCTTCCAGCATCCTGGAGCATCAGGAAGTCACCTGAAGTCATTGGAAACACAAGATGCTTTAGCTGAGTTTATCTCAGGCCTTACCCAGAGCAACACCTGGGTGCCTACCATGGACCTTTCCCAACCCTTCCCATCAGCAATAACTCCTGCTCCCAGGCATAAGCGTTCCTATGAACTGCTGCTGCTGGGAAGGCTTGTTCAGCAAACACACTTGGAACAGCATCCATAAGGGAGAGGTTCGTGTTTCCAAACTGGAAACGCAACCCCTTTAGGCTGGATTGGAGATGCAATGGCCAAACTGCTCCCTTCATCCCTTATTTGCTTTGGACCTTGAGTATACCCCACATGAGACATCTGGCACAGGGCTTCCAGGACATAGTTTGCTTTGGAGCTCACTGCTTCAATGGGATTTTATGAATTGGCCAGCCCCCCTCTCTGCTGTAAGGCTTCAAATCAAGGTTTCCACATGTGCCTTTCATAGAGCTCCACTAAGACACTTAGAGCATGTTAAATAAACAGCCCTCAGTGAAACAGAGCACCCTCCCTGCGCATTAACAAACATGCCATTCACTCAGGCAGCTGCGGAGCCTCAAACCCAACTGCAGTCATTTAATGGGGATAATAATTGCCCTATTAATGCTCATTAATGACGAACACCCTCCTGGGAGGATGATTGGTGATAACCCCTGCAGCAGACAGCGGGCAGGGAGGCAGAGGGGATGGGTTAGCCCAGGTGCTGTTAGAGAAGCACAGTCTGGGGTTTTGGGGAGGATAAAGGTGAAGGGTGTCCAAAAGGGTAGCATCTTCCTGAAAGGCTATGGGCAGGTGAGTAAATCCCAAGGATGAGGAGCCCAAGCTTGTTTCTAACCAGGTAAAGAGAGCAGAGCACTAACTACCGGCCACCATTCCCAACTATAGAGCTTAGCAAAGCAGCAAGGGATCTCTGCCTTAACCATAGGGCACGTGCATCACACCAAGAACACCTTGGGCATGGGGAAGCCCAAGCAACCTGCAAGCCTGGTGCCATGCTCCGAGGCCATCCTGGAGCCAGGAAGGGAATGAAAGATGCTTGGGCCTCCCTTGGAAAGCCAAGCTCTGTCCCCAGGAGAGTCTGGAGCGATGCAGCCTGCACCTTGTAGAGCAGACACAGCTGCTCAGTCCCCATGGGCTGGTGCAGGAGCTGGGACCAAGCTCCATTGCTGACCTCCAGGAGATGGACCAGATGTCCCAGCATGGGCTACAAAGGGGCTTAGCAGCAGCCCGAGGCCAAAGCTGTGTTGTAACACTTGGCTGCCTGCGCCGAGAGATTCCCTTGCCCCTCATTCCCAGATTGTGGATGATGATGATTCCCAAAAAGAGGGGGAAATACAGAAAGGAAAAGTGGATTCCTTGCATCCACGTCATTTTCACCAGAAGGATCTCTTCCATACATGGTAAACCTCATTGACCTCCCCTCAAAAGAGGCAGGGAGGAGCAAGTTATCACTTGTACTAGTAGTAACACTGATGTAGCTCAGGGATTCAACCCATTAGCACAGGCTAATGTCGTTTGTTAGCCTGTAAACCAGCGCATTGCCAAGGCCTCTAATGGGCTGCAGCTTTAGATATCAATTGTTAAAGCATCTCTGCAATGTCCTATGTTAAAAGGGAAATGACCTCATGTTTCCTTTGGGACTCTTCACCTTCCTCTGGCTCCAAGCATTCCTCCAGCGTGCCTTGCTGTGCTCCCCGCCATCCCCTTGCTGCATGGGGCTCCAGCACAAGCTGTTTAAGAGCTGGGATCACTTTCTAAAGCGATATTAACCAAACCCAGCCCCAAACCACCCAAACGGGCTCCTCCTTAACGTGCTCCCCTCTCACTTCAGCTTCCTCTGAAGAGAAAAGGCACATTCAAGCCAATCTGTGAGGACTCCCCTCCATGCTTTGGGTCCCATCAGAACCAGATGTGGTTGGACGTGAGAAAACAAGAATGAGAGGAAGGCTTCGAGGTGCCCCATGGGAGGTATTGACTGTGCTGAGCCCCTGAATACAGTGAACAGAGACCCCACATCGCTTGCAAACAACCCAGGAGTCATTTCCCTTTCATTCCCTTCTTTCCCATTCTTCAGGACCAGGAAGCACCAAAGGCTCTTGAGGTACCCCAGTGCCGAAGCAGGCCCATTCGAAGGTCCTTTGATCAGTGGGATCTCACCTAGGAGAGGAGCACAGAATCCTGCTCCAAGCCTGAGGCTCTGGAGAAGACACTTGGCAAGACCAGTAACCATGACAACCACTCATTTCTTACTGTGAAGGCAGCAAAAAGGACCCCTGCAGGCACAAGTCCCCTGTCCTATACCGTTGGTCACACCATGTACACCCAGGAACGGAACACAGGCTCCCTCTTAGTTCAGAGAACCCCTAAATACCCATCCCTCCCCTTAGCACATGCAGGGCAAGCTGCTGCGTTGCATCCCTCTGCATCACAGTCTCCCTCATTGCACCAGCATTTGTCTTCGAAGGGCTCAAACAAAAGGACAAGCAACCTGAAAACGAACCATGTTGGTGCTAAGAAAGAGGTAAAGCTTAAGGAAATCCATCATGTCATGGCAGGGCTTCGTGTATTTAGAGCAGCAGAAACGCTTCTGATGCATGCAACTTCCCTCTCATTGCTATTCACCATACACATCAGGTAAGCAGCCCTCATCTCCACCAAGCAACCGCATCGCTGGTGGTTGGGAGCTGTGCACAAGGCATGAAATGAGGAGTACAACCAAAGTTAATCAGATCACAGCATTACCCACAAGCGTGGGGTGGGCAATAGGCACTGAGCAAAGCAGCACCCTCACCCTCCCAGCCCATAGGTCAGGTCTTGTCCTTGCCTTTCGCTCCTTACATCGAGTCCTCCCAGCTCTTGTGACTGTGCTGTCCTCTCGGCACCTTCATCTGGACACGAAGCAGAGATGGGGTTGTAAAGGCTTCAGTTCTCCATCCATTCATTGTTACCTGTGCCTGCTTTAGGAAGAGGAAAAGGCCCCTAGACCCTTGACCAGGGCAGGAAGGGCTCTATAAGCTGGTTAAGCTCGAAACAGAGACTAAGGAGCAGGGGAAAACCCTGTGTGTAACCCAAGGCTCTTTCCAGATGACCTTTGCTTCCTCCAAGCGAGGACCTTCACCTCCTCTTCCATTCCCTATCTCCCCACACCCCAAAATACAGCTAGATAGAAGCACAGCCGACTGCACAGCGTTGTCCCATCACCCCGACTCAAACACCACCTCCATTTTAGCATTATGCCACGCTATTCCCATTTCACCTTGGTTTCCTGGGAGTCAGGCTGCTTGCATTCAGCTCCTGGCTCTATGCAAGCTGCATGGCCCTGTGGGCGATGCTATGGGCTTTGTGGGGACGTTTGGGTGCCTATGGACCACGGTGCGCATGTTCTGCCTCCCTTGAAGGCAGCAACAAGGAAACACCCCAAACCCTGATGTTTTCCATAGCATCCTTGAGGCTCTGCTTTCCTGGCCTGTGCAATCCATGTTAGAAACTGCACTGGAAAGGGAGCCAGGAGTGTTTCACACGTCAGCACCGACAGCTCCTGTGTTGATGCTGAGGGAATAAATGGGCCTGGTGAAGCAGAGAGGTTAACATAACCCTGTCCCTGCTCCACGCTACAGCAAGCGTGAAGGCTCAAGGAGTGAGTGCAGAGATGTGCACACGAGCACCTTATTTGGGAATGTGCTGCTTTAAACACGCAAAAGAGGATGGAAATCAAGCACGGAAATTCAAAGCTGACATCAAATGGGCGCTGCGGAACGAGGTTTTCATTCCGTGATATTGGAAGCACCTTTTCTTCCCAGGGAAATAGAAGGAAAGGGGGGTTAAAGCTGTCCTCTTCTTTAAAAGATGTTATAAAGCAGTTCTTATGATGAGGTGAAGGTTGATGGGGGGTTGAGCTTTGAGTTGGGGAAGAGCAGCAGAACGGAGGGGAAGAAGATGCTTCTGGCTTAAGGACATGGTCTGGCTGATCCAGTTCAAGCCCTTTCCTTCAGGAGTCAGTGCAGAGCACAGTGCTCAGGGCAGGGTTTAGGACAGGAAGGGGAAAGGCAGGTAATGGGTCTGCTTTAACCCCAGCACTGTAGGGGCACCTGTGAGGGTGATGGCACAGGGTGCCCAGAGGAGCTGTGGTTGCCCCATCCCTGGCAGTGCTCAAGGCCAGGTTGGACACAGGGGCTTGGAGTAAGCTGCTCCAGTGGAAGGGGTCCCTGCCCATGGTCTGGATGAGCTTTAAGGCCCCTTCTGACCGAATCCATTCTGTGGTTCCATGAAGATGCTCCTCCGGGTGCTTTACAACAGGGGAGAAGGTGCTGCCAGTGCTTGAGGAGAGATGACGCAGGTCATCCCATCTTCATGGATGCCACAAACCTGAAGGAAGCAATCGGGGCAATCAATTCCCTTGATTACCACAAGATGCTCCCCAACTCTGACAGCATCCCTAGGAGCAGATGTGTTCCCGTTCTATTGCCTCAGCCTGCGTGGGCAGATTCCAGCACCAGCCACTAACGTTAACAAGCACCGAATGAGCATCGACAGTAAGAGACTGCCTTGGCTTTGGGTGCCTGCAGCTTTCCCGTCCTCCGGGCCAAGCTGTGAGCATTTGGCTGGTATAATTCCCATCAGAAAGTGCTCCAAACCACTGAAACCTGGATCCCTGCAAGCGATTGCTAGAAAGGAAGGAGCGGAGCCCTTGGAGTCGTTCTGCAGACACAGAGCAGCGCAAAGGGGCAGGTCTGAGCTGCTTCCAGCAGTGACAGTGAGCTCTGCCTGCGCTGCTCCGAGCCCCTGCAGATGTTAGGGAGGGAGGAAGGGTTATACACGCTCACACACACACATCCAGGCAGGTTTCTCTCTCTGATTCCCCATGGGAGCAGCTGGATGTGAAGAGGCCGCACAGCGATGGATGGAGGCTTCTCAGAGTGCTCCCTTCACCCCTCAGCAGGGCAGGTTTGCAGCTGAGGACATCAAGGCACGTTCCCCTCCGCTGTGCATCCCTGATCCCACCCAAAGGGTCTGTACAGACGCAAGGCTTCTGTTCTGCATCCTGCCACCCCCTGCCTCCCCTCACCATCCCCGTTACAAATCAGTGCAGATCATTACAACAGTGTGTAAAGAACAGGTCCCTTTTCCACTTCCCTCTCCCTTCTCCCCATTCCCGTGCTCAGAACAAGCTCCTTCTTTTTCTCTCCTCAGTAATCCCCAGCCACAACTCTTGGAATCAGACAACAGTGGCTTTAAGCAGTGAAACGTGCCCTGGAGCGAGGGGACAACCGCGGCAGCCACCTGAGCGATGCAGGGCTCCGCGAGGACAGGGATGGGATGCTTGGGAATGAAGAAACGCCACTTGAAACGATGCCCAAGGGTGATGGAAGGGGCCCTGCAGCACTGCAGGTATGTTCCCCGCTTCACAAGCCGAGCTCTCGCCCTCCTCAGGGGCCCCCTCTCTCCATCCTCCTTTCTGAACGAGCTCCAAGGTTGATTTCCTGCGTGCTTGAATAGGACCAGCTTGACACAGCCTGCCTTGGGATGAAATCACCAACTTGGCTTGCCTTCCGCCTGCAAAACAAATCCTTCTGCGGGGCTTTCATCTAGCGAAAGGACAAGGGCTCTGAAACGCAGGCTGGCCCCTGCCAAGTCCCTCGGGTTTGCTGGAAAGCTCAGCTTTAACAAAGGCGACCGAGCTGAGCTTTCCCACTAGGAATAACCCGTGGGTCTCCTCCTGTTTGCCCCCCTCGTCGCTCAAAAGGAGGAAGCAGAAGCGCAGTGAGGGATGGGGAGTGCTCATCGGGCTTAGCTGTTTCCATAGGAAGCCACGCATAGGGAAACCTCACCTAGGCAAGCTTGGAGAAAGGGAAACTCGAAGGGAAACTTCTTCTGTGACCCAATCTTCCAAGGCATTTAGGTCAGGATGGGAATCACGTCTCCTGGGATACCCTCCTTTCCTATTGCTCTGCAGAACACAGCGATGGCGATGATAACGCATGGGGATCCGAGAGCTCTGCACGTGTGCCATGCAAGCTCTAGCATGCAAGGGCACAGTGGTACCCCATGGCACTGGGGGCCACACCGCACTGGTTTTGGGACATTGAACTCGACAAGCAGCTTTAGTGAGGGCTGGTGGGTAGGGTTTGTACCCTAAATGAGAGGCCCAAAGTGTAACGTACCTGTTCTTGGTTTGCATCTACACCTTGAAACCAGCCCAAGTCCTGTCTCTGCCCTTCCCCATCCCTTCGGATGAGGAAATCCCGTTCCAGAACACAGTTTCTGTGCTCACAGGGAAAGGAGGGACATAGGCAATGGCACTTCCCTCTCCCCAGCAAAGCGCTGGGGCAGAGAAGCCCAGCAGGAGCTGTGGGGCTCAGTGATGAGTACCTGCGGGTTCCTGTTCTCCAGGAGTATTCCAGGCAACCTCACCACAAAACAAGGCATTACAACCGTACCAGGTTGTGAAGGTGTTTGCTGGGCACACACGAGCAGGAGCCTGGTTGTTGTTAACGCTCCTCCTTGCTGCAGAGCCGGGGTCTGAAAGCCACCATATGGTTATCATTGGTACAGGAGGAGCATGCGGGCCAGGACATGTGTAAGTCACATTTTCCTCTGGACCACACTCAGCCTACACTTGTTTATTGTGGGGGAAGGACTGGAAAAACCATTGACTCACCGTCAGGAACAAAACATTTCCAATCAGGGCTTGAAAAGGGCTCTTTTCACACAGCTCTTGCTGGGGGCAAGGGGAAGGGGACGAGTACCCAGTGGGAAAGCTTGTGGGATGCACGGTGCTTTCCTTCGGTGGATAGAAGTGGGTATAGTGAAGGGATGGCTCTTTGCAGCATTGCTCTAGCCCATGTCCTACTCTAGCCTGGTCCTGCCTGAACCCATACAGCCAAATAAAGAGCCAGGGTACCCCTATTGTTCAAGTCAGGTCTGGTTTAGGCATTGCTGCACTTACATCTCCATCAGAAGGAACCCTGTATCTCGAGCTACCCACCCACCAGCTAGGATGTGATGATGCAGACAGATCAAACATCACTCTGCAATGGCCCCCATGGTGCTAAGAGGCAGCGTGCTGGGAGAGGAAGGGATTAAAGGTTGAATGCTGAACTTGAGGTACAACATGGCTCTGCTGAACCTTTCTTAGCCACCTTGCAGCTTGGAGCCCCAGCTTTCCTATGGGAATGCATGTGTAGGTCTAACACAATGAGGAAGAAAATGAGTCTTTGTCAACCAAATACTCCAAATGGCTGTGGACAAACAGGCCTCACGTTTGGGCAGTGCTACCCTCTGTTCCACAGCTGAGCTGAGCAGCTGCTCTCGCGTCTGCTTCCATGAGGCTGGATGGAGACGCATTCATCTCCTTACAAAGCTCCTGCAGATCTAAGGCGGCTCTGCTGGGTCTAAGGTTTGAGCCAAGCTCAAGCCTGGGTTCTGTTTGCATCCAGCTCCATTTGCCACGACAGCCTGTGCCAAGCTCGCCTGAGCATGGGAATGGTTTCCAGCCCTCATTCTCAGCTCCGCTCTCTTCCCTCTTCCCATTCTTCCTGCCTTGTTCTGCTGCTGGAAAACACACAGACAAGGAGATTAGCCAGAGCTCAGAGGTCTTTCAAGTGCATTCCCAAAAGCACGAAACCTCTGTCTCTATTCCTTATGGAGACACCCAAAGCCAGTTCTCCCCTCACCCCACACACTCCCCCCACATCTGAGAACAGTGAGTGCCTCATATAACTGATGGGGGTTCCTGTCCTCAAATCCAACAAACAACGAGATAACATCTGCAAGGAACAGATGCTCCTCAGATCCCTGCATGCTGTGTTCCTTTATGCCACCCAGGGCTGCCTGCCCACTGGGAAAGGGAATATGGGCTCCTTGGCAGAGTGGAGCCCATCAGCCGTGAGTCAGGGAGCTGTAGATGCGCGGTTGCATTGCTCACCTGGAGCATCTCGAAACACACAGACAAGACAGGGAGGCACTCACAGCATCTGTGGATGGATCTCTTTGTGCATCCCAAACCACTGCTGGAGCAAGGGCAGACAGGAACCAAATACAACTGTCCTTTACCCACGGCACCCTATTGCTCTGCTCAGGTATCCCACCTCCTGTGCCTGGCATCCCAAGGATGCAGGAGCTGCTCGCGTTCATTGAGCAGCAGCACAGACCCACTGAGGCTGCTAAGGCAAGGCTTTAAGGGGAAGGAGGGCACTTTGAGGACACAGCCCAGCCCTTTGCATCTCCCCTTTGGAGATGGATGAGTGAGATCGTGCCTGCCCGGTGAGAAAGGGATGCTCTGACAAGTCCCACCTATGGGCACTGGGAAAAGGAAAGATGCAGCTCCACTGTGGCCTCCACACTTGTGGAATGCTTCTAGCTCGCATCCACAAGGTATTAATCTAGTCCAGGCACTGAGCTGCCAAGCAGCAGCGTTGGGAGTTATAGAGGAGTAATCCCAGCCTGAGCTTCTTGTGGCATCCTGAATTGCCTGTGTCGTCAGCCAGCAGAAACCTGAGCTGGGGTTCTTCCCTTTGCACTGCGTTATTGGCAGGGCTGGTGAATGGTGCTGAACTGACAGCCCTGGAGCACATGAACCCCACAGCCTCAGGCTTCTGTAGCTTAACCCCAGGGCCAAACCCAGGGTGAGTTTTAGCCTGTGTGACTGGCTAAAGGGGTGCCCTTCAAGGGGGAAGCAACCTCCATCAGACGCACTGGTGATGCTCATCACAGCCATGGGAGCAGCGTGTGTAGAGGGTTTCACCCTGCTGACAGACAGCGCTTCCCAGTGTTGTGCATCCAGCCTTCTGCCTGTTAGACCAGCCTGCAGCAGCTGTTTTCCATTGGCACAACAAAGCATCGATCTATAACCCCATGTGGGAGAGACTGCCTGTGCCTGGGGATGTGGCTGAGGATGCGCATGGATGTGCATGAGCCCGTACCTGAACACACACTGGAGCGAGAGGAAACCAAGCCCAGTCTGAATCCGTGTTGGAGGCCATAGGATGCTGCAGGGTGGGTTATGTATGATGTGTGTAAGAATTCCTGCTCGGATGTGCAGACAAATCTGTGTAACCCCTTACATTATAGAGCAGGTTGGGTTGGAAGGGACCTTAAAGCTCATCCAGCTCCAACCCCTTGCCATGGGGAAGACACCTTCCACTAGAGCTGCTTGCTCCAAGCCCCATCCAACTTGAATGCGACCAGGAACAGGGAAACCTATGCCAATGTCTCACCATGAGTGTTCCACACTGAGAACATGAGAGGAACCACTCAATGGCACCGGTGTGAGCTCATCTATGGGCATATTCCACAAAGGAAGGCGAGTTTAACACAAGCACGGACAACACTTGGGCATGGGAAGTTTAGATTGGATATAGGGAGGAAATTCTTCCCTGTTAGGGTGGTGAGGCACTGGAATGGGTTGCCCAAGGAGGTTGTGGATGCTCCATCCCTGGTGGTGTTCAAGGCCAGGTTGGATGGAGCCTTGGGTGAGATGGTTTAGAGCGAGGTGTCCCATGGAACTTGATCTTAAGGTCCTTTCCAACCCAAACTATTCTATGACTCTATGGGAATACTATGGGTTTGTGATGGTGTCTTCTCAGCCCCGATTCACACAAGGAGAGCACATGGCTGAAAGAGAAAGGGAGGGGAAACCGCTTACATACATTGAAAAAGAAAAGGCATTATTCAAAGGCTATAAAAGGCAAAAGTTTGGATGAAGGAGGAGAGAGAGGGCTGCCAAGTGCTCGTAACAAATGAAAGAGGAGCAGGCTGCTGCCAGCCCTTGGCACGTGTGCTTTGCTTGTATAAATCACTCACTGCAGACCTATGGTAGTTCCTGCTGACAAGCTGTCCTGCTCCTTGGCTGGGGGAAGAGGGCATGTGCTTTACATGTACTTACAGGATAGTAAACTGTTATTAAAAGGGGATGGGGAAGGGCCCCGATCTGATTTACTCATGGGTTTGCTGCTGGGCTGTATTGTCTCATATAGATAGATAGGCAGAAAGCAAGCATCTCCAAGAGGACATGGAGCAGGCTAAAGCCACACAAGGGTTGTGTTGATCCCAAAGAGCCCCAAGGATGTGGTTCCCCCATAGACACCGGTGAAGGTCTCAGCCTGGTTCAGGAGAAGGGGGAAGCACCTCGAGGCAGGCTGAGATCACACTTGGGATCATTGCTGCATCAAAGCCACATGCATAGGGTGGATGTGGAGCAGAGAGGCTGCTTAAGCTCAGTTAGCAGCCAGCAGCCCTGAAGGGAGAAGGCTTTTTCCAGAGGGAAAAGGGGGGGACATGGGCTTTGTCTGCAGGCTGCGTGGTAAGAATGGGCTCCAGACAGCGAAAGATAGGAAGGATGGATGTTCAGCTTAAGGGAGGAAAGAATGCAAAGCCAATAAAGGGTTTAGAAAGACATTAAGAGGCAAACCTGACCAGACTAGTTCTGTCCTTATTGACTTTGCCTCTCCATGTTACAGAGCATCCATCCTGCTTTATCACTCAGCGAGCACGCACGCAGTACATCCATACAGGCACGCACCAGTCCGGGTTGCTCCACCACACCACCGACTCCATCCAGACCCCATCAGCCTTCCCAAGACAGCTGTCTGGCTGTCTGGTCTACCCCACACTGGCAGTCATCCCGCTCCCATGGCAGTGGTTTTGAGGAAACACGCTGTCAGGACATTCAAACCTATGGGAATCAAAAGTGAAACCCAACAAAGATAGGAATTCTGACGGTGCTGTTTGTTGCAGTGCTTCCAAACCCAGCTCTGGTTGGAACACAGCTGGAACCAGAGCAGCCTGGTTGGAAAAGACTTGGCTTTTTCTGGATGTCTTCTACTGTATTCCTCAATTTATGGGCTGTAACCCCACACCTCTGCTGTAACCTGTTCTGAGCAGTCCCCAGGGCTGGTTTGTCCTCAAGAGCCTGGTTATGCCACTGCTTATTTGTCCTGGCTACATGGGGAGGAAAGTGCTTATGGGATGAAACCAGGCCTATTTAGACAAATAACTGCTAACGTAACAAACCCCAACAACTGCTGCAGCCTAAATCTCACCCCATCTTGAGAACTTACTTGAGCGTGCAAGCAGATGGAATTCCAGTAATAATCCTACTGCTAATTCACAGGGAGTACAAGTTCTTCAGGACACGGGCTGTGGATTCAAATGGAAAAAACCCAAGAAAATGAGATGTTTGTGTGCATTTCCTAAGTAAGGTTGGAGCCAAAGCAAGCACTCAGGCTTTCCAAATCACAGCTCCTGGCCCCAGTTGATGGACTCGCTGCCTTGCTGGTGGGACTTCCATGACCAGCACGGAGGATGCTTTGAAATGGCTTCTGCTGCTGAGGTCTTGGGGTGGATCATGGGGAGAAGAAGGTCAGGTTTATGCAAGGGTTGTATGTTAAAGTAGGTCACTGATCCAACCCATCCATTTAGGGTTATATGCCTGATGACTTCAGCACCTAACTGTCGTGATGAGGAACCACCGCTGCCAAGACATTAATGGATCTAGGGCAAACCTCAGCCCCGAGCAGGAAGCCAGTGTTAACACCCAGGCACCTCAAGTACCTTCCCACCAACGCTTACCCAGGACCTGAAGCTCACAGGAGCAACCCGAATCCTTGGCAAGCACATCTGCAACAAGTGATGTCTCTGCAGTCACACACAAGCCTGCATCCAATGCGTTCGCCACGGTGCTGAGGATCCCTGCTTGTCCTTTAGGGATGGGGACAGTGAGGCAGTCACCCAAACGATGCTCAACGGGGAACTGTCAGTGGACACCAGCATGAGAAACACAGCTCTTCCTTTTGGAACAGCACCAGCATCCAGCCAAGCCCAACTGAACCTCAAGACCCAGTGTGAACACCTCAGCTGTTAAGTATGTGGTTATCTCGGTAGCTTACTTTGGTCTTCTTTAAAAGGTGTGGCTGTGAGCAAGCCATGAGCATGGGGATTAAAGGAAGGGGTGTCAGAGGTTAATCGGGTTCTGTTTGCAGAGGGATTTAGGTTGGCTGAGTTTTGTTCACTCAGCAACACAGAGTGCAACGTGTCACTTGTAATGGAGCTAATGAAACACCTCTGGAGACAAAAACCCACCAGCTCCGTAGAGACCCCAAACTCATTCACCACAAGGGTTACACAGGGATGGAACTGCTTTGTTTAGGGCCAGCGGGCTGCAACGGTAACAGCAGAACTGGTCTGGCTTTGCAAAGTCTCCTTTTCCCCTCTTGATGCTGTTGGATTTGGGGGTAATTGAGCACATTTTGTTATGGACCCTCTTCCAGCATGGGGCTATGTGAACTCTGCCAATACACTGATGCAGTTCACCCAGGCCAGGCTCTCTACAGTGATGCTGCAGTTGTTTCTACAGATAGAACAGGGAGGGCGAGTAGTGAGCTCCATCGTTATGGCACACATGGCTTCGTTGAGCGAGGGCTGCAAATACCCAGCCTCCTCAATGCACTTTAATGATGGGCTCCCATCAACCAGCCCTGATGCTTTCAGCTTCCACAAGGGGAATAAAATAGTCTTCAAAGCCCTGACAAACCCCCTCTGCCCCAGAGCCAACCTAGCAAACACAACTTGAAGGCAAGTGAGGGAGGGATGGCTTCCCCATTAGGGTGCTGCATCCTCTCCATGAAAACTGGGCATGATCTGACATTACCTTGTCAGGAAGAGAATCCTTAACAGCAGGAAAACCAGGGAGACATCTTCAGGAGGCAACATCAGGAGGATTTTGTCCAAAGGCTCTTCCTGGTGAGGTTTGATCCCTCCTTCTCTGGCTTTAGGAAAGGAGACACAAGCAGCTGCCTGGTCTACTAGCAGGGACCTAGGAATGCACTAACAGCCCAAGTGATGATGAGAGGAGAAACGTGCCCTGGTACCCATCCATTCCGTGCTGTTAGATTGTCTCCCCTAACATCCAGCTCAGCCTCCTGACAGCAAACAAAAGAGAGGCTTTCTCAGACCATGGGTCCTGCAAACCCACTCTGGGGCAGGCTTTCCTGCATCATCACCACCTCCAAAGACAGAACCAGATCGCGCCCTGATGCAGTGCAGCTGATCCAGGGGATTCAGACGGGAAAAGGCACCGTTGCCACCAGAGTTCAGCTGCCAGCTTGCCAAAGAAAGGAATTCACTTGCCTTTCCCAAAGCTGCATCGCTCCTGTAGCACAAAGAGGGGCAAAACCAGGAGGAGAAAGTGCTCAAGGCATGGAGAGAAAAGGATCCCCTCCTTGGAGCAGCGTTATTGCAAGGGCTCTTTTGATGAGAGCCATACATTACAAGGCAATCTGTCCCGCATTATAAACTGTATCATTTCCAAGGAGCCAAGAGCTTGCTAGCTCCCATTAAGGGCTATTAATTGTCCTGCTTATCACGTTGTGCAGCTTGACCTCACCTACTGCTTTCTCCCCACTCCTGCTGCAAAGCATCCATCACTCTTTAAAGGGTTACAGAAAGCCACAGGGGAAGGCTCTGGTTTGTGTCAGCTTCATTGCTATGGGCTTTAACAAAGCACCCATCACAGCCGCTGAGCCATGCCATAGATCAAGCTCTTTTCATGTCTCCAGAGGGGAAGGCTAAGCAAAACATCACATTTAACCTCCCAGGGCTTTATTTCAGGCTTGAGGGATGGCGAAGGCCGTGTGAGCTTCCCCTTTTCCCTTGCTCCCTTAGAACCCACAGCGACAGGAGGAAGGAAGCAAGCAGGAAAGGCAAGCAGCGATGCCGAGGTAGCTGCTCCACTCCTGTCACCTAAGGCACATCAAGGGGCATCTGCCACACTGAGTTACTGGCTCAGGGAAGATGAGTGTAAACCAGTGGCCTTTGGGAACTCAACAGCTAAGATGGGCAGCTTGTTATCCTCAACAGCAAGGCTACTTGTGGCAAACCCCTTTGGGAATCCATACAAAAGCTCCTTGCAGCAGAGCACTCATATACAAAGCCCAAGTGTGCTGCATTGTGAAGGTTTCAGTTGGCCCTTTGCTCTCTGATGCATACAAGAGAGTGAATTCCCTGCATGACTCCCAGCAGCACACGTCACTGTAGGAGCCTCCAAGATCTGCTTCCTCCTTTCCCACTGGAAGCAAATCAGCTTGAGGCTCCTCTGCCTCCTATTGCACAGGGGAGAAAAGGTGAGGAGGAGCAAACAATGGGTTTAATTCGTATCTCCCATCTCTTCCTGGGTGTGTTATTCCCTGAGTCACTGGAGAAACAGGAAAGGCCCAGGATTTCTTTGATAAGAGGTCAACCTTGGCATTGCCCCATCTCCAAGGCCAGGTTGGATGGGGTTAGCATCCTGCCCTAGTGGAACGTGTCCCTACCCGTGGCAGGGATGCTTCCTTCCCGGTACCCAAGCAGTGTTCCCTCTGCTGTCTCTGAGACACCAGATGCTGCCTGTGCAATGAGCAGCAGCAGTCCCACTCAGAAACATCCAAATGCCTTCCAGATGGTGAGCGGAGGAACTAACGCGTCTGCACACACGTGGACGTGGGCCTTGTGCTCCGAGGGCGGAACCAGTGACACAGGAATCCCGATTCCCAGTGATTCACTGGGTTAAACTGGCTTTGCAAAGGAAGAGGTTTCAAGGAAAACGAGAACCCTGCATTACCTCACCGGGAGATAAAAACAGAAGGACCCATGGAAAGATAAACGGAATCCTGCCCCGAACACTCACTTTGTTCATTAGGATGCTCACTTGTGAATCAAAAAGAGCCGGATCTGAGCACTTTCTAGCTCTTAGAACAAGCCAACCCCAAGCCATTCCCCGTTGTCTGGCTCTTTCTTTGCCTCTATTAACTTCATCTCCATCAAGGGGCCAGTTGCATAACTGTTGTTTGCAACCGCTGTCACGCCAGCCCTGAAACGGATCCCTGCAACACTGAGGTTATACAAAAGGGGTTTGTTGTTCTCCTCGTTTCCATTTGGGAAGACGAAGCCCTACCCTGAAGAGATGTTTTGCTTTTGGAGCTCTGTTGCCTATTAGTCCTGGCCTTGGGTGCCTTTGCTCTCCAGTTGTTTTACGCAGCACGAGGCTCTGTTTATGCACAACCAGTTCTGGGCACCCCGCTACTACACAGGCTATAAAGCGCCCTGTGCTGAGGCAGAGAAGGAAACTGCACCAAGTGGCTGGGCTCTTAAGGAGCCATTTAAACACATCTTTGGAAAGGCAGTTAAATGCTTTAATGGACTGGGGTTATACTTGATGTGGCTCTTTGGAAGTGAGTGCACTGTAAGCCCTCGGTGATGCAGCACCAAACCCTGCGGGACCGTTTCTCCTTGTGCCTGCATCAAACAATGTCTTCTTCACTTACACATATGCAAAAGGGAGCCTAAAGTGAGAGTCACCTCCTCCACCAGCCCACAGACACATCACAGTTTCCTTGCTCCTCTCACTTCTGGTTATTCCCCTCTTGACTCAGAGATGTATTCACCTGGGAGATGTCTTCCCTGCCTCCAAAGGGTTCAGGTGATCCATTTCCAATTCCTATTCCCAGTGCCTTCCACTCCCTAAAAGGGGCATTAACCATACAAAAGACAGGCATACCAGGTACCAAAAGACATCCCCAGTAGGGAAGCAGCAAGGAAAGAGTTGGTCTATTGATGTTTTTGGGATGGTTGCTGTCCAAAATTCCTTTGGAGTGAGCACACAGATAGCGTGCGTGCGGGCACGTGCGTGTCCAGGCGAACAAGCAGAACTGTGTGAGGATAATCACTTACCTTCCAAATGATGTATTACAAAGGCAAGGTTTAGGTTTATGCAGGCACATGAAAACTGGGAATGCAGTTTAGCCACATAAATCTCTGCAGTTGGATTGAGGGGGGGTGTCTAAGAGCCAGTTATAGTGGTGCGGCCACTCTAATGTATGTAGAGTTGGGTGAACACCTCTCTTATGTGATTAACTTCAACCTTGGGATGGAAGAGCTCAAACTTCAACAATCAGAGGCAAAGCTTCAAGAGAGATAACACAAAGAGTTGCTCTCATCTTCAGCAGGAGCCCTTGTGATGGAGCCAAAGGCAACTCAGGATCAAAGGCAGTGAACTGGAGCCTTTGGAGTGGTTTTCAAAGGCACGCATTTCACTCTGGGTGTCTGTGGCCTCTTCCTAATGGACTTGTGACTAAGAACATCAGGGCTATGAGCAGGAGGTGTAAACCTGCACCAAGTGTGTGTCTCCAGACCCCCAAACTGAGGATGAATGGAAGCCACACATCCCTGAGCTGTAACCAAGGCTCTACCATGCACGCACTTACCCTGCTCTGCTCGCTCATGGTCTCACTGCTCTAAGATGATGGCAGAGATCAGCTCAGTACCTGGAGATGCAGCATGCACAGGCAGCTTGTGAAAAGCCCTTTAGATGTAATCCAAGCCAGGTTTCTCTTAGCAGCTTCATTGTCACCAGGAAGCCCTGGGAGAACTCTGTCCCCTGCTCTACTACAGTCTCGGTAGCTATGAGCTCAATGTCAGCCTCTGTGCAAAAGGAATGAAATGCTTCAGTGCTATAAGGAAGCCACAGAAAAACCTTCCCTTGCTTTGTTAAGGATGTCTGAAAGATGTTTCATACTAAACTTAAACCATATGGTTGTGCTTTGCAAAAACCCCCTCGAGTCAGAAGCCTCAAGCTCAAACTCCATCAAAGGTATGAATCTCAGCGGTGATGATAGTGTATGTTCATATACAGCCACACAGCTTCACATTTGGAATGCTCTGCTAAGCATCACTGCGTGCTCCTAACAGGCTCTGCCTGTCTTCAAAGCAGCAAAACCCTTGCCTTTACAGACCAAAAAGGCTTAAAGCTTTTCCATCTCAACCTTCGTTCTCTCCAAAGCCTTCACCAAATACATTCCCTCTTTCAGCCACGCTCCTCAGGAAAATAACTTAGAATTTACCACCTTTCCCTGCCCCATTCCCAATCCAAGGTTAATAGTGGCCACTTCCTCTGCACCACAGAATACTTTTCCCATTTCATTCTCATTCCTGTGTCAGATTAGACAGAAGGAAGAAGTTCTTTACTGTGAGGGTGCTGAGGCATTGGAACAGGCTGCTCAAAGCAGCAGCAAATGCCCCATCCCTTGCCCAGTGAATGCCTTGGGTGACATGGTCTTAGTGTGTGAGGTGCCCATGGGAGGGGGCTGGAACTGGATCATCCTTTCCAACCCAAACCATTCTGTGATTCTATGGTTCTATTACTGGAGCACATCCATCACGCCAGCCTGCTGGTTACCCACACAGGCCACTGGGCAGAGTTACCATCATTTCAGCCAAGCATCACCAACCTCTCATTTTCCTACCTGTGCCCTAGCTATGTGTTGATCCCCACAGCATCCCAGCTCGGACACACAGGTGGATGTGGAGGAGGCAAATCAACTGCGAGGGTCACCAGAAACACCAGAGGTGTGTTTTAAGTCCCATGTTTTGTGCCTATTCTGAAGCTCACGGCTGCCATCGCGATGACTCTCTACTGTCCTCATTAACCATCTTCTGCTCTGCCTAATGTGATTTGGCCCATTCTCGGCTGGCTTTCCATCACTAAAAGATGGCTGTTGCCTAGAAGAGAACATTAACAGAAGGAAATGTGACATACCATGGAAAATTAAACAGAAATGTGGACTTTATTCTTAATACTCCTCACTCAGGTCACTTCTCCAATCATTTCTTAACGCTTCCTTTGCTTTAAGCCACCTTCCTCCCCAACGACAGCTTCAGCACCAGTGAGTCCTCCTCATACTCCTCCCTTTGGAGACTAACTACAAGCAAAAGCTGTATGAGAACACAGCTCCAGCACTAGGTCAAAGCTGGTCTTTTGCACTTAGAGCCAGCCTCCGGGGTGAAATAACGACACGAAGCAAAGGTATACTCCATAAAACATTAATATTTTAATGAAAAATCTTAGCTTCATGTTTCTATCCAAAGACACTCAAAACTAGTTTTTCTCCCCCCTTAATTTTGACCTATAATGGGACCAGTTTGGCTTTTTTTTTTTGTATTTTAGACCATTTTTTTTTTAAAGATTAAACAACCAGGCTAGCAAAAAGGTACCCAATACATACTTTTCTTATATCAAACAAGCTAGTATTTCAATACAATGTAACTATACAGAATATATACATGACACAGATGATCACAAAGCAAACACTACAGGCTCAGAACAGATTGGAAAACCCAGGATATTCACATTGGTTACAAGAACTCTAAAAATGATTGTAACGTTGAAACGGCACTTGGTTTACAAAAGAAGTCACAAAAATAGATAGAGCCACCAAGAACTATGGTTCCTGAAAAATACTAATAGCCAGAGAGGAGTCTATAAAATGTGAAGTGTTATTTAAACATCGTATACATTAAAAAAACAAAACCAAACCCAAAAGAACACCCCCAGCTCGGGGAAGTCAATAAACATGCCAAGTAATCTAGCTGTGGCCAGCATCAACAAGAGAAGCTGTACTGGGGATGAGATGACAACGGGATATACGGCTGGTGACTGGAGACTGGCACAAGTTAAAGGGGGTTTCACTGGTACTAAAATGCACAAAGAAGCCCAACAATAATTTAATTCACATTTGTGTTGGTTTTCTTTTTTCCCTCTTTTCCCTCTTAGGGGTTTCACCATAGGGCAGCACCTTAAAGTGAAGGCACTGCGGGAACAGGGCGAAGAAGCTGTCCAAGGACTTGGTGTAGCCAGGGCTATAGGTCAGGATATCAAAAGCATGCATCAGCTAAAGGAATGGTGAAACAACATCACTCCTCTGGGGACTTCAACAACCCTCAGGAAGACTGTAGGTTAACAGTTGCCACACAGCACCAGGAGCTCAGTTTTGTTGTTAGTGCAACCAGGGTTGTGGTTGAGACCTGTGGGACACTGAATTACTGTGATAGCACACGTTGAGTTAACAAAAACCCAGAGCAGTAGCACTGTTGCATTAAAGTAATTCACATTTGGTTCTTTTATGGTACGTTTCCTCCAATACTTTGGAACTGACTCCATTTCTTAGGGACCTCTGATGGGGATGAGGTTCCATCCGGCCTTGAACCCTCTTACCTGCCATCGAGATGCTATGGAATTTATTATGTCCATAACTGGAGATGAGAACCCTCCAAAACCGGGCTTCACCTCGGAAGCAAAACTCCAACTTAATGGATCTGAATGAACATTAGCTATTTTCCCATATTCTGACGGTGTGGAAGTTGCAATGGACGCAGGAGCAACGGGCGCTCCTACAGCCCCAGTTTCTCCATCCCTGCAGGGTGCACAAAGCTCCCCTTCTATTTGCATATAAAATGCTTCCTGGTTCCTCTCAGAGAGAGACCAGTAATAGTCTCAGTGCTCTTATGTCCTGGGGCTGGAGGGGAAAGCCAGCAACCAAGAAACGACTGAAGCCCTCATATAAAAACTTGAAACCATAGCTTAAAAACAGGAACATTTTATCCCAGAAGGGACATATAGGGATCATAGTCTTACAAAATATATTTGACTGCATTGGCAGCTATTACTTCTTTTAAAAAGCCTAAATTCACACCTTTTTGACTCAAGATACATGTGAACCCAGAACCATTTCCCATAACTTAGTTTACTAATCTCTCACTATGAGAGACTTGACCATAGTATCTGCGAGCCTGACAACTGAACTCAAACTCCAACACACGTCTTGTTTAATGCAGTGTTAAGAACAGTGACAAAAGCAGTTCTGGCCAGGAGCTTCAGTGGCTACAAGTGTAGGTGTCCCTATGGATTTCCAGTCTCTGCATGGAAAACCAAACCAAACCCTCACGCCTCAGCCAAACCTCTCGCACAGTTAAAACGTGGCTTCTTTTTCTTCCACTCTTTGTGGGGAAAGAAAAAGCTTCTGAGTTTTCCCCCCTCTCCCAAAACACCACATTAAATCAGGAACAAAGCCTATCCCTTCCTTTCCCGTTGTTCCCATCAGATGTACTGCTCTACAGGATACACAAGGAGTAAAGACCCTGCACGGACTCCGAGGATCCAGATCCCTGGCATAGGGCAGAACCTTGCTAGTTCTGGTGTAGTGAAGGCACTCTGCTTGCAAAATGAACAGGGGAGGAAAGGGTTCGCTACCGAGTGCAAAGACTGGTGCCACGTGGGAGAAGGACACGCAAAAGCAGGACAGAAATCGCTCTGTGGATGGATTTGGGGACCACTCAACAACAAAGAAACGGCTGCAGCAGGTCGCATGTGGAGCTGTTTGGAACTAAACCACTTGTAACTTAAAAGAAGATGAAGGGAGTGGAGGGATAGAGGCTGAGAGTGATCTGGTTTGTCTGCCTTAGCAATGTTCAGAACCAAAGGATGGGAAGGGACAAAGATGGAGCCAGGCCTTTCTCAGTGGGTGCAGGCTGCAATACAAGCAATGCCACCTAAAGATACTGACCCCTTTTGAGGGTGAGGTTGGCCAGACACAGGAACAGGCTCCCTAGAGAAGCTGGGCAACATCCACTTTGGCTGATACTTATCTGCCTGGACTGAGCAACCTCTTGTGCTGACTCTGTTTGGAGTGCAGGGATTGAAGATCCCCTCCAAGTCCCTTCCAGTTCAACTCCTGTGGCATTCTGGGATCCCTGGCAAGCAGAAATATGAATGCATATCGAATAATGGTTGGGGTTTTTGAGGGGGGAAGAAAACCCCCAGAAAAAATAAACAGAAAACAAGAGAAAGAACAAAAGGGAAAGAAGAAAAAGAAAGGAGAGAAAAGAAGAAAAAGCAGTCCAGAGTCCAACCCCCTCTGGTAACAGGCTGAAAGAAACTTATGCTTTAGGTTTAAACCCAAGTGTAGTTTAAGGCAAGTTTCTTCCAGCTTAGTGAGATCTCCATCTCGCCCAATTTGGAATCTAAGCATATTAGAAAGGGGGACCGGTTTAAGATGTCCTATGTTTTACATCTCTCCTGTGAAGAACACCAGCATTTCAAAGGACTGAGCACTTCCAACAAGTTAAGGGAGGAGAAATAAAGTGATATTTGTATTTCAGGTGTGGTTGCTTCAATGGAGAAAAGAGCTGTTAACAAGAAACAATTACACACAGGAATACGAACAAGTGAACCCAAGCCTAAACCAGATAAACTCTCTTGTTCCTGCAGCTGAATCAGATTGAAAAGTGAGAATTAAACTGAGACCACAGGGTTGAAAAGATAATGCCAGGTTGGACACATGGGCTTGGAGCAAGCTGCTCTATTGGAAGGTGTCCCTGCCCATGACAAGGGGTTGGAACTGGATGAGCTTTAAGGTCCCTTCCAGCCCAGCCCAGCCTGGGATGCTATGGTAACTCAGTGCAATGAAGATGAAACCCATGGCTTGCCTTGTGCCAAGCTGTTAGCAGTTAATGATAACTTCTCTTTTCAAGGAAGAACATGTTAGAGCTACAAAGTCTTCCCCCCCCTCCCCTTCTCTTTGGTATTGGGAAAGCAGTTTGCCTTCTGATACAAAAGTTTAATCCAGGTATGTCCATACTGTGTGCAACTCCTCACCCTGTTTAGCAAAGCACCTAAAAGGGTGAAATTACCAGATTCTGACAGAAGATGATGTCCACCTTTGATTGGGGCCTCTGTGCAGGCTGGAAATGCATTTGTGTGTGAAGTACTTCTTAACCACAGGAATCACAAAGGATTCCCATAGACCTGCAAAGTGGAGTTAACACTTATCAGGACAAAAAGAAATGATGTATTTGAGTTCAGTGTCATAGCCCTATAATTCAGGATAAAACTCAGCAAAAGGCATTGGTTTCTCAATGACAGGAATTGGAAGTGGAAGAAGAGAACTGGTCTTTTATTCATCCCATCAACAGACACCGTACAGCATCCCCAAATGAGAGTTTCTCCTTCAAGCCCTTTTAAGAAGACTTACAAAGGTAGACACACACAACTGGATTGTAGCAGAGAACTTTGCAGCATGTTCCTAAAACACCCTTTGGTGCAGAAACTTCATTCCAGTAACTTGGAAAGGGCTTAAAACCCAACTGGTTTTGCTCTGTTTAACTAAAATGTGTGGGTTTTACCTAAAACACAGCAGAGGAAAATTGCTGAAGTCACTGAAACCCTTTAAGCTCTTTCCAAAGGGCAATAAACCTTCCTTAGCCCAAGTTGGCTATTAGTAGAACCAACTCGGGGCCACAGAGTATCAGAGCTGCCTAAGCTAACAGAACACAGATCTAACTTGCAATATAACATGGTTTTTGTGCCTTCTGTTTTGTCAGGGGCAACCTTTCTCCATCGAGTTCATTTCCTCCTCATGCCTGTGCAAACCAAACCCAGAGAGAACACAAGATTCAAAACGAAGGGAGTATGTCGTGCCTTTGGAATACTTAGACAATGGTAGGCATTTTGGCATCCAACACTGAGTTCACTTCAGAAGCAGGAAGGAAAATCACCAACCTCCTCTTGTATTTTGCTTTCAAAGCAGTCCTAGAGCCCCACCAAAGCAACCCCCCCTGCTCTGAAAAGCCCCCAGCCTCAATTTGCACCTTTTTTTCTCTACCTATGGAAAAAATGGAACTGCAAATCTGTCCATTTATTGCTTACTTGAGCTGGGTGCGGAGCTGGAGTCACGGCCTGTAATAAACCCACTTGGCAAGGATTTCAAACGCTTGGGAACAGGAACATCATTGCTCTATAGGCTTTTTGTAAACAACCCCCTGTCGGGTTAGAAAGTTGGCCTCTAAAGAGAATAAACTGCTTGTTTTGTCCAAAACAAGCCTGATAAACCTCTCAGAAGCCACACATGCATATGGATAAACAGAAGATGTGCAATAATGCACAAGAGAGCTCATCTCAGCTGTAAACTCCCTCTAGTTAGATCAGTCAAAAGTACAGGTGGAAGCGACCAGAGCTTCACTTCCTCATGAAGGAATGTGCTTCCTGAGGACAATCTGGCCATGATTTTGAAGAATTTATTGGGAAAACCTTCATTCCCACACGTGGTTCCCCTTCTACAGAGCCATACAGTCAGGCTTGCATGGATATGTGTTTTTCTAGCCTCTATCCATTCCTCACCATTAGGCTTTTTCCCTGCCTAACCTTAGATGGGTAAATGTGGTTTGATCAAGCAGTTGCTAAGAGGACTGGGATACCAGAAGGAGGAATACCTGGCAGGACATCACTGGGTTTGTCCAAACGGATTCGTTTCACATGGAAAAGGGACAATGTGTGTGGCTGTGTTTCAAAACGGCTTACTGCTTCCGAGGGAAGGGTTACAGTAAGTGCTTTGAAAAACAGTAGGCACAGAGCTAGGAAGTGTCATTTTTTACACAGGAGATTAAAGCATCCCCTCAGAACTAGTTCAAACCGTTCAGGAATGCTTCCCAATGCTTGTCATTTTAAACAGGTTTCCTCTGATTCCTTTCCCCTCACCAGAGGGTCTGCAGCAGCAAGAGAAACGCAGTGAGCTGCTCTAACTGTGGAAGAAGAGAGAGCTAAAGTGATCTGAATGGGTTGTTCTTCTTTAGAGGTGTCTCACAGCTTCCATGGTGTTCTGACAGGATCTTGTTTTTGTGCAATCAGTCTTAAACATTTTCACAGACGTGAGCATTCAGTCATGACAAATACCGTAACATCTGGTGCAGTTTTCGGTTTAAAGCGTAGCTTACAAAGGAAAAAGGGAAAAATCTCCCCACTTCTCTTAAAAAAAAAAATAATAAAAATTAAATTAAAATGTACAGGACCAAACACAGGCACTTTCCAAAGAACAAAAATGAAACCAAACCATGACTTATTCAATAGTAATGGATGACAGCTCCTGTTTCGGAGGGTCACCTGCGGCTGCCTCAGCAGTGGCGTTAGTCTTTGGCTGCTCTGGCACATCTTCTTCCTTCTCTGCCAACCCACCCAGAGACCCCAAGGGGAAAGTGCTTTCACAATTCTGAGTTGATGACACCTGTGAAATGACAGGCATTTGGACAGAAGAGTTGCTTTCAAAGCCATGCTCCCCTAGCTCATACTGCCCGAGGGTCTCTTCTTGTTCCTGGTTTAAGTAGTCCGGTACTAGGAAGTCACTAGAAGAGGGGCAAAGGACAGAAGAGAAATGTCATTTCTCACACAAACATCAGAGGCAGCAGTTTATATCACACAAGCTACACAAAGCATTGCACAGAGAACAAGGATATTCATTTCACATTGCCCCCGAGATCATCACAGTGACATACTTCACTAAGCACTATACCCTGGTTCCCATTTAAACACACACAGACTGTATTCAATGCATCTAACTTTGCATCCCTATTTCCTACACGGCAAACCTCTTCTTAGTTAGGTTGTATCACCTTGCTGAGAAGGAAAGCTAATGTCTGGAACATCACCTGGCAATGACAACCTCCTTGGGGAAAAGGGAGCACTGAGCTTTTCAAAGCAGAAACAAAACTGAGTTCAGCACTGGCAAAGATGTGGCCTTTGAGATAAGAGCAGTAGCACTCCCCTCACAGTGCACAAGCAGAAGGGGAGGGTTCTGCCACCTGCAGTGGTGCTTTGTGTTCCTGACTCACATCACACGCAGTTCCTTCCCATTCCAGCCCTTTCTGGACACCACTTCTGGAACACACTCTTCCTATGGATGCACCCAAAGAAAATCTACCAAACTCCCAGTAGTATTTTCACATGTCAGCACCAGACATGTGAGCCTGCACTTGAGGCAAGTATGTATGTATTACATACACGCACGTTTGCTTTGGTTCCTCCTTGCACTAAGCCATCTAAAAGCAGTCCTGTTCTTAAATGACAGCAGCTTCAAACCCCAACTCACTATGCTCTAAGCCTCAAACTAAAGGGAGGCCTACAGGCCCTAAAATCACGTTCTTTAACCTGACTTGCATTTGATGACAACAATCAAGCGCTTTCCACAACCACGGCTCCAGTTTTAGCACAAGCGCTAAGAACGAGAACTGCGTAAAGCCCCAGATCCGAAGCACTTGGACTTTTAAGCAATCTTCTGTTGGAAAAACACTGCTTGGCTTTCCTGCTTTGTTTTGCCATTTTTCTCCTGTTACATCACTGCTGACATAACCAAACAGAACAAAACGCTGCAGTGTTTTGTAGGGGGAAAAGCATCGTGTGTAGAACCCACGAGGGACGGTGCTGTCGATGCCGTGACAGTTACATTTGTCTTGCTCTGCTCAAGACTGGCACCAAGCTGCACTCTCCCTATAGGTTTAATAGCTGCAGAATCCACCTTTCCCCGAGTTCCCTTTTGTGTTCTCCTATCTCAAATTCCAACAGTTATAAACATTTATTTGGAGATGGGAACACAGTGCTTGGCTGAACCTCAGAACCCTTCAGTGAAGTGCATTTGTGAGTCAGGCCAAGTCCTTTGTGCCCTGCTAAGCAAGAAATGCACAACTGGCCCTCACTATTTCAGACCCTGTTTGTCTAATCATTTAGTAACAGGTTACCTAGAAAATGAAAAGAGAGAAGGCATGGAGTCATGCAACCTTTCCACATGGAGCAAGTGCTTAAAATACAGTCGTAAGTCTATTCCCTGTGTAAGTGACCAGGTTTTGAGCAGCAAATCATTCACTGCACTCCACGTAACGCTCTGGTTGAACACCATCAGCCTGTCCGGAGATACTACTGAAAAGAGAAATGAAGTAACCCCAAAAGCAGCCTTCAGTGCCCTCCTCCACAGCTCAGACGCTGTTAAGACAGGAGCTACAACAGAGAGCGGCTCAAGAATGCTTTGGGTGGCAGCCTGAGGAGAGGCACAGCAGGCTGCCCTGCAAGCAGGAAAAGATGGTTTAGGAAAAGAAGAGAAAAAGCACGTTTCCCTGGTAGGTTTTTGCTGTGCACCTCACCTGCTCTGGAAGTAGTTTGCTAGCTCTGACGCTTCATGGTTCAAGCTCCTCAGGTGAACGATTAAATTCCCAGAGTTGGTGAACATGGCGCCACATGTTTTGCACTCGTAAATCCGAGGCTTGCGGATAATGTGCCGGGAAACCCGCATGTGGTGTTTATATTCCCCGAAGGAAGTGAAAGTGGCACTACATATCTGGCACCGGAAACAGCGTTTACCTTCGTGCTTCAGGCGATGCATCTTGAGCGAGTAAGCGCGGGTGAACTTTTTCCCACAGCGGTCGCACTGAAAGGGTTTAATGCCTGTGGAGGAGAGAGCAAAGAAACACTGGGTCACAGCCTGGAAGGAGAGCTCAGGGGCAACATCCTTCCAGATTCCCGATGGGAAGAGGGCAGCCGCGCACAGCAAAGCGCTGATCTGGGAAGCAATTCACTTAAAAATGGCAGGAACCAGAGAATCATGGAATGGTTTGGGTTGGAAAGGACCTTAAAGCTCCATCCAGTTCCATGGGCATAGGCAGGGACACCTTCCACTAGAGCAGCTTGCTCCAAGCCCCGTCCAAGCCGGCTTTGAACGCTGCCAGGGATGGGGCAGCTTCTCTCTGCCAACACCTCACCATCCTCATAGGGAAGTATTCCTTATATCCAACCTGAATTTCCCCTGGACACATAGAACAGAGCTCCACTTCCCCTGACCCAACTGCCAACGCATTTCAGAGCAGTGTGACCTGTCCCTAACACACTTTTCTCCCCCACAGTTTAACACGAACAAAAGCCTCCCTGGCTTAAACCATGCTTAAAATCCTCAGCCACAGCCAAAAAGTATCTGCTGCAGCAGTCATCTCAAACCACCTTTGAAGTCCTTTGATCTCAGGAGATTCTTGTGCCAGACTGGTTCCCAACAATGCAATTATCAGCCTGCTCTTAATTGCAATGGGCTTTATTCCTGGCTGCCTTTGGCCTCAGAGAAGTGCTCTGCCAGGGGGACTGTGTGCACAAGGATGCCCCTGTCATGCAGCAGCAATGGTGATAAAAGGGGGAAGGAGCAGCTTTTATGTTGCGTGGGAACCTCTCTGGACAACCTTTTTCAGGCAGCTCTGCATGACACGCAGCTCTCCAGGACAGTTCAGGTTCATGCCTCTGAAACTGGTTCATTTGGCACTTATTACAGTAATAAACCCCTTAAACATGAGAGCTCTGCAACATGTGGCAGTGGCCGAGAGCGTGGAATCACCCCCCCAACACAAGTATTACAACATAAAAAGGCTGTAGCACCCAAAAGTTAAGACTGAATAAAAACTCTGAGCTCCACAAAGTGGGGCAATCCAACCACGAGGCCAAGAATCTGCAATCTGGAGCTCTATTCATAATAGGGCTGTCAAGGAAGGAGAAAGGTTCATTCAAAAGCCTGAATGTGCATCAGCCCAGGCTGTTAATTCCACTCTGCTTTTCCTTATGTTCAAAGCAGGAGCTCAGCTATTAATTGGGGCTTTTAGACAGAGAAAGCTGTAGTTAAGGTTACACTCAAACTCCTTGTTAAGCACATGAAAACAAGTTAATACACCAGGATATTGTCTTGTGGAGCTAAACCCCGTCATGCTCTTGGGCTATCCAAAGGCATCTATTTCCTGGAGGAAAATCTCTTCAGCCATTCTGCTTATGGGAAAACACTGCCAACATGAAACAGATTTGAGGGTTTCTTTTGCATGCTGATTACACTGAAACAGCCATCCAAATCTCTCCTACTCTGCCTACTTGATAGGCTGGCCAAAGATGCTTTGCTGTCTGTCTCTGCTGTCAGTTAAGACTTGAGCAGGCAGCTAGGGATAATTTCACAGCTGATACACACACAAAGTTGGGGTTTTAAAGTGTTGAACTCATATTATTATTGCTGGCCTAAACACAGGATGGTCGTTTTGCCTGAAGGAATAATTGCTGACAGTGAAAAAAATCACCTCTTGACAACTGTGCTTGCTCTGCCCCAAAATGCTACAGCATCTGTGTGCAGGTCAGAGTCAAGCTCAAACCAGGAGGTGCTAAACCAAGTGCTCCAGTGCAATAACCCTTCCAGGTTCCATTCATTCACTACAATTTCAATGCTACTGCCAGATAATGCTGACAAGTGAAAAACACCAAGAGCAAAGACATTAGGTGTTCATACTTGATTAGAAATCAGTATGAATGCAACCATTTGGGGATCAAAGCTCCGAGGAGGCATTCACCCAACCCTTTTGTTACACGTACTATCTGTAGGGGCTAAATTGCTGATCCAACCAAATCAGTTGCCCTGCAAACCCTCCATAACCTCTGAGATCCAAAGGCATACAACATTCTTCAATGCAAGGACATAAGACAACGCATTCTTATGGTTGCAAGTCTCCTCTAGAACACAGCAGACAATTACAACATGGAAGAGGAAGAATTTCAGTCTATATAATTTCTTTAGGAGTATGAAAAAGCCATGTATACTCTCATGGAAATGACTTGTTCTGATGAGTTTCAGGCAATCAGCTTTTCTTCACACACAAACACTCATCATCCATGAGCAGAACTATCAGATTTGATGGATCCAAACAAGCATTCAGTGAGACATACCTCTCTGAAACTGAAATCCTCAAGCACTTGGCAGGGGATTAAAGCAGAACTGCATTATTCCATTCTACTGAGTCTATAAAGTAGTAATTCTTGGAAGGTTTCTTACCTGAGTGGATAAGCATGTGTTGTTTTAAGTTCTGAATGCGAGTGAAGCGGACCCCGCAGGTTGGACACTGAAAAGGTCTGTCTGGACCATTGGGGCTGGGTCTCTCTGTGCTGCTGGTAGAAGGAGCAATGTAGAGTTGGTAGGGATACTGAACGTTCTCCAAACTACAAAGAGAAAAGTCACTCGTTTACAAGCAAGCTAGAGGGAGAAAGAATAAGCCAGTGGAAAGGTGAGCCTTGAACACAGTTGGATGAGAAGAAAAAGGCTGGCACATCACACTGCTCTGGACCTGCATCTGAATTCTTAGTCATCAGCTTTGTATACCAGAGAGCCCTAGAACAGAATCACAGACTGGGATGGGTTGGAAAGGACCTTAAAGATCATCCAGTCCCAACCTCCCTGCCACAGGCAGGGAAATAACCTCTGACTTGTGCTCCTTTGAGCACCACTGCAAGCTGAACTTCAGGCATGGGGCATTTTCTTAAGCATCTTGACCAGTTCCCATCAGCAAAGAGCCCCTGAGGAGGAGTTTCAGGACTGGGAAGAAGCAAAGGGGTATTTTGCAGCTTCAGTGATACGTATGGATGAAGTTAAAGCCGATTCTGCTTCATTTCCCTTGAGTTCAATGGATTACATATTTCTAAGTTGAAACTATTCATCTATTGATTAATACTTGCTCCCTGTCTGATTCAATCAGCTCTAAGAGAACAGCTCAAGAATAGCTGCATTTAATACCAGCACACAAGAAAGGAACAATTTACCTTTCAAAGGAATTTAGCTCAAACTGACTAATTGCTCCTACATAGCCTCGAGCTGCAAAAACTACCCTGGAATAATGCAAGTCCTCTGGCAAGGAATTTGCTTCGCTAAAGGGCACAGTGCAGTGAAAACAAATCTGGTTCAAACATAACAGCAAGAGGAGTTTGGACTTACCTGGGGTTTCCCTTTCCTGAGCATTAAGGTCTCTATTTTGGGTTGAACTACATTTCAGCTTGCTCCCAGCCTGATGGAAGATCAGATGTCACTGGAGCTGGGAACTGCTCTGAGCCTGAACATCCCACAGGCAAAACAACTCCAGTTTAGTTTGACTAAACTCTACGGTCTGAAATGGGATGGGTCTCCTGTTGCATATAGTCAGAAAGTCCCCTTAACTAAACAAATCCTTCTGCTGGACCCCTTTCCTCTCCAGCCCAGGTTGTTGGTTTCAAGATCAGGCTGAATTTGGGGACTTTTACCACTAACAGGAATGAAACGTGTACTTTGCACAAAGATATTTCCCTACACAGCAGACACAAAGGCACAGACCAGGCCAGGAGGACAAGAATCACCTCTTTCAGTTTGTCTGGAAACAGATGTCAATACCACTGGGAGAACTGGTATTTGAATTCTGAGCATGTGAATGGGCTCTGCAGCAAAAGCTCCAGCTGTAAAATGTATCTGGAAAGGAAGAGAGCACCAGGTACCTCTCGATACACAGCAGATAAAAGGAGCTTAGCAGCAATCAGCCTGTAAACCCCAGAAGGATCTCTGGTCTCACTTGGAACTGGAATAATATTTGCTCTAAGGAAGAAATCTTATTGTCCTTCACTTCTTTTTATACACAGCAGGGTCCAGGGAGCTGTGGGGAAGAGAGATGCTGACAGGACTGTTGATCTTTGCTAAAGGGAATGTTTGCAAGAGGGAAGCTAGAGCTCACATCCTGGGCCTGGCAGAATGCAGCTCACTGCCACTTAGGTGCCTGCAAAAGCCAACTGAGGGCTCCCCAAATGCACCTTTAATAAGTGAAGGGGTTTTAAAAGGAAGGGTCTGGTTTGTCTGAGGCACTCCTGTTCCTCTCTGGGAGCAGCTCACTAGAGGAAGGACAGATTTTACCCTACTCAGATGTGGAAACAGCAGCTTGTGTCTCTGGAGCTGCTATGCCTGTACACTTCCCACTTTACCAATGACAACTCCATCAACACAGACTGACAGACAAGTCTGCTACCCAAATTGCCTTAGGAAAGGAAAGGGGAAAGGGGAAAGTAAAAGGGAAAGGAAATGGGAAAGGAAAAGGGAAAGAAAAGACGCAAAAAGACCCTAAGGCATGGAATTCCAGCTGCCATAAGAGCCTGCTGATCAAACACCCCAAGCGATTTGGGCCCAAGATGGACAACATCTGGCACTTGCCAAATCTCATGCAGGCTGGCAAAGGGACAAATCCCTTTGGAAAAGGTTTCCTTGCCCTCAGCTGGGTGGAGAATTCCCCATCCCAATGTTCACAGCTATGTGGAAGGCAGGGGGCAGAAAGGATTGACTGGCCAGGTATTAAGAACCACTCATAGATGTACGTCGATGTACACACACGTGTATCATTCACACTGTGCTCAGAGGAGAATGACTTCAGCTTCTTCACAAGAAACAGAAGAGCTACAGGGACAATCCCCTAGAAGAAATGCAGGATGAAGTTTGCTCTTCTCCTACACAGAAGCTTCCTGAGCTTTTACAATGGGAATCATGAGGCTCTCCAGCTACCAATGACTGCTGTGACTCTCTCCATCCTCACACTGCAAGCAGGCTGAGATAGTTACTGGGGACATAACTGTGGACCTCAGCAGAAGGAAGGAGCTACATCTGCAACACAAACATGTTTTCTCTCCCCCCTGCTTCTTTTTCCCCATAAATACTCCATTTTACCTGACTTGCAAATGGGAGCCTTGTGGCATTTGACATTTCCTCTCAGAGCTTTTCTGTAAGAGCCAGATAAAGAGATAGGTTGAAAATGTTTTCCCTCTGACACTAAGCTATTCCACTTGCCAGCTTTTCTTCCTTTCACCATGAGACTGTATACATATTGAAGTGAACTCTGACAAACGGCAGTCCCAAAATGCTCAGCGAGCCTAAAAGTGTTCTCTAGGTGTAAATAACAATGATTTGAGCTAAGTGGAGGTTCTCATTCTATTGGATCACAGAGACCTTTCATAACTGAGCTCCTGTTTAAATGCAGCCTTTCGAAACACAGACTGTTAAGCCAGGCAAGGCTGAATTACAGATGCGTTAGAACAGAGCACTATAGTGCAAATGTGGAGTATCAGAGACAGCCTTCACTGGGCAACAGGAGTTTTCATACTTAACAGATTGCTGTGTGCCTGTTATTACATGGAACACTGATTCAGGGGGAGGATCCATTCCTAATGTGCACATTTAACACAAGAGAGAAGCAATCTTCAGTGTTTAAATACTTACAGTTGTCTCCACAGTGCTAAGGATGTTAACAGAGGAACAGCTTTAGATGGCCTCATCTTTTGCTTTGGTTTATGAAAAGAAATATAATCCATCCTGACTAAAAAATCCAGTTTTCCATGCGGATGTGCATCATCCACCCACAACTGATTGGGACATTCTGAGAATCTCTATTAATAAAACAACGTAAAACCTGCCCTTCAACTAAAGGTGCATTCAAATGGAGTAAGGAAGGTCTTGGCACTTTCAGCTGAGTCTATAAAATGAATCATTTCACAGGAAAAATTAGGCCTAGAGTCTGAAATTCCCATAAATTCCCACTTTTTTATTACAAAATTCCCATATGACTTATCTTGTTGTATAAATTATATGCGAATTGCAGCCAGTTTTGCTGATGCTTCTGTTCTTTATTTTCAAACCTGGGCAAATATTCTTTCCTCTTCTGCATGGAAGAGACTTGTAGTGGGAATTTTCAGTGTTTTTAAAGGATTTTATGTATCTGGGATCTGTGCTGAAGCGCTGCAATTTCCTAGGAAATGTCTGAAATAATCCAGTGCTGAAAACACGTATTCCACTTGACTTTAGAGCTATAGCTTTCACAATGTGGATTAGTTCTAATGCCAACGTGTGCTCCGGCTGTCAATTCAAATCCTAAGTGCTGGGTATTGGTTTTGCACTGTGGTTTGTTAGCAGATAGATTAAATCCTCTATGTTCCTTTCAGATTTAATCCTGCAATGGGACCGGTTTCAGATGCAAATGGCAGGAAAGATCTGATGAGCTAGGAAAATGCAGCTCTTCGTACTTCTCTCAACAGGGAGGTTTACTTGATGCCTCCCAAAGGTTCCCACTTCTTCCTCAGCCCCACTTGGCTCACAAAACACTATTTAAAGCTAGTTTGTTGCTTAGAAAGGGGGTAATTAACTATAGGCCATCCCACCAAAGCAAAGCAATCCATTCAAAGTGGTGGTGTGCAGCCTTGTGTGACGTTTGCAGGTACATTGGCTGTAAGAGAACTACATCTCGGACCAAACAGACCCATTTTAGTTTGGTTTTCTCTGCCAGCCTTCCCTTATAAGGGATTCCCTTTATAAATCACTCATCCCAGCCCAGCCAAAGACTGCTAAATATTTACACCAAGTGACACACAGCACCTTGGTGAGAAGCTACATGCAGAAAGCTTGGGAGAGAAGAGTTAAGGCTGTTCTGTCTCTTGTGTGGTTGATGGCAATAGCAAAGTCTGGGAAAGCCAGGACCAGGGACTTGGTTTTGAGGCTTTATGTCAGCTTTAGCATCCATGCAACTACCACACTTGTTTCACAGTGAAGATTTTGCTTTAATCAATCAATAAAGGGAAAACATGACTATCTTCCTTCACAGGGAATGAAAAACAAGTAAGCAAATCCTGACTTTCATCACCTCCATTCTTCTACAGCATCTGACTGTACTTTGATCACCGCCGAGAAGTAGATGTAGAACAACCAAACATAGTGGGATTAAGGCTGGAGAGGGTAATTAGAGCACAGCAGAACAGTTTGCACACCACACTGGTACATACCGATCATCATCATCTGCGTGAGCGTTCGTGCCGGAGGTACTTTGGAGTGTGGGTAGTCCCTCCGTGACGCCCTCATCTATTGAGCCTAGGCAAAGAAAAAAGGGGGATTCAATGCAAGTAAGTGTTCAAAAAGGGGCAGAGGGGCAGGTGAAGGCACATTTGTTTTCCCAAATGGTGTAAGATACTAAAATTGTCTTGGAAAATCATTTAGGAAACCCAGAGGCAACACGTTCCAAAGGCACACTGGATTATATAGGACATGGACAACTCAAAGGGAAAGTATCTGGCACACCTAGAACAGAAGCTATGTTACACAGAGCCACAGTTTTCCAAACACATCCACTGCTAGCACTGTAAAGCAGGAATTTCATCAGTATTCAAGGCTTCTTGAGCAATAATGTTCAATCCTGCTACACTACACTGTGTTCCAGACCTTCCATACGTGTACCTGTTGACAATGCCTTCATTTATTGATAAGATGCTTAGAAAGAGCCCCATGAGACATTAGAAATGCAACACAAAAGAGACCAAACATGTGTTTGTAAGAGAAATGCACACACAAAACCACTCCAGGGCTTTGCTCAGGGCATCAACAGTCAAGCAAAGGCAGCTCAAGTGGGTTTTTGGAACCTAAGGTAAATGCAGCACTAAATCAAAGCTACCTCATTGAGCTGAAGTGGCTGTGGCTCAGATGGGCCTCCTTGTTTAGGTGTATCAAGCAAGGCTGGTTTGGCCTGATGCCACCACAACAGGGAGGGAAGTTGGCAGTACAGTGCTAAAACAATGCTGAGAACTGCTACCCACCCTTGCAATCATACCCCTAAAGGAAAAGAATCCTCTGGGCTGCATCAAAAGCAGCGTGAGGTGATCCTCTCTGCTCTGGTGAGAGCCCATTTGCAGCACTGAGTGCAGTGCTGGTGTCCTCAGCATCAGAAGGACATGGAGCTGTTGGAGCACGGCCAGAGGAGGCCATGAGGATGCTCAGGGGCTGGAGCAGCTCCTGTATGGAGCCAGGCTGAGAACACTGGGGCTGTTCAGGCTGGAGAAGAGAAGCTGCGTGGAGACCTCAGAGCAGCTTCCAGTGTCTGAAGGGGGCTACAAGGATGCTGGAGAGGGACTGTGCATCAGGGACTGGAGTGATAGGGCAAGGGGTGATGGGTTCAAACTGAAACAGAAGATAGGTTAGATCTAAGGCAGAAGCTCTTCCCTGTGAGGGTGCTGAGCGCTGGCACAGGGTGCCCAGAGAAGTGGTACAGACTCCCAAAGAGCTGTCCCTCTAAAGGGCATTAATTCTGGAATGAGCTAACAAACTGTATCTGGGGAACTGAGCACCTATGCAATCTGTAACGTTACAAAAGCCAATCCCATTCTGCTTTACACTTCTTGCTCTCGCAATACTTCACTGAAAAACACACCAAATTGCTCTTAGGATTAATTTCATGCCTTCCCTTCTCAAATGGAAGCAGTGTTAATGAGTTAGGAAAATCTCTTCTCAGACATATCTATTGTTGTAACCACAATGCCTTATTTATCAGGGCCTTGCTTCATGTCTCCTTCCATCTTAGAAAGTGCTTCCAAACAGAATAAATTGCAAATGAACAATCCTTGAAATGGCCCAAATTGTGAATAAGAGCTTTCTGTACCATCAGAAGGAGAGGCAGGAATGCTTTTCTAAATGCACCATAAAACACTGAGATAAATATATGCTATTATAGGAGGAAAATATGTTCAGGGAAGAGAAAGCTGTACTTGAATGTATCTTGCTGCCTGCATTTACTGTTCTTCTATTGCTGCATAAGGAAATACATCTTTGGGAGGTAAAAAGTGCTTTCTGGCTACATCATATATTAGGTACATAAGAACTGTGCTAATAAGTAAGAGACTTTTTTCTCTTTGTAGCTAAATGTGAATAAAAACTAAGCTGAGGATGGTTAACAGTGTTATGCAGAGACCATTAAATATGAATTCAAACAAAGACAAAGACAAAACCAGATTTGTACTTTGGAGACTTTGGCCCAACACATTACTTCTCTCTGCTGCCATTCTAAGGGGGAATATGGTGTAATAACATGCTCAAATAACAGATTTAGGTTTAAACATTATCATCACTAGAGCCAAGATCCTCTGCCCTGTGCCATACAAGTGGTCAGGTATGTGATCATGATGGTATAAAATCTACAGTCACAGAAACACAGAACCCAGACTGGTTTGTGTTGGAAGGGACCTTAAAGCTCATCAGTTCCATGGCCATAGGCAGGGATGTCTTCCACTAGAGCAGGTTGCTCCAAGCCCCTGTGTCCAACCTGGCCTTGAGCACTGCCAGGGATGGGGCAGCCACAGCTTCCCTGGGCACCCTGTGCCAGCGCCTCTCCAGGCTGAACAGCCCCAATGTTCTCAGCTTGTCTCCATATGGGAGCTGCTCCAGCCCCTGCTCATCCCTGTGGCCTCCTCTGGCCTTGCTCCAACAGCTCCGTGTCCTTCTGATGCTGAGGACACCAGAACTGCACCCAGTGCTGCAAGTGGGGTCTCAGGAGAGCAGAATAGGAAAAAGAAGATGGAAAACTTTATCCCAAGCAACACGTGCCCTCAAAACAGACGCCTGTTGAGTTCAGATGTGATGTGCAGAGTCACTTGTCGACTGGAATCATCTCAGGCCCTTTCAAAGTTCCAGCTCTAAGGGGTTAAAACCTATTCTTGACCAAGGACCACTTTTCCTGGAGACTTCCCAGCAGAGTTTTTAATCTCTGTACTATTTTGGCAACCTACTTCAGGAGTTATATTTAAACTGATACTAAGTTTGCTTGGCAGAAAGAAAGAGCCTTATCTCCAGCAAATAAAACATTTTCCATCTAAAATACCAACACGTGAGCTATACAAACTGAGGAACAAACCCAACACCAGAAAGTCCTGAATAGAAAATACATGCATTACTTTTTAGTGACTAGTTTACCACCACTGATTCTATACTGCAACCCTGCAATAGTCACACTGATGGATTTAGCTCCTTTAGAGCAGGCCCAGTGTTATGCTGACCACACTAAACATATAATAACATAGGCTGTATTGACGTGCTTTGTTGTCCTTTATTTATGTACCTAACTGAAGCAGCCTTTCATGTACACATTATTCAAATGAAGCACACTAGTATATGTGCCATTCTTGTCCTCTTCAAACAAACCAGGCTTTATTGAACATCTCAGAGCACACAAACTACCAAGCACAGGTCAAGCCACTGAACTGAAAGCAGAAGAGCTGATTTGGGCCAAATCTGGGTAATTAAACTAGAAATAGTGCAAAACTTCTGACTTCCTAAAGACCATTCAATGCATGCAGTGCAGAGGAAAGGAAGGGGCTGTTACAGTATCCTTGAAGTATTAGCTATTAATACACAGCTGGAAGAACCCAAAACTGGCTTCAAATCGTCTTTCATGGAAAAAAAAAGGTTTCTCTCAGCACTTGGCAGTATTTGAAGACGCAACTCGAGACCCAAATCCCACAGAAATGGAAAGATTCTCAGTATTAAGACTGTGGTTTTGCTCCTGTCTGGGGCATTAAGATGACAGTGTTCCATCACTCAACTCTGCAAATCTTCTTACAAAGGCTCTCGCTGTCATGATTAGACCAGATTTCATGTCCCATTCTATCCCTCTGTGGCTACACCCCCACGTCTCTCAGATCTGGTGTGGCAGCTCTGTTGAGATCATGCCTTTTAGAATCCCAGCCTGGTTTGGGTTGGAAGGGACCTTAAAGCTCAGCCAGTTCCAAACCCCTGCCAGGGGCAGGGATATCTCTCACTAGAGCAGCTTGCTCCGTGCCCTGTCCTTGAACAGTGCCAGGGATGGGGCAGCCACAACTTCTCTGGGCGCCCAGTTTACAGTAAAGAACTTCTTCCTTACATCTAACCTGAATCTCCCCTGTTTAAGTTTAAACCCATCACTCCTTGTCCTATTGCTACAGTCCCCAGTTTGATACAATTAAAACCAGAATCATTTTCCCCAGTTGACCAACTAGAGGTGAGAAGGGGTTCTCAATCTCTACTGAATAAGATCTATCAACAGGCTTCCCTTTCATAGATGTCTTCTGCAAAGTTAGAGCTCCAAATCCCATTCCCACATCAGGGTTTACATGTAACATTCCATAAACCAGGAAAAAAACAGGCAGTTTCCCAAATGTAAAGCAGGAAAAGGAATACAAAGCAGGGTTATTAAGTGCACATATGCCTATTTGTACACAACCTCAGAGATGCTCATACCTATAGAGGAAGACTGTGGGCTGATCAGAAGATCCTCCTGCACTTGTTCACTTCCTGGGACTGTCTGTTGATCGCTTAGGGAGCTCTGGGATGCGCTAACAGGCTGTGATACTTCCTCATGAACCTCCTCATCACTTAACCTTTCCACTTTGACACGCACGTCTTCCTCAATGACCAGGGGAGAACTGGCTTTTGTGCTCTCACAAGTCACATAATCTGTAATTCTCCTGTTGGCCTCGGAGGGCCCAGGCATTTCCAAAGTCCTCGAGTTCTCCGCCTGCTTCACCTTCTCAGACTGGAGTCTTCGATCAATTCCAAAAGGAAAAGTCCAGGGGAAAGCTAGGGATGAGTCCACAGGCTGATTTCTGGACTCCGGGTAGGAAGTTGAAGGGTTCAGCACTTGGGGGGAACTTGTTTGTGTGTTACACTTAATGGGGCTCTCTGGGGACATCACGATGTAGCTTTTGCGCTTCCTCCGCGACTCGCGGCACACGGGGATGGTCCTTTCCACCACGCTGCACTCGGAGGACACAGGAGAAAGGCTGCCATCCCGAGAGGTGAAATTGCAGTTTGCACTGTTCTCCTGCCCTGCATCCAGCACCTTCTCCTGCTGGCTGTTGGGAGTATTCCAGAGAATGCTGGACTTCATGAACTCGGAGCACGTGCTAGCCACGCTGAACATCTGCATGTAGCTGGCCGCGGCCAACACGTCGATGATGTTTTCCGTGTTAATAGACAGCGTTGCTGTGTAAGCGTATTCCAGGAGAGGGATAAATCCAGTGACCGTCACGTGGTGCAGGTCTAACACGCTCTTGCTCTCATCTTCTGCTTGGCCAACGAGTTTGGAACGGAAGAAATCACTGCAGGCCGCCAAAACCACCTTGTGAGCGCGGAAGATCTTGTCCTGGACGCGGATGGTGATGTCGCAGAAGTGGCCGTCGTTGCGGAGCATGTTGAGCTTGCCCAGCATCTCCTGGCTGTGCGCAGGGGAGTTGTGAGTGAAGGTTTTCACACCCATCTTTCCACCGCTCTGCTGGAGCTCTTGCCACGTACGAGAGAGCACGGGTATCCTGGAACAAAGAGGAGAGGAGTCATTTTCATCTCTGAAAGCACAAGGGCCTTCATGATGATAGGAATCCATGAAGAAAATCCAGGCAAATCCACTCAGGTCAGCGTTTTCTAGGATCCACACATTGTGCAATGGAATATCTCTACAGAAATGCAATGACACATGTCATTTCCAAAACACATTTTAGCTTTGCAGTTTATCACAGAATCAAACAAGTTGGGAAAGACCTTTAAGATCGACTCTAACCATCGCCCCACTAACAGCATCCTTCATATTTCTGCTGCTGCCCCCTGAAAACACAGTTTAAGGAAACAAAAAATACTAAAAAAGGCTTTCTGAAGCTATCAGCTGTGTAAAAACCCCTTTATTTGTATTTTCTGGGCCCAGGAATGGTTCTTAAACCTGACAGATTTTGCTGAATGATTCCTTCAAGTGGAAAAGACATTAGGGTTGGGTGCACTTCCAAGCGTGCAGGAGCAGGCAAAGCTCCCAGAGAAGGTATTTCATAGCAGAAAAGCTTTAGAGAAACTACAGCATGAATCTGCTGAGGGCAGAGTTCAAGCTGGTAAACATAAAATAACAGTTGCCAGGAGCTCTGCTTTGCTGCTGTAGTGCAGGTACTGGTTGCCTAAAGCTGCTTTTATTAACTGGTTTTGGACTAGGATGAGAAGTTATTGAACATTCCTTCCAAAACACACTGGATTATAAGCCTCCAAGGGAAGTTTAAATCAAATACACACAAATTGATTTGATATATGTGATGAATAAGACAAGGAGGGCAACTGCTTTCTCCTGAAAAATACATAACCGCCTTCTGGAGGGAGCAAACATGCTTTGTGTGCTGAAGGAGGAGAAGGGAGCGTGCACCTCACACTGTCTGCAAGTCTGAAGGCTGCTGCAGCTTCTGAGAACTAAATGCCTCTGATTTGAGGAGGATGAAGCTGATCCACAGCTCCCTCCCTCTGCAACACGGTGCCAAGCTCTGTCCAGACATGCCCTGCCCCTGCCTGGAACCTCTGCTGTCACCAAGGTTGTCTCTACTTGCAGAAAGCAGAGCATCTCCCAACAAGGAGAAGCAGCTCCTGGGTCTCCTCCAGTTATTTCTGGCTTATTTCCCTGTAAAGGAAACAAAAGCCATCAGGTTTCAACCTTCTTAAGCCCCCTGCCAAGCTGCCATGAGGAGTCTCCTGTGTTCCACACGACTCCCACAACTAACATGCTAGAGAAATACCATCTCAGGAAAGCTGGTGGTTAAACATCAGCAACAGAGCTGGATGTGATTATACCCAGGAGTCAGCCAACTGCTTCACATCATCCTTCTCCTTTCCCTTACACGTACACAGGCACACACCACGCTTGCAAATGGAGCTTTGCAGATACAAAGAGCACTGCAAGTTTGGAACAACTCACCCAAATCTCCCGAGTGTGAGCACAGATTTAAATGGCAGCTGTCAGAGTCTACCCTTGTTCTACAGACATCACTTGGCTGATTCTGGCTCCTACGATTTCACTTTTGATACTGCAAACCCTTTCAGAGGAAAAACATCCCTTGAAAAGAATAGATTAACCAGGAGTTAATACATGTGAAGTCTGACTGAAACTATAAGGGCCCATTTGGATTTAAAATGCACTTTCAGACTCCTGCAGAGGAACAAGTTAAGAACAAGGAAAACACTCCCTTTGGTGAAATAAAATACATCAACCTCAAGAGGCAGCTGAAGATCCAGCCTGTTTGTTCTGCGGCATGAATCAAATGAAAAGCATATTTCATTGATCTCAGAGCAAAACCCTATGGTAAAATCTTAAACAGCATATTCCAAACTGGCCTTGGGATACCCTTCCTTCTGAATTCCCAGTTGCTGCAGCAGCTCCTTGGCGCATCAGAAGTGCAGAGAACTTGTGTTAGCAACCAGCTACAAAAGGAATAATACATTTGCAAGGATTATCTGTGTATCTGGTACTTAGATCTAGTACCAACACTGAGTTATAAACAAGGAGAAAAGTCTAAGCATATAAGTCTTAAATGCCCAGAAGACAAACCCATCTTCCTTCTCTCTCCATCTGAATGAGTAATGCTCATCCTTCTAAGTGTGACAGCTCTATTCTGCTACCCTGCTCAGAACCATCTCTTGTTTCGCTTCCTTCCTGCCCGCCTCTCCTGGCTTCCTTTCCCCTTCTTTCATCTTCTTGCTTCCTTGCCCTTGATCTGGTTGGAGAATTTAACATAAAGTAGCAGATGTCAGTGATGTGCACTAAATGGATGTAGGTTTATTACAGGAGCAGTGAGCCTGCCACCAGTGTGGGACATGGCTCTGTTACAGCCACTTCTGAACAACAGCCATCCCCTCACTGCACTGACACCATTCAAACACGGGGCTCCTACAGAGGGTTTGGTGTGGAGAGAGAAGTCCAAGGAGGGGCTGAGGAGGAGGAACAGCATCGGTTCTTCGCAGTTAGTGAGGTACTGAGAACATCCAGTGGTTTTAGAAGGTGATTCCAACAATATGGGCGCATTTCCCACATGGAAAGATGAGCCTGCTAAAGCTCAGGCAGGTTATAAAATGGTTCAGTTCTCCTTGTTAATCTTTAAGGGCACTTTTACAGCTGTGCTAAGTCACAGTGACCAAAGAGGGTAAAGGGCTGGAATGTTCCAACTTCACCTCGAGTCCAACACCTCTGGATCATCACCAGTCTGAACTGATGTTTTGTCACGTCTCACTACCAGTTATGAGCTAGGCCATGACAGCAGCTCTTAGACTGTAAGATACAGGCCTGGTTAGGAGTGGTTAGAGAACCATAAACCAGAACCAAATATACACAGTAGATTGGGGTGTGGAGACCAAGGTGCACACTAAGTGATAAGTGGGTTGGAGCTGGAAAGGCTGGAAAGTCACAAACCATCAGTGATTCCCTAACTGGACTGGTGTTGGGATCAAAGAGGCAGTTACTTGCTTCCCCTTCCCAGCTACTGGGAGCACGCTCCTCCTCACACAGTCCCCACACACGCACTTATACACAACTAATCAGAACAGTTCAAGGTAACTCAGCTCATTCTTCCTGGGTTTGAGTCATGGTCCATTGGGGTTTTCCTTTGGGAGAGCCAGTGAATCAAACTCCCAGAGCTGTTTCTCACTCAGCTATAACCATTTTACATCAGAAGTGAGTGACTTTTTTAGCACCACAAAACTGCCACCACACCTTAGGCTCTGTATGCTGGCCTGTTGCAACTTACATCCTGAAAACACTCCCTTTTCTGAACACTAAACCCAACACACTTCAGATACATAAATACCACGTTGGCTTTAGTGCCCAGAGTTAGGGAACTCCCACCCTCACACTCACCAATCCCTGAGCTGTGAAGCCATGGTGTAAATCACATCACCAGTTATCTTTTTTAACCCAGACCAGTCACTGGGCACTGGTTACAGCACCCATCAGGGTGCTGAGGCACTGGAACACCCAGAGAAGCTGTGGCTGCCCCATCCCTGGCAGTGCTCAAGGCCAGGTTGGATGCAGGGGCTTGGAGCAAGCTGCTCTAATGGAAGGTGTCCCTGCCCATAGCAGGGGTTGGAGCTGGATGAGCTTTAAGGTCCCTTCCAACCCAAACCAGGCTGGGATTCTATGAAATAACAGCAGCAGCCTGGGCACAGACAAATATTCCATAGGGATAAATGTATGACTTTATTAGCTGGCTTAATAAAAGGTCCAACCTCGCACTATAAATCTTGCCTGGTTTCACTTGATGCAACTGCTGGTGGGAGCTGCCACGCTGTTCTCTCTTCAAAGGACTCAGCAGCGCCTTCCAAACTCTGTTTAAAGCCATGTTTTAAGTCAGGTCAGCAAACCTGGTTTGAACTCAGCCCCCCACTGCCAAGCCTGACAGGAGGATTTCGGGATTTACGAAGAAGAGAAGGCAAACAGGAGGTTTCTGGGCTCAAAACGACGTCAATGTGCAGCGTGCGCTTTGGTGTGGTGGCATCTGAGGAATGCAAACCTGTCACCTTTAATGCAGTGGGTGGCTGGCCCAGGGAAATGAAGCACCCAGAGAAGCATGTAGGGTTTCACCCTTCCATTTCCTCTAGGACAGTGCACTTACCCACTGCAAGTGTACAAAGGAGCTTGTGCCAACTTAGGGTAAAACCTGAAGTAGATGCCAAGCTGCAGTCTATACAGGAGGCTGAGGTGGTATTACACAGGAGAGCATTCAGTACTGGGGCTGGGCTGGGTAACCAGTGCTCCAAGACACTGAACTTGCTTCCATGGTACCTTCCCTCCAAGCTTCTCCAGAGAGGCCAGTTTTCAGGCATCCTCTGCTTTAAGGAGTTTAAGGGGTTTTGTTCTTGGACAGCCCTCCAAGAAAGCTTCTGTCTGCCCAGCAAAGCATCACTGGTAAGTAACTGGAGACCTGCACTTGGGAGCTGCAGTGGTAGAGCAATTTCACATAGCAAGCTGAGGACTTGGAATGCTGCAATCCATCTACTTCTTGTGAGCAGCAATATTCCCTCTCACAGCAGAAGCCACATCAATGTGTGTGCTGTGCTTTTCCCATGCACTCCAGAAGTTCTGCACTGGATAAGGCCATTTATTCTGTTAAAATTGGGGATTTGACACTTCCTATCTGCCAGGGCTTTTGAGGCTGCTGACTGCATCTACCAGTAGCGGCACTTGCAAGAAGCATTTAACCTCTTTGTACCCAGGCCTCTGTTTCATGTTCCTAGCACATCTCTTAAATTGCCCCAAAACTAAACCCTATGATAACAGAAAGCAAAAGTTTTCACTAATATGCCATGAGAAAAGGGAAGATGCATGAGGGCATGGCCACGTCCTAGGATGCAGCTACAGCACTCACATTAACCCAAAACATCAATCTTTAATGTGGACAGGAAAACAGTGACTCAGATGATGGAAAAGGGAATTGACACGATGCAAATCTGGAAGGTGGAGTTGAAGCTCAGAGCTGGTGAAAGCACTGAGACAAGTAATGGGGTGCCAAAACCAGCAATTTACCAAATGCTTTTATTGTCAATGGAGATGGTCAGCTGCAACAGGAAGGAGAAAATGACAAAATGTGTACATATACATTAGAAAGGAAGGTTCAGGGCAAATTCTGCAGACTTATTTCCCCTCACATAAGAGTATTGACTATCTTATGCTGCTTTCCAGCTGTGTGTTGAATATAGAGGGAGCTGATACCCCCCCTCTTTGAGATGCCACTTATCACCCCCTGCAGTACATTAATCATCTATCCTGGCTTTCTGCCTTAACTATAACTGGCATCAAGGTGTAAGCTTTTGGTCAGAAACCAACCTGAATGTACCAAACTCGAGCTCTCCACATGCTGGAACACGTCAGTTGCTCAGTGGTGAGGAGAAGTGGTATGCACCAGGTATGCAGCTAAAGGAAGAGCTCCAATTCCTGTGCAAGCTCCTAAAAACAGTTACACAAAGATGACAAATAACTGCTCAACTTTTGCCAGGATGAGCTCAGGGCCTGCTCAGGAAATCATCCTCATGCATCACCTCCAAGTGGGGTCCCAAGTTTTGGCTGAATAGAGCGTGCTCCTGGCTCTTCCAAACTCCAGTAGCACGTCCCTCAACTGCCACTTGCCCTCCTGGCACACAGGGGTGAGAGACAAATCCACTCTCTTGCCACTCTCTTGACTCAGAGCTGATCTGAGCAGAACTGAAGGGGCCTGTGCAAGAAGCCAAAGTAGCTTGTTGGAGATGCATACCACCAAATCCCCACTGTGAGGATGGGAAAGGTGCTGTCCTTGCAATCCACTTGTGTGTGTGCCTTTGACTTGATTTCATGGAATCACAGAATCCCAGACTGGTTTGGGTTGGAGGGACCTTAAAGCTCATCCAATTCCAACCCCTTCCACTGGACCAGGTTGCTCCAAGCCCCTGTGTCCAACCTGGCCTTGAGCACTGCCAGGGATGGGGCAGCCACAGCTTCTCTGGGCACCCTGTGCCAGCGCCTCAGCACCCTCACAGGGAAGAGCTCATCTCCATCTCCCCTCTGGCAGCTGCCACATGTCAACTCCATTTATTTTAGGCTATTAAACCCAACCCAAACCATACCACAGAGCTGTTGAACTGTGAGGCCATCAGAAAGATAAGACTTGTAAACCATCGGTTAAACCATCACTGTTTTTCAGGAGCTGTTGTTTCACACACCTAATGTGAAGCTCAACGTGTCTTAGGGATTTTTGGGCTGTTTTCCTGATTAGTCATTTGCATGGAAATGAAGATGTAAAAATTCAGCAGTCATGTTCTGACAGTGTGGCAGGAGGTATTAAAGAGAGCCTGGAAGTATTACAGCACGAAAAGGAGCTTATGTTGGAGCCCAGCACACAGTAGAGGATAGATATTTTTGCCCCCAAACCAAACTGGATCCACAAGCCTGCCAGAACACCCTAGTGATGGAACAGAACAAGACACAGCACTCACCTATTTGGGTCAACACATCTTCCAGCATGTCCTGTGTCTGTTTGAAATCCCCAAACATGTCCTGGAACTCAGAAACCAGCTCTTCCAACCCCTGCAGCTGGCCGAATGCACAAGTCATCTGCCTGAGTGTAATAGATTACAGATGCCAAGGCCACATGCAGTAACTGCACCAGCAGCCACATCCCTGTAGCAGACTCTTGTGCAGCTCTGGCTTGTCATTTCCTCACCAAAGTGACACGTCTGGATTTATTCTTGTCCTGTTTATATGGTCAACAGATGTGACTGAACTCATAGTGGCAAGAGAACTGAATCCTAATGTAAACCTTTCTTTCCAGTTTCAGTTGCAGGAGCTGTCTTAGAGCTGGGATTCAAGTCATACACAGTGAAATGTAACCTGCTAAATGGTCACACTGGCTCCTGGGCAGCACCAATAGTCTGCACAGTGTTGGAAACAGCCGTGGCCAACAGCAGGCCCTGCTGAGTGATGGGAGAAGCTGAGAGCTGACAACAGCTTGTGCCCCAAAATGCTTGGGAGCCACTGGCAGACAACAGAGAGCTCTGTCTGAAGGCACAGAGTGTGCTAGATGAAGCCAGCCAGAAGATTAAAGCATAGCTGCAACACCCAGCCTAGATAAAACTTGCAGATTAAGATCACGCTGTAGGCATGTAAAACACGTTACCACTCCTTTCATTAGAAGTCAATCTAAAGCTGTTTCCATCACTCTGCTGTGATTACCACCAAGCTCTCATTCTCAAGGTGCTGGTGTACCAGGAGAAGAAGCAGGAGTGTTCAAAGATTGTCTCCTTTTGTGGTAGGCACCTGCCAGCAAGCTTGGCAACATCAACGCTGTTATTTCCATCACTCAAATATTTAGTGCAGGAGCTCTGTTTAGAAATATAGCTGTTTTGATCTCTCCAAGATAGATGATTATAGGTGTTGGTATACAAGTGCAGCAATGTGGCTAAATGAAAACAAGCTAAAGAAAAGCAGAAGGAAACAAACAGACAACGGGACAGCACCTGTGTTTACTGAGCATTAAGGGTGTAAAGCTGCCTGGAGAATGTGTTTTCCAGGGAAGAAAAAGCAATGCCACCTATGATGAGAACTTCATTACAGTGTTTGAGTAACGTGGCATGCAGTTATTACTGAAAACAAGGAGATGAACAGACAAAGTGAAGCTGAGGAGCTGGCTGAAAAGAAGTCATTCGTGTACTTGAAATAACCTGAAGCATTTACCTCTCAAGTGCAATGAGGACTTGTCTTAGCCATCATCTCCCAGTGCTTCCAGAGAGACACTGGCTCACAAAATGCTGATGGAAAGGTTAAGATGTACTGTCAGCACAATGCAGAGACAAATGATTGAGAACTGCAGGCCTAGGAACAGCATGGAATTCATGGGAAATCCAAGAGTATGAAATAAAGCCTCAATATTAGACATTAGGGAGCAGATAGCGGACTTGAGCTAGAACTTGGAAGCTAAATGAGTTAAAAGTGACTTTGGAGTAAGATCTCCACATGATTAAATTCAAACTGAAAGGCCCACAGACAACCCCACTATTTGAACACCCCGTGTTTTGGTCAGGGATTTGTCAATATTCATTTTAACCTCCTGAAAGGCTCCCAAGAGAGTTTCTTCTCTGTGCAGCTCCCTCTTAACGTGCCTCTACAGTAAAGTATGCTCAGACCTTTACAGAGCAGCTGACTTCACCAAGTGATGTTTCAGCTGGGAACATGTACCAGCTAGAAGTGATAGGGCACACATTAAGCGTGCTGATCAGCAAGACAGCACCTCTTAATCTTGGGATCTAATTAAAAGGAGAGATTACAATAATCAGGGCAGCTCAGCAGTGCACGATGTATGTAACTGGTTGCTCTGACGCCACTGATGGCTTCTAAAGCAACAGCTAGAAGACAAGATGCTTCTTGAAACCAGTTACAGACATATAAAGATAGACATTATTTTCTTAAGACTCTCTATCTTTCTACTTAACTGAGGTTCCTGGCTCAAACAAATTCCATGTTTCGTGCAGCAGCTGATCCCTTAAATAACATTTCTTCCAGTGCCTAAAGGGGCTGACAAGAAAGCTGGAGAGGGGCTTTGGATAAGGGCCTGTAGGGAATGGCTTTAACCTGCCAGAGGGGAGACTGGGATGAGCTCTTAGGCAGAAGCTCTTCCCTGTGAGGGTGCTGAGGCGCTGGCACAGGGTGCCCAGAGAAGCTGTGGCTGCCCCATCCCTGGCAGTGCTCAAGGCCAGGTTGGACACAGGGGCTTGGAGCAAGCTGCTCCAGTGGAAGGGGTCCCTACGCATGGAACTGGATGAGCTTTAAGGTCTTTCCAACCCAAACCAGGCTGGAATTCCATGGTTTATCTGCAGGGAATTTAAAACAATAACTTTGCACCATTCCAATGCAAAGCCCTCAGGAACACTATCAGGTACAGTATTCTGGCTGCTGTACCCCTAATGACATGAAAGGAACTCCCTGTGTTGTCACAGCCTTCCGCCTGCCCCAAGCCTTGTTTCCCCCAAGAGTTCTCCACGTTAATTTGCAATCAGCTCTTTCAGAATGTTACCATTCACTGCTACAAAGGCCCCAGATTTAACTTGTTGCCTTTTAGAAGCTGTTGTGTGAAGTACAAACCTTATGTGCCTAATATAGCTTTCACATGCTTGAATAAGCAAAGCAGATAAACACCACCTTCACTTCAAGCTTCTTATCGTAGCAACCTCACATCAGTGTTCCACATACTGCAGAGGCTCTAACACCACGAGCTATGACTGCTAAAAGGTCTTTTAGAGACTGAATTATGTTTGTTCTCATAATACAAATTAGTGTGAGCTTCACTAGGTAGAATGTATTGAGATGCTTCATAGCAGATCCACTGCCCTGCAATCTGGGTTGCTCACAAGGTCTCTGAAACAGCACATATCAAACTATTAGTGGCATTACCAGAGCACTCTGGAGGTGTTTGTGCCATCAAGACAGGAGCAAATATCGCTTCTTTCAAGTTGTTTTGTTCCTAGAATGAAAGGAATAGGTGAATTCATAGTCCCCTTCATATCCTCACATAGGCAAGTGCCACAGAACGTAATCAGATTATGGATTGATGTGTTATATCCCTGAGGATATAACCACTCTTTCCATGACAGTGCTCATGCATAATGTTTATGTGATCCTCACGGCTCCTTTGCACTTTCACTCTGTGCAAAGCCAGGTTAAACCTTTCCCAAATTTCCCAGTGTGGAAAAGCCATTACATGAGTGCTTCCCTCGCTAAAAAGTGAGCCTTTGGGTTTATAGCCTTTGGTCTTTAACAGCAGTACAAACAAATGACACAAAACCAAACCGAGCTGAACATTAAATTCTTTCAAGTACTGCAAATGGTCAGAAAACATCCATAAAGTGCTTTCATTTGTCACATGGCAGCGACTTTCTACATTAAACTAACTCCAGAAAGCTGTTTCTTCTAGTTTTACCATGGCTACCCAGGGCATTTCAGTGTTCCCTTTAAGCACTGCAAGTGTAGCAACACAAACAAATGAACAATACACACCAAAACCACTACTCAAGCCCACTTCCCACATTAGTTACAGCAGCAAAAACCTCTAAGCCCGTTTTGAATGGGACCACAAGAAAGAAATCTCCACGAAGATGGCATGGGGTTTGTATCTGCAGACCAAAATATACAAGATTCCCCTAGTAGCATCCCTTCATTAGAGCTATGACAGACTCAGAAGGCAGAAAACTTCATCTGTGCTTCCTCACACATGTATTTCTCCATTTCCTCCGAGACAAAACCAGGGCCTAAACGCCCCAACAGCAACCGAACCGAAGGATCCCTCCTCTCTGCTGTGCCTCCTACCTTATGTGCACAAGGCTTTCATTTCTGTCACTTGGAAATGACAAACCTGTCTCCTCACTTTCCAGAAACAAACGGCTGTAACTGCATATCACCATCATTAGGTTGGTGACAGCCAAATTTGGCTTAAGTGCTAGTTTTTACTAGTGCAGCACAAAGCTTACCTGTCAACCCATGCATTGTTTGAAGTATTCGGGTTTATGACAAAAAAAATGACAGCTTCCCTTCTCTCACTTTTATTCTGGATGAGCAAGGAAGTGTTATACAGCAGTGAAATCCACAGTAAATGAGTTCTCCCCAAGTCCAAAGCAATTCTTACATCTCCCTTAAGCACACGACTAGTCTCATTGACACCCGAAGCTCTGGAAGCCTGCACTGCCAAGCAACACCAGCACAAAACCTGTGTAAAGAGCAAAGGGGAGAGATCAAGGCGAAGTCACACATCCTGTACAATGCAAAGAGGAGAAAAGGCAGCGCTGCTCCAGACAGTGTGGATGGCAGCCAGCCCAAGGTGTCACAGACACATAAACAAGCAGCCACCTTTCCAACGGAAGCAGCTACAAAGCATCCTGAGCAAGTTGAAGCAAGGCAGGAATGTGGTTGTGTCATCACCCTTTTAGCCCTTTATGTTGCTAATGACTTCTGCAGATAAACTTCAGTGCCTAAAAGGAGCTCTTCCTGGCCCTGGAAACCCAAAATCCTTGTCTTTACCCACAAACCACCTTATCAGGTGAGCAGCAACTACCTGATTCTCCCCTTATATGGCCAAGCCTGGACTGGCAGAGTTATATCCATGGATCAGGCTGGGGTTCTGGACAGTTTAATGGGTTTTCTTTCAACCTTTAGTGTCTTCACTAACACTGCACAGAAACTTCCCAGAGGAGGTCTTTCTTTCCAGGGTATTTATCCACTTAAAAAAGGCACTGAAAGAAAACTGCTGAAACTCTTCGAGCTTCATCACTACATAAATATCTGTCCCCAACACCCACTACCCCACCAGTGATTCCCAAACACACTAGTGGTTTCTAAAGCTCTTGGATCTCCACTTTCACGCTTCCAAAACCTTCCAGGAGGCTGGCAAGAACACACTAACTTCTTCCACAAAGCAGCCTTGGTAATACCCAAATACATACCAACCACCATCTGTAACTAGATTTATAAACCAAGATCATCTTCAGCATCTGTATTTCCACTAAAGCACCTCTCGCTGCAATGACCACATTTATTTGTGCTTCTGAATGAGTTACACACAGTAAGTGTTTATAATGCTATCACAGATGAGCTACAAAGCATCCCTTTATTAGGAAGCATCTCTGCTGTGGCAAAACCTGCCTGCATTCAGTGTTCCTGGGTAAAGCAAGCAAACAATTTGTGGTCAAATCACCTCAGAACAATACAGCAGAGCTCAAAAAGTGATGTAGAACAGCCTCCACAGACCAGATGTACTAAACAGACTGGGATGATACAGCTTGGAAAAGGACTGAAAAACAGCCCAGAGAAAGGACACTGAGAACACAGATGTATAAAACCACAAATCAGGCAGTGACTGGAAAAAGGTTCTTTCTTCTTTCTCATACACGTCTTTCTCACACTAAAACCAGCAGGCAGTCAATGAGGTTACTATTCATTGGGTTTAAAGAAACAAACCCAGGAGTTCTTGCACAAACTGTGGGATTTATTGCAGAAGCTACGGGTATAAAGTGCTCAAAAGGTCTTGGCAAATCCAACAGGTTGAACAGGCACTATCAAACGTGACTGGCAGCACCTACCCTCTAGCCTGGGCCACCTCCAAACCCTTCACCTCACAGGGGAACGATTTCTGTGCTATGGGTGCTCCGCTGTTTGCCCTCTACTTGGAACATAAGAATTAAATGTATTCCTCTCTCCCACCCCATACATGTGAATTCCATTTCACTGGGTTTGCCACTCGTGTCCTAGCACCCCCATTTCATTTTGGCACCCTGTACAAAGCAGGGCTGAACATTTGTTTTAATCCAGTGAAACCATTACAAGAACCAATCTGATCTCAAAGGCAAGTTAAGAGAAATGGACCCCTATGTTTACTCTGCAATAAGAACACAACTCCTTAATCAGATCTATATGGTACAACAGCATCTTTCAAAGCAACAGCAGCACCCACGAGCGTGAAGTGTTTGATTTTCTTACATAAATTGGTGTTTCCAGTGTTATTTTTCTCTGCTTATAACTGCTGAAGTGTTAACCACCCACTTCCACATCAAAACGCTACTACAGGTAGAGGCACATCTCCCACTCTGTTCTGTTCCTGCCATCTTACACAACCCCGTTTCAAAGGAAGAAGCAATTGATGCTGCTGCCCCTCTGCAGCCATCCCCAGATTGATGCCGTATCTCAAGCGACAGACTGCGAACACGCTCTGCAACCGCGGCGTTTCATTTAGGAGTCAGCTCTTGACACGTTGAAGTGTTTGGAATTCCTCAAGTCTGGCTGTCTGCACAGTTGCATAATTTGAGCAGGGATAACCTACTTCTAACCAGGCGAGAGGGAAGAATGTCAACAGACAATCCCGTCTACGTCAGGGGACATCTCCTTCCTCGTCACGTGCCCGCGGAGGCAGCGCTGCTTTGTCAGTTTGACTTTCTCCTTGTCTAAGCTGGTGGATTACAGTGCTTAAAAGGGGTGACGTTAGACAGACAGGAATATACTCCAATGTTCCCAAAGGCCTTTGAGAAAGAAGTTTACACCATGCAACACCAGCGAAACGCTAGGTGTGAGCTTCAATGCAAACCCCACGATCTTCTCCGTCTCAAACACCATTCTCAGCACAGGCATCACACATCCACTCCCGAGAAGGGCACGAAACTAAAAAGCCTCCTTTGACCAAAAATATTAAGCTCCACACAGGGTGAAAGGGGGAAACAAGCTCCTTGTGATGCTCTTCACAAAGAGCTCACCCGACCCCCATAGCTGCACATATTTGCTACAGACACCTCAGAACAAAACCAGCCAGAGTTTATGATTAACCTCCTGTTGCAACAAACATGGCAGGGATTCAGTTTCACTTGCTGACTGCCTCTTACACAAACACATAAGGGGACACACACACACATGCTCCCCTCCAAACCTCACGGTCACAAAAGGAGTTCTCTCACCCTGCAAACAAAACCAGCACAAAACCTTCTGCATGGGAAAGCAAGCGCGATCCTCCCTCCTGACGAGTCAGCATCCGTGCTACATCCACCTGGGGAGACTAAAGCAGGGCTGGAAATTCCCTTCCCCTGGAAAGGGACTGCTTGGAGTGTTCACACCAATTAAAGCTTCGGATTAAAACCAGCTGTTTCAATACAAGTAGTCCTCAGGGAGAGACACTTACGGCATTGTAACTGGTTTCTGGTATAAACAGTTGTACATCAATGGAGGCATTTATGCTGGTAGAGCTGTGTCTGCGCCAGCAGGTTAACACTTGTTCAGCTCCAGCCTCTTAAACAGATGCACTTCAACCCAGGCATGGTCTCCAGGTGCATCACACCTTGGATCTGTGTCACATGGAGACATCAAGCTGCAGGGAGAGACCTTGATGGCAGGAGAATGATAGAATCACAGAGAGGTTTGGGTTGGAAAGGACCTTAAGATCATCCAGTTCCAATCCCCTGTCATGGGCAGGGATGCCTTACATTAGGCCATGTCCAACATGGCCTTGAACACTGCCAGGGATGGAGCACATCACACTTACAATACCCTAAAAAGACTCTTGGATGTTAGACTGTGCCAAAGCCATTCCCACACGGTGTCACCCTGCAGGGTCCCCACACGTGATGGACAACACGTCACCCAGCCTACAACAACATGCAGCTAGAAGCTGGGGAGCTCACCCACTCCACCTCTCCGGTTCTCCTGCTCAGTGGGTGAGCTCCAGCGAAGTAAAAGCTAGGATAAAGAGAATGAAAATCAAAGAAGGGGAAAAGGAAAAGCCTCACGTCAGGCAGAAGCACAGGAGGACAGCGAGGGCAGACACGTAACAGAGAACATCCCCATGCAGTGATGGCAAACCAAGGACCTTGTGCAAGGAAAGCAGGAGCCTTCTAGAAACATCAGAATGGGCTGGAAAATAGTGTCTATGGCTGGAAAAGGAAAAATGAATGCACTTTAGACCTGTGCTTTCCAACTGGGGTGCTCCAGATACCACGGAAGCATGCAGACTGCTAATTTTCACTCTAGTGGAACACTCAGCAAAGAGACCCCAGAAGTCAAAGCAGAACACAAGGCAGGGTGAAGCTGAGTGTGTCACAGTGCAGCACCAGCAGGACCCATGGAGAAGAAGGGCTGAAAGTCTCGGTCCTGAGCGGTGCAACAGGCAGCCACGAAGCAGAGCCAAGAAGAGATAAGAAATGGGTAAGATGGGGTGACCTCAAGCACGTGAAGTGAGGAAGTGCCACGGGTTGGGGGCAGGCCCCGAAATAGCTGCTGCTGGGTGCCTGTGGGAATGTGCAAGGCGTGAAAGGACAGTGGAAACCTTTCCCCTGGAAGCGTGTGAGGAGGGATTCTGGCCTGCCTCCCAAAGGCCACTGGTGACCCGCTGCCTGCGCCCTTCCTGATGCGCACAGCAGGGGACACTGCGCCTTCCAGTCAGAGGGAATACCCTGGTGTGTGTTTGTATCGCATCAGAGAATCAACCAGGTTGGAAAAGGCCTTTAAGATCATTGATTCCAACCATTCCCCAGCACTGCTAAGACCACCATGGCACTGAGGGGTGTGAACACTTGCAGGGATGGTGACTCCCTGTTCCAATGCCTGAGCACCCTCTGGGGAAGGAATTGTTCCTCAGCTCCATCTAAACCTGCCCTGGTGCAGCTTGAGGCCGTCTCCTCTTGTCCCATCCCTTGTTCCTTGGGAGCAGACCTGGCTCCATCCTCCTGTCAGGCAGTTGGAGGCAGCGATCAGGTCCCCCCTGAGCCTTCTCTTCTCCAGACTGAACCCCCCAGGTCCCTCAGCCATTCCCTATCACACTTGGGCTCCATTCCCTTCTCTGGCCCAGCTCCAGCACCTCAATGTCCCTCTTACAGTGAAGGGCCCAGAGGTGAACACAGGACTCAAAGTGCAGCCTCACCAGTGCCCAGTGCAGGGGGACACCACTGCTAATCCAGGACAGGATGCTGTTAAGGTTAGGGTTACCTGGGCACAAGCTGCTCAGTGTGTGAGTAGGGACAGACCCTCCCTCATCAGCAGGCACAACAAGCTCCACAATGCAAACAGGAGATGTCACCCCTTAAGCTGTGGTTAAGGACACGAGCGTGTCTGTTTGGGTGAGGAAGAAACACAACGTTGACAGCTTCTGCAGATAGGAAGAACCCTCCTGAGGTGTATTTAGGAGGCTGTGGTGGTCAAGCTTTACGTGGAAAGCATCACAGCTGGGTTTATAAGGCAGCAGCACCCTTGCCCCATGTGTAATGCAGTGAGGCAACAGGCTCTTGGCAAGCAAGAAACAGACCATACCCCCCCCCCCCCCAAGCATCTGTCACTGTTTATGTTTGCATATAGGAAAATAACCCCAAATACATGGAAAGGAGAGCAGGAAAACACGGAACAGATCTTGGGTGAAGGCTGTGCTCACTGTGCCGGGCCATGGGCACGCACCGAGGCGGCACACATGGCAGATGGGCAGCGGGGAGCATGCAGAAGGGGGGTGTCATAGGGAACACACAACAACAACAACAACAACAAAGGGACAGCGAGCACTGCCTACCAACCAGCGCCAATCCCGCTTTCCCTTCCACAAGCCCGCACTGGGAAGCAGCAGGTATCCCGCTGGGATGCGGGAAACAACACAAACCCCTCCTTTTCCCACCCCCCCAGGCAGCGCGGCTCGCTCAGGATGCATCATTCCCTATGGAAAGAGGTCGCGTCCATGTGGATGTGTGTGCGTGTGTGTGTCCGGAACCCTCCGACCACGCTCCGGGGGTCACCCGGCCCCTCGAGGGAGGGGGACACGCGTGGGACGCGCACCAACCTCCCCCCCCCCCCGCCACCAATCAATGCAGACGCTGGGGGGGGCGGAAGGGCCGCGGGGTGCAGCAGCCAAAGCCCTCCCCGGGGTGGGTGGGCGCCCGCCTGCGCGCTCAGGGCCGCGGTCGCCCGCCCCCTGAGGGGGAACCACGGGCCCCAACGACCACCATCATCACCATAACATCACCATAACATCACCATCATCACCATAACATCACCATCATCACCATCATCATCATCATCACCACACACACCCCCCAATGCCCGCTTACCTGCGGAGAGGCCGAGCCCACCTTATCTAGGGCCGCGCCGTGGCCTTGCCATGGCGGCGGGCGGGCGGGCGGTGGAGATGAAGGTGACGATGATGATGGTGGCTGACGACGCTGATGAAGGTGATGATGGTGGTGATGGTGATGGTGATGATGATGATGATGAAGCGAAGGCCGCCGCCTCCCCCTCAGGCGAACGGGAAAAAAAAGGCGGGAAAGGAGGAGGTGGAGGTGGGGGAGGGGGGAGGGGAGGGGGGGGGCGTGAGGAGCGCGCGAGCCCCCCCCGCGAGCCGCCGCGGGGGGAGGGGGGGGTTGGGGGGGGTGGGGCGGTTCCCGGCGGGGTCCGCGAGCTCCCGCGCGCGCCGCGCCGCGCCGCCCGGCCGGGCACTTTGTTTGTGTCCCACAATGCACCGCGGCGGGAGGCTTGGGGGGGGGGCGCATGCGCAGTGCGCGGCGTTGGGCCCGGCCGGCGCTGGCACCCCGCGGAGGGCAGCGCTGCGGGCAGAGTGTTCCGGGGAGGGTGAGGGCCTAGCGGGGCCTTGCCCCACACACCCGGGCCTGCCCCACACACCCGGGCCTGCCCCACAGACCGGAGTGGGCACGGTCCTACCCCCGAGACCGGGTTGGGCAAGATCCTACCGCAGAGATCGGGGTGCTCCGGGGTGGGCATGGTCCTACCCCAGAGACCGGGTCCTGCCCCACAGACTGGGGTAGGCACGGTCTTAATCGGGGCGTTCCGGGTTGGGCACGATCCTACCCCAGGGACCGGGTTGGGCACGGTCCTACCCCACAGAGACTCGGTCCTGCCCCGCAGACCGGGTCCTACCCCATGGAGCGGGGCCTGCCCCACAGACTGGAGTGGGCACAGTTCAATCCCAGAGACCGGGTTGGGCATGATGCTACCGCAGAAATCAGGGTGCTCCTGGGGGGACACGGTCCTACCCCAGAGACTGGGTCCTGCCCCACAGACCGGGACCTGCCCCACAGACTGGGGCCTGCCCCACAGACTGGGGTAGATACAGTCTTAATTGGGGTGTTCCAGGTTGGGCACGGTCCTACCACAGAGACCGGGTCCTGCCCCATGGTGTGGGTTCTTCCCCACAGACCGGCTCCTGCCCCATGGACCGGGGCCAGCCCCACAGACCAGGGTGGGCACAGACTTACTGGGATGTTCTGGGTTGGGCACGGGCCTACCCCACAGATCAGGTCCTGCCCCATAGACCAGGGTGGGCCCGGCCCTATTGCGGCGACCGGGGTGTGTGTATGAGCCCTCCATTGGGACTCTGTCCATCAGGACTGGGCTGTGCAGTGCTCAGGGAACCGGGATGCTCAGGTGCCCCGGAATAGGACCGTGCACATCAGCATCCCATCCCCATCGGGGCTATGGTGAGTGCATCCTAGGGCTAGGACCATGCACCCCCGGCATCCCAAATCCCAGTACATGCATCCGTCGGGACCATGGCTGTGCATACTGTGCATCCCATCCACATCAGTGCTATGGTGAGAGCATCCCTGGAGCTAGGACAATGCACCCCCGGCATCCCAAATCCCAGTACATGCATCCCTCGGGACCATGGCTGTGCTCACCGTGTATCCCATCCCCATCAGTGCTATGGTGAGTGCATCCCTGGAGCTAGGACCATGCACCCCCGGCATCCCAAACCATGGTACATGCATCCCCTGGGACCATGGATGTGCACACCGTGCATCCCATCACCATCCTATGGTGTGTGCATCCCCAGGGCTAGGACCAGGCATCCCAAACCCTCATACATGCATCCCCCAGTACCATGGCTGTGCACACCGTGCATCCCATCCCCATCAGTGCTATGGTGTGTGCATCCCTGGGGCTAGAACCATGCATCCCAGGCATCACAAACCATGGTACATGCATCCCCCAGTACCAGGGCTGTATGCACTGTGCATCCCATCACCATCCTATGGTGTGTGCATCCCAGGGCTAGGACAATGCATCCCCAGCATCCCAAACCTTGGTACATGCATCCCCTGGGACCATGGCTGTGCACACCGTGCATCCCATCCCCATCCTATGGTGTGTGCATCCCTGGGGCTAGGACAATGCATCCCTGGCATCCCAAACTGTCATATACGCATCCCCTGGTACCAGGGCTGTGTGCACTGTGCATCCCATCCCCATCCTATGGTGTGTGCATCCCCAGGACCAGAACCATGCACACGGTGCATCCCATCCCTGCATGCAACCCCAGGGCCCATGCCCCTGCAATCCCCCCCCTTAAATTTAGAGTTAAGGGGCCTCTAATGAACCCCCCCCTATAATCTGGTCCCAATCTGGGCTAGCTCACTGTAAGCCTGGCTCAATGTGATGTGCCTAACGCAGCGTGCCTTGTACCTTGTGTTGGGGGTTATTTCTTGTTGCTGAGATGATGAGAGCTCAGTAAATTGCAGCAGGAAACAGATTGAGAGGCAAAGGTCCAACAATGCTCATCAGCCCTAAAGTATTTCAACCCAGGCCTGGAAAACAGCGCAGTAACAACAGTGATGAGGCCAAACTCCTCCTCGTGCTGTCAGGAAAACCCTGGGACCATTTCAGATGCTTCCTGGTTAAAGTGGGGCAAGGAGCAAAGTTCCAACCATCTCCAGGGCTGTCTATTTTGCTGTTTAATCCTCCTTGGGTTTAATAAGCTCTTGTGCAGGTCTTGCCTTCAAAACGCTGCTCCATCGGAGGTGTTTGATAGTGAAATGCTTGTAAATGGAGTGATTTTCATCAATCAAGGGCAAACGCCGTTACCTGAAGATGCTGAATCCGATTCGTCTCCATGGTGCTGTTGTCCCTGTGGAATGGCTTCAAAAGGCTCCTCCATAACAATAAGGACCAGAAGAGCTGCTTGGTCATTACTGAGGGTTCCTGTCCTGCTTGAAACTTGCACAGGAGGGAAATAGGGTCCAACCTCCCTACATCCGTATCAGGAAGACGGTGATGTTCAGCGTGGTTGTGTTCTCACCATGCTTCAATGTCATAACAGAGTAAAACAGTTAAACCAGCTTGTAAACCTGCCCAGAATAAAGCCATAAAACTGCCCAGTGAAACTCCACCTTGGCTTAGGTTTTAAGGAATGAATCCATTAGATATAAATCCCATGGGAATAAAGCATGGATAGCATACCCAGGCTTCCCCCCCCGCCCTGTGTAGGGATGAGCACAGGATGCTCCAATCAGCATAGAGACCTTAGATTTGCCTCCAAATCAATGGTGTTTTCCCAATGGGAAAGCAAGCTGCCTTGGTTGTCCAGCAATTCCTGGAGCTGTATCATCTGCTGGAGTAACTCAGGGAGGGAGCTGAGCTGATTTACTCCTGCCTGGGTTCCCTGGCTTGCTGGGTCATCCTTTACTGCTGTTTGCAGATCGCAGCCAAGAGGCATTGCAATGAATTCCCAAAGTTCTCCCGGTCTTTCCCTGGGAAGGGGATTTGCTCCTATGTGCATCACCCAACACCATGGCATCCATTCGTGGGCATAGATGGACATAAATCAGTGAGTAAATCATTGCTAAATGTGGTCTGTGCACCTACTGCACAGGGACATCTTGGCTGGAATTGGATGGATATCAAACATCAGTGGGAAAACAAGGAGAATGCTTTCCAGGCTTTCCTCCTGGCTGGAGGCTGGTTTATCCTCTTTTAGCACCCTGTGGGATACATCTTCCTTCACTTTAGCACCTCTTGGAGCAGATCCCGTGCTCCTAGGAGCCTGTTTTCCCTCTCCTGGTGGGATGCATCCATTAACACCAAAAGCAAACGGTACTTTCCCTGCACATCCATCCTGAATTGCCACAGCCCTTCGGAAGTGCCATTGGCCAGGAGCTCTGGGAACCATTTATTTGGGTGACTCAGGATGGATTGAGCAGGTATCTAGATGGAGAAAGAGGGATCTGGAAGATCAGGAACAGCCATAAGGATGCATTGAGCAGGTATCTAGATGGAGAAAGAGGGATCTGGAAGATCAGAAACAGCCATAAGGATGCATTGAACAGGTATCTAGATGGAGAAAAAGGATCTGGAAGATCAGAAACAGCCATAAGAATGGATTGAGCAGGTATCTAGATGGAGAAAAAGGATCTGGAAGATCAGGAACAGCCATAAGGATGCATTGAGCAGGTATCTAGATGGAGAAAGAGGGATCTGGAAGATCAGGAACAGCCATAAGGATGCATTGAGCAGGTATCTAGATGGAGAAAGAGGGATCTGGGAGATCAGGAACAGCCATAAGGATGCATTGAGCAGGTATCTAGATGGAGAAAGAGGATCTGGAAGATCAGGAACAGCCATAAGGATGCATTGAGCAGGTATCTAGATGGAGAAAGAGGATCTGGAAGATCAGGAACAGCCATAAGGATGGATTGAGCAGGTATCTAGATGGAGAAAGAGGATCTGGAAGATCAGGACCAGCCATAAGGATGGATTGAGCAGGTATCTAGATGGAGAAAGAGGGATCTGGAAGGTCAGGAACAGCCATAAGGATGCATTGAACAGGTATCTAGATGGAGAAAGAGGGATCTGGAAGGTCAGGAACAGCCATAAGGATGGATTAAGCAGGTATCTAGATGGAGAAAGAGGGATCTGGAAGATCAGGAACAGCCATAAGGATGGATTGAGCAGGTAACTAGATGGAGAAAGAGGGATCTGGAAGGTCAGGAACAGCCATAAGGATGCATTGAGCAGGCAACTAGATGGAGAAAGAGGGATCTGGAAGATGAGGAACAGCCATAAGGATGCATTGAACAGGTATCTAGATGGAGAAAGAGGGATCTGGATGATCAGGAACAGCCATAAGGATGCATTGAGCAGGTATCTAGATGGAGAAAGAGGGATCTGGATGATCAGGAACAGCCATAAGGATGGATTGAGCAGGTATCTAGATGGAGAAAGAGGGATCTGGAAGGTCAGGAACAGCCATAAGACTGGGATGGATGAGCTGAGCAGAGGATAACAGCAGAAAAGGGACGTTATGGTCTTAGGACATAGCAGGCAGGATGCTTCCATCAGGAATAAGGATGGATTTGTGGCTGGAGCACCAGGTGCTGGCGTGACCTTGCTGGGACACTGGTGTGTCCATAATAAATCCAGCCTGGAGCTGAGGAGGGTGTTTGATGAGCTGGGATGGAGCAAAATGAGGCTGGAAAAGGGCACAGCTCCCATCTACAAACACCTGGAAGGGGAGGGATAAACCAAGGAGACAGGAAAGCTGTTAAGCACAAGGACAAGGGGGAGCAAGGATCCAGTGATAACTGGGGTTGGAGATCAGGAAATCCCAGCCCTTGGAGGGGAACAAAGGAGCAAACCACCATTTCAACACGTTCCTGGTGATTCCCTGGTCCTACATCCCTTGAAATTGCCTTAGAAGAGGATAAGATATGATTACTCCTGCTTTGGGAGCAGCAGCATTTGTAGCATGAGGAGCGGCAGGCCTGATGGGGCTGTAGAACTGGATCTCTGCGCTGGTCCCCTTTGTCTCTGGAATACCATCATGGATGTGATGAGAAGCTCCCATATGGTTTATTCCCTTATCCCACTGTTGTTTTCCAGAAGTTAACTGATGATGGTTGCACTGCTATGATTAATTAAGGTCTTTTCCCTACCTGGCAATATCCCAAAGCCTTTGGCATCCTTTGGAATTCCAGTTATGGAGCTCAAAGCCAGCGATGGCAACAAGGCAACAGAAAGGAAAGGTGGGAGGACAAGGCTGCTGCCCTAATGAGCCAGAACCTGTACGGGTGCCAAGGGAAGCCACGCAACATGGGTGTCACACCTGGTTATAAATAGGGTGGCATCTCTGTGCCCATTAACGTGGTGACACATCCCACAGCAATGGGTTAACCCTTTCCCTTGCCCTCCCATGGGGCTGAATCCAGACAGCATCGTTTTCTCCCTCCATCAGGGGATGGAAGCCACTGATATATAGGAGATAAACCATAGGTGCTGTTCAACATCAGGCTGTGCCTTCACCCTGGGCATGCAGCAGCAGAGCCTGCTTGACCCAAGCAAAGATACCCAAATTACCTTGTCATGAGCCCCGTGCTTATTCCAGCGAGGTAGCTCCAAATCCTGCCTTGCCATAACCAGATTCCAGCCATCCTGTGTTTCAGAGGGCCTAGAGAGACACCACCGACTTCCTGCTCTCTGTGGTTATTGTATAGTTAAGGGAAGGGGGCAGAATCCCTTCTGGTTTAGCCCTGTTTAGGCTTTATGTCCTCTTAGCAGAAGAGTTCTCTATATGGACACACATAGGAGGTCGGTGCTCAGCAGTCTGCAAACCAGGCACAGTGCAAGGGATTCTTGCCTCCTCTGTCACATAATGTTTTGGTTTAGCATCTTAAAAGCCTTTATTGAAGGCTGGATAAGCTACAGGAAAGGGAGGTTTAAGACATTCCTCTTGGGATGGAGACACAGAAACATCTATCCTGAGAGAAGTGCAACTAGAGGCAAACACAAGGGAGGTCAGAGGCAGGGAATCCTTTATTGAAGGGGTAAAGGCAGAGTCACAAACAGACTGCTTCCAAAGTAAACCCAAATACAAACAAAAGGCTAAAAACTGGAAAATCACCTTTTTTTTGTCACCCCTTCCCTTAAACATGAAAGTCCAAAGCTTTGTTTTGGTTGGGTTTGTTATGCTTTCTGCAGCTCGGTGGGCAATGGCACCCTGATACGGATGCAGCAGGGAGGAGGGAGACACCAGCTGTGTACCACAGTGGTTAAACGAGGAGCAAAGACTTCCCCTCTCTCTCTCTGATGCTGCTGCTGGCTGTGGAGTGGGGATGTGGGAGCAGCATCTTAAAACACTGCACAAACCAAACAGGGGCTCATAATAAATACCTAACAGACGAGGCTCAGTACATTGCTACAATCCTTCACTGAAGGGAAACATATATGTACACATATATATATATATCCTAATATATAACCTCTTTGTCTTAAATCAGCTTAAAGGCTACTTGTTTCTATTGGAAGGCAAAGGCAGGAATCCCACTAACCACCACCCAGACCCCAAACCTCAACCAAGCATCGCTGCCTGCAGTCCCCCTGCTCCTGACCGGGTCCCCATCCTCCTCCCTGCTGGATTTGCCCACAGCAGGGGTTGGGATTAGGGAGCTCCAGCTATGTGACCGTGCAGGGGATATAGAGAACAACAAGACTGGAAGAGCCCCTTGGCGTGCAGGACTCCTGTGTGATAAATACAGACGTTTTCCTTGGCACCATCGCAGGCTGAAACTCCTGACCCATCCTAAACACTGGAGAGGAAACACGCTGGCCTTGGAGTTAAAACCCTCGCAGGCTCCAAGGGGAGCAGGAAAATAACCCTACAAGGCTACATGACTCTAGCATCCAGCTATTTGGGCTTCCATTCCTGAAGGTTCATTAGCAGACACAGAACATTGCCCTAAGGTGGCTCGGAACGCAGCCCAAAGCATCTCTGCATCCCAACGCCGCAGCTGGACTTCATGTGTTCCTCTTCCCTTAAAGACCCAAGCCTTGCTGTAGCCTCCTTGGTTTCAATAGGAATCCCCTATGGGAGATGGGAGCGGAGTACCTGGGGTTTCAAATAGGTTCTAGGGTTTCTGGTAGGGCTTTGGGAAGCGCCTCACCCCCAGTCCCATCCGGAACCTGCCTGGGTCTCCCACGAGCTGAGCTCAGGCAAAGGAGACAAGAGAAAGGATTCCCTCTGCAATTGCACATGGGGAAGCTCAGACACTTCAAGCCCTCTCCTTCAGCCCTTCTCCCTGTGAGAAAAAGGCTGATCCAACTGGATGTTCAATGGGAGCCAAGGCAGGGTTACAGGTGAGGGGCATTGAGAGAGGAGCCTGGGATATCGAACCCCTCATCCAGAGCTCATCCCTACCGCAAGCCAGGTCAGCAAATACCCCCCCAAATCAAAGCCAGCTGAGGAAATGAGCATGCAGGGGGGGTTGAAAAGCACGGGTGGGAGAGCCTGGGGCATCACAATGGGCATTTTGCAGTCAAAGCAGTGCAGAATTAACCCTCTGGGCCAGAGCAGTGTCATCAAGCCTTGGTTTTATAGCTGGGGGAGTCGAGGAATGGGCTCACAGCTCTGCAGATGGCATTGGGGCTGTTCAGCCTGGAGAAGGGAAGCTGTGGGGAGACCTCAGAGCAGCCTTCCAGTATGTGAAGGGGGCTACAGGGATGCTGGAGAGGGGCTCTTCATCAAGGACTGTAATGATAGGACAAGGGGTGATGGGTTAAAACTGAAACAGGGGAAGTTCAGGTTGGAGATAAGGAAGAAGCTCTTCCTTGTGAACTGGGACTGGCACAGGGTGCCCAGAGAAGCTGTGGCTGCCCCATCCCTGGCAGTGCTCAAGGCCAGGTTGGACACAGGGGCTTGGAGCAAGCTGCTCCAGTGGAAGGTGTCCCTGCCTATGGCAGGGGGTTGGAACTGGATGAGCTTTAAGGTCCCTTCCAACCCACCCCATTCTGATTCTACAATGATGGGGGTATCCACAGACAGAGCTTTGTCGCCTTTAGGCTATAAACCCAACAGAAACCATCCCCACCACCTCCCCTCTCCTGTCTAATGCACGCCAGGATCTTTCCCTCAGCTCCCTCCCGCTCCCAGCCAAGTTATCTCCCAGCTAAACCCAGAGCTGATAAAATGCTCCTCGTGCTCCAGGACACCCACACTGCTGCAGGGAGGGGACAGCAACCCCATCCAACCCTTTGGCAAAGGGATCCCAACTTTATCAGCAAAGCCACCCACCCTGGACCTCTTCGACCTGCAGCTGGGACGGGGTGATGGCAAAGCCAGATTCCACATTCTTTTCCAGCAACAGATCCTTACAAACAGAGTCTGCAGCCGTGCTTAACAAAAGCTCTTTGGAAAAACCCTATGGATACACCTATTTTTCCCTTTAAATTACAATTTCCCTGCAAGCAGCCAGCTGGAAGGAAAAAGAGAAAGGAAAAGAAGCGATCCCTCCCCACTTTGCTGCCGCTATTCCCCCCTCTGAGGTAGACGTGGATGGGATGGGGATGAACCTCTGGGAAGTGGTTAACCAAAGCTCACAGCACCCTCGCTGTCCTGCCCCGGTGGTGCTGGTGTGGTGCTCAGCACTGCTGCAGCACACAGGGGGCAGTGGCCGGTGGTGGCCCTGGTGAGCTGCATCTCTCCGGGGCAGTGATCGTGCCGGTGTAGTCGATGCAGGAGGCGTTGCGCATCCGGATGCCCTCCCCACAGGTCTGGGAGCAAGGGGACCAGGGACCCAGGCGCCAAAGCGGGCAGGGGATGTCACCACAGGGCTTGATGTCCTCAGGCTTGAGGGCTCTGTCGCAGGTAGAGGAGGTTTGGCCCTCCATATCCCGGCAATCCACCGTCCGCCTCTGCCAGCCGGAGCCGCACGTCTTGGAGCACTCGGACCAGTCGCCCAGGACCCATTGGGAGGTCAGCATGGGGCGGATGATGTTGGCCGACTTCTTCTCTTTGCCTTTCTGCTTGCTGAAAGGGACGTCCTTGGGGATGAAGAAGGTGTATTTGACTTTGGGTGGGAAGACCTCGCTGGCGATGGTCAGCAGCTGGACCGTGAGCGGCTCCGGGAGCTGGCGGAAGCTCTGCAGCCTCTCCAGGGTCGTCATGGAGCCGCTGTATTTCAGGATGGTTCCCTTAACGAGGATGTCCTGCTCCATGGCTGAGATGGCAAAGTCCCCGTTCAGCAGGTACTTGCCCTCGAGGGTCCTCAGGGCCAGGTAGTTCCCATCGTGACGGACCCCTCGGTGGCTGCGCTGTTTGATGTCGATGTTGGTTGCCCCCGCGGGGATGGTGACGATGTCGTTGTAGCCGTATCTGCACGGGGCAAAGGGACATGGTTATGTTCCCTGGGCTTACTAAGAGGAGACCCATGCAGGGGACAGCTCTTGGTAACCCCCTCTGTAACCCTGAGCTCTCAGGAGCTGGAAATCACAGAGTCATGGAATGGGTTGGGTTGGAAGGGACCTTAAAGCTCATCCAGTTCCACGGGCAGGGACGCCCTCCACTAGAGCAGCTTGCTCCAAGCCCCTGTGTCCAACCTGGCCTTGAGCACTGCCAGGGATGGGGCAGCCACAGCTTCTCTGGGTGTTCCAGTGCCTCAGCACCCTCACAGGGAAGAGCTTCTGCCTTATCTCCAACCTAAATCTCCCCTCTGTCAGTTCTAAGCCATCAAGAGTGAGCGATGCGATCAAACAACAGCCACACGGTTACCAGTTGCCACCAATAGAATAGAATAGAATAGAATAGTTAGGGTTGGAAAGGACCTTAAGATCATCCAGTTCCAACCCCCCTGCCATGGGCAGGGACACCTCACACTAAACCGTATCACCCAAGGCCTCGTCCAACCTGGCCTTGAACACTGCCAGGGATGGAGCATTCACAACCTCCCTGGGCAACCCATTCCAGTGCCTCACCACCCTCACAGGAAAGAATTTCCTCCTTATATCCAATCTAAACTTCCCTTTTTAAGTTTTAACCCATTACCCCTTGTCCTATCACTACAGTCCCTAATGAAGAGTCCCTCCCCAGCATCCCTATAGGCCCCCTTCAGACACTGGAAGGCTGCTATGAGGTCTCCACGCAGCCTTCTCTTCTCCAGGCTGAACAGCCCCAACTTTCTCAGCCTAAAAGCCTTATTCCCTTTCTTCTGAAACGAGTGAAGTGTTTGGAACTAAAAGCCTGGCTCTCCAGTGATTCCATCACTGGTGCTGCTGAAGGACAGCATCAGACAGTGATGTAGCTGTATAGATACAACAGATACAGCACAGCATCAGGAAGGCTTTGGCACTCAAGCCCTTGGCATCCCATGCTATGGTCATCACTTGCTGCTACAATAAAGCACCACCCTGGTGTGACTGAGCCCGTGGGGCTGTTGGGATGGTTTTCCATGCATCCCTGTGGTTGATGCTGCGGTCAGTAATTGGGTTTGGAGTACTCCAGAATAAAGCCTTCGGGTCAAACTCTGCTCTCAGTCACCCTGACCCTGATCTTAATGGGATCTCTTCTTGGCTGGAGCTACCGTGCTAATCTCGCTTTAGTCAACCACAAACAATTCCTAGGCGAGTGGAAGCCCCGTTTCAGCTGGTTCCCTGGAAGGAAACCATCCAGGAAATGTAGTTTGACTGCATGAGTCACCTCACCACATGGAATTGGACGTGTCGGGCTTTTGTTACCATCTTTTCAACAAAAGCCTTCAATTCAGCTCTTTGGCAAAGCAACGGGGATCTTGGGCACGGAAAGCGGCTGCCTCCGTGCCTGAAATTCACCCCAGAGCCTAGGGAGAAGCTATTGAACTGTTTATATCCCACATCAGCCCTTGAATATGTGTCTAAATCACTGCATTGGGGCGAGATACACGTAAACTCCACAGGGCAGCTGATTGATCTGCAGTGGCACACCAAGCCCATCACCAGCGTCATTGCCCATCATGGTCATAGCCCATCACCAGCTGTTATTGTAGGAAATAAGCTCTGCTTGGCTTGCATAATGCTGCTCCGAAATACACTTAGTGTTAGCCCTGAAGGGAGGAGAGCAGGCTGTTGTAAGGGCGACCTGGCTGAGGGTGTTTGATTGTTAACCCCAGTTAACAGCATGGAAGGGAAGCCAAGCACTGCTGGAGCCCAACTGCTGCGAACAAGCTCTGCAGCGAGGTGCAAACTGGCTTTACATGACCTAGGAAGAGCTTTGCTGTCCCTATCCGAGCACTTTTGGTAGTGAACTGACTTGGATCGGTTGAGGGAGCCGGATATTTTCCTGCACGTTGAGCCATTGCCACCGCACACCCCGCATTTATCCAGCTTCTTGGAGGACCCAACGACGTGGTCGCAACCGGCCTTGATGCACTGCCCATGGACGCAGATGGAGAGGGTCTCTGGTCCACACAGCGTCCCGTCGATCACCTAGGCAAGATGCAGGGGAGCAGTGAGGGTGTTTGGTCTGAAATGGGTTGAAAGCAGGCGGTTATCATCTTACCTTGGCCTCAAAGACTTTGAATTCACTCCTCCCTCTGGCTCGGCAGAAGAGCTTGCATCGGTCTCGGGGTGAGACCCCGGCGTACTTGGGTACCCACTCCAGGAGGTTCCCTTCCAGATCCGTCAGGTTGTAGCTGTTGTACTTCTCACACTGCTGCTCCCGAAAGCTTTTCCCTGCAAGGGAAGACCAAAACAAGTCCTTGTGGGAAACCTGCAGGAGCTGCTGCCCTCATCGCAGGGATACGGGAGCGCACCAGCATCAGAGCGATGCCGCGCACCAGCATCAGAGTGATGCTGTTCACCAGCATCAGAGCGATGCCATGCACCAGCATCAGAGTGATGCTGTTCACCAGCATCAGAGCGATGCCGTGCACCAGCATCAGAGTGATGCTGTTCACCAGCATCAGAGCGATGCCGTGCACCAGCATCAGAGTGATGCTGTTCACCAGCATCAGAGCGATGCCATGCACCAGCATCAGAGTGATGCCATGCACCTTGCACCCCTCTGGAATGGATCACACCCCCAGCACAAGGGAATTCCCACCCCAGGTATATGAATGCTTAAGGGAGAAGGGAGCAGTGATGGGTTCTGGAGGAACAGGGGTGGGATGCGTTGGGAATCGGTGTCCTTACCATCCGCTGGGCACTCGTCGGTGTGGCAGGACTGGTACTTGGCGCGCTGGCCCTCGCAGTACCTGCCGCCGTGCTGGGGCTTGGGGCTGTCGCAGTGGCGGTAGGAGAACTGCACCCCACCACCACAGCTCCGGGAGCAGGAGCCCCAGGGGCTCCACGGGCCCCAGCCGCCGTCCACCACCGGCTGCAAGAGATGGGAGAAGCTGCTGGGTCCATCCCTGTGCCCGTCCATCCCCATGGAGCACCGCTGAAATCCCTCCCTGTGTCACCAGGCAAACCCTGATGCAGCAAAGCAATTCACATGAATTTCAGGCTCTCAGTGACATGGGTTAGGGGGTAATGGTCTGATGATCTTAAAGGTCTTTTCCAACCTGGTTGATCCTATGAAGCTATTACTGACTCCCACCAGTCTGTTCATGTGCTCTGAGTTAAGCTTGGGTTGAAGTGCTTTGCTGACTGACTCAGAAATCACTGCTAATTCCCCTGGCAGGGCAAAAAGTGATGATTTCATTGCAGATCTGCATCTGCTTGCTCTTGGTTCACACCAGCCTTGGCAAAAGGCATGGCAGCGTTTAGTAGGCTTGCCAGTAATACAGATTTGCCAGTAAAAAGGATTAATGGTGGGTGCTGTTGAAGGAGACATATCCAGAAAACAAAGCAAGCAAATCCAAAGCCAGTCCAGGAGACGGCAGGTTTGAGGTCCCAAATCCCATCCCCATTACCTGATGTTTCAGGGCATCCTGCGGCACGCAGCGTCCATCCCAGCACATCCCAGTGGCTTTGCATGGAGTGCCATCGGCCCAGGGCAAGCTGCCGTTCTTGGTGTGGCAGAGAGGCTCCCCAGTGCTGGTCCTGCACCAGAGCTGGGCGCAGATGTCATCGTCCGTGGTGTTGGGGCAGTGCTGGAAGGCCTTGCCGAAGATCTGCTGGCACTGCTGGTCCAGGCTGTACAGGGCTCCTCGGCCGGGCAGCTCCACAGGCAGGGACAGGGGCTCTGCTGGGGCATCCAGCAAGCAGTCACCTGGGGGAGACACAAGGATCAGGCTGGGGATGCATCAGAGCTTGATGTCATGGGTTGCACCGAGCAATGGTTTGGGTTGGAAAGGACCTTGAAGCTCATCCAGTTCCATGGCCACAGGCAGGGACCCTTTCCACTGGAGCAGCTTGCTCCAAGCCCCTGTGTCCATGAACACTGGCAGGGATGGGGCAGCCACAGCTTCTCTGGGCACCCTGTGCCAGCGCCTCAGCACCCTCACAGGGAAGAGCTTCTGCCTTATCTCCAACCTAAATTTCCCCTGTTTCAGTTTGAACCCATCACCCCTTGTCCTATCACTACAGTCCCTGATGAAGAGTCCCTCCCCAGCATCCCTATAGGCCCCTTTCAGATACTGGAAGCTGATCTGAGGTCTCCATGCAGCTTCTCTTCTCCAGGCTGAACAGCCCCAATGTTCTCACCCTGGCTCCATACAGGAGCTGCTCCAGCCCCTGAGCATCCTCATGGCCTCCTCTGGCCTTGCTCCAACAGCTCCATATCCTTCTGATGCTGAGGACACCAGAACTGGACACAGTGCTGCAAGTGGGGTCTCATGAGAGCAGAGCAGAGGGGCAGCATCACCTCCTTTGACTGCATCTGGGCCATGTTCAGTTTCTCATTGATCAATCAAACCTCTGTCTGTGTCTGGTTTGCCTCCCCTTCACCCCGCACACCCCTCCAGGCAATGGAAAGAGCCTCAGCAGTTAAGCAAGAGGCTGCTTTGAGTGATGAAACTACTAAAGCCAGCCTTACCGTGCCCTCCATCCAGGAACTCGGTGAGGTACATGGCGCTGCAAGGAGACCAGGGCTGGGTCTTGTTCAAGTGGATGAAAAGAGGGGCCATCATATGGTGCTTGCCCAGGGGCCCAAAGAGCCGCTCGCAGGTCTTGGAGTCATCGTGGGGCATGCTGAGAACGTGGCCTAAAGGGCAGAGAGCAGCAGTGAGACCAAACCAGCCCTGCTCTGCTGCAGGAGGTGAATGGGCATCCGAGAGCATCTATGAGATAACCAACAGCTCCTATAGCTGCAATAGCTCCGGGTTTCCTGTGGCTCCAGAGCAGAGCTGCTCCAGCCCTCACAGCATCTCCATGGCCTCCTATGGACTCATTCCAACAGCTCCATGTCCTTCTTGTGCTGGGAGCCCCAGAGCACCCAATTGCACCAATTTGGGCCCTTCTAAATGCTTTTGCTGGTGGAAAACAGCATCCGCCAGTGCCAGAGGCTCCCTAGTGCTTGGCTGGTGGTACCCAGCGGGGTGATGCTGGTGCTGGGCTGTGCTACATCCCCTCCCAGCAGACCCCCCCCCTTGCATTACCCAGTTCATGGGCCAGGGTGTAAGCTGCCTGCAGCCCCTCGTCCTCAATGACGGAGCAGCTCTTGTTGCGGTCGCACATGGTGCCGATATCCGCCACTCCCAGCGTGTCACAGCTTTGGTGTCCACAGAAGTCCTGTTTGGGAGCAGCACCGAAGGGATAAGGCAGGAGGAAGGTGTCCCCCATCTCCAGCAACCCCATCATCTCCAGTTAAATGTGGTCTGCACCCAAATGCAACCCCCTCCACCCCGATTGCTGTGAGCTTGGAGTGGGGATCCCTCCTGTTCCTCCTCTTCCCACCCCAACCGAAGCATCCCAAGGGATGACCTGTCTGGTCAGCAGGATGGCAGTGTCGTAGTGCTCCGGGTGCCGGTCGCTGGGGGGGTTGAACCTCTGCTGCCAGCTACAGAAGTTACGCAGGGTGAGCCCACCGTTGTCGGACACCTCGGGCCCTGCCGCCTCCTCATCCACCACCAGCACCTTCACCACCACCAGGTTGATGGAGTTCTTCAGGCTGGGGTGCTTGTAGATGCGGGCCGCCATGGACATCAGCGTCAGGACGTGGTTCTGTGGGGAAAGGATGGGGTGGGTAAAGATAGGGTGAAAACTCTGCTGGTGGGGGGGTGTGGTTTTGGTTAGGAGGAAACAACCTCATCCATCACCCAACCACATCCAGGGAGCCACCTGGGTTGATGGATGAGGTGCTGCCTGGAATGCTACGTGATGCTTTACCCATGACGCCAATGGGAAGGACAAGCAGGACGAGCTCACCCCTGCATCCCGTTCCTCAGCCACTGTTTCACCTCCAATGAACCCTTTGCACCCTCAGGAACACCTCACATTCGTGCTCTTGCATATTCCCAAAGCATTAACCTTGCCTCACACCACCATAAAACACCCCGAACCCAACCTCCCCGCTGACAAACGGGGCTGAAACCCTTTGCCATGTTCAAGCCTTGTCCCAGCAGCATCCCCTGCTCAGGCTGCTGGGATGACCAGGGATTACTTAATATGTCAAACGCGCCAGTGATGTTTAGGCTGATGTAAACATCTTATCAGAGCATCGACATTCCTCCTCTGCTTGGCACCCATTCCCAGCCTTGGAGTCAGGAGAAAGAAATGCAGCTATTACACAATGCGCTATTGGGAAAGAGAAAGTGGCTCCTCTCCTCCCCAGACCCCACTGCTTAAACTGGAAGCCCTCTGCTATTGGGTTGCCCCCCGAATACACGTTCCCTGCTCTGTGCAGCATCCATCGTGATGCTGCTGGGCACTAAATGCCCTTTCCTTAGCACGCAAGGGAGGGTTTTAGGGAGAACCCCCCCATAAGCAACAACATCTTTGCAGCACCTCTTGGCTCTTTTAGACCCTTCTGCCACGCTTGATCCCGTCGCTGGCAGCTCCATGCAGACAGATGTTTTGCTTCAGCAGGATGTATCCCAGTCCTCCTCATTACCCAAGGGCAGGGAGCACTGGATAGACGGGTTTGTTTAGACTGGCCCCGTGTCCACGACGTGACTCACATCCCAGCCCAAATGTCATGGAGAAGTCACCACTGAGGCAACAAAAGCCAGGTGAGATGCCCAGGAGTGGATGCTCTGAGGGAATAGTTTACCCCATGGGGAGAATCCATTGGGAATCTCCCTAAAAACATCACAGTGCCTTCTTCAGATCGCATCCTGGAGGGATGCTCTGTGCATCTCGGAATGGTTTAGGTTGGAAAGGATCTTAACATCATCTTATTCCAACCCCCTTCCAAAACCAAACTGATCTGTGCTTCATCAGCATCGCACAGGACACCCTCATGGGATCATCCCTCATTCCCAAGGGAGTAAATCCTGCTGCATCCTTTCCTAACCCATGTTTTGACCTGGGAGCTCTCAGTCCCTACCCCAAGTTCCCTGGGATATCCTCAGGGTTAGATCCAGCAGGATCTTTCAGCAGTAGGAATGGAGGGACTCGGAAAACATCCTTTTGCCTTGCCTTCATCTGGAAAACAAACTGAACAAACAGCTCTTTAGTGTGGATTTTAAAGGTCAGGTTCACTTGTTCCACCATCTGCTCTCTATTCATACCCAGTCCCGGGCCGTGCAGGACCTGCTTGGGGTTTGAATGGACCCTGATGCCTCTGGGAAGAGCAGCAATCCACCTGCATTGCATTGGCTTAGCCAAGGGCTTGGAGCTGGAGCCAAAAGCAAAGTACAGCATCCCCAGGGCTCAGGGGAGGCTTTTGGCCAACAACTGAGTTGAATGCCGCTTGTCCCATCCTCTTTTGGCTTGGTGAGCCATCCAGGCAGGAATGCTGCCTTCTCCAGGGTGTCCTTCCAGCATCGGGAATGTGGGTATCAGCTGTGGGGCAGCCAAGGCGTTAGGGATAGGGAGCCCAATGGACTGGTTTCTGCTCAAGGTGCTTCCATGCCATTCCCAACCAGCATCCAAAGGAGATCTTGGCAGGATTTCTCTCCAGCTGGTAAATACAGCTGGAAAAGCAGCCCCTTACCTGCTCTGGGGGGACAAGGCACCAAGAAAGGACAAAGGACCAGAGGAGCATCCCTCCTCTGCTCCACATGCTGCTCCCATAGCCAGGCACAAGCATCCCCCAGGTCCCCAGAACCTCCTTTCTCCCCAGCTGCAATCCTTGGCTCCCTGTGGTCTCAATAAGAGCAAATTCCACCCATTCCCCCCCACTAAAAGAAAGAGAGGGGATGCCTTCTGTGTGGCAACTGCATTACAGAGCTCCGATATCCCCCCTGCTACAGCATTGCTGCTCCTAGGAGCCACCAGCATCACCCTGCCATGAGGCTGCCAACAGCAAAGAGCACATGCAGAGGGTCAGTGGAACACATGGGCATAAATCAGAGCCTGGGGAGCTGAAGGGGTTGTTTTTAGCCTGGTGATGGTGAAGGATTTTGCTTTCTGGTACAAGCGCTTGGAGAATCTCTGCTTACGTTCCCCTTCATGGGAAGCACTTGGGGATGAAGTCTGCAACTGTTTTGTTGGGGGGGCTTAAAGCCTAATGGTTATGGGAGGGAGAAACTGCTCTGACAGAGACACCATCTATTAGTGTGGTATATATATGTGTGTGTGTATATATATATGTGGTATAATGGTCTAATATCCAGGGCAGGGCAGCACGGAGCACCCATGCAACACCCCGGAGCATCTCGCCTCCCTCCAATACACTCATAGAGATGCATGCTCAACCTGATGCTGCAGCTTTATCTGTTCATGGGGTTGTTGTCTCTATGGCGCTGGGATTTCCCCCCTTTTCCTCCTGGAATCCTGAATTTCCACAGAGGAAGCAAACCAACCCCACCAGAAGAGGAACGCTGAGATTTCGGGAGCGGGGATGGATGGAAGCAGGAAAACACAGGGTCAGATGTGAGGGCTCTTAGCAAACAAGTGGTCAAAACACATCCCAGCCTGTCTTGGATACCCACAGCGGCAGCAGCCGCCCTGCCAGCCTCCTCCTGTGCTTTGGAGCCCAAGCCAAGAATTCCCTTACAAACACCATGGGCAGCAGCCAAGGGAAAAGGGAGGGATGAGGGCTTTACTTCCAAAGTCACTTGGATGGCCACTGGGTTTGGGAGAGCTGGCAGCAGGACCCCAGCACCCATCTGGTCTTAGAGGGAAGGGGCAGCAACACCACACTTAAAACCTCTTAAATCTGCCTGGAAAACACAGAATTCCAGTGAGGAATCCCAGTTTAATCAGACCCATCAGGTTTTGCCCTGGTCCTGAGTCATTACTAGCTGCTGGAGCAAGGAATTGCAGACTCCTTGCTCACAAGTACAAGGGGGAAAAGAAGGATCGTAGCCATCGTGTTTGCAGAGGAAAGCTTGGAAACTCATCGCATCCACACCCAAGAGACTGGAGAAATCCCACCACAGGAATCCCATCCTGCTGCCAACTGGCCGGGAATGCCGATGTCTCAGCAAACATCCCCGCAACCTCGCAGAGCATCCCTGCAAGTGCAGCCTGTGCTGCAGGTGCTCAGCCCGGACGCCCTTTCTGCTGCATCCCAAAGGGGTTATCCCCTGCTCCGTGTCCTGCCTCAGCTTCCCACACTCAAACCCACACTTAGCTCTGCTGGTGATGCTCACAGTCCCTTTCTCTTCCCCCTCAAGCACCTTTGGATCCTCCACAAGTTATCCCTTGTGTCCAGCCTGGGGCCTTGCACCCATCTCTATATAAAGAGGCTTTTCCCCATCACTGCAGGTCACATCCTGCACCGCTCTCCACAACCTGCTGCTCACAGATCCTATTGCTCAGCACCATCCTGCTGCTAATTCCACCCCAAGTACCCATCTCCTGCAGGCATCAAGGCAGTTTCATGTCTGGGTCTCCATCATTTCCCCCCTGGTTTAACGTGGGTACCGATGGAGGTAGACAGAAGCTCTTGCTACCTAAATTAGGGGAGCTATGAGGCTCAGATTGATCAGAAAGCAAGCATGAATACCCTGTTCCTAACAGCATGGCATTGATTATGACTCGCAGTGCTTGAACACATCTTTTACATGAGCCATTCCAGCTTAAAGCAAGGAAATAACTGGGAATACAAAGGATGTTTGTGGCTTTGGATATTTGGTCCCTCAAGTGTGCTTATGGGAAGATAAGTCTCTATATAAATACATTTCCTTCTTGATTCAACCTTGTCAGCTCTCTAGGGTCAAACCACCATCAAGAACAAGCCAGCAGTGCTTTTAGCCCCCCAAAAAGGGGGTATTTGGGGAATAGGGAGACAGCTTTTGGTCTCCGGAGTTAAAAGGAACCAGCTTCTCCCTGCATTTGTGTGGCAGGAACAAAAGACACACAAACACAGCGGGTGGCTTTGTATGGGTTTGCTGCTGGCTGAAGTTTGCTCCTTACTGCTTAAACAGGCTCTTGCTCCCCATCCCAAACCAGACCTTTGATGGGAAGGAAGCCTTTAAGAGGTGCCCTGATTGATAATACAAAGATACTGCTGTTGGGGACAGAGAAATGATGGCAGAATGGGAGCCAAGAGGAGTGGAAACTGCTGGATAACGGTGTCCTGCACCTACCCCAACCATAGCACCTTGTTTACCCCAGGAGGTAGACCATGGGGCGCTGCTTTAGAACATGGGGCTGCAGAAGATGCTGGTTGGAGGAGATGCGACACGCTCTTCCTCCTGCCCTTCTGGGGTATCAGAGACCAGTGTCATGCTATAGGGAGAGCAATTCCTATCACTGTTTAGGTGCCTGGTGCTTAAAAACCTGGATTACTCCATGCCAAGCTCTGCTTCTGACTGCTGCGAGGGGCTCCTTAACCCTTTGCAAGCATGGCAAGTGAAACCAAGCAAGGGGTGAAACAGGAGTGATGCTGTTGGAGCTCCAAGGCTGAGCAGTTCCCAAGGTCCAGCCCCATCCGAGCAGGGCTGGAATTAGGAGCGGAGAAGCCAGATGAAGCCCCCAGGGGAAGGATAAAGGAGGCTGAGATGGCAAAGCCAAAACCCAACTGCTCCCCAGCTTCAAGGGCTCCTCAAACAGCCCCATAAGCAGCCAACCACTGCTGAGGATGAGCGACTTCAGTGCAGTTATCCCCATCGGACCTGAATTTGGACCTGAGCAATCCATCACTGCAGCACTGGAATCAGTGCTGGGGAGCTGGGAGAACAACTCCATGCGATGGAAGTGGGTGGTCCACAGCCCTGGAGATGGATGGGGGGGGCAGAGACCCCAGTGCATCCACTCCTTGGGGTCTCCATGGAGCCTGGCCACGGGCAGTGTCTCCACAGTTGAAGCATGATGAAGGAATGGGACCGGTTTTGGTGCTGATGGCTGAGGGAAAGGGATGCTCCTGCATCTGCTGGGCTGCTACAGGTGGCTCTGGAGCAGGACTACTTGATACTCAGGTCCTGGTTTATTTACTGTCCAGAAGGGAGTTAAACCCATTACTCTTTCCTCATAGGAAGAAAGGCATTAACCCCCTCTTTGGGACATCTTCCCATTAGGACATTTGGATCCCCCATCTTTGGGATCCCAAACTGATGGGACATCCCCATGACACAGAATCCCTTGGGGTTGGATCCTGGGGCTGGGAAGGGGTCCCTAAACACCGGCCAAACCCCATAGATCAACCCCGCAGCCTTTGCCCTCGGGATTCAGAGCCCCTACACAGCTACAGAGGGAAGGGAGGGGGGACAAAGCCAATGTCCCCATCGTGGTGGGAGAACAGAGGGAGAACTGAGTGGACACACAGAGGGATGCAGGGACAAATGGGGACACACGGAAAGCGATACAGGGGCAACTGAGAGGGGGAATGAAGGGCTAAGGGGGCAGTTAGGGGATGGAGCATCGGTAGGGCACCGGGGGGACGGGACGGGACGGGACAAACGGCCAGCCCTTACCTCCACATCCTCCCCGTAGAACCGCACCATGGAGGCATCAGCCACCAGCAGCGTCTCCACGTAGCGCGCCTGGGAAACGAAGCGCTTGGCGCGGCGGAGCCGCTCCCGAGGACCGGGAACAACACCGGGAACAACACCGGGAATAACACCGGGAGCAGCGCGGCGCCGGAGCCGATGCGGCCGCCTCCAGGGCGGCCCGGGCCAGCGCTGCCCGAGCGGCTGGAGCTCGTAAGCGGCCCCATGGAGGAGGAAAGCGGCTCGGAGCCCGGCCCCACCGCAGCGGCTGAGCACGGCGGCTCCATCGGGGCTCCCATCGACGGTCCCCGCGTAGAAGCATCCCCGGCGGGGCGCGCTGCGTGCGGGTGCCCTGCGGCTCCCCAAGCGCTGCAGGCGGTAGCGGGGAGCCAGGAAAGCGGCGTCCGGGCGCAGGCGGAGCACGACGGCTCTGCCGAAGGCCGCCAGCCTCAGGGCCAGCAGCCCCGGCGGGGCGGGCAGGCGGGCGGGCAGCACCGGCTGCGCCTCCCGCGGCGGAGGCAGCGCCCAGGCGTGGCACAGCAGGAGAAGGTGGAGCGGGGCCCGGCCCCCCAGCAGCGCCCGCCGCCCCATCGCAGGGTCCGGTCCAGCCCGGCCCGGACCCCCCCCCCCGTTATCCCCGGACCGCAGCTCCGGAGCCGGTTCCGCCGAGTATTTATACCGTCGGCCCCCCTCCGGCTTTGACATAAGAGGTTTATTTTTGCTGTCTCGCTGATGCCCCCCCCCCCTTTCCCTCCCCTCCCAAGGGGGGGGGGGGGAGGAGAAAAGAAAGGAAAAAAAAAAAAAAAAACAAAAGAAAGAAGCAAAAAGGGAAAGAGAAAAAAAAAAGCCCCGACCCAGCCCACTTTTGGATGCGGTGCGAGGCCAATCAGGCGCCGGGAGCCCCGCCTGCCCTCCCAAGTGTCAACCCCAGCCCGTTACTCTCCCCGCGTTAACCCCTTCAGGCCAGGCTCTGATGCAGCCCCCGCGGGGTGGGTTGCTTCTATCACCCTCCTTACCGAGGCAGGATTTGCGCTATGGGGCTGCCCCATCGCTGGGCATGGAGCAACCTATGGAACCGGATGAGCTTTAAGGTTAATTTCCAACCCCAAACCATACCATGATTCCCTCTCCCCATTCCCCCCCCCGCATCCCTCCACTGCTGGCAAGCACCAGGCCTTTGCCAGCTGGAAAGCATCTCATTCCAGCCTGGAAGGCAGAAGGTGCCTCCGGAGGTTCCCCCCTTCCTGGTTCCCATGTCCTTTTTGCTTAGCCAAGGGCACAGAGGGCTGTGGGCCCCAGGGAAAGCTCCAGCACCGACAGGGACAAGGAGGTTTCCATGCCCTGAGCAAACAGCTGGGCCCACATGGGGTTTGCTCCGGCTGGAAGCAGAGCACAGCCTCAGCCAGCCTTGCAATGGGGTTTTGCTTTGTGTCCACGCTCCCTTTTACACCCCTCCAGGGCTGTTAGAGCCTCAGGTGAAACACAAACAGCAGGAGATGGGCAGGAGCAGGAACAACCAGGTCTAATGGAGACAGGGAGATGGCTCTTTACATATTACTCCTGGTTTCCTTTTAAGCCTCATTAGTTCATGAGATTCCTGGCCTCTGGAATGCTCTTTGTGCCCAGAACTTGAAGGAGTTCATCCTGCTCCATACTCTCCTTTTCCAAGGAGCAGCGGATGCTCAGGACTGGGTTTGTGCTCCTTTAACCTTGCTCTGGGTGCCAGCCCAAGGACCAGCTCCTCTAAACCCTTCTTTTCCTTCCCTTCCCCTAATCCTAAGAAGATCCAAAAGGATAAAGCAGCATTTGGCACCTCAGGATTCCTGGGAAAGCAGGACCCAGGCACAGCCGAGCAGCAGGGCGCAGGGGTAAAGGCTGCGTTCCCTTTGCTCCAGCATGGATTTACATCTGCCCCTCTATTATTATCTCCACTTAAAAGCCACATCCCTACCTATGTAGTAAACAGAACCCTGGCTCTAAATAGCAGCGCTGCCCGGGGCCAGGGCTCTGGTTACTTGGCTTTTTAAAGCGTGGTTTGTGACCGTGTAAGGGGGGGAAATAGGGAGATTAATAGGAATAAAGGTAAAGAGCAGCCCCATGCTCTGTGTAGGGAAAGGGGGATGGCTTTAAGCTGAAACAGGGGAGATTGAGATGGGATGTAAGGAAGCTCTTCCCTGTGAGGATGCTGAGGTGCTGGCATCGGGTACCCAGAGATGCTGTGGCTGCCCCATCCCTGCCAGTGTCCCATGGCACTGGATGAGCTTTGAGGCCCCTTCCACGCTGAGCCGGTGCCCCTGCTCTGACCCAGGACAGGTGAAGGCTGCGGGCGGCACAGGGCTCCTCTCTCCAACAGGATGCAGTTTATTCCCGGCTTTCCGCTCTCCTTTGATCCCGGAGGATGCGCTCGCATCCTGGCTCGAAGGCACTGCTGGTTTCCATTAGCGGCTCCGCTCCGCACACAGGAGCTGGAATTGCTTGGGCTCGCCATAAACCAGCTCAAAGGGATGCGGGGAGGCAATAACATCCAAAGCATCCCAAGGCTTACTGGGGGGTTCCTGCTTAGAACCATGGAATGGGACCTTAAAGCTCATCCAGATCCAACCCTTTCCACTAGAGCAGGTTGGTCCAAGCCCCATTCCCACCCCTTAGCAGGACACGCTGCCACCAAACCCCACTTACAGCTCCTCTCATCTCTAAGGGGCTGTCTGAGCATATGGAAGCTGTTAACTCCCTTTTGATCACCCAGCTTCCAAACGCCTGCCCCATATCCCCAGCTCTGCAGATCCATGCGGATCCATTGCATCCTTCCCAGAGGACTGAGCCTGGCACCCATTTCCCAGGGAATTCCAGCCCTCAGGATGAGGCCCACATTGCATTCACTGTTCCTGCCCTGCAGCACTGAGATTGCCCCCTTTCAGGGCTCTGGTGTGATGCTTTGCTGTGCCCTCCTTGCCTTGCGAATGGCATCACATCCCAACCTGCAGTGCCAGGCTGATGGTGTGGCCATTCCCTGCTTTGTTTTAGCTATTCCCTCCTTTCAGCCCCCGGAAAACCTTTGGGATAATCATTTCCCAGCAGCTACAAGCCCAATAAACGTTACCACTAGATGTCAGTGGCTCCCTATGGAGGAAATGCTGCATCCATCCCTGCCAGTTGGCTGGCCTGGGGCAGCAGCAAGAGGAGGATGAAGGATGCTGCAGCCAGCCCCTAACCTACCTTGATGGCAAAAGGAAAGGGCTTAATTCCATTAGTTTTCCTTTTGAAGGCAGTAAGTGGGAAGAAATCACTGCAAGGAAAGCATCTGGGCTTCAAATCACAGCCCTGGCCTTGCATGCTTCCGATTTACCTCCAGTAGAAGCCTCTTAGCTGCAAGGATGGGAAGTGATGCTCGAGGAAAGCATTTCTGGCCTTATATTTGCATGGGATTTGGGGCTTGGTTTGGAGCAGGTGAGAACTGGGAAGCGAATTCCACAGCAAAATCCCATAGATCGATCGGGAATCACTGCACTGCACACTGCAGTCACAGGAGGGCATCCCTGCCTTACAAGTGGCGCTTATTTAGCCTTTGGTACCCCAAAACCCCTTAAACAAATGGGGTTTCCTTCCCCTTAATGCATTGTAGGAGCTTCCCCAAGTGCAGCATCCCATCCCTGGGGATGTGCATCAACAGCACAAGAGGATGGGCAGCTGAGAGTGATGCTGCGGGAAAACCATAATTCCCACTGGATGCTGTAAAGGGGGGGGGAAATCAGGCTTTCAGGCTCAGGGAAGAGCAGGGATAGCTCTTTCCTAAGGCAGGGTCTCCATTTAGGAACTGAATGTGCCTCCAAATCCCATTGCTGTAGACAAGCTCATGGAGTTATGCACCATAACCCGGGTGCATCAAGAGCAAAGGGCTGTGATTTGGTTTGCCTTGGTTTTAAAGGATCCTGACTCTGATTCCCAAACCCCCTTAAGGCATCTCCATATGGATCCTCCATTCTTAACCTCGTTTCGATGCGTACCCCAAAGCAGTCGCATTCAGTTGCCTTTCATGCCTTGATGTGCAGGGCAATGAAGTCTCACCAGAGGGCAACCTTGCTTCAAGGGTGGGTTTGGAGCTCCGATGGGAGGAAAGCAGGTTTATGGCTTCCCCCAAAATCCAGGCTTAAATCCTGTTTCCAAATCCCCCTCCCAGGCTTTGTGCCCCTTGGGGAGCTGCCTCTCTGCATCGTTTGGGCAGCCTTTCAGGCTTACCCGGATGTGCAGCATCTCCCTTGCTGCCTCCCTGCATCTTCTGCTTTACGCATCTCCGAAATGAGCATCCCATAAAGCGAATCCATCAAGGATGGACCCTGTCTCAGGCAGGTGAAGAGAGAGGCGAATCTGGGGTGATTTCTGTGTCATAGGATCATATAATCACAAGCTGGTTTGGGTTGGAAGGGACCTTAAAGCTCATCTACTTTCCACACACCCATATTGGAAGCTTTGATGCCAGAGGTGATGTTATGTGTCAGGACCATGAGAGAAGGCAGCAGAGATGCTCCTGCTGCAGGAGCAATGAGGTGAGGAGCATGAATCCTTCTGTGCATCACCTCTGCATGGGGGGAACAGGCTGATTTGGTTCCTGTTGTGTTGCAGACGTGCTCAATGATGTTTTCAATCTCAGATCTTCTCTCATGGAGCAGGTAAAGCGCTGTTGCAATGGGAAACCATGCAGAGCATCCAGTCCCTATCATCAGAACCAGCCTGAATCCAATGAAACCCAGCATCTTCCTGGAGCAAGGACGGGGCAGGGTTTAGGTCACAAAGCCCTGACGTGCCTGGGGCTTCTTGAGCATCTCGCCCTCACTGACCCTATCCAGACCCAGCCAGCTTGGATTCCCCAAGCCTTTCTTTCCTGGAAAGCCGCCCCTAACAACTCGCTTTGACTCATCTTCGGTCCCTGGAGAGGATCCTCCTTCCTTGCCCATATGGTTCGGAGCTGGGAGAGCACAGCCTGAACCTTTGGGTGAGAGCCCAGGCCTCTGACCTGCCAACCTTCCGCACAAAGACAAGTGAAGGGCTTTCCTCTGCCTGCAGCCTTCCCGAGAGATGCTCTATTTAACACCGTTTCTTTCATGAGCCGGAATATCCAGGGGATAAAGGAGGCTTTGGGGGTGGGTTTTTCCTCCTCTTCTCTTTCTAACTGGCATGGCAACAGTGATGGAAGAGGAGAACTTGTCAGCAGTCCCCAGAGGTGGAGGTAGGGGAAGGAGTAAGCACACTGCAGACCACCTCACACTGGTATTTCAGGAGCAGGGGGAGCTACAGGTTAGAGCTGGCTGAGATGGGGTTTACCTTAAAGTGGTTTCTAGGCAAAAATCGAAGTAGAAGCCAAATTTACCTTATATACCTTATTTACCTCATATTTACCTTATTTTTACCTTATTTACCTTATATACTTTATATTTCTCTTATATACCTTATATTTACCTTATATACCTTATATACTTTATATTTACCTTATATACCTTATTTACCTTATATACTTTATCTTATATACCTTATATTTACCTTATATACCTTATATTTACCTTATATATATTATTTTTACCTTATATACCTTATTTACCTTATATACCTTATATTTACCTTCTATACCTTATATTTACCTTATATACCTTATTTACCTTATATACCTTATATTTACCTTATATACATTATATTTACCTTCTATACTTTATTTTTACCTTATATACCTTATATTTACCTTATATACCTTATTTACCTTATATACCTTATTTTTACCTTATATACCTTATATTTACCTTATATACCTTATTTACCTTATATACCTTATATTTACCTTACATACCTTCATCCGTTGCTGTTTGGTGAGGTCCAAACGCATCTTCCATCTCCATTCCCTGCTGACCACATGCTTCCCTTTAGGTCACCTGTATCCATCGCATTCCCATCAGATCCAGGCAAGCTACAGGGGGCTGAAGAGCATCCAGCTTCATCCCCAGGCACCTGGAAAGACACGGAGTGAGCCCAAGGTGTTCTCTTGGGCCTGCTCCTCTGTGCCAATGGAAAGGGCTGGGGAGATCCCTAAAGAAGGGACCTGCAGCTCCCGCCTGGCCCTCACCCTCCTCCTGTGGCTGGTCCCTGTGATCTCCCCTTTGCAGACACAAGAGATGCCCCCTTTGCCCACCCTGGTTTGGGAGGGATGTGCCATGGGGATGCCACAACCCTGGCTCCTTCCAGTGACTGGGATTGGGAAAATCACATCACATCCTTGAGCTAGAGGATAAACGGGACACAGATGTGCCTCCCTTCTTGTCTGGTAAAGGGGGAGCCCTAAGGGCAATATGTGCCCCATAGACCCAGCAGGCAGCACACAATGTGGCTTGCAAGTCGCAGGTTGAGCTGCAGGGCACGCAACCAAGCAAACCACGGCACGGGGGAAGCACTGGCACTGCTTCTTGCTGCCCATAAACCTATTCCTCAGCCACAGACACTTACTGAGGGCTCCTCATTGCTCTCCTTTTAGTGGTCCTGCTCCCCAAAACCCCTTCATCTTCCTGCATCCCAATCGCCTCTTCCGCCCCTGCATCCTTCCTGGTCCCAAGCGCTGCTCTGATGCACACCCCCTCTGGAAGCACACAGGATGGGGCTGCAATGAACTGCCCCAAACCAGCACGGAGCAGGGGGATTCCAGCTTCCCTGCACACCACTGTCCTGGCCACAGCCTGCTCCTTGATGGGGGGGCAGGCACAGAGCTTCATTCACAGCCCCCCTTTGCCTGGAGCATGAGTGGGGAGCAGCAGGAGGGAGCCTGGCAGATGGGAGCATCCCTGCGGGCTGCAGGGTCCCCTTTGGCACCGCAAGAATACAAGTGAAGAGGGTCCCCAGCTCATACCCGCATCCCATCCCACATCCCCATCCCACATCCCCATCCAACTCCTCTGTCCCATTCCATTTCATTCCATCCCATTCCACACCCCCATCCCATCCCACCCCATATTCCTGTCCTGTCCCACATCCCCATCCCACTCCACATCCCCATCCCACTCCCCTTTCCCATTCCATTTCATTCCATCCCATTCCACACCTCCATCCCACCCCATATTCCTGCCCTATCCCACATCCCCGTCCCGTTCCACATCCCCATCCCACTCCCCTGTCCCATTCCATTTCATTCCACCCCATTCCACACCCCCATCCCATCCCACCCATATTCCTGCCCTATCCCACATCCCCATCCCACTCCACATCCCCATCCCACTCCTCTGTCCCATTCCATTTCATTCCATCCCATTCCACAGCCCCATCCTATCCCACCCCATATTCCTGCCCTATCCCACATCCCCATCCCATTCCACATCCCCATCCCACTCCCCTTTCCCATTCCATTCCATTCCATCCCATTCCACACCCCCATCCCACCCCATATTCCTGTCCTATCCCACATCCCCATCCCATTCCACATCCCCATCCCACTCCTCTGTCCCATTCCATTTCACTCCATCCCATTCCACACCCTCATCCCATCCCACACCCCCACCTTCCCATGCCATGCTATGCCATCCTATCCCACTCCCCTCATCCCATTCCACCCTATCCCATTCCCCCATCCCCTGTCATCTCCCCCATTCCACCCCATGCTACCTCATCCCATCCCCTCCATCCCATCCCATTCCCCCCCTCCCCGCTCTATCCCATCCCACCCTCCTCGGTCCCGCCCCGGGCGGAGCTCGGCTCTGCCGGCCCCGCTGCTCCGGGCTCTCCCGCTCCGCTCCGCCCGCTCTCCCGCCCCGTCCGCCCGCATAAAACCGCTCCGCTCCCCGCACCGCAGGTACCGGCGGGGCAGGCGGCTCGCACGGCCCCATCCAACACAAGGCAGGAAGGAAGAAAGAGTGGGGGGGGGGACACCCGATCCGCTTCATCCCCCCCTCCGCTCCCTGTCCCCCCCGATGTGATCCCACCGGGACGATGCTGCCGCTGCTGCCGCTGCTGCTGTTGGGCTCCGGGGGGCTGAGCCTGCCCCTGGACGACACCGAGGTGGTGACCCCGCTCCGCTTGGACCCGGACATCAACGGCAGATCCTATTTCAGGCGGGGGCCGGCAGAGCCGCCCCGGGGGGGGCAGGCGGTGGTTTTCCAGCTCTCGGCTTTCGGGGAGGATTTTTACCTCCACCTCACCCCCGATGCCCACTTCATCGCGCCCGCCTTCGCCGCGCATTACCTGGGGGCCGCCGCCCGGCCCGGCCCTGCGCTCCGGCACTGCTTCTATTCAGGGGATGTCAACGCAGACCGGGAGTCCTTCGCCGCCCTCAGCCTCTGCGGGGGGCTCCGAGGGGCTTTCGGCTATCGAGGAGCCGAGTACATCATCACCCCGCTGGCTGCGGGTGCGGCGGGTGGGGAGCATCGCCTGCAGCGCCGCAGCCCCGGCCGCCCCGTCGGGGCCGGAGCATCCCGATGCGCAGTGGGCTCCGGGCTCACCCCCGGCGTGCTGCAAGCGCTGGATAAGTACCGGGGACGGGGAGGGGGGAAAGGGGGTCGGGCCAAGCGCTTTGCCTCGGTGCCCCGGTACGTGGAGACGTTGGTGGTGGCTGATGAGTCGATGGTGAAGTTCCATGGGGATGATCTCCAGCACTACCTGCTCACGCTCATGGCCACGGCCGCCCGCCTCTACAAGCACCCCAGCATCCGGAACCCCATCCAGATCTCCGTGGTCAAGTTCCTCCTCATCGGGCAGGATGACAAAGGGCCCAAAGTGACCGGGAATGCCGCCCTCACCCTCCGCAACTTCTGTGCCTGGCAGAAGAAGTGGAACAAGGGCAGCGACAAGCACCCCGAGTACTGGGACACTGCCATCCTCTTCACCAAGCAGGTGGGTGCAAGGGAAAGGGGGGGGGACCCCCCACTTCAAGGAGCCCCACACTGTGCCCCTGACACCTCACCCCACCTCTAGCGCATGGTTGTGGTTGATCCCCCTTTCCCAATGGATCCTTATGGTGCTGGGGCAGCATGGACCAAGCCCCCTAGAGCCAGCCCTTGCTGGCAGGGGGCTGAGTGAGGCCGATGGGTGCGCAGGTGCAGGTTGTCCCCATAGGCAGAACCCTGCTGCTCCATCCCCAGGCTCCTGGCAGGAGCCCAAGTGGCTCTGGCACAGGGAGCAGCCACCCCAAAACAGGGGGTGTGAGCCCAGAAGAGGAGGAGCATGGCCCCGATCCCCTGTCCTTGGCTGGGAATTGCTCACGATGGAGCATCCCACCTCTCATCCCTGCTTCCTCTGGCTCAGGAGAACCTGGAGCTCTCCTGCGTGCTGGCTGCTCCGCATGGACCTCGCTCAGGGCTGGAAGGAGAGCACCAGAGACAGAGCCAGCGCTTGCAGACCTCGCAGGGGGGGAGAGGTGAGGGTGTCCCCCACCTCTGCCGTGGGAAAAGGGCCTTTTCCTCACCTCTGGAATGGGCTCTGCCGCTCCATGGGGCAGCTCCGTTATCCCTCTGGGATTAAACCGGGTGACATGGAAGCAGTGCCAATCCCTGCCCGGATGTTTTAGGATGAGGGACAGGTCAGGAGCTCCCCTCAACAGCAGGGACACCATTCCCAAAGCGCCCTTCCAGGTCAAACACTCATGGGTGGGAAGGATGCAGCATCCAGTTTAGTTCAGCTGCCTCTACCCTGGCATCAGCGCATTCCTGGAGCAGGAGTGATGAGAGACCTCGTCCTGTCCATCCTCCTTGTCCCTGGGCAGGGACCACGTCCTCCATCCGGCTGTAAATCCCATTGGAGCACAGGCAGGGTCAAACCCCAAACAGCTCCATCCCTGATGGAAACCCAGCGAGGTCACCGGAGCCACACATGGGTCAGATTCGATCCCAGCGATTCCAAGGCTGTGGATCACAGCCGGGCTGCATTCCTTATCCATTGCTAACCCAGCCATTCCTGAAATCCCAAGGCAAGCTCGGTGCAGAGGAGACATCTGCCTTCCTTGAGTGCATCCATCTGTGGTCCCCTGACACCCCAATGCATCGCTCCCTGCCAAAAAGCTGTTACAAAAGCCCCCGACTTAGGTTTCACCTCCAGCCCTGCTGATAGGCAGCTTCCAGTTGTTCCAATGGGGCTGTCCTCTCCCGCTTGGCTCTGCTCCATCCTGATGTCTGGATTGTGGATTTCGGGATCTCGGTCCTGATGGGTGCACATCTACCAGCAGCCATGGCCCTGGGACCTTCCTACCTGAGCTGGTGCTTGCTGGAGCCTTCAACTGCATTCCAGCCCCTTGGAAGCAGCATCACACACCACAACAAAGGGCTTCTCACCCATCTGGATGCTCCATGTCCCACCAGCCCAACGTCTTCCACCAAATGCACTAAGGAACATCTGCAATCTGAACCGGGAATCCTGTGTTTAAGGCTCAACCTGTTGGGATTGCTTTGGATGCACGTGGGAAGCCCCCATGACAGGGAGACCGGTCCCTCTGTGGAGGTGAATCAGTGCACAAGGATCCCTCCCATCTGACCTGCAGAACACCTCGGGATGCTCCCAAGGGGATGAAGAGAAGCCCTGGAAGTGCCCATGGGGGAAGGTCAGGATGGCAGGAGAGTCCCAGGGAGCTGCTTGGGCTTGGGGTGCTGAGCATCCCCTCTGTCTTCATGCTGGCAGTGGTGGGTACCAGTGACAGTGAACTCAAGGCAGAGCTGCTCCTTTGCCTGCTGCTGTCCCCCTTTAAAGCTCTGGAGCTCCTCTCTGCTCCCCTCCATTGCTCCATCCTTGTGTTGGTCCCATCCCGCATCCCTGTAAGCAGAAGGATGCGTTCTGGAGGGGGGGTCAGGACCTCTTATTGGAGCCCAGAGATGCTGCCCCAGGACCCAGCATCACCCCCAAAGACCCAGCTTGCGCAAGCTGCATCCCTGACGTGATGCTCAGCGTGGCAACACCCCGGTTCCTTAGGACAAGGAACCCTGCATCAGGCTCGCCAACCCCATTTAAGCAACCTGGGATTCAGGATGCCACCAACTTGTCCCTGTGCATTGATGGGTGGTGGAATGGTGGAGCTGAACCTTGTGCAATGAGGTTTTCCAGCCACAGCCACAGCCTCCCGGCTCCGTGGCCACTTTAGCTCCTGTTAAAGCCATCTGGGGCTCTCTGGAGCCATCGGGACTGCTCTTTACCCACGGATGAACCTGCCTGAGCTTGGAATCCTCACTGGAAATGCTGGCAGAGCTGCCTGTGTGAGGCTTCAAGCAGCGCCTTGGCCGAGGAGCACCGAGCATGAATCACGCTTATTTATAGCCCAGAGAGTCCCTTACGTTTCCCTTTCATGTGGAAAGCAGCTCCCTGCCTCCTGCGTGGCCTCCACAGCAGCTCCCATTCCCATTGGGACCACACTGAGGGATGCGGGGGATGCTCCATCCCCATCAGACCCCAGCACCAAGCATCCTCAAATGGACCTTCAATTGGCACAAGCACCTTTGGGTCATGAAGAAGGGCAGATCCATTGATGATGAGACCCTTCCCATCCTCTGTCCCAGCAGCATTTACATGGGATCTGGTCATCCTTGATGGCTTGTTCTTCCATCAGCGGCGCTTGGGATGGCTGCAAAGAGTCTTGGAGAGGCAGGAACACTTCCCACAGCCTTGGGAACCTCTGGACCCAGTCCAGGAGCTCCTTGTTCCTAGGAAGAGGTAGAGAAATGAGGTTGAGAAAGGGGTCAGCTCTCAGGTCAAGGCACCAAGGCCAAGTACCTTCCCATCCACCCATCTGGGTCTGCTCCTTGAGCCATCATTGAAGGATGGGGCCAGAATGACTCCATCCCAATGACTCCGATGCCAAAACCACCTCCACCCTGGGCAGAGGATCTGGGTGGGTGGGAAAAGCTGTCACTGAGGATGCCTGGCAGGATGCTGTGCACAATGAGGGTGAATGCAAACACCCCTGCTCGGGGTCACGATTGCGGTTTCCAGCCCAGTGGTCCCCATCCCTTTGGGCTGCAGTCTGGGATCAGCTCCCCATGGGATACTTGGGATGGGGATGGGGAGCAGGGATGCTGGTGCTGTCTGTGGGGATAACCCCTGTTCTCCATACCCTGCAGGACCTGTGCGGTGCCACCACATGCGACACGCTGGGGATGGCGGATGTGGGGACCATGTGTGATCCCAAGCGGAGCTGCTCCGTCATCGAGGACGATGGGCTGCCCTCGGCTTTCACCACTGCCCATGAGCTGGGTAAGGCTCCTGCTCTCCGATTCCTGCTGGGAGGAATGCCAGGAGCTCTGAAATAACCCTGCTCCGGAAGATGAGACAATACCCGGTGTCTGGGGATGGGGAAACTCCACCTTGGGGCATGAGACCTGGCTGGGAGAGAGCTGCTGGGGAAGCAAAAGGCTTTGCTGTTGTGGTTGCTACCTGGGCTGGGCTTGCAGCATCCTTTGGGATATGCCCATAGGCTTGGAACAACAGGAACCTACCCCTGGAGACACTTGTGGTGCTCGGCGGGAGGAGGAAGAGGAGGAAGGGGGGGGGGTTGAGTGCTGAAGTTTCCTTCTCTTTGCCATTTCCCTTCCTTTCCACATGCACAAAGCAGCCAGGACAGTGGGAATGGTGCTGGTCCTGCAAGCTCCTGCTGCTTGTGCAGAGCCTCATCCTTCCCCATGGGTCTCCAGCCCCTGCAATCCCTGCAAGGCTCTGCCCCACTCCGTGCCTCCGTTATCCCCATTGCTTGTCCCTCTGTTCCAAGCCATGTTATTCACACTGTCCCTCTTTATCCCTTTCCCAGGCCATGTCTTCAACATGCCCCATGACAACGTGAAGGCCTGTGAGGAGGTCTTTGGCCGGCTGAAGACCAACCACATGATGTCCCCTACCCTCATCCAGATCGACCGTGCCAACCCCTGGTCAGCCTGCAGTGCTGCCATCATCACCGACTTCCTCGACAGTGGCCATGGTGAGCCCTCGTACCTGTATACTGTCCCTAGGGAGCAGGGTCCATGCCTGGGGATGGTTGATGGGCTGTGGAGCAGCTCTTCTCCCCACTCTGCAGAGATAGAAGGAATGGGATCACCACCCCTGGAAGATGACATGCATGCATTTGAGGCCCTCAGTGCCATGGGTTAGTGCTGGAGAACGGTTGGACTTGATCTTAACGCTCTTTTCCAACCTGATTGATTCCATGATTCCATCTGAGGCTGCCACAGAGATGGAGTCACTTGGGTCTGCCCTTGAGAGCATCCCTGGGGTAGCACGGGGTTGGGATAGCTTTGCCCATCCATCCCCACACTGCTCCATACAACCCCCCAGGAACCCCCCAGACCTCCCCATCCTCCCTGCTGCAGGAGACTGCTTGCTGGACCAGCCGGCCAAGCCCATCCCGCTGCCCGAAGACCTGCCTGGGTCGAGCTACAGCCTGAACCAGCAGTGCGAGCTGGCCTTCGGGGTGGGCTCCAAGCCCTGCCCTTACATGCAGTACTGCGCCAAGCTGTGGTGCACGGGCAAGGCACGGGGCCAGATCGTCTGCCAGACCCGGCACTTCCCTTGGGCCGATGGCACGAGCTGCGGTGAGGGGCGCTTCTGCCTCAAGGGCTCCTGCGTTGAGAGGCACAACATCAGTAAGTACAGGGTGAGTACCTGCACTGCCCCATGGGGTCACCCTGGGCTGAGGGATGGATCCTGCCGGTGCTGGGGGCACAAGGATGCCAAAGAGATGGAGGTGGCTTGGGCACTGCGTGTTGCGCAAGGAGGGATGATGCTCTGCTTCGTCCAGCTCCACATGGGGTTGGGAGCAATTGGAAGAGGTTTTGCTTGCAAAAGGAGGCTTAAGAGACCCTGCTCTGTTCCAGCCCCAAATGGGCCTGGGGGCATCTGAAAGGTGTTTTGATTGCCAAGGGATGCTGAGAGGTGCTGCTCCATCCAGCCCCAAATGGGTTTAGGAGCAACTGGAAAGGGTTTTGATTCAGAAGGGATGCTGAAAGTCCTTGCTCCATCCAGCCCCAAATGGGTTTAGGAGCAACTGGAAAGGGTTTTGATTCAGAAGGGATGCTGAAAACCCCTGCTCCATCCAGTCCCAAATGGGTTTAGGAGCAACTGGAAAGGGTTTTGATTCAGAAGGGATGCTGAAAACCCCTGCTTCATCCAGCCCCAAATGGGTTTAGAAGCAAGTGGAAAGGGTTTTGATTTATAAGGGATGCTGAAAGCCCTTGCTCCATCCAGTCCCAAATGGGTTTGGGGATATCTAGCAGTGGTTTCGCTTGCCAAGGGATGCTGAGAACTCCTGCTTGGGATGGAGCTGGTGGCAGCGGGGATGCAGCATCTCATCCCACTGCACCCCCGCAGGTGGATGGTGGCTGGGCCAAGTGGGCGCCCTATGGGCAGTGCTCGAGGACGTGCGGTGGAGGGGTGCAGCTGGCCAAGCGGGAGTGCACCCACCCCGTGCCTGCCAATGGGGGCTCCTACTGCGAGGGCATCCGCGTCAAGTACCGCTCCTGCAACCTGGAGCCCTGCTCTGCTGCAGGTAAGGGCTCTCTGCATGACCTGTAACAGCCCCTAAACCTGGAGCCCGAGCTCCATAGAAGCATGGAATGGTTTGTGTTGGAAGGGACCTCAACGCTCATCCAGTTCCAACCCCTGCCATAGGCAGGGACACCTTCCACTGGGGCAGGTTGCTCCAAGCCCCTGTGTCCAACCACCACCAGGGATGGGGCAGCCACATCCCCAATCCCATGCACATCCAACTTCTTTTTCCAGTGCCGGGAAAGAGCTTCCGTGAGGAGCAGTGTGAGGCCTTCAACGGATACAGCCACAGCACCAACCGCCTCACCGCATCCGTCTCCTGGGTCCCCAAATACTCCGGTGTCTCCCCCCGGGATAAATGCAAACTCATCTGCCGAGCCAATGGCACCGGTTACTTCTACGTGCTGGCACCCAAGGTGGGTGAGGGACCCCCGTGGCCACCATCAGGGCTGTGGGATGGCTCTGGCGTGCCTGGAAATGAAGGATTTCTCCTTGTTTTGTGGGTAGTTGTGGTAGGTGAGGGAGTGGATCAGCCTGGATGTGCCTGCTTCCTCATCCCAGGGCTGGAGCCGGTCCATGGAGGGTCTTCTATGGGGCTTGTAAAGGTGCATCTGGGGTATGCACACAGGATGGCCATTGCAGGTGTGGGCAGGCTATTCCCTTTGCACCAGTGCAATGGAAAGAGCAAAGGGATGCAGTGCCACCCTAACGACCCTGGGTGCCAAGCAGAGCATGAGCAAAGGGTGATGTGGTGCCTGCTGGCACTTCCTCCGCACCCCTTGGATGGATGTGGGTGGCAAAGGGAAACGCAGCGGTTGTTTTGCTTGTGCAGGTTGTGGACGGGACCCCTTGCTCCCCAGACTCCACCTCGGTCTGCGTGCAGGGCAAGTGCATCAAAGCGGGTTGTGATGGGAAGCTGGGCTCCAAGAAGAAGTTTGACAAGTGCAGTGTCTGTGGAGGGGACAACAAGAGCTGCAAGAAGGTCTCGGGCTTGTTCACCAAACCCATGTAAGTGTTCAATGACCACATGTGCTTCCCCATCCACTGGGGGCAGGAAGGCCATGGAGATGGTTGAGGGTTGGGAATAGATGATCTTGAAGGTCCCTTCAAACCCAAACCATTCTATGGTGATGGGTCTAAGCTCATCCTGAGCAAAACCTCCTGGTGCCAGTCCCCATCACTGTATGGAGAGCTGGGCTAGCTCTGCAGGGGAAGCAGGACACATTTAATGTGCTGTTGGCTTGTGATGGTACATCCATGCTGACGGTACTCTGGTACGTCCACACTGAGGGTACTCTGGTGTGTCCATGCTGATGGTACTCTGGTACGTCCACACTGATGGTACTCTGGTACATCCACACTGAGGGTACTCTGGTATGTCCATGCTGATGGTACTCTGGTGCATCCACGCTGATGGTACTCTGGTACATCCACGCTGATGGTACTCTGGTACATCCATACTGATGGTACTCTGGTACATCCACACTGAGGGTACTCTGGTACGTCCATGCTGATGGTACTCTGGTGCATCCATGCTGATGGTACTCTGGTACATCCACACTGATGGTACTCTGGTACATCCACACTGAGGGTACTCTGGTATGTCCATGCTGATGGTACTCTGGTGCATCCATGCTGATGGTACTCTGGTGCATCCATACTGATGGTACTCTGGTATGTCCATGCTGATGGTACTCTGGTACCTCCACACTGATGGTACTCTGGTGCATCCACACTGAGGGTACTCTGGTATGTCCATGCTGATGGTACTCTGGTGCATCCATGCTGATGGTACTCTGGTACCTCCACACTGATGGTACTCTGGTACCTCCACCCTGCTGACCCACAGGAACTGAAGCACCTTCCTATACGCTCAGCTTAGATAAAAATCAGTGTAAGGAGCAGATTCCAAATGAGCTCCATAGGAGACAACCATGGGGTGGGAAGATCATAGGAGATAACCGTGGGGTGAGAAGATCATAGGAGATAACCATGGGGTGGAAAGATCATAGGAGATAACCGTGGGGTGAGAAGATCATAGGAGATAACTGTGGGGTGGGAAGATCATAGGAGATAACCGTGGGGTGGAAGGATCATAGGAGATAACCGTGGGGTGGGAAGATCTTGAGACCCCATCCCAATGGGATGTGCTCCTGCTTAACGCCCTGCCCTTCCCTTCCAGGCACGGCTACAACTTCGTGGTGGTCATCCCCGCGGGGGCCTCCAACATCGACATCAGGCAGCGGGGCTACAAGGGGCTCATCAGTGATGACAATTACCTGGCGCTGAAGAACGGGCAGGGCAAGTACCTGCTCAACGGGCACTTCATCGTGTCCGCAGTGGAGAGGGACCTCATGGTGAAGGGCAGCGTCCTGCGGTACAGCGGCACCGGCACCGCTGTGGAGAGCCTCCAGGCCTTCAAACCCATCCAGGAGCCCCTGACCCTGGAGGTGCTGTCCGTGGGGAAGATGACCCCTCCGCGGGTGCGCTACTCCTTCTACCTCCCCAAGGAGAGCAAAGAGGACAAAGGCTCCTATAGGAAAGAGGGCAGGACCCCGCCGGACCTCAACAACAGCGTCCTCAGCCTGTCCAACCGCTTGGATGGTGGGAGGCCGAGCTACAAACGTCCCTCCTACAAGTGGGCGGCGGGCGGATGGGAAGCGTGCTCCGTGACCTGCGGGGATGGGATGCAGAAGCGCTCCGTGGCTTGCCAGGACTCCTATGGGCAACCCGCGGCCGAGTGCGATGCTGCGCAGCGCCCGGCTGAGGTCCGGCTCTGCGGGGAGCCCTGCCCCATGTGGGATGCTGGACCTTGGTCCCCCTGCTCCAAAAGCTGCGGTCGCGGGTTCAAGAGGCGGGCGCTGAAGTGCTCGGTCCCAACCGGGCGCCTGCTCCCACGGGAGAGCTGCAATTCCCGTCGGAAGCCGCAGGAGCTGGATTTCTGCACCTTGAGGTTGTGCTGAGCTGGTTCGCAGGGGTGCTGCGTGAGGAAGGGCATGGTGCTCCTCCGGCTGGGGATGGGGGAGGCGTCCATAGCACATAGAAAACAAGGGGGGGGGAAAGGAAGGGATAAACCCAAAGGGACCGAGCACACTCACCCCATGGGCCTGAGAGGTCGCTTGGAGACAGAGGGGGACCAAACATCTACCTCGAAGCTGCTGAATGACGTGGAAACCCATCGGCAGAGGCTGGGATCGATGGGAGCGAGGAGGAGCACTGCCTGCGATGGATCTGAGTACAGGGAGATGCCCCTATATTGCACAGCCAAAGCCTCCCCTGTCTTCCCAAGGGCCCAGCCTACCTCCCCTCCCTCCTTGGGCTCCCCCCCAACACTCGTGCTCAATGGGACCAAAAAGGATTTATCAATGCAATGATGGCAAATGACATTGCCCAACCACCGAGGTGCTGGGACTGATGCTTCCACTGGTGAGGACTCACAGCCTAGGGTGGTCCTTTGAGCCCCAGCAGCATCCCTGGGCCAGGCTGGAAGGTGGTGGCTTCATTGTGGTTTTCTCCTCCTGTTTATGACCTGACCAGTGTAGATTTTATGGTGCTTAACTCTGTATTGTTTTAACCTCCTTCCTTCCCCCTCCATCCCAATGGATGTAAACCTGGTGGAGCGGGGATGGCGGTATTCCCAGTGGGCTCTCACACCTGGATGAGGGTTCCCTATGGTGCTTTGGGATGGGGCTGTGTGAGCATCCTGTGCGTCGCTGGATGCTCCTTCACACCCTGATCCAGGGCAGGTTCTAAACCACCCGCCTGAAGCTTTTCAGGGCTAAAAGGGATCACTCCGGAGCTGAGGTTGGAGCTGGCATCCCAAACCAAGCAACTGTACTGTAGTGTATGGGGCCAGACACAGCCCCACCAGTCACTGGTACTTGACTCCGCTCTGGAAATGGTGCTCACTGCTTAATGGGACCAGTTTGCTGCGCACAGAGAGCCCACTGCCCTCCAGTGGGAAAGGGGCTCAGTGGGGTATGGACATGCAGAGGAAGAGGTAGCTTGGAGCCTCTCCCTACAACCAGTTTCCCCCTCCAGGATTTGGTGCAGGGTTTGTTCTGTACCTCAGATCATGCCCATTGCGGCTGCAGGGGACCATTTACACATCACTTGGGTCTTCCACTCAGATCATAGCAGGGACCACTTCACTTGTTGCTTTCTCACTGGTGAAGGTGCCTCTAAACCCATTTGCTGTGACTGGGGGCAAGCCAGAGCCTCTGTATTGAGTGATGCAGGTACTGGGAGCAGCAGGAAGGAGCTATGGGGGGGACAGAGAGATGATGGGGAGGCAGAAGATGCTGTCCCAGCAGCCAGAGGCTTGCTCAGTCCCATGCAGGTGTAGCATGGAAATTCCTTGTGCCCCTTCTGCCCCAATACTATGGGCAAAGGGAGGAAGATCACAAGGAACAGGATGGAGAGAGTACAAGGATTCCCTTGCTACACTTTTCCATCAGCTTACAAACTCCTCATGACAACGTTTGGGGACCCATCCTCATGGATTGACATAGTGCCTTTCGAACACAGGAATGTTCTGGGTCTCCACACTGCTTGATAGAGTCATGGAATGGGTTGGGTTGGAAAGGACCTTAAGATCATCCAGTTCCAACCCCCTGCTATGGGCAGGGACACCTCACACCAGACCACATGAGGAGCAGATGCTGTGGCTGCTCTGGGAACGGGATTCAATGCCGTAACAAATCCCTTCCAGGTCTCCATTCCCATCATCAGACCCCTTCCAAAGGGTTTTCCTGCATAGCCAAGCTTCCATTTGGGGACAGAGCTCTGAGGAGCTGCCCTGTTGTCTTTTGCCACCCCCAAGAGATGGTTTCCAAGCCACTGAGAACCCATCAGCCTTGTCTATGGGGCGGGGAAGGACTCTTTGTGTGCGGTTCTTTTGCCAAGTGTGCAGCAAAAGGATGGAGATGCCACTCGGACTGGCTGCTCTGTGTATACCATGTATACTGATAGCAAACCTGAAATAAACTGTATTTAAAGCCACATGGCTCCCCAATGGTGCCCATGTCCTTCACTTGGGGGCTGTGGAGCATCTCTTATCGCCGTCCCATTGGAAGCCTCAGAGGTGGTTGTTCTGACCTGCTTCTGCTACAGGATGCGCTATGAGCAGCAACAAAGGAGCTCAATGTGGGCTTAGTCCCTGCACTGAGATGTTAAACGCATCAGGGTGGTTGGTTTGAGCCTGGGATCAGGATGCTCTTTGTCAGGGTAACAGCAATATAGAGCTAAACGGGTTAATGCACACTGGAACAGCACTCTCACATCCTGGAACAACCCATGTCCATGCATACCATTGTCTGGGACACACGTGCTATTCCGGAGTCATCCGCTCCATGTGCTGACAAAGCCTTAGTCACAGCCCATTCCCACATCACCTTGGGATGGTCCAGGAAGAGCAGGGTTAGGTTCGGCCATGAGCTGACCTGGCACAGCTGCTGGTGCCCGGAACACATCCCTGCTCATTCCCAGCACCACCACCCTGGGTCAGAGCCCTCTTTTCCTCTTATACCCATGCCAGCGGTGAAATAAACCCCTTCCTTTCCATGGGACACGGCACCAGTTCCTGCAGGGCAATAAAGGATTGATATCCTGTGCCTTTTCCCACAGGAAAGCTCAGTTTCAACCCAAATACATCCAAAGGCTCCAGCTGCAAATAGGGGCAGAGAGGGCGATTTGTACCCCGTGCTGCAGCTATTCCCTTGGATGAGGAGGAGAAACTGAGTTAAAACCAATGCCTTGCTCCTCCAGCACCAGATGCCCTTAAAAATCACCCAGAGAGACAAAACCCCACAAGAGCCCCAAGTATTTACCTGGAAAGCAATGAAGCATTGATGCCAGAACCCCCCAAATCCTGCTCTGTTGGCTCAGGGTGCTTTGCTGTAAGGAAGCAAAAGGACTTAATGGGATTGAGCCAAATACCCCCAGCTGGCACCAGGGAATGGACACAGGTGATGTCCTGCATCCACATCAAGCCTGAAGCTGCAGGAATAGCTTCCCAATGCAAGAGAAATGATGGGGAGCATCATATGCAGCATCCAAGGGGAAGGGGTGGCTTTTCCATGCATCAGGAGATGCTGCCAGTGATGGTTCCCAGTGCTGTGATACTGGAAGAGTGCGTGTTTCACTTCCCTTGGCTGTTGTCTTCTCTGGTAGATAATATAAGGCTAATCCTTACGTTTTCCCCTGCATGGGACACTGATGCAATGGGACCATGATCCTGCAGGAAGGAAACCTAACCAAAGCTTTGCTGTGGTTAAAACAAGGTTAAACCCCAGGGAATTGAAGGTGGGAATGAGACTCATCCCCTTAGGCCAAGGAGTTGTGCCCCGGAGTCCCCATCAAGCTCTCCTTTTGGCCACCTTGGGAGAAAGATGCTGGATGAGACCAACCTCTTCTCCGCTCCAAACACCTTTAATTCCATCTTAAGCAGCACAAATGGCATGAAAAGAGTTTGTACCCCCTGTGGCACAGTGGAATGAGGTGTTCCTGATGGGATGTGTTGATATCCAGGCTCTGAAGCTCTCGTGGTAATACACAGAGCAAGTGCTGAACTCTTGCAGTGATTTAATACAGGAGTGTCCTGTGGTGCTCCAGCCAAACCACTTGTGCTTCACTCCAAACCCATCCCTGGCTTGATGGCAGCGCATCCCAAATGCCTTTATGAGCTGAAAACTCCATCCTGCTCCTGGGGACCGATGGCAAAGCTGTTTATTTGCCTTTGTCCTAAGCTGAAACCCAAGAAGCTTGAGAACATAGGGGTTATTTGAGCCATCATCTGTGTAACATCAGGGAGAGAAACCATCGAGGGTCATGTCTTTCTGGTCCAGGGTTTCCACGTGGCTGTGGATCTGCTCCCGAGGCTGGGATCTTGCCTTGCTGTTATCATTGCTCTTATTGTTGCTATTATTATTACTCTTATTATTATTAGTGGGTTTTGCCAGGAGGCAAAAGCAAAACCAGACGTGGGTTGAACAAACAGACCTAATTGCTAACACATGTCCTGCAGAACGTGCATCCTCGGGGATGGAGGGGAATAAACTGGGAAGGGCAACGCAGGGAAAAGGGGGAATGTTCACCTGGGGTTGGGGATGCCAAATGAAATGCTGATGTGGAGCAGGGATGACAGATCCCATCACCTCTCCATCACAATAACTGCAGAGCAGAGGCTGTGCTGGGTCCTGCCCAAATCCAGCAGGATAAATCCTGCTTTCCAAGCAGAAAAAAAGCCTTTTCCCAACTCGGGCAGCACTGAGGACGTGTCAGTGATGGTAACCCCGGGTCAGGACTGAGCCGGGGCAGCTTTGCTGCTGTGGGGTGATGGAAACGAGCTCCAGCATCACCGCAGGAGCCGCTGCCAACCCCCTGGTGCTGCCGGTGCTCGCTGGTGACCTGCACCAGACTAAACTTGCCCTCATCACCTCCTCAGGCAGCACAGTGACACGTTCCCACAGTTGCTGCTGCTCTGGGGGTTGGTGCTGGGGCTGCTTTTGGAGTTCTCTCTAATTACACAACACATCGGTGCCAAATCTGTGTGGCCGGCTCCAACCCGGCAAGCAAAGCCCATGGATTTACGGCACGCAAACTCCCACCTCCTTACTGGTGGCAGGAGCAGGGTTCTGTCGTTCCGGAGGTCTCCATCCCATCCTTTTGCTCCTATGGATGTATAACCCTCAAGGAAGAGATAGCAGAGAGAGGGAGATGGTGTTTGTGGGCCGAGGACCACGTCAGTACATCAGGCAGCTGGTAAAGATTATAACCCTTAACTAGGTAAAGCCATTGGAAACAGCTTCCCAGTGCCTCCTGGGGAAGATGCTGTGCTTGGATTTAGCCTAATTCATCTCAACTCCAGCCAAGCAAGGCTGGGAGGTGGATGGGCTCCCAAAGGGTTATTTAATGTGGCTTGATTATTTGTTATTTCAAGTTCCCCCCCCCATCCCCTTGTAACTGAATTTAATCCTGGTGAGAGGTGTTGGATTGACAGCGCTGGTAATATTAAGCCCTCAAGGAAAAGCTGTTGTGGGGGCATGGAAGGAACAAGGCTGCATGGGATCGAGTGTAAGGGGAATGATTTGCACTAACAGCTGCTTTTTTGCTCTCAATTAAAAGATAGAGAGCTGGGATGCTTCCAGGTGGCCATTGGGAATGGCTGGAGCTGGCTGAGCGATGCTCTGATCCTGAGCCGCCCTCAGGACCCTGTTTCAGTGCATAGCTGCTATTGATGCTTAAAGACTGCACATCTTCCTCAGCCCTGAAGTATGTTCTTCATTCACTTCAACACCTCCCTGCTCGATGCAGCCTGTAAGCAAAGAACTTCCCACACATGCTCGGAGTTGCTGACTCAAAAGCCTTTGGGGTATATAGAGCTGAGAAGCTATCCTAAATATATCCCTCCCTATGGCATGGAATGAGCTCTTTTTGCTTGCTAATACACAGCTTTGGCCTCTGCAACTCTCTATCATCCCAAATTATGGTACTACAGGGACCACATCCTCATGACAGAGAGAATTCAAGCTCTTTGTGGCATGTGTTGTCCAGAAGCAGCCCCATGTGCTATAGAAACGCAAGGGAAGGACAGGGATCACAGGCAGGGATGGAGGGGAAGATGCAGCGAGGTGATGAGGAATGAGTAGACTTGAGTTTACTTAAGCCTGGTCCTTGTGAGCATCTTAAAGAAATCCTAGGGAATTTGGGGAAAAAAAAACCAATATCCCACACTAGAATGGAGTGAAATTAGGGAGGCTAAAGGCCACGTCTTCATCCATCTTCAGATTCCTCCAGGATTCAGGGTGAGGTGAGATCTGGGGTTTATGGGTCTTACTTGGGGTCATGCAGGATCACTGCAGAAAAGTACGGCCTTGATCATGGTATTCCCAAGCTGCCCATTAACCCCTGGCTTCAGCACTCACTTTGGAGGTGAGGATATATTAGACAGGAAAACAAACACGGACACTGAAAGACAGGGAAAACCTGCGCTGTGTTTTTGCAATCCCAAAGGAGCGAGCGGAGAGCAAAGGAAACAAGGAGAAAGAAGAAAAACAAAGGGGAAGCCCAAGAGGGAGATGCTAATGCAAAGCAGCTGTTATCCCACCTGAATCCAGGGATTTTTGGCTGCTCTGCATCCCTGGAGCGGTGCAGAACAGCCGGAGCCTCTCCATGAGCTGTGCCTGCAGAGGGGCAAGGAACAAAGCTGCCAAAGGTGATGGGGAGGAAGGGAAATCACTTTCATGCTGTTAGCAGTGGGCTTGTTTTGCTGTTTGAAATGAGAAGGAATCTTCAGCTCCATCCCTTTTAAGCTTATTCTCACCCTGCTTTTGAGGAAGAGAAAGGGAAGCAAAAAGAGACAACATGCATCTGCCTTCCAGCCCTTCGGATTGTCCCCTCCAGAGCAAGGACCTCATGTCTTGAAGAACCCATAAAGCACTTAAATTTAAGGCATTTAAGCTGCTCTTTGTTTTAAAGTCCATCTCCAGTATAAATGATCCTTCCCTTTCCCCTTTCCCTTTTTCCTTTTCCGTTTACTTTCCTTTTTTCCTTTCCCTTTCCCCTTCCCCTTTCACTTTCCCCTTTCCCTCTTCCTTTCCCCTTTCACTTTTCTCCTTTCCTTCTTCCTTTCCCTTTCCTTCCCCCTTCCCCTCTTCCTTTCCCTTTCCCTTTCCCTTTCCCTTTCCCTTTCCCTTTCCCTTTCCCTTTCCCTTTCCCTTTCCCTTTCTCTTCCCTCCCGTCCCCAATGTAGATGCAATCAGACAAGCCCAAACGACCTATAGGAATCCAACAGAAGGTGGTTTCCCAGTCACTGCCAACGTTTCCCATTTGGACCTGGCCAAGAAAAGCACTCAGCACTTCATGTGCATGTGTGGAGGAGTCAATGGACTTGCTTCCTTAACAACCAACCCATCACAAAGGCACATCCCTGCCCCTCTCTTTGCTTTGGGTACCACACTGCGCCTCCTCTTCCTCTTTTTCATCTCGCTTCCGCATTCTTCCTGCTGCTGCAGAGCCACAAAGCACCAGGACTCCTGTTTCTGATTCCTCCCCCTCCATGGTGTGGGGATGCAGCCCCAGCAAGGGTTAACTTCCAGCTGCCTCTTCC